>NC_058520.1:88191620-89441620 GCF_904849725.1 Hordeum vulgare subsp. vulgare
GGTTGTTCCCGAGGAAGAGGAGCCTTCTTCTTGGGAGGACAGCAGGACATCAGTTGACGCGCCTGAGGCCCTGTACGATTCTTGGAGCTACCAGTACCACCCCGGAGCCGGAGGGAGCTCCTAGAGCCCGCAGTACCCAAGCCCAACTTAGGCCAAAAGCCTAAGCTTGGGGGAGTATGTACCCGTCTCCCCTTTCATTGTATAATCAGTGGTTTCCTTTTAAATCTTTTAGGAGTTTTTGCCTGTTCTTCTTTGCTCTTTCTTTGCAAAAAAAAACAAAAAGATTTATCTTTTCTTTTGCTTTCATTTAACCTTTGGAAAACCCAAAAATATTTCCTTTCTCTCTTTAGTTTGCTTTGTTTGCAGAGTTCAACTCACGTCCATGGTTGCAATTGCACTTGATTATATCTTTCTACGTTCGATCGTGCAAGTGACGATGCAATAATGACAAAGATCGACGGAAGGGATGCAACAAGGAAATCCGGTATGAACTATATTTGTTTTTACTTTTGTACATATGCTTGTACTTATGATCTAGAGACCAGCTTGTAGCGACATAGTGCTATGTTTACAATGCTTTCCCAGTAGTTCATGCTTTCTTTGTGACTAGTCTCAAATAGATGGAGTGCATAATGAGTTATTGAAATGATTTGCATGCATTGCATTCTTCATGGTTTGGCATATTGAAGTGGTATTTCCCTTCGAAGAGTTTTTGGATTGACTTGGCACATGCTTACACATGTTTATGACTAGAAGTCTATCAAGCCTTGATGATCTTTTTATTTCAGAATAGTTATATCACTTTCATGCCCGATTCAATGTTGCTTTGTCGCTCTGCATGATTATGACCGTTATTGCTCTCTAGTTGGTCGCTTCCTCGTCTTTTGCTAGCCTTCGCCTGTACTGCGCGGACTGACTGCTTGTGCATCCAAAATCCTCGAAACTAGTTGCGCCATATGAGTCCACTATACCTTCCTATATATGGTATTTACCAGCCATCCTAACAAAGACTTTCTTGTACCATCTCAAAACTATTCAAATGCACTTTTCTTTTTGTACCCATACAAGCTCATGGAGCGTTAGGGGCAATCAATATCTTCCATGCTAAAAATATTTTACTCCTTGACAAAGTTTATTCTAGTCAAATTTACGAGGTTGGTTTGGAGAATGCCCAGTTCTAATTGTTTTATAAAAAATAAACCTATACTCCCCCTTGGCTTGAGATTGTATGGGGGGCACCCGCGAATGCGGCTAGCCATGGCTTGTGTAAGAATTGGTGGAGGGGGAGTGTAAGCATAAAAAGCATGGGAACCTCCATTAATATGGTTGGTATGGAAGATATTGAGAACCTTTACCGTCTACCGTTGACTGGAAAGTTACACTCCTAAAAGCATTTTGTCTCTGTTCTCAAAACTGCGAGCTCTGGTACTTGTTTAGTCTTTGCTTCCAACCACGGGTTTTCAACCTTGCCATCAAAAGCCACGGTTTGGGGGTCTTCACCTTCTTTCTTCAAAGCACCAACTATTGAGAGCATAATTGTCATTCTGAGTGTAATGTGCATTGTCCCAAAGTACCACATTGTCTTCTGCATGATTGTGATATTACTCATTCTGGAATATTTATTTCTAATCTCCTTTAAGACTCCGAAGGAGCGTCTGCATTTATGTTTTTCTTCACTCATGGGGGCTAGCAAGATACCACTCTAGTATGTCCAAGTCATGTGCATTGTGATCTCATCATGATTTTCAATTGCATATTATTCATTCTTAGTTGTTTGAAACTTTCACATGATCGAAGGATTGCTTCGTGCATTGTCTTTGTAGCATTGCTTCAATACCTGTTGGACTTGTTCGTAGTACATGGTTATATACATCTAATGAAGCAAAATAGTTTGTCATAGTTTTCTTTGTCGCGTCTAGTTCGTTGAACTGAATTGCTTGAGGACAAGCAATATGCTAAGCTTGGGGGAGTTGATATGTCTCAAACGTATCGACTTTTCCAAACACTTTCGCTATTGTTTTGGCCTCATTCTTGCATGATTTGAACGAAACTAACCCGGACTGACGTTGTTTTCAGCAGAGCTGCCTGTATGGTTTTCTTGTGTGCAGGAAAATGAATTTTTAGGTGTCTCGGAAAATTCCAGTAAAAAATAGAGAAACTACACGCACCAGGAGGAACCCTTGACCAGAAGATGGGCGAGAGGGGGGGGTCACCAGGCCTCCAAGCGACCTGGTGGCGCGGCCTGCCCCCTGGCCATGCAAGGAGGCCGTCTGGGTGGGTCCCACCCCCACTGGTGCCCTACCTTGGCTCCTATTTTTACCCGAGACGGAGAAACCCGAGAACAGAAGTCGTTTTGCCAATTCTCGACGCGGAGCTGCCGCCACCCTCGGTTCTTCTCTGGGAGAGCTAATCTGGAGGCTGCCTTGGCCTCCGGAGAGGGGAAATCGTCGCCATCGTCATCACCATATCCACTCCATCACCCTTCCATGACTTCCCCTTTCATGTGTGAGTAATTCCCTGCTGCACGTGAAGGGGATGGTACGGATTGGATGAGTTAGATCATGTAATAGTTCGTCAGATTGTTGGGGGCATGTTGCCTATCATCTACTATGGTGTTTATCGTCTTTGCTACTACTTGTTACTCTTAATGCTTGTCACTTTGGGCCCGGGTGCCATGATTTCAGATCTGAATACCTTATGTTTTCATGAATATATTTGTGTTCTTGATCCTATCAATGAGTTGTATGCACCTATTATAGTCCGGAACCAACGATCCCAATGGTGACAGCTTGGGACACCAAAGGGGATAGACTAAAATTTGAGGATTCCATGTATCCATTGATTGTTAATGCGTTGTTTCGGTGCTCTTTGACAGGAGCACCTTAATCTCCATAAGTTCCTTTTGGCCCCGTTGGTAGTGGGATGGTAGGACAAAAGATGTTGTGCAAGTTCTTATTGCAAGCACGCACGACTAACTTGGGATACATGCCTAATGTTTGATATTTGCCTAGATGATCATTACTTTTCTGTGTGCCTTGCTCCAAGTTAAATACATGATATCTCTCATCCATGACCAACCATCCATCTCCCTAGCCTACAATATTTTAATCCTTCTAGTTACAAGTTGCTTTGCTTTTGCTGTTTTACTTTCATTGCTTTGCCACTATTATTTAGTTGCCACCATCACTTCCGTATCACCATTGCTACTAATACTTCGTTGCCAAGCAAGTATCTTGCAGGTGTGGTTGTATGGACAACTCAACTGTTAAAGCTTATAGATATTCTTTGGCTCACCTTGTGTCGAATCAATAAATTGGGTTATCTTACCCGCGAAGACTGTTGCGATCCCCTATACTTGTGGGTTATCACACCACTCCTAGCAGCGGTAGTACCGTTGTGCTCGGGCTGAAAGTGGGTGTAACGGGCAGATTCTTTCCCCCACTAAATAAAGGGGGTCTTCTTCCCCATTGGATCTTATCCATCCGTTGAGCTCGTGTTCTCCCCCCATGGTTGACCTTCTTAGAGCTTGCTAAGTCTCAATCCCTCCAATGCTTCTTGCTAGTTCTTGAGGGAAAACAGAGAGGAGGTCTAGATCCACATCTCCACCTATCACTTTCACCTCTTTGTGAGGGGAACCCCTTGGATCTTGATCTTGGAGTTCTTTGTGAGCTCCTTGTTCTTCCTCTCATATTTCTCCATAGCTTTTGTTGCTGTGGAGGGATTTGAGTGTGAGGGGCTTGACCACTTCGTGTGTTCTTGCCATTGCTTTATTTGCATCGGTTTGAGTTCTCCAAGGTGATACGTGGAAGTGAGAAGTTGAGAAGCTTATTACCCTTGGGTACTTGGTACCCCTAGAGATTGTTCTTCGTGGATGCATCCTAGAAGCTTGGTGGTGCCTCAGAGCTCAATTATTGTGGTGCAAAGATTTGGGCAAGCGTCGGGGTCTCCAATTAAGTTCTGGAGATTGCCCCAAGCATTTGTGGTCACCTCGAAGCCATATGCCATTGTGGTGAAGCTTTGTGGTGTTGTTGGGAGCCTCCAATTAAGTTGTGGAGATTGCCCCAACCTTGTTTGTACGGGTTCGGTGACCGCCCTCAAGGGCCCCTTAGTGGAATCACGATATCTTGCATTGTGTGAGGGCGTGAGGAGATTACGGTGGCCTTAGTGGCATCTTGGGGAGCATTGTGCCTCCACACCGCTCCAAACGGAGATTAGCATCCGCAAGGGTGTGAACTTCGGGATACATCATGGTCTCCACGTGCCTCGGTTATCTCTTACCCGAACCCTTTACTTATGCACTTTACTTTGTGATAGCTATATAGTTTCTCGTTGTATATCTTGCTATCACTTAGTTGTTTATCTTGCTTAGCATAAGTAGTTGGTGCACATAGGTGAGCATAGTTGTTTTAGGTTTTGTGCTTGACAAATTAAACGTTAGTTCTATTCCGCATTTGTTCAAGCCTAAACCGTAATTATTTTAAAGCGCCTATTCACCCCCCTCTAGGCGACATCCTCGTCCTTTCAAAGATCCATTCGATGTAATGACTTTGTGCAGTGTGTTTGTTGGGATCCAATGAATTGTGAGTTTATGATTAGATCTATCCTTGTTTTATTTGAGTTCTTTGCTGATCTCTTTTATGCATGATTTAGTATAGCCTTGTATTTCTTCTCCGAAGTTTTGCTTTGGTTTGGCCAACTAGATTAGATGTTCTTGCAATGGGAAGAGGTGCTCGGTAAGGGGTTCGATCTTGCGGTGTTCAGTCCTAGTGACAGAAGGGGAGTTGATGCGCATGTGTTGTTGCCATTATGGATAACAAGTTTTAATGAATTCTTATATGCTTTTGTCTTGACTACATCATGTCATCGTTCTTAATGCATTACTTTGTTGTTATGAACTTAATACACTAGATGCATGGTGGATAACGGTCGATGTGTGAAGTAATAGCAGTCGATGGAGGCAGGAGTCGGTCTACTTGATTTGGATGTGATGCCTATATCACGATCATTGCCTTGGATAGCGTCATAATTATTTGCTTTTCTATCAATTGCCCAACAATAATTTGTTTACCCACCGTATGCTATTTTCTTGAGAGAGATGCCCCTAGTGAATCATATGGCCCCCGGGTCTACTTTTATTATAAGATCAATCTCGTTTACTTCTACAAAAATACCAAAAAATACTTTCTGCACTTTTTATCTTTTATTTATTTATTAATCTATCATATATC
This sequence comes from Hordeum vulgare subsp. vulgare, assembly GCF_904849725.1. NCBI lineage: Eukaryota > Viridiplantae > Streptophyta > Magnoliopsida > Poales > Poaceae > Hordeum > Hordeum vulgare. Next base: position 88,196,849 of record NC_058520.1, read on the forward strand.
ATTTAATCTCATTTCTTGACCGCCGAGAGATTGACAACCTCTCGTGTGCGTTGGGTGCGAAGGTTTGCGTTGTGTGTGCAGGTGCCGGTGTTACTTGGTTCTCCTGCTGGATTGATAACCTTGGTTTCTTAACTGAGGGAAATACTTACTCTACTATGCTGCATCATCCTCTCTTCTTCGGGGATAAAAATCCAACGCAGTTTACAAGTAGCATTATCCATGTCATTTTTATTTTGCATATCACAAAGTTCAACAAAGGTATTAAGATGAGGAGCGTGATCTTCATTAGGACTTCCCAAAAATTGTTCTATCATGACAAGATTGAGCAACGCAACATTAATATCATAAGCCTCCCCACTAGTGGTCGTTCGTATAGGAGTACTAATAAAATCGTTGTTATTAGTATTTGATAAGTCACACAACTTAGTAGTATCTTGAGACATGCCGACCCAGCAAGCAAAGTAACAAGTGAGACAAGTAAACTAGCGAGCAAAGAAGTAAACTAGTGACAAGCAAAGATAAATATTTTTGTATTTTTGTTTTTTATGGAGCAAGCTAAATATAACAACAAATAAAAATAAGAACAAGTGAATGATAATTTGTGTGAAGTTACTTGATAGTTGGTGATGGTATTCCCCGGCAACGGCGCCAGAAATCCTTTCCGATGCTTGTGATCTGCGTTGGTTTTTCCATGAAGAGGAACGGGTAATTGCAGCACAATACGAGTAACTATTTGCACAAGTTAAGAAACTAAGATTTATCGAACCAATAGGAATATCAATCCTCAGCCATCTTCAGTGGTTGCACACAAAAGAGCAAACAACTTGCACTGAGCGCGGGCAAGAGGATTGTCAATCCCCTTGATTTCGTTATTTGCAAGAAAATGAGGTCTGTAGATAATTGTAAATTGCAAAATAAAATAAAATACAAATAAAGTCAGCAAGGTAAAGATAAGTTTTGTATATATATAAGTGAATAGACCTGGGGGTCATAGTGTTCCTAATGGCATCTCTCATGAAAGCAATATACGGTGGGTAAACAAATTACTCTTGGGCAATTGACGGAAAAGCGAATAGTTATGCGATGTTCACGATAATGATCATGTGTATATAGGCATCACATACATAAGCAAATAGGACGACTTATTCCTTCACCTACTACTATTACTCCACTTCACGAGCGCTTCTATGCTTGCCTCTCTACGTATTAAGTTCATGACAAACAGAGTAATGTTTGGAGAACGATGATATGATGTAGACAACGTAAGCTCAATCAATATGAATAAACCTCATCGTTTTATCCTTAGTAGAAACAACACAAATATGTATATTTTCCCTTTGTGTCACTCGGACATAGAAACCTGTCAGATTGAACCCGCTACAACACACCCCTCTCACTGAAGAACTATCAATCTACTTGGTCAAAGCAATTCAATAGATCAGAGAGATTTGCGAAGCTATGATCATAACACCATTAGGAATCTTATTAATCAGAGATGACTCAAATAATTTTCATGAATAATTTGAACATAAACCCACAATCCATCGGATCCCAATGAACGCACCATACAAAGTATTACATCGGATGGATCAAAGCGAAGATGCAATGATCATTGTATTGAAGATCAAAAGAGAGAGTGAGATAGCCAACTAGGTACTATTTACGAACCCGTAGGTCTGTGGTGAACTACTCACACATCATCATGAGAGCAACAAGGTTTATGAAGACGCCCTCCGTGATCGACCCCCCTCCGATAGGGTGCCAAAACGGAGCTCCGGATGAGATCGCCGCGGAACAAAGACTTGTGGAGGCGGAAAAAGTGTTTCACATTGCCCTTTAGGGTATTTGAAATATATGTGAATTTGTAGGCCAAAGAGCGGAGGTAGGAGGGCCACCACGAAGGAACAAACCATCAGGGCATGCCGATCCCCCTAGCCACGCATTGTTGGCTTGTGCCTCCCTCATGTGGCCTCGGATATTCTCCCGAGGCTTCCAAGTTTTCTTTTTGGTCCAGAAAAAATCATAAAATATTTCGGGGCAATTGAACTTCGTTTGGTATTGTAGACATGAAAAGTTAAAAATACGCAGAAAAAAACAACTAACACTAGGCACTGGGTCAATAGGTTAGTGCTCAAAAATAATATAAAATAATACTCAAAAAGTATCCTAGAATGATAATATAATAGCATTAAACAATAAAAAATTATAGATACGTTGGAGACGTATGACACACTAAAATATTTTGGAGTTTTTGATTTTTCGAGAGAAGGAAATAAACAAGAAAAAGAAAAATGAGAAAATTATTTACACGGGAAAGCTCCCAACATGCAAAGTAAATATATTTGGGTTTTCTATTAATACTACAAACAAGATAAACACGAAAGGGAAAAAATAAAAAAGAAACGAGTTTTCGGATTTCAAAGTTTTTGAGAACACACAAGAATAAAGCGAAAAATAAAGCTAACATGGATATACATTTAAAGAGGATGAACACCGATAATTTACATTAAGTGTGTAAATATTAATGCATTGTCAATGAGAAATACGTACTCCACCAAGCTTAGGCTTTTGCCTAGCTTAAGAATCTCCCCAACTGGTCAGGGTAATAATTAATGTGATAACTCGTGGAGGCGTTCCGTGCTTCCTCCTCAACCAAGCGAGCTGGCTCCACTACAGCGGTGTACTCTTGCGCCTCGCTCTCGAGAACATAGGATCACCGTTTGTTCTGAAAGTCAAAGAGAGGAGGCGAAAACAACATAACACAACACATGCTTATATTTATTAAGCATTAAGTTGTAATCATACCCACTAGCACTATCCATAATGAAGTCATGACAATGCATAGCTTCAAAGTCTAAATATCTCTCACGCAACATAGGGTCATTAGGTTGAGGTGAAATTTTTAGTTTTGTAGCTATGCGAGCGACATAAATGCCTCCATATAAGTCACCACTACTCAAGCTAAGGTGCAGCCTCCGGGAAACAATTGCACCAAGGTTATAATGTTTTATGTTTGCTACCGCACTGTGAATAAAGCTCAAATCTGGAGCACACAGTGCACTTCAATCTTGTTTACCCACTACATTTTCCATTAAACAACGCAAAGTAGCGAATTGAGGGTAAATGAATACTTCTTATTCTAGCTTGCGTCACCCATGTCGATGTCAAAATCGACCGACCTCGAGTACGGGGTCCGAACTATAGCTCGACAAACATGCTGGGCTAAATAGGCCGGCCCGCCATGTGCCAAGAACGACACGACTTAAACGGGCCCATGCCAGGCACGCACCACGCCTCGGGGCATGCCTGGGCCTGGAGGCTCGGCACGCGGGCCGACACGGTACGACCCGTTTATTATATATATTTAGATTTTTTTAGTATATATACATAATATATGGTCCAATAGGTCCAAAAATAAGCCCATAATGCTAAAAATATATGGTCCAGCATGCTAATCGGGCCAACATGCCGGCCCATGCGTGGGCCTGGAGGTGCAGCCCATGGGCTGGCACGACACGACCCGATTAGTAAACATGCCGGTGCGGGTCGTGCCATGCCGGCCCGTTTGGCCAGGTATGGTTCGAACTGTGGACCTTGGACCGATGGGTAACAAGAGACAAGGGAGACGATGTTTAACCAGGTTGGGGCCCTCTTGATGGAGGTAAAACCCTATGTCCTGCTCCTATTATACTAATAATATGGTACAAAGTATAGAGTTGATCTACCTCAAGATTGGGTGTTGTGGTCTAAGCCCTAGGAGTAATGAGCTTAATCTGTTCTACGGACTAAAACTCTATGGTTTATATAGATACCAGGGGTACTAGGGATACAAAACGTCGGTTACACATCAGGGAGGGAATATTTCGATCACCGCATAACCATGGAGTACATGCCAAGTCTTTGAAACGGTCCATCTTGAAGACAATGTCAATTTATTTATCTGTAGCCCAATAATGATGATAGAACGGCCTAGGACTCCTGATCATGAAAATAGGTAAGTGGACCGAGGACCCCTTAGTCCCACACTCCCTCAGTATCCTCCGAACTGACCTCCAATGCAGTAGTCTTGACCTCCAGCCGCTCTATGTGTCCAAAAATCGTCGGCTTGCGGGGGGAGTTCTTCCCTTCTTATACTTAGCGGATAATAATTCGGTTACTGGTGACCTTCCCTCTTTATATATATATATATATATATATATATGTATATATATATATATATATATATATTATTGCATATTTGCATGCCATGCAGCCTCGACACCTTGATCAGGTCCAACCGGTTTGTGCATTTGTATAAAAGCAACCACCACACATTTTTTCCAATTTGAGCTAGAAATGCATATACGTACATACATCTCCGGCTAGAAGTCATGGCATTAAATTATGGTTCTCTTCCCTATCAACAAATTAAATAAGAATATAAATTACCATTACCAAATGAATGCTAATTAATTAATCCATTAATTATTGTTTCCATACAAGTTGGTCCATTCAATTAGTTATACATACACACACACATATAGATGTGTGTGTAAAATATCTAGGGCACCTAGGTGCGTGGACACCTTGATTGGGTCCAACCCATTAATACATTTTTTTGCGGAATCAATAGGGGGGAGTTCCCCCACCTGAATATATTGCTCAAAGGTAATGCAGCCGCAACTGATTATGAGTTTGCACAATTACATGGGGACGCATGCGCGTGAGGAGAGGAATATCCGCCACGAGAAAGCGGTTTACTTGTCAGCATTATTACATAGCTTGTGTGACTAGAGGTCTAGGTCCGCGATCATGAGTCTAATAGAAGTAGCAGTGTGTCGGTCAATGAAGCGAAAAGTCTTGGCATTTCGGGCGTCCCAAATCTTCCAGAGAGTAAGGAGCAGGATGAAGGGCCAGATAGGCCGCGTGGGAGAGATTGGGTCGTAGATGTCCCAAAGCTCGACAGTGCAATCGGGCACCGCAATCACAAGGCGCTGCCAAATCCTGCCTGCCAGTGTACAACGGAGGAAGATGTGGTCGGTATCCTCGTAATCATGGTTGTAGTGCGGGCAGCGGGAGTTCGGGGAGATGTGCTTCTGATGCAGGTTGGCTTTGCAGTTTAGCCACGACCGGAAGAGTAGCCATGCACACACTTTGTCCTTGGAGGGAACCTGAGAGGACCATATGGGCAAAGCATGAGGGTCTTCATGTGACTCGATGGAGAGGAGCTTATACGCCATGTTGGTGGTAAATGGTAGTCCGCCATGAAGGAAACTTTCTTCATCCTCCATAGACGGCATGAAGTCCTGCAACAACAACAGCAGAGAAACCATTTCTTGCGAGGCCACCGAGGAAAGGCGATTCTGCACGTTAGAAACTAAACCGGCACGAAGAATAGAGGCCACACAGACGTGCTGCTGGGTAGAAGGGGTGAATAAGTTGGGGAAGGCGGTGGCTAGGAGGCAATGAGAGAGCCAAGTGTCTAGCCAAAAATATGTTTGACATCCATTGTTGGTTAAAACAAAGGAGATCTGTTGTAGGATTGGCAAGTGGGTGGTTATAGTTTTACAAAGAAAGGAGGTGTGGATGTAGGGTTTGAGGTATACATTCGGGTGGTGTAGGGCCACCCAGTCCGACCAGGGAGAGCTGCTGTTGGTTACAACTCTGGCAGAGAACTTCATGAGGAGGCAAATGTTTTGTTGACGCAAGTTTTTCAAACCAAGACAACCAAATTTTTTTGGCTTGCAGACGTTATTCCAAGCAACTAAACATTGAGAACCTCTACAAGTTTCCTCGGCCGCCCAGAAGAAGGCTCGGCGAAACACGTCTAGGGACTTGAGAAATTTCTTAGTGATAAGGAAGACGGTCATGAAGTAAGTAGCTAGGAAGTCAAAGACAGTAGTGAGGAGAGTTAGCCGGTCACCCTTATTAAGCAGTTTGGCTTTCCAGCCAGCGAGGTACCGTTTAAAGTTTTGAATGATTGGGAGGAATGCATTGGGGGGCAATATAGTGGGGGACAGCGGAAGTCCAAGATAGATTTGAGGGAGGGATGAGGTGTCACATTGGAGGATGGCTGCAATAGCGCTCGCCGGATCTGGAGGTACATGAAGGGGGACGAATGCGGGTTTTGCAAAGCTGATTGTAAGCCCCGTCGCTAGGGCAAAGTCCTGAAGGATGGATATGAGAGCCGAGGCAGCGGCGGTAGAAGCTTCAACAATGATGAGTGTATCGTCGGCGTACTGTAATGTGGTGGGGGGAGGTTGGTGTAGAGTGGGTGGTGAAGGTCTAGAGGCATTTATTTTGTCGGATACATTGTTGTAAAAGGTCGCCAACAATCATGAAAATGTAAGGGGACACGGGGTTGCCTTGCCAGAGACCATTTTTACAGTTGATCCAGTCTCTAGGGACTCCATTTAGCATGATAGCGGATTTGCTAGTGGCCAGAATGCTGTGAATCCACATGCAACAGGAGGCACGGAAACCCCTCATTAGTAGGATGGTGGAAAGTGACTTCCAGGAGATAGAGTCGAAAGCTTTACGAAAGTCCAGTTTAATGACCATAGTTGGTTTCTTGCACAGGTGGCAAGAGCTGATGATGTCGGTTGCGTATATGAAATTTTCGGCAATGTTTGGACCTGAGATAAAGCCAATTTGGTTTGTATGGACAAGCTCTGAGATGAAGGGTTTGACACAGTTAGTGAGCACTTTGGCGACTGCCTTGATGGGGCAACTGTAAAGAGATCGATCGAAAGGAGTCAGGTGTCCCTGCCGAGTCCTTTTTTGGGAGAAGAATGATATGGGCTTGGTTTAGCATTTCTGGGTGATATTGGTTGTGGAAGAAATCCGAAAAGAAATTGAGGATGGTTAGTTTAATCAGGGCCCAAAATTTATTGTAGAAAGTTGGACCGAAGTTGTCTGGCCCCGGGCTAGCCCGGGGGTTCATTTGGAAGAAAGCTCACTAGATCTCATCTTCGGAGAAGGGAGCATAGAGGGATGCTAATTGTGAAAAAGGTTCAGGGTAAAGGCTGGCCAGGTCGAAGTTCCACACAGTGTCGGGGTGCGTCCTAATATTTGAGTGAAGTAGGTTTTGAGTAGTGAGGCTTTTTGGGTGTGCGATGAAAAGGTTTGTCCCGCATGATTTAGCGAAACAATAGAATTTTTGCGAAGTGATGACCCACAAGTATAGGGGGTCTATCATAGTCCTTTCGATAAGTAAGAGTGTCGAACCCAACGAGGAGCAGAAGGATCTGACAAGTGGTTTTCAGCAAGGTAATATCTGCAAGCACTGAAATTATCGGTAACAAGTGATTGTATGGTGAGGTGATTCGTAGCAAGCAACAAGTAAAAAAAGTAGCAACGGTGCAGCAAAGTGTCCCAATCCCTTTTGTAGCAAGGGACAAGCCTGGACGAAGTCTTATAGGAGGAAAAACGCTCCCGAGGACACACGGGAATTTCTGTCATGCTAGTTTTCATCATGTTCATATGATTCGCGTTCGTTACTTTGATAGTTTGATATGTGGGTGGACCGGCGCTTGGGTACTGCCCTTACTTGGACAAGCATCCCACTTATGATTAACCCCTCCCGCAAGCATCCGCAACTACAAAAGAAGAATTAAGACAAAGTCTAACCATAGCATGAAACTAGTGGATCCAAATCAGCCCCTTATGAAGCAACGCATAAACTAGGGTTTAAGCTTCTGTCACTCTAGCAACCCATCATCTACTTACTACTTCCAAATTCCTTCCTCTAGGCCCAAATAATGGTGAAGTGTTATGTAGTCGACGTTCAAATAACACCACTAGAGAAAAAACAACATAAAACACATCAAAATATCGAACGAATACCAAATTCACATGACTATATTAGCATGACTTATCCCATGTCCTCAGGAACAGAAGTAACTACTCACAAAGCATAATCATATTCATGACCAGAGAGGTAATGAGTAGCATCAAGGATCTGAACATAAACTCTTCCACCAAATAATCCAACTAGCATCAACTACAAGGAGTAATTAACACTACTAGCAACCTTACAAGTACCAATCGGAGTCGCGAGACGGAGATTAGTTACAAGTGATGAACTAGGGTTTGGAGATGAGATGGTGCTAATGAAGATGTTGATGGTGATGAGTCCCCTCCGATGAGAGGAGTGTTGGTGATGACGATGGCGACAATTTCCCCCTTCGGGAGGGAAATTTCCCCGGCAGGATCGTCCTGCCGGAGCTCTAGATTGGTTCTGCTCAAGTTCCGCCTCGTGGCGGCGGTGGCTCCTCCCGAAAGCTCCCTTCTGATTTTTTTTGAAATGAAACCCTTCATATAGCAAAAGATGAGCGCCAGAGGGGCAACAGGGGGCCCACAAGCCCCCCAGGCCGGCCAGGGGGTAGGCCGGGCCTGGAAGGCTTCTGGCCTCCTGGTGGCGCCCTGCTGGCACTTCTTTCGCCCAGTATTTTTCATAAAATCCAAAATAATTCCCCGTTGATTTTCACGGCTTTTGGAGTTGCGCAGAATAGGTATCTCAAACTTGCTCCCTTTTTAGGCCAGAAGTCCAGCTGCCGGCGTTCTCCCTCTTCATGTAAACCTTGCAAAATAAGAGAGAAAAGGCATAAGTATTGTACCGTGAAGTGAAATAACATCCCCAAGAGCGATAAATATCAACATGAAAGCATGATGCAAAATGGACGTATCAACTCCCCCAAGCTTAGACCTCGCTTGTCCTCAAGCGAAAGCCTAGATCACTAAACATGACCACATGTTTAGGGAGAGATGTGTCGATAAAACAAGATATGAACATGCAGGCATCATGATCATGATTAGAACAGCAATACCAACATATAATCTCTGATGCAAAAGTGACAATACCTTCACAAAGTAAAGTATGGATCAAGAACCTTACCGAGAAGTAACAACCGAAAGCCTTTAGTCATTAAAGCAATTGCAATTTATCACAACATCAGAAAGAGTCAAATAAGAGCTTCTAAAGCAAATCCACATACTCAATCATCTTTTCATTCTCTACAATTGCTACAACTCACGTGGTACTCATGAGATCAAAGTTTCAGCTGGACACAGAGAAAGACAGGGGCTTATAGTTTTGCCTCCCAACTGCTTACCTCAAGGGTAATGTCAACAATAATAATTCATGAATACTTGCCTCCAAGTTGTCATATGAATATAGATCTTTCCCTAGCATATGATGTTAGCCAAGATAAAGGCGAAACAAGGAATTGGTGAAGATCACCATGACTCTTTCAAGGGCAAAAAGTAAAGGTACAAGATAGGCCCTTCGCAGAGGGAAGCAGAGGTTGTCATGCGCTTTTGAGGTTTGGATGCGTGTCCTCTTAGTGAGGAGGAACGTCACTTTATATTGCCTCCTGTGATAAAGAACTTTATTATGCAGTCTGTCGCTTTTATGTCTTCCTCATCACAGGTTCGTACAAAGCTTATTTTCCACACACTAATAGATCATACATATTAGGGAGCAATTTTTATTGCTTGCACTGATGACAACTTACTTGAGGGATCTTATTCAATCCATAGGTAGGTATGGTGGACTCTCATGGCAAAACTGGGTTGAAGGTTTATGGATGCACAAGTAGTATCTCTACTTGGTGCGAGAGTTTTGGCTAATATGAGGTGGAAGCAATCGTCATATGCTAAGGGATCTTTAACCATATAACATTGTTTGGAACCAAGCAAACACAATTCATTATGTTGTCTTCCTTGTCCAACATCTACTTCTAGGCATGTAATAATTTAGTGAGTGTTCACAATCATAGATGGTGTCAAGGATGATATATTTATATGTGAACCTCTCCTTCTTTATTACTTCCTATTAGTTGCAATAATGACCAAGGTCCACGTTTGTCTACCCTCAACAAGTTTCAATCATCATACTTTTTATAAATGAAGCCATCACTTCCGATAAGATCACTACATGATCTTTCATGCTTTTGTTCTTTCTTAATCTTTTGATCATGGCAAGAGGCAAAGCCCTTCAACTAAGACACTCTTTATAATATGGCTCACGAGCTCGAATACATCGGGGGTGACACAAAGCAAAACTCAAGACTAAAACACTAAGACCTTTATTCTACTAGAGAAAGAGAAAATTGAAAAGGAACAAACTAAAACAAAGGTAAAGGCAAAAGATGTGATGGTGATACGATACCGGGGCAACTCCCCCAAGCTTGGCACAAGCCTAGGGGATTGCCCATACCCATGCTCAGTTGTCTTCCTTTGGAGGTGATGGTGGTGGAGTTGTTGCAACATGAGTTTGATCCTCCGTCTTCCAAGGCGTAGGTGCTCCATCATGGAAAGATGAACGAGTCTCCGAATCCTCAAATCTGCAGCCAACCGTATTTATTTAAATCTATACTCATACTCATAGTTTTGGTTCTGCATGTCATAGATCTGGGCTTGAAGGTGATCAATCCTGTCATAGATCCTGGAGAGGTGCTTCCCAATGTCATCGGCATCAATCTTGTGCTTGTTGTTGAACTCCGTGATCATCATGTGGTTGGCGTTGAGTCCACGCTCCACCGTCCCTTGGCACTTGAAGACCTATTGCTCCATTACTTCGAGCCTCGCCTCCATGCTTTCGGTCTTCTTAGGCCCCTCCACGTCACGGATGTGCAACATCCCCTCATGCATCTCGATAGATTGAGGGTGTTGCAGCACTCCCGCTAGGTAAGGATTGATGACCTTCTCGAAGATCTTGTCCTTCGGAGCTTTTGGGGACGTCATAGCGATCTAGATCTGCAGCAGAAACAAGCTCGAAACGGAAACAGAGGAAATCTGCGTGATACAGAGGTCAAACCTTTCGGGAGAATATATAATGATTTTTTCCAGACCAGAAGGAGTACTCCGAACGAAAACGGAGTCCGGGAGGCGCACGAGGTGGCCACAAGCCACCCAGGCCCGACCAGGGGGTAGGTCGGGCCTAACAGGCTTGTCGCCTCCTCGTGCACTTTCCGGACTACTTTCAATTTTTCTATTTTTTCAAATATTCCAAAATGGAGGAAAATTGCTACGGGAAAAGTTTTGGAGTCGGTTTACTTACTGAATCACATACCTCTTCGTTTTCGGAGTCTAAAACACGCTGATAAATATCCCTTATGTACTCCTCCGGAGTTATGGCATTGATAATATTGCTTTCAACATTTATGGGAGTACGTGAGATGTAATGCTTGATTCTCTGCCCATTTACAACTCTCGGACAATTACCTTCCGTGTTGTTGATCTTGATAGCACCGGAATGATATACTTCCTCAACAATATAGGGACCTTCCCATTTAGAGAGAAGCTTGCCTGCAAAGAATCTTAAACGAGAATTATATAGCAAGACATAATCACCTACATTGAACTCATGCTTTTGTATCCTCTTATCATGCCACCTCTTAACCTTTTCTTTGAACAACTTGGCATTTTCATATGCCTGAGTTCTCCATTCATCAAGCGAGCTAATGTCAAATAACCTCTTCTCACCAACAAGTTTGAAATCAAAGTTGAGCTCTTTGATTGCCCAATAAGCTTTATGCTCTAGCTCAAGAGGTAGATGACATGCTTTACCATACACCATTTTGTACGGGGACATGCCCATGGGATTCTTATAGGCAGTTCTATAAGCCCACAGTGCATCATCGAGCTTCTTAGACCAATTCTTTCTAGACCTGTTGACAGTCTTTTGCAGAATCAGTTTAATCTCTCTATTGCTTCGCTCTACTTGACCACTGGACTGAGGGTGATAGGGAGACGCAATTATATGGTTGACATCGTACTTAGCAAGCGTTTTATGGAAAGCACCATGAATGAAATGTCAACCACCGTCGGTCATTAGATATCTAGGGACTCCAAATCTAGGGAAGATAACTTCCTTAAGCATCCTGACAGAGGTGTTGTGATCAGCACTACTAGTGGGGTTAGCTTCTACCCACTTAGTGACATAATCAACAACAACTAGGATATGAGTATACCCGTTGGATTTTGGAAAAGGCCCCATATAATCAAAGCCCCAGACATCAAATGGTTCAATGACAAGTGAATAGTTCATAGGCATTTCCTGACGTTTACTAATATTACCTATTCGTTGACATTCGTCACAAGACAAGACAAACTTACGGGCATCCTTGAAGAGAGTGGGCCAATAGAAACCTGATTGCAATACCTTGTGTGCAGTTCTATCTCCCGCATGGTGTCCTCCGTAGGCCTCAGAGTGACACTTTTGTAGGATATGTCCCTGTTCATGTTCAGGTACACAACATCTAATAACACCATCTACTCCTTCCTTATAAATTTGAGGATCATCCCAAAAGTAATGTCTCAAGTCAAAGAAGAATTTCTTCTTTTGCTGGTACGTGAAACTAGGTGGTATATATTTGGCAACGATATAGTTTGCATAATCAGCATACCACGATGCACTACGTGAAGCATTGATGACATTCAGTTGCTCATCGGGAAAGCTATCATCAATAGGTTGTGGGTCGTCAAGAACGTTCTCCAACCTAGACAAGTTATCTGCTATGGGGTTATCAGCACCCTTCCAGTCAACAAAGTGCAAATCAAACTCTTGTAGCAAGAGAACCCATCTGATAAGTGTAGGTTTAGCGTCCTTCTTCTCCATGAGGTACTTAATAGCAGCGTGATCAGTGTGAATAGTGACTTTGGAATCAACTATGTAAGACCTGAACTTTTCACATGCAAACACGACTGCTAAAAAGTCCTTTTCCGTAGTAGCATAGTTTCTTTGGGCACTGTCTAGCGTTTTACTAGCATAGTGAATAACATTCAACTTCTTATCAACTCTTTGCCCTAGAACAGCACCAACAGCATAATCACTAGCATCATACATGATTTCAAAAGGTACATTCCAATCAGATGGTTGAACGATAGGTGCAGTTACCAAAGCCCTCTTAAGTATTTCGAAGGCTTACTCACAATCATTTTCAAAAACAAAAGGAATACCCTTTTGCAAGAGATTGGTAAGAGGCCTAGAAATCTTAGAGAAATCTTTAATGAACCTCCTATAGAAACCAGCATGACCAAGGAAACTTCTTATACCTTTGATATCTGTGGGGTATGGCATTTTCTCGATTGCATCAACCTTAGCCTTATCGAGTTCTATACCTCTTTCAGTAATTTTATGGCATAAGATGATGCCTTCATTAACCATAAAGTGGCACTTCTCCCAATTCAAGACAAGATTGATGTCTTTACATCTCTGCAAGACTCGATCAAGGTTGCGGAGGCAATCATCAAAAGAAGACCCGTAAACGGAGAAGTCATCCATGAAAACCTCAACAATCTTTTCACAAAAGTCAGAGAATATATCCATCATACATCTTTGAAAGGTGGTAGGTGCATTACATAAGCCAAAAGGCATACGTCTATAAGCAAAGGTACCGAAAGGGAAGGTGAAAGTGGTTTTCTCCTGATCAGATTGTGCAACTGGTATTTGGGAGAAACCAGAATAACCATCTAGAAAGCAGAAGTGTGTGTGTTTAGACAGTCTTTCTAGCATTTGGTCGATAAAAGGCAAAGGGTAATGATCTTTCCTAGCGGCTTTATTCAATTTTCTAAAATCGATCACCATCCTATAGCCAGTGATAATCCTCTTTGGGATCAATTCATCCTTATCATTAGGGACAACGGTAATGCCTCCCTTCTTAGGGACGCAATGCACCAGACTCACCCAATCACTATGAGCGACGGGATAGATAATACGTGCTTCTAAGAGCTTTAGTATTTTTTTACTACCTCTTTCATCTTAGGGTTTAATCTCCTTTGATGATCAACAACTGGTTTGGAATTAGGATCAATTTTAATCTTGTGCTGGCATAGAGTGGGACTAATGCCCTTAAGATCATCAAGAGTATATCCAATAGCAGCACAGTGCTTCCTGAGAGTTTTTAGTAATTTCTTTTCTTCATGCTCTGAGAGGCTAGCACTAATTATGACAGGATATATCTCTTTTTCATCAAGATAAGCATACTTATGAGTATCAGGCAACTGTTTAAGCTCGAACACAGGATCACCTTTTGGTGGGGATGGATCCCCAAGCAGTTCAACAGGAAAATTATTCTTAAGGATAGGATATTGTTCTAAGACAACTCTATCTGTCTCATCCCTTTCATCCATATGCATATCATTTTCATGGTCAAGCAAGTATTGCTCTAAGGGATCAGTAGGAGGCATGACAATATAAGCTAAGGCAATAGTTTCATCCTTACCAGGCAACTCCTTTTCATGAGGTTGTCTACCAAACTTGGAGAAATTGAACTCATGTGACACACCTTCAAAACCAACAGTGACAGTCTGCTTCTTACAGTCAATAAGAGCATTGAAGGTATTGAGGAAGGGTCTGCCAAATATGATGGGACAAAAGCTATCTTGGGTGGTAGAAAGAACAAGGAAATTAGCAGGATACTTCGTTTTACCACACAAGACTTCAACATTCCTAACAATTCCCACACGGCAGATAGTATCTCTATTGGCAAGCTGAATAGTGATATCAATAGGCTCTATCTCAATAGGTGCAATATCATCTTTGATTTCATCATATAAGGATTGAGGTATTGCACTAACACTAGCACCCACGTCACATAAACCATGATAGCAATGATCTCCTATCTTAACAGAAACAACACGCGTGCCAACAACACGACTATGTTTGTCTCTAGCGTGAGGTTTAGCAATTCTAGCAGCATCTTCACAGAAGTGAATATCACGCCCATCAACATCGTCGGACCGAAGATCTTTGATAATAGCAATGCTAGGTTCAACTCTAATTTGCTTAGGGGGTGTTGGTGTTCTAATGTAGCCTCTATGTATCACAATTGAAGCTTTAGAATGACCCTTTATCCTAACAGGGAAAGGTGGTTTCTCAACGTAAGCGCTGGGAACAACAGGATCATTATAGGCAATGACTCTCTCTTTACCTGGATTGGGTTTAACTACATTGACTTCTAAAGGAGGATGATATTCAAACCACTTCTCTTTGGGGAGATCAACATGAGCATCAAATGATTCACACAATGAAGATACTATCTCAGAGTCAAGTCCATACTTAGCGCTAAAGTCACAAAAAGTATTTGTTTCAACAAAGGATTTAACGCAATCAAACTTGAAATTCATACCTGACTCCTTACCTTCTACAAGCTCCCAATATTCAGAGTTGTGTTTAATTCTCTCCAATAAATTCCATTCGAAGTCAATATCTCTCTTCATGAAAGAACCAGTACAAGAAGTGTCAAGCATGGTGCGATCATCATGAGAAAGCCGAGCATAGAAGTTCTGAATGATAATTTCTCTCGAGAGCTCATGGTTGGGGCATGAATATAACATTGATTTAAGCCTCCCACAAGCTTGAGCGATGCTTTCTCTGTCACGAGGCCAAAAATTATAAATATAATTCCGATCACGATGTACTAAATGCATAGGATAAAACTTTTGATGAAATTCCAATTTCAACCGATTGTAGTTCCATGATCCAGTATCATCACATAGCCTATACCATGTCAACGCCTTATCCTTCAAAGATAAAGGAAAGACCTTCTTCTTGACCTCATTCTCGGGAAAACCTTCAAGCTTAAATAAACCACAAACTTCATCTACATAGATTAGATGCAAGTCTAGATGTGATGTTCCATCTCCTGTAAAAGGATTAGCCAGCAGTTTCTCAAGCATACCCAAAGGAAATTCAAAGCAAATATTTTCAGTAGGTGCAGCAGGTTGAGGGGCAACTAGTTGTGCTTCCGTTTGAGGTGAAGATACCCCGAACAAGCCTCTCAAAGGATTAGTTTCCATAGTGATAGGTGACAATAAATTTCCACACACTATACGAATGTTTCCTTACCAAGTTCCACTTACCAAAGGCGCTTCACTCCTCGGCAACGGCGCCAGAAAAGAGTCTTGATGACCCAAAAGTATAGGGGGTCTATCGTAGTCCTTTCGATAAGTAAGAGTGTCGAACCCAACGAGGAGCAGAAGGATCTGACAAGTGGTTTTCAGCAAGGTAATATCTGCAAGCACTGAAATTATCGGTAACAAGTGATTGTATGGTGAGGTGATTCGTAGCAAGCAACAAGTAACAAAAGTAGCAACGGTGCAGCAAAGTGGCCCAATCCCTTTTGTAGGAAGGGACAAGCCTGGACAAAGTCTTATAGGAGGAAAAACGCTCCCGAGGACACATGGGAATTTCTGTCATGCTAGTTTTCATCATGTTCATATGATTCACGTTCGTCACTTTGATAGTTTGATATGTGGGTGGACCGGCGCTTGGGTACTGCCCTTACTTGGACAAGCATCCCACTTATGATTAACCCCTCTCGCAATCATCCGCAACTACGAAAGAAGAATTAAGACAAAGTCTAACCATAGCATTGAACTAGTGGATCCAAATCAGCCCCATACGAAGCAAGGCATAAACTAGGGTTTAAGCTTCTGTCACTCTAGCAACCCATCATCTACTTACTACTTCCCAATGCCTTCCTCTAGTCCCAAATAATGGTGAAGTGTTATGTAGTCGACGTTCACATAACACCACTAGAGGAAAAACAACATACAACACATCAAAATATCCAACGAATACCAAATTCACATGACTACTATTAGCATGACTTACCCCATGTCCTCAGGAACAAAAGTAACTACTCACAAAGCATAATCATATTCATGACCAGAGAGGTAATGAGTAGCATCAAGGATCTGAACATAAACTCTTCCACCAAATAATCCAACTAGCATCAACTACAAGGAGTAATTAACACTACTAGCAACCTTACAAGTACCAATCGGAGTCGCGAGACGGAGATTAGTTACAAGTGAAATAATTTCGTATTTGCGCCACCATTGATAGTGTGTCACAACCCTATATTATAGCTTGTAGTTAGTTGCATCAGTGAGCATTCATGCATGCATTCAAATCAATTTAGTTGAAATGGCGATGATCTACAAATGGGGATGACCAAACCCTAGCACCAAATAAAATCCAAATTGGTTCAACAAGGATTATTTTTAATGAACTCAATTGGTCTTCAAAAATGTTCACCCTTTTTGGTAAATGTTGGAAGCAACATACCAGAGGTGATAAACTTTTTAACAACTCTTTTGTCATTTTAAGTTAATCTTAATGCCCGTGAAATTGATAACTAAATTGCTATAAATATTTTTAGTCTTTTAAAAAATGATGAATCTTTTTGTGGAGCCAGGAAATAATCCAAACAAAACCCTAAAAACAATTTCAATATTTTTGACTTAAGCCTGAAGCCAAAATATAAAATAAAACAAATGTCAGCAATGTAAAACAAAACAAAATAAGAAACAAAACAGAAAAAAAGAAAACTTACCTGGCCCAGCACTTGGAGCCCATCTGGCCCAAGTGCGAGTCATCCTCAACCTCTCGCCAAGAGGAGAGGCGTGGCATGCGCCGAGGCCTCCACCTCCTGCTTCGCGCTGGAGGCGCCTCCTCCATCTCTATCCCGCGTCAGAGACGATGTGGATGAGCCCCTGGACCGATTCCCCCTCCCCTAGCGCCGTTTCCCTTCTCCTCTCTATCTCCCCTCTCAACCGCCATTAACGAACTCGGCTCGTGGTCACCGGCGCCCTCTCTGGACCCTACTAGCCCTCCCCGAGCACCCCTCGTCTCCGCCACAACGTGCCGCCCCATCCACCCAACGCAATCGAGCCGGAAGCCCCTCAAGCGTCACCGCCATCGTCATCTTCACCGCCGGCCACCGGACATCCTCGCCGTCGATTCACTTGATTCAGGCTTTCCTCGAGCTAGCCGTCTCTCCCGTCTGAACTGCTGTGAGCCACCGCGTCGTTTCCCCCCTTCTCCCGAGCTCCTCGTGCCCCCTAGCTAGATGGCCATGAGCCCGAGCTCCGGCCGCCGCTCGAGCACGTCGCCGGCGTCGCTCCAGTGCCCCTTGCTCCAGCCACCACCCCAAATTGATCCGGCCAAGCCCCAGGACTGCGTAAATGCCCTCCGCCGGCCATTTGGTCGCCGGAGGAGGAAATCCATCAGCGTTGCCGTGCTGTGTGGCCACCAGCGATGAGCTCCGCCGGTGTGGGTCGCTAACAAGCGGGCCCAGCCGGTCAGGTGTTTAATTAGCGCCTAATATCTTTTTAGTTAAGCTATGACTCACTGACAGTGGGCCCTACGACTCTAAAATAAGAATTAAGATTAACCTAACCTTGTTAATTAAACTCTGTCACTAACGTGTGGATCCCACACGTCACGTTTGACTCTGACCAGGTCAATTGACCTGCTCACGCAATGCTGACGCACAGCTGACGCAATAAGTAATTTCTGATTTTAAATAATTCCAGAATAATAACAAAACTTCAAAAATTCATAGAAAATAAAATTTAAATCAGATGAAAATAATTTATATATGAAAAATGATCAGAAAAATTCAAGGAATCTGATTATGGCATTTTCATGCATGTTTGACTAAGTTAACATCACCAAGTAGGCAAAATGATGATTAGGGTAAATTTAATAAATAGTTTGGAGTTGGAATTTGATATATATTTGAATTCCACTTCAATCAATAAGATCAAACATTGATCTAGAAAACTCAGTACATTAATATGCCATCTTAATGCACGATAAAAGAAGTTATGCGTGAGCATCAGGTCGAATCAATTAAAAGGGTATCTGCAAAATACCTTGCTTGAAGTGATATTTGAATTCTAATTCAAACCAGCTTCAACTTAAGAAATGGTAGCTACATTAGCCATGTCACATTTCATTATCATATCATGATCATGCATCATAGGGTTGCATTTCGGTTAAGTAATTATTGTTCTTTCTTGTTTGTCGGCGTCGTTCCCTTTTGGTAAACGATGGTTCTGATGATGTAATCATTGACATTGATGAAGACTCATGGCTATCATCAGAACTGTCAGGTAAGCAAACCCCCTTGAGCATATTGATATAAACCCACTCTCTCGCTCTTGCTTTCTTTTATTGCATTAGGACAAACACGATTCAACTGTTATATGTTCTCGGTAGTTGAACCCATTCCTCTGCATGACCTGATTTTGCCACAGTAAATAGTTGAAACCACTTAGCATGAGTAGCAACTGCTTGAGCCTTGTTGTGCCTACTCATCCATGCTTGCTTACTGTGCCTGCTATGCTTAGAGTCGTGTCGGGTCTGATCCATAAGGTGTGAATCGGATTGGTTATGTTCATGTCCTACAGTGTGAGAGTAAATGTGTGAATCCGATTTGGTAAAGGTAATGATGAGAGGCCATGTAGGAGTACATGGTGGGTTGTCTCATTGGGACCGTCCTGAAGAACTGAGTTCTGTGTATGTTATCCAAGACAAGATACTACCATGCATTGGGCCCTGAAATATGACACCCGCTCGGCTTATTAATCGCCTAGATCTGTGTCCAGGTGTTGCAATTAGTTTTTCGTGTTTGTAGGAAAAGTGTTAGCGGTCGTGTTTAGCTCTGCCCGACGGGGTAGGCTTCTCTACGGTAGATATACAGTGGCAGGGTGTACCAAATGGCACCCGGATGGGCTTGGGAACCCTGCGCACATCGTTTGGGGCCGTAGAGGAAACCTCGGCCGGACTTCCTTGCGGGTTCAGTCTCAAATAGGCGATAAACCTGGACTAGGGTCTTGTGTGGTTAACGGTCGTGGCCGACACCCACGCCAGTGCTTCCGCTTGAAGGTTGCCGAGATGCATGACGTGCATATGGTGCTAAGTGGTGAGAGCATGTGTGAAGAAGTATACCCCTGCAGGGTGAATCAATCTGTTCGAATAGCCGCGTCCTCGGATATGGATTACTTGGAAACATTACGTGGTACATAGACAATTTAAATGGATACTTTAAAATATACAAGATAAGTGTGAGTGCTATGGATGGCCTTCTCGTAGGGAGACGGGAGTGGATCCATGGTGGCGTATTGATTGGTGAATATGTGGACTCATGTGTGCTATCCCACCTCAAAGAAAGAACTTGTAGTCGTAGTTCACGTTAGCCAAGATTCAAAGCTGGCTTGCTGTAATCAAACCCCACAATCCTTCCATTGATACTGATGCATATGCCGATAGTTCTGATGTAAGTCTTGCTCAGTACCTTTGTACTCACGGTTGCTTTATTTATGTTTTTGCAGAGAAGATTTAATCTCAGTAAAGGTTTCTACGCGATGTGTTCAATGTTGAACGAAATAGCTTGGAAATCCCAGACAGAGGTCTGGTTCCTTTGGTAGGGTCGTTGTAGCTTTTCAGGCTCTTCCAGTCACTTTTAGTAGATGTCTGTACCCAGACATGTTGTGCTTCCGTTTGATGTGTGAATGACTTGAGTGTCGGGTCATGAGACCCCTGTTTGTAATATCATACTATGTTGACTCCTATGAGTCTTTAATAAAAGCTTGAGTCATAGAGTTATGTTGTGATGCCATGTTGTATCTACACATATCGTGCATATTGTGTGTATGTTATGAAATGCATTATATGTGTGGGATTCGACACCTAGTTGTGTGCCTTAGTAGTACTCTTTATGGGGAAATGCCTCTTTGTGCTTCCACCGAGCTTTGGTAGCTTGCTACTGCTACGGACACATTGATTGACCGACATGTATCCTTCTTTGCTATTGTGTCTGTCCCTTCGGGGAAATGTCACGCGGTGTAATGGAGTCCTTGTAGCTTGCTACGACTCTACACACGCTGATGACCGACACCTGCTTTGCTGGGTTATGTATGCCTATCCCTGTATGGCTGTACCACTTGGGTTTATAACTAGTCATGTCGACCCGAGTTCTTTGTCGTTTGAATGCTAGCGACACACTCATATACATGAGCCAAAAGACGCAAACGGTCCCGACCAAGGTAAGGTGGCAGCCGTGGAGTTTATCGTGCGTGAGGCCGCAAAGTGATGTGATGTGTTATAGCCTGGGTTCTTATGACTTAGGATCGGGGTCCCGACAGCTTTGGTATCAGAGCTTGACTGTTTGTAGGATAACTAAGCCAAACTGGTCGATGTTGAGTCTAGCAACTCTTTAATTATATAAGGGAATTGTTTGTGGAAGGGAACGTAAGGCTCTTTTTACTCCTTTCCTTGTGTCACTCTTATTCTGAGTCATCCTCTTCTTTATTCTAGGGGGTTTAAGAATTAGGCTTTCTCATCTATCCATTAGGATGATGAGTTACTATGCTCGAGACTTATAGAAAAGTTGTTGTCTTCAAGGATCAGTGTCTCCATAAGAACTCAATTGTTATGTTGTTAGTTTTCTTGCAGGTTGCCTCATATTTTATGCCCGTACAACCGTATGCTGTCCGAGTTTTCCAAGGTTTCTAAATAATCTGATGCAATTGCAAATCCTCTCATCCCGAGTTAATGTCTTTCGGCCAGACAAAGCACACTAATCATTGTGTTGAAGTACTCTATTACCTCGACGTTTTGTTGAAGTATTAGGAAAACGTGTTACTTCCAAAACTACCCAATAGTCTAGATGTGTTCTGGTTCCGAGTGTGATAATTATGGCCATCATTTTTGAAAACATCCCGTGATGTTATCTAGCTAGCAGGTATTTTATTTCTGGGTTCTTGAATCCAAGGATCATTCTGCTCACTTCTGTTGATAGTGTTCCTAGTTCCTTTAGAATGATTAGTAACCTTGTTGTAGTTCCCAAGGTTCATGGTATATCATTCATCCAATACCATGGACCATTTCTTGCAGAAGTTCTTCGTGAACTAAAGATCATAACAAGAGTGCTTGTGATGAGTTCTCTACTCCATATTGTGATTCTGCCAACTCCGTCCTTCTGCATGGGTTATCTGGAAGAATTATGTTGAACTCGTTCGACATGCTAATCTATGCATCCACAACTCAGAAAAATCATGTGCTCTTGAGTTGCCACTATCTAGTTGTATTCTGACCTTCATCCATGAGAGGATAGTTAAGAGTAGTGGAGCATTACTGTCATCGATGTCTTTTATTCTTGTGGTCTGTTGAGCCATTCCATTTCAGAATGACTGGGAGAAGCAAACTCTAGTACCACATCCATTTCTTGGATTGGGTCAAAGTAGTTGTATTCTGCAGATCAAAATGCCAATCCAGATTTTTCTCCGTTCTATCTTGGAGTATTACCCTCTCTTTGTCAAGAGTATTGTGAGAATTGCACCATCTCTTGTGAGCTCTTGATGTAGTGGTACTTCTCGCTATCATTGTTCATCCCTCGGTTTCCGTGTTGGTTGTAACTGGAATATCGACAAGTGGACCATGATGTGTGAAATCAATACTCCTAGCAATGCCATCGCTTAGAAAGTTAATGGACAATAAATTCACTCTTATGGTGATGGTGATTGAATCGTCATCCTAAGATTGACCGTGCTACCTAGTCGATGTTTCATGGTGCACTTTTCAATCAATGAGCTAGGATTGTGTCAATCCTTCGCTTTTTGATCATATCATCTTGCCCTGAAAAGCGAGATAGTTCCCGAGCTTAATAACATATCGGTGGTTCGTGATTTTCCGAATATCCTCTCGGAAGTATTACCAGGTTGCTCCATGACTGTTATGATGGAGCTCGTGATCAAGTTGGTTTTCCTATAAGCCATCCTTCTCCAAGAAATCCTTGTTGGATACCCCGAGCTAGTTGGTTAAGCTAATCAACAACTTGGAGAGTTGGAAGATAAAAGCTTCGCCTAAACTTAGTTCATTTTAAAGGGATATCTTTCCTATTGTATGAGTCTTGAAGAAAGATGATATTGTCATCGGTTGATTCGTGTGATCAATTGTTGCATATATTATCTTGTTCAATTTTGATTTGAGTATGGGCTATTGTCAAATCAAACTCAGAACCAAAGATTTTAGTAATGGTGTCTTACTCATGGATTTCTCTAAGAATACATCATTATATTCTTTGATCTGACTAATGCTATTATCTTGCTCACATAGTTGTCGAAATCCATTTATATGGGTATCTCGATGAATTGTTGCTGAACCCATCGGCAACATTTTCATTTGTTCCATGATTTATGTTGGACATTAAGCTAGTGTTGGAAACTTTGTAGACATTGTCTTCTTGTCTCGAGCACGAGGTATATGTTAGGTGTAAGAAGTGACTTCCTCTAATTCATGTGCAATTGAAGCAAGTTACCGCCATGGTTAGAGAAAAGTTTATTTTGCTTCCTCTGGAATCATCTCAAGCCAGTCATGCACGTGCGAAGTATTCTATGGTCTGAGAGATTAGCTATCTCCATTCCGTATGTATTTCCTAGCACACCAAGCCAATGATTGATTTGTTCAAGGAAAAGAAGTTAAGTGCCATTCTTGAAGGTACCAGACGGACTTGCACATGGCTTCGTTATCCGCAATGATGGTTCCCAAACCAGAACTCGGTAGTGTTTTATTGTAAGATTTTTCATGTGCTCATCCTTGTCTTGGACAGTGTGTTCACGTGGATCTTGCAAATCCAGCTCATGTTTCAGAGTTGTCTTTCGTAGTTCATTTTCCAAGAATCTCGCAACGTTATCTCGTCGATTTGTGTTGCAAACTTTCTTTTCAGACATGCTGAGTCTGAAACATCATGTCACCAACCAGATCTGAATCTCAGGCAGATATGATGGTTGGAACTCTTCTCAAGAATTATAATATTGGTCTCTCTATAACCCGGTAAAGTGATGTGGTGGCTAACACACCTAGCCGGAAGACTTAATATTATAATATCTTGCATCAACAACCTTAGCCATCTCCCCGTGAGGACCTTGTATGACTTATTTTGGAAGTTGTTCCTCATGGACCCCCTTTAAGCCCCGAAGTCCGACCTATACTTGATGTGCTAGATTTCAAGCATGACCTATAATTTGGTTGTGCTAGTACATCAAGGAGAACATTAGAAGCGGAGTGCTAAATGTCTCTCGGTCGATTAACCAGATTTCCTTCCCTTGGCATAGCTAAGGTGAAATCTGAGGAAGTGTTGTCTTCCTTTGCATCTGCATCCTCCATCACTATTCATCATGGTAGTATGATGTGTCACCAAGATCTCGGCACGGATATTGGTAAAACTTTGATGAATATGGAAATGCTCAAGTTCTTGAGAGCACGCTCAGACACTAGGTTATATACTCGGTATCAATTGGAATGTGCCTTCCGTTTGCCGAGTTGTTCTATAACCCTAGCCATTCTTTCGAATTCCTTCAAACGATCATTTGCAAAGTACCTTAACCTGCTATGAAGAGTTTAAATGATCTTTGGATCAAAAGTACTTGTTTTTTCCACTTAAGGGAATAAGTCTGCGAGCGCTACGGCAACAAAAGACCTTCCCTGGCAACGACGCGAGGAATCCTTCTGCTACGGGCTACACCTATAGGAACTTCCTTGGCAAATATGCAAAGGATTTCCCCGCGGCCTTGGAGCCTTGCGTTGGTGTTCCCTTGAAGAGGAAACGGTGATGTAGCAAAGCGGCGGTAAGTATTTCCCTCAGTTTGAGAACCAAGGTATCAATCCAGTAGGAGGATCGATTCAAGTCACAAGTACCTGCACAAACACAAAGATCTTGCACCCAACGCTATGAAGGGGTTGTCAATCCCTTATAGATTGTTTGCAAAGTGAGAACTGAAAGAAAAAAGTAAACAAAGCAAAGTAAAAGTGGAGACGATAGTTGTGAATAGACCCGGGGGCCGTAGTGTTCACTAGTGGCTTCTCTCATGAAAGCAAGTAGACGGTGGGTGAACGAATTACTGTCGAGCAATTGATAGAACCACGCAAAGTCATGACGTTATCTATGGCAATGATCATATCTATAGGCATCACGTCCAAAACAAGTAGACCGATACTTTCTGCATCTACTACTATTACTCCACACGTCGACCGCTATCCAGCATGCATCTAGTGTATTGAGTTCATAAGAACAGAGTAACGCCTTAAGAAAGATGACATGATGTAGATGGACAATCTCAATTCTATGATGAAAGCCCATCTTGTTACCCTTGATGGCAACAACACGATGCGTGCCCTGCTGCCCCTTCTATCACTGGGAAAGGTCACCGCACGGTATGAACCCAAAACCAAGCACTTCTCCCATTGCAAGAATCATAGATCTAATTGGCCAAACAAAACCCAAGACTCGGAGAGACTCACAAGGATATCAAAGCATGCATATAAGAAATCAGCCTTGTGGGCTTCTGGGCTCCCTGTGGGCCTCCTGCCTTGGCCCTCAAGTCCCCTGGTCTTCTTCTGTTCTGGAAAATTTTATTTCGGGGATTTTATTCCGTTTGGACTCCGTTCCAAAATCAGATCTGAAAAGAGTCAAAAACACGGAAAAAACAGGAACTGGCACTTGGCACTGAATTAATAAGTTAGTGCCAAAAAAGATATAAAAGGTATATAAAACATCCAAAGTTGACAAGATAACAACATGAAACCATCAAAAATTATAGATACGTTTGAGACGTATCAAACATCCCCAAGCTTAACTCTTGCTCGTCCTCGAGTAGGGAAGTGATAAAGAATGAATTTTTGATGCTTTCATGCTACCTAGCATAGATGTCCTTTGTAACTCCTCTTATGTGGCGTGAATGTTCAGATCCATTAGATTCAAAACAATAGTTTGCTATTGACGTGGAGACAATAATACTTCAAGCAAACTAGCAAGGTAATCATGAACTTTCAAAATAACAAGGACAAAAGAAAGTTATCCCTACAAAATCATATAGTCTGGCTATGCTCTATCATCCTTGCACAACGAATTTAAATCGTACACAACCTCGGTATTGGCCATGTAATTGTTTTCACACTTTTACTTTCTCAAACTTTTTCATCTCTCACGCAAATACATGAGCGTGAGCCATGGTTTTAGCACTATAAGTGGAATGGAGTGTGGTGGAGGTTGCAAGGCAAACAAGGAGAAGATGGTCACATTGACTAGGCATATCAACGAGATATGGAGATACTCATCAATAGATATCAACGTTAATGAGTAGGGATTGCCATACAATTGATGCACTAGAGCTAAGAGTATGTGAAAGCTCTTAAAGAAAACTAGTGGGTGTGCATCCAACTTGCTTGCTCACGAAGACCTAAGGCAATTTTGAGGAAGCCTATCATTGGAATATACAAGCCAAGTTATATAATGAAAATTTCCCACTAGCTATATGGTGGTGACAAAATGAGAGACTCTCAATCATGAAGATCATGGTGCTTAATATGAAGCAAAGTGTGGAAAGATAGTAGCATTGTCCCTTCTCTCTTTTTCTCTCATTTTTTTGTGGGCTCTTTGGCCTCTTTTTTTAATATTTTTATTTTTTATTTTGGTGGGAATCTTTGGCCTCTTTTTGTAAATGGGCTTCGCTAGCCTCTTGTATTTCCTCACATGGGACAATGCTCCATCAATGATGATCATCACACTTACAACTCAAAACTTAGAGCAATGATGACTCTATATGGAATGCCTTCGATAGTGTACCGTGACAATGATCTAGCATGGCATACACATCAATGGAAACATCACGCTAGCTATCTTATGATCATGCAAAGGCAATATATCATGGTGGTGGCATATGTCATGGTGGTAGTTGCATGGCAATATATCTCGGAATGACTTTGAAAAAGCCGTAGTAGGTAGGTATGGTGGCTGTTTTGAGGGAGGCTATATGGTGGGTTTTGTGCACCGCCGAAAGTTGCACGACACTAAAGAAGATAGTGATGGTGGAAGGTGAAAGTGCATCTAAACCATGGACTTAACATTAGTCATGAAGAACTCATATACTTGTTGCAAAAGTTTTAGTAGTAATCGAAACAAAACATTCAACGCATACTCCTAGGGGAAGGGTTGGTAGGTATAAACGATCACGCGATCCCGACCGCCACACAAACGATGACAATCAGTAGACTAATCATGCTCAGACTTCATCACATAGCGGTTCACCATACGTGCATGCTACGGGAATCACTAACTTCAACACAAGTATTTCTAGATCCACAACACCTTACTAATATAACTTCAATATTACCACAACCACAACTCAAAACTAATTGAGATGAATCAAACTTCTCTAACTATTCAATGCACATGAAGGTGGAAGTTTTCATATCCCTTTGGATAACTACCCCTTTTGAGACTACTTTCATAGCATAGATCAACTACCACGCCACGCGCTTCCGTTCTCTAAAAGATAGAAGTGAAACACACAGAGCAAAATCAACTAGCTCAAAAGATATAAGTGAAACACATGTGAGCTGAATTGTCTAACCAAAGGATATAAGTGAAGCTCGACAAAATCACAGTGAGTGCATGTCTCTCTCTCTAGGTGTGCAGCAAGGAAGATTGTGACACAACAAAAATAAAAGACTCCTACGATACAAGACGCTCCAAGCAAAACACATAACATGTGGTGAATAAAAATATAGCCCCAAGTAACGTTACCGATGGATTGAAGACGAAAGAGGGGATGCCTTCCCGGGGCATCCCCAAGCTTAGGCTTTTACGACATCCTTGAATCAACTTGGGTGCCTTCGTGTCAGGGGGATAACCCCGGGGTAGGCTCATCAAGCCTATTCCTCCATTTCCGGCCCAATGGACAGGAGCGTACGAAGATTCCCAAGGCCCAAGTCTTCTGCCGGCTAGGCATCACCTGCCGGCTAGAGGATGAGGCGGCCACCTTTTTGGCCGGCCAGGCAACCCCTGCCGGCTAGAGTCCTGGCAGCCTCCTCTTCGGAGCCGGTCTGGGTCCCGCCAGCCAGACTGGGGAGGAGGCGGCCACACTTAAGCCGGCTGGCCAAGCACGCTAGCCGGCTGAGGATCAGAAGTCACATCAGATGTAGGTCAGGAAGAGACCTCACGATTAAAGGTAGCTAGGCGTCAGCAAAGGTACAGGATCAAGGCGTCCGGCAAGTACGAGCGTCGGTGGCCACGCCGCTGACCTACCCCGGCTTTGATCCATCACCTAGCATAGTGTCGGACCGTCACACTCCCACTCCATTACAACACTCGGCGTGGGGAACAGTGGGGCGGTCGTACTACCTGCCCATGAAGATTCTCGCGGGGCGATGCTTGACGTACCGCGCGTGCTGAGCGTCAACCTTACGCGAGAGCCTCATTAGCCAGCCGGTGGGTCCCACCAGCAATCGAGACCATGCAGTCGGCGGGCCCCTCATCGACAAGACAAGACCCTTGTGGGCCCGTGGCCAGCCGGCGAAGCAGCCAACCGGGTCCCACGCTTGTACCCTTTATCCATATTGTAGGCCGGCGGGTTCATTTATAAAACCCCCTGGTCGCCTCCCACGCAGAGGGGCCGATCCTTCACTAGTCATTCAACACAACACATTCACCAACCACAGAGAGAGAGGTAGAGACGAGCCGGCTGCTCCCCTCTTCCTCCTCCCAACACAGCTCCAGGAGCGACATTGTACTCTGTTCCGATACATCAAACACTCCGGCAGGATTAGGGGTATTATCTCTACGGAGAGCCCTGAACCTGGGTGCATCGTGCATCCCATGCGTGTACCAACCTCGTTCCCAGCGCCCACCTTTGTCCCTTCGGTTCTCACCGACTTTAGCCTACCTATGGCATATGTTGTGAGTATTCACCGACATTTGGCGCCCACCGTGGGGCCGATCGCGGCATCGACTGGCTTTACGCGCTGGGCGGGGCCCCGCACCTACACCACCGGATGCATCGCGTCCAGATCAGTTTGCATGCCCGTGGAGCCCGCTTTCGACGAGGCAACACCCATGATGGTCGACGTCCCCGTCCGCCATGCGGATTCGGACGAAGATTCTGATGAAGAGGCACTCCCTAGCGTCGTCGTCGCTGCTATGGAGAACCTCGGCGTTCTCTTCAGCGACCTTCGTCTCAACGACGGCCCGCGCTACTTCGGCGAGGACTTCGACGTTGAGGCGCTCTGCGCCAGCTTCAGCAGGCTCTCTATCGCTGAGACGACTGCCCACGAGATTTACCCCAATAACGTCCTCATCTTCAACGGCCCCCCGCCGTCGGTGGGGTTCTTCACCCCATACCACGTTGCTGCCGTCTCCAACACTGTGGAGGTGATGGTTATCAGCGTTGGCACCAGCACGGCTCCCGGCAAGGCCTCCGCAGGCACCAGCGAGCCCGCTGCGGCCACCGCTGACACTCTTCAAGACACCATCGCCGGCCTGAAGACACCTGTCACCGCTGCCGCCGACCCTGCAGACGCTCGGGCCTCGCTGGAGGAGGCTCGCAAGCGTATCTTGGAGGAGGGCATCGCCATAGCTTCGGCGAAACGTCGGTTGGAGGCTATGCAGTGCGAGTATAACTCCGCATACGGTCTCACTCCGATTTCCGAGGCCCCTAGCCGGCTTGGATCGGTCCGCAGCCGCGGCCGGTTCATCGCCGAGGTTCTAGGCGGTGATCTGCCCACCTACGAGACTCCTGCGGCCAACATGCGGGCGGCGCAGGCAGCCATGGAGGAGATGGCAAGCCTGGAAGGCGAGGAGCTCGCCTTCCAGGAGAAGCGTGTCAAGGATCTCCTTGACGCTGCCAACCAGCAACACGCTCGGCTTGACCCCGGTCAGGCTCAATCGGAGTCCCCGGGACCGAACTCGGGGGCACGCCGCAACCCTAGCGGCCAGCACCACGCAGAAGGATCTTCCTTGCATCGCCCTTCCGGCCGGAGGGGCGAGGGAAGCCAAGACCAGCTCTCTCAGCGCTAGAGCGAGCACACTTCGGGCTTGCGTCGCGGAGGCGACGAAGGCGACTCGGAGTGCGGGGATCTTCCCCCGCGAAGAACTCACGTCTCTAGCTCACGAGGCGCCTCTGTTGGAGTTATGCCCTAGAGGCAATAATAAATATAGTTATTATAATAATTCATGTATCAAGATAATCATTTATTATCCATGCTATAATTGTATTGAATGAATACTTATATACATGTGTGGATACATAGACAAAACACTGCCCCTAGCAAGCCTCTAGTTGGCTAGCCAGTTGATCGAAGATAGTCAGGGTCTTCTGACTATGTACAAGGTGTTGTTGCTTGATAACTGGATCACGTCATTAGGAGAATCACGTGATGGACTAGACCCAAACTAATAGACATAGCATGTTGATCGTGTCATTTTGTTGCTACTGTTTTCTGCGTGTCAAGTATTTGTTCCTATGACCATGAGATCATATAACTCACTGACACCGGAGGAATGCTTTGTGTGTATCAAACGTCGCAACGTAACTGGGTGACTATAAAGATGCTCTACAGGTATCTCCGAAGGTGTTCGTTGAGTTAGTATGGATCGAGACTGGGATTTGTCACTCCGTGTGACGGAGAGGTATCTTGGGGCCCACTCGGTAATACAACATCACACACAAGCCTTGCAAGCAATGCAACTTAGTGTAAGTTGTGGGATCTTGTATTACGGAATGAGTAAAGAGACTTGCGAGTAAACAAGATTGAAATAGGTATGCGGATACTGACGATCGGATCTCGGGCAAGTAACATACCGAAGGACAAAGGGAATGACATACGGGATTATATGAATCCCTGGCACTGAGGTTCAAACGATAAGATCTTCGTAGAATATGTGGTATCCAATATGGGCATCCAGGTCCCGCTATTGGATATTGAACGAGGAGTCACTCGGGTCATGTCTACATAGTTCTCAAACCCGCGGGGTCTGCACACTTAAGGTTCGACGTTGTTTTATGCGTATTTGAGTTATATGGTTGGTTACCGAATGTTGTTCGGAGTCCCGGATGAGATCACGGACGTCACGAGGGTTTCCGGAATGGTCCGGAAACGAAGATTGATATATAGGATGACCTCATTTGATTACCGGAAGGTTTTTGGAGTTACCAGGAATGTACCGGGAATGACGAATGGGTTCCGGGTGTTCACCGGGGGGGGGGGGGGCAGCCCACCCCGGGGAAGCCTATAGGCCTTGGGGGTGGCGCACCAGCCCTTGGTGGGCTGGTGGGACAGCCCAAGAAGGCCCTATGCGCCATAGATAGAAAATCAAAGAGAAAAGAAAAAAAAAAGGAGGTGGGAAAGGAGAGAAGGACTCCACCTTCCAATCCTAGTTGGACTAGGATTGGAGGAGGACTCCTCCTCCCTTGGTGGCGCAGCCCTTGGGGCTCCTTGAGCCTCAAGGCAAGCCTTCCCTCCCCTCCTCCTATATATATGGAGCTATTAGGGCTGATTTGAGACAACTTTTGCCACGGCAGCCCGACCACATACCTCCACGGTTTTACCTCTAGATCGCGTTTCTGCGGAGCTCGGGCAGAGCCCTGCTGAGATTAGATCACCACCAACCTCCGGAGCGCCGTCACGCTGCCGGAGAACTCATCTACCTCTCTGTTTCTCTTGCTGGATCAAGAAGGCCAAGATCATCGTCGAGCTGTACGTGTGCTGAACGCGGAGGTGCCGTCCGTTCGGCACTAGATCGTGGGACGAATCGCGGGACGGTTCGTGGGACGGTTCGCGGGGCGGATCGAGGGACGTGAGGACGTTGCACTACATCAACCGCGTTACCTAACGCTTCTGCTGTGCGATCTACAAGGGTACGTAGATAGGAAATCCCCTCTCGTAGATGGACATCACCATGATAGGTCTTCGTGCGCGTAAGAAATTTTTTGTTTCCCATGCGACGTTCCCCAACAGTGGCATCATGAGCTAGGTTCATCCGTAGATGTAATCTCGAGTAGAACACAAAAGTTTTTGTGGGCGGTGATGTGCGTCTTGCTGCCCTCCTTGGTCTTTTCTTGATTCCGTGGTATTGTTGGATTGAAGCGGCTTGGACCGACATTACTCGTACGCTTATGAGAGACTGGTTTCATCGCTACGAGTAACTCTGTTGCTCAAAGATGACTGGCAAGTGTCGGTTTCTCCAACTTTAGTTGAATCGGATTTGACCGAGGAGGTCCTTGGATAAGGTTATATAGCAATTCATATATCTCCGTTGTGGTGTTTGCGTAAGTAAGATGCGATCCTACTACTTACCCATGGTCACCACGTAAAACATGCAACAACAAATTAGAGGACGTCTAACTTGTTTTTGCAGGGTATGCTTGTGATGTGATATGGCCAACGATGTGATCTAATATATTGGATGTATGAGATGATCATGTTGTAATAGATAATATCGACTTGCAAGTCGATGGTACGACAACCGGCTGGAGCCATTGGGTTGTCTTTAGACTAACGTTTGTGCTTGCAGATGCGTTTACTATTTTGCTAGGATGTAGTTTTAGTAGTAATAGCAGGAGTAGCACGACAACCCCGATGGCGACACGTTGATGGAGATCATGGTGTGGCGCCGGTGACAAGAAGATCGTGCCGGTGCTTTGGTGATGGAGATCAAGGAGCACGTGATGATGACCATATCATGTCACTTATGAATTGCATGGGATGTTAATCCTTTTATGCACCTTATTTTGCTTAGAACGACGGTAGCATTATGAGGTGATCTCTCACTAAAATTTCAAGACGAAATTGTGTTCTCCCCGACTGTGCACCGTTGCTACAATTTTTCATTTCGAGACACCACGTGATGATCGGGTGTGATAGACTCAACGTTCACATACAACGGGTGCAAAACAGTTGCACACGCGGAACACTCAGGTTAAGGTTGACGATCCTGGCATGTGCAGACATGGCCTCGGAACACATGAGACCGAAAGGTCGATCATGAATCATATAGTTGATATGATTAGCATAGGGATGCTTACCACTGAAACTATACTCAACTCACGTGATGATCGGACTTGAGCTAGTGTAAGTGGGTCATGAACCACTCAAATGACTAGAGAGATGTATTTTTTGAGTGGGAGTTTAGCAAGTAATTTGATTAAGTTAAACTCTAATTATCTTGAACATAGTCTAAGTCCACTTTGAATATATTTGTGTTGTAGATCATGGCTCACGCGACAGTCACCCTGAATTTTAATACGTTCCTAGAGAAAGCTAAGTTGAAAGATGATGGAAGCAACTTTGTAGACTGGGCTCGTAATCTTAAGTTAATCCTACAAGCTAGGAAGAAGGATTATGTCCTTAATGCTGCGCTAGGAGATGAACCACCCGCTACGGCTGACCAAGATGTTAAGAACGCTTGGTTAACACGTAAGGAAGACTACTCAGTAGTTCAATGTGCAGTCTTGTATGGTTTAGAGCCGGGACTTCAACGTCGCTTTGAGCGTCATGGAGCATATGAGATGTTCCAGGAGTTGAAGTTTATCTTTCAGAAGAATGCCCGGATCAGGAGGTATGAGACCTCCGATAAATTCTATGCTTGCAAGATGGAGGAGAATTCGTTTGTCAGTGAACATGTGCTCAAAATGTCTGGATACTCAAACCGTCTAGCTGAGCTGGGGATTGAACTCCCGCAAGAGGCTATCACTGACAGAATTCTTCAATCACTACCGCCAAGCTATAAGGGCTTTGTGTTGAACTACAACATGCAAGGGATGAACAAGTCACCCGGCGAGTTGTTTGCGATGCTGAAAGTCGCAGAGTCTAAACTCCGTAAAGAGCATCAAGTCTTGATGGTGAATAAGACCACTAGTTTCAAGAGAAACGACAAAGGGAAGAAGGGTAATTCAAAGAAGAGGGGCAAGCCTGTTTCTAATCCGAAGAAGAAACCCAAAGCTGGACCTAAGCCTGAAACAGAGTGCTACTATTGCAAGGGTATGGGTCACTGGAAGCGCAACTGCCCCAAGTATCTGGCTGATAAGAAGGCGGCCAAAGAAAAATCAGGTATATTTGATATACATGTTATTGATGTATACTTAACCGGCTCTCGTAGTAGTGCGTGGGTATTCGATACCGGTTCTGTTGCTCATATTTGCAACTCGAAACAGGAACTGCGGAATAGGCGAAGGCTGGCGAAAGATGAAGTGACGATGCGCGTAGGAAATGGTTCCAAGGTTGATGCAATCGCCGTCGGCACAGTTTCACTTCAGTTACCATCAGGATTAGTTATGAGATTGAATAATTGTTATTTAGTGTCTGCGTTGAGCATGAACATTATATCTGGATCTTGTTTATTGCGAGACAGTTACTCTTTTAAGTCAGAGAATAATGGTTGTTCTATTTCTATGAGTAACATCTTTTATGGTCATGCACCCAGTGTGAGAGGATTGTTCATATTGAATCTTGATAGTGTTAATACACATATACATAACATTGAGACCAAAAGAGTTAGAGTTAACAATGATAGCGCCATATTTTTGTGGCACTGCCGCTTAAGTCATATTGGTGTAAAGCGCATGAAGAAACTCCATACCGATGGACTTTTGGAGTCACTTGGCTTTGATTCACTTGACACGTGCGAACCATGCCTCATGGGCAAGATGACTAAAACTCCGTTCTCCGGAACAATGGAGCATGCCAGTGACTTGTTGGAAATCATACATACCGATGTGTGCGGTCCGATGAGCGTGGAGGCACGCGGCGGATACGGTTATTTTCTCACCTTCACTGACGATTTGAGTAGATATGGTTATGTCTACTTAATGAAGCACAAGTCTGAAACATTTGAAAAGTTCAAGAAATTTCAGAGTGAAGTTGAAAATCATCGAAACAAGAAGATCAAGTTCCTACGTCTGATCGTGGGGGTGAATATCTGAGTTTCGAGTTTGGTGCTCACTTAAGAGAATATGGAATTGTTTCACAGTTGACACCGCGTGGAACACCACAGCGTAATGGTGTGTCTGAACGTCGTAATCGTACTTTATTAGAGATGGTGCGATCTATGATGTCTCTTACCGATTTGCCGTTATCGTTTTGGGGTTATGCATTAGACACAACTGCATTCACTTTAAATAGGGCACCATCAAAATCCGTTGAGACGACACCATACGAACTGTGGTATGGCAAAAGGCCAAAGTTGTCGTTTCTTGGGGATGTGATGCTTATGCCAAAGTCCGTCAAAATCATGTTAGCAAGAGCTGCATTTTTCGATTATGAAATCTGGCAGATGGATGTCAAAACGGCATTCCTTAATGGTTTCCTTAAGGAAGAGTTGTATATGATGCAACCCGAAGGTTTTGTCAATCCTAATATGCTAACAAGGTATGCAAGCTCCAGCGATCCATTTATGGACTGGTGCAAGCATCTCGGAGTTGGAATAAACGCTTTGATGAGGTGATCAAAGCATTTGGGTTTATACAAGTGGTTGGAGAATCTTGTATTTACAAGAAAGTGAGTGGGAGCTCTGTGGCATTTCTAATATTATATGTGGATGACATATTACTGATTGGAAACAACATAGAATTTTTGGAGAGCATAAATGATTACTTGAATAAAAGTTTCACTATGAAGGACCTAGGAGAAGCTTCTTACATTCTAGGCATTAAGATCTACACGGGTAGATCAAAACGCCTGATAGGACTTTCACAAAGCACATACCTTGATTAAGTTTTGAAGAGGTTCAAAATGGAACAGTCCAAGAAAGGGTTCTTGCCAGTTTTACAAGGTACGAGATTGAGTAAGACTCAGTGCCCAGCAACTGATTAAGATAGAGAGCATATGAGCACCGTCCCCTATGCTTCAGCCATAGGATCTATCATGTATGCAATGCTGTGCACTAGACCGGACGTTAGCCTGGCCATAAGTATGGCAGGCAGGTTCCAGAGTAATCCAGGAGTGGATCACTGGACGGCGGTCAAGAATATCTTGAGGTACCTGAAAAGGACTAAGAAGATGTTTCTCGTGTATGGAGGTGACGAAGAGCTCGCCGTAAAGGGTTACGTCGATGCAAGATTTGACACAGATTCGGACGACTCTAAGTCGCAGACCGGATACATATTTATTCTTAATGAGGGTGCGGTAAGCTGGTGCAGTTCCAAGCAAAGCATCGTAGCTGATTCTACATGTGAAGCGGAGTACATGGCTGCCTCGGAGGCGGCTAAGGAGGGTGTCTGGATGAAGCAGTTCATGACTGATCTTGGAGTGGTGCCAAGCGCACTGAATCCAATAACCTTGTTCTGTGACAACACGGGTGCCAATGCCTTAGCAAAGGAACCACGGTTTCACAAGAAGACCAGACACATCAAACGACGCTTCAACCTCATCCGCGACTACGTCGAAGAGGAGGACGTAAATATATGCAAAGTGCACACGGATCTGAATGTAGCAGACCCGCTGACTAAACCTCTTCCATGGGCAAAGCATGATCAACACCAGAACTGTATGGGTGTTAGATTTATTACAATGTAATTCGCATGGTGATGTGAGGGCTAGATTATTGACTCTAGTGCAAGTGGGAGACTGTTGGAATTATGCCCTAGAGGCAATAATAAATATAGTTATTATTATAATTCCTGTATCAAGATAATCGTTTATTATCCATGCTATAATTGTATTGAATGAAGACTTATATACATGTGTGGATACATAGACAAAACACTGTCCCTAGCAAGCCTCTAGTTGGCTAGCCAGTTAATCAAAGATAGTCAGGGTCTTCTGACTATGTACAAGGTGTTGTTGCTTGATAACTGGATCACGTCATTAGGGGAATCACGTGATGGACTAGACCCAAACTAATAGACATAACATGTTGATCGTGTCATTTTGTTGCTACTATTTTCTGCGTGTCAAGTATTTGTTCCTATGACCATGAGATCATATAACTCACTGACACCGGAGGAATGCTTTGTGTGTATCAAACGTTGCAACGTAACTGGGTGACTATAAAGATGCTCTACACGTATCTTCGAAGGTATTCGTTGAGTTAGTATGGATCGAGACTGGGATTTGTCAGTCCGTGTGACGGAGAGGTGTCTTGGGGCCCACTCGGTAATACAACATCACACACAAGCCTTGCAAGCAATGCAACTTAGTGTAAGTTGCGGGATCTTCTATTACGGAACGAGTAAAGAGACTTGCCGGTAAACGAGATTGAAATAGGTATGCGGATACTGACGATCGAATCTCGGGCAAGTAACATACCGAAGGACAAAGGGAATGACATACGGGATTATATGAATCCTTGGCACTGAGGTTCAAACGATAAGATCTCTTAGAATATGTAGGATCCAATATGGGCATCCAGGTCCCGCTATTGGATATTGACCGAGGAGTCTCTCGGGTCATGTCTACATAGTTCTCGAACCCGCAGGGTCTGCACATTTAAGGTTCGACGTTGTTTTATTCGTATTTGAGTTATATGGTTGGTTACCGAATGTTGTTCGGAGTCCCGGATGAGATCACGGACGTCACGAGGGTTTCCGGAATGGTCCGGAAACGAAGATTAATATATAGGATGACCTCATTTGATTACCGGAAGGTTTTCGGAGTTACTGGGAATGACGAATGGGTTCCGGGTGTTCACCGGGGGGGCAGCCCACCCCGGGGAAGCCCATAGGCCTTGGTGGTGGCGCACCAGCCCTTGGTGGTCTGGTGGGACAGCCCAAGAAGGCCCTATGCGCCATAGATAGAAAATCAAAGAGAGAAGAAAAAAAAGGAGGTGGGAAAGGAGAGAAGGACTCCACCTTCCAATCCTAGTTGGACTAGGATTGGAGGAGGACTCCTCCTCCCTTGGTGGCTTAGCCCTTGGGGCTCCTTGAGCCTCAAGGCAAGCCTCCCCTCCCCTCCTCCTATATATATGGAGCTATTAGGGCTGATTTGAGACAACTTTTGCCACGGCAGCCCGTGCACATACCTCCACGTTTTTACCTCTAGATCGCGTTTCTGCGGAGCTCGGGCGGAGCCCTGCTGAGATTAGATCACCACCAACCTCCGGAGCGCCGTCACGCTGCCGGAGAACTCATCTACCTCTCCGTCTCTCTTGCTGGATCAAGAAGGCCGAGATCATCGTCGAGCTGTACGTGTGCTGAACGCGGAGGTGCCGTCCGTTCGGCACAAGATCGCGGGACGGTTCGCGGGGCGGATCGAGGGACGTGAGAAAGTTCCACTACATCAACCGCGTTCACTAACGCTTCTGATGTGCGATCTACAAGGGTACGTAGATCGGAAATCCCCTCTCGTAGATGGACATCACCATGATAGGTCTTCATGCGCTTAAGAAATTTTTTGTTTCCCATGCGACGTTCCCCAACAGCCTCCCCTCTCGCCACCGGGGCTGGTGCCCACGCCACCCAGGATGAGCGGGATGCCCGCCGGCGTCTCATCGTCCTGGCCCAGTCAGCCCTCCTAAAGGAAGACAGACCTGTCAGTCCGGCATGCTTCTGCCCCCGCATCCGAGGGGAGCCGTTTCCCCGAGGTTTCAATCTACCTCGGGATACGCCGAAGTACAACGGCACGGCCAAGCCATAAGACTGGCTGATTGATTACACCACGGCCGTAGGCATCGCCCGGGGTAACAAGCGCGTAGCAGTTCTCTACGTGCCACTCATGTTGGCCGGCTCGGCCCGGACCTGGCTTAACAGCCTCCCGACCGGTAGTGTCAACTCCTGGGTGGACTTCGAGGAGGCGTTTGTCCACAACTTCACTGGCACCTACAAGCGCCCTGGCCGGCCCCGCGAGTTGGCCATGTGCGTCTAGAAGGCCGATGAACCCCTTCGCGACTACGTCACCCGGTGGACTGAGCTCTGCAACTCCTGTGAGGGGGTGCACGAGGTACAAGCCATCCAGTACTTCATTGACAAATGCCGAGACGGCACCCTCCTCAAGCACAAGCTCATGTGCGCCGAGCCCACCTCTTTGGCGGTGCTCATGGCCAAGGCGGACAAGTACGCCACGGCCGACTCCACGATGTGCATCCAGGTATCTGCCTCGGACAAGGTTGTGCCCACGCCGGCTACTCCCAAGCCGGCTGGGGACAACCGAGGCGGCCAGAACAACTACAAGTGCAAGGCGGATCAGATGGATCCCCGCTACAACAGCAAGTTGGTGGCCAATGTGGAGGGCGAGGCGCCGGCTTCTCAAGCCGGCCCTCCACGAAAGTGTCCCAACCGGAGAAACCCCAACTGGCTACCGAGGCAGTCCCTCGAGCAGCTGATCGACGCCCCCTACAAGATACATTCTGGGGCGATGCCGTCTACCCATACCCTTCGACAGTGCAGCGTCGCGCGCCGACTGTCACAAGGGGATGGCCTGCCGGCTCCTCCGGGTGCGCAGGCGGCGCCCCGTGCCCTGGCTCCCAACCACGCTCCGCTTCCGCCACCGCCGCCTGGCGATGACGGTCATCACCTAGACGACTATCCTCATCAAGACGGAGCATTCGTCGTCTTCACCAGCGAAGGCGACGACAAGCACAGCCTGCGCCAAAGACGGCGCGAGGTGAACGGCACTGTCCCCCCGGTTCCCCAGTACATGCATTGGACTGACAGACCAATCACATGGAGCCGGGTGGACCATCCTGCGGTGATGCCCAACCCGGGATCATACGCGCTCGTCCTCGACCCCACCTTCACCTCCAAGAGGCTCACCTGCCGATTCTCCCGGGTGCTGGTCGATGGTGGCAGCAGCATCAACATCCTTTACCTCGACACTCTCCTCAAGCTCGGGCTCAAGGAGACGG
The DNA here is from genome assembly GCF_904849725.1 of Hordeum vulgare subsp. vulgare. Taxonomy (NCBI): domain Eukaryota; kingdom Viridiplantae; phylum Streptophyta; class Magnoliopsida; order Poales; family Poaceae; genus Hordeum; species Hordeum vulgare. Next base: position 88,236,238 of record NC_058520.1, read on the forward strand.
ACGTCCTGCCAACCAGCACTGTCTTCCATGGCATCGTGCCTGGGCAGTCATGCTCGCCCATCGGCAAGATCCAGCTGGACGTCCTCTTCGGCGACAAGGCCCACTTCCGCCGAGAGTCCATATGGTTCGAGGTAGTGGACCTCAGTAGCCCGTATCACGCGCTGCTGGGAAGACCGGCTCTGGCCAAGTTCATGGCTATTCTGCACTACGCCTACCTAAAGATGAAGATGTCGGGTCCCAAGGGCATCATCATTGTTGTTGGCGACTACAAGAAGTCGCTCGAGTGTGCCCAAGATAGCAGCCGCCTCGCCGACGCCTTGGTGATTGCTGAGGAGAAGCGGCAGATCGACCGGCTCGTGGCCCAGGCTACCGAGCAGCCGGCTAAAGAGACCAAGCAGGTCCCACTCGACCCTGCCAACCCGAAGCAGTGCGTCACCATCGGGGCTGGCCTCAGCCCCAAATAGGAAGGCGAGCTCGTCGACTTCCTCCATGAGAATCGGGACATCTTTGCATGGTCCCCCAAGGACATGTTGGGTGTTCTGAGGAAGTATGCCGAGCACAAACTTCACGTGCGACCGGATGCAAAGCCGGTGAAACAACCTTTGCGCCGCTTCGCCAAGGGGAAGCAGCGCACAATCGGAGAAGAGATCACCCGGCTCCTTGCAGCCGGCTTCATCATGGAGGTTTTCCACCCGGACTGGCTGGCGAACCCAGTCCTGGTGCTGAAGAAGAACAACACATGGCGAATGTGTATCGACTACACTAGCTTGAATAAGGCCTGTCCGAAAGACCCTTTCGCGTTGCCTAGGATAGATCAAGTGATCGACTCCACTGCAGGCTGCGAACTGCTGTCATTTTTGGATGCTTATTCAAGCTACCATCAAATCAAGCTGGATCCAACTGATCGCCTGAAGACCTCCTTCATCACGCCCTTCAGGGCCTACTGCTACACCACCATGACGTTCGGACTGAAGAACACAGGTGCGACCTTCCAATGCTGCATGCAGCAGTGCCTACTGCCATAGATTGGCAGAAACATCCACGTCTATGTGGATGACATCGTCGTCAAGACAAAGCAGCACTTTAGCCTCCTCGACGACCTACGGGAGACGTTCGCCAATCTGCGCGAATACAAGATCCGGCTCAACCCTGAGAAGTGCGTCTTCGGGGTCCCAGGCGGCAAACTCTTGGGGTTCTTCGTATCCGCCAGCGGCATCGAAGTGAACCCTGAGAAAATCAGCACCATCGAGTGGACGGTGCGGCCGGCTCGGATCCTCGACGTCCAAAAGTTCGCCGACTGCTTGGCATCCCTCAGCCGGTTCGTCAACCGGCTTGGCGAGTAGGCCCTTCCACTCTACCAGCTCATGAAGAAGACGACAAAGTTTGAGTGGAACGACCAGGAAGACGAAGCCTTCCGCGACCTCAAGCGGGTAATCTCGAGCCTGCCAATCTTGGCAGCCCCATCTGAAAGGGAACCCATACTCATATACATCGTGGCGACCACTCGCGTGGTCAGCGTAGTGTTGGTAGTTCAGCGTAAAGAGGAAGGCAAGGCCCTGCCAGTGCAGCGCCCTGTCTACTACCTTAGCAAGGTCTTGTCCGCCTCTAAGCAGAACTACCCTCATTATCAGAAAATGTGTTATGGTGTTTACCTTGCTCCAAAGAAGTTGAAGCAATACTTCCAAGAGCATGCCATCATTGTGGTGAGCACTGCTCCGCTTTCAGAGATCATGGGTAACCGTGATACCACGGGCAGAATCACCAAATGTTCCATCGCCATGGCGAACCATGATATTTGGTACGAGCCTCGCACCGCCATCAAATCACAGGTGGTGGCCGACTTCCTAGTCGACTGGGCCGAGACCCAGTTCGAGCCACCGCCTCCAGACTCCACGCATTGGCGGATGCACTTCGACGGCTCGAAGATGCGGACATGGCTGGGAGCCGGCATCATCTTGACGTCTCCAAAGGGGGGCCAGCTCAAGTACGCTCTCCAGATCCATTTCGCTGCCTCCAACAACGTCGCCGAGTACGAAGCACTGGCTCATGGCCTCCGGCTTGCCAAGGAGATCGGCATCCGGCGGCTCATATGCTTCGGCGATTCAGACTTGGTGGTGCAGCAGGTTTCTGGCGAATGGGACGCCAGTGATGCCAACATGGCGAGCTACCGCTTCCTCATCCAGCAGTTCAGCGGCCCCTTCGAGGGTTGTGAGTTCCACCACGTTCCCACGACGGAAAATGAGGCGGCCGATACACTGGCGAAAATCGGCTCCACAAGACAGGCCATTCCAGCCTGCGTCTCCCTCGAGCAACTCCATAAGCCGTCTATCAAGCCATCTCCCGAGTCGGCATCAATATTCGTACCGGCCGACTCACAAGCGTCGCCGGCTCCGCCAGTTACGCCGGCTGCAGACCCCACGCCGGCTGCGCTGACGGCACCGGCTCCAAATGCGGCACCGACTGAATCCACGGTGCAAGCGCCGTCGGCTCCACCAACTACGCCGACTGTGGATCCTATACCGGCTCCATTGGTCCAACCGACTCCAATAATGACACCAGCTACAACAACAACCCCGGCTCTGTCTAGGCTCGAATCCTCCCAGTGGGTGGACGTCATGGAGGTAGACGGTGAGCCGGCTGCAGTAATAGCACCAGAGACACCATCAAGCTCGGGGGCTGCGGAAGCCTCCAACAGTCAAGACGAAGCAGAGGCGACCCTTGTGTCGGCTCCATCATGGGCTCAAGCCATTCTGGCCTTCCTTCTTCACGGCGAGCTTCCTCAGAACGAGGCGGAGGCGAGACAGATCCAGCGCAGGTCCGCCGCCTACGCCATCATCAATCGCGAACTAGTGCGACGCAGCACGACCGACGTGTTCCAGCACTGCGTCGAATCAGAAAAAGGGCAGGAGATCCTGAGAGACATCCACCAGGGGGAGTGTGGGCATCACGCCATCTCCAGAACCCTGGTGGCCAAAGCATTCTGCCATGGATTCTACTGGCCCACGGCCCGCGAGGAGGCCGTCGATCTGGTGACAAATGCAAAGGCTGCCAACGCTTTAGTGCACAGAGCCACATGCCGCCTTCGGCACTCAAAACCATTCCCTTATCATGGCCATTCACCGTGTGGGGACTGGACATGGTTGGGCCCTTCAAGACGGCTCGCGGAGGGATGTCACATCTTTTGGTAGCCGTCGACAAGTTCACCAAGTGGATCGAAGCCAGACCTATCAAGAAGCTTGACGGCCCCACTGCTGTCAGGTTCATCACATACATCTCTGTCCGATATGGTTTTCCCCACAGCATCATCACCGACAATGGCACCAACTTCGCCAAGGGCGCCCTGGCGCTCTACTGTTCCAAGGTAGGCATCCGTCTCGACTTGGCCTCAGTGGCACACCCTCAGTCAAACGACCAAGCAGAGAGGGCCAACGGCCTGATCCTAGATGACATCAAGCCAAGGCTAGTGGCACCACTGGTCAGGTCAGCCGGCTGCTGGATTGAAGAACTGCCGGCTATGCTATGGAGCCTCCGCACCACGCCAACCGGTCGACCGGCTTCACTCCATTCTTTCTGGTATATGGGTCTGAGGCTATTATTCCCACGGATGTCGAGTTCGACTCGCCTCGGGTCACCCTATACATAGAAACGGAGGCGAAGGAGGCCAGAGAAGACGGTGTGGATCTCCTCGAAGAAGCAAGGGACTTGGCTTTAAGCCGGACGACCATCTACCAACAAAAGCTGAGATACTACCAGAGCAAAAAGATCAGGCCTCTCTCTTTCAGGGAGGAGACTTTGTCCTCCGAAGAATCCAGCGCACTAGCTGCCAGCACAAGCTCTCGTCCCCCTGGGAGGGACCCCTCATCATCAGTAGGGTGCTGCACAACAACGCTTACTACCAGATTGACGCCCAAAATCCAAGGAAGCGCAAAAGGGACGACTCCGGCCAAGAAACAGAACGCCCATGGAACGCGGCGTTGCTTCACCCATTCTATTGCTAAAAGGCAGAAGTCAAGCAAAGGAAAGAGCATGCACATGTATCTTCCTCCCTCTTCAAGGAACAACGAAGGCAATAAAAAGAGCATGCTCCATGCTTCTTTTTATTGAGAGTTTTCGCTCAGTGTACGGGCTACACTGCGTACCACCTCTTGCTGGCTTAATCAAGCTCGGAGGCTACGCAGCGCGGCCCCTTGCTGGCTTTAACAGGCTCGGGGGCTCACTAGCCGCATGGATGGCCCACCCTTGTAAATGGACACATAGTGTACTGGCTGATCCCTGGTCCCTCGCTCGAGCCTACGGGCTGGCTCCGGTCGCTCGGTTCGCGAGGTGACCCTAGGTCAGGTCGAATACATGCAAAGTCCGGCTACACTTGGGTCGCCGGCTCAGGCTGGCTCGATCATATATACGATCTCATTCAAGACTCAAGACGGCCTCTGATTGTCGGGAACAACAAATGCGATAAAAAGAGCATGCTCCATGTTTCTTTTTATTAAGAGTTTTCACTCAGTGTATGGGCTACACCGCGTACCACCTCTTGCTGGCATAATCAAGATAGGAGGCTACGCAGCGTGGCCCCTTGCTGGCATTAAACAAGCTCGGGGGCTCGCTAGCCGCTCGGACAGCCTGCCCTTGTAAATGGACACATAGTGTACCGGCTGATCCCTGATCCTTCGTACGAACCTGCGGGCTGGCTCCAGTCGCCTAGTTTGCAAAGTGACGCCAGGTCAGGTCGAATACATGCAAAGTCCGGCTACACTTGGGACGCCGGCTCGGGTTGGCTTGATCATATACGATCTCATTCAAGCCGGCCTCTGATTGGCTTATGTCTTGTTCTTTATGTCTTGATGGCTTCGGATAAGAGAAGTCAACCAGGAATCAAAAGACAGGATCATAAGACAACACACTTGGTGAAAAAATATAATGCTGAATATATACATTCACAAAAGCATTGGCCCACGGCCCACGTTCATTACATCCCTCCGGGGGTAGAACCAAAAACACAAAAGGACACCGGTTACGGGACATCGGCCTCATTGGTCGTCTCGGCCGCTGCTCCTGATGTGGTAGCATCATCGCCTCCGGCTGCTCCCAAGGTGGTTGCGTCGTATCCCCCGCTGAGGCCCCCGGCTCAGCCAATCCCGGAGTCGGCATACGCCGCACCGCTGGAGGCGGCAGCAGATTCCGCAGCCCGGACCGCTTCATTGGAGCTGCCGTCGGCGTCATAGGGCTGAAAGTCATGCAGATATTCAGCGATCACATCGCCATCTTCACCCCGCTCCAAGACGAAGTCATCCCAGGCTGCGTACTCGGCGACGACGCTGGCTCCCACACGGAGCTCCTCCTTCATGCCGTGCAGCTCCGCCTCCGAGCCGTCGCGCTGGGCAGCCAGCTTGCCCAAGTTCAGGTTCCAATACCATGACTTGGCCAAGCGCAGGGCCATATAAGCCCTAGACCGTGCCGCGGAGGCACGCCAGGCATCCAGGCGCTCTCCACCCACCGCAAGCCAGCGGGCGAACCGGCTCATGGACGCCGGCTCCACTCCCTTCGGCCACAAGGCCGCCACCATCGCCGAACCTGCAACCTGGAGCTGAGCCACAGACTCGCCCAGGGCGTGCAGGCGGGCCCGAAGGCCCACCCCGATCTCCTCCACACTCCAGCCGGAGGTAGTGTCTACCTCCTTCCCGGCCGCGCGGCGCTCCTCACGGCACACCTCGACGGCAGTGTCAGCTGCGATCTGGGTCTCGGGGAAGAGACCTGGAGTGACGGCAACCAGGACGTAAGAAGACAGCAAAAGGAGGAGATAGCAAAAAGGCCAAACATAAGACAAGGAAGAAAGACCCACGATGGAAGGCGCCGTCGGTCTCATGAGAGACCTCGAGGACCTCGTGCTCCCGCACCTTACTCGCATGAGTAAGGCGGGCGACTTCCTCCTGGAGGGTCACCGCAGACTCCAGAGACTTGGCTAGCTACGCCTGCTTTTGGACAAGGGCCTCCTCCTTCTCCCTCAAGGCGGCGTCCTTGAGGTCCACCTCCTTGAGGTGAAGCGACGCGAGGCAGTCCACGTCGGCAAAGTAGGAGGCCTCCTTCTCCTGCAGCGTGGCCCGTAGCCGCTCCAACTCGACCCGGCCCGCCGCCTCGAGCTCCTTCTTCTCCGCCTGAAGAAGGTCCAGCGGCTCTTGGAGCCGGCCGACGGTGTTGCGCAGGGCATCACGCTCCGCGGCGATCTCGCCCAGCCGGGCTTCAAGCTCGGCAATCCGGCTATCGGCCCCCACGTGCTGGTCCTGTAGCTCGTTGTACGCCTGTACCTGAGCATCATAAAGCACCTGCCAAAAGGAGAAAAAGGGAGCAGAATTAAGATTCGACCTGGTTAAAAACTTAACCAGCCCGATTCTCGGGGGCTACACCCAGTGGGTGCGCTAGCGCGCCCCCACTGAAGAAAACTACGCAGGGAAAAAGGCCTCCAAGAGATTCGGACCGGTTGGCAATCAACCCGCCCAATTCTCGGGGGCTACACCCAGTGGGTGCGCTGTCGCGCCCCCACTAACGCCAAGTAGAAGAGAAAAAGAAGTACAAAAAACCAAAGAAGGCAATGCCTACCTGGGTGCGGGCTTCCAGGCGCTCCATGTCGCCGCATACCACGCAGGCCGACTTCTCCACCTTCGATCGGCTGCTGGAAAACATCGTCGCCAGCTCCGGTACGCTGGAAAGAATGGTGCCAGCGAGAAGTCGAAGGCGGGCCAAGTTCGCCGCCCGCCATGTCTTCATAGGCCGGCTCCCAGCCCGGCCCCCGGCTCTTGGCGCAACAGGGTCATGCTGAGGAACGACGATGGCGCCGGCTCCTGGTGCCGGCTCGACAACCGGCTCGGGCGCCGTCCCGACCGGCGCTACCTCCCCCGAGGAGGCGGATGGGCCACGTCCGGCGCATCCATGGTCACCCCTGGGGCGTCAGGGGCCACGTCCGGCGCTGTCAGGTCTAACTCCGGCGCGTTGGGAGCCGCCTCAGCCTGGGAGAATCAGGGATCGTCTCCAGGTCCACCTGCGCCGAGGCTGCCGGTTCAGATGGGTGGGCCCCCCTGGGTCCTTGGGGCCGGCCTGGAAGCAGCCTTGCTAGCTGGCTCCTCCGCACGAGCATGTGCGGAGGGGTCATGTCTAGACTTTGCACGCTTCTCCGCCGGCGTCTCGACCCGGCTGGGGCGAGGCTGACCCATGGCGGCCTTCCCCGCAGCCGTGTCCCACCGGCGCTTGGACTCTATCTCCAGCTCCCTCTCGGCAACATCAGCCGCTGCCCAGCCGGCCCGTTCGGCTACGGAGGAGGTGTCTTCATCCGCATCCTCCGCCTCCCTGTCAAGCAAGGCTCCTAAGGAACAAAGCTCATCCCAAGATGGGCAAAGGAAAAGAGGTGGAAACCGTACCCCGCAACTACAGGGACCTGCCTCCGGCCACCGCCACGGCGCCTCTTGGCACCGCCTGCTCGCTGCCTGGCAGGAGGACCCGGCGCCGGCTGCTTAGAGGCCGGCCTGGAATCTGTGGCACCCTTGCCCTTCTTCCCGGCTGCCTCGTCAGCGGCGGTCGCTCCGCCACCTTGACGCCGGCCACGCGTCAGTAGTGGGCTGGTGACCTCCTCCACCTCATCAGAGTCTTCCTCGAAGGCTGCATCAGAACAGAATGAGGCTACCTCGTCGTCGTCCGTCCAGTCTGCTACGGCGTGCCGCATGCACTCACCAGACGGCTCGGTCCCTTCCGACTCCAGGGGATCTTCCGAGCCGGCGGAGGAGTCTGAGCGGGGCTCCATCGCGCCCTCGTCCTCCATCTCGGAGGCGTCGGACACCTCCACATCGGGAGCAGGCTGACGGAGGGACCCCTGCAGGGTCTCGAACAGCTACAAAAAAGAATTTAACCAAAGGCTTAGCAACGCCACCGGCTTCAAGACAAAACAACAGAGAAGAATGGAGTAAAGCTACCATCGGAGGCGGGTGATTCCTGTTGAACGGGGACAACCCCCATGTCCATTCCCTGCCCTCGTCCATGCGGGCGATGGAGATCAGGTTTACCCTTCGCGCTACAGCGCCCGAGGTAAACCTCTTGGTGGACAGCCGACACGGATCAAGCCGGTCGCTCATCTGACAGACCAGATGCGGCCGCCTCTGCAGAGGCAGAATCCGGCCGACCTCCATGGTGGCCAGAAGGTCGCGGCCGAGGAGGCCGCTCTTCTCCAAGATGTCGAGGTGGGCACATATAATCGCCACCTCGGGATGCGGCCTGGGAGTCTTCGCGTCCCAGTTCCGCCGCGTCGGGGGAGTGATGGCGAACGGGGGCATGTTGAGGGCCGGGTCGCCGCTCTTCACGTAGAAGAAACCCTTCTGCCAAGGCTTGATGGAATCTTAAAGAGGCATCTGGGGGAAGCCAGACTTCAGGCGATGGTGTACTAACGCGGCCCCGCACGGCGTCATGGGGCGCGGCCCTCAGAGCTTCTCCACCTCTGATTTCTCCATGGCGATGGGCTGCTGCTTGAAGAAGAATAGGCTGCGCCACAGATCGACGCGAGGCTCTGTAGTATGGCATTCCCCACGAAGCCCTCGCACAGGACCACGAAGGCGGCCAGCTGCAGTATGGCATTCGGCGCCAGATGATGCGGCTGCAGGCCAAAGAACTGGAGCCATTCGGTGAAGAAGGAGCTAGCCGGGAGCCCGAAGCCCCGGTAAAAGTGCTCGACGAAGACCACAACCTCTCCCCCGGCGGGTGCGGGAGAGGTCTCGGAGCTGGGGAGGCGCACCAAAACTTGGGAGGCCGGGGGCAGCAGTCGATGGTGACGAAGCGCTTCGATGTGCCCCTCGTCAACGTCGTTGCCCAGCCAGGCCCCCTGCGAGGATGCCTTCTGCGCCGACGACTTCTTCGAGGAGAAACCGCCGGCCATGGCTGCGGGTGGTGAGAGCTCAAAGCGGTCGGCGATGTCGCGACGACGAAGATGAAGAAGACGAAGGGCACGAGCTCTTCTTCTCAGGACGCAGGGAGGAAGAGAGCGCGGATAAAAGGCGAGAAGAGGGGGCGAATGGCTTCCTCGGAACCCTCGCGTCCCATTTAAACCCCACGAAGCGTCGTGGGGAGGGGATCCGGTGTGCACCGGGCCCCATTACTCCCGTGTATTATGGGCGTTACGCCCCCCTAAGCCCAACCGCCGCGGAGTAAATCCATAGAGGATCTTCCGCGCGGAGGCCGGGGGGCGTCATGGAGGACCCAGGGCCCAGGCCCGGTCCGTCAGCAGTAATCGCCATCATTACGCCACGCGGGGCCTGGCACATGGCGTTCTCCGGGCAAGTTACGACTAGACCGAGGCGTCGCTTCGAAGCCACCCGGTTTCGAAGCCAGCGTCCTTCGCCGCGAATATTAGCCCAAAATATCAAGACAAATCATAAAGCGGGTGAGGCCGCCCGTCCACAGGCGGCAGACCTCGCCAGCTTCGGGGACTACTGTCGGTGGGATAACCCCGGGGTAGGCTCATCAAGCCTATTCCTTCATTTCCGGCCCAATGGACAAGAGCGGACGAAGATTCCCAAGGCCCAAGTCTTCTGGCCGGCTAGGCATCACCTGCCGACTAGAGGACGAGGCGGCCACCTTTCTGGCCGGCCAAGAAACCCCTGTCGGCTAGAGTCCTGACAGCCTCCCCTTCGGAGTCGGTCTGGGTCCCGCCAGCCGGACTGGGGAGGAGGCGGCCACACTTGAGCCGGCTAGCCAAGAAGGCTAGCCGGCTGAGGATCACAAGTCACATCAGATCGTAGGTCAGGAAGAGACCTCACGATTAAAGGTAGCTACGCGTCAGCAAAGGTACAGGATCAGGGCGTCCGGCAGGTACAGGATCAGGGCGTCCGGCAGGTACGAGCGTTGGCGGCCACGCCGCTGACCTACCCCGGCTCTGATCCATCACCTAGCATAGTATCGGACCGTCACACTCCCACTCCATTACTGCACTCGGCGTGGGGAACAGTGGGGGAGGTTGTACTACTTGCCCATGAAGAATCTCGCGGGGCGACGCTTGACGTACCGTGCGTGCTCAGCGTCAACCTTACGCGAGAGCCTCATTGGCCAGCCGGTGGGTCACACCAGCAATCGAGACCATGCAGCCGGCGGGCCCCTCATCGACAAGACAAGACCCTTGTGTGCCCCTGGCCAGCCGACGAAGCAGCCAGCCGGGTCCCATGCTTGTACCCTTTATCCATATTGTAGGCCGGCGGGTTCGTCTATAAAACCCCCCGGTCGCCCCCCATGCAGAGGGGCCGATCCTTCACTAGTCATTCAACACAACACATTCACCAACCAAAGAGAGAGAGGTAGAGACGAGCCGGATGCTCCCCTCTTCCTCCTCCCAACACAGCTCCAGGAGCGACATTGTACTCTGTTCCTATACATCAAACACTCCGGCAAGATTAGGGGTATTATCTCTACGGAGAGCCCTGAACCTGGGTACATCCTGTGTCCCATGCGTGTACCAACCTCGTTCCCAGCGCCCACCTTTGTCCCTTCGGTTCTCACTGACTTTAGCCTACCTATGGCATATGTTGTGAGTATTCACCAACACTTGGGCATCCCCAAGCTTGAGATCTTGCCACTCTTTATCTTTTTGTCCATAAGAACTTCACCCAAAACTTGAAAACTTCACAACACGAAACTTAAACAGAAACTCGTGATAACATTAGTATAAGAAAGCAAACCACCACTTCCTTAGGTACTGTAGCAAACTTAAATTCTACTTATGTTGATGTTGGGTTACTGTATTTTCAATCTTTCATGGCTAATACCCCCCGATACTATCCATAGTTTCATGAAAATAAGCAACCAACTCAACAAAAACAGAATCTGTTAACAGCAGACCAGTCTGTAGCAATCTGTATACTTTGTATACTTCTGGCACTTCAAAAATTCTGAAAAATTACTACAGTCTGAAGAATTTGCGTAGCAACCAGCAGCAAAACGAATCAACTCAAAATCTCTTACAGAAAAAATGAAAATACTTTGTGTTAGCAGAAAGTTTCTGTCTTTTCTAGCATGACCAAACGATCATCCCCAAGACTAATCATAACGGTTTTACTTGGCACAAACGCAAAAGAAGCACACAAAAAAACACAATCATAACAGAATTATGAAAGTGTGGAAAACACAAAACAGAAAGAAAAAGAATAGATTCGTTGGGTTGCCTCCCAACAAGCGCTATTGTTTAACGCCCTTAGCTAGGCATAAGGTGATGGAATCACGTATAGTCATCTTTGGTGCTCAAACCATAAGTAGCCCTCATCATAGATTCATAAGGCAATCTTATTTTATTTCTAGGAAAATGCTCCATGCCCTTCTTTAGAGGAAATTGAAATATAATATTCCCTTCCTTCATATCGATGATAGCACCAATAGTCCTTAGGAAAGGTCTACCAAGAATAATGGGACATGAAGGATTGCAATCTATGTCAAGTACAATGAAATCCATGGGTACATAGTTCTTATTTGCAATAATAAGAACATCATCGATCCTTCCCATGGGTTTCTTGACAGTAGAATCCGCAAGATGCAAATTAAGAGAACACTCTTCAATCTCATGAAAACCAAGAATATCACATAAAGACTTTGGAATTGCGGATACACTAGCACCCAATCACACAAAGCATTGCATTCATAGTTTTTTATTTTGATTTTGATAGTAGATTCTCACTCATCATGAAGTTTTCTAGGTATAGAGACTTCTAATTAGAGTTTCTCTTTAAGAGATTTCATCATAGCATCTACGATATGAGCGGTAAAGGCTTTGCTTTGGCTATAAGCATGTGGAGAGTTTGCAATGGATTGCATCAAGGAAATGCATTCAAACAAGGAGCAACTATCATAATTGAATTCCTTGAAATCCAAAGTGGGAGTTTCATTACTACCCAATATTTTGATTTCTTCTACTCCACTCTCCACACCTTTATCATCAAGATAGATGGACTCTGAATCATTGGGGCGATTTTCAATCAAAGTGGATTCATATCGAGCCCCTTCATTCAATAGGTTTGACATGCGAAAACAAAGATTCAAGAGGAGTCACACCAAGCACTTTAAGATCTTCGTGATATACATCACAAATTTCAGGTTTAGCTGTCATCTTATTGACTAAGGTAGTGTGCTTGTCAGAAATTTGGACCACCAATTTTTCAAGGTGAGCATGCTGAGAATTTAGTGCAAGGAATTCTTTGGCCATATCATAAACTTCTTTATTAAAATAGGCCATAAAAGAATTTTGCTCTTTTAATTCCCTACGGAAGTAACTATTTTGGTCAAACTGAGAAGACATGAAACCTTTGACACTAGTTTCAATCTCTTCCAACCTTCTGAAATAGTTTGGTTTGTCCATGAGGAAAGGTCTCTCACGAACAAGCCCAAGAGCAAGCGAGGAAAACGGGCAGAAAAAGAAGGCAAAAGACGAAAGGAAACGGCAAAGGAGAAAGGCAAATGAAAACGGCAAATGTGAAGTGTGGGAGAGGAAAACGAGAGGCAACTGGCAACAAAAGGTAAATGCAAGAGATGAGTTTGTGACACCTACTTGGATAGATCTTGACTTGATCTCTCCCCAGCAACGGCGCCAGAAATACATCTGCTACGGCAACAAAAGACATTCCCTGGCAACGGCGCCAGGAATCCTTCTGCTACAGGCTACGCCTATAGGGACTTCCTTGGCAAATATGCAAAGGATTTCCCTGCGGCCTTGGAGCCTTGCGTTGGTGTTCTCTTGAAGAGGAAAGGGTGATATAGCACAGCGGCGGTAAGTATTTCCCTCAGTTTGAGAACCAAGGTATCAATCCAGTAGGAGGATCGAGTCAAGTCACAAGTACCTGCACAAACACAAAGAGCTTGCACCCAACGCTATGAAGGGGTTGTGAATCCCTTATAGATTGTTTGCAAAGTGAGAACTGAAAGCAAAAAGTAAACAAAGCAAAGTAAAAGTAAAAGTGGAGACAATAGTTGTGAATAGACCCGGGGGCCATAGTGTTCACTAGTGGCTTCTCTCATGAAAGTAAGTTGACGGTGGGTGAACGAATTACTATCGAGCAATTGATAGAGCCGCTCAAAGTCATGACCTTATATATGGCAATGATCATATCTATAGGCATCACGTCCAAAACAAGTAGACTGATACTTTCTGCATCTACTACTATTACTCCACACGTCGACCGCTATCCAGCATGCATCTAGTGTATTGATTTCATAAGAACAGAGTAACGCCTTAAGCAAGATGACATGATGTAGATGGACAATCTCAAATCTATGATGAAAGCCCATCTTGTTACTCTTGATGGCAACAACACGATGCGTGCCTTGCTGCCCCTTCTGTCACTGGGAAAAGTCACCGCACGGTATGAACCCAAAACCAAGCACTTCTCCCATTGCAAGAATCATAGATCTAGCTGGCCAAACAAAACCCAAGACTCGGAGAGACTTACAAGGATATGAAATCATGCATATAAGAAATCAGCAAAGACTCAAATATAATTCATAGATAATCTGATCACAAATCCACAATTCATCGGATCTCGACAAACACACCGCCAAAGAGGATTACATCGGATAGATCTCCATGAAGATCATGGAGAACTTTGTATTGAAGATACAAGAGAGAGAAGAAGCCATCTAGCTACTGACTACGGACCCGTAGGTCTGAAGTGGACTACTCACGAGTCATTGGAGAGGCGAAGATGTTGATGTAGAAGCCCTCCAACTCCAAAGTCCCCTCCGGCAGAGCACCGGGAAGGGTCTCCAGATGAGATCTCGCGTAAACGGAAGCTTGCGGCGGCGGAGAAGTGTTTTGGTGGACGCCCTGATTTTCTCTAGGATTTTAGGGAATATATAGGCCAAAGAGCTAGGGCAGGGGAGCGCCAGGGAGGCCACAATCCCGATCGCCGCGGGCCCCCCTGGCCGCGGTGTCAGGGCTTGTGGGCTCCCTGTGGGCCTCCTACCTTGGCCCTCAAGTACCCCGATCTTCTTCTGTTCTGGAAAAATTTATTTCAGAGATTTTATTCCGTTTGGACTCCGTTCCAAAATTAGATCTGAAAAGAGTCAAAAACACAGAAAAAACAGGAACTGACACTTGGCACTGAATTAATAAGTTAGTCCGAAAAAAGATATAAAAGGTATATAAAACATCCAAAGTTGACAAGATAACAACATGAAACCATCAAAAATTATAGATACGTTCGAGACGTATCAGCGAGTCACCCTTCTAAGGTGCCCCGTTATGGTATGATGGGCAACTAAACTCCTGGCAACTTTGAAACCTCGTCCCCATCTCTTTTAAGCATGGAATTGTTGCCTACCCAATTGAACCTTCGTCATATGCCTCATTTACTCATCCCTGTTATGTCTATGGTGTCTCAGCTCAAGGGACGTTCTACGTCTCATTCTATGAGTTGATCTTGAGTTGCTCGATCTTGAGGCGATTGAATCTTGTAGAGTCTTCATGTTCTTGTCGTCGCGTTAGATGAAGACCTCAAAGACAAAGATGCCAAGATCAACCTGATGCAATGAATCAACACCTTCAAGAAGGGCAATTGGATCGTGAAGATTTTGATAGTTTAGTGTCCCCTCTTCCTGTTCCCGACTACGCCTGAATCTCGGGACGAGATTCTTGTTTAGTGGGGGTGAGTTGTCACAGCCCTAGATTATAGCTTATAGTTCGTTGCATCAGTGAGCATTCATGCATGCATTCAAATCAATTTAGTTGAAATGGGGATGATCTACAAATGGGGATGACCAAACCCTAGCACCAAATAAAATCCAAAGAGGTTCAACAAGGATTATTTTTAATGAACTCGATTGGTCTTCAAAAATGTTAACCCTTTTTGGTAAATGTTGGAAGCAACATACCAGAGGTGATAAACTTTTTAACAACTCTTTTGTCATTTTAAGTTAATCTTAATGCCCCTGAAATTGATAACTAAATTGCTATAAATATTTTTAGTCTTTTAAAAAATGATGAATCTTTTTGTGGAGCCAGGAAATAATCCAAACAAAACCCTAAAAACAATTTCAATATTTTTGACTTAAGCCTGAAGCCAAAATATAAAATAAAACAAATGTCAGTAATATAAAACAAAATAGAATAAGAAACAAAACAGAAAAAAAACTTACCTAGCCCAGCACTTGGAGCCCATCTGGCCCAAGTGCGAGTCAGCCTCAACTTCTCGCCACGAGGAGAGGCGTGGCATGCGCCGAGGCCTCCACCTCCAGCTTCGCACTGGAGACGCCTCCTCCATCTCTATCCCGCGTCTGAAACGATGTGGATGAGCCCCAGGACCGATTCCCCTTCCCCTAGCACCGTTTCACTTCTCCTCTCTATGTCCCCTCTCAACCGCCATTAATGAGCTCGGCTCGAGCTCATCGGCACCCTCTATGGCCCCTACTAGCCCTCCCCGAGCACCCCTCGTCTCCGCCACAACGTGCCGCCCCATCCAGCCAACGCAATCGAGCCGGAAGCCCCTCAAGCGTCACCGCCATCGTCATCTTCACCGACGGCCACCGGACGTCCTCACCGTCGATTCACTTGATTCAGGCTGTCCCCGAGCTCGCCGTCTGTCCCATCCGAACCGCTGTGAGCCACCGCGTCGTTTCCCCCTTCTCTCAAGCTCCTCGCGCCCCCTAGCTAACTGGCCATGATCCCGAGCTCCCGCCGCCGCTCGAGCACGTCGCAGGCGTCGCTCCAGTGCCCCTTGCTCCAACCACCACCCCAAATGGATCTGGCCAAGCCCCAGGACCGAGTAGATGCCCTCCGCCGGCCATTTGGTCGCCGGAGGAGGAAATCCGTCAGCGCTGCCGTGCTCTGTGGCCACCGGCGATGAGCTCCGCCAGTCTGGGTCGCTGACAAGCGGGCCCAGCCGGTCAGGTGTTTAATTAGCACCTAATATCTTTTTAGTTAAGCTATGACCCACTAACAGTGGGCCCTACGGCTCTAAAATAAGAATTAAGATTAACCTAACCCTGTTAATTAAACTCTGTCACTAACGTGTGACCCCACGCGTCAGGTTTGACTCTGACCTGGTCAGTTGACCTGCTGACGCAATGCTGACGCAATAAGTAATTTTTGATTTTAAATAATTCCAGAATAATAACAAAACTTCAAAAATTCATCGAAAATAAAATATAAATCAGATGAAAATAATTTATATATGAAAAATGATTAGAAAAATTCAAGGCATCTGATTATGCCATTTTCATGCATGTTTGAGTAAGTTAACATCACCAAGTAGGCAAAATGATGATTAGGGTAAATTTAATAAATAGTTTGGAGTTGGAATTTGATATATATATTTGAATTCCACTTCAATCAATAAGACCAAACATCGAGCTAGAAAACTCAGTACATTAATATGCCATCTTAATGCATGATAAAAGAAGTTATGCCTGAGCATCAGGTCGAATCAATTAAAAGGGTATGTGTAGAATGCCTTGCTTTAAGTGATATTTTAATTCTAATTCAAACCAGCTTCAACTTAAGAAATGGTAGCAACATTAGCCATGCCACATTTCATTTTCATATCATGATCAGGCATCATAGTGTTGCATTTCCGTTAAGTAATTATTGTTCTTTCTTGTTTGTCGATGTCGTTCCCTGTGAGTAGACGATGGTTCCGATGATGTAATCATTGACATTGATGAAGACTCATGGCTATCTTTAGAACTGTGAGGCAAGAAAAACCCCTTGAGCATATTGATATAAACCCACTCTCTCGCTCCTGCTCTCTTTTATTGCATTAGGACAAACACGATTCAACTGTTATATGTTCTCGGTAGTTGAACCAATTCCTCTGCATGACCTGATTTTGCCACACTAAATAGTTGAAACCACTTAGCATGAGTAGCAACTACTTGAGCCTTGTTGTGCCTACTCATCCATGCTTGCTTACTGTGCCTGCTATGCTTAGAGTCGTGTCGGGTCTGATCCATCTGGTCGATGAATCGGATTGGTTATGTTCATGTCCTACAGTGTGAGAGTAAAGGTGTGAACCCGATTTGGTAAAGGTAACGATGAGAGGCCATGTAGGAGTACATGGTGTGCTGTCTCATTGGGGCCGTCCTTAAGAACTGAGTTCTGTGTATGTTATCCAAGACAAGATACTACCGTGCATTGGACCCTGAAATATGACCCCACTCGGCTTATTAATCACCTAGATCTCTCTCCAGGAGTTGCAATTAGTTTTTGGTGTTTGTATGAAAAGTGTTAGCGACCGTGTTTAGCTCTGCCCGACGGGGTAGGCTTCTCTGCGGTAGATACAAAGTGGCACGGTGTACCAAGTGGCACCCAGATGGTGGGCTTGAGAACCCTGCGCGCATCGTTTGGGGCCGTAGAGGAAACCTCGGTCGGACTTCCTTGCCGGTTCAGTCTCAAATAGGCGATAAACCTGGACTAGGGTCTTGTGTGGTTAACGGTTGTGGCTAACACCCACACCAGTGCTTCCGCTTGATGGTTGCCGAGATGCATGACGTGCATATGGTGCTAAGTGGTGAGAGCATGTCTGAAGAAGTATACCCCTGCAGGGTGAATCAATCTGTTCGAATAGCCGCGTCCTCGGATATGGATTACTTGGAAACATTACGTGGTACATAGACAATTTAAATGGACACTTTAAAATATGCAAGATAAGTGTGAGTGCTAAGGATGGCCTTCTCGTAGGGAGACGGGAGTGGATCCATGGTGGTGTATTGATTGGTGAATATGTGGACTCATGTGCGCTATCCCACCTCAAAGAAAGAACTTGTAGTCGTAGTACATGTTAGCCAAGAGTCAAAGCTAGCTTGCTGCAATCAAACCCGACAATCCTTCCATTGATACTGATGCATATGTAGATAGTTCTGATGTAAGTCTTGCTGAGTACCTTTGTACTCACGGTTGCTTTATTTATGTTTTTGCAGAAAAGATTTAGTCTCATTTAAGGTTTCTACGCGATGTGTTCGATGTTGACCGGAATAGCTTGGAAATCCCACAGAGAGGTCTGGTTCCTTTGGTAGGGTCGTTGTAGCTTTTCAGGCTCTTCCAGCCACTTTTAGTAGATGTCTCTAACCAGACATGTTGTGCTTCCGTTTTATGTGTGAATGACTTGAATGTCGGGTCACGAGACCCCTGTTTGTAATATCATAGTATGTTGACTCTTATGAGTCTTTAATAAAAGCTTGAGTCATTGAGTTATGTTGTGATGCCATGTTGTATCTACACATATCATGCATATTGTGTGTAAGTTATGAAATGCATTATATGTGTGGGATTCGACACCTAGTTGTGTGCCTTTAGTAGTACTCTTTATGGGGAAATGCCTCTTTGTGCTTCCACCGAGCTTTGGTAGCTTGCTACTGCTCCGGACACATTGATTGACCAGCATGTATCCTTCTTTGCTGCTGTGCCTGTCCCTTCGGGGAAATGTCACGCGGTGTAATGGAGTCCTTGTAGTTTGCTACGACTCGCCTACACACGCTGATGACTGACACCTGCTTTGATGGGTTATGTATGTATGTCCCTGTACGGATGTACCACTTGGGTTTATAACTAGTCATGTCGACCCAGGTTCTTTGTCGTTTGAATGCTAGCGACGCATTCATATACGTTAGCCAAAAGACGCAAACGGTCCCGGCCAAGGTATGATGGCAGCTATGGAGTTTACCGTGCGTGAGGCCGCAAAGTGATGTGATGTGTTACATGCTCGGTTCTTATGACTTAGGATCGGGGTCCCGACATAGTGGTTCTGATTTTGGCGCGTTGGGCCGAGATTAATGTCATCCATTTATGGTATGCGTCATCATTCCACCAAATTTCATTGTTTTCAAATCAGTAATTAGTAATGGATAGACCCGTTAACTTCTATACCCGTTATAATAACACGCATCTAAATGTAATCAAATGGTGTAAAGGCAAGGAGCCTGGGCACCTAGGTTCCCCAAACGGTCATATATGTGGTGGCAGTTTGGGACACCTACGTGCATGCGCACCCCCCGTATCCACCATTGGATCATGTTTGGAGGCTGATTTCGAAACCAATGTAAATACCTTAATCACTAGATAATTTGATAGGCTTTAATTATTTAATCATCTCATGCATGCATGTCACGTGATAAAAGACAGATTATTATATATATAATATGAAATAAAAATTAACATTTCTTGTATTCTTATATATCATTTATTGATTCGTAAAAATAAATTATTAGGTATGTACATGTCGGTGTATGTATGTAACTTTATTAATAGACATATGCAACCCAGCGCATATATAATTTTGTTAGTAGGTATATATATATATATGTGTATGTATATAATTTTTTCACTAGCTACAAATTAGAATAAATTATTGGGGTATATATACCCGCTTATGTATATTATTTTGTTTGTAGGTATATCATATCCACGTATGTACATGATTCTGTTAGTAAGGTATACATATACATCCGCGTATGTATATATTTTTTTACTAGCTACAATATAAAATAACCATTAAAAATAATACTCGCATATGTATACAATTTCATTACTAGGTATTATATACCATGTGTATGTCTCTATGATTTGGAGTCGATGCACAAATTTTTGGTTTTAAATAATAAAAATATTTTTTCTTAGATATATAATGAAATAGTCAATGTCTGTGTATATGTTTATCTATGCGTAGAAGGTCTTTTGACCGGCAAGTAACATTGTATATACATGTATACCTTGATCTGAAAAAAGATGCATGTAAACACGTATACATTTTTTCTTTTATTTTCTTATCTTTCTTCAGCAATCAATGCACGTTCTAATTTTTTCCAAATAAATAAATGTCAATGGATATATATAGGGTCGCGCTATTCATCACCCTGGGTGATTAATAGTTATTATTCACCCCCTTTATTTTAACATTAATGCATCATAATTTTACATTTTCTACTTTTTTTCTTATTTTATACATAAAAAGGGATTGTAGAAACAATAATTAACGTAAAAATATTTTATGTCACGTAAAATTACGAGCATACAAAAATAGTGCAAAAATTACAATAAATTCGATTTTTTCTTATCTTGTGATATATATTTTTGTTGTTCTCTTGTTAAATTTTACGTAGTGACTTAATATAAATGTAACTATTTATATTTTAATTTGATATACATATATATATATATATATATATGTGTGTGTGTGTGTGTGTGTGTGTGTGTGTGTGTGTGTGTGTGTGTGTGTGTGTGTTTTCTTGTGACATATATATACTCTATTCATCACCCAAGGCGCAGAATAATTTATTCTTCACCCGAGATAATTTTATGATCAATTTACTAATAAATTATAATTATAGAAAGTTTATTCTTCACCTAGGGTGCAAATAAGTTATTCTTCATCCACGGTATTTTACGACTGTTTCATAAATAAATTACATTTAGAATACCAATAATTACATTTATATTGTTTCATTACGTAAAATTTGATGCAAATTTTTTAAAATATAAGTCATAAGACTAGAAAAATTGCATTTCATGTATATTTTACACTGCCCTTTTATATTTGTAATTTTACGTGACATAAATATTTTTTTCTTACGGTCTCGTTTCATGTATGAAATAAGGAAAAAGTTATGAAACAAAAAATTACGGTGCATTGATGCGAAAATAATGGGGGTGAAGAATAATTATTCTACACCCAGGATGATGAATAGTCAATATATATATGTATGTGTGTGTGTATATGTATATATATATATATATATATATATATATATATATATATATATATATATATATATATATATATATATATATATATATATCACATTAGTTATTGTGTTGAAAACTATTTGACCCACATAGCAATGCGCAGATAATTAGGTAATAAAATATAAAAATATATTGTATATTATTACTGTTTTTGTTAAAAAGAAAACACCGACAATGCAAGGCCATGCACGGCAAGCTCAACCGTGTATTTTTTTAGTACTATTGTTGTGTTGAAAGTTATTTGACCTACATAGCAACATAAGGACAATTATACCTAGTAAAATAAAAATATACATTGTACACTATTATTTTTTTTGTCCAAAAGAACAGACCGGTGTTAAAACAAAATGTTCAATCATCCATCATCTTGCTCGAGGATCCTCATCACATTTCCATGCCTTACTACACTAGGTCGAGAATTTCACGTACGCAAATATGTTATGCTCAATCATCCAGTGTCCTGTTTCAGGATCCTTATGTCGGCTCTCTATGCCTGCCTTCAGGGGCGGGCCGGTAAAATCCAAAGCCCTGTATGCAACTGAAAAATGGGCTCCTAGAAAAAATTAACTAACAAGTAATTATAATGTATATGATATAGTGTCTTACATAAGAATTGGATACATAAAAATCATATCTAGTCTCGTGTCCTGTTGGGATGAATTGCTATACTATGATCTTGAACCAAGGAGGCAAGAACCAATATCTAACAAATTGACGACCCCTACCAAAAGTTAATTAGAATTTAGGAAGTAGGAGTAGGACTATAGGAGCCAAAATTAATCAGGATGATAAGCCAACGGGAATAGTTAAACACTTAAACTAGGGCCTGGACCATGCAAGCATTGATGAATTGTTCAACTCCTGCTGGTATCAAATCAAGATGGGAACCCTCCATGATCATCTCACATGACTAGCACGGCGAGAGGAACTTGTTTTGTTGATCTACCTGTTTTGGCGATGGCGAGATGAACATGTTCGTGAGAGTTCACACGAAGTTAATGGGAACTCGGTAGGCTCGTTGCCCTGTGTGTCGCCATGTCGCTCGCCCGCCGACGGTTCTGGATGTGATGCGATAGGTTTTGATGTGGATGCCCATCCCTCCTTCAAATTTCTCCTAGATGCGATCGATCCCGTTCGGTTTCTAATCGAGGCTTCGCATCTAGCAGCGGCCTCACGAGGATTCGTGCGAATCCGCCATGCGCCGGTGGCCCAGCGCCATGCCCGGCCCACCGCCCAGAAAAAATATATACATAGATCTACAAAAGAATTTGGGGCTTGTGCGGGCCGCACACTTTGGACAACTATAGGACCGACCCGCGTGCCTTCCCGACCCTGTCCACCTACATGCCATGTTGGATCCAAAGCTCGCGTATTTTCGATGGCGGTAGGTGCAACCCCACCCCCCATCCACGGTGATTGTTGTGCGACGGGCTCACTTCCTCATCTCATGATCTTGGTCTTGCGGTTATGGGGTTGCTTGGACTCGGGTCAAGCGAAATCCCTGCTTGGCTTGTCGACGCTGGCAACGACGACACTCGCGGGTGTCGTATCCCTTTTGGGAGGCACTGCCATGACCTTCATCCGTGCCACTCTTTGAGCATCGGGGGGAAACTCTAGATCCGATTCTTTGGGTCGGATGGCAACAACGCCACGACATTGTTCCCCTTCCTGAAGGCGCCGTCTTTCTCGCTCGCGGTGTTCCCGGTGTTGGATTTGGAGATGTTCGATGTCACACTGATTCGGCCTGCCTATCTACTTCTAGGCTTTTTTGAAACGGAAATGCAAATCTATTACTCAACGAGGGCTGCGAGGTTGCTGGCTAGATAACAGTGTAAAAGGAGCATGCCCCGACCAAACTACCTGGGAACATCCCCGAGCTTTGCACCAAATGCGGCGAGGGCTCTAGGGCATAAATTGACATTAAAAAGGAATTTCAGGAAAATAGACTCCTTTATTTCCTTTATCAGCACTCCGCACTGCCCCATCTCATTGCCTTCATTGTTTAGCGCCTCGACCAAGCATTGTGAATCAAACTCAATGTGAATTCTTGATATGCCCCAGTCCTGGACCAGATGGAAAGTTGTGTGATACGTCTCCGTCGTATCTATAATTTTTGATTATTTCATGCCAATATTCTACAACTTTCATATACTTTTGGCAACTTTTTATACTATTTTTGGGACTAACATATTGATCCAGTGCCGAGTGCCAGTTCCTGTTTGTTGCATGTTTTTTTGTTTCGCAGATTATCCATAACAAATGAAGTCCAAATGCACTAAAAAACCTATGGGGATTTTTTTTGGAATATTTATGATTTTTGGGAAGAAGAATCTATGCGAAACGATGCCCGAGGAGGTCACAAGCCAAGGAGGCGCGGCCCCACCCCTAGGGCGCGGCTGGCGGGCTTGTGACCAATCCCTAAGGCGGCTGGGACCCTTCTTTCGCCGTAAGAAAGATAATACCCGGAAGAAAATCGTGTTCAAATTTCAGCCCAATCGGAGATTTGGATCTTCGGAAATTTAAGAAACGGTGAAAGGCAGAATCTGGGAGCGCCAAAACAGAAGGACACAGAGAGAGAGATCCAATCTCGGGACCAGAGGGGAAACCCTTCTCCCATCTAGGGAGGAGGTCAAGGAAGAAGAAGAAGAAGGGGGGGCTCTCTCCCCCTCTCTCCCGGCGGCGTCGGAACACCGCTCGGGACATCATCGTGTGACGACGATCTACACCAACACCTCCGTCATCTTCACCAACACCTCCATCACCTTCCCCCATCTATATTCAGCGGTCGACTCTCCCGCAACCCTCTATACCCTCTACTTGAACATGGTGCTTTATGCTTCATATTATTATCCAATGATGTGTTGCCATCCTATGATGTCTGAGTAGATTTTCGTTGTCCTATCGGTGATTGATGAATTGCTATGATTGGTTTAATTTGCTTGTGGTTATGTTGTTGTCCTTTGGTGCCCATCATATGAGCGTGCGCGTGGATCACACCATAGGGTTAGTAGTATGTTTATAGGACTATGTATTGGAGGGCAAGGGTGACAGAAGCTTCAGCCTAGCATAGAAATTGATGCATACAGGATTGAAGGGGGGGCCAATATATCTTATTGCTATGGTTGTGTTTTACCTTAATGAACGTTAGTAGTTGCGGATGCTTGCTAATAGTTCCAATCATAAGTGCATAGAATTCCAAGTAAGGGATGACATACTAGCAATGGCCTCTCCCACATAAAACTTGCTATCGATCTAGTAACGTAGTCAATTGCTTAGGGAGAATTCCGCAACTCCTACCACCACTTTTCCACACTCGTTAAACTAACGTAATTGTTTCTTTTTCTAACAGTCCCTAGTTTTTATTTACGTGTTCTTTATTTTCTTGCAAACCTATCCTATCTCACCTACAAAGTACTTCTAGTTTCATACTTGTTCTAGGTCAAGCGAATGTAAAGTGTGCGTAGAGTTGTATCGGTGGTCGATAGAACTTGAGGGAATATTTGTCCTACCTTTAGCTCCTCGTTGGGTTCGACACTCTTACTTATCTAGAAAGGCTACAATTGATCCCCTATACTTGTGGGTTATCAAGACCTTTTTCTAGCGCCGTTGCCGGGGAGAGATAGCGTGGGGTGAATATTCTCGTGTGTGCTTGTTTGCTTTATCACTAAGTAGATTTATTTGCTGTTCTAAGTTGTTCTCTATCTTTAGTTATGGATATGGAACACAAAATACCAAAAAAATTAGGTGTACTTGCTACTCATGGAGATGGGGAACCTACTAAAACCCTCGATGCTTGTTATGTGGAAAATATTATGCACTTCTTTAATAATCCTGAGAAAACCCCATTAAATTATATAATGGGATACACGTTGGATCAACGTGAATACTTTAGGGATTATCGCTTGACTCAAAAAGGGAAACTATTATGGGATCAAATTCATTTGTTGAAATGGTATGCTTGGGAGCTATGCTTGAGATATGATATTACTTGTTGCTCTAGGATGAAGGCTCAACACCTTCCCTTTTCTTGTAAATTTAATACTAATGAAACCTTGGCTTCTTATTCTAATGGTTTATATGATTACTATGATGTGGAACAAATAGAAGAGTTTGTTAGTTTTATGGGTGCTTATGAAATTGAAGCTCTGTTTAAAAGGTGTGATGATAATGATGATGCTGCTTACCGATCTGAAAATTTGGTTATGCTTCGTTATTGTTATACTAATTATGAATATAATTCCCATATTTATCGATTTATGGAGAAATTCTACGCTGCCCAAGAAGAGATTAATATTTTGCAGGAAACTATGGAAGAAGAAAATGCTGAAACTGTGAGCTCATTAGATGAAAAAGATGACGAGGAGAGCGAAGAACAAAAGGAGGAAGAGCGGACTAGCTAACCATGCCCACCTTCTAATGAGAGTAACTCTTCAACCCATACATTGTTTAATTTCCCTTCGTTCTTACCGAAGGATGAATGCTATGTTGATTGCTATGATCCCTTGGATTCGTTTGAAATATCCCTTTTTGATGAACTTGATGCTTGCTATGCTTGTGGCCATGATGCCAATATGAATGATGCTTATGAAGATGAACTTGCTATAGTTTCTTATGTTAAACATGAAATTTTTGCTATCGCACCCACTTATGATAGTCCTATTATCTTTTTGAACTCTCCCAACTACACTATATCGGAGAAGTTTGCTCTTATTAGGGATTACATAGATGGGTTGCCTCCTACTATTACACATGATAATTTTGATGAATATAATATGCATGTGCTTGTTGGTCCTACTTGCAACTATTATGAGAGAGGAACTACATCTCCACCTCTCTATGTTTCCAATACGATAAAATTGCAAGAAACTGCTTATGCTATGTATTGGCCTTTACTTGATGTGCATGAATTGTTCTTTTATGGCATGCCAATGCATAGGAAGAGAGTTAGACTTCGTCATTACATGATATATGTTACCTTGTGCTCACTACTAAATTACAAATCATTGTTAATTAAAATTGGCTTTGATATACCTTGGGATCCGGGTGGATCCATTACTTGAGCACTTTATGCCTAGCTTAATGGCTTTAAAGAAAGCGCTGCCTGGGAGACAACCCAGAAGTTTTAGAGAGTCATTTATTTCTGTTCAGTGCTTTTATTTAGTTCAAAAACAAAAAAATATAGAGGGGAACTTAAAACTTTTTCAAAAAGAGAAGCGATTGAAAGGTGATGCATTGCGGAAGTAAGGGTCGACCTTGAACACTTGTGTTCATGCTCATGGAAACAATGTAGAATTTTTCATGGAAGTTTCTCGCAAAAATAATTATCCCCTTGTAAAATTCCATTGTATTATAAAAATAATGTGCCAAGTTAAGCCTTTATGATTAGTTTGGGTGATAGTTGTTTGATCATGCTGAAAAAGACAGAAACTTTGTGCTCACAAAATTATTTTTAATTCCTATCCAGAAAGAGATTTTGAGTTGATTATTTTTGCTGCTGATTGATATGCAAATTTCCCTAATTTTCATAATTTTTCAGAATATTTGGAGTATCATACGTATGGTAGAAGTTCAGATTACTACAGACAGTTCTGTTTTTGACAGTTCTGTTTTCTTTGCATTGTTCTCTTATTTTGATGAATCTATGGGTAGTATCGGGGGGGGGGGGTATGAACCATGGTGAAGTTGTATTACAGTAGATATAATGATAATATGAATTTGGAATGAGTTCACAACAGTACTTAAAGTGGTGATTTACTTTATTACACAAACGGATCTCACGAAGGTTTTGTTGAGTTTTGTGTGATTGAAGTTTTCAAGTTTTGGGTGAGACCACGATGCATGAAGGAATAAGGAGAGGAAAGAGCCTAAGCTTGGGGATGCCCAAGGCACCCCAAGGTAATATTCAAGGAAGCTCAAGCGTATAAGCTTGGGGATGCCCCGGAAGGCATCCCCTCTTTCGTGTACAATCTATGGGTAATTTTACTCGGAGCTATATTTTTATTCGTCACATGATATGTACAAATGCTTGGAGAGTCTTTTGTGTTTATTTTTATTTTTTATTTTATGCACCATGCTGGTATGAGATAGTCCTTGGTTGATTTATAGAATGCTCTTTGCACTTCACTTATATCTTTTGAGTATGGCTTTATAGAATGCTTCATGTGCTTCACTTATATCATTTGAAGTTTGGATTGCCTGTTTCCCTACACATAGAAAACCACCATTTGTAGAATGCTCTTTTGCTTCACTTATATTTGTTAGAGCGGGGCATATCTTTTGTAGAAAGAATTAAACTCTCATGCTTCACTTATACCTATTTAGAGAGTTAATAGGAGTTGGTCATTCACATGGTTAGTCATAAAATCCTACATAAAACTTGTAGATCACTGAATATGATATGTTTGATTCCTTGCAATAGTTTTGCGACATGAAGATGTGATATTAGAGTCATGCTAGTGAGTAATTGTGTATTCGTAGAAATACTTGTGTTAAGGTTTTTGATTCCCGTAGCATGCACGTATGGTGAACCGTTATGTGACGAAGTCGGAGCATGATTTATTTATTGATTGTCATCCTTTGTGTGGAAGTCGGGATCGCGCGATGGTTAACTCCTACCAACCCTTCCCCTAGGAGCATGCGTGTAGTACCTTGTTTTGATGACTAATAGACTTTTGCAATAAGTATGTGAGTTCTTTATGACTAATGTTGAGTCCATAGATTATACACACTCTCACCCTTCCATCATTGCTAGCCTCTCTAGTACCGCACAACTTTCGCCGGTGCATTACACCCACCATATACCCTTCCTAAAAAAATCCACCATACCTACCTATTATGGCATTTCCATAGCCATTCCGAGATATATTGCCATGCAACTTCCATCGTTCCGTTTATTATGACACACACCATCATTGTCATATTGCTTTGCATGATCGTAAGATAGCTAGCATGATGTTTTCATGGCTTGTATGTTTTTTGATGTCATTGCTACGCTAGATCATTGCACATCCCGGTACATCGCCGGAGGCATTCATATAGAGTCATATTTTGTTTTATATATAGAGTTGTAAGTAAATAAAAGTGTGATGATCATCATTATTAGAGCATTGTCCCATGTGAGGAAGTAATAAAAGAGGCCAATGAAGCCCAAATAAAAAAGGCCAAAGAAGCCCAAAAAAAGAGAAAAAAAATAATTAAAAAAATGAGAGAAAAGAGAGAAGGGACAATGCTACTATCCTTTACCACACTTGTGCTTCAAAGTAGCACCATGATCTTCATGATAGAGAGTCTCCTATGTTGTCACTTTCATATACTAGTGGGAAATTTTCATTATAGAACTTGGCTTGTATATTCCAATGATGGGCTTCCTCAAATTGCCCTAGGTCTTCATGAGCAAGCGAGTTGGATGCACGCCCACTAGTTTCTTTTTGAACTTTCATACACTTATAGCTCTTGTGCATCTCTTGCATGGCAATCCCTACTCATTCACATTGATATTTATTAATGGGCATCTCCATAGCCCGTTGATATGCCGAGTCGATGTGACCATCTCCTCCTTTTTGCCTCACAACCTCCACCATATTCTATTTCACCTATAGTGTTATATCCATGGCTCACGCTCTTGTATTGCGTGAAAGTTGAAAAAGTTTGAGAACACTAAAGTATGAAACAATTGCTTGGCTAAAACCGGGGTTGTGCATGATTTAAATACGTTGTGTGGGGAAGATGGAGCATAGCCAGACTATATGATTTTGTAGGGATAACTTTCTTTGGCCATGATATTTTGAGAAGACATGATTGCTTTGTTAGTATGCTTGAAATATTATTGTCTTTATGTCAAATGATAGACTATTCCTTCGAATCACTCGTGTTTTAGTATTCATGCCATGATTAGATTATATGATCAAGATTATGCTAGGTAGCATTCCACATCAAAAATTATATTTTTTATCATTTACCTACTCGAGGACGAGCAGGAATTAAGCTTGGGGATGCTGATACGTCTCCGTCGTATCTATAATTTTTTATTGTTTCATGCCAATATTCTACACTTTCATATACTTTTGGCTACTTTTTATACTATTTTTGGGACTAACATATTGCTCCAGTGCCCAGTACCAGTTCCTGTTTGTTGCATGTTTCTTGTTTCGCAGTTTATCCATACCAAATGAAGTCCAAACGCAATAAAAAACCTATGGGGATTTTTTTTGGAATATTTATGATTTTTGGGAAGAAGAATCTACGCGAAACGATGCCCGCGGAGGTCACAAGCCCGGGAGGCGCGACCCCACCCCTAGGGCGCGGCTGGCAGGCTTGTGACCAATCCCTAAGGCGGTTGGGGCCCTTCTTTCGCCGCAAGAAGATAATATCTGGAAGAAAATTGTGTTAAAATTTCAGCCCAATCGGAGTTACGGATCTCCAGGAATTTAAGAAACGGTGAAAGGCGGAATGTGGGAGCGCAGAAATAGAAGGACATAGAGAGAGAGATCCAATCTCGGAGGGGCTCTCACCCCTCCGCCGCCATGGAGACCATGGACCAGAGGGGAAATCCTTCTCCCATCTAGGGAGGAGATCAAGGAAGAAGAAGAAGAAGGGGGATCTCTCCCCCTTTCTCCTGGCAGCGCCGGAACGCCGCCCGGGACATCATCGTGTGACGGCGATCTACACCAACACCTCTGTCATCTTCACCAACACCTCCATCACCTTCCCCCATCTATATTCAGCGGTCCACTCTCCCGCAACCCGTTGTACCCTCTACTTGAACATGGTGCTTTATGCTTCATATTATTATCCAATGATATGTTGCCATCCTATGATGTCTGAGTAGATTTTCGTTGTCCTATCGGTGATTGATGAATTGCTATGATTGGTTTAATTTGGTTGTGGTTATGTTGCTGTACTTTGGTGCCCATCATATGAGCGCGTGCGTGGATCACACCATAGGGTTAGTAGTATGTTGATAGGACTATGTATTGGAGGGAAAGGGTGACAGAAGCTTCAGCCTAGCATAGAAATTGATGCATACGGGATTGAAGGGGGCCAATATATCTTATTGCTATGGTTGGGTTTTACCTTAATGAACGTTAGTAGTTGTGGATGCTTGCTAATAGTTCCAATCATAAGTGCATAGAATTCCAAGTAAGGGATGACATGCTAGCAATGGCCTCTCCCACATAAAACTTGCTATCGGTCTAGTAACGTAGTCAATTGCTTAGGGACAATTCCGCAACTCCTACCACCACTTTTCCACACTCGTTAAACTAACGTAATTGTTTCTTTTTCTAACAGCCCCTAGTTTTTATTTATGTGTTCTTTATTTTCTTGCAAACCTATCCTATCTCACCTATAAAGTACTTCTAGTTTCATACTTGTTCTAGGTAAAGGGAACGTAAAGTGTGCGTAGAGTTGTATCGATGGTCGATAGAACTTGAGGGAGTATTTGTCCTACCTTTAGCTCCTCGTTGGGTTCGACACTCTTACTTATCGAGAAAGGATACAATTGATCCCCTATCTTGTGGGTTATCACTGTGCTACATGCTTCTGCTTCCACATGGAACACATCCTGAGCATGGTCTAAACGGCCAGCAGCCGCCCCCACAACCTCACCATCAGAGTTTCGCACCACGAAACCCTAGCCACCGCTTCCAGACAAATTATTAAAACAGTCGTTAGTGTTGATTTTGAGGACCTCGCCATGAGGGGGGTTCCATCGAGGGTTAGAGAAGATTTGATTTTTTCTTATTCTTTAGGAAGGATTCCTCTTACTCCCCTGCCAACCCATAGACCTGCGACTCCGCCCGTATTGGCTGCGAGGAGGCACCTTCAGAGTTCACCTTGTTTCGCATCTTCCACCATGTCAAGAATAAAGCAACACACTTCACTTTAAGTTTTGGGTCCAGTTTCATAACTTTAGAGAGGACCTACTTTGGGCCTAAACAAGAGAGAAGCTTGCATCGGATATCTTCCATCCCACAAGAGTTTCCAAACTGATCGAACGCCTTTGCATCGACATAGCATATGAGCGCCATCTTCATTGAGACGGTTGAAAACCGGGCAAATAGGGTCAGCCTCAAGGCCTCTACATGCTATGCTCCACCTAACAGGAAGGTTGTTATGGGCAATTCTCCATAGGAACACTTTCACATTTGGAGGGCACGGGCTATTCCAAATATCATACCAATTAAAGGTCTCATGGTCAGCAGGAATTTCACCATTGTAGTCAGGACTATTGATCTGAAGGATATGCCACTGCAGTTTATAAGCAGACTCTAGTAAGAAGTATCCCTTTGGTTCATAAAACCAGGCCCAAAAATCCTCCATACCCTCTCACGGGGGGGTTGCAAGGATGGTGCGAGCGTCCACCGGCAAGAAGATATTCTCCACCAAATCTTTGTCCCACAGACCTGTGGTTGGATCAGTGAGTTCACAGACCTTTGTCAATACCGCATTCCCCTTCCTTGTGATGGGGAGTCTGTTCCATTTCCTTGGGAACCAGGGATCATCCTACAAGTCAATGGTGAGACCGTCTCCAACCCGTTTAACTACACCCTCCTTTAGCAGCCCAATACCCTTCAAAATACTTCTCCATGTGTAAGACATTCCACTAGTAGGTTGTGCATCGAGGACCGAAAATGTGGGTAGTATTTAGCCTTGAGGGCCCTAGCACATAGGGAAATTTGGGTCCTGCAACAGCCCCTGCTTTGGAAACATAGCAATATTAAAGGAATGTAAATCCTTGTAGCCAAGCCCTCCATCTTTCTTTGGAAGTGCCATCGTCTCCCAACTCAGCCAGTGCATTCTGTTTTCCTTTTGCATATGGGACCACCAGTACCTACATATCATTGAGCTAATTTGATCACACAACCCCTTTGTGATGCAAGGATAGCTTGAGCACATGCTTTAATTAGGACTTCCTTCCCTGCCTTGGAGAGCATCCTCTCTCTCGATCCTTGGATCTTTTGCCAAACCCGGTCTTTGAAATATTCCAAAACTTTGCTCTTTGCCTTGCCCACATACACCGGGAGGCTGAGGTACTGCTCGTTTCTCCCCTCCATGGTCAGCCCCAAGAGGCTCATCATACGCTGCCTAGCTTGGCGCTTTGTGTTTTTGCTGAACACAATAGCGGATTTCTCCATGCTTAATTTCTGCCCCGAGCTATCCTTGCACATATTTTGCACGTATTGCACATGCTGTGCACTCTCATCAGTAACTTTTAGGAGAATGGGCGAATCATCAGCAAATAGTAGATGATTGAAACTCGATGCATTGTGTCCGACCTTGACACCTTCCAACTTCCCCTCGTGTTCAGCACAGTTTAGCACGCTAGAGAAGGCTTCAGCATAGAAGAGGAAAAGATATGGGGAGATAGGGTCTCCCTGTCGCAGCCCTCTGTCCGGCTTGACCTCTTGAGTTGAATTCCCATTTAGCTTGAAACTTTAGGATACCGTTGACACACATTTCATGACTAACTTGACCCATCTTTCCTGCAAACCCATTTTCTGCACCATCTTCTTAAGAGAATACCATTCCACTCTATCGTATGCCTTGCTCATGTCAAGCTTCAGCGTTGCGTATCTCACACCCCATGATCGCATATTTTGCATAAAGTGTGTGACCTCATATGCGAGCAGAATGTTGTCTGAGATTAAACGTCTGGGGACAAAAGCACTCTGGTTGGGGGCAATGATATCATGCAGGATCATTTTTAGCCTGTTTGCAAGCACATTGGACACCATGTTGTACACCACATTGCATAAGCTAACAGGCCTGAGGTCTTTCAGTTTCTTTGGAGTTTTTACCTTGGGGACTAAAGTGACGTAGGTTTTGTTGGGGAACGTAGTAATTTCAAAATTTTCCTACGCTTCACAAGGATCTATCTAGGAGAAACTAGCAACGAGCAACGGGGTAGAGCATTTTCATACCTTTGAAGATCGCAAAGCGGAAGCGTTACTAGGCCACGGTTGATGGAGTCGTACTCGTAGCGATTCAGATCGTGGAAGATTCTGATCTAAGCGCCGAACAATGGCGCCTTTGTGTGTAACACACGTGCAGCCCGGTGACGTCTCCTACGCCTTGATCCAGCAAGGAGAGAGGAGAGGTTGAGGGAGAGCTCCGGCAGCATGACCGCGTGGTGACGGTGGAGCTGTGTGGTACTCCGGTAGGGCTTCGCCAAGCTCTACAGAGGACGAGGACGAGGAGGGGTAGGGCTGCGTCGAGAGAGAGAGAGATGAATAGTGTGTGCAGCCCCAAAACCCCTTGGGTTTATATAGGAAGAGAGGGAGGAGGGTGCACCACCCTAGGTGGTGTGGCAGCCCTAGATGGAGAGGGTCGGCGGCCAAGTGGAGGAGGGGCTGCGCCCTAGGATGGGCTTGGCGCCCAAGGCAGCCTCCACGCCTAGGGTTTGCCCCCCTTGGCCCTCTCTTGTCCTTGGACTGAGGTGGGAGGCGCACCAACCCATCTAGGGGCTGGTTCCCTTCCACTCTTGGCCCACTTAGCCTTTCGGGGCTGGTGGCCCGTCCCGGTGGACCCCCGGAACCCTTCCGGTGGTCCCGGTACATTACCGACGATCTCCGAAACTCTTCCGGGGATCAAAACTCCACTTCCTATATATGAATCTTTACCTCCACACTATTGCGGAACTCTTCCTGACATCCGGGATCTCATCCGAGACTACGAACAACCTTCGGTAACCACATGCTATTCCCATTAGAACCCTAGCGTCATCGAACCTTAAGTGTGTAGACCCTATGGGTTTGGGAAACATGCAGACATGACTGAGACACCTCTCCGGTCAATAACCAACAACGGGGTCTGTATATCCATGTTGGTTCCCACATGTTCCATGATGAAATCATCGGATGAACCACGATGTCTTGGATTCAATCAACCCCGTATGCAATTCCCTTTGTCTACCGGTATGACACTTGCCCGAGATTCGATCATCGGTATCCTTATACCTTGTTCAATCTCGTTGTCGGCAAGTCTTTTTACTCGTTCCGTAACACATCATCCCGTGGCTAACACCTTAGTTTCCGGTTAATACGATTATAGCATGAATAATAGACAATTATCATGAAATAGGAAATATAATGATAACCACTTTATTATTGCCTCTAGGGCATATTTCCAACAAGTTTTGTTCCAATCCTCCAGGAAATTACTCCATTCAGAATTCTCAACACATCTTCATTAACCTTTTCCCCAATTAGGTGCTAGTATTTCTTGAAGAAGATAGCCGGGATCCCATCCGGTCCTCGGGCTTTTAGATCCCCAATCCCGTCTAGGGCCGTCTTGATATCACCAGCAGTGAACTGCACCGCCAGTGCATCATTCATCTCCGGTGTGACTTGTCTTTGGACATGTCTGAGAAGTTCCTCCACTCTGTGATCTGCAATAGAAGTAAATAAGGATGCGAGAAAATTAGTCACCGCCGCCAACATCTCCTCCTTCTTCTCCACCACCCTGCCATCCTCCATGATGATTTTTTTTCATTCGGTTTGTTTCCCTCCTTGCTAAAGCAAACACATGAAAGTATTTTGTGTTGCAGTCCCCTTTATTAAGACAATTTACATGGGCACATTACTTCGAGTACATGTTGATACGTCCCAAATGTATCTATAATTTATGCTTGTTTCATGATCTTTTGGGTGACAATGTTATATGTTTTGCTACACTTTTATATCATTTTACACATATTTGGACTAACCTACTAACTCAGTGCACCTAGTGCCAGTTTCTGTCTGTTGATGTCTATTTTGCAGGGGCGTTTACCCAATTTTCTGAAGCCCGAAAAATTCCAGGAAAAATATATAAAAAAATCAACGTAACGGAAGCTTCCAGATCACCGAAGATGGGCCAGAGGGGGCCCAGGGGCCGTCCACAGCGACCTGCTGGCGCGGCCTACCCCGTGGCCGCGCCAGGAGGCTGCGTGGGTGGGCCCCACCTCCTCCGGTGCCATCCTTTGGCCTATATTTAGTCCTCCGAGAGGAAACCCTTCCACAACTTCCAGAATCGTGATTTTCTCCATCGTTCCGCCGCCGCAGCGCTTCCGAGATCGGGAGCGTCAGGAGACCTCTTCCCGGCACCCTGCCGGAGGGAGGATTGACCTCCGGGAGCTTCTCCACCGCCATGGACGCTTACTGGACGTGCCGTGAGTAGTCCTCCTTGGACCATGGGTCCATGACCAGTAGTTATGTGATGTCTTCTCACTAATCTTGTTCTTCAATGGTTAGTCCTTGTGAGGTGCCCTACATGATCAATGCATCTATGTAATTCTCTTGCTATTGCTATGCTCGGTTTGTTGGGATCCGATGGATTATGAGATTATGTTCAGATTGTTATGAGTTATATATTTGATTATCCTTTTATATTATGTTCCTTAGTGATTCATGCATGTTCTCCGTTGCTATATATTGCTTTGGCCGAGTAGTAGATTGTAACTCCAAGAGGGAGCGTTATGCATGATTGTGGGTTCATGCCCCTTGATGTATAGCTTGAGTGACAGAAATATGAGACTAGGGGATGTGATGTTGCCACTAGGGAGAAAACAACGGTGCTTGTGACCATGGTTGCAAGGATTTTTTTACCTTACGCATAGTTCATTAATGCAGTTGTCCGTTGCTTTGAGTTTACACTTTGGGTGGGGCTCGCAACTTAATACCGACGAGATATTCTGGATAGATATCTCAAGGTGGATGATTAGTAAGTAGATGCTCGTGAATAAACGGTCTACTTGTCTTGGCGTACTGCCCATTACTATTGAACCTCTAACTATCAAGTAGCATAATTAGCATTGCGGTGCGTTCATAATTCTGTCAATTGCCCAACTGTGAATTGTTTACCCAAACATAGTTGTTTATCGTCTTTTGGGAGAGAGACATCACTAGTGAACATCATGTGACTCCGGTCCATATCATCATCATTGTTTACACCTCCATCATTTACCGCTTTCATTTACTTTTCCGTTGCAATCACTATCACTTTTACCACTTGTATTTTGATCCTTTGCAAACTACAAGGCCGGAGAGATTGAGAACCTCTGTGTACTCGTTGGGACCAAAGTTATTTGTTGTGTGTGCAGGTCCACGTATTATGCTAGTGCTAGGGTGGAAGACACCTACTTGTTGATCCTAGGAGTCCTCCTGGTTCGATAAACCTTACAGTCCTCGTGTGAGGGAAAACTTGCTGCTGACTACATCTCAACCTTCCACTTGGGGTAACCAACGAGGTGTGAGAAGTATATACATCATCTCGCCATCACATGTCTCTCTGGTTTTCCATCTTCCCCAGTTTGTCTCTAAGAAGCTGCTCCCTACTCACATTTTCTGGTGTGAGCTCTCCCCTTCTACATTGTTCCAGGTCCTTCTTGGCTCGAGAGATGCATTTTTCCAGGTCACCCAGAGAATTATTGGTCCACTGTTTTAGTTCAGCCAAAATGGACATAAAATCATCTCCCATGTGTTCTCGACAGTCATGGGCTCTCTGCCACGCTTGTGCCACAACCTCATCACATTTTCCTCCTCCAGCCAACAGGCTTCAAAGCACAGCCCAACCCCATCACAAAACGAGCGGCGCTGGCTCAGTTGTTCCCACTCCACATCAACAATAATGGGTCTATGATCAGAGTGTCTTGGATCTCCATTGAGTACTCTATAGTTTGGGAACTGAGCGCACCACTCCTGTGTAGCGCAGGCTCGATCAAGTCTCTCACGAATGTACCCATCCTTCTTTTGCCATTTATTCCGCCAAGTCAAGGGGTCCCCTATGAAACCCAGATCATGCAGCTTACAATCTTCTAAAGCAGTCTTGAACCGGTCCATACATCTTTGGGACCAAGTCGTCCCACCTTCCTTCTCATATGCCATCAGAATTTCATTAAAATCGCCTGCATATAGCCACGGTTTGTTGTTGTGATGTTTGATGGTTCTCAACAGGCTCCAGGTTGCCTCTTTGCTTCAGCCTTTGGTTCCCCGTAGATCCCCATGAACCGCTAGACAAAACCATCACCTTCAGTATTTCAGCATCAATATGGTATCTTGATTTTAAACCAGCCCTTAAATTGACTGAATTCTTCCAGAACAGAGCAAGCCCCTGCTACTTCTCAAACAACAGCACCAAAATTTGACACGTTGACGGAGAATTTCTTGCGTTGGTTTTTCCCTCAAAGAGGAAAGGGTGATGTAGCACAGGAGCAGTAAGTATTTCCCTCAGTTGAGAACCAAGGTATCAATCCAGTAGGAGAATCTCGTCAAGTCCAGAGTACCTGCACAAACATAAAGAGCTTGCACCCAATGCTATAAATGGGTTGTCAATCCCTTCAAGATTGATTGCAAAGTGAGATCTGAAGGCGGAAAGTGAAACGAAGAAAAAGTGTAAGGCTGGAAATATGGTGTGGAGTAGACCCGGGGGCCATAGTGTTCACTAGAGGCTTCTCTCAAAATAGCAAATATCACGGTGGGTAAACAAATTATTGTCGAGCAATTGATAGAACCGCGCAAAGTCATGACGATATCTAAGGCAATGATCATACATATAGGCATCACGTCCGAGACAAGTAAACCGATACTTTCTGCATCTACTACTATTACTCCACATATCGACCGCTATCCAGCATGCATCTAGTGTATTGAGTTCATGACGAACAGAGTAACGCCTTAAGCAAGATGACATGATGTAGAGGGATAATCTCAAACCAATGATGAAAACCCCATATTTTTACCCTTGATGGCAACAACACGATGCGTGCCTTGCTACCCCTTCTGTCACTGGGTGAGGTCACCGCACGGTATGAACCCAAAACCAAGCACTTCTCCCATTGCAAGAATCATAGATCTAGTTGGCCAAACAAAACCCACAACTCAAAGAGAATTACAAGGATATGAAATCATGCATAAGAAAGATAAGAAGAAACTCAAATAAGATTCATAGATAATCTGATCATAAATCCACAATTCATCGGATCTCGACAAACACACCGCAAAAGAAGATTACATCGGATAGATCTCCATGAAGATCATGGAGAACTTTGTATTGAAGATCCAAGAGAGAGAAGAAGCCATCTAGCTACTAGCTATGGACCCATAGGTCTATGGTGAACTACTCACGCATCATCGGAGAGGTCCTGGTGTTGATGAAGAAGCCCTCCGTATCTAAATCCCCCTCCGGCAGGGCACCAGAACATGCCCCAGATTGGATCTTGCGGAGACAGAAGCTTGCGGCGGCGGAAAAGTACTTTCGATGATCTCCTAATTTTTTCTGGGATTTTAGGGAATATATAGGCGCTATTGTTTAACACCCTTATCTAGGCATAAGGCGATAGAATCACGTATCGTCGTCTTTGGTGCTCAAACCATAAGTGGCCCTCATCATGGATTCATAAGGCAATCTTATTTTCTTTCTAGGAAAGTGTTCCATGCCCTTCTTTAAAGGAAATTGAAATCTAATATTCCCTTCCTTTAGATCGATGATGGCACCGATAGTCCTTAGGAAAGGTCTACCAAGAATAATAGGGCTAGTAGGATTGCAATCAATGTCAAGCATAATGAAATCCACGGGTACATAGTTCCTATTTGCAATAATAAGAACATCATTGATCCTTCCCATGGGTTTCTTGACAGTAGAATCCGCAAGATGCAAATTAAGAGAACACTCTTCAAGCTCATTAAAATCCAGAACATCACATAAAGACTTTGGAATCGCGGAAACACTAGCACCCAAATCACACAAAGCATTGCATTCATAGTTTTTGATTTTGATTTTGATAGTAGGTTCCCACTCATCATGAAGCTTTCTAGGGATAGAGACTTCTAGTTCAAGTTTCTCTTCAAGAGATTTTATCATAGCTTCGACGATATGATCGGTAAAGGCCTTGTTTTGGCTATAATCATGTGGAAAGTTTAGCATGGATTGCATCAAGGAAATGCATTCAATCAAGGAGCAAGTATCATAATTGAATTCCTGAAATCCAAAGTAGTAATTTCATTACTACTCAAAGTTTTAATATCTTCTACTCCACTTTTAATGCTTTTAGAATCAAGATAGATGGACTTCGAATCATTGGGGCTCTTTTCAACCAAAGTGGATTTATATCCAGCCCCATCATCATTAGGTTTGCCACAATAAAACAAAGACTCAATGGGAGTCACACCAAGCACTTTAAGATCTTCGTGATTCTTATCACGAGAACACACCTTTTTAAGCCATTCATATCTAGCACGAATTTGGGCGGTTCTTTCTTTGCTCTCAATCATGGAAATACGCATAGATTTCAAAGTTTCATCCATATTGATCTTGGGAGGAACACATCTAACTTTCAAAGCATCAATATCACTAGACATTCTATCAACGCTCTTAGCCAAATCGTCAATTTTGAGTAGTTTTTCCTCTATGGACGCATTGAAAATGTGTTGCGAGTTGATAAACTCTTTGATATCACTCTCTAGATTAGAGGGTAACCTATTGTAATTTCCATGAGTATTGTTGTAGGAGTTGCCAAAGTTATTAGAGGAGTTACTAGGAAAAGGCCTAGGAACATAGTTTCCTCTAAAAGCATTGTTGCTGCCAAAATTATTCCTACCAACAAAATTAACGTCCAAGATAGCGTTGCTACTCTCAATCAAAGAAGACAAGGGATATCATTAGGATCTAAAGGAGCACTTCTACTAGCAACCAAATTCATTAACTCATCCATCTTAGCACTCAAAGAGTTAATTTCTTCTATAGCGTGTACTTTCTTACTAGTAGGTGACCTTTCAGTGTGCCACTGAGAGTAGTTCGTCATGATATTGTCTAGGAGTTTTGTGGCTTCTTGATACGTCCATTTTGCATCATGTTTTCATGTTGTTATTTATCGCTTCTTTGGCTGTTATTTCACTTCACGGTACAGTTCTTATGCCTTTTCTCTCTTATTTTGCAAGGTTTACAAGAAGAGGGAGAATACCGGCAACTGGAATTCTGGCCTGAAAGTGGAGCAAAGTTGAGATACCTATTCTGTGCAACTCCAAAAGCCGTGAAAATCAACGGGGATTTTTTTTCCTAATTTATAAAAAATACTGGGCCGAAGAAGCGCCAGAGGGGCGCCTGGGGGTGGCCACAAGCCTGCACGGCGCGGCCACCCCCCCCCCCCAGGCTGCGCCATGGGGGCTTGTGGGCACCCTGTTGGCCCACTTGCCCCCCTCTTTTGGTATATGGAGGATTTCGTCAAGGAAAAAAATGAAGGAGGAGCTTTTTCGTGGTTTTGCCGCCGCCACGAGGCGGAACTTGAGCAGAACCAATCTAGAGCTCCGGCAGGACGATCCTGCCAGGGAAACTTCCCTCCCGGAGGGGGAAATCGTCGCCATCGTCATCACCAACACTCCTCTCATCGGAGGGGACTCGTCACCATCAACATCTTCATCAGCACCATCTCATCTCCAAACCCTAGTTCATCACTTGTAACCAATCTCCGTCTCGCGACTCCGATTGATACTTGTAAGGTTGCTAGTAGTGTTGATTACTCTTTGTAGTTGATGCTAGTTGGATTATTTGGTGGAAGAGTTTATATTCAGATCCTTGATGCTACTCATTACCTCTCTGATCATGAATATGATTATGCTTTGTGAGTAGTTACTTTTGTTCCTGAGGACATGGGATACGTCATGCTAATAGTAGTCATGTGAATTTGGTATTCGTTCGGTATTTTGATATGTTGTATGTTGTTTTTCCTCTAGTGGTCTTATGTGAACGTCGACTACATAACACTTCACCATTATTTGGGCCTAGAGGAAGGCATTGGGAAGTAGTAAGTAGATGATGGGTTGCTAGAGTGACAGAAGCTTAAACCCTAGTTTATGTGTTGCTTCGTAAGGGGCTGATTTGGATCCACTAGTTTAATGCTATGGTTAGACTTTGTTTTAATTCTTCTTTCGTAGTTGCGGATGCTTGCGAGAGGGGTTAATCATAAGTGGGATGCTTGTCCAAGTAAGGGCAGTACCCAAGCGCCGGTCCACCCACATATCAAACTATCAAAGTAACGAACGTGAATCATATGAACATGATGAAACTAGCATGACAGAAATTCTCGTGTGTCCTCGGGAGCGTTTTTCCTCCTATAAGACTTTGTCCAGGCTTGTCCCTTGCTACAAAAGGTATTGGTCCACCTTCCTGCATCGTTGCTACTTTTGTTACTTGTTGCTTGCTACGAATCATCTCACTACACAATCACTTCTTGCCGACAATTTCAGTGCCCGCTGATTTTACCTTGCTGAAAACCACTTGTCAGATACTTCTGCTCCTCGTTGGGTTCGACAGTCTTACTTATCAAAAGGACTACGATTGATCCCCTATACTTGTGGGTCATCAGGACTCTTTTCTGGCGTCGTTGCCGGGGAGTGAAGCGCCTTTGGTAAGTGGAACTTGGTAAGGAAACATTCATATAGTGTGCTGAAATTTATTGTCACTTGTCACTA
Source organism: Hordeum vulgare subsp. vulgare (assembly GCF_904849725.1). Lineage (NCBI taxonomy): Eukaryota > Viridiplantae > Streptophyta > Magnoliopsida > Poales > Poaceae > Hordeum > Hordeum vulgare. The sequence goes on from NC_058520.1 coordinate 88,277,422, forward strand.
TGGATACTAATCCTTTGAGGGGCTTGTTTGGGGTATCTTCACCTCGAACGGAAGCACGAATGGTTGCTCCTCAACCTGCTGCACCTACTGAAAATATTTACTTTGAATTTCCTTCGGGTATGCTTGAGAAACTGCTGGCTAATCCTTTTACACGAGATGGAACGTCACATCCAGACTTGCATCTGATCTATGTAGATGAAGTTTGTGGTTTATTTAACTTGCAGGTGTGCCCGAGGATGAGGTCAATAAGAAGGTCTTTCCTTTATCTTTGAAGCATATGGCGTTGACATGGTATAGGCTATGTGATGATACTGGATCATGGGACTACAATCGGTTGAAATTGGAATTTCATCAAAAGTTTTATCCTATGCATTTAGTACATCGTGATCGGAATTATATTTATAATTTTTGGTCTCATGACAGAGAAAGCATCGCACAAGCTTGGGGAGGCTTAAATCAATGCTATATTCATGCCCCAATCATGAGCTCTCAAGAGAAATTATCATTCAGAACTTCTATGCTCGACTTTCTCATGATGATCGCACCATGCTTGACACTTCTTGTACCGGTTCTTTTATGAAGAGAGATATTGACTTCAAATGGAATTTATTGGAGAGAATTAAACGCAACTCTGAAGATTGGGAGCTTGAAGAAGGTAAGGAGTCAGGTATGAATTTCACGTTTGATTGCGTTAAATCCCTCGTTGAGACAAATACCTTTAGTGATTTTAGCGCCAAGTATGGTCTTGACTCTGAGATAGTAGCTTCATAGTGTGAATCTTTTGCCGCTCATATTGACCCCCCCAAAGAGAAGTGGTTCAAATATCATCCTCCTTTAGAAGTCAATGTAGTTAAACCCACTCCAGTTGAAGAGAAAGTCATTGCTTATAATGATCATGTTGTTCCCAGTGCTTACATTGAGAAACCACCTTTCCCTGTTAGGATAAAGGATCATTCTAAAGCTTCAACTGTGATACGTAGAGTCTATACTAGAACACCTACACCCCCTGAGAAAATTAGAGTTGAACCTAGCATTGCTATTATCAAAGATCTTCTGTTTGAAGAAGTTGAGGGACATAATATTCACTTCTGTGAAGATGCTGCTAGAATTGCTAAACCTCACGCTAGAGACAAACATAGGCTTGTTGTTGGCATGCCTGTGGTTTCTGTTAAGATAGGAGATCATTGTTATCATGGCTTATGTTACGTGTTAGCGCAATACCTCAATCCTTATATGATGAAATCAAAGATGAGATTGCACCTGTTGAGATAGAACCTATTGATGTCACTATTCAGCTTGCCAATAGAGATATTATCTGCCCTGTGGGAATTGTTAGGGATGTTGAAGTCTTGTGTGGTAAAATGAAGTATCCTGCTGATTTCCTCGTTCTTGCTACCGCACAAGATAGCTTTTGTCCCATCATATTTGGTAGACCCTTTCTCAATACTGTCAATGCTCATATTGATTGTGAGAAGCAAACTGTCACTGTTGGCTTTGAAGGTGTGTCACATGAGTTCAATTTCTCTAAGTTTGGTAGACAACCTCATGAAAAGGAGTTGCCTAGTAGGGATGAAACTATTGCCTTAGCCTCTATTTCCGTGCGTCCTACTGATCCCTTAGAGCAATACTTGCTTGAGCATGAAAATGATATGCATATGGATGAAAGGGATGAGATAGATAGAGTTGTCTTAGAGCAATATCATATCCTTAAGAATAACTTGCATGTTGAACTGCTTGGGGATCCACCCCCACCACAGGGTGATCATGTGTTCGAGCTTAAACAGTTGTCTGATACTCTTAAGTATGCCTATCTTGATGAAAAGGAGATATATCATGTCATTATTAGTGCTAGCCTCTCGGAGCATGAAGAAAAGAAGTTACTAAAAACTCTGAGGAAGCACCATGCTGCTATTGGATATAGTCTTGATGATCTTAAGGGCATTAGTCCTACTCTATGCCAGCACAAGATTAAAACTGATCCTGACTTCAAACCAGTTGCTAATCATCAAAGGAGATTGAATCCTAAGATGAAAGAGGTAGTAAGAAAAGAAATACTAAAGCTCCTAGAAGCAGGTATCATCTATCCTGTTGCTCATAGTGATTGGGTGAGTCCGGTGCATTGCGTCCCTAAGAAGGGAGGCATTACCGTTGTCCCCAATGATAAGGATGAATTGATCCCACAGAGGATTATCACTGGCTATAGGATGGTGATCGATTTTAGGAAACTAAATAAAGCCACCAGGAAAGATCATTACCCTTTGCCTTTTATCGACCAAATGCTAGAAAGGATGTCCAAACACACACACTTCTGCTTTCTAGAAGGTTATTATGGTTTCTCCGAAATACCAGTTGCAGAATCTGATCAGGAGAAAAGCACTTTCACCTGCCCTTTAGGTACCTTTGCTTATAGACGTATGCATTTTGGTTTATGTAATGCACCTACCACCTTTCAAAGATGTATGATGGCTATATTCTCTGACTTTTGTGAAAAGATTGTTGAGGTTTTCATGGATGACTTCTCCATTTACGGGTCTTCTTTTGATGATTGCCTCAGCAACCTTGATCGAGCCTTACAGAGATGTAAAGACACCAATCTTGTCTTGAATTGGGAGAAGTGCCACTTTATGGTTAATGAAGGCATCGTCTTAGGACATAAAATTTCTGAAAGAGGTATTGAAGTCGATAAGGCTAAGGTTGATGCAATCGAGAACATGCCATACCCCACAGATATCAAAGGGATAAGAAGTTTCCTTGGTCATGCTGGTTTCTATAGAAGGTTCATCAAAGACTTCTCTAAGATTTCTAGGACTCTTTCCAATCTCTTGCAAAAGGATATTCCTTTTGTCTTTGACGAAGATTGTGAGGAAGCCTTCGAAATACTTAAGAGGGCTTTGATAAGTGCACCTATTGTTCAATCACCTGATTGGAACTTGCCTTTTGAGATCATGTGTGACGCTAGTGATTACGCTGTTGGTGTTGTTCTAGGGCAAAGAGTTGTCAAGAAGTTGAATGTTATTCACTACGCTAGTAAAACTCTAGACAGTGCCCAGAGAAACTATGCTACTACGGAGAAGGAATTTTTAGCACTCGTGTTTGCATGTGAAAAGTTCAGGTCTTACATAGTTGATTCCAAAGTCACTATTCACACTGATCATGCTGCTATTAAGTACCTCATGGAGAAGAAGGACGCTAAACCTAGACTTATCAGATGGGTTGTCTTGCTACAAGAATTTGATTTGCACGTTGTCGACAGAAAGGGTGCTGATAACCCAGTAGTCTATAACTTGTCTAGGTTGGAGAACGTTCTTGATGACCCACAACCTATTGATGATAGCTTTCCCGATGAGCAATTGAATGTCATCAGTGCTTCACGTAGTGCACCGTGGTATGCTGATTATGCGAACTATATCGTTGCCAAATATATACCACCTAGTTTCACATACCAGCAGAAGAAGAAATTCATCTTTGACTTGAGACACTACTTTTGGGATGATCCTCACCTTTATAAGGAAGGAGTAGATGGTGTTATTAGACGTTGTGTACCTGAACATGAAGAGGGACAAATCCTACAGAAGTGTCACTCCAAGGCCTACGGAGGATACCATGCGGGAGATAGAACTGCACACAAGGTATTGCAATCAGGTTTCTATTGGCCCACTCTCTTCAAGGATGCCTGTAAATTTGTATTGGCGTGTGACAAATGTCAAAGAATAGGTAATATTAGCAAACGTCAGGAAATGCCTATGAACTATTCACTTGTCATTGAACCATTTGATGTTTGGGGCTTTGATTATATGGGACCTTTTCCAAAATCCAATGGGTATACTCACATCTTAGTTGCTCTTGATTACGTCACTAAGTGGGTAGAAGCTATCCCCACTAGTAGTGCTGATCACAACACCTCTATCAAGATGCTGAAAGAAGTTATCTTCCCTAGATTTGGAGTCCCTAGATATCTAATGATCAATGGTGGTTCACACTTCATTCATGGAGCTTTCCGTAAAACGCTTGCTAAGTACGATGTCAACCATAGAATTGCGTCTCCCTATCACCCTCAGTCGAGTGGTCAAGTAGAGCTAAGTAATAGAGAGATTAAACTGATTCTGCAAAAGATTGTCAACAGATCTAGAAAGAATTGGTCTAAGAAGCTCGATGATGCACTGTGGGCTTATAGAACTGCCTATAAGAATCCCATGGTGTAACGCCCCGGACACACCCGCCGGCGGTCGTTACTCCTGGCGGGATCTAGACTGGCCCCACATATCAATACTAGTCTTTTCTGCGCACTTTGTCCTCACTCATGCACACCCGGGATCAACTTCCCGGCCGGTCACCCATCCTAAAACTACTCCAAGCTGAGCACGCTTAACCTGGGAGTTCTGGGAGTTCTGTTCGAATGGGCTCCCGGAAAAGAAGGAATTCCTTATTGATATGAGTAGTCTATCATCCCTAATAAGCCAGACTATCACACATGGGCATGTCTCCGTACAAAATGGTGTATGGGAAAGCATGTCACTTACCTCTTGAGCTAGAGCATAAAGCTTATTGGGCAATCAAAGACCTCAACTTTTATTTCAAACTTGCCGGTGAGAAGAGGTTATTTGATATTAGCTCGCTTGATGAGTGGAGAACTCAGGCATATGAGAATGCCAAGCTGTTCAAAGAGAAGGTTAAGACGTGGCATGATAAGAGGATACAAAAGCGTGAGTTCAATGTAGGTGATTATGTCTTGCTATATAACTCTCATTTAAGATTCTTTGCGGGCAAGCTTCTCTCTAAATGGGAAGGTCCCTTTGTTCTTGAGGAAGTATATCGTTCCGGTGCTATCAAGATCAACAACACGGAAGGTAATTGTCCGAGAGTGGTAAATGGGCAGAGAATCAAGCATTATATCTCAGGTACTCCCATAAATGTTGAAAGCAATATCATCAATACCATAACTCCGGAAGAATACCTAAGGGATATTTACTAGCCTATTTCAGACTCCGAAAACGAACAGGTATGTGATTCGGTAAGAAAACAGAGTCCAAAACTTTCCCAATAGGAAATTTTCTCCGTTTTGGAATATTTGAAAAAATACAAAAATTGGAAGTAGTTTGGAAAGTGCGCGAGGAGGCGACAAGCCTGCACGGCGCGGGCCCACCCCCTGGCTGCGCCGTGAGGGCTTGTGGCCACCTCGTGCGCCTCCCGGACTCCGTTTTCGTGTAGGGTACTCCTTCTGGTCTGGAAAAAATCATTATATATACTTCCATTTGGTCTTACCCCTGCATCACGCAGATTTCCTTTGTTTTTTGTTCCGAGCCTGTTTCTGTTGCAGATCTAGATCGCTATGACTTCCCCAAAAGCTCCAAAGGACAAGATCTTTGAGAAGGTCGTCAATCCCTACCTCACGGAAGTGCTGCAACACCCTCAATCTATCAAGATGCGTGAGGGGATGTTGCACATCCATGATGTTGAGGGGCCTAAGAAGACTGGTAGCATGGAGATGAGGATCGAATCAATGGAGCAACAAGTCTTCAAGTGTCAGGGGATGGTGGAGCGTGGACTCAATGCCAACCACATGATGATCACAGAGTTCACCAACAAGCACAGGATTGATGCCAATGACATTGGGAAGCACCTCTCCAGGCTCTATGACAAGGTTGATCAACTCCAGGGCCAGATCTATGACATGCAAAACCAAAACTGTGAGTATGAGTATACATTTAAATCAATAAGGTTGGCTGCAGATTTGAGGATTCCGGGGACTCGTTCATCTTTCCATGATGGAGCACCTATGCCTTGGAAGACAGAGGATCAAACTCATGTTGCAACAACTCCACCATCACCACCAAAGGAAGACAACTGAGCATTGGTATGGGCAATCCCCTTGGCTTTTGCCAAGCTTGGGGGAGTTGCCTGATACGTCCATTTTGCATCATGCTTTCATGTTGATATTTATCGCTTTATGGGTTGTGATATTACCTTGTGGTACCATACTTATGCCTTTTCTCTCTTATTTTGCAAGGTTTATTTGAAGAGGGAGAATACCGGCAGTTGGAATTCTAGACTGGAAAAGGAGCAAGTCTGAGTCCCCTATTCTGCACAACTCCAAATGCCCTGAAAATCAACATGGAATTTTTTGGGAATATATAAAAAATAATGGGCGAAAGAAGTACCAGAGGGGAGCTACCAGGGCCCCACAAGCCTGGTAGCCGCCACCCCCTGGTGGCGGCTACAAGGCTTGTGGGCTCCCTGACGGCCCACTGGCCCCCCTCTTTTGCTATATGAAGGGTTTCGTTCCAGAAAAAATCAAGAAGGAGCTTTTTTCTTGGTTTCGCCTCCGCCACGAGGAGCAACTTGAGCAGATCCAATCTAGAGCTCCGGCAGGACGATCCTTTCGGGGAAACTTCCCTCCCGGAGGGGGAAATCGTCGCCATCGTCATCACCAACACTCCTCCCGTCGGAGGGGAGTCATCTCCACCAACATCTTCATCAACACAATCTCCTCTCCAATCCCTAGTTCATCTCTTGTAACCAATCTCTGTCTCGCGACTCCGATTGGTACTTGTAAGGTTGCTAGTAGTGTTGATTACTCTTTGTAGTTGATGCTAGTTGGATTACTTGGTGGAAGAGTTTATGTTCAGATCCTTGATGTTGTTCATTACACCTCTGATCATGATTATGATTATGCTTTCTGAGTAGTTACTTTTGTTCCTGATGACATGGGATAAGTCATGCTGATAATAGTCATGTGAATTCGGTATTCGTTCGGTATTTTGATATGATGTATGTTGTATTTTCCTCTAGTGGTGTGATGTGAACGTCGACTACATAACACTTCACCATGTTTGGGCCTAGAGGAAGGTATTGGGGAGTAGTAAGTAGATGATGGGTTGCTAGAGTGACAGAAGCTTAAACCCCAGTCTATGCGTTGCTTCGTAAGGGGCTGATTTGGATCCACTAGTTTAATGCTATGGTTAGACGTTGTCTTAATTCTTCTTTCGTAGTTGCGGACGCTTGCGAGAGGGGTTAATCATAAGTGGGATGCTTGTCCAAGTAAGGGCAGTACCCAAGCGCCGGTCCACCCACATATCAAACTATCAAAGTAACGAACGCGAATCATATGAACATGACGAAACTAGCATGACAGAAATTCCCGTGTGTCCTCGGGAGCGTTTTTCCTCCTATAAGACTTTGTTCAGGCTTGTCCCTTTCTACAAAAGGGATTGTGCCACTTGTTGCACCGTTGCTACTACTTGTTACTTTTCGCTTGCTACATTTCACCTTGCTACACCATCACTTGTTACCGCTACTTTCAGTGCTTGCAGTTATTACCTTGCTGAAAACAGTTTATCAGAGCCTTCTGCTCCTCTTTGGGTTCGACACTCTTACTTATCGAAAGGACTACGATTGATCCCCTATACTTGTGGGTCATCATTGCCCCGGTATCGTATCACCATCACATCTTTTTCCTTTACCTTTGTTTTAGTTTTCCTTTTCAGTTTTCTTTTTCTCTAGTAGTTTAAAAGTCTTAGCGTTTTAGTTTTGAGTTTTGCTTTGTGTCACCCCCGATGTATTCTTGCTCGTGAGCCATATTATGAAGAGTGTCTTAGTTGAAGGGATTTGCCTCTTGCCATGATCAAAAGAGTGAGAATAGAACAAAAGCATGAAAGATCATGTAATGATCTTATGGGAAGTGATGGCTTCACGGATAAAAAGAATGAGGATTGAATCTTGTTGAGGGTAGGCAAACGTAGACCTTGGTCATTGTTGCAATTAATAGGAAGTGATAAGGAAGGAGAGGTTCCCATATAAATATATCATCTCTGACACCATCTATGATTGTGAACACTCACCAAACTATTGCATGCCAAGAAGTAGATGTTGGACAAGGAAGACAACATAATGAATTGTGTTTTCTTGGTTCAGAACAATGTTATATGTTTAGAGATCCCTTAGCATGTGATGATTTCTTCCACCTCATATTAGCCAAAACTCCCGCACTAAGTAGAGATACTACTTGTGCATCCATAAACCTTCAAACCAGTTTTGCCATGAGTGTCCACCATACCTACCTATGGATTGAATAAGATCCCTCAAGTAAGTTGTCATCGGTGCAAGCAATAAAAATTGCTCTCTAAAATGTATGATCTATTAGTGTGTGGAAAATAAGTTTTGTACGAACCTGTGATCAGGAAGACATAAAAACGACAAATTGCATAATAAAGTTCTCTATCACATGAGGCAATGTAAAGTGGCGTTCCTCCGCACTAAGAGGACACACATCCAAACCTTAAAAGCGCATGACAACCTTTGCTTCCCTCTGTGAAGGGCCTATCTTGTACCTTTACTTTTTACCCTTGAAAGAGTCATGGTGATCTTCACCAATTCCTTATTTTGCCTTTGTCTTGGCTAACATCATATGCTTGGGAAAGATCTATATTCATATGTCAACTTGGGGGTAGGCATTCATGAGTTATTATTGTTGACATTATCCTTGAGGTAAGCAGTTGGGAGGCAATACTATAAGCCCCTATCTTTATCTGTGTTCAGCTGAGACTTTGATCTCATGAGTACCACGTGAGTTGTAGCAATTGTAGAGAACGAAAGAATGATTGTGTATGTGGATTTGCTTTACAAGTTCTTATTTGACTCTTTCTGATGTTGTGATAAATTGCAATTGCTTCAATGACTAAAGGCTATCGGTTGTTACTTCTCGGTAAGTTTCTTGATCCATGCTTTACTTTGTGAAGGAATTATCACTTTAGCATGAGAGATTATATGTTGGTATTGTTGTTCTGAGCTTGATCATGATGCATGCATGTTCGTATCTTGTTTTGTCGACACCTATCTCCCTAAACATGTGGACATATTTATTAAGCTAGGTTTACGCTTGAGGACAAGCGAGGTCTAAGCTTGGGGGAGTTGATACATCCATTTTGCATCATGTTTTCATGTTGTTATTTATCACTTCTTTGGCTGTTATTTCACTTCACGGTACAATTCTTATGCCTTTTCTCTCTTATTTTGCAAGGCTTACATGAAGAGGGAGAATACCGGCAACTGGAATTCTGTCCTGAAAGTGGAGAAAAGTTGAGATACCTATTCTGCGCAACTCCAAACGCCGTGAAAATCAACGGGGATTTTTTTCCCAATTTATAAAAATACTGGGCCGAAGAAGCGCCAGAGGGGCTCCTGGGGGTGGCCACAAGCCTGCACGGCGCGGCCACCCCCCAGGCCGCGCCATGGGGGCTTGTGGGCACCCTGCTGGCCCACTTGCCCCCCCCCTCTTTTGCTATATGGAGGGTTTCGTCCAGGAAAAAAATGAAGGAGGAGCTTTTTCGTGGTTTCGCCGCCGCCATGAGGCGGAACTTGAGGAGAACCAATCTAGAGCTCCGGCAGGATGATCCTGCCGGGGAAACTTCCCTCCCGGAGGGGGAAATCATTGCCATCATCATCACCAAAACTCCTCTCATCAGAGGGGACTCGTCACCATCAATATCTTCATCATCACCATCTCATCTCCAAACCCTAGTTCATCACTTATAACCAATCATCGTCTCGCGACTCCGATTGGTACTTGTAAGGTTGCTAGTAGTGTTGATTACTCTTTGTAGTTGATGCTAGTTGGATTATTTGGTGCAATAGTTTATGTTCAGATCCTTGATGCTACTCATTACCTCTCTGATCATGAATATGATTATGCTTTGTGAGTAGTTACTTTTGTTCCTGAAGACATGGGATAAGTCATGCTAATAGTAGTCATGTGAATTTGGTATTTGTTCAGTATGTTGATATGTTGTATGTTGTTTTTCCTCTAGTGGTGTTATATGAACGTCGACTACATAACACTTCACCATTATTTGGGCCTAGAGGAAGGCATTGGGAAGCAGTAAGTAGATGATGGGTTGCTAGAGTGACAGAAGCTTAAACCCTAGTTTATGCGTTGCTTCGTAAGGGGCTGATTTGGATCCACTAGTTTAATGCTATGGTTGGACTTCGTCTTAATTCTTCTTTCGTAGTTGCGGATGCTTGCGAGAGGGGTTAATCATAAGTGGGATGCTTGTCCAAGTAAGGGCAGTACCCAAGCGCCGGTCCACCCACATATCAAACTATCAAAGTAACGAACGCGAATCATATGAACATGATGAAACTAGCATGACAGAAATTCCCGTGTGTCCTCGGGAGCATTTTTCCTCCTATAAGACTTTGTCCAGGCTTGTCCCTTGCTACAAAAGGGATTGGGCCACCTTGCTGCACGGTTGCTACTTTTGTTACTTGTTGCTTGCTACGAATCATCTCACTACACAATCACTTGTTACCGACAATTTCAGTGCCTGCAGATTTTACCTTGCTGAAAACCACTTGTCAGATCCTTCTGCTCCTCGTTGGGTTCGACACTCTTACTTATCGAAAGGACTATGATTGATCCCCTATACTTTTGGGTCATCACTTCTCCTAACGTGATTTCCATGAACGTTCCACCTGAGGCGGAGTCCAAGATATTTCTAGAAGCGAAATTCAAGCCAGCGTAGAAGATTTGTATAATCATCCAAAGACTCAAGCCATGAGCGGGACAATTTCTAATCATCAATTTCATTCTCTCCCAAGATTGTGCAACATGTTCATGATCAAGTTGCTTAAAATTCATGATATCATTATGGAGAGAGATAATCTTTGCCGACGGAAAATACTTGGATATATAAGCATCTTTGCACTTATCCCAAGAATCGATACTATTTTCGGGCAAAGACGAAAACCAAGTTTTAGTGTGATCTCGCAACGAGAAAGGAAAAAAGCTTCAATTTAATCACATCATTATCCACATCTTTCTTATTTTGCATATCGCAAAGATCAATGAAGGTATTGAGATGGGATGTGGCATCTTCACTAGGAAGGCCAGAAAATTGCTCTTTCATAACAAGATTCAGCAAAGCGGCATTGATTTCGTAAGATTCCGGACTAGTGGCGGGAGCAATCAGAGTACTAATAAAATCATTATTATTAGTATTCGAGAAGTCACAAAGTTTGGTGTTTTCACTCATGGTGACTTCAGCAAGCAAACAAGCACACAAGCGAACAAAGAGCAAGCGAGAAAAAGGGCGAAGGAAAAGGCAAACGAAAATGGCAAATTGGTGAAGTGGGGGAGAGGAAAACGAGAGGCAACTGGCAAACAAAGTAAATGCAAGAGATGAGTTTACGACACTTACTTGGATGAGTCTTGACTTGATCTTCCCCGGCAACGGCGCCAGAAATCCTTCTGCTACTTCTCAAACAACAATGCGAGAATTTGACACGTTGACGGAGACTTGCTTGCGTTGGTTTTTCCCTTGAAGAGGAGAGGGTGATGCAGCACAGGAGCAGTAAGTATTTCTCTCAGTTGAGAACCAAGGTATCAATCCAGTAGGACAATCTAGTCAAGTCCAGAGTACCTGCTCAAACACAAAGAGCTTGCACCCAACGCTATAAAGGGGTTGTCAATCCCTTCAAGATTGATTGCAAAGTGAGATCTGAAGGCGGAAAGTGAAACTAAGAAAAAGTGTAAGGCTAAAAATATGGTGTGGAATAGACCTGGGGGCCATAGTGTTCACTAGAGGCTTCTCTCAAAATAGAAAATATCACGGTGGGTAAACAAATTACTATCGAGAAATTGGTAGAACCGCGCAAAATCATGACGATATCTAAGGCAATGATCATACATATAGGCATCACGTCCGAGACAAGTAGACCGATACTTTATGCATCTACTACTATTACTCCACACATCGACCGCTATCCAGCATGCATCTAGTGTATTGAGTTCATGACGAACAGAGTAACGCCTTAAGCAAGATGACATGATGTAGAGGGATAACCTCAAACCAATGATGAAACCCCCATCTTTTTACCCTTGATGGCAACAACACGATGTGTGCCTCGCTACCCCTTCTGTCACTGGGTGAGGTCACCGCACTGTATGAACCCAAAACCAAGCACTTCTCCCATTGTAAGAATCATAGATCAAGTTGGCCAAACAAAACCCACAACTCGAAGAGAATTACAAGGAGATGAAATCATGCATTTAAGATATGAGAAGAAACTCAAATAAGATTCATAGATAATCTGATCATAAATCCACAATTCATCGGATCTCGACAAACACACCGCAAAAGAAGATTACATCAGATAGATCTCCATGAAGATCATGGAGAACTTTGTATTGAAGATCCAAGAGAGAGAAGAAGCCATCTAGCTACTAGCTATGGACCCGTAGGTCTATGGTGAACTACTCACGCATCATCGGAGAGGTCATGGTGTTGATGAAGAAGCCCTCCATATCCGAATCCCCCCTCCGGCAGGGCACCAGAACATGCCCCAGATGGGATCTTGCGGAGACAGAAGCTTGCGGCGGCGGAAAAGTACTTTCGATGATCTCCTGATTTTTTCTAGGATTTTAGGGAATATATAGGCGCAAAACCTAGGGAAGAAGAGGTCCAGGGGGCCCACAAGCCAGGGAGGCCCGGCCTCCCCCCTGGTCGGGGCTAGGAGGCTTGTGGGGTCCCTAGGGACCCCCTGCCTTGGTTCTCAAGTCTCCCGATATTCTTCTGTTTCGGAAAAAAATCTTTTCGGGGATTTTATTCCGTTTGCACTCCGTTTCAAATCTTTCTCCAAAAAAGGTCAAAAACACGGAAAAACAGGAACTTTCACTTGGCACTGAGTTAATAAGTTAGTCCCAAAAAATATATAAAAGGCATACAAAACATCCAAAGTTTGACAAGATAATAGCATGAAACGATAAAAAATTATAGATACGTTGGAGATGTATCAAGCATCCCCAAGCTTAACTCCTGCTCGTCCTCGAGTAGGGAAGTGATGTGGAATGCTACCTAGCATAGTTGTCCTTTGCAACTTCTTTCATGTGACATGAATGTTCAGATCCGTAAGATTCAAAACAATAGTTTTCTATTGACATGAAAATAATAATACTTCAAGCAAACTAGCAAGGTAATCATGAACTTTCAAAATAACAAGGCCAAAGAAAGTTATCCCTACAAAATCATATAGTCTGGCTATGCTCCATCATCCTCACACAACTAATGTAAATCATGCACAACCCCGGTATTGTCCAAGTAATTGTTTTCGCACTCTTACTTTCTCAAACTTTTTATAACTATCACGCAATACATGAGCGTGAGCCATGGATATAGCATTATAGGTGGAATAGAGTGTGGGGGTGGTTGTGAGACAAAAAGGAGGAGATGGTCACATTGACTCGGCGTATCAAAGGGCTATGGAGATGCCCATTAATAGATATCAATGTGAATGAGTAGGGATTGCCATACAAGGGATGCACTAGAGATATAAATATGTGAAAGCTCAAAAAGAGAACTAGTGGGTGTGCATCCAACTTGCTTGCTCACGAAGACCTAGGGCAATTTGAGGAAGCCCATCATTGGAATATACAAGCCAAGTTATATAATGAATATTCCCACTAGCATATGGTAGTGACAAAGCAAGAAGGTCTCAATCATGAAGAACATGGTGTTGTTATGAAGCACAAGTGTGGAAAAAGATAGTAGCATTGTCCCTTCTCTCTTTTTCTCTTTTTTTATTTGGGCTCTTGGCCTCTTCTTTTTTTATTTTGGGCTCTTTGGCCTATTTTTTTATTTCCTCACATGGGACAATGCTCTAATAATGATGATCATCACACTTTTATTTACTCCCAGCTCAAAGCTCAAAATGATGATGACTCTATAGGAAATGCCTCCGGCAGTGTACCGGGATGTGCAACGATCTAGGTTGGCGTATGACGTTGAAACAACACGCTGGCTATCTTTCGATCATGCAATAGCAATATGAGAGTGATGGCACAAGTCATGAGACGGAACGGTGGGAGTTGCATGGCAATATATCTCGGAATGGCTATGAAAATGCCATAGTAGGTAGGTATGGTGGCTGTTTTGAGGAAGGCATATGGTGGGTTTGTGCACGAGCGAGAATTGCGCGGTACTAGAGAGGGTAGCAATGGTGGAAGGTGAAAGTGCATATATACCATGGACTCACATTAGTCATGAAGAACTCACATACTTGTTGCGAAAGTTTTTATTAGTAATCGAAACAAAGTGCTAAACGCATACTCCTAGGGGAAGGGTTGGTAGGTGTTAACCATCGCGAGATCCCGACCTCAACACAAAGGATGACAATCAATAGATCAATTATGCTCCGACTTCCTAACATAGCGGTTCACCATACGTGCATGCTACGAGAATCACTAACTTCAACACAAGTATTTCTAGATTCACAACACCCTACTAACATAACTCTTAATATTACCAAATCCATGTCTCAAAACTAATTGAGAGGAATCAAGACTTCTCTTTCTACTCAATGCACATGAAGATGGAGGTTTTTTTATCCTCTTTGGGTACCTATCACCTTTGGGACTACTTTCATAGCATAAGCCAACTACAAAGTCACGCACTGCCGTGCTCTAAAAGATCTAAGTGAAGCACATAGAGCAAAATTATCTAGCTCAAAAGATATAAGTGAAGCACGATGAGCATTCTAGCAAAATCATGATGAGTGCATGTCTCTCTCTAAAGGTGTGCAGTAAGGATGATTGTGACACAACAAAAAGAAAAGACTCCTAAGATACAAGACGCTCCAAGCAAAACACATATCATGTGGTGAATAAAAATATAGCTCCAAGTAATGTTACCGATGGATTGAAGACGAAAGAGGGGATGCCTTCCCGGGGCATCCCCAAGCTTAGGCTTTTTGGTGTCCTTGAATTTGGCTTGGGATGCCTTGGGAATCCCAAAGCTTGAGCTCTTTCCACTCCTTATCTCTTTGTCCATGAGAACATCATCCAAAACTTGAAAACTTCACAACACAAAACTTAAACAGAAACTCGTGATAACATTAGCACAAGAAAACAAACTACCACCTCTTTAGGTACTGTATCAAACTTGAATTATATTTATATTGGTGTTGGGCTACTGTATTCTCACTTTTCCATGGCTAGTACCCCCCGATACTATCCACAATTTCATCAAAACAAGCAACCAACTCAACAAAAACAGAATCTGTCAAAAACAGACCAGTCTGTAGCAATCTGTATACTTCGTATACTTCTGGTACCTAATTTTTTTTGAAAAGTTACGACTGCCTGGGAAAAAGGCAAATCAACCAGCAGCAAAAAGAATCAACTCAAACGCTCTTTCTGAATAAAAATGAAAAATCATCTCGTGAGCAAAAAGTTTCTGTCTTTTTCCAGCAGGATCAAACAACCCTCACAAAGACTAGTCATAAAGGTTTTGCTTGGCTCAAAAACAAAAAGAAACACAAAAAACACAATAACAACAGAATTATGATGGTGTGGACGCAACAAAATAGAAATAAAAATATAAATTCATTGGGTTGCCTCCCAACAAGCGCTATTGTTTAACGCCCTTAGCTAGGCATAAGGCGATAGAATCATGTATCATCGTCTTTGGTGCTCAAACCATAAGTGGCCCTCATCATGGATTCATAAGGCAATCTTATTTTCTTTCTAGGAAAGTGTTCTATGCCCTTCTTTAAAGGAAATTGAAATATAATATTCCCTTCCTTCATATCGATGATGGCATCGATGGTCCTTAGGAAAGGTCTACCAAGAATAATAGGGCAAGTAGGATTGCAATCAATGTCAAGCACAATGAAATCCACGGGTACATCGTTACTATTTGCAATAATAAGAACATCATTGATCCTTCCCATGGGTTTCTTGACAGTAGAATCCACAAGATGCAAATTAATAAAACACTCTTCAAGCTCATTAAAACCCAGAACATCACATCAAGACTTTGGAATCGCGCAAACACTAGCACCCAAATCACACAAAGCATTGCATTCATAGTTTTTGATTTTGATTTTGATAGTAGGTTCCCACTCATCATGGAGCTTTCTAGGGATAGAGACTTCCAATTCAAGTTTCTCTTCAAGAGATTTTATCATAGCTTCGACGATATGATCGGTAAAGGCCTTGTTTTGGCTATAAGTGTGTGGAGAGTTTAGCATGGATTGCATCAAGGAAATGAATTCAATCAAGGAGCAAGTATCATAATTGAATTCCTTGAACTCCAAAGTAGTAATTTCATTACTACTCAAAGTTTTAATATCTTCTACTCCACTTTTAATGCTTTTAGCATCAAGATAGATGGACTCCAAATCATTGGGGCTCTTTTCAACCAAAGTGGATTCATATCCAGCCCCATCATCATTAGGTTTGACAGAAGAAAACAAAGATTCAATGGGAGTCTGAAAGGACGTGGATGTTGCCTAGAGGGGGGGTCAATAGGCTCTTTAAAATAATTAAGGTTTAGGCTTGAACAAATGCGGAATAAAACTAATGTTTAATATGTCAAGCACAAAACCTACAAACAACTAGGCTCACCTATGTGCACCAACAACTTATGCTAAGAAAGATAAACAACTAAGTGATAGCAAGATATATTACAATAAACAATATGTCTATCACAAAGTAAAGTGCATAAGTAAAGGGTTCGGGTAAGAGATAACCGAGGCACGGGGAGACGATGATGTATCCCGAAGTTCGCACCCTTGCGGATGCTAATCTCCGTTGGAGCGGTGTGGAGGCACAATGCTCCCCAAGATGCCACTAAGGCCATCATAATCTCCTCACGCCCTCGCACAATGCAAGATGTCGTGATTCCACTAAGGGACCCTTGAGGGCGGTCACCGAACCCGTACAAATGGAAACCCTTGGGGGCGGTCACCGAACCCGTACACGTGGCAACCCTTGGGGGCGGTTACCAGTACCCGTACAAATTGCTCGGGGCAATCTCCACAACCTAATTGGAGACCCCGACGCTTGCCCGGAGCTTCTCACCACAATGATTGAGCTCCGAGACACCACCAAGCTTCTAGGATGCCAAAGCATCCACGTAGAACAATATCTAGGGTACTAAGTACCAAAGGTAGTAAGCTTCTCAACTTCTCACTTCCACGTATCACCGTGGAGAACTCAAACCGATGCAACTAATGCAATGGCAAGAACACACGAAGTGGTCAAGTCCCTCACTCTCAAATCCCTCCACAACAACGAAAGCTATGGAGAAATATGAGAGGAAGAACAAGGAGCTCACAAAGAACTCCAAGATCTAGATCCAAGGGGTTCCCCTCACATAGAGGAGAAAGTGATTGGTGGAGATGCGGATCTAGATCTCCTCTCTCTTTTCCCTCAAGAACAAGCAAGAATCATTGGAGGGATTGAGAGTTAGCAAGCTCTAAGAATGTCAACAATGGAGGTAGAACAAGAGCTCAATGGATGGATAAGACCAAGGGGGAAGAAGACCCCCTTTATATAGTGGGGGAGGGAATCGGACCGTTACCCCCACTTACAGCCCGAGCCCAGCAGTACTACCGCTGGCTCCAACGGTACTACCGCTGACCCTCCGGCGGTACTACCGCTGACCCTCCAGCGGTACTACCGCTGGCTGCAGCGGTACTACCGCTGAGCCCATGGTAGCGCAAAGATACTACCGGGCCAACCACCGCCAAGAAAGTCTTCGCAAAAATGTCCGACGCAGTACAACCGCAAAGAAGACGGTACTAAAATCTTGGAGCGGTACTACCGCTGACCAGGGGCGGTACTACCGCTGGGATAGCGGTACTACCGCCAGCTCTAGCGGTACTACCGCTAGGGCCAGTGGTACTACCGATAGGTCCAGCGGTACTACCGCTCGCCATTGAAATAGCCATAACTATCGCATACGAGCTCCGAATCGAGCAAACCCAAGCTTGTTGGATTCAGGACGACAAGAGCTGTCCAAACAGCGATATGGACTCTATGAATGAAGAACCGGCAAAAACTCCAACATCGAAAACATCTTAAGACCATGCTGATATGAAAATGCCAATGATCTAGAGATGTGAGACCTCTATGAATGAAGAACCGGCAAAAACTCCAACATCGAAAACATCATAGTAGTTGCATATGGACTCCGTTTTCGATGAACTCGAGCTTGTCAGGAAGATGACCATAAGCTCTAAAACTCACAAAGAGAAACACCAAATAAGAACCAAGAAGTATGATGCAAGGATGCAAATGGTTTGAGCTCTCAACGAACGATACGATCAAGCTACTCACTTGAGAGCCCCCCTTGACAGTACAGCAATCTATCCTAAACAGAAAACCTATCAAGGGCAAACCTATAACTTGCACCTCGTCCTCTTGAGCTAGATGATGATGATCTTGGCTTCCTCAAGATGGACCACCTTTCTTGATTGTGTTGGCTTGATGAAGACTAGTTGATTGCTCCCCCATACTCACTATGGGTGAGCCACTCTTCAACATATCTTCATAAGTCCATTGCCACCACAATGGACGGCAAGCTTCAAGCATGATATCTTCGTGCTAATCCACTTGAACTTGCACACCGCAATCTTGATGACGATCACCACTTGACGTCATCCTTCATGGGTTGTATGAGATCTTCCTCTAGACGCAAGCCCATGGAAACACACCTAACCCACACATAGAACTCTCACAAAGACCATGGGTTAGTACACAAATACGTACTGGACAATGCTTACCATACCATGGGATCACTTGATCCCTCTCGGTACATCTTGTACGCTTTGTGTGTTGATCATCTTGATTTACTCTTTGTCTGAGATCTTGATCAACCTTGTGTCTCTATGACCATTCTTTGGATAATACCTTGAATACCATCTTGGTCATCATATAAACTCCTTGAACCCAACAGATGGACTTCAAGAAGTGCCTATGGACAAATCCTATAAATGTAACTTAAGGCAACCATTAGTCCATAGGAATTGTCATCAATTACCAAAACCACATATGGATATATATGCTCTAACAGAGTCACACCAAGCACTTTAAGATCTTCGTGATTCTTATCACGAGAACACGCCTTTTTAAGCCATTCATTTCTAGCACGAATTTGGGCAGTTCTTTCTTTGCTCTCAATCATGGAAACACGCATAGCTTTCAAAGTTTCATCCATATTGATCTTGGGAGGAGCACATCTAACTTTCAAAGCATCAATATCACTAGACATTCTATCAACGCTCTTAGCCAAATCGTCAATTTTGAGTAGTTTTTCCTCTATGGACGCATTGAAAATCTTTTGCGAGTTGATAAACTCTTTGATATTACTCTCTAGATCAGCGGGTAACCTATTATAATTTCCATGAGTATTGTTGTAGGAGTTGCCAAAGTTACTAGAGGAGTTACTAGGAAAAGGCCTAGGAACATAGTTTCCTCTAAAAGCATTGTTGTTGCCAAAATTATTCCTACCAAGAAAATTAACGTCCAAGCTAGCGTTGCTACTCTCAATCAAAGAAGACAAGGGCATATCATTAGGATCTAAAGGAGCACTTCTACTAGCAACCAAATTCATTAACTCGTCCATCTTAGCACTCAACAAGTTAATTTATTCTATAGCGTGTACTTTCTTACTAGTAGGTGACCTTTCAGTGTGCCATTGAGAGTAGTTCCTCATGATATTGTCTAGGAGTTTTGTGGCTTCTCCTAACGTGATTTCCATGAACATTCCACCTGAGGCGGAGTCCAAGATATTTCTAGAAGCGAAATTCAAGCCAGCGTAGAAGATTTGTATAATCATCCAAAGACTCAAGCCATGAGCGGGACAATTTCTAATCATCAATTTCATTCTATCCCAAGATTGTGCAACATGTTCATGATCAAGTTGCTTAAAATTCATGATATCATTACGGAGAGAGATAATCTTAGCCGGCGGAAAATACTTGGATATATAAGCATCTTTGCACTTATCCCAAAAATCGATACTATTTATGGGCAAAGACGAAAACCAAGTTTTTGCGCGACCTCGCAACGAGAAAGGAAAAAAGCTTCAATTTAATCACATCATTATCCCCATATTTATTCTTTTGCATATCGCAAAGCTCAATGAAGGTATGGAGATAGGATGTGGCATCTTCACTAGGAAGGCCAGAAAATTGCTCTTTCATAACAAGATTCAGCAAAGCGACATTGACTTCGTAAGATTCCGCACTAGTGGCAGGAGCAATCGGTGTTGGGGAACGTCGCATGGGAAACAAAAATTTTCTTACGCGCACGAAGACCTATCATGGTGATGTCCATCTACGAGAGGGGATGTGTGATCTACGTACCCTTGTAGACCGTACAGCAGAAGCGTTAGTGAACACGGTTGATGCAGTGGAACGTCCTCATGTTCCTCGATCCGCCCCGCGAACAGTCCCGCGATCAGTCCCACGATCTAGTGCCGAACGGACGGCACCTCCGCGTTCAGCACATGTACAGCTCGACGATGATCTCGGCCTTCTTGATCCAGCAAGAGAGACGGAGAGGTAGAAGAGTTCTCCGGCAGCGTGAAGGTGATTCGTAGGTTGGTAATGATCTTGTCTCAGTAGGGCTCCGCCCGAGCTCCGCAGAAACGCGATCTAGAGGAAAAACGATGGAGGTATGTGGTCGGGCTGCCGTGGAAAAGTCGTCTCAAATCAGCTCTAAAACCTCCGTATATATAGGTGGGAGAGGGGGAGCCTTGCCTTGGGGATCAAGGAGCCCCAAGGGGGTCGGCTGAACCAAGGGGGGAAGGTCTCCCCCCCCCAAACCGAGTCCTACTTGGCTTGGTGGGAGGAGTCCTTCTTTCCTTTCCCACCTCCTCCTCTTTTTTCCCTTTGATTTTCTTCCTATGGCGCATAGGGCCTTCTTGGGCTGTCCCACCAGCCCACTAAGGGCTGGTGTGCCACCCCCAAGGCCTATGGGCTTCCCCGGGGTGGGTTTCCCCCCCCCCCCCCCCCCGGTGAACTCCCGGAACCCATTCGTCATTCCCGGTACATTCCCGGTAACTCCGAAAACCTTCCGGTAATCAAATGAGGTCATCCTATATATCAATCTTCGTTTCCGGACCATTCCGGAAACACTCGTGACGTCCGTGATCTCATCCGGGACTCCGAACAACATTCGGTAACCAACCATATAACTCAAATACGCATAAAACAACGTCGAACCTTAAGTGTGTAGACCCTGCGGGTTCGAGAACTATGTAGACATGACCCGAGAGACTCCTCAGTCAATATCCAATAGCGGGACCTGGATGCCCATATTGGATCCTACATATTCTACGAAGATCTTATCGTTTGAACCTCAGTGCCAAGGATTCATATAATCCCGTATGTCATTCCCTTTGTCCTTCGGTATGTTACTTGCCCGAGATTCGATCGTCAGTATCCGCATACCTATTTCAATCTCGTTTACCGGCAAGTCTCTTTACTCGTTCCGTAATACAAGATCCCGCAACTTACACTAAGTTACATTGCTTGCAAGGCTTGTGTGTGATGTTGTATTACCGAGTGGGCCCCGAGATACCTCTCCGTCACACGGAGTGACAAATCCCAGTCTTGATCCATACTAACTCAACGAACACCTTCGGAGATACCTGTAGAGCATCTTTATAGTCACCCAGTTACGTTGCGATGTTTGATACACACAAAGTATTCCTCCGGTGTTAGTGAGTTATATGATCTCATGGTCATAGGAACAAATACTTGACACGCAGAAAACAGTAGCAACAAAATGACACGATCAACATGCTACGTCTATTAGTTTGGGTCTAGTCCATCACGTGATTCTCCTAATGACGTGATCCAGTTATCAAGCAACAACACCTTGTTCATAATCAGAAGACACTGACTATCTTTGATCAACTGGCTAGCCAACTAGAGGCTTGCTAGGGACAGTGTTTTGTCTATGTATCCACACATGTAAATGAGTCTTCATTCAATACAATTATAGCATGGATAATAAACGATTATCTTGATACAGGAATTATAATAATAACTATATTTATTATTGCCTCTAGGGCATAATTCCAACAGTCTCCCACTTGCACTAGAGTCAATAATCTAGCCCTCACATCATCATGCGAATTACATTGTAATAAATCTTAACACCCATACAGTTCTGGTGTTGATCATGCTTTGGCCGTGGAAGAGGTTTAGTCATCGGGTCTGCTACATTCAGATCCGTGTGCACTTTGCATATATTTACGTCCTCTCCTTCGACGTAGTCGCGGATGAGGTTGAAGCGTCGTTTGATGTGTCTGGACTTCTTGTGAAACCGTGGTTCCTTTGCTAAGGCAATGGCACCCGTGTTGTCACAGAACAAGGTTATTGGATTCAGTGCGCTTGGCACCACTCCAAGATCCGTCATGAATCGCTTCATCCAAACACCCTCCTTAGCCGCCTCCGAGGCAGCCATGTACTCCGCTTCACATGTAGAATCTGCTACGACGCTTTGCTTGGAACAGCACCAGCTTACCGCACACCCATTAAGAATAAATACGTATCCGGTTTGCGACTTAGAGTCGTCCGGATCTGTGTCAAAGCTTGCATCGACGTAACCTTTTACGGCGAGCTCTTTGTCACCTCCATACACGAGAAACATCTCCTTAGTCCTTTTCAGGCACTTCAGGATATTCTTGACCACCGTCCAGTGATCCACTCCTGGATTACTCTGGAACCT
The DNA here is from genome assembly GCF_904849725.1 of Hordeum vulgare subsp. vulgare. NCBI lineage: Eukaryota > Viridiplantae > Streptophyta > Magnoliopsida > Poales > Poaceae > Hordeum > Hordeum vulgare. Next base: position 88,299,938 of record NC_058520.1, read on the forward strand.
ACCTGTCATACTTATGGCCAGGCTAACGTCCGGTCTAGTGCACAGCATTGCATACATGATAGAACCTTTGGCTGAAGCATAGGGGACGGAGCGCATATGCTCTCTATCCTCATCAGTTGCTGGGCACTGAGTCTTACTCAATCTCATACCTTGTAAAACTGCCAAGAACCCTTTCTTGGACTGTTCCATTTTGAACCTCTTCAAAACTTTATCAAGGTATGTGCTTTGCGAAAGTCCTATCAGGCGTTTTGATCTATCCCTATAGATCTTAATGCCTAGAATGTAAGTAGCTTCTCCTATGTCCTTCATAGAAAACTTTTATTCAAGTAATCCTTTATGCTCTCCAAAAACTCTACTTTGTTTCCAATCAGCAATATGTCATCCACATATAATATTAGAAACGCCACAGAGCTCCCACTCACTTTCTTGTAAATACAAGATTCTCCAACCACTTGTATAAACCCAAAAGCTTTGATCACCTCATCAAAGCGTTTGTTCCAACTCCGAGATGCTTGCACCAGTCCATAAATGGATCGCTGGAGCTTGCACACCTTGTTAGCATTCTTAGGATCGACAAAACCTTCGGGTTGCATCATATACAATTCTTCCTTAAGGAAACCGTTAAGGAACGCCATTTTGACATCCATCTGCCAGATTTCATAATCGAAAAATGCAGCTATTGCTAACATGATTCTGACGGACTTAAGCATCGCTACGGGTGAGAATGTCTCATCGTAGTCAACTCCTTGAACTTGTGAAAAACCCTTAGCCACAAGTCGAGCTTTATAAACGGTCACATTGCCGTCAGCGTCCGTCTTCCTCTTAAAGATCCATTTGTTCTGAATAGCCTTGCGGCCCTCAGGCAGTTCCTCCAAAGTCCGCACTTTGTTCTAATACATGGATCCTATCTCGGACTTCATGGCTTCTAGCCATTTGTTGGAATCTGGGCCCACCATTGCTTCTTCATAATTTGCAGGTTCATTGTTGTCCAACAACATGATTGATAAGACGGGATTACCGTACCACTCTGGAGCAGCACGTGGTCTCGTCGACCTCCGTGGTTTGACAGAAACTGGAACCGGAGTTTCATGATCATTATCACTAACTTCCTCCTCAACCGGCGTCGCAACGACAGAGGTTTCCCCTTGGCCTGTGCCACCATCCAGAGGGATGAGAGGTTCGACAACCTCGTCAAGTTCTATCTTCCTCCCACTCAATTCTCTCGAGAGAAACTCCTTCTCGAAAAAAGCTCCATTTTTAGCAACAAACACTTTGCCCTCGGATTTGAGATAGAAGGTGTACCCAATTGTCTCCTTTGGGTAACCTATGAAGACGCACTTTTCCGCTTTGGGTTCCAGCTTTTCAGGCTGAAGCTTTTTGACATAAGCTACACATCCCCAAACTTTAAGAAACGACAACTTTGGCCATTTGCCATACCACAGTTCGTATGGTGTCGTCTTAACGGATTTTGATGGTGTCCTATTTAAAGTGAATGCAGCTGTTTCTAATGCATAACCCCAAAACGATAACGGCAAATCGGTAAGAGACATCATAGATCGCACCATCTCTAATAAAGTACGATTACGACGTTCGGACACACCATTACGCTGTGGTGTTCCAGGCGGTGTCAACTGTGAAACAATTCCACATTGTCTTAAGTGAGCACCAAACTCGAAACTCAGATATTCACCCCCACGATCAGACCGTAGGAACTTGATCTTCTTGTTACGATGATTTTCAACTTCACTCTGAAATTGCTTGAACTTTTCAGATGTTTCAGACTTGTGCTTCATTAAGTAGACATAACCATATCTACTCAAATCGTCAGTGAAGGTGAGAAAATAACGATATCCGCCGCGTGCCTCTACGCTCATCGGACCACACACATCGGTATGTATGATTTCCAACAAGTCGCTTGCACGCTCCATTGTTCCGGAGAACGGAGTTTTAGTCATCTTGCCCATGAGGCATGGTTCGCACGTGTCAAGTGAATCAAAGTCAAGTGACTCCAAAAGTCCATCGGCATGGAGTTTCTTCATGCGCTTTACACCAATATGACCTAAGCGGCAGTGCCACAAAAATATGGCGCTATCATTGTTAACTCTAACTCTTTTGGTCTCAATGTTATGTATGTGTGTATCGGTATCAAGATTCAATATGAACAATCCTCTCACGTTGGGTGCATGACCATAAAAGATGTTACTCATAGAAATAGAACAACCATTATTCTCTGACTTAAAAGAGTAACCGTCTCGCAATAAACAAGATCCAGATATAATGTTCATGCTCAACGCAGGCACTAAATAACAATGATTCAAGTTCATAACTAATCCTGATGGTAACTGAAGTGAAACTGTGCTGACGGCGATTGCATCAACCTTGGAACCATTTCCTACGTGCATCGTCACTTCATCTTTCGCCAGCCTTCGTCTATTCCGCGGTTCCTGTTTCGAGTTGCAAATATGAGCAACAGAACCGGTATCGAATACCCAGGCACTACTACGAGAGCCGGTTAAGTACACATCAATAACATGTATATCAAATATACGTGATTTTTCTTTGGCCGCCTTCTTATCTGCCAGATACTTGGGGCAATTGCGCTTCCAGTGACCCATACCCTTGCAATAGTAACACTCTGTTTCAGGCTTAGGTCCAGCTTTGGGTTTCTTCGTCGGATTGGCAACAGGCTTGCCGCTCTTCTTTGAATTACCCTTCTTGCCTTTGCCGTTTCTCTTGAAACTAGTGGTCTTATTCACCATCAACACTTGATGCTCTTTACGGAGTTCAGACTCTGCGACTTTCAGCATCGCAAACAACTCGCCGGGAGACTTGTTCATCCCTTGCATGTTGTAGTTCAACACAAAGCCTTTATAGCTTGGCGGCAGTGATTGAAGGATTTTGTCAGTGATAGCCTCTTGTGGGGGTTCAATCCCCAGCTCAGCTAGACGGTTTGAGTACCCAGACATTTTGAGCACATGTTCACTGACAGACGAGTTCTCCTCCATCTTGCAAGCATAGAATTTATCGGAGGTCTCATACCTCTCGATCCGGGCGTTCTTCTGAAAGATAAACTTCAACTCCTGGAACATCTCAAATGCTCCATGACGCTCAAAGTGACGTTGAAGTCCCGGTTCTAAGCCATACAAGACTGCACATTGAACTACTGAGTAGTCCTCCTTACGTGCTAACCAAGCGTTCTTAACATCCTGATCAGCCGTAGCGGGTGGTTCATCTCCTAGCGCAGCATTAAGGACATAATCCTTCTTCCCAGCTTGTAAGATTAGCTTAAGATTACGAGCCCAGTCTACAAAGTTGCTTCCATCACCTTTCAACTTAGCTTTCTCTAGGAACGTATTAAAATTCAGGGTGACTGTCGCGTGAGCCATGATCTACAACACAAATATATTCAAAGTGGACTTAGATTATGGATAATTATAGTTTAACTTAATCAAATTATTCGCTAAACTCCCACTCAAAAAGTACATCTCTCTAGTCATTTGAGTGGTTCATGATCCACTTACACTAGCTCAAGTCCGATCATCACGTGAGTTGAGTATAGTTTCAGTGGTAAGCATCCCTATGCTAATCATATCATCTATATGATTCATGATCGACCTTTCGGTCTCATGTGTTCCGAGGCCATGTCTGCACATGCTAGGCTCGTCAAGCTTAACCCGAGTGTTCCGCGTGCGCAACTGTTTTGCACCCGTTGTATGTGAACGTTGAGTCTATCACACCCGATCATCACGTGGTGTCTCGAAACGACGAACTGTAGCAACGGTGCACAGTCGGGGAGAACACAATTTCGTCTTGAAATTTTAGTGAGAGATCACCTCATAATGCTACCGTCGTTCTAAGCAAAATAAGGTGCATAAAAGGATTAACATCACATGCAATTCATAAGTGACATGATATGGCCATCATCACGTGCTCCTTGATCTCCATCACCAAAGCACCGGAACGATCTTCTTGTCACCGGCGCCACACCATGATCTCCATCAACGTGTCGCCATCGGGGTTGTCGTGCTACTCATGCTATTACTACTAAATCTACATCCTAGCAAAATAGTAAACGCATCTGCAAGCACAAACGTTAGTATAAAGACAACCCTATGGCTCCTGCCGGTTGCCGTACCATCGACGTGCAAGTCGATATTATCTATTACAACATGATCATCTCATACATCCAATATATCACATCACATCGTTGGCCATATCACATCACAAGCATACCCTGCAAAAACAAGTTAGACGTCCTCTAATTTGTTGTTGCATGTTTTACGTGGTGACCATTGGTATCTAGTAGGATCTCATCTTACTTACGCAAACACCACAACGGAGATATATGAGTTGCTATTTAACCTCATCCAAGGACCTCCTCGGTCAAATCTGATTCAACTAAAGTTGGACAAACTGACACTTGCCAGTCATCTTTGAGCAACGGGGTTACTCGTAGTGATGAAACCAGTCTCTCGTAAGCGTACGAGTAATGTCGGTCCAAGCCGCTTCAATCCAACAATACCGCAGAATCAAGAAAAGACTAAGGAGGGCAGCAAAACGCACATCACCGCCCACAAAAACTTTTGTGTTCTACTCGAGAAGACATCTACGCATGAACCTAGCTCATGATGCCATTGTTGGGGAACGTCGCATGGGAAACAAAAAATTTCCTACGCGCACGAAGACCTATCATGGTGATGTCCATCTACGAGAGGGGATGTGTGATCTACGTACCCTTGTAGACCGTACAGCAGAAGCGTTAGTGAACACGGTTGATGTAGTGGAACGTCCTCACGTTCCTCGATCCGCCCCGCGAACAGTCCCGCGATCAGTCCCACGATCTAGTGCCGAACGGACGACACCTCCGCGTTCAGCACATGTACAGCTCGACGATGATCTCGGCCTTCTTGATCCAGCAAGAGAGACGGAGAGGTAGAAGAGTTCTCCGGCAGCGTGAAGGTGATCCGGAGGTTGGTAATGATCTTGTCTCAGCAGGGCTCCGCCCGAGCTCCGCAGAAACGCGATCTAGAGGAAAAACGATGGAGGTATGTGGTCGGGCTGCCGTGGAAAAGTCGTCTCAAATCAGCCCTAAAACCTACGTATATATAGGTGGGAGAGGGGGAGCCTTGCCTTGGGGCTCAAGGAGCCCCAAGGGGGTCAGCTGAACCAAGGGGGGAAGGTCTCCCCCCCCCCAAACCGAGTCCTACTTGGTTTGGTGGGAGGAGTCCTTCTTTCCTTTCCTACCTCCTCCTCTTTTTTTTCCTTTGATTTTCTTCCTATGGCGCATAGGGCCTTCTTGGGCTGTCCCACCAGCCCACTAAGGGCTGGTGTGCCACCCCCAAGGCCTATGGGCTTCCCCGGGGTGGGTTTCCCCACCCCCCCCCCGGTGAACTCCCGGAACCCATTCGTCATTCCCGGTACATTCCCGGTAACTCCGAAAACCTTCCGGTAATCAAATGAGGTCATCCTATATATCAATCTTCGTTTCCGGACCATTCCGGAAACACTCGTGACGTACGTGATCTCATCCGGGACTCCGAACAACATTCGGTAACCAACCATATAACTCAAATACGCATAAAACAACGTCGAACCTTAAGTGTGTAGACCCTGCGGGTTCGAGAACTATGTAGACATGACCCGAGAGACTCCTCGGTCAATATCCAATAGCGGGACCTGGATGCCCATATTGGATCCTACATATTCTACGAAGATCTTATCGTTTGAACCTCAGTGCCAAGGATTCATATAATCCCGTATGTCATTCCCTTTGTCCTTCGGTATGTTACTTGCCCGAGATTCGATCATCAGTATCCGCATACCTATTTCAATCTCGTTTACCGGCAAGTCTCTTTACTCGTTCCGTAATACAAGATCCCGCAACTTACACTAAGTTACATTGCTTGCAAGGCTTGTGTGTGATGTTGTATTACCGAGTGGGCCCCGAGATACCTCTCCGTCACACGGAGTGACAAATCCCAGTCTTGATCCATACTAACTCAACGAACACCTTCGGAGATACCTGTAGAGGATCTTTATAGTCACCCAGTTACGTTGCGACGTTTGATACACACAAAGTATTCCTCCGGTGTTAGTGAGTTATATGATCTCATGGTCATAGGAACAAATACTTGACACGCAGAAAACAGTAGCAACAAAATGACACGATCAACATGCTACGTCTATTAGTTTGGGTCTAGTCCATCACGTGATTCTCCTAATGATGTGATCCAGTTATCAAGCAACAACACCTTGTTCATAATCAGAAGGACACTGACTATCTTTGATCAACTGGCTAGCCAACTAGAGGCTTGCTAGGGACAGTGTTTTGTCTATGTATCCACACATGTAAATGAGTCTTCATTCAATACAATTATAGCATGGATAATAAACGATTATCTTGATACAGGAATTATAATAATAACTATATTTATTATTGCCTCTAGGGCATAATTCCAACAATCGGAGTACTAATAAAATCATTATTATTAGTATTCGAGAAGTCACAAAGTTTGGTGTTTTCAGTCATGGTGACTTCAGCAAGCAAACAAGCACACAAGCGAACAAAGAGCAAGCAAGAAAAAGGGCGAATGAAAAAGGCAAATTGGTGAAGTGGGGGAGAGGAAAATGAGAGGCAACTGGCAAACAAATTAAATGCAAGACATGAGTTTGCGACACTTACTTGGATGAGTCTTGAGTTTATCCTCCCCAGCAACGGCGCCAGAAATCCTTCTGCTACTTCTCAAACAACAACGCCAGAATTTGACACGTTGACGGAGACTTGCTTGCGTTGGTTTTTCCCTTGAAGAGGAGAGGGTGATGCAGCACAGGAGCAGTAAGTATTTCCCTCAGTTGAGAACCAAGGTATCAATCCAATACGAGAATCTCGACAAGTCTAGAGTACCTGCACAAACACAAAGAGCTTGCACCCAACGCTATAAAGGGATTATCAATCCCTTCAAGATTGATTGCAAAGTGAGATCTGAAGGCGGAAAGTGAAACGAAGAAAAAGTGTAAGGCTGAAAATATGGTGTGGAGTAGACCCGGGGGCATAGTGTTCACTAGGGGCTTCTCTCAAAATAGCAAATATCACGGTGGGTAAACAAATTACTGTCGAGCAATTGATAGAACCGCGCAAAGTCATGACGATATCTAAGGCAATGATCATACATATAGGCATCACGCCCGAGACAAGTAGACCGATACTTTTTGCATCTACTACTATTACTCCACACATCGACCGCTATCCAGCATGCATCTAGTGTATTGAGTTCATGACGAACAGAGTAACGCCTTAAGCAAGATGACATGATGTAGAGGGATAATTTCAAACCAATGATGAAAACCCCATATTTTTACCCTTGATGGCAACAACACGATGCATGCCTCGCTACCCTTCTGTCACTAGGTGAGGTTACCGCACGGTATGAACCCAAAACCAAGCACTTATCCCATTGCAAGAATCATAGATCTAGTTGGCCAAACAAAACCCACAATTCGAAGAGAATTACAAGGATATGAAATCATTCATAAGAGAGATCAGAAGAAACTCAAATAAGATTCATAGATAATTAGATCATAAATCCACAATTCATTAGATCTCGACAAACACACCGCAAAAGAAGATTACATCACATAGATCTCCATGAAGATCATGGAGAACTTTGTATTGAAGATCCAAGAGAGAGAAGAAGCCATCTAGATGCTAGCTATGGACCCGTAGGTCTATGGTGAACTACTCACGCATCATCGAAGAGGTCATGGTGTTGATGAAGAAGCCCTCCGTATCCGAATCCCCCTCCGACAGGGCACCAGAACGTGCCCCTGATGGGATCTTGCGAAGATAGAAGCTTGCGGCGGCACAAAAGTACTTTCGATGATCTCCTGAATTTTTCTGGGATTTTAGGGAATATATAGGCGCAAAGCCTAGGGCAGAGGAGGTCCAGGGGGCCCACAAGCCAGGGAGGCCCGGCCTCCCCCCTGGCCGGGCTAGGGGGCTTGTGGGTTCCCTGGGGACCCCCTGCCTTGGTTCTCAAGTCTCCCGATCTTCTTTTGTTCCGGAAAAAAATCTTTTTGGGGATTTTATTCCGTTTGGACTCCATTTCAAATCTTCCTGTGAAAAAGGTCAAAAACACGGAAAAAACAGGAACTGGCACTTGGCACTGAGTTAATAAGTTAGTCCCAAAAAATATATAAAAGGCATACAAAACATCCAAAGTTTGACAAGATAATAGCATGAGACAATCAAAAATTATAGATACGTTGGAGACGTATCAGCCCCCACTAAGTCCCTCGCAGTCTTTGACCACTATGTTTGTCATACCCGGCTCCCACCTCCACCATTGCATCCCCCCTTCATCTTTGTTTAAGAAAGAAAGATTACATTGGGATCCTCCCACTTCTGCACGTCCAGAAGCCCTTGAATGGCCGGACCGTTCCCCATTCCCTAGCCATTCCATATCGCAATCCTCACTGGTCACTGCAGCGTTGTCCCGACAGCCCCACTTCCAAAGCAAAGTGTTCCACACTCTCGATCTTTCCTCTTTTCACGTACATCTTGGGCTCTTCATCAACCTCCATAAGGTGTGCTGGTCTTTTTGCACTTAATTGCACCCTAACTTTTTAGTCGAGCCTCTCGATTTCCTTTCCTTCTTCTGGAAAGTACCCACCATATTGTTCTCCTTCGCACCATCCTTCTTGCTTATATTTCCTCCAGTTTGGAGAGCACCTACCTTCGATTTACTTTGCTTTGGGCTCTTCTCCTTGGCGGCGACAGCATCACCTCCTCCCCGAGATTGAGGAAGGTCATTGCCGCCTCCCTGCTGCACGTGGATAATCTCTATCATCTGGACCCCTTCCTTCCCCTTGTTCAGTTCTCCATGAGTCTGCACATAGCTTCTCATGAGCGCCTTCCAGCATATCTACACCCGCCTACTTTATCTTGTCATTTTCCATTCTAAACTCCAGCACTTTATGTGGCCCCGCCAAAGAACGTGCTTCTCTTTTCTTCATCGGACTTGTCACCTCATCCTGTTTCCCCGCACTCTTCCCTCCACCAGCAGCCGAAGCGCCATTGTCAACGCTCTCCTGCCTCCAAGACAAGTTGTTGCTTCCTGCCTTGCCCCCTCTGTCCCCAAAACCATAGGATCTTCCTCCACTACTTCTACCACCCCACCACTCCACCTTTGCTTCTCGTCGATGTACTGCTTCCTTGGTATGTAGGCTCTGAGCCAGCTGTCGAACCACTTCTCTTCCCCCTTTGTTAAACTGATGGAGCAATTTTTCTTCATGCCCAATAATCCCACAGATGTAGCAGAATTCTGGGAGGTATTCATACCAAAAGGGGCACCACCTGACGCGCTCATCATCCCCTATCTGAATGACCGTTCCCCTCATCAGAGGTTATGTAATGTCCAATTTGACCTTAATTCGCAATTATTCTCCTTTTGCCAAACTGTCTTCCCCCACATCCACATCCACAAAAGCTCCCACCTTTCCCCCAATCATCTCCCATGTCGCCCTATCCATTCCACCAAGGGAAAGCTTGAGCACATGCACCCAGATCATGACCCTAATGAAGACATACTCCTCTAGAGCTTTATTTGGATCAAAGTCCACCACTACCACCAGGTCGTTGTTTAGCATCCAAGGACCACTATCCAGAGCTTTCTTCTTCCCCTAGGCTTGCAGGGAAGTGAAGAGGAAAACATTCTCACCCATTTTGCGGTGTTGTATGCCCCGAGCGAGCACCACATTTTCCCTAGAGCTTGTGTCACGCCCTCCGCCGAGACCGCCTTCTCCGACAGGACTTTCCCCAAAGCTTACGGTTCCACCCAAACCGCCCTCTCCCCATCGGCCTCCTCCATCTGCTTGCCCCCGATTATGTGGCCTGCTTTCTCCGCCTCCGAAAGCCTCAAGTTCCTCAACACCCCCTCCATCTTCTCCACCTCCCACCACCTCCACCCCAAGAACACCAGGGACCTAGGTCGGGTGTATTATGATCGCGATCCCTAGGTCAAAACTCACGAAAGGCTGTGAACTGGAAGGTTTGAGACGAAGGGAAAGCCCCCCGCCGGTGAAGGATCACCGGGCTAGAAGCAGGGAAAGGGAACTAGGCAGATCTAGCGAGGAAACATGGGAAAACACGAAAACCTAGCTAGCCGCCACCGAGTCGCCACACAAAGACGGAACCGTCACTCTTGGGACGGACGGGGAGGTATCTTTCTAATTTGGGTCGAGCATCTCTTGTCTCTCTGTTTCGGGTTCCATGACCATGCATTCCTACATTCATGTCATGTGTTGTATCCTTTATTGTATTCATTCTATTTTCTTCTATCAATGAAAAAATACGCAAGCTTTGCGTATTAGTGGAAAAAAAACTACAACCATCATTGTAGAAGACAATGGTTCTAAGATTATCAACTACCGTACCTTTAGGATCATCTAAAAGTTCTAGAAATACAAAGCACATAATTTGTCAGAAATACGAGTATATAATATACTCATTTTTTCTTGAATTACTTGTCGTACAAATGGATATAAATATATTTTTAATTTTAGATATATTCATTTTTATCATTCTTTAGGAGTTGCGACAAGTAATTCGAAATGGAGGGGTACATTAATTAATTTTATGCCGGTCAATGTTGCACCCAAACAAATCCTGGTTGGCACGGCACAACGTGTTCTATTGTAGAAGGCACCTACAATTGAAATGAATTTTATATAGAAATACAAACCTAGGATAGAAGCCCACTCATGATTTCAAGGAAAACGGGCCAACAAACAGAAGATTCTACTTCTTCCTCGAAAGTATCCTTCTGTTCCTGAGCTCATTTAATCTTCGTGAACAGTAAAATAAAAAAACTCAAAAAAATTCAAAAAAATTTTGAACGAGATTGACAAAGTTTTAAGTGCATGCACAAATGCAACATGAAATAACATTTCTATAAGGTGTGGCAAAAATAACAAAATTGATACTCTGGAAATGCGCATTTTCAGAATATCAATTTTGTTTCACGCCTTATAGGAATGTTATTTCATGCCGAATTTTTACACGTACTTAAACTTTTGTCAATGTTGTTCACAAAAAAATTCAGATTTTTAAAATTTTGTTATGATTTTTTATTCTACTGTTCATCAAGTTCAAATGAGCGCGGGAGCAGAAACTCAGTGTCCCTACTTCCTTCCTTTCTTGCCTCTCACCAATTCCCTGTTAAACTCAGAAAGGGGGTTTTCTTCTCTCATGAAAGTGTGCAGCTTGTTATCTACATCAGCAAAGCTGAGGGCAGAGTTATGGCAACTTCCATTTGTTTTTGGTTTTTCAAATTAGCATGCTGCACATGCACACGGAGTAAATCTGAGTCTTTTTTAGCTTTCTTGATGCGATAACGACCTGGGAAATGATGCCAAGCTCTCATAATCAGTGATGACTAATGGTATAAATACGTCAATATGTTACTGTTTTCCGTTTTGTGACCAGTATTGTGCCCTGTTCCACCTTTGCAATGCTATGTTCTTTCACCAGATTTGCAAAGGTTCTATGCTTCAAGTAACTTCATAGTTATAAGCCCTTTCTTCTCAAAGTATGCATATTGAGATAAGGGAGAAGTTTCAGGTGTCAGGGCATTTCTAAACAATCTCCTATAACCGGTCAGTCGAGTAAAATTCACCTAACCGATCCCCAATCCACTGTTAATGAAGTATATTTTTTTTTACTTTAGCCTTAAAAGTTTCCTTATTTTTACTCTATCGATTGACGGCTGGGTAAAACATTGCACTCTCTCTCTCGCATTCGCCCCGTCACTACATCTTCACCGACACGCCTCCCGCCGACCCCCCCTCCCTTGGCCCCGCCGCTACCTCGTTCCATCCCTTGCCCTCCGTCGTTGTTCTACCCGTCGGCCAGCCCGTTTGGCCCCCGTCAAGGTGAAACGCCGTCACTGTCGCCATTGTTGATTCGTTTGGTTTCTTTTGAGTTTCTTCTTTCTCTAGCGGCCTCCGCATCCCACCTTGCTTGCGCAATGCTGCAGGACACCCGCCGCTCGCCGGTTCGGTCTAAACCACGTCAGTCGCCTTGTGCACCACCACCGCACCCTAAGTGTTTGAAGAATTGTCTAGGTGAGTTTTATTTTGGTTGTTTCTCTTTGAACCAAGCCGTTTGGATTGAAACCGAACCGTTTGGATTGTAGATGAAGAGGTTGAGGGAGATGGCGTTGGAGGACTCGTCGTCATCCGAAGCGGAAGAAGACGACGATGACTTTGACACCCTTTTTAGGCATGATTTTCAATGATGATGTTCGGTGGCCAAGGAGAGGATCACAATTTGGCCGCAGCGGAGGGCCATGCCAAGATCATGAGAGATCAATTTGATCCAAACCCAACCTATCGAGAGAAGTACTTTCGTCGCCGCTTTCAGATGCACACAAATCTTCTTAGTGACCATTGCAAAAGCTACGAGAGATATGATGACTGGTTCGAGCTTCAGAGAAATGCATGTGGAGAGATCAGCGCAAGCCTTGTGATAAAATGTTATTTGTTACATTTGAACCACTCGACGTGTTTAAATTTGAATAATTCGGTTTGTAAACTATGTTCCTAATTTGGTTGAACATTCAAATTTATGTTTAGTTTCTATATGTGTGCTAATATGTAGTTGCAATTTATACTCGAATTGTAAAGTTTAGAAAAACAAAAAAATACTCCATTATATTTAGGCGATTGGCTAGGTCCGACCAAAACTTAGTGGAGTATATATACTCCACTAATTAAGCCTTTTACTCCACTAAGTTTTAGGGGATCGGTTAGAGATGCCCCTAGAATAGTTCAAGTAGAGATAGGAGATATATTGTTTAACCTAGTCTATCTCTTCTTCTATTTCAATTCATATCTTGTATCATAATCTCTCTCGATCACGACCGGAAGAATCCTGGCGATATTTAAAACTTGTAAGCCACGACAATCCATCTACATATGCACATGCGGCCCGAGACAAATGGTTCAACGCTTCCTAAAATCCTTACATGATATCAAAGACAAGAGGTCTTGAGTTTAAGAACTGGCTGTCGCAATATAAAATAAAAATATATTGCAACCCACCTTCGGTCTACGTTTAGACCTGAAGAAGCCATACGTAAGGGAGAGTGTTGAAATATAAATGTATTACCTATTCTTTTTCATCAGATCGATCTTTTGGTTGCATTATCTGGAGTATGCACTTCTACAGCAAGACTATTTTCTCATTGCATTATTTTGACATAATATTGTAGTGCTTAATAAGCAAATATATGGGCATATGCTTGAACTCATGGATAGGCATGCCATTTATAATTAATTGTCATTCTTCGGTTCGATTCTTAAAAAAGAACTTCGGTTGAATTTAAATACCTGGTTGAGAAATAAGTGTCGTGGTTTTGGTTAACAATTATGTACAACTTTTCAAACCTTATCAAATGTTCCCAAATTTTTTTTGAAAAGGAGGAACTTAGCCCCGGCCTCTGCATCAATCTATGCATGCAACCATCTTATTAAAATAGGTTCAAAACAAAGTCTTAGATCCACAAGTCTTTGAAACTCAAAAATGAAAACAAAGATGAAATGAAAAGCAAACTACCATATCCAGCGTAACTAAAAGCAGACTACGATGCCTATACACCTAGTCTATTATTAGCACGTCATCCAAAATCGGCTGAAGATAGCCCGTGCGACCATCTCCCATCGGTTGCACCCAATATCCATAAGCTCCCTGGAGTCCACATGGATGAGTAACGACCACGTACGGATCCAAGACGTCGCTTTGAAGATAACCTGCAAAAAGTTGTTGAAGTTCTTGCCACTAAAAATCATATCGTTCCTCGTATTCCATATAGCCCAAAATAAAGCACAGACCCCAATTCTGGTAATTTTAGATATTTTAACGTCTACTCCGTTGAGCCAAGTTGTAAATAACAAACTAATGCATGAAGGAGGGGAAGCATTACATGCTATATGAACAGTGCGCCATAGTAGTTTTGCAAGAGTGCAGTCTAGAAATAAGTGTCTTATTGTTTCATTCTCATTACAATAACAACAATTAGGTCTCCCTCCCCATCTTTGTTTTATCAAGTTATCTTTGGTTAATACCACCCCTTTGTGTATGAACCACATAATTTTTTTAATCCTGAGAGGCACTTTGATATTTCAAATATGTAATGATCTGGGGAGTGATCCAGTGTTAATGAGATGCGTGTACATGGACTTTACTGAGAATACACCATTCACAGCTAAAGTCCAGCGAACATTGTCTGTCTGGTCACATAGATGTACGTGCATCAGTCTGCTGACCAGATGTAACCATTCATTCGAGCGTTCTCCTAGCAAAGCTCGCCTAAACTGCATATTAAGAGGTAGCGATTGTAGTAGCGTGGACACATAGTCCTGTTTACGTTGTGTAATATTATAAAGCATTGAATATTGAAGTGCTAAAGGAGTGTCCACAAGCCAAGTATATTCTCAAAATCTTGTTGAGGTACCATTCCCAACCACAAATTTTACCTTCTGAAAAAAAGTCACCTTTATCTATATTAACCCTTTCCAGAATGGTGAGTCATTTGGTCTAGATGTAACTTGTGCTAAAGTCTTGGAATGTAAGTATGTATTCCTTAATATTTGAATCCACATCCCCTCGGTCTCTGTGGATATCCTGTATAGCCATTTGCTAAGTAGGCATATGTTCTTTACTTCCAGATTTTCTATTCCCAACCCCCCTGATCTTTTGGTCTACATATAATATCCCAACGTGTCAAACTGTATTTCTTCTTAGCCTCATCATTTGCTAGAAGAAACGAGATCTGTAAAAATCTAATCTTTTTCGTACCCCTACTGGTACTTCAAAGAAAGAAAATAGGAACATGGGCAGGCTTGTTAACACATAGTTTATTAGTACTAGCCTCCCCCCATATGACATAAGCTTGCCCTTCCAACAACTTAGTTTTTTCGTGAATCTATCTTCAATACATTTTCATTCCTTATTCGTCAGTCTTCTATGATGAATAGGTATCCCCAAATAGCTAAACGGTAGTGATCCCATTTCACATCCAAATAGCTGTCTGTAAGCATTTTGCTCCTCTTTTGCCTTCCCAAAGCAGAAAAGTTCGCTTTGTTGAAATTAATTTTCATCCCCGAAAGTTGTTAAAATAAGCATAAAAGTAGTTTCATATTCCTTGCTTTAGCCATATCGTGTTCCATGAAAATTATAGTATCATCCTCATATTGCAGTATAGATACACCCCCCCCCTCTACCAGATGCGGAATAAGGCCTCCCACTTGGCCCTTTTCTTTGGCCTGATTAATGAGTATTGTTAACATGTCTGCTACAATGTTGAACAACACTAGGGACATGGAATTACCATGTCTTAATATTTTGTGTGTTTGACAGAAATGGCCAATGTCATCATTAAATTTAACCCCCACACTGCCTTTCTAAATGAAAGTATCAACCTGATCTCTCCATCTTTCATTGAATCCTTTCATACGTAAGGCCTGTTGAAGAAATGGCCATTTGACTTTATCATATGCTTTCTCGAAAACCACTTTAAGGATAACCCCATCTAGTTTCTATTAATGAATTTCGTGCAACGTTTCGTGCAGGACAACAACACCCTCTAAGATGTGTCTCCCAGGCATAAACGTCGTCTGCGTTGGTTGGACTATTGAATGAGCTATCTTCATTAACCTGTTCGTGCCAACCTTTGTAAAAAAATTGAAGCTGACATTGAGTAAACATATCGGTCTGAACTACTCGATGCGTACAGCCTCCGCCTTCTTGGGCAATAACGTAATTGTTCCAAAGTTAAGGTGGAATAGCTATAGCTGGCCATTAAATAAATCTTGGAACATAGGCAATAAATCTCCTTTAATGACATGCCAACATTTTTTATAAAATTCCGTCGGAAACCCGTCTGGCCCCGGAGCCTTATTTTGTTTCATTTGTACTATTGAGTCGTACACCTCCTGCTCAGTAAATGGGGCTGATAGCACCTCATTCTCATCTGAATTGAGTTGAGGTATATCATGAGTTGTGCTTTCATCCAAAGAGACCGAAGTCTCGTCTCATGCACCAAATAATTTCTTGTAATATTCAGAGATATATAGCTTCAAATTCTCGTGACCTATTATTGTTCCTTCATCTTGCTCAAGTTGGATTTTTTCTTTCTTTCGATGTTTGCCATTTGCAATCCTGTGAAAGAATTTTGTGTTATCGTCCCCATAAACCACCTTTGACACCTTAGCTCGAAGTGCACATTTCATCTCCTCTTCTCTCAATAATTTCTGCAAATTCTTCTTAGTTTCAATCTTTTTATTCCTATCAGTCAGATTGAGTTGTGCAGACTCATCTTTCACATCGAATTCATCAATCAGACGAATGAGTCTTTCTTTTTCCTTTTTATATATGCCACTCTGATTTTTCGCCCATCCTCCCAAGAACTGGCGCAAGTTTCGGATTTTGTTTTGCCATCTTTCTATATTCGTGGATCCACCCAAATCCCTAGCCCACTCGTTGCTATGAGATCCATGAATCTTTCTCTTTCAAACCAGCTTAACTAAAAAGAGAAAAAAATCTATTTCCCGCATAGTTGGCATCTCCTCAGTCAACTATGAGTGGTGTGTGGTCTGAGATTGATCTTTATAAAGCCCGTACTGAAACTAGTGGGTACTTCTGCTCCCACTCGACACTGGTCAGTACCCGGTCCAACTTCTCATATGTTGGTACTGGTAATGAGTTCGCCCATGTGAAGTGTCGACCAGTGAGGTCAATCTCCCTCGAATCGAGACTCTCAATAACCATGTTGAACATAAGTGACCACCGTGCATCAAAATTATCATTGTTTTTTTTCATCTTGTCTTCTAATGATATTAAAATCTCCCCACCATAATTGGTAGTGTTTCATCTCCGCAAATTCTTACTATATCGACGAGAAAATCAGATTTGAGCTCCGGTTGCGCCACCCCATATAGGGCCACTAGAGCCCATCTAAAACCATCAAGTTTCGACCTCACACGAAATTTGACTGAAAACTCGCCATACACCACACTCATCACCTCTAAAGTTTCACACTTAGCCCCAAGTAGGATCCCACCCGATCTACCCCTTGGTGGTAAGCAGTGCCAATCAAAATCCACCCCTCCTGATAGAGTATTTAGGAATTGTGGTGTGAAATTATCGCTGCCCGTTTCTTGTAATGCCATAAAGTCAGGCTTATATTCTAGTGATGCCTCTCTAAGGAACCTTCTTTTAGCCAAGTCTGCTAGACCTCTGTTATTCCAAAAGATTCCTTTCATATTTCATCATGAATTTTTTTCTTTTGTTTCACTCTTGCACTTCTCCTAACTGTTGATTCAGGATAAACCTTCCTTTTTCAAGATCTCTTTGGTTTCTCCTGAATTATTTCGGTTTTACTATGTGCGGTAATTACATGTGGATGACAACTGTCAATCAAAGGGGCCATATACCCCTCTGATCCCATGTCATCTACATCCTCTTCAACTCCCTCTAAGTGCAATAAATTCCCACATATATTATGTAATTTTGTGCCTCCTAAATCATTAATGTCTGATTCATTCATTGGTCTCACCGCAACTAAGTTTTGAATAAACTCTATGGCTCTGCCTGCTTCTAAGTCTAAAATATCATTAATTGATTTTGCTACTTGTTTGCCAGAGGTAACCAAAGAAATACGTATGTCGCTAGCATTATGAATGATCTCTACATCTGAGAAGTGAAGAATAGAAGCAGTAGTATCGACCGACATACTTGTCTTTGCCTCAACGTTTCGAAGCTTTGCGTCCCTCATAGCACGCCCTAGCATCATGTCATCCGCATCTGGCTACTCCTGGATGCGATGACTGAAGCGTCAATCAGTGGACGTAGGATCAGGTATCCCTCCAAAAGAGATCACCTCGTCTGTGGATATCACTGTAGGGTTGTGGCCAACTGCCTCAGTCCCCAGAGTAACATTAGCCTGTCCTGGTGAGTGGACCTGAACAAGATCCTGAGTGGAAGGCTGTGCGGCCATTGGCACTGGTGCGGAAGTCAGCGTCGCCGAAGGGGCAGTCGGCGGCGGGACGCGCCTTGCCCTCCCTAGTCGCGACTGAAACCCAATATGACGAGATTGTTTTCTGCCGCCAGCCCTAGCAACACCAGATGTGTTATCGAGAGGAGCAGGGACCGGTTCTATTTCTTTTGCCGCAGGAGTCTCCCGATTGCCCGTCAGCGTCGAACGTAAGAGCATCTCCAACAGCCGCGCTTCGCGCCGCGCCCAAAAAATGTTTTTACAGCGCGCGCGCCGGCTGGTTTAGCGCAGGGATAGGCGTTGGCTCCAACAGCCGCGCTATAATGCAGCGCGCGCGCCGCGCTCCAGCAGTGCACAAAAATGCAGCGCGCGCAGCAGGCACAAACCACATATACATTTCAAAAAAAAGTGAGAAAAACGATCAAACAAACAAAATAAATCAACAATAAATAGTTATTACAACTCAAACAAATAGTTTCTCGTTCAGTACAACAAATAATGCAATAAACATAACCAATAGTTCATGAACAATACAATACAAATAATGCAATCAAATCATGCTCTTTGTCGTCCATGCCATGCCCACCATTCTTCAATCAGATCGTTCTGAAGATCATTGTGTGTTGCGGGACGCCGAATGGCATGATACGAGGCAACAAAACGGGCAACCCTTTCAGCCCTCCGTCGCACTCGCACGGGATGTCCCAAGAGCTCATATTGTGAGTAGTCTACATCTTGGCCACGCTCATTCTCAATGATCATGTTGTGCATGATCACACAAGCGTGCATGATGTACCAAAGCATTTTTTTGATCCCAAAATCTAGCCGGTCCTCTCACAATAGCAAATTGGGCTTGTAAAATCCCAAATGCTCTCTCCACATCTTTTCTAGCAGCCACCCGAGCATTGTGAAAATCAAGATTTTTCTTACCTTCTGGCTTTTTCAACGGCTTCACGAAGGTTTGCCACTTTGGATAGATGCCATCCGCTAGATAATAGCCATAGTTGTACGTACGGCCATTTGCTACAAACTACACCGGTGGCAACTCACCATTCGCAATCTTATTCATCAGTGGTGACCGGTTGACAACATTGACGTCATTCAAAGATCCAGGCATTCCAAAGAATGCATGCCAAATCCAAGTCTCATGATCGGCCACCGCTTCAAGGATTATAGTGGAACCCTTTTTTTGGCCGTGGAATTGCCCATGCCATGCCTTTGGACAATTCTTCCAACTCCAATGCATGCAATCTATTGAGCCAAGCATGCCAGGAAAGCCGCGAGATTTGTTCATCGCCAATAGCCTTGCGGCGTCTTCAGCAGTGGAAGATCTCAAATACTCCTCGCCAAACACTTGCACAATTCCCACTGCAAAGCGCTTGACACACATGATGGCTTGGCTCTCACCCATAGCCAAGTGATCATCAACTAAATCAGCCGGGATACCGTATGCCAACATACGCAAAGCGGCTGTCACCTTCAGAAAGGTGCTATGCCCGAGCTCTCCGGCGGCATTCCTCCTTTGCTGGAAAAACCGATCATGGCTCGCTAGTTTCTCTGCAGTGCGCTTGAACAAGTTTGTGCTCATCCTAAACCGGCGACGAAAATACGACTCCGGGTATGTGGGATTCTCCATGAAATAGTTCTTCATCAATCTGTTATGGGCATCAATCCTATCTCTCCAAAAAAATTTCCGACCCATAACCGAACCACCGTGCTTCGGTTTTTTATTGATATGCATAGCTATGATCATTGCAAGATCCTCCTCCTCTTCCATATCAAATTCTTCTTCGAAAGAATCATACGACGAACTCATCTACAATGTTCAATACTATACTATAAAAAACTACAATTCAAAACATGCACCAAATTCATAAATTTGAAGCAATACATACCTTGTAGGCGTTTTGTCGAACACCTTGCGGGCGCGGCGCGGCAGCGAGCGGTCGGGTGCTGTTCCTCGGACGTCGGAGGCGCGCAAGGGCCGGCCGGACTAGGAGGGGTGGGGTGGAAGCGCGGCGGCGCGGGGAGGCCGGGGAAGCGCCTGAACGGGGGGCGCGGGCGGCGGCCGCAGCGGAGACAGGCCGGGGAAGCGCCTGCGGGCGGCGACGGCGGCTCGGGGATAGGCCGGGGCAGCGCCGAACGGTGGCGCGAGCGGCGGCGGCGGCGCGGTCGGATGGGGGCGGTCGCGAGAGTGCAGAGCGAGCGCAGAGAGTGCACAGCCAGCGCAGGAGAGAGCAGGAGAGAGTGCAGAAGAAAGCAGGAGCGAGCGCGGGAGAGTCGCGCACGCGGGAGCCGGCGCAGCAAATAATGGGCGCGGGATTGCGTTTCGGCCAGCGCGCTCAATTGGAAATGGCGCGCGCGCCGTTTTTGCGCGCCCGCTGGAGCTGCCGCCGCGTCGCGCGCGCGCTAAATACAGCATTTTTTACGACGCGGCGCTTGTATAGCGCGGCTGTCGGAGATGCTCTAAGTCTGTATCGGTTTTATGGGGCTATCTGTCGTGCACAGCTGGGCCGTATACCGAGCTGTCACGGACCCATCGCTCAGAGAATTCGGCCCCTCATGGCCCAGTAAAGCGCTCAACCGAGCCTGCCACGGATCCGGATCGGCCGGAGCTGACGCCGGCGACCGAGACGCCGCCGCCGGTCGGTTATGCTTTCGTCGGAGTGGTACTTTCTTCCATGTGTCAATGAAATGTGCGAGAGTGAGAGCCGACAAACGTACCTTTGGTAGAGGACCTTTCCATGGCTGCACCGCGGAGGCCGACATTCGCCGGCGCACGATCCGGCGAAGAACCTCCACCCTGTCTCCGTCCTCGCCTAGTCCGTCCCACGCGCTATCGGTGGGAGGAACGACCTCGTCGATGCAATTTGCTACGTGTTCTTCGGAGTACCCTACCTGAATGGATTCGCAACTCAAGTCCAATGGCGTCGGCGAGGTCACCGCCGGCTGGTTGACTTCGTCGTCATCCGCCTTGTCATCATCCGTCAGCGTCCAAAACCGGCCATCCACCCGCCTGTGTCCGGGCCGATGGTGGGCGGCGTCGGCGGCGAGGAGCATCGTCGCCCCTCAGTTGCGAGTCGCCAGTCGCCCGGGCTGCCCGAGTGCTGCGTGTATCAAATGTTTACATGGGTCCATCTTTTTCTCAAATACGGAGTAGTATTTATATTGTCCCTTCCGCACAAACCAGCACGGTAGCCCATCAACGACGTCTGATTACCTTGCTTCAGACGTCCTACTAGTCTACTTCCTTCTATCTCACACACAACCTACTCCCATATAAATTTCCCCTTGAGCTTATCAAATGTTTCTACTATTCTAACTATCTGTGATAAATAAATAAATAAAACATTTATCTTTGAGATGAACGAGCGCGGAGTATGCAAGTGCTTAAAAAAAATTTACTCATGCAAGCTTTGATCAGTATTTACCATTCAAATGAGGTGAGGACCCTCACCCAGGTGTTCCTTGTTCATTATAGGTATCATGTACCTAGAATAATTACCTTATTTTTCTTTTCTTTTTTTTGCAATAATCTTATGTTTATAGTTTCTTTTGTACAGATTTCATGGGGACAACCAAACATCAAATACATCGGTATGAGCAGCATTGGAGGTTAATTGAGAGGCAGAAGAAAAAGAATGAGTCGTGGGCTCTTCAGTTCACATTCTCTAGCTTCTGTAAATTGTGCTTACCTGTAAATTGTCACTTGGCCGCCTTGGCGTTTCTTCTAATTTAACGAAATCAGTGCTCCCTGATTTTTGTCAGAAAATTTTTTGTAGCTTCAGTGCATATTGCATTCTTTGTGTACATACTGAATTTATATTGCGATCAGTAGTTTTCTTCAGATTGCTTTATACTATTCATCATAACAATCATAATTTTCTTCATATGCACTGAGTCTAGATTTCTAAAATAATTGGAAATAGTGCACGTTGTTTTGTCCAGTGTTTCTCTGTCTTTATTTTTCAGTTTTACCTCTGCCAATCCAGCATTCTTTCTACTGTAATTTTCCTCTTATCGTAATGTCAGAAGAGAGGGCTTGCTAAGTTCTGCAAAAGGGAAAAACAAATTGAAGGCATGCTACACAGGTATCGTAAGGTGGGTTGAAATTCAGAAACTTGACGATACGAAAATGAAAGCAACAAAACTACTCCCTCTGTACTTCCCAACTACAATTATTTAGGTAGGGAGGGAGTACAAACAGACCATGCAAAGGATAGATGCAAGAAAACAATGCAGACCTAGTGTCCAACTGCAGAGCTTCTGCCTCTTTGGAAGATACTGTATCTAACAAAGAAAACAACAGACGCAAGAAAAGTCGATTGTAAGCTGCACCAATTGGGCCAAACAGCCAGCACTGGCGTCTGCCTGTTCCTATCTCGGAGAGGAAGGCTTGTTAATTATCAGACGACCAGGCACCCCTCAGACGATCAATCAGCTCCCCTTTCTTCAGCTTGGAGTAACCTCTCATCCCCCTCTCCCTCGCCATGTCCCTCAGCTCAGGCACCTTCATGTCCTCCAAATTTGGCTGCCCGTCTTGGTGCAGTTCCTCTGAAAGCAAGCACAAGCCACGCACCGATGATGGTTCAGAACAAAGGAAACATGATTATTTTCATCCTGATGTTGTTAAGTTACCGTATGGTTGCATCTTCGTGCCAGCCTCTTCGAGCGTGTCAGCCGGCGACGACGGCTTCCTCGTCCTCCCGGGCGCCTTGGGCGAGTCCCTGGCAATGGCGGCCTGGATGGCCCCGAAGAATTCTATGAGCTCTTCTTTGCTGTGCTTCTTGACCGCCATTCTTGAAGGTGAGTACCCGTTGGCTTCTGCTCTGACCGTCAATGAAGATGAGCACGGTAGAGAACCCCGTCGTGGAGCGCGATGGAGAACAATATCTGCAGGTGCTACCAAAATCAGCACTACAGACTTCACCGGCGAGGCGGTGAACGCAAAGAGCGTAAACACATTGACAATCACCTCTTTGGAGAGCAAATGATCCGGGGAAGATGACTTTTTGTAGAGGATTGCGAGAGATTTGGTGATGCTGCATGAGAATTGCTCCCATTTCTTCTCTCTTCTTCCTCTGCCAAAGAACCGAAGCTGACCTCCTTGCTGTTCTCTAATGGAGTGAGAGTTGCGCTCTAACTCTGTGACTGTGAGTGCTCTATCCTCTTTCTCAGCCACACGGAGATGGTAAATGATCCAGGCATCGGGACTTTACGTAAACACCCTCATTAGAAAATGAGGACTCTTTTAGCATGTGTCATCTTGCCAGTTTTCTGGAATTTGAGGGGGCAAATGGCCAAAGAAGCAGCCTAATCCAGAAAGCTATCCACTGACCAAACTACGACGACAGCGCGAATTTCGCGGCAAAATTTTGAACTCCTCCCATGGCGACGCCCCCAGCCGCCTCCATTTCCAGCCACCTCCGAGCCCCGCCGCCATGGCCGCCTCCCAGGAGCACCAGCCAGAGAGCGCGGGTTCGGTGTAGCGTCCTCGCACCGTCGGGCCAAGTCTTGGAGGCGGCCGCCTCTCCTAGAGGCACCGAGAAATCGCCAAACTGGCCCCCGAGTTCCGACGTGAACCTGCAGATTCAGAGGCTGTGTCAGTCGGGTGACTTGGCCGATGCTTTGCGGTTGCTCGGCTCGGACGGGGTCGATGACCGGAGCTACGGCGCCGTCCTCCAGCTCTGCTCGGAGATGAGGTCGCTGGAGGGCGGGAAGAGAGCCCATTTCCTGGTTCGTGCGTCTGGCCTTGGAATAGATGGAACGGACAGTGTTCTCGGCCAGAAATTGGTGCTGATGTACTTGAAGTGTGGGGACTTGGGGAGTGCAAGGAGGGTGTTCGACGAAATGCCTCAAGTGAGCGATGTGCGTGTTTGGACCGCTCTGATGAGCGGTTATGCCAAGGCCGGTGATTTACGAGAAGGTGTGCTGCTGTTTAGGAAGATGCACTGCTGCGGGGTTCGACCGGACGCGTACACCATTTCCTGCGTCTTGAAGTGCATTGCTGGTCTAGGCAGTATCGCGGATGGCGAGGTAGTTCATGGGTACCTTGTGAAGTTGGGTTTTGGCTCGCAGTGTGCAGTTGGAAATGCATTGATGGCTCTGTACTCAAGGTGTGGCTGTAACGAGGATGCTTTGCGGGTCTTTGAAGGAATGCCTCAGCGGGATGCTATTTCTTGGAATTCTGTGATCAGTGGATGCTTTGCAAATGAATGGCACGGCAGGGCTGTTGAGCATTTGAGCGAAATGTGGTTTGAAGGCCTGGAGATCGATTCAGTGACGATGCTCAGCGTTTTGCCTGCGTGTGCTGAATTAGGTTACGAGCTTGTTGGAAGAGTGATTCATGGATACTCTGTGAAAACTGGATTACTGTGGGAGCTTGAGTCTTTGGAGAGAGGAGTTGATGACAATCTGGGATCCAAATTGGTGTTCATGTATGTGAAATGTGGAGAACTGGACTATGCACGGAAGGTATTTGATGCAATGTCATCGAAAAGCAACATACATGTGTGGAATCTACTGATGGGTGGGTATGCAAAGGTTGGTGAATTTCAAGAAAGCCTATTTCTTTTTGAGAAAATGCATGACAGTGGAATTGCCCCGGACGAGCACACCGTTTCATGCCTTGTAAAGTGCGTCACTAGTTTGTATAGTGCTAGGGATGGCCTGGTGGTTCATGGGTATCTTTTGAAGTTGGGTTTTGGTGCACAGTGTGCAGTTTGCAATGCAATGATATCATTCTATGCGAA
The DNA here is from genome assembly GCF_904849725.1 of Hordeum vulgare subsp. vulgare. Taxonomy (NCBI): domain Eukaryota; kingdom Viridiplantae; phylum Streptophyta; class Magnoliopsida; order Poales; family Poaceae; genus Hordeum; species Hordeum vulgare. The sequence goes on from NC_058520.1 coordinate 88,324,740, forward strand.
ATCCAACATGACTGAAGATGCAATCTTGGTGTTTGATGGAATGCCTCATCGAGATGTCATTTCTTGGAATTCTATCATCAGTGGCTGCACTTTCAATGGATTACACAGCAAAGCGGTTGAGCTATTTGTAAGAATGTGGTTACAAGGACAGGAGTTGGATTCAGCTACATTGTTAAGTGTTTTGCCTGCTTGTGCACAGTTGCGCCATTGGTTTCTAGGGAGAGTGGTTCACGGGTACTCTGTGAAAACTGGATTGGTAAGTGAGACGTCTCTTGCTAATGTTCTTCTCGATATGTACTCAAATTGCTCAGACTGGCGTAGCACCAATAAGATATTCAGGAACATGGATCAGAAAAACGTTGTCTCATGGACAGCAATAATTACGAGTTATACCAGGGCTGGTCTTTTTGACAAGGTGGCTGGGTTATTGCAAGAAATGGCACTAGAAGGTATCAGACCAGATACCTTTGCGATTACCAGTGCTCTTCATGCTTTTGCTGGTAATGAATCGCTGAAAGATGGCAAATCCGTCCATGGATATGCCATCAGAAATGGAATGGAGAAAGTTCTTCCTGTGACCAATGCGCTGATGGAAATGTACGCGAAATGCGGAAATATGGACGAAGCAAGGTTGATTTTTGATGGCGCAGCGAGTAAGGATATGATATCATGGAATACACTGATAGGAGGCTACTCCAGGAATAATCTTGCCAATGAAGCGTTCAGTTTGTTCACTGAAATGCTGCTCCAGTTCACACCTAATGCCGTGACCATGACCTGCATCCTTCCTGCCGCGGCAAGCCTTTCATCCCTTGAGCGAGGCAGAGAGATGCACACATACGCCCTACGAAGAGGGTACTTGGAAGACGATTTCGTAGCCAACGCCCTCATGGACATGTATGTTAAGTGTGGTGCATTGCTGCTAGCTCGACGGCTGTTTGACAGGTTGAGCAGCAAGAATCTCATCTCATGGACCATCATGGTAGCGGGGTATGGCATGCATGGCCGTGGCAGGGACGCCATTGCGCTCTTCGAGCAGATGAGGGCCAGTGGCATCGAGCCAGACGCAGCCTCTTTCAGTGCCATACTGTATGCTTGCAGCCATTCAGGCCTAAGAGACGAGGGATGGAGATTCTTTGACGCAATGCGTAGGGATCACAAAATAGAGCCCAGGCTGAAGCACTACACCTGCATGGTTGACCTACTAACCAACACCGGCAATTTGAGGGAAGCTTACGAGTTCATCGAGTCGATGCCAATCGAGCCAGATTCAAGCATATGGGTCTCATTGCTGAATGGATGCAGAATTCACAGGGATATCAAGCTTGCAGAGGAGGTGGCAGAGAGGGTCTTCGAACTGGAACCTGAAAACACCGGGTACTATGTCCTTCTTGCCAACATATATGCTGAGGCCGAGAGATGGGAGGCTGTAAGGAAGCTCAGGAACAAGATCGGTGGTCGAGGGCTCCGGGAGAAAACTGGCTGCAGCTGGATTGAGGCCAGGGGTAGGGTTCAGGTCTTCGTCGCGGGCAACCGGAATCATCCACAAGGGGCGAGGATCGCGGAGTTCCTGGATGAAGTTGCCAGAAGAATGCAGGAAGAAGGCCATGACCCGAAGAGGAGATATGCTCTGATGGGCGCTGATGACGCAGTGAACGGCGAATCACTATGCGGTCACAGCTCGAAGCTCGCCGTCGCCTTTGGGGTGTTGAATCTGTCGGAAGGGCGCCCGATCCGCGTGACAAAGAACTCGAGGGTTTGCACTCACTGCCACGAGGCCGCCAAGTTCATATCCAAGATGTGCAGCAGGGAGATCATATTGAGGGATTCCAACAGGTTCCATCATTTTGAACAAGGCAGGTGCTCTTGCAGAGGTTACTGGTAACAGCACCAGTGCTATGTGATAGTAATTAGTGAATCGGCTTGCCAGCTGCAGTATGTTCATAGCTGTTGCTAGAAATACGAGCATGTAATATCTCTGTATCACAATCAAAACGTATGGGGAAATGATTTTGGCCCAGATATTTTCGCGCAGGATTCTCCCACAGAATCTGCGTTGGGATCCTGTGAAAATCAATAGGTGCATTCTCCTATCTGAAACGTTTTGGTTTGAGCAAGTTGTACACGATCTTGAGAATTCAGGTTTGGGGACGATTTTGAATTGCACTAGGATTCTCCAGAAGTCTACCAGGATCCCCGAAACAAAATCGAGTTCTTCTGTTTGTTGATTTTCCAAAGAAAAATCTGCTTAAAAGAACTGGGCCTTTGTAAGAAACAACAGTTCCAATTCTACGAAATCATAAGGAAACCAAAAGATTTAAGCACATTTCACCATCTTTGATGAACTGCCGACACAAACCCAAGATGAACTGCCGACACAAACCCAATCATTCGATACTGAAACCATACATTTATAATGCCAACACAACGAAGATATACATGTCTATCCTAGCACCTAGCAGCACATCAAAGTACAAAATTTCAGTACCGCATAATTTTTGTCTCGTTACGAACAATAGTTTCTGCAGAGCCTCTTAAGTCGTATATATGCCATTTGAGCTGTCATTTCACCAGGTCTAGCTGCAGCTGGCTTAGGTTCATATGAAGAAGAGACAGGAGTCAGGGCAAACATGGCACTGATGACCAGAGAACATGTTGTGTCATATCACAGAAAACTGTCCATAACGCAAAGCCGCACATTTCTCCATCTATGGGAAATTATATACTTTGACCACCTTGGATGTGTCGCATACAATCAGGTTATCTGAATCAGTTGGGGCAGTGCACAACCAATTTACCTGATAATATAGATCAGATGTCAGTATTATGCCTAGAAATTTCAATGGCATAGTAACTAACAAAGTTTACTATATCTATATGTATTGGTGTTGTTAGTGCCATATCAAAAGACAATAGTTAAAACAAAATTGAAGGTCTAGTTATGACCTTTTTCTTCACATCAATATCCAACACCAATTCACTATTGCTGTTTGTTTCAGGAGAAAATCCTTTGGACCAATCCCATACTTTGAGTGATGAGTCGTTACCACCCGAAACAAGGAACTTTCCCTTCTCACCAAACGCTGAAAATGCTCTGTTAAGCGGCTAATTAGTGAAACAGTGAGATAATCAAGGAATACAGAAACAGCATAAACGGACTTACACACAGGAGACAGCTGCAGTATGGCCACCCATTGAGTAATCAAAATGGATCCTTCTCCCTTGACATTGATTATTGCTCCCATCCCCAAGATCAGTTATTTTTGAGCTCATGGTCGAACCCCCTGCCCGAGAAGGGCCTCTTGATTTTGCAGGAGCCAATTCATATTCTAGATCAACTACATCAACAGCACCGTCCCCCCTTGCAACGGCACAAACTTTGTACAACCCTCCTAAAATGCCCCCTTCAGAAACTGCTACTGAGTGAACGAAAGCAGGGTTGAAACATTGCCCTGTACTACCCGAAGAACTGCTATTTTGCAATTCAGGTGATCCTGGCATTCAACAGAAATACGTTTACAACAGAGCTTACAACTTTTCAAGGAATTAACAGATATTTTCCTACTACGTAAACCAACTAGCGCGACTCTTCTTTATAGTACACATAAGAGCTGCATTTAATATGCCTAAAGCAAGTTTCATGAGGTTTACTAGGAACTGTTAGGATGCATCACTATCAGAACAAGGCATAAGTATCAGTTTGGAAAAGCACAAGCAATATAAGCTGTGTACAAGATTTTAATAGAAGAATTAAGTACCATAATCAATAGAAAATAGTGTTCGCCCTTTGGAGAAATCCCACACAGCAAGCTTTGAGTCGAGGCCACCAGTAATTACTGCCAAATCAAGACGATAATGCATTTAAAATAACATATCATTGATAGACATATAACAGTTCTTCCCTTGTCAGTTGCAAAATAAAGGAAGAAGCAGGAGCAAATAAAAGTGTCAAATAGAACAAAGAAAAAGTGAACAATAGCAATAACCTGTCCAAGGTCTCCAAGGAATGAATTGTACGCTGCTGCAAATCTGTTGAAGTGTTGCTAAGGAAGACAGGTTGCAGGGCAATGGAAACATTAAACTGGGAATAATAATACCCAAAACAAAACTTAAACATTGATATTTGATGAAAAGGTATGCATTTATCCAGACCAAATAAGGATACACTTGTGTGGGCTTCCCTCAATCTTTTGTACAAGCACTTTTGAGTGGTATTGACAATCTGTGAGAGGAATGGTCAAACTTATGAAGAGTGAATAAATTATCATGCCAAAGAAGTCAAAACTTATTTCATACAAGTTTCTTCAGCTTGAAGATACTAGAGCACCCAAAAGCCTAGATCTAAAGTTATCCAACAATCCCCTTGCTATTCTAATTTATGTTCTAATTCTTCTTGGTTCTAAGTAAGCAGACCTATATATAAAGCCAGTACTTTTGAACCTAAAACGGTTTAATTTTATTATTTCAAAAAGATCTTCTATACCTTAACATCCCCACTGTCATCTGCAGCAGCAAGAAAGCCTTTAGAACTGACAGCAATCTGCATAAAATGTGGAATTCTTAGAATCTACCCTTGCTGGACACAGTTAAATGTTAGTATCAGGCCAAAGGGCCTAAGTTCCAGTAATAAGAGAAAATTCACAATTACAGCATATTTTACACCGTAATAAAAGGACTAAAAGGAGTGGTGTTGCAGATAGCACAAAATACCTGGTTGATTTCATCTCTATTGTAGGTATATGTCTCCAGTGGCTTTGATTGAGATCCCTGCAAGAAAACTACTTTAATCATATTCCGTGTGAAAACCAAAGCAAAAGTCACAACTTCAAACTGCGGATACAAATATTAAGTGAGTGCTTACTTACCATACGAATATCAAAGGACAAAATTTCATTTCCAGCCGATACATATACATGGTCTTCATTTCCTATCAAATGAAAAGTTGAAAACAAATGACATTAAAGCGTGTGAAATTTGCACATCCCACACAAAAGGGGATGAACTCTTGAGATGTTTGGAGGGCATTATTGACCTGATTTAAAACAGAGGGAAGAAATAGGTTTATTTGCTGCCTCAATGGTCAAGAGCACATCTTTGGTGCGCAAATCAAACCAGCAAAGACATCCATCCTAAGGTGACAGAATAAGCTATTAGAAGTTTAGAACATGAGAGATTACCGAAGGGCAGAAACATCAGAATTACCAAGTAGTGCGAAATTATATGCCTAAGGTTTTTCGCAGTGTTGAATAAACATTAGCAACTTATCATTGTAATTTCTGTAGAGATGGAAAGAAGACCTACATAAGGAAATAACCTATTCGCCTGGGTGCATAATACCAGTACCTTTACAAAATATTCTAGTGCCGCGTGCCATTTCTCATCTCAGCTTACTGGTACTTTCTACTGAGCATAAATCAATGCCAATTTTTCCGTGTGAGGCGAATGCTGAGAAATTCATTGTGTGGTACTGAACTGAAACGGCACCATGTAGTCATAGTAGCATGAGACCATGAAAAAGGTCATTGGATGTTCAAAATCTGTTATCCTGGCACTACTTCACAAGGGCATTGCATTCTGTACAATAGTAAAATGCTAGCCATGAGATGTAGTCCAGTTAATCCTGCAGCAACGAGCTCAATATGCATCCAGGAAGCGAGAACATCACTTGGCTGCATAGTTTTCCTTCCCAGTGCGGCAGTGTCCAAATTAGCTCAACCGCTTCCTGCTAAAGCTCAAGGAGCGCCACATCAAAGCCCCCACTGAAAAAACCAATGCGAAGCAACTGGATTCCATTGACAACACGGAATTGCACTGCTGCAGCATTACAGAAAAGCAGCAGGCGGGCCACGAGATACGGTCACTATACCAGCCAGCGCCCACGAGGTGTTCGACCAGTGTCCCAACCGAGAGAAACCATGCCACAACTAGGGGCAGCGCGAGGACGGCCGCCACAGGCTACAGGGTGTTACGCGAGGCCATGGAACGGGGTAAGACCTTCTTCTTGGAGAAAGATCAGAGGCTGGGAGCGAGTAGAATAGAAGCGTGTACCTCGCCGGAGGACGCGACGACGCCCGGGCGGGCCGAGGACGCTACGCAGCAGGTGACGGCGCCCTTCTTGTGCCCCCGCAGCCGCCGGGGCTTCCGCTCCATCGATGTCGCCGCCGGCGCCGCCGCCACCGTTTCTGTCTCGGACATGGCGCGCGTGGCCGGTGAAGACGCGAGGCTTTCTCTTCCCCCCTGACCCTTGTCGTCGGCGCTCACCCAGGCTGAGAAAGCACGGCACGGGTGCGCGTGACCCGTTCGATTGAAATATGAACGGTCTAGATGAGATCCTCGCTCGTTTATTTCAGACAGACTAGTAGGGCATACCCCCACCCTAGAAACAGCGGCTCGTGCCGGAGCTGCTTCCGTTCCACCACCCAAGTCCGGCGACTCCGCCGGCGAGTTTCCATAGGAGAACGCGGACCCTAAACGAAAGTAGTAGAGTCAACGGACGGTAACACGGGAGCCGACCATCTAACCATGTTCGCATAAATTTCAAACAAAATCTAAACAAGTCAGACGATTTTCATTTATATCAAAACACATTCATTATATTTTTAACATGTTTTATTAAATTTAAGCATCAAATAGTTAACCTGGTCTAAATCTTTAGGAGCATATGTCCTCTAATCTTTGTTGTTTCCATGTCCGGCATTCTTGACGGTTGTAAGCCACGGGGAGTGAAGACACAAATCACCAACAAGGAAGAATAAAACATGTGTCAAAGACCGTCCCACATGGGACACGAGGTGCCGTCATCTTCCATGTCCTATTCATTCACATTGGATGTACCAATGTCATGTTAAAGAAGTTATCATCGTACTCGAAGCATACTTCAAAGGACTTGTGGATTTGACATGTTTTCTTTATTCAGGAGACTTTATCATGGGAAAGCACCATCGTGCAATTACGTCGTGTGCTTCGGAAGCGGCTCGAGAAGGAGTCCGGATGAATGAGTTCATGTCCGATCTAGGTGTGGTTCCTAGTGCATCGTATCCCATAACTATCTTTTGATGACTACATTGATGCCATTGTCATTGCCAAGGAGCCTCGGTTTCACAAGAAAACTAAGAATATCAAATGTCATTTCAACTCTATTCGTGACTACGTCAAGGAAGGAGACATGAAGACTTGCAAAGTTTATACGAATCTGAATGTTGCCGACTCGTTAACTAGACTTCTTCCACGAGCAAAACATGATTAACACCAGGACTTCATGGTGTTAGATTCATAACAATTCAAACTAGATTATTAACTCTAGTGTAAGTGGGAGACTATTGGAAATATGCCCTGGAGGCGGTAATAAAGTTGTTATTATCATATTTTCTTGTTCTTGATAAGTGTTTATTCTCCATGCTATAATTATATTAACCAAAAACTCGATACATGTATGGATACATAAACAAACATTGTGTTCCTAGTGAACCTCTACTACACTAACTCGTTGATTAAGATTTATTAACCATAGACATGAGTTGTCATGTTATAGCGAGATCACATCATTAGGAGAATGATGTGATGAATAGACTCACTCGTAAGCTTAGCATATGATCGCGTCACTAAGTTCAAATTGCTATTGCTTTCTTAATATCAAGTCTCTATTCCTTAGACTATGATATCACACCACTCCCTAATACCGGAAGAATGCTTTGTGGGTATCAACCGTCACTTCGTAACTGGGATCATAAAGGTGTTTTTCATGTATCTCGGAAGGTACTAATTGGGTTGTGTGGATTGCGACTGGGATTTGTCACTCCATATGACAGAGAGATATCTCTTAGCTGTCTTAAGTAGCTTGCAAGCATGTGACTAGTGTGTTTAGTGACAGACATCTTGTATTACGGAATGAGTAAAGAGAACTTGTCGGTAACGAGATTGGACTAGATATATATGGCGATACCGACGATCGAACCCCGGGAAAGTAACATATCTCCACACAAAGGGTTGTGTACGGGACTATTTGAATCCTCGACGTCATGGTTCAAAACAATAAAGATCTTTCTTGAATATGTGGGACTCATTGTGGGCATTCAGGTCCCGCTATTGATTATTGATTAGAGAGTTGTCTTGATCATGTGTGCATGTTCCCGAACCCGTAGTGTCACACACTTAATGTTCGGTAAAATTAGGGTAGTAATGAGATATTCATGATGGTGAGACCAAATATAGTTCAGAGTCTCGAACGGGATCCAGAATATCAGGAGGAGCTTTGGAATGGTCCGAAGACAAAGTTTCATATAGGAAAGTGTTTTTCAGAGTCCTAAAAGTGTTTTATTCTTTTCCGGTATTTGTATGGGGAGATTCTAGAAAAATCCGGGAGTCCACCAGTGGGGCCCACCTGCCCCGAAGGGCCCACACGGACCCAAGGGAGGCGCACCAGCCCCCTTGGCCCATGCGCATAGGGGAAACCCCAGCCCCACAATATGGAAGGGTGAGGGAAGACCCCTGATGACGAGATGATGTATATACTTCTCGCACCTCGTTACTTACCCCAAGTGGAAGGTTGAGATGTCGTCAACGGCAAGTTTTCCCTTACACGGGAACTGTAAGTTTTATCGAACCAGGCCTAGGATCAACAAGTAGGTGTCTTACACCCTCGCGCTAGCAGAAGACGTGGACCTGCACACACACAAATAACTTTGCTCCCAGCGAGTACAAAGAGGTTGTCAATCTCTCCGGCCTTGTAGTTTGCAAAGGATCAAAACACAAGCGGAAATAGTAATAGTGATTGCAACGGAAAAGTAAATGAAAACGGTAAATGATGGAGGTGTAAACAATGATGGTGATATGGACCGGAGTCACATGATGTTCACTAGTGATGTCTCTCTCCCAAAAGACGATAAACAACTATGCTTGGGTAAACAAATCACAGTTGGACAATTGATAGAATTATGAACGCACTGCGATGCTAATTATGCTACTTGGTAGTTAGAGGTTCAATAGTAATGTGAAGTACGCTAAGACAAGTAGACCGTTTATTCATCAGCATCTACTTACTAATCATCCATCTTGAGATATCTATCCAGAACATCTCGCCGGTATTAAGTTGCGAGCCCCACCCAAAGTGTAAACTCAAAGCAACGGACAACTGCATTAACGAACTATGCGTAAGGTAAACAATCCTTACAACCGTGGTCACAAGCACCGTTGTTTTCTCCCTGGTGGCAACAACACATCCCCTAGTCTCATTTTTCTGTCACTCAAGCTAGACATCGATGGGCATGAACTCATAATCATGCATAACGCTCCCTCTTGGAGTTACAATCTACTACTCGGCCAAAGCAATAAATAGCAACGGAGAACATGCATGAATCACTAAGGGACATAATATAAAAGGATAATAAAATATATAGCTCATAACAATCTAAACATAATCTCATAATCCATTGGATCCCAACAAACCGAGCATAGCAATAGCAAGAGAATTACATAGATGCCTTGATCATGTAGGGCAGCTCACAAGGACTAACCATTGAAGAACAAGATTGAAGAGAAGACATCACATAGCTACTGGTCATGGACCCATGGTCCAAGGAGGACTACTCACGGCATGTCCGGGAAGCGTCCATGGTGATGGAGAAGCTCCCGAAGGTCAATCCTCCCTCTGGCACGGTGTCGGGAAGAGGTCTCCTGACGCTCCCGATCTCGGAAGCGCTGCGGCGGTGGAACGATGGAGAAATTCGCGATTCTAGAAGTTGTGGAAGGGTTTCCCTCTAAGGACTAAATATAGGACGAAGGAGGGCACCGAAGGAGGTGGGACCCACCCAGGCGGCCTCCTGGTGCGTGATACGTCCCAGACGTATCTATAATTTCTGCTTGTTCCATGATCTTTTGGGTGACATTGTTATATGTTTTGCTACACTTTTACATCATTTTACACATATTTGGACTAACCTACTAACTCAGTCCACCCAGTATCAGTTTCTGTCTCCTTATGTCTATTTTGCAGGGGCTTTTACCCAATTTTCCAAAGCCCGGAAAATTCAAGGAAAAATATATAAAAAATCATCGTAACAGAAGCTTCCAGATCACCGAAGATGGGCCAGAGGGGGGCCAGGGGCCGTCCAGATGACCTCCTGGCACGACCTACCCCCTGACCGCGCCAAGAGGCCGCCTGGGCGGGCCCCACCTCCTTTGGTGCCCTACTTTGGCTCCTATTTTTACCCCCGTGGAGGAAACGCTGATTCCTGTACCCTTTTCTCCAGAAGCAATTCCGATCTCCGCCACCATCGCCAACAAGTTTCGGGGGACCAGAATTCCTGTGCCGGCACCCTGCCGGGACAGGGAAGTGCCCCCGGATTCATCTTCATCGACGTTGCTTCCTCTCTCCATGAAGCGGGAGTAGTTCCTCCTCAGGGCTGAGGTCCTCTACGTGTAGCTATGTGGTTATCTGTCTCCCATGATGCGATCTTGATTGTGATCATAGTCTATGTTAATCTAGGGTGATCCCATGATGTTTCCCCTTCTTCTATGTATTGGATTGATGTACTTACTTGATCTTATCTAGTATAATCCCCGAGACCATGGTGACAACGGTCTATTGGACATGGATTAGAAGAATATTTTCATGAGTGATTTCCTCTTTTGTGAATTGATTGAAGATTGAGAGTCTCTTGGTGCTTGTCTTTGACTATCCTTGAGATATGTTGTGGTGATTGTGGTACTCTCTTTGGATGGCTGCGGTGACATTGGGAAATCCTTAGATGAGAACTACAAACTCTTAGGTGTGCTTTTGTAGCTCTACATAATTCTCGTCCTCTCTTGATCACAAAGAAATGACCTCCAAGTACGTCTCCATTGCATGTTTTAGTAGAAATATCATGTGATTAGATTATGTTAATGTTGTTGGGAGTTGCCACTAGTCAAAGTATGAAGCCTAGGTCTTGTTTCTCACCATTGTTACACCATTTATGCTCATTTTTGTCACTTGCTACCTTGCTGCCATTTTTATTTCAGATTTATATTACCTTGCTTTGCCACACCTATCACCCATATTTTACCATCTCTTCGCCGAACTAGTGCACCTATACAACTGACAATTGTATTAGGTGTGTTGGGGACACAAGAGACATTTTGTATCTTAATTGCAGGGTTGCTTGAGAGAGACCATCTTCAACCTCTACTTCCCTGAGTTTTGATAAACCTTGGGTCATCCACTTGAGGGAAATTGTTGTTGTCCTACAAACCTCTGCGCTTGGAGGACCAACATAGTCTACAAGAATAGAAGCGTGCATAGACATCAAGCTATTTCTTGCGCCGTTGCCGGGGAGGTGAGTGCTTGAAGGTATATCTTTAGATCTTGCAATTAAATCTTTTCGTTTCTTGTTTTTATTTTCACTAGTTAGGCTTATGGAAACTGCACTCTTAGTTCGTTGCTTGGGGAAGACCTCTTTACCACACCCGTGGTAGAGAAGTCTCCTCCACCTACTGAATGTATCCCATTCAAAATACCACTTGGGATAATTGAAATAATTAGGAAGGATTGTTATGAAGGAGATGGAACAGTCAGTCCTAGTGATCATTTGTTGAAACTTACATAACTTTGTGAGTTGTTTAAGATTTCAGGTTTGACAAGAGATGGAGTCATGAGGAAATTATTTGCCTTGTCACTGAAAGGGAAATCATTGGAATGGTATAGGATACTAGATGATTCTCACCTACGAGATTGGGAAGAGATTCAGTCTCTTTTTTACTCCAAGTTTTATCCTCTTTGTGAAGTCCATGAGAATAGGAATTATGTTTATAATCTCTATCCTCAAGACGGAGAGAGCATAGCTCAAGCTTGGGATAGACTGAAAACTTTAATGCTAAAATGTCCTAACCATGGGCTCCCCAAATATATGATTATTACTAATTTCTATGTGAGGCTCTCTCGACAGGATAAAGACTAGCTCAATGCTTCCTCTATGGGTTCTTTCACAAACGAGAGGATTGATGCTAAATGGGAACTCCTTGAAAGAATTCAATGCAATACTAAAGATTGGGAGATCGATAAAGATAAAGAGTTAGGTATAAATTATGAGTATGATTGCATTAAGGCCTTTGTTGAAACTGCAAGTTTTAATAAGTTTAGTGCTAAGTTTGGGCTTGATTCTCACCTCCTTGTTGATTTCCTCAAATATATTGCTTCACATCTTAATATGCCTAAGGAGAATTGGATCAAGCATCATGAACCTTTTAAAGAGTTTTGCAAAGAAAATGAAATTGTTAATGATAATTGCAACATGCATGATCCAATTCCTGAAAATGAAGTTTTATATAAGCATGTTTATTTTTGTGGAGTGGATAGACCTTGTGAAAGGCCTATGGTTGAAGAAGAGAAGTATTGTAAGCAACATAAGCATGAAATAACAATCACTTGGGTTAGAGATTTAAATGAAATTTCTAGAGAACTGTGTGACCTTTATCCTTTTACTTGTGAACTTTGTGGTATAGAGGGTCACTTTAATTTTCAATGCATCAACTTTCAAAACATAATTGTTAACCAGTTGTGTGATAACATGATCACTTCTGATCTTTATGATGAACTCATGTTATTTTTGATGTGTGAAGAGTTATCAGAAAACTTCTCGGCTAGATGATAATGCCTTAGGAACACTATTCAAGAATTCATCCAATTAATCAGTTAATGGGCCAGTTAATCGCTACTCATTGGGTGGCCGATTCGAATAACACCTATTCATCGTGTTAACTTGTCGGGTCGATTAAATGGCTTGTCAGGCCGATTAAATGGCATGTTGGACCGATTAATAGGTTGTCAGGCCGATTCATCTTAGTTGGCCTACTAACTCGTGGGCCAAAAATACCCAATGTTTTTGGCATGTAACCTCTTCCATCCTCATCTCGCTGCTCAATAGCTACGATTTGATCAAACGGTACCATATTATGATATATCGCATAGCTGAGAGGATGAGAATAGGGTATAATACATAAAAAACTAGAATATGTTCACATGTTCCTATTTAATCTACCGATTAATGGACGACCGATTAATCTAGTTAATAGGATGATTCACCGATTAATATCTACTCCCAAGCTGACCGAGCAGCTACCATTTACCGATTTCCTTAACAATGCTTAGGAATAAACAACACTTTGCAAAAATTCCATCTCTATTGTGTTGTTAATTGCCATTAAAATGATTACATAAGTAAGATTAGAAAGGAGGTAACTTTACAAAAGCATAAAAATGTCTCTTATGTTTCCACTAATAAAAAGGAGAGTTTCTCCCAAGTTTCCCCTATTGTTTCTAATGATAAACCAGAATATTTCGAGAAGCTTCCTCTCCAACCACTCCCTCCTAAGGTGAAGAAAAAGAAGAGGAGGAAGAGGAACGAGAAGGAAGAATAATGGGTATCAACCTGGCCTGAGCATATTTCTCGCATCAACTTTTATCCTAACAGACATAAATTTATGGAGGATGGTGAGCTTTATTGTTATTATCTTGATGATAAGACAATAGGTACTATTGAAGATGATTTTTATTATGATATGCATGTTACTTATTGTGATTGGGAAGATGATGATAATGCTACTTATGATCTTGAAAAAAAATGGTACCAACTTTGAAAATGATGATATGGAAAGCTCTAAGCTTGGGGATGATAGGATTGCAAGTCCTTTACCCATTAGTGATGTGATAATTGATAATTCTTTTGCTAGTAAGAATAAAGACAACATGTTTACAAATATAGTTGCTAGCAATAATAATGCTCTTCTTTACCATGATGATGTTATAACTCCTATCTATAGTGATTGTAAAGATACCTATGACTTAAGGAGAAATTATCCATATGAAACTTGTCATAATCATGGAGGGAATTACTCCCTTGCTGAAAACCATCTCCCCAATACACAATTAATCTATAGTGTTCATGTTGTTTATGATAGTCCTACTCCTACTATTACAAATGAGAAAGATTATGCTTATGTGGAGAGTAAGAGTACCTTTTTGCATGTGGATCATGGTAACAATGCTTTATGTGATACTTATATTGTTCAGTTTATTCATGATCCCACTAAAAATTATTATGAGAAGGGAACATATGCTTATAGATATTTCAATAGTATAAAGTTCCCTATCTTTATGTTGAAGGTTTTGAAGCTGCACTTGTTTTGCCTTCCTATGCTTATTGCTTTGTGCTTCAACGAATTATTCTATTGCAATATTCCTATGCATAGGAATCATGTTAGACTTAAATAAGTTTGGTATTTGCTTCTTGATGCTCTCTTTTGTTCTACAACTCTTATTCCTACGAGAGCGTCATTAAAATCTTAAGCCTATCTTTATGGCTATAAAGAAAGAGCTCTAGGGAGACAACCCTTGCTATCTTACTTTGAGTTTTTACTTTCAGTTTTAGTGGTCTTGATGCTTGTTACTACTGTAGCAACATCATTGTATCTTTATTTTCAAACTTTGTGCCAAGTTTTAGCCTCCGATTGCAAGAAAGTTCAAAAGTTGTGACATGCTGTCCTGAAACAAATTTTGTCTGCTTGACGGAAAAATTCGCCAAAAATCACCAGATCATCTTTTTGATCTGCATTTTTTGACAGAATGCTCTATATCAGTTTCTTTATGGCATATGTTCTGAGTTTTTTATTTGAGTTGCAGAAGTACCCCAAAAAAATTATTTACTACCTGTTGTTCTGTTTTTCACAGATTCTGCCACGTTTTGCGTTTTCATCATTTTGAAAATCTTAAGCTTGATTTTCCTTTGCAAAAATCTTTTGGAGATCATGAGAAACAGTAGATTTTCATAAAAACCTTTATTTCCAGTAGGTAATGAATTATTTTATCATGGGTACTAACCACTCTAATCAGCTTATGATGAGTTTCGTATGAAGGGAGTTTTCAAGTATGCGATGGAAGATGATGAAATAAGATCCAGAAGTGTCAAGCGCTCTAGCTTGGGGATGCCCCCATGCACCCCAAGAAATATTCAAGGAGACTCAAGTGTCTAAGCTTGGGGATGCCCCCGTGCATCCCCTTCTCTATCAACAATCATCAGTTCGTCCATCTCCATGCTATATTTTTATCACTTCATATGTTATGTGCTATGCTTGGAGCGTCCCGCTATTTACTTTTTAGTTTGTTTTAGTTTTTGTTGTTGTTCATAACAAGTCAGAACCTAGCCTACCTTGTTTGGGAGAGAGACACACTCCATTCCACTCTAGAACACAACATAGGTTTTCATGCTTATCTTTTTTGTGTGTTCTTCATCTTTACATAGCTACCGTCATGCTTAGCTCTTAGTTTTCATGCTTATCTTTTTAAGAGCTTTTATTTAGGTTGATTTTGGAACTCTCTTGAGTTATCATGCTTATCTTGTTTAGAGAGTTGGCTTGTTGCATTGAGTTGTGTGTCTTGCATGAGTAGGTAATTAAGATTGATATTTAAGTATAGTAGTAACCTGCAATAGTTTTGAGTATTGATTTGAGTAATGTTTGGACTATTGGTGCCAAAAGTTTGAGCCTATTTGTGATAGGTGTCGTATTTTGGAAAATCCGTGTGTTTTTCAAAAACAAAAATTAGTTGAGAACTCTAGCTACTAAATTGATCACTAACCTCTAGAGGGGTTGGAATATATAGAGTACCCTCAAGTTACCATGAGTCGAGGATGCGCAAGGATAACCAAACCCCCAAACACTCCTCCTTGGGGTACTTGTCTCTTTGTGAATTTCCTAACTAGATAAAGAGTTACCGATAATAAGTGTATGAGTTCTTCGGACTAATGTGAGTATTCGATTGTTGGAACTTCCACCATCCATGTTTTGCTAGCCTCTTAGGTACCGTGCATTTCCCTTTCTCACATGGAGAGTTGGTGCAAACTCTGTCGGTGCATCCAAACCCATGACATGATACACTCGGTCATACATAAGCCTCATTATATCTTTCCTCAAAGCAACCACCATACCTACCTATTAAGGCATTTCCATAGCCTTTCTGAGATACATTGCCATGCAACATCCACCATCTCATGACTTGATCTTCATGCCATACATGCTTTTGCTTGATCGTAGAGCCGCATGATAGTTGGGCCTAGCCCCAACTATTGCTACATGACGCGCTAGTATCATTGCATATCCTACTACACTGACAAAGGCATACATTTGCATACATCATGATAGTTTTCACTTGTCTTTATGTTGAGTACTTCTTATAAAGTGTGATGATCTTCTTTTTATTCATGTAAAACATAGAGCGTTGCCCTTAAGTGAGGAAAAGATCCCAAAGAGGACAAATGAGAGATAAAAAGAAAGAGCCAAAGAGGACACACAAAAAATAAAAAAGAGAGAAAAAGAAAAAAGAGAAAGAAATAAAAAGAGAGAAAGGGGAAACACTACTATTCCTTTGAAAGATCCACACTCGTACTCCATTGCTATATTTGTACTACATAGAGATTATCATTCATGCATAACTATGTGGGAACCTTACACTATAGAACTTGGTTTGCATATTCTAATGATGAGCCTCCTCAAATGAGCTCTAGGTATTCATGAGCAAACAAGTTGGATGCACCCCCACTAGTTCCATTGGAGAGATTACCTTAGCTCATATGTGCATATGTTACATGGCAATCCCTACTCCTCACATTATATCTATCATTTGGCTTTCTCTCGCCTATGGTTGTGCTTATTGATGTGAGCCTTTCACACTTTTTGTCTTCCTTCCCCATCATTATTCTATTTGTGGTCCTAAGTGCCAACATATCTTGCTTACGCTCATCCATTGCATGAGTGCTCAAAGTCGAAAGGGAGAGGATCATTTTGGCTTGTGCCTGACTAGTGGTCTCGTGATGAGTCAAAATAAGATTCCGAAGGAGACCAAGCGTGAAATTTTAGTAGATTGAGTTCTCAATTTAAAAAATATTTTATAATCTCAACCCATCTCCCACTTCTTGCACGCAAACACCATTTGAAGACATTCGAGTCACAGACAGCGAGAGCTCTTGCACCTTTATGTTCTTACTTTGCTAATTCCAATACTAGATATAAACTCTTGCTTGTTATTGTCTTGACTTGAATTGCATATCTTACTTGCTTTACTTTGAAGTTCTTATATGTGTGTTAGCATGTCACCACATAAATTATTGTGTTATCATTTACCTACTTGACGACGAGCAGAAATTATTGTGTTGATACGTCCTAAACGTATCTATAATTTCTGCTCGTTTCATAATATTTTGGGTGACATTTTTATATGTTTTGCTACAGTTTTATATCATTTTACATATATTTGGACTAACCTAATAACTCAGTGCATCCAGTGCCAGTTTTTGTCTGCTGATGTCTATTTTGAAGGGGCTTTTACCCAATTTTCCGAAGCCCAAAAAATTACAGGAAAAATATATAAAAATCAGCGTAACGGAAGCTTCCAGATCACCTAAGATGGGCCAGAGGGGGGTCCAGGCAACCTCCTGGCGCGGCCTACCCCCTGGCCGCGCCAGCAGGCCGCCTGGGCGGGCACTACCTCCTCTGGTGCCCTACTTTGGCTCCTATTTTTACCCCCGTGGAGGAAACGCTGATTCCGGAACCCTTTTGTCCAGAAGCAATTCCAATCTCCGCCGCCATCGCCAACAAGTTTCGGGGGACCAGAATTCCTGTGCCGGCACCCTGCCGGGACGGGGAAGTGCCCCGGATTCATCTCCATCGACGTTGCTTCCTCCCTCCATGAAGCGGGAGTAGTTCCTCCTCGGGGCTGAGGTCCTCTACGTGTAGCTATGTGGTTATCTCTCTCTCTCCCATGATGTGATCTTGATTGTGATCATATGCTATGTAAATCTAGGGTGATCCCATGATGTTTCCCCTTCTGCTATGTATTGGATTGATGTACTTACTTGATCTTATCTAGTATAAATCCCCGAGACCATGGTGACATCGGTCTATTGGACATGGATTAGAAGAATATTTTCATGAGTGATTTCTTCTTTTGTGAATTGATTGAAGATTGAGAGTCTCTTGGTGCTTGTCTTTGACTATCCTTGAGATATGTTGTGGTGATTGTGGTACTCTCTTTGGATGGCCGCGATGACATTGGGAAATCCATAGATGAGAACTACGAACTCTGAGGTGTGCTTTTGTAGCCCTACATAATTCTCGTCCTCTCTTGATCACAAAGGAATGACCTCCAAGTACGTCTCCATTGCATGTTTTAGTGGAAATATCATGTGATAAGATTATGTTAATGTTGTTGGGAGTTGCCACTAGTGAAAGTATGAAGCCTAGGCCTTGTTTCTCACCATTGTTACACCGTTTATGCTCACTTTTGTCACTTGCTACCTTGCTGCCATTTTTATTTCAGATTTATATTATCTTGCTTTGCCACACCTATCACCCATATTTTACCATCTCTTCGTCGAACTAGTGCACCTATACAACTGACAATTGTATTAGGTGTGTTGGGGACACAAGCGACTTCTTATATGTTAATTGCACGGTTGCTTGAGAGAGACCATCTTCAACCTCTACTTCCCTGAGTTTGATAAACCTTAGGTCATCCACTTAAGGGAAATTGATGCTGTCCTACAAACCTCTGCGCTTGGAGGCCTAACATAGTCTACAAGAATAGAAGCGTGCGTAGACATCAGCGTGGCCAGGGGGTAGGCCGCACCAGGAGGTCGCCTGGACGGCCCCTGGACCCCCTCCGGCCCATCTTCTGTGATCTGGAAGCTTTCGTTACGCTGATCTTTTATATATGTTTCCTGGAATTTTTTGGGCTTTGGAAAATTGGGTAAAATCCCCTGCAAAATAGACCTCAGCACACAGAAACTGGCACTGGGTGCACTGAGTTAGTAGGTTAGTCCAAATATGTGTAAAATGATATAAAAGTGTAGCAAAACATATAACAATGTCACCTAAAAGATCATGGAACAAGCAGAAATTATAGATACTCTTGGGACGTATCACCCTCTCCCTTTATTGTCACTCCTAGTGGATTGGAGGGCAAGCCTCTAGCCCCCCATGCCTATATAAATGGGGGAGGTGCAAGGGGGGAGCACCCCATCCCAACCCTTGGCGCCTTCCCTCCCGCAACACCTTCCTCCGCAACAGCAGCAACTTGGTGAAGCTATGCAGGAATTGCATGACCATCACCATCACGTCGTCGTGTTGTTGCCTAGATACCATTTACCTATCATTCTCGCTTGATGGATCAAGAAGAAGGAGACGTCACCGAGTTGTACATGTACATATCTCGAAGGCGTCATTCGTGCGGCATTGGATCAGATTGGATAGCGAAGAAATTGTGACTACGCCAACCACGTTTGCTAGAACATTTTTGTTTTCGAACTTCAAGGATAGGTAGAGTTTATCCACTCGATGCTAACATCTAGTAGATTGGATGTTTGGTGAATCCGTAGGAATTTTTTTGTTTTCTATGAAGTGATTCCGTTCATTTTTTTTGCTTGGAATTTCAACAAGCAAGCTATTTGCTTGTCATCCCTACTGCCGAGTTGAGTCAAGACAAGACTAGGCCGCGTGGCAGTGCACCGCGGGAGCCGGTCAATGCAGGCACGATAGCCAGAAGCTTGGGCGTCGCCCATGGTGGTATTGTGTGGTTGTGAAGGTGATGGTGGGTTCGGACACAAGGGACGCCAATGTGGTAGCAAGACGCCGATGGCGGGCTCACGACCATGGTCGTACATGCCCTCCATGGTGCTCCAGCACATCCGCGGCCACGGCTTCCTTGCGCACCGTCGCGATGCCGCTGACCATCGTGCAATGCAACCCCAATGCTGCTAGTGTATGATCCACCATGGCGCCAACGGGGCATCATGCCGCAACCACCTCCAACAGCCCGAGCCCGAGCACGAGATGCCTTGAGGGCGACCCGGTGCTTCTAGTTCGCCGCCAGCCACCGGTCAATGGAGCGGACTCATGCTTCGGTGACTCAGGTGGCCCGACGAGGTTGGGCTCCCGCAACGACACGAGATAAGTTTGGATGTGGTCGACGTTGATGGCTTGAAGGGAGAGAGGGGGGAAAGAAGAGAGAGGCCGACAGGTGGGGCCTGGGGCCATTTCGAAATATCCACGTAGACATGCCATATCATCATGATAGGTGGGCCCAACCTGTTGATTTCATGAACTTGTCACATTTAATGCTCTTTATTAATCGTTAGGTATAGAACTGATGGTTCCTCTAACCTTAAAGTGAAAGATAAAGTGAATATGAGATGATACCAATAATTAGATGGTTCTCCGCAACACATGTATGTACAAACCTAAAAATTTAGATCCAAATCCAATATACATATTTAAAAAATATTCAAGATAAATAGTGTCAATAAGGTAAAAAATATGAATAGTATGAAAACTATACTATTCACACCAAATTGGAAAGTGCCCTCTACATTCGAGTTCAAATGAGCTTGGATGAAAGTAAATTCAAAAATCTAAGAAAAATTACAGCAATTTTTTCCAAAACTCGCAAAACTTTAATACAAATTGTGGAAGTCATAAGACAAAATCAATGCTAGTCGTGACAAAAAAACAAAATCAATGCTTCAAAATGCTTTCAGAATTAGTATTTTTAGAGTGTTGTTTTTTTATCATGACTTTCACGAATGTGATTTCATGAAGAAACTTTACAAGCTCATAGAACATTGTTGGGTTTTTTTATTTCTGTGCCCCTGGTTCCTTAGCCATACTCATTCATCCCCACACTCTTAACTTTTGCTCACTTTTCCCCACTCCCTTGGCCGAAACCCTCAGAACTGGTCACAAACGATGGATGCCGTCGGGTCAGTGCTTTGGCCGTTAACTCTGACGAGTGGGGCCATGCTGACTGTGTTGCCCGTTGGACCTGATGAGTGGGGTCGCGGCGGATGGTCCGTGGTTAGCCCGTTGGGCCGTGGTTAGAATTGGGTCGTGCGCGCGCCGCAATGATAGAAGCCTGTTATGCATGCACGACATGT
This sequence comes from Hordeum vulgare subsp. vulgare, assembly GCF_904849725.1. NCBI lineage: Eukaryota > Viridiplantae > Streptophyta > Magnoliopsida > Poales > Poaceae > Hordeum > Hordeum vulgare. Next base: position 88,345,694 of record NC_058520.1, read on the forward strand.
CCAGCTAGCCTGCATGCATGCACGTAGCTTGCCTATCTGCATGCGCCGCCGCCCGCCGCCACGATGTGCTGACCGGCCTCTTTTTCACGCGAGCCGCCACGGACGCTGACTGGCCTCTTTTTCACGCGAGCCGCCATGGATGCTGACCAGCCTCTTCTTCACGTGAGCCGCCATGGACGCTGACCGACCTCTTTTTCACGCGAGCCGCCACGGACGCTGACCGTCCTCTTTTTCACGCGAGCCACCACGGACGCAGGGACAGTTTCTGCCGATGGTTCGTATCATCTCCCATGTGTGTCTCCTCGATGTAGAGCATTGTTTCACAATTTTTGATCCACTCGCATCTCTTCAACGTGGCAATTAAAACCTGTTGGCAATTAAAGTGGCATATCGATCGACGCGGCTCGTTTGAACGTAGCAAATCCAAAGCGTGGCCGGTGCCACTCCCCTTCCCTTCCCCTTTCCCTATTTAAACCACCACCCCTCCACCTATTCTCCACACATCCATTTGCGCCGCCCCCTTCACCCAAACTCAGAGCACTCTCAAAGCGAGGCGAGGATGCAGTACAACGGCCCCACCTTCGAGCTCCCACCGACCGTGCCGAAGAGATGATATCCGCCCAACTCGTCGTGGAGAGGACGCTCCGCGTGTGGGCGTTCTCACGCTGGAGAGGTGCAAGGGGGTTTGCCGAGTGGTTCCTCCGTGCGGGCTTTGCCCACCTCCCGACGGGCTCGCCGGTGATGTTTCGACTAGACGAAGTGGGTCCAAACTCCAGGACTCCACCGATAGGGCTCACTGTCACCTTCACCAATAGTTTTGATACGTACTACCTCCTCGGCAAGGTGTTTTCGTGTGGATGCGAATTCATCGCATTCACAACCCACGACATCTACACAAACTTCGTCTGCATCTTCCCACCCGCAATGGTATGCATAGCCTCCCCTAGTACATCGTTTAGGACGGCATGGAGAGGGAGCAGTGAAGAGAAGGCGCAGTAAAGATGGTGGTGAAGTCCTGATCCCGGTCTTGCCCTAGGGTCTTAGGGCTTTTTATAGTTTTTTATTACTTTAACTTAATTATGTCGTTGGTTGTATCGTGAACTTGGTTATGCTTGCTATATATTTCTATCCTTATTCGATATGTCATTGGTTATCAGTGTTTTTGCTTGCTATTTCTATCTTATTTGACGTGAGATAAATCACTAGATGGATATGGTGTCGTACACGAGCCCTTATGCATTCCTCAATGAAATCAGCAAGTTTTCGCCCATTTAGAGTAGGGTCAAGTTTTCGAACGCGCGGATAATGGAGTAGTTGAAGTGTCAAAAAGGAAACTAAAGCTAGAAAAATGAGCCATGTTGATGTTGAAAAGAAGAAGAAGAAAAGCTTTTTTTTTTGAATTGTTGGTGGCCCTATTCCGTATATTGTATGAACAAAAACAAGCTAGTTTTTGAATAGTTTGTGGACTATGCTATGGTTTAGGGTACCCTATGTTTTATGTAAGAAGTATGCTATGGTTGTTACTTTTTATGTTATGGAGTACGTGAGATATCGGTCGATGGATATGGTGTCGTAGCCGAGCCTTAGACAAGCTCTCTAGATGGATATGGTTTCATAGCCGAGCCTAGACATGCTCTCTAGATTTATATGCTCGCTAATGGTGCCACCGGACTTTATTTTCGACGTGGTTTCAGATGGATATCATGATCTACATAATTAAGTCTGACATGTTCTTAATAAAAAAACAAAAACAAAAAATCGTGTATACAATATTTTTCTTGCAACAAAAACTTATTTATAATACCCGCAGTTAAAAAATGAAAGTGTTGTGCCGTAGGCAATATACAGAAGGAAATTGCCATGATATGTAGTACAAATAAATTTGACATGTGCAAGTCCAACAATAAATCGATTTACCATCATACACTATTTTTGTTCGGCATGGCAATAAATGGATTTACCATGGTAATAATCAAGGGAAAAAACAGAGCCAGTGCATGGGCCTTCGACACTCAACACAATGAGATGGCCCAACCAGAGCTTAGTTTCAACGCAATGAGATGGCCCAACCAAACACAATGACACTCAACGCAATGAAACTGAAGAAACTGAAAGTGTACAAAAGTGACGAAACTGACGGGTACCCAAAACTGACATGATCCACAAATTAAGCAACACAGAGCATAGAGCACATGATCCACAAATTTAAGAAAATCGTAGAGCACATGATCCACAAATTTAACCAAATCCTAGAGCACATGACACCACAATAATAATATCTCTAACGAGTGATGACCAGCAAGTAAGCAAATCCTAGAGCAACTACACAAAAATAAAAGGGATAAAATCCTAAAGCTATCAGATTCGCGTGCTTGTTCAATTGAATCATCTGCTTCAAGTTCTTGTTCATCTTCTTTATTTCCCCCTTCAGATCTGCATCCCCAACTGTCAGAGCAACACTTTCAGAGACCTAATTCGTTGTTGCTGATGGCAGATTGAGCTCCCGGGTTGGGGCCCCATTGAATTGAATCCGCTTAACGTAGTCATCCAACCATTCAAAATGTGTGCATTTCTTCACGATCTGAAACGAAAACATGAACCCTAAATCCCCAATCAAAAAAGAATTAAAAGAAAATAGAAAAAGAAATCAGAGAAAAATCATGAGATCTAACCTGCCCCTCTGGCTTGCTCTCGCATTTCACGAACTCGGGCCCATAGTTGCCATTCTTGACCTCCTTCGATGTCAACCGTATCACTGGCGCATTGCGTGGGCAGTCAGGACATCGCTCCAAGGGAAGTGGACCATACTGGGTCCATGAGGGGCGGGTGACTGAAGTGGAGCTCGACATATCGCCCAAAGTTGCCGGAGAAGAAGAAGCAGAGGAGTGGCTCCTCTCGTCATCGGAGAAGAAGAAGTAGAGGAGGGGGTACCCGAAGAAAGGGCAGGCACAACCAACAAGTCTCTCAGATCGTCCCTCGATCCAACGATGCAAAGCCGTCCATGTGATCCAACGGCGCGAAGCATGCTCGCAGCTGATATGTCTCCAACGTATCTACTTCTCCAAACTCTTTTGCCCTTGTTTTGGACTATAACTTGCATGATTTGAATGGAACTAACCTAGACTGACGTTGTTTTCAGCAGAATTGCCTTGGTGTTATTTTTGTGCAGAAATCAAAGTTCTCCAACCGTCCTGAAAATTTACGGGGAGCAGTTTTGGAAAATATCAAAAATATCTGCGCCAAGTTCCACCTGAGGGGGTGGGCCAGTGGGCCACAAGCCCCTGCTCCGCCACCACCCCCTGGTGGCGGTGGGCAGGCTTGTGGGGCCCACAGGCACCTACCGGCCCAACTCCAGCTCTATAAGTTGCCTTTCGTCCCAGAAAAAATAAAAAAGAGAAGTTTTCGTCGCGTTTTCAATACGGAGGCGCCGCCACCTCCTGTTCTTCATCTGGAGGGCAGATCTGGAGTCCGTCTTGGGCTCCGGAGAGCTGAAATCGTCGACATCGTCATGGTCAACCTTCTTCCCTCTCTAATTCCATGAAGCTCTTCGTCGTTCGTGAGTAATCTATCCGTAGGTTCGCTAGGCGGTGATGAGTAGGATGAGATCTATCATGTAATCGAGTTAGTTTTGATGGGGATTGATCCCTAGTATCCACTATGTTCTGAGATTGATGTTGCTACTACTTTGCCATGCTTAATGATTGTCACTAGGGCCCGAGTGCCATGATTTCAGATCTGAAATTATTATGTTGTCACCAATATATGTGTGTTTTAGATCCGATCTTGCAAGTTGTAGTTACCTACTATGTGTTATGATCCGACAACCGCGGAGTGACAATAACCGGAACCACTCCCGGTGATGACCATAGTTTGAGGAGTTCATGTGTTCACCAAGTGCTAATGCGTTGGTCCGGTTCTTTATTAAAAGGAGAACCTTAATATCCCGTGGTTTCCTTTTGGACCCCGCTGGCACAAGAGGGATGGACAATAGATGTCATGCAAGTTCTTTTCCCTAAGCACGTATGACGACACACAGAATACATGCCTACATCACATTGACGAACGGGAGCTAGCCACATATCTCTCCATGTTATAGCTGTTGCATGATGAATATCATCCAAACAAATCACCGACCCATTGCCTACGAGTTTGTCCTACTGCTGCTGCTACTACTGTTGCTGCTGCTGTTACTTGTCTTGCTCTGCTGCTACTACTGTTGCTACTGCTGTTACTTGTCTTGCTCTGCTGCTACTACTGTTGCTACTGCTGTTACTTGTTTTGCTCTGCTGCTGCTGCTACTACTGTTGCTACTGCTGTTACTTGTCTTGCTCTGCTGCTACTACTGTCACATGCTACTGTTGCTACTTGCTACTGCTATCACTACTATTGTTCCTTGCCACTGCTATTGCTCGTTACACTGCCGTTACTCGCTGCTTTGGTGTTACTACTGTGCTTGCAAATACTAATCTTTCAGGTGTTGTTGAATCTGACAAATTCAGCTGCTAATACTCGAGAGTATACTCTCACCTCCTGACTGGCTTATCAACAAATTGGGTCGAAAACTCTACCCTCGAAAACTGCTGCGAACCCACGCGCTGGTGGGACATCAACAACATTCTTCCAGTTCCATTGCCGGGGAGTGCTAGCAGCATTCTTCTGGTGCCATTGCAGGAGAAGGTTTGTTGTCATAAGCATTCATCTAGCTAACACTAGAGATTGTAGGATTAGTACTTTTCTGGCGCCATTGCCGGGGAAGCACAGCTGACGTCAGTAGCCTGCCCTCAGAGTTACTTCTAGAACACCACATCTGAGGGTTGTCGCTTGGCGCTAGGGTATGATCGGACGACTGATGTTGGGAGCTAGGGTTAGGCGAAACCCCGCGGGGTTTAGAGGGGTTTTGAGCTGGTCAACGGGGTTATGAAAGCTTTGACTGAGCATAACTAATTTAGAAAAATCAAAAAATATGAAACCTTCGCCTTTCGTTGTTTAAAAGACACACTAACGAGGAAAAATACTAAAGTTGGTCTATGGTCATTTTCATGAAAAAACCCTCGCTGGCACTGTTGAGGTAAAATGAGCACCATTAATTTAAAAAAAATCAAAAGAATATGAAACCTGCGCACAATGTTGTCTTGTGTGACATGTTACCAACCAAAAATCATAAACTTTGTCTATGGACATTTTCATGTAAAAACCTTCACACATATGAGCTATCATGTACAACGTTTCATAGAAACCAAGGAGAGGAGGTAGGGTTTCCCTTCGGTTTTTGAAAATTAAAAAAAAACAAAAAAATCACCAAATCTTGATTTCAAAGTGAATAAGAAGGATCTGGACTTAGTTTTCCATTTTCATATTGTAAACGTGTTTTTATATTAAAGTATATTTTTTTTGAAAAAAAGTACAAATTGAAAGATTAATTCAATAAATAGTGATTCTTCGAATCTACACTATATATATTGATTTGGTGTTAATAAAAAATATTTGGCTCATTTGGAGTAGGTCCAAAAAAACATGATTACAAATGGGGCTGTTTACCCTAGCTTGGAAGCTCATTTGGAGCACATTTCTCATGACTACAAGTTTTGTAGACGCAAAAGAGATCGGATTGATCACCAAACGTTTTTAATAGTTCAGCAAACTATGCAACTCACACCACAGGGGAATGGACTCAAGTGTTGGTTCAAATTCAAAGTTTGCCTAAAATTCAAAGTTTGCCTCACTAGTTCAAATTCAAAGTTTACATATAGAATTATTACACCTTACAAGTTTTCACACTACTTCAAATTGACGACATAATCCTTATTACAAATTATTCAAAGTTTATGACTTGCATTCAAGTTCAAATTCAAATCTTTGCCTTGCTCCTTCTGTTTCGGGATGGGTTAACCGTCTTGCTTCTAGTTTCCCTCGCTGGGATATTTCGTGCTTTTCAAAGCTTTGTCTTGTTGCTTCTGATCTTCACTTCTGGTGGTGGCGGTTTTGTTGAGCTTTGACTGGTCAAGCAAGTGATGACCAATTGACGGTCATATGTGGGCTCACTAATGTTTAAAGGAACTTCAGACAAAATAACTTCTGCCTCTCTTATAGCTTCAAAACCTTCATAAGCCATGGTTTCAAATTCCGCATCAGATGATGGTTCAACCGAAGTTTCTTCCTCTCTAGGTATTTTCTCTTTTATATACAAAATTGTTGGGGAACGTTGCATGGGAAACAAAAAATTTCCTACGCACACGAAGACCTATCATGGTGATGTCGATCTACGAGAGGAGATTTGGATCTACGTACCCTTGTAGATCACACAGCAGGAAGCGTTAAGAAATGCGGTTGATGTAGTGGAACGTCTTCACGTCCCTCGATCGGCCCCACGAACCGTCCCGCGATCCGTCCCACGATCTGTTCCGATCTAGTGCCAAACGGACGGCACCTCCGCGTTCAGCACACGTACAACTCGATGATGATCTCGGCCTTCTTGATCCAGCAAGCAAGACAGAGAAGTAGATGAGTTCTCTGGAAGCGTGATGGTGCTCCGATGGTGGTGATGATCTACTCCTGCAGGGCTTTGCCAGAGCTCCACAGAAATCCGATCTAGAGGTAAAACTATGTGGTCTAGGGTTGAGTTGCACGTGCCAAAATTAGTCTCAAATCAGCCCTAAATCACCACTATATATAGGAGGGAGGGGGAAGATGCTTGCCTTGAGGGACAAGACCTCAGGGTGCGCCGGCCAAGGGAGAGGAGGAGTCCTACTCCAATCCTATTCCAATTAGGATTGGAAAGTGGAGTCCTTCTCTTCCTTCCCACCTCTTTTTTTTCTTTGGTTTTCTTTCCTTGGCGCCAAGGCCCTCTTGGGCTATCCCACCAGCCCACTAAGGGCTGGTGCGCCACCCCTAGGGCCATTGTGCTTCCGCCGGGTGGGTTGCCATCCTCCCGGTGAACATCCGGAACCCATTCGTCACTCCAGGTACAATCCCGGTAATGCCCGAAAACCTTCCGGTAACCAAATGAAGTCATCCTATATATCAATCTTCATCGTCGGACCATTCTGGAAACCCTCGTAACGTCCGTGATCTCATCCGGGACTCCGAACAACACTCGGTAACCACACATATAACTCAATTATACTAAAACATCGCCGAACCTTAAGTGTGCTGACTCTGCGGGTTCGAGAACTATGTAGACATGCCCCGAGGCACTCCTCGGTCAATATCCAATAGCGGGACCTGGATGCCCATATTGGATCCTACATATTCTCCGAAGATCTTATTGGTTGAACCTCAGTGTTAAGGATTCATATAATCCCGTATGTCATTCCCTTTGTCCTTCGGTATGTTACTTGCCCGAGATTCGATCGTCGGTATCCGCATACCTATTTCAATCTCGTTACCAGCAAGTCTCTTTACTCGTTCCGTAATACAAGATCACGTGACTTACACTTAGTCACATTGCTTGCAAGGCTTGTGTGTGATGTTGTATTACCGAGTGGGCCCCGAGATACCTCTCCGTCACACGGAGTGACAAATCCCAGTCTTGATCCATACTAACTCAACGGACACCTTCGAAGATACCTGTAGAGCACCTTTATAGTCACCCATTTATGTTGCGACCTTTGATGCACATAAGGTATTCCTTCGGTGCCAGTGAGTTATATGATCTCATTGTCATAGGAACAAATACTTGACAAGCAGAAAACTATAGCAATAAAACAACACGATCTATATGCTACGTTCATAGTTTGGGTCTAGTCCATCACATGATTCTCCTAATGATGTGATCTAGTTATCAAGCAACAACACTTTTCTATGGTTAGGAAACCTTGACCATCTTTGATCAACGAGCTAGTCAACTAGAGCCTTACTAGGGACAGTGTTTGTCTATGTATCCATACATGTATTTGAGTTTCTAATCAATACAATTATAGCATGGATAATAAATGATTATCACGAACAAAGAAATATAATAATAACTGATTGATTATTTCCTCTAGGGCATATTTCCAACAGTCTCCCACTTGCACTAGAGTCAATAATCTAGTTCACATTACCATGTGATTTTAACGAATCCAACACCCGTATAGTTCTGGGGTCTGATCACGTCTTGCTCGTATGAGAGGTTTTAGTCAACGGTTCTGAAACTTTCAGATCCGTGTGTGCTTTACAAATCTTTATGTCATCTTATAGATGTTGCTACTACGTGCTATTTGGAAATACTCCAAATATCTACTCTACTATACGAATCCGTTTTACTACTCATTGTTATTCGGATTAGTGTCAAAGCTTGCATCGACATAACCCTTTACGAACACCTCCATAATCGAGAAAAAAAATCCTTAGTCGATTATATACTAAGGATGACTTTGACCGCTGTTCAGTGATTCAATCCTGGATCACTCTCTGTACCTCTTAACAGACTTGTGGCAAGGCACACATCAGGTGCGGTACACAGCATGACATATTGTAGAGTCTACGGCTAAGGCATAGGGGATGACCTTCTTCCTTTCTCTTTCTTCTGCCGCGGTCGGGCTTTTGAGTCTTACTCAAATTCATACCTTACAACACAACCAAGAACTCCTTCTTTGCCGATCTATTTTGAACTCCTTCAAAAACTTGTCAAGGCATGCATTTGATTTGAAAGTTCTATTAAGAGTTTTGATCTATCTCTATAGATCTTGATGCTCAATGTTCAAATAGCTCTATCCAGGTCTTCCTTTGAAAAACTCCTTTCAAACAACCTTTTATGCTTCACAGAATTACTTCTGATCAACAATATGTAAACCAAAAATACTTATCAGAAATTCTATAGTGCTCCCACTCACTTCTTTGGAAATACAAGTTTCTCATAAACCTTATACAAACCCAAAAGCTTTGATCATCTCATCAAAGTGTATATTCCAACTCCGAGATGCTTGCACCACTCCATTGAAGGATCGCTGGAGCTTGCATACTTGTCAGTATCCTTAGGATCGACAAAACCTTCTGGTTGTATCACATACAACCTTTCCTCAAGGAAACCGTCGAGGAAACAATGTTTTGACATCCTGTGTGCAATATTTCATAAATAATGCATCAACTACTAACATAATTCCAACAGACTTTTAGCATCGCTACGAGTGAGAAAGTCTCATCATAGTCAACTCTTTGATCTTGTCGGAAACATATTCGCGACAAGTCGAGCTTTTCTTAATAGTGACTTTTTACCATCATCGTCTGTCTTCCTTTTAAAGATCCATCTTTACTTAATAGTCCTATGACCATCAAGTAGTTCTTCCAAAGTCTACACTTTGTTTTCTTTCATGGATCCTCTCTCGGATTTCATGGCCTCCAACCATTTGTCGGAATCCGGGCCCACCATCGCTTCTCCATAGCTCGTAGGTTCATTCTTGTTCAACAACATGACCTCCAAGACAGGGTTACCATACCACTCTGTAGTAGTACATGACCTTTGTCGACCTACGAAGTTTGTAGTAACTTGATCTGAAGCTCAATGATTACCATCATCAGTTTCCACTTCAATTGGTGTAGGCGCTACAGGAACATGTTCCTGCGCCCTGCTACACACTGTTTGAAGTGACGGTTCACTAACCTCATCAAGTTCCACCACCATCCCACTCAATTCTTTCGAGAGAAACCTTTCCTCGAGAAAGGACCCGTTTCTAGAAACAAACACTTTGCTTTCGGATCTGAGATAGGAGATGTATCCAACTATTTTGGATATCCTATGAAGATGCATTTATCCGCTTTGGGTTCGAGCTTATCCGACTGAAACTTTTTCACATAAGCATCGCAGCCCCAAATTTTCAAGAAACGACAACTTAGGTTTCTCCAAACCATAATCTATACTGTGTCATCTCAACGGAAATACGTGGTGCCCTATTTAAAGTGAATGCGGTTGTCTCTAATGCATAACCCATCAACAATAGTGGTAATTCGATAAGAGACATCATAGTATGCACCACATCAAACAGGGCGCGGCTATGAGGTTCGGACACACCATCACACTATGGTGTTCTAAGTGGCATAAATTGTGAAACAATTTCCACATTGTCTTAACAGTGTACCAAAAACTCGCAACTCAGATATTCATCTCTATGATCATATCATAGATAGTTTATCCTCTTGTCACGACGATCTTCACTCTGAAATAGCTTTGAACTTTTCAATATTTCAGACTTGTGTTTCATCAAGTAAATATTCCTGTATCTACTCAAATCATCAGTGAAGTAAGAACATAACGATATCCACTGCGTGCCTCAGCACTCATTGGACTGCACACATCAAAAATGCATCACTCCCAACAAGTTATTCTTTTGTTCCATGTGGTATGTTTTGCATCAAGTGATTCAAAATCAAGGGAGTCCAAACGATCCATCTGCATGGAGTTTCTTCATGCGTTAATACCAACAAGTATTGTTTGCATGTCTCAAACGTTTCAAAAATGAGTGAGTACAAAGGTCCATTAGCATGGAGCTTCTTCATGCATTTTATACCATCATGACTCAAGCGGTAATGCCACAAGTAAGTGGTACTATCATTATTACTTTGTATCTTTTGGCACCAATATTATGAACATGTGTAACACTACGATCGAGATTCAACAAACCATTGAAGGTAATTATTCAAGCAAATAGAATAACCATTGTTCTCTTTAAATGAATAATCGTATTGCAATAAACATGATCCAATCATGTTCATCCTCAATGCAAACACCAAATAACAATTATTTAGGTTTAACACCAATCCCGATGGTAGAGGGAGCGTGCGATGTTTGATCACATCAACCTTGGAAACACTTCCAACACTTATCGTCACCTCGCCTTTAGCTAATCTCCGTTTATTCCATAGCTTTTACTTCGAGTTACTAATCACTTAGCAATCGAACCGGTATCTAATACCCTCGTGCTACTAGAAGTACTAGTAAAGTACACATCAATGTCATGTATATCAAATATACATCTGTCGACTTTGCCAGCCTTCTTATCTACCATGTATTTACGGTAGCTCTGCCTCAGTGACCGTTCCCCTCATAACAGAAGCACTTAGTCTCGGGTTTGGGTTTAGTCTTGGGTTTCTTCATTAGAGCAGCAACTGGTTTGCCGTTTCATGAAGTATCCCTTCTAGCCCTTGCCCTTCTTGAAACTAGTGGTTTTACTAACCATCAACAATTAATGCTCCTTCTTGATTTCTACTTTCGCAGTGTCAAACATTGAGAATCACTCAAGGATCATCATATATATCCTTGATATGTTATAGTTCATCATGAAGCTCTAGCAGCTTAGTGGCAGTGACTTTGGAGAACCATCACTATCTCATCTAGAAGATTAACTCCCACTTGATTCAAGCGATTGTTGTACTCAGACAATTTGAGAACATGCTCAACGATTTGAGATTTTTTTCCTTTACTTTATAGGCAAAGAATCTTGTCGGAGGTCTCATTCCTCTTAACAAGGGCACGAGCATGAAATCTCAATTTCATCTCTTAGAACATCTCATATGTCCCGTGACGTTTCAAAACGTCTTCGGTGCCTTGCTTCTAAGCTATTAAGTATTATGCACTGAACTATCACGTGGTCATAAAAAACGTGTATGTCAGATGTTCGCAACATCCAAAGACATCGCTCGAGGTGCAACACACCGAGTAGTGCATTGAGGACATAAGCCATCTGCGCAACAATGAGGACAATCCTCAGTTTTACGGGCTCAGTCTGAAAGTTGCTACTATCAACTTTCAACTAAAATTTTCTCTTGGAACATATAAAAAGAGTAGAGCTATAGCGCAAGCTACATCATAATTCGCAAAGACCATTAGACTATGTTCATGATAATTAGTTCAATTAATCATATTACTTAAGTGTTGGGGAACGTTGCATGGGAAACATTTTTTTTCCTACGCACATGAAGACCTATCATGGTGATGTCCATCTATGAGAGGAGATTTGGATCTACGTACCCTTGTAGATCGCACAGCAGGAAGCATTAAGAAACGGGTTTCATGTAGTGGAATGTCCTCACGTCCCTCGATCTGCCCCGCGAACCATCCCACGAACCGTCCCGCGATTCGTCCCACGATCCGCTCCGATCTAGTGCCGAACGGATGGCACCTCCGCGTTCAGCACACGTACAGCTCGACGATGATCTCGGCCTTCTTGATCCAGCATGCAAGACGGAGAAGTAGATGAGTTCTCCGGCAGCGTGACGACGCTCTAGTGGTGGTGAGGATATACTCTTGCACGGCTCCGCCCGAGCTCCGCCGAAGTCCGATCTAGAGGTAAAACTATGGTGTCTAGATCTGAGTTGCACGTGGCAAAAGTTGTCTCAAATCAGCCCTAGACCACCACTATATATAGGAGGGAGGGGGAGGAGGCTTGCCTTGAGGGCCAAGCCCTCAAGGGTGCGCCGGCTAGGGAGGAGAGGAGGAATCCTACTCCAACTAGGATTGGAAAGTGGAGTCCTTCTCTTCCTCCCCACCCCCTTTTTTTTCTTTCTTTGGTTTACTTTTTATGGCACATAGGCCCTCTTGGGCTGTCCCACCAGCCCACTAAGTGCTGGTGCGCCACCCCTAAGGCCATTGGGCTTCCCCCTGGTGGGTTGCCCTCCTCCCAGTGAACATCCAGGACCCATTCGTCACTCCCGGTACAATCCCGGTAATGCCCGAAATCCTTCCGGTAACCAAATGAAGTCATCCTATATATCAATCTTCGTCTCCGGACCATTCGAGAAACCCTCGTGATGTCCGTTATGTCATCCGGGACTCCAAACAACATTCGGTAACCACACATATAACTCAACTATACTAAAACATCGCCAGATCTTAAGTGTCCTGACCCTGTGGGTTCGAGAACTATGTAGACATGCCCCGAGGCACTCCTCGGTCAATATCCAATAGCGGGACCTGGATGCCCATATTGTATCCTACATATTCTCCGAAGATCTTATCGATTGAACCACAGTGTTAAGGATTCATATAATCCCGTATGTCATTCCCTTTGTCCTCCGGTATGTTACTTGCCCGAGATTCAATCGTCGGTATCCGCATACCTATTTCAATCTCGTTACCGACAAGTCTCTTACTCGTTCCGTAATACAAGATCACGTGACTTTACTTAGTCACATTCCTTGCAAGGCTTGTGTGTGATGTTGTATTACCGAGTGGGCCCCGAGATACCTCTTCGTCACACGGATTGACAAATCCCAGTCTTGATCCATACTAACTCAACAGACACCTTCGGAGATACCTGTAGAGCACCTTTATAGTCACCCAGTTACATTGTGACGTTTGATGCACACAAGGTATTCCTGCGGTGCCAGTGAGTTATATGATATCATGGTCATAGGAACAAATACTTGACACGCAGAAAACAATAGCAATAAAACGACACGATCAATATGCTATGTTCATAGTTTGGGTGTAGTCCATCACATGATTCTCCTAATGATGTGATCCAGTTATCAAGCAACAACACTTTGTACATAGTCAGAAAACCTTGACTATCCTTGATCAACTCGCTAGCCAACTAGAGGCTTGCTAGGGACATTGTTTTGTCTATGTATCCACACATGTATCTATGTTTTCATTCAATACAATTATAGCATGGATAATAAACAATTATCTTTAAACAGGAAATATATTAATAACTATTTATCATTGCCTCTAGGGCATATTTCCAACTGTCTCCCACTTGCACTAGAGTCAATAATATAGTCCTCACATCGCCATGCGATTTACATTGTAATAAATCGAACATCAATACAGTTCTGGTGTTGATCATGTTTTGCCCGTGGAATAGGTTTAGTCAGCGGGTCTGCTACATTCAGATCCATTTGCACTTTGCAAATGTTCACGTCCTCTCCTTCGACGTAGTCGCGGATCAGGTTGAAGCGTCGTTTGATGTATCTGGTCTTCTTGTGAAACCTTGGTTCCTTTGCTAAGGCAATGGCACCAGTGTTGTCACATAACAGAGTTAATGGATCTAGTGCGCTCGGCACAACTCCAAGATCTGTCATGAACTGCTTCATCCAGACACCCTCCTTTGCTGCCTCCGAGGCAGCCATGTACACCGCTTCACATGTAGAATCTGCTACGACGCTCTGCTTGGAACTGCACCAGCTTACTGCACCCCCATTAAGAATAAATACGTATCCGGTTTGTGACTTAGAGTCATCCGGATCGGTGTCAAAACTTGTGTCGACATAACCCTTTACGATGAGCTCTTTGTCACTTCCATAAACGAGAAACATTTCCTTAGTCCTTTTCAGGTACTTCAGAATATTCTTGACCGCCGTCCAGTGATCCACTCCTGGATTACTATGAAACCTGCCTGCCATACTTATGGCCAAGCTGACGTCTGGTGTAGTGCACAGCATTGCATACATGATAGAACCTACGGCTGAAGCGTAGGGGACGGAACTCATTTGTTCTATATCTTCCACAGTTGCTGGGCATTGAGTCTTACTCAATTTTATACCTTGTAATACTAGCAATAACCCTTTCTTGGACTGATCCATTTTGAACTTCGTCAAAACTTTATCAAGGTATGTGCTTTGTGAAAGTCCTATCAGGCGTTTCGATCCATCCCTATAGATCTTAATGCCTAGAATGTAAGCAGCTTCTCCTAGGTCCTTCATAGAGAAACTTTTATTCAAGTAATCTTTTATGCTCTCCAAAAGCTCCACGTTGTTTCCAATCAGCAATATGGCATCCACATATAATATTAGAAACGCCACAGAGCTCCCACTCACTTTCTTGTAAATACAAGATTCTCCAACCACTTGTATAAACTCAAATTCTTTGATCACCTCATCAAAGCGCTTATTCCAACTCCGAGATGCTTGCACCGGTCCATAAATGGATCGCTGGAGCTTGCATACTTTGTTAGCATTCTTAGGATCGACAAAACCTTCAGGTTGCATCATATATAACTCTTCCTTAAGAAAACCGTTAAGGAACGCCGTTTTGACATCCATCTGCCAGATTTCATAATCGTAAAAGGCAGCTATTGCTAACATGATTCAGATGGACTTAAGCATCGCTACCGGTGAGAAGTCTCATCGTAGTCAACTCCTTGAACTTGTGAAAAACCCTTTGCCACAAGTCAAGCTTTATAAACGGTCATATTACTGTCTGCGTCCGTCTTCTTCTTATAGATCCATTTATTCTGAATAGCCTTGCGGCTTTTAGGTAGTACTTCCAAAGTCCACACTTTGTTCTCGTACATGGATCCTATCTCGGACTTCATGGCTCTAGCCATTTGTTGGAATCTGGGCCCACCATTGCTTCTTCATAATTCGCAGGTTCATTGTTGTCCAACAACATAATTGATAAGACATGATTACCATACCACTCAGGACCAGTACGTGATCTTGTCGACCTGTGAGGTTCGATAGGAACTTGATCCGAAGTTTCATGATCATCATCATCAACTTGCTCCTCAACCGGCGCCGCAGGAACAGGGGTTTCCCCTTGCCGTGCGCCACCATCTAGAGGGTTTAGAGGTTCGACAACCTCATAAAGTTCTATCTTCCTCCCACTCAATTCTTTCGACATAAACTCCTTCTCAAGAAAAGCTCCATTTTTAGCAACAAACACTTTGCCCTCGGATTTGAGATAGAAGGTATACCCAACTGTCTCTCTTGGGTAACCTATGAAGACGCACTTTTCCGCTTTGGGTTCCAGCTTTTCAGGCTGAAGCTTTTTGACATAAGCATCACATCCCCAAACTTTAAGAAACGTCAATTTTGGTCTTTTGCCATACCATAGTTCGTATGGTATCGTCTCAACGGATTTTGATGGTGCCCTATTTCAAGTGAATGCACCTGTCTCTAATGCATAACCCCAAAACGATAATGGAAAATCGGTAAGAGACATCATAGATCGCACCATCTCTAATAAAGTACGATTATGACGTTCGGACACACCATTACGCTGTGGTGTTTGATACGTCTCCAACGTATCTATAATTTTTGATGGTTTCATGCTATTATCTTGTCAAACTTTGGATGTTTAGCATGCCTTTTATTTATTTTCTGGGACTAACTTATTAATTCAGTGCGAAGTGCCAGTTCCTGTTTTTTCCATGTTTTTGACCCCTTTCAGAGGAGATTTTGGGGACTAGGGAGCCAAGCCAGAAGAGCCCCAAGGGCCCCACAAGCCCCCACCCCGCGGCCAGGGGGGCCGCGCCATGCAGGCTTGTGGGCCCCCTGGAGGTCTCCTGACCTAGATCTTGCGCCTATAAATTCCCAAATATTACCAAAAAATCAGAGGACGATTGCAATCAGTTTTCCGCCGCCGCAAGCTTCTGTCTCCGCAAGATCCCATCTGGGGCACGTCCTGGTGCCCCGCCGGAGGGGGGATTCGGACACGGAAGGCTTCTCCATCAACACCATGACCTCTCCGATGATGAGTGAGTAGTTCACCATAGACCTACAGGTCCATAGCTAGTAACTAGATGGCTTCTTCTCTCTCTTGGATCTTCAATACAAAGTTCTCCATGATCTTCATGGAGATCTATCCGATGTAATCTTATTTTGCGGTGTGTCTGTCGAGATCCGATGAATTGTGGATTTATGATCAGATTAATCTTATTTGAGTTTATTTTGATCTCTCTTATGCATGATTTCATATCCTTGTAATTCTCTTCGAGTTGTGGGTTTTGTTTGGCCAACTAGATCTATGATTCTTGCAATGGGAGAAGTGCTTGGTTTTGGGTTCATGCTGTGCGGTGACCTCACTCAGTGACAGAAGGGGTAGCGAGGCACGTATCGTGTTGTTGCCATCAAGTGTAAAAAGATGGGGTTTTCATCATTGGTTTGAGATTATCCCTCTACATCATGTCATCTTGCTTAAAGCGTTACTCTGTTCGTCATGAACTCAATACACTAGATGCATGCTGGATAGCGGTCGATGTGTGGAGTAATAGTAGTAGATGCAGAAAGTATCGGTCTACTTGTCTCGGACGTGATGCCTATATGCTAGATCATTGCCTTAGATATCGTCATGACTTTGCGCGGTTCTATCAATTGCTCGACAGTAATTTGTTCACCCACCGTAATACTTGCTATTTTGAGAGAAGCCTCTAGTGAACACTATGGCCCCCAGGGTCTAATCCACACCATATTTTCAGCCTTACACTTTTTACTTCGTTGCACTTTCCGCCTTCAGATCTCACTTTGCAAACAATCTTGAAGGGATTGACAACCCCTTTGAAGCGTTGGGTGCAAGCTTGTTTGTGTTTGCGCAGGTACTTTGGACTTGACAAGACCCTCCTTCTGGATCGATACCTTGGTTCTCAAACTGAGGGAAATACTTACTTCTCCTGTGTTGCATCACCCTTTCCTCTTCAAGGTTAAAACCAACGCAAGCCCAATCTTCGTCAACGTGTCAATTTCTGGCGCTGTTGTTTGAGAAGTAGCAGAAGGATTTCTGGCGCCGTTGTCGGGGAGGAAGATCAAGTCAAGAACTCATCCAAGTAAGTGTTGCATACTAATCTCTTGCATTTACTTTGTTTGCCAGTTGCCTCTCGTTTTCCTCTCCCCCACTTCACCAATTTGCCTTTTTCGTTTGCCTTTTTCGTTTGGCCTTTTTCTCGCGTGCTTTTTGTTTGCTCGTGTGCTTGCTTGCTTGCTGAAGTCACCATGAACGAAAACACCAAGCTTTGTGACTTTTCGAATACTAATAATAATGATTTTATTAGTACTCCATTGCTCCCGCCACTAGTGTAGAGTCATACGAAATCAATGCCGCTTTGCTGAATCTTGTTATGAAAGAGAAATTCTCTGGCCTTCCTAGTGAAGATGCCGCATCCCATCTCAATACCTTCATGGAGCTTTGCGATATGCAAAAGAAAATAGATGTGGATAATGACGTGATTAAATTGAAGCTTTTTTACTTTCTCGTTGCGAGATCGCGCAATAACTTGGTTTTCTTCTTTGCCCCAAAATAGTATCAGTTCTTGGGATAAGTGCAAAGATGCTTATATATCCAAGTATTTTCCGCCGGCTAAGATCATCTCTCTCCGTAATGATATCATGAATTTCAAGCAACTTGATCATGAGCATGTTGCACAAGCTTGGGAGAGAATGAAATTAATGATTAGAAATTGTCCCGCTCATGGCTTGAGCCTTTGTATGATTATTCAAATCTTTTACGCTCACTTGAATTTAGCTTCTAGAAATATCTTGGACTCCGCTATAGGTGGAACGTTCATGGAAATCACGTTAGGAGTAGCCACAAAGCTCTTAGACAACATCATGATGATCTACTCTCAGTGGCACACTGAAAGGTCATCTACTAGTAAGAAGGTACACGCTATAGAAGAAATTAACTCGTTGAGTGCTAAGATGGATGAGTTAACGAATTTGGTTGCTAGTAGAAGTGATCCTTTGGATCCTAATGATTTGCCTTTGTCTTATTTGATTGAGACTAGCAACGCTAGCTTGGACGTTAATTTTTTTGGTAGGAATAACTGTTGGGGAACGTCGCATGGGAAACAAAATTTTCCTACGCGCACGAAGATCTATCATGGTGATGTCCATCTACGAGAGGGTATTTCCGATCTACGTACCCTTGTAGATCGCACAGCAGAAGCGTTAGTGAACGCGGTTGATGTAGTGGAACGTCCTCACGTCCCTCGATCCGCCCCGCGAACCGTCCCACGAACCGTCCCGCGATCCGTCCCACGATCTAGTGCCGAACGGACGGCACCTCCGCGTTCAGCACACGTACAGCTCGACGATGATCTCGGCCTTGTTGATCCAGCAAGAGAGACGGAGAGGTATAAGAGTTCTCCGGCAGCGTGACGTCACTCCGGAGGTTGGTGATGATCTAATCTCGGCAGGGCTCCGCCCGAGCTCCGCAGAAACGCGATCTAGAGGTAAAACCGTGGAGTTATGTGGTCGGGCTGCCTTGGAAAAGTTGTCACAAATCAGCCCTAATTGCTCCATATATATAGGAGGAGGGAGGGGAGGCTTGCCGTGAGGCTCAAGGAGCCCCAAGGGCTGCGCCACCAAGGGAGGAGGAGTCCTCCTCCAATCCTAGTCCAACTAGGATTGGAAAGTGGAGTCCTTCTCTCCTTTCCCACCTCCTTTTTTTTTCTTTTCTCTTTGATTTTCTATCCTTGGCGCATAGGGCCCTCTTGGGCTGTCCCACCAGCCCACCAAGGGCTGGTGCGCCACCCCCAAGGCCTATGGGCTTCCCCGGGGTGGGTTGCCCCCCCGGTGAACATCCGAAACCCATTCGTCATTCCCGGTACATTCCCGGTAACTCCGAAAACCTTCCGGTAGTCAAATGAGGTCATCCTATATATCAATCTTTGTTTCCGGACCATTCCGGAAACCCTCGTGACGTCCGTGATGTCATCCGGGACTCCGAACAAGATTCGGTAACCAACCATATAACTCAAATACGCATAAAACAACGTTGAACCTTAAGTGTGCAGACCCTGCAGGTTCGAGAACTATGTAGACATGACCCGAGTGACTCCTCGGTCAATATCCAATAGCGGGACCTGGATGCCCATATTGGATCCCACATATTCTTCGAAGATCTTATCGTTTGAACCTCACTGCCAAGGATTCATATAATCCCGTATGTCATTCCCTTTGTCCTTCGGTATGTTACTTGCCCGAGATTCGATCGTCAGTATTCGTATACCTATTTCAATCTCGTTTACCAGCAAGTCTCTTTACTCGTTCCGTAATACAAGATCCCGCAACTTACACTAAGTCACATTGCTTGCAAGGCTTGTGTGAGATGTTGTATTACCGAGTGGGCTCCGAGATACCTCTCCGTCACACGGAGTGACAAATCCTAGTCTCGATCCATACTAACTCAACGAACACCTTCGGAGATACCTGTAGAGCATCTTTATAGTCACCCAGTTACGTTGCGACGTTTGATACACACAAAGCATTCCTTCGGTGTCAGTGAGTTATATGATCTCATGGTTATAGGAACAAATACTTGACACGCAGAAAACAGTAGCAACAAAATGACACGATCAACATGCTACGTCTATTAGTTTGGGTCTAGTCCATCACGTGATTCTCCTAATGACGTGATCCAGTTATCAAGCAACAACACCTTGTATATAATCAGAAGACCCTGACTATCTTTGATCAACTGGCTAGCCAACTAGAGGCTTGCTAGGGACAGTGTTTTGTCTATGTATCCACACATGTATATAAGTCTTCATTGAATACAATTATAGCATGGATAATAAACGATTATCTTGATACAGGAATTGTAATAATAAATATATTTATTATTGCCTCTAGGGCATAATTCCAACAATAACTTTGGCAACAACAACGCTTTTAGAGGAAACTATGTTCCTAGGCCTTTTCCTAGTAACTCCTCTAATAACTTTGGCAACTCCTACAACAATACCCATGGAAATTACAATAGATTACCCTCTGATCTAGAGAGTAATATCAAAGAGTTCATCAACTCTCAAAAGATTTTCAATGCGTCCATAGAGGAAAAACTACACAAAATTGACGATTTCGCTAAGAGCGTTGATAGGATTTCTTGTGATGTTTATGCTTTGAAAGTTAGATATGCTCCTCCCAAAATCAACATGGATGTAACTTTGAAAGCTATGCATGTT
The DNA here is from genome assembly GCF_904849725.1 of Hordeum vulgare subsp. vulgare. Lineage (NCBI taxonomy): Eukaryota > Viridiplantae > Streptophyta > Magnoliopsida > Poales > Poaceae > Hordeum > Hordeum vulgare. Next base: position 88,366,291 of record NC_058520.1, read on the forward strand.
TCCATGATTGAGAGCCAAGAAAGAACCGCCCAAATTTGTGCTAGACATGAATGGCTCAAAAAGGTGTGTTCTCGTGATGAGAATCACGAAGATCTTAAAGTGCTTGGTGTGACTCCCATTTAATATTTGTTTTCTTGTGTCAAACCTAATGATTATGGGGCTGGATTTGAATCCACTTTGGTTGAAAAGTGCCCCAATGATTCGGTGTCCACCTACCTTGATGCTAAAAGCATTAAAAGTGGAGTAGAAGACGTTAAAACTTTGAGTAGTAATGAAATTACTACCATGGATTTCAAGGAATTCAATTATGATAGTTGCTCCTTGATTGAATGCATTTCTTTGATGCAATCCATGTTGAACTCTCCACACGCTTATAGCCAAAACAAAGCCTTTACCGTTCATATCGTCGAAGCTATGATAAAAGATCTTGAAGAGAAACTTGAATTGGAAGTCTCTATCCCTAGAAAGCTTCATGATGAGTGGGAACCTACCATCAAAATCAAAATAAAAAACTATGAGTGCAATGCTTTGTGTGATTTGGGTGCTAGTGTTTCTGCGATTCCAAAGTGTTTATGTGATATTCTAGGTTTTAATGAGATTGAAGAGTGTTCTATTGATTTGCATCTTGCTGATTCTACTATCAAGAAACCCATGGGAAGGATCAATGATGTTCTTATTATTGCAAATAGGAACTATGTACCTGTGGATTTCATTGTGCTTGACATTGATTGCCATCCTACATGCCCTATTATTCTTGGTAGACCTTTCCTAAGGACTATCGGTGCTATCATCGATATGAAGGAAGAGAATATTAGATTGCAATTTCCTTTAAGGAAGGGCATGGAACACTTTCCTAGAAATAAAATAAGATTGCCTTATGAATCCATGATGAGGGCTACTTATGGTTTGAGCACCAAAGACGACGATACATGATTCTATCGCTTCTATGCCTAGCTAAGGGCGTTAAACAATAGCGCTTGTTGGGAGGCAACCCAATAAATTTATCTTTTTCTTTCTGTTCTGTTGCGTCCACACTTTCAAAATTCTGTCGTGATTGTGTTTTTTGTGTTTCTTTTTGTGTTTGAGCCAAGCAAAACCTTTATGACTAGTCTTGGTAATGGTTGTTTGATCCTGTTGGAAAAAGACAGAAACTTTTCGCTCACGAGATGATTTTCATTTTTTTATTCAGAAAGAGATTTTGAGTTGATTCTTTTTGCTGCTGATTGATATGCTTTTTCCCCAGACCGTCGTAATATTTCAGATTTTTTGAGGTAACAGAAGTATACGAAGTATACAGATTTCTACAGACTGGTCTGTTTTTGACAGATTCTGTTTTTGTTGAGTTGGTTGCTTGTTTTGATGAAACTATGTTAGTATCGGGGGGTACTAGCCATGAGAAAGTGATAATACACTGGCCCATCATCAATATACATGGAATTCAAGTTTGCTACAGTACCAAAGGAAGTGGTAGTTTGTTTTCTTGTACTAATGTTATCATAAGTTTCTGTTTAAGTTCTGTGTTGTGAAGTTTTCAAGTTTTGTGTGACGTTCTCATGGACAAAGAGATAAGGAGTGGAAAGAGCTCAAGCTTGGGGATGCCCAAGGCCCCCCAAGCCAAATTCAAGGACACCAAAAAGCCTAAGCTTGGGGATGCCTCGAGAAGGCATCCCCTCTTTCGTCTTCAATCCATCGGTAACATTACTTGGAGCTATATTTTTATTCACCACATGATATGTGTTTTGCTTGGAGCGTCTTGTATCTTAGGAGTCCTTTCTTTTTGTTGTGTCACAATCATCCTTGCTGCACACCTTTTTGAGAGAGGGGCACATGCACTCATCGTGATTTTGCTAGAATGCTCATTGTGCTTCACTTATATATTTTGAGCTAGATACTTTTGCTCTTGTGCTTCACTTATATCTTTTGAGCTAGATACTTTTGCTCTTGTGCTTCACTTATATCTTTAGAGAACGGCGGTGCGTGATTTGGTAGTTGGCTTATGCTATGAAAGTAGTCCCATGTGCTAGATATCCAAAGAGGATGCAAAAACCTCCATCTTCATGTGCATTGTGTAGAAAGAGAAGTTTTGATTCCGCTCAATTAGTTTTGAGACGTGGATTCGGTAATATTAAAAGTTATGTTAATAGGGTGTTGTGAATCTAGAAATACTTGTGTTGAAGTTAGTGATTCCCGTAGCATGCACCTATGGTGAACCGCTATGTTAGGAAGTCGAAGCATAATTGATCTATTGATTGTCATCCTTTGTGTTGAGGTTGGGATCGCGTGATGGTTTACACCTACCAACCCTCCCCCTCGGAGTATGCGTTTAGCACTTTGTTTCGATTACTAATAAAAACTTTTACAACAAGTATGTGGGTTCTTTATGACTAATGTTGAGTCCATGGTATAGATGCACTTTCACCTTCCACCATTGCTAGCCTCTCTAGCGCCGCGCAATTCTCGCCGGTGCATGAACCCACCAAATTCCTTCCTCAAAACAGCCACCATACCTACCTACTATGGCATTTTCATAGCCATTCCGAGATATATTGCCATGCAACTCCCACCATTCCGTCTCATGACTTGTGTCGTCACTCTCATATTGCCATTTCATGATCATACTAGATTGTTGCACATCCCGGTACACTACCGGAGGCATTTCCTATGGAGTCATCATTATTGTGATCTTTGAGCTTTGAGTAACTAAAAAGTGTGATGATCATCATTATTAGAGCATTGTCCCATGTGAGGAAATAAAAAAAAAGAGGGCAAAGAGCCCAAAAACAAAAAAAAAGAGAAAAAAAGAGAGGCCTAAGAGCCCAAATAAAAAAAAGAAATGAGAGAAAAGAGAGAAGGGACAATGCTACTATCTTTTTCCACACTTGTGCTTCATGTTAGCACCATGTTCTTCTTGATTGAGAGCTTCTTGCTTTGTCACTACCATACACTAGTGGGAATCTTCATTATATAACTTGGCTTGTATATTCCAATGATGGGCTTCCTCAAAATTGCCCTAGGTCTTCGTGAGCAAGCAAGTTGGATGCACACCCACTAGTTTTCCTTTTGAGCTTTCATATACTTATAGCTCTAGTGCATCTCTTGTATGGCAATCCCTACTCATTCACATTGATATCTATTAATGGGCATCTCCATAGCCTATTGATACGCCGAGTCAGTGTGACCATCTCCTCCTTTTTGTCTCACAACCACCACCACACTCTATTCCACCTATAGTGCTATACCCATGGCTCGCGCTCATGTATTGCGTGATAGTTATAAAAAGTTTGAGAAAGTAAGAGTGCGAAAACAATTACTTGGCCAATTCCAGGGTTGTGCATGATTTACATTAGTTGTGTGAGGATGATGGAGCATAGCCAGACTATATGATTTTATAGGGATAACTTTCTTTGGCCTTGTTATTTTGAAAGTTCATGATTACTATGCTAGTTTGCTTGAAGTATTATTGGTTTCATGTCAATAGCAAACTATTGTTTTGAATCTTACGGATCTGAACATTCATGCCACGTGAAATAAGTTGCAAAGGACAACTATGCTAGGTAGCATTCCACATAAAAAATCATTCTTTTTCACTTCCCTACTCGAGGACGAGCATGAGTTAAGCTTGGGGATGCTTGATACGTCTCCAACGTATCTATAATTTTTGATGGTTTCATGCTATTATCTTGTCAAACTTTGGATGTTTTGCATGCCTTTTATTTATTTTCTGGGACTAACTTATTAATTCAGTTCCAAGTGCCAGTTCCTGTTTTTTCCTTGTTTTTGACCCCTTTCAGAGAAGATTTTGAAACGGAGTCCAAACGGAAGAAAATCCCCGAAAAGATTTTTTCTGGAACAGAAGAAGATCGGGGGACTTGGGAGCCAAGCCAGAAGAGCCCCAGGGGCCCCACAAGCCCCCACCCCACGGCCAGGGGGGCGCGCCATGCAGGCTTGTGGGCCCCCTGGAGGTCTCCTGACCTAGATCTTGCGCCTATAAATTCCCAAATATTCCCAAAAAAATCAGAGGACGATCGCAATCACTTTTCCGCCGCCGCAAGCTTCTGTCTCCGCAAGATCCCATCTGGGGCACGTCCTAGTGCCCTGCCGGAGGGGGGGATTCGGACACGGAAGGCTTCTCCATCAACACCATGACCTCTCCGATGATGCGTGAGTAGTTCACCATAGACCTACGGGTCCATAGCTAGTAACTAGAGGGCTTCTTCTCTCTCTTGGATCTTCAATACAAAGTTCTCCATGATCTTCATGGAGGTCTATCCGATGTAATCTTGTTTTGCGGTGTGTTTGTCGAGATCCAATGAATTGTGGATTTATGATCAGATTATCTATGAATCTTATTTGAGTTTCTTCTGATCTCTCTTATGCATGATTTCATATCCTTGTAATTCTCTTCGAGTTGTGGGTTTTGTTTGGCCAACTAGATCTATGATTCTTGCAATGGGAGAAGCGCTTAGTTTTGGGTTCATACCGTGCAGTGACCTCACCCAGTGATAGAAGGGGTAGCGAGGCACGCATCATGTTGTTGCCATCAAGGGTAAAAATATGGGGTTTTCATCATTGGTTTGAGATTATCCCTCTACATCATGTCAGCTTGCTTAAGGCATTACTCTGTTCGTCATGAACTCAATACACTAGATGCATGCTGGATAGCGGTCGATGTGTCGAGTAATAGTAGTAGATGCAGAAAGTATCGGTCTACTTGTCTCGGACGTGATGCCTATATGCTAGATCATTGCCTTAGATATCGTCATGACTTTGCGCGGTTCTATCAATTGCTCGACAGTAATTTGTTCACCCACCATAATACTTGCTATTTTGAGAGAAGCCTCTAGTGAACACTATGGCCCCCAGGGTCTACTCCACACCATATTTTCAGCCTTACACTTTTTACTTCGTTGCACTTTCCGCCTTCAGATCTCACTTTGGAAACAATCTTGAAGGGATTGACAACCCCTTTGAAGCGTTGGGTGCAAGCTTGTTTGTGTTTGCGCAGGTACTCTAGACTTGACGAGACCCTCCTTCTGGATCGATACCTTGGTTCTCAAACTAAGGGAAATACTTACTGCTCCTGTGCTACGTCACCCTTTCCTCTTCAAGGGAAAAACCAACACAAGCCCAATCTCCGTCAACGTGTCAATTTCTGGCGCTGTTGTTTGAGAAGTAGCAGTGTTCCAGGTGGTGTTAATTGTGAAACAATTCCACATTGTCTCAAGTGAGCACCAAACTCGAAACTCAGATATTCACCCCCACGATCAGACCGTAGGAACTTAATCTTCTTGTTACGATGATTTTCAACTTCACTATGAAATTCTTGAACTTCTCAAACGTTTCAGGCTTGTGCTTCATCAAGTAGACATAACCATATCTACTCAAATTGTTAGTGAAGGTGAGAAAATAACGATATCCGTCGTGCGCCTCCACACTCATTGGACCACACACACCGGTATGTATGATTTCCAACAAGTCACTTGCACGCTCCATTGTTCCGGAGAACGGAGTCTTAGTCATCTTGCCCATGAGGCATGGTTCGCACGTGTCAAGTGAATCAAGGCCAAGTGACTCCAAAATTCCATTGGTATGGATTTTCTTCATGCGCTTTACACCAATATGACCTAAGCGGCAGTGCCATAAAAACATGGCGCTATCATTGTTAACTCTAACTCTTTTGGTCTAGTGTTATGTATATGTGTACCATTGCTATCAAGATTCAATATGAACAATCCTCTTACATTGGGTGCATGACCATAAAATATATTACTCATAGAAATATAAGAACCATTATTCTCTGACTTAAATGAGTAACCGTCTCGCAATAAACAAGATCCAGATATAATGTTCATGCTTAACGCACGTACTAAATAACAATTATTTAAGTTCATAACTAATCCTGATGGTAACTTGTGATAGCATGGCTTATTAGGGATGATAGACTACTCATATCAATAAGGAATTCCTTCTTTTCCGGGAGCCCATTGATGACCCACAAGTATAGGGGATCAATCATATTCCTTTCGATAAGTAAGAGTGTCGAACCCAACGAGGAGCAGAAGGATCTCACAAGTGGTTTTCAGCAAGGTAATATCTGCAAGCACAGAAATTATCGGTAACAAGTGATTGTATGGTGAGATGATTCGTAGCAAGCAACAAGTAACAAAAGTAGCAACAGTGTAGCAAAGTGGCCCAATCCCTTTTGTATAAAGGGACAAGCCTGGAAAAAGTCTTATAGGAGGGAAAACGCTCCCGAGGACACACGGGAATTTCTGTCATGCTAGTTTTCATCATGTTCATATGATTCGCGTTCGTTACTTTGATAGTTTGATATGTGGGTGGACCGGTGCTTGGGTACTGCCCTTACTTGGACAAGCATCCCACTTATGATTAACCCCTCTCGCAAGCATCTGCAACTATGAAAGAAGAATTAAGACAAAGTCTAACCATAGCATTAAACTAGTGGATCCAATTCAGCCCCTTACGAAGCAACACATAAACTAGGGTTTAAGCTTTTGTCACTCTAGCAACCATCATCTACTTACTACTTCCCAATGCCTTCCTCCAGGCACAAATAATGGTGAAGTGTTATGTAGTCGACGTTCACATAACACCACTAGAGGAAAAACAACATACAACACATCAAAATATCGAACGAATACCAAATTCACATGACTACTATTAGCATGACTTATCCCATGTCCTCAGGAACAAAAGTAACTACTCACAAAGCATAATCATATTCATGACCAGAGAGGTAATGAGTATCATCAAGGATCTGAACATAAACTCTTGCACCAAATAATCCAACTGGCATCAACTACAAGGAGTAATTAACACTACTAGCAACCTTACAAGTACCAATCGGAGTCGTGAGACGGAGATTGGTTACAAGTGATGAACTAGGGTTTGGAGATGAGATGGTGCTGATGAAGATGTTGATGGTGACGAGTACCCTCCGATGAGAGGAGTGTTGGTGATGACGATGGCGATGATTTCCCACTCCGGGAGGGAAGTTTCCCCGGCAGGATCGTCCTGCCGGAGCTCTAGATTGGTTCTGCTCAAGTTCCGCCTCATGGCGGCGGAGAATCCTCCGAAAAGCTCCCCTCTGATTTTTTTCCGGACGAAACCCTTCATATAGCAAAAGATGAGCGCCGGAGGGGCAACAGGGGGCCCACAAGCCCCCCAGGCCCGGCCAGGGGGGTAGGCCGGGCCTGGCAGGCTTGTGGCCTCCAGGTGGCGCCCCTCTGGTACTTCTTCCGCCCAGTATTTTTTATATATTCCCAGAAAATTCCACGTTGATTTTCATGGCTTCTGGAGTTGCGCAGAATAGGCATCTCAAACTTGCTCCTTTTTCAGGCCAGAATTCCAGCTGCCGGCATTCTCCCTCTTCATGTAAACCTTGCAAAATAAGAGAGAAAAGGCATAAGTATTGTACCTCGAAGTGTAATAACAGCCCAAAAAGCAATAAATATCAACATGGAAGCATGATGCAAAATGGACGTATCAACTCCCCCAAGCTTAGACCTTACTTGTCCTCAAGCAAAAGCCTAGATCAATAAACATGACCACATGTTTAGGGAGAGAGGTGTCGACAAAACAAGATACCAACATGGAGGCATCATGATCAAGATTAGAACAACAACACCAACATATAATCTCTCATGCTAAAGTGGCAATCCCTTCACAAAGTAAAGTATGGATCAAGAACCTTACCGAGAAGTAACAACCGATAGCCTTTAGTCATTGAAGCAATTGCAATTTATCACAACATCAGAAAGAGTCAAATAAGAGCTTGTAAAGCAAATCCACATACTCAATCATCTTTTCATTCTCTACAATTGCTACAACTCACGTGGTACTCATGAGATCAAAGTTTTAGCTGGACACAGAGAAAGATAGGGGCTTATAGTTTTGCCTCCCAACTGCTTACCTCAAGGGTAATGTCAACAATAATAATTCATGAATACTTACTTCCAAGTTGACATATGAATATAGATCTTTCCCTAGCATATGACGTTAGCCAAGATAAAGGTGAAACAAGGAATTGGTGAAGATCACCATGACTCTTTCAAGGGCAAAAAGTAAAGGTACAAGATTGGCCCTTCGCAGAGGGAAGCAGAGGTTGTCATGCGCTTTTGAGGTTTGGATGCGTGTCCTCTTAGTGCAGAGGAACGCCACTTTATATTGATTTAAATCTTGGCATAAGTAAAGGCAAAAGATATGATGGTGATACGATACCGGGGCAACTCCCCCAAGCTTGGCATAAGCCAAGGGGATTGCCCATACCCATGCTCAATTGTCTTCCTTTGGAGGTGATGGTGGTGGAGTTGTTAAAACATGGGCTTGATCCTCCGTCTTCCAAGGCATAGGTGCTCCATCATGGAAAGATGAACGACTCTCCGGAATCCTCAAATCTGCAGCCAACCGTATTGATTTAAATCTATACTCATACTCATAGTTTTGGTTCTGCAGGTCATAGATCTGGGCCTCGAGTTGATCAATCCTGTCATAGAGCCTGGAGAGGTGCTTCCCAATGTCATTGGCATCAGTCATGTTCTTGTTGGTGAACTCCGTGATCATCATGTGGTTGGCGTTGAGTCCACGCTCCACCATCCCTTGGAACTTGAAGACTTGTTGCTCCATTGCTCCGAGCCTCGTCTCCATGCTTCCGGTCTTCTTGGGCCCCTAAACATCACGGATGTGCAACATCCCCTCACGCATCTCGATAGATTGAGGGTATTGCAGCACTCCCGCTAGGTAAGGATTGATGACCTTCTCGAAGATCTTTTCCTTCGGAGCTTTTGGGGACGTCATAGAGATCTAGATCTGCAGCAGAAACAAGCTCGAAACAAAAACAGAGGGAATTTGTGTGATACAGAGATCAGACCTTTCGGGAGAATATATAATGATTTTTTCCAGACCAGAAGGAGTACTCTGCACGAAAACGGAGTCCGGGAGGCGCATGAGGCGGCCACAAGCCCTCCAGCCCCGGCCAGGGGGGTAGGCCGGGCCTAGGAGGCTTGTCGCCTCCTCGGGCACTTTCTGGACTGCTTTAAATTTTTCTATTTTTTCAAATATTCCAAAATGGAGGAAAATTGCTACGGGAAAGGTTTTGGAGTTGGTTTACTTACCATATCACATACCTCTTCATTTTCGGAGTCTGAAACAGGCTGATAAATATCCCTTATGTACTCCTCCGGAGTTATGGTATTGATAATGTTGCTTTCAACATTTATGGGAGTACCTGAGATATAATGATTGATTCTCTGCCCGTTTACCACTCTCGGACAATTACCTTCCATGTTGTTGATCTTGATAGCACCGGAACGATATACTTCCTCAACAATATAGGGACCTTCCCATTTAGAGAGAAGCTTGCCTGCAAAAAATCTTAAGCGAGAATTGTATAGCAAGACATAATCACCTATATTGAACTCACGCTTTTGTATCCTCTTATCATGCCACCTCTTAACCTTTTCTTTGAATAACTTGGCATTTTCGCATGCCTGAGTTCTCCATTCATCAAGCAAGCTAATGTCAAATAACCTCTTCTCACCAACAAGTTTTAAATCAAAGTTAAGCTCTTTGATTGCCCAATAAGCTTTATGCTCTAGCTCAAGATGTAGATGACATGCTTTACCATACACCATTTTGTACGGAGACATGCCCATGGGATTCTTATAGGTAGTTCTAAAAGCCCACAGTGCATAATCGAGCTTCTTAGACCAATTCTTTCTAGACCTGTTGACAGTCTTTTGCAGAATCAGTTTAATCTTTCTATTGCTTAGCTCTACTTGACCACTGGACTGAGGGTGATAGGGAGACGAAATTATATGGTTGACATCATACTTAGCAAGCATTTTACGGAAAGCACCATGAATGAAATGTGAGCCACCGTCGGTCATTAGATATCTAGGGACTCCAAATCTAGGGAAGATAACTTCCTTAAGCATCTTGATAGAGGTGTTTTGATCAGCACTACTAGTGGGGATAGCTTCTACCCACTTAGTGACATAATCAAAAACAACTAGGATATGAGTATACCCATTGGATTTTGGAAAAGGTCCCATATAATCAAAGCCCCAAACATCAAATGGTTCAATGACAAGTGAATAGTTCATAGGCATTTCCTGACGTTTACTAATATTACCTATTCTTTGACATTCGTCACAAGACAAGACAAATTTACGGGCATCCTCGAAGAGCGTGGGCCAATAGAAACCTGATTGCAATACCTTGTGTGCAGTTCTATCTCCCGCATGGTGTCCTCCGTAGGCCTCGGAGTGACACTTTTGTAGGATATGTCCATGTTCATGTTCAGGTACACAACATCTAATAACACCATCTACTCCTTCCTTATAAAGGTGAGGATCATCCCAAAAGTAATGTCTCAAGTCAAAAAATAATTTCTTCTTTTGCTGGTATGTGAAACTAGGTGGTATATATTTGGCAACTATATAGTTTGCATAATCAACATACCATGGTGCACTACGTGAAGCATTGATGACATTTAATTGCTCATCGAGAAAGCTATCATCAATAGGTTGTGGGTCATCAAGAATGTTCTCCAACCTAGACAAGTCATCTACTACTGGGTTATCAACACCCTTCCTGCCGACAACGTGCAAATCAAATTCTTGTAGCAAGAGAACCCATCTGATAAGTCTAGGTTTAGCGTCTTTCTTCTCCATGAGGTACTTAATAGCAGCATGATCAGTGTGAATAGTGACTTTGGAATCAACTATGTAAGACCTGAACTTTTCTCATGCAAACACGACTGCTAAAAATTCTTTTTCTGTAGTAGCATTGTTTCTTTGGGCACTGTCTAGAGTTTTACTAGCATAGTGAATAACATTCAACTTTTTATCAACTCTTTGCCCTAGGACAGCACCAACAACATAATCACTAGCATCACACATGATTTCAAAAGGTAAGTTCCAATCAGGTGGTTGAACAATAGGTGCAGTTATCAAAGCCCTCTTAAGTATTTTGAAGGCTTCCTCAAAATCATCGTCAAAAACAAAAGGAATGTCCTTTTGTAAGATATTGGTAAGAGGCCTAGAAATCTTAGAGAAGTCTTTAATGAACCTTCTATAGAAACCAGCATGACCAAGGAAACTTATTATACCTTTGATATCTGTGGGGTATGGCATTTTCTCGATTGCATCAACCTTAGCATTATCGACTTAAATACCTCTTTCAGAAATTTTATGTCCTAAGACGATGCCTTCATTGACCATAAAGTGGCACTTCTCCCAATTCAAGACAAGATTGGTGTCTTTACATCTCTGCAAGACTCGATCAAGGTTGCTGAGGCAATCATCAAAAGAAGACCCATAAACGGAGAAGTCATCCATGAAAACCTCAACAATCTTTTCACAAAAGTCAGAGAATATAGCAATCATACATCTTTGAAAGGTGGCAGGTGCATTACATAAGCCAAAAGGCATACGTCTATAAGCAAAGGTACCGAAAGGGCAGGTGAAAGTGGTTTTCTCCTGATCAGATTGTGCAACTGGTACTTGGGAGAAACCAGAATAACCGTCTAGAAAGCAGAAGTGTGTGTGTTTAGACAGTCTTTCTAGCATTTGGTCGATAAAAGGCAAAGGCTAATGATCTTTCCTAGTGGCTTTATTCAATTTCCTAAAATCGATCACCATCCTATAGCCAGTAATAATCCTTTGCGGGATCAATTCATCCTTATCATTAGGGACAACGGTAATGCCTCCCTTCTTAGGGACGCAATGCACTGGACTCACCCAATCACTATGAGCAACATGATAGATAATACCTGCCTCCAGGAGCTTTAGTATTCTTTTGTTACTACCTCTTTCATCTTAGGATTTAATCTCCTTTGATGATCAGCAACTGGTTTGGAATCAGGATCAGTTTTAATCTTGTGCTGGCATAGAATGGGACTAATGCCTTTAAGATCATCAAGAGTATATCCAATAGCAGCACGGTGCTTCCTCAGAGTTTTTAGTAATTTCTTTTCTTCATGCTCTGAGAGGCTAGCACTAATTATGACAGGATATATCTCTTTTTCATCAAGATAAGCATACTTAAGAGTATCAGGCAACTGTTTAAGCTCGAACACAGGATCACCCTTTGGTGGGGGTGGATCCCCAAGCAGTTCAACAGGCAGATTATTCGTAAGAATAGGATATTGTTCTAAGACAACTCTATCTATCTCATCCCTTTCATCCATATGCATATCATTTTCATGCTCAAGCAAGTATTTCTCTAAGGGATCAGTAGGCGGCAAATCAATAGAAGGTAAGGCAATAGTTTCATCCTTACTAGACAACTCCTTTTCATGAGGTTGTCTACCAAACTTGGAGAAATTGAACTCATGTGACACACCTTCAAAGCCAACAGTGACAGTTTGCTTCTCACAATCAATATGAGCATTGACGGTATTGAGGAAGGGTCTGCCAAATATGATGGGACAAAAGCTATCTTGGGTGGTAGCAAGAACGAGGAAATCAACAGGATACTTCGTTTTACCACACAAGACTTCAACATCCCCAACAATTCCCACAGGGCAGATAGTATCTCTATTGGCAAGATGAATAATGACATCAATAGGCTCTATCTCAATAGGTGCAATCTCATCTTTGATTTCATCATATAAGGATTGAGGTATTGCACTATGACGTTAGTTGTGCTTCCCCGGCAATGGCGCCAGAAAAGTGCTGATCCTGCAATCTCTAGTGTTAGCTAGACGAATGCTTATGACAATGAACCTTCTCCTCCAACGGCACCAGAAGAATGCTGCTAGCACTCACCGGCAATGGAACTGGAAGAATGTTGTTGATGGCCCACCAGCACGTGGGTTTGCAGCAGTTTTCGAGGGTAGAGTATTCGACCCAATTTGTTGATAAGCCAGTGAGGAGGTGAGAGTATACTCTCGAGTATTAGCAGCTGAATTTGTGGGATTCAACCACACCTGAAAGATTAGTATCTGTATCTGCAAGCACAGTAGTAACATCAAAGTAGTATGATAACAACGGTGTCAGAAACGATCTGTTGACGGCAGACTATTCCTAACAATTGTATCAATGGCGCCTCCGTTGCCGCGTTGACGGAAGTTGTCAATTCCCGTCAACGGTAGGTGAACCAACAGTGTAACAAGTAGCAGCAGTGTAACGAGCAATAGCAGTGGCAAGGAACAGCAGTAGTGACAGCAGTAGCAAGTAGCAACAGTAGCAAGCGATAGTAGTAGCAGCAGAGCAAGACAAGTAATAGCAGTAGCAACAGTAGCAGCAACAGAGCAAGACAAGTAACAGCAGTAGGAGCAGAGCAAGACAAGTAACATGAGTAGCAACAGTAGTAGCAGCAGGGCAAGACAAGTAACAACAGTAGCAACAGTAGTAGCAGCAGAGCAAGACAAGTAACAATAGTAGCAACAGTAGTAGCAGCAGAGCAAGACAAGTAACAGCAGTAGGGCAAACTCGTAGGGAATGGGTCGGTGATTTGTTTGGATGATATTCATCATGCAACAGCTATAACACGGAGAGATATGTGGCTAGCTCCCGTTCGTCAATGTGATGTAGGCATGCATTATGTGTGTCGTCATACGTGCTTAGGGAAAAGAACTTGCATGACATCTATTGTCCATCCCTCCCGTGGCAGCGGGGTCCAAAAGGAAACTACGGGATCTTAAGGTTCTCCTTTAAATAAAGAACCGGACCAACGCATTAGCACTTGGTGAACACATGAACTCCTCAAACTATGGTCATCACCGGGAGTGGTTCTGGTTATTGTCACTCCGGGGTTGCCGGATCATAATACATAGTAGGTAACTACAACTTGAAGATCGGATCTAAAACACACATATATTGGTGACAACATAATAATTTCAGATCTGAAATCATGGCACTCGGGCCCTAGTGACAAGCATTAAGCATGGCAAAGTAGTAGCAACATCAATCTTAGAACATAGTGGATACTAGGGATCAATCCCCATCAAAACTAACTCGGTTACATGATAGATCTCATCCTACTCATCACCGCCCAGCGAGCCTACAAATAGATTACTCACGAACGACGAAGAGCTTCATGGAATTGGAGAGGGAAGAAGGTTGATGATGACGATGGCGAAGATTTCCCCTCTCCGGAGCCCAAGACGGACTCCAGATCTGCCCTCCAGATGAAGAACAGGTGGTGGCGGCGCCTCCGAATCGAAAACGCGACGAAAATTCTCTTTTTATTTTTTCTTGGACGAAAGGCAAGTTATAGAGCTCGACTTGGGGGTGGCAGGTGCCTGTGGGCCCCACAAGCCTGCCCACCGCCACCAGGGGTGTGGTGGCGGAGCAGGGGCTTGCGGCCCACTGGCCCACCCCCTGAGGTGGAACTTGGCGCAGATATTTTTGATATTTTCCAAAACTGCTCCCCGTAAGTTTTCAGGATGTTTGGAGAACTTTGATGTCTGCACAAAAATAACACCAAGGCAATTCTGCTGAAAACAACGTCAATCCAGGTTAGTTCCATTCAAATCATGCAAATTAGAGTCCAAAACAAGGGCAAAAGAGTTTGGAAAAGTAGATACGTTGGAGACGTATAAACTCCCCCAAGCTTAAAACCTTGCTTGTCCTCAAGCAACTCAGTTGACATACTGAGAGAGAAAGAAAAACTTTGACAAACTCTGTTTGATCTTGTTGTTGCAACTATGTCTAACTCATAACCAGAATTTTAGCAAGATCACAAGTTAACCACATAAGCAAATGACACAAAGGTCTCACGGTAAACTAATATCAATGGCATCATCAGCTAACGAGCAAATAATAGTGAGTTTCAAATACCAACACTTCAATCAAAACAAGCATGAAGCAATATGAATAGGTGGTATCTCGCTAGCTCTTTCTGAGACCGCAAAACATAAATGCAGAGCACTTTCAAAGATCAAGGGCTGACTAAACATTGTAATTCATAGCAACGAAGATCCAGTTATAGTCATACTCAATATCAATCAAAAGCAAAGCATAAAAATGACAGAGGTGCTCTCTAATTGGTGCTTATATAAGAGGAGGATGACTCGACAGGAAAATAAATAGACAGGCCCTTCGCAGAGGGAAGCATTGATTTGCAGAGGTGGCAGAGCTCAAGCTTTTGAAAACAGAGATAATAATTTTGGGTGGCATGCTTTCATTGTCAACGCAATGACCAAGAGTTCTCAATATCTTCCATGCTACTCATGCTATAGGCGGTTCCCAAACAGAAAAGTAAAGTTTTAACTCCCCCACCACCAATCAATCATACTCCACGGCTAGCCGAATCCTCGGGTACCGTCCATACTAACATCAATCCGGGGGGAGTCTTGTTTTACAGTTACGTTTTCGATTTAAGTATGGAACTGGGCATCCCAAATACCGGCCCCTTTCTCGTGAATGGCTGTGAATAAACACATGTCGAGGATAACACTCCTAGCATGGAAGATACCAATAGCCCTTTGTCACCACATTAGCGGTTCGGGCATGCAAAACAGATTATTCTTGAAGGTTTAGAGAATGGCACATGCAAACTTACTTGGAACGGCAGGTAGATACCGCAAATAGGTAGGTATGGTGGACTCTCATGGAAAAACTTTTGGGTTTATGGAAGTGGATGCACAAGCAGTATTCCCGCTTAGTACAAGTGAAGCCTAGCAAAAGACTGGGAAGCGACCAACTAGAGAGCGACAACAGTCATCAAGATGCAATGAGTTTGACTAACATTGAATGCAAGCATGAACAGGATATAAATCACTATGAATACGAACATCATAGAGGCTATGTTGATTTTGTTTCAACTACATGCATGAACGTGCGCCAAGTCAAGCCACTTGAAACATTCAAAGGAGAATACCATCCTATGATACTACATCACAGTCATCTCAAAATCTATGTTGGCAATCAAGACAAACCATTATAAGCTCTTAGCTAAATAAGCATGGCATCAGAAACTATGATCACTAAGTTGTCATTGCAAACATGGTTCTCTCACAACAAAGCTAAATCTGGATCGACAAGCTAGTCGTATTTACAAAAACAAAATAGATAGAGTTCATACCAGCTTTTCAGTCTAAGTCACTTCATCATATATCATCATTGTTGCCTTTCATTTGCACGATCGAACGATGAAAACGATAATAAGCGCATTGGACTAAGCTGAATCTGTAGGAAAACACAAAGGAGAAGAAAAAATAATATGGCTCTTTGAAAGCTAAATAGGTAAGCATGTAAGAACCACTAAGCATTATAACCAATATCTTCTACCTTGACACAAAGAAAAAGAAAACTATTTACATAGTAAAACTCCCAACAAGCAAAAGAAGAAATAAAAATCTTTTTAGGTTTTCTCAAAAGGACACAAAACAAGAAAACAAGAAAACGAAAAGAAACTAGCATGGATAATACAGTGGCGAAGTGTAAACACCGGCTAACAAAGTGAAAGCATAAGCATGAATGTAAAGTCGGTGAGAACACGTACTCCCCCAAGCTTAGGATTTTGGACTAGCTTGGTCTACTCCCATGGTGGGAAATAACCAGCTCCAGGATACTCCGGAGCAGACTGCGGATGCCACTGCTGTGCGAGCTCCTGTGGATCCCACTGATAATCTGGCGTCTGGTACTCGACTCGCGGCTCGGGCACGGGTGCCTGTAGATGTCCGTGGGCATAATAGTGTACCTACCTGCATGAAGATCAAACAAAGAAGGAGCAAGCAAGGGAATAGTCTCTCGAGTACCCTCACTAAATACCAGGTTATAAATCATCCGTCTATTAGCATCTCTATCCAGAAAATCATGGCGAACCATGCTATCATAATCCATATATCTCTCAGGGAGGAGCATCTCTCCTTCCTCTCCCAGTCTAATGGGTATCTCAAAGTGTCTGGCAAGACGGGTAGCGTAGATACCTGCATAGACGACACCTTTAGAACGGTTCAGGTTCAACCGTTGAGCGACTATAGCGCCCAAGCTATAAGTCTTATCGTTAAAAAGGCCTTCGCGCAGAACCGCAAGGTCTGGAGAACTAAGTGATCCAGCCTCCCCACAGCCAATCAAACATTTTCCCACAAATAGTGAGAAGTACCGAAGCACAGGAAAAATGTATGCTAGCAATTCTAGCGCGAGACACTCCTCTGTCCTCTTCGACAACAATAGAACCAATGAAATCCTCCAAGTCCCGTGGACGAGGGTCACGGATATCCCCAACATAAAGTAATTTGCATACATTGCAAAAGTCCTGCAACGTCATGCACTGGGGGACATCGTAAATCATGAACTCAACCATGGGAGGATTCTTCCTCGGATAAAAGTTGAAGCTTTGAACGAAAATATTGGTGAGGAGGAGATATTGTGGGCACTTATCTTCAACAAACGCAGTAAGACCTGCGTTCTCCAGCAAGTAATAAAAGTCTTCATAAAGTCCGGCGGCGCGCAAAAAATCATCACTTGGCCACTCGCACGCTCGAACTTCTGTGACTCGCGGGACTACGTACTTGGGGTGGTTCTTCTCGTCCTCCTTGTGGTTACAGCTTGAAGAGCCTCTCAAGAACCTCCTCATCTCTTCCTTTTTCTAGCTCTGAAAAATTCTAAAATTTTTAGAGACTTCGAAAGAAAAGTGAATAAGGATTAACCCAACTTGTAGCAACTACTCCTACTAGTGCCTATAGACCGTATCACGCGCTAAAACTACTTGGAACCAGCTAAAATCAACATTTATAGCTCAAGAACACGGTTACCAAGGTAGCAAGAATTCGCGAAGGATAAAGCACTAGAGCAAAAAACTAATTGGACCAATGGAGGAGTCACTTGCCAAGGAGTAATTTCCCCAAAACAGTTCGGAGAATGGTGCCTTGAGCAAGGAGATCGAAAATCCGAGCCAAATGAGCAAGAACACGGGTTTGAGCTGCGAAACAATTTTTTCTGGAGGTGGAAGAAGAGGCTGGGAGCTGGAATGAGTGGAGGGGGTGCCTGTGGGCTGCACAAGCTTGCACCCCGCCACCAGGGGGGTAGGTGGTGGTGGGGGGCTTGTGTCCCACTGGTCAGGCCCCCTGGCCAGCTCTCAGGCCCAGAAATTTTCAAAAAATCCAGAAAAAATCATACTAAATTTTCAGGACCATCGGAGAACTTTTATTTTCGAGGTATTTTTCTCCAGGACGCTAAAACAGAAAACAGGAAAAGATAAACTAATTCTATCATTTTTCTTCTAAGCAACAGAAAATGAAGACTCAAAACAGAGGTATGTGACTCTGTGATTCATCCGTTTCATGGTCATCGGAAGAAATTCGTCATTGGGGTTTATCAAGTCCTTATGACAAAACCTTCTCGAATCGCAAGAGAGAACGGAGAATTTTCGAATAGCCACTAAGTCACCTCAATGGGGATATGAATCTCCCCAACAAGCAAATCATACTTCATCTTGACACGAGGAATAGGGCATTCAAAGCTCCCAATGAGAATCGATGAAGTCTTTTCGATAGCATTGATGCAATGTACTGGATATCGTTTCTTTGGAAAGTGCACTGTGTGCTCATTACCGTTGACATGGAAAGTGACATTGCCTTTGTTGCAATCTATAACAGCCCCTGCAGTGTTTAAAAAGGGTCTTCCAAGGATGATAGCCATGGCATCGTCCTCGGGAATATCCAAGATAAGAAAGTATGTTAAGATAGTGGTATTAGTAACCACAACAGGCACATCCTCGCAAACGCCCATAGGGAAAGCAGTTGATTTGTCGGCCATTTGCAGGGAAATTTCAGTGGGTGTCAACTTATCCAACTCAAGTCTACGATAAAGAGAGAGTGGCATAACACTAACACCGGCTCCAAGGTCACATAAGGCAGTTCTTACGTAGTTTCCTTTAATGGAGCAAGGTATAGTGGGCACTCCGGGATCACCAAGTTTCTTAGGAGTTCCACCTTTGAAAGTATAGATGGCAAGCATGGTGGAGATCTCAAGATCTGGTATCTTCCTTTTATTAGTCATGATATCTTTAATGTACTTGGCATACGGAGACATCTTGAGCATATCAGTTAACCGCATCTGTAGAAAGACGGGTCTTATCATCTCAACGAAGCGCTCAAAATCCTCATCATCCTTTTTCTTGGATGGCTTGGGAGGAAAGGGCATAGGTCTCTGAACCCATGGCTCCCTTTCTTTACCATGCTTCCTAGCAGTAAAGTCATTCTTATCGTATCTCTTAGGTTGTGGATTATCAGGATTAACCGTAGATTCAATCTCCACATCCTCGTCATTGCTAGGTTGAGCATTATTATGAACATCACCGTCCATACTATCACCAGGTTCATGTTCATCACCAGATTGTGTTTCTGCATCACACACAAAAATATCATTAGGTTCTTCAGGTGTGATAGTGTTTGGTGAACTGGCGTGCAGGTTTCTATCATCCTTCTTCTTCTCCTTAGGATGACTGGGTGTATCAGCATTGATTCCTTGAGAATCTTGATCAATTCTCTTAGGATGACCTTCACGATACAAGGGTTCCTGAGTCATTTTGCCTCCTCTAGTAATGACTCTGACAGAGTTGTCATTTAATTCATTGAGCAGGTCATTCTGAGCTTTAAGTACTTGTTCTACCTGAGTAGTAATCATAGAGGCATGTTTACTCAGAAGCTTCAGAGCATTGACATTTCTGTATATGCAAGCACTTAAATGGCTAAGCATACGAGTACTTTGTTCCAAATGTCTGCTAACATAATCATTGAAACTCTGTTGTTTGGCAACAAAGTTGTCAAATTCATCAAAGCATAGGCTAGCAGGTTTATCAAAAGGAATATCACTCTCGTCAAACCTACGCAGAGAATTCACTTCTAGTACCTGTATCGGGTTATCGAGACCATGGATCTCTTCAATAGGTGGTAGATTCTTGACATCTTCAGATCTAATGCCTTTCTCTTGCATAGATTTCTTGGCTTCTTGCATATCTTCGGGACTGAGGAATAGAATACCTCTTTTCTTTGGAGTTGGCTTAGGAGGTGGTTCGGGAATAGTCCAAGCATTATCGTTGATCAAGAGGTTATTCAGTAGGGTCTCAGCTTGTTCTACAGTTCGTTCCCTAAAAACACAACCGGCACAACTATCTAGGTGGTCTCTAGAGGCATCGGTAAGTCCGTTATAGAGGATATCAAGTAACTTGTTCTTCTTAAGAGGGTGATCAGGCAAATCATTCTGTAGCTGGATGAGCCTCCCCCAAGCTTGTGGAAGACTCTCTTCTTGGAGTTGAGCAAAGTTGTATATTTCCTGCAAGGCAGCTTGCTTCTTATGGGCAGGGAAATAGTTCTCACAGAACTAATAGACCATCTCCTGGGGACTACGCACCCATCCAGGAGCAAGAGAGGTGAACCAGACTTTAGCGTCATCCTTTAGAGAGAAAGGAAACAGCTTAAGGATATAGTAGTGGCAGATCTTCTCCTCATTAGTGAAAAGGTTGGCTATTTCAGATAGTTTGGCAAGATTGGCTATGACCGTCTCAGACTCATAACCGTGGAAAGGATCAGATTCGACTAGAGAGAATAT
This sequence comes from Hordeum vulgare subsp. vulgare, assembly GCF_904849725.1. Classification (NCBI taxonomy): domain Eukaryota; kingdom Viridiplantae; phylum Streptophyta; class Magnoliopsida; order Poales; family Poaceae; genus Hordeum; species Hordeum vulgare. Next base: position 88,386,816 of record NC_058520.1, read on the forward strand.
CTCAGGGTCGACAGAGAATTCATAATCCTTATCGGTGACAAAGATAGGTGAAGTGGCAAACTTCGGGTCATTGTTCATCCTAGCTTCACGAGATTTTTCCTTCCACTTGAGAGTAATTTCTCAGCGTCATAGGCATCCTTACACGCAAGAAAATCCTCAGCTATCTCTCCCTCCATAACGTAACCCTCAGGTATATCAGGCAATTCATATCTAGGAGAGCTAGGTCTAACAGGAGCAAAAGCAGGTTCTATCTCAATAGTATCGGCAGTATCAGAAGCATCACGAGCATTGGCAGTAACTCTAGCAATATGAGCATCAAGGAACACTCCTAGTGGAACATCAGGCAAAGGAGTATATCTAGCAGTATCAAGCATAGCATCATCATGCAAAATAGCATCTCTAGCATCATCAGGCAAAGCAGTATCAAGCATAGTATCTCTAGCAGTATCAAGCATAGCATCTCTAGCAGTATCAGGCATAGTATCATCACGCATAGTATCAAGCATAGCATCTCTAGCAGTAGTATCACAAGCATCATCAAGCACAGGCGACATATCAAGATTTCTAGTATGGGGTGATGTCGCAAACTTACTCATAACTGAAGGTGAATCAAGTGCAGAGCTAGATGGCAATTCCTTACCTCCCCTCGTAGTTGAGGGCAAGACTTTGGTCTTCGGATCCTTCAGATTCTTCATAGTGATCAGCAGATATAAATCCCAGGTGACTCAGAGAATATAGCAATACCTCCCCAGCAACGGTGCCAGAAAAATGCTGACGTCAGCTGTGCTTCCCCGGCAATGGCGCTAGAAAAGTGATGATCCTACAATCTCTAGTGTTAGCTAGACGAATGCTTATGACAACGAACCTTCTCCTGCAACGGCACCAGAAGAATGCTGCTAGCACTCCCCGGCAATGGAACTGGAAGAATGTTGTTGATGGCCCACCAGCGCGTGGGTTCGCAGCAGTTTTCGAGGGTAGAGTATTCGACCCAATTTGTTGATAAGCCAGTCAGGAGGTGAGAGTATACTCTCGAGTATTAGCAGCTGAATTTGTCGGATTCAACCACACCTGAAAGATTAGTATCTGCAAGCACAGTAGTAACATCAAAGTAGTATGATAACAACGGTGTCAGAAACGATCTGTTGACGGCAGACTATTCCTCAATTGTATCAATGGCGCCTTCGTTGCCGCGTTGACACAAGTTGTCAATTCCCGTCAACGGTAGGTGAACCAACAGTGTAACAGGTACCACCAGTGTAACGAGCAATAGCAGTGGCAAGGAACAGCAGTAGTGACAGTAGTAGCAAGCAACGGTAGTAGCAGTAGAGCAAGACAAGTAACAGCAGTGGCAACAGTAGTAGCAGCAGAGCAAGACAAGTAACAGCAGTAGCAACAGTAGTAGCAGCAGAGCAAGACAAGTAACAACATTAGCAACAGTGGTAGCAGCAGGGCAAGACAAGTAACAACAGTAGCAACAGTAGTAGCAACAGAGCAAGACAAGTAACAGCAGTAGCAATAGTAGTAGCAGTAGAGCAAGACAAGTAACATCAGTAGGACAAACTCGTAGGCAATGGGTCGGTGATTTGTTTGGATGATATTCATCATGCAACAACTATAACACGGAGAGATATGTGGCTAGCTCCCGTTCGTCAATGTGATGTAGGCATGCATTCCATGTGTCGTCATACGTGCTTATGGAAAAGAACATGCACGACATCTATTGTCCATCCCTCCCGTGGCAGCGGGGTCCAAAAGGAAACTATGGGATATTAAGGTTCTCCTTTTAATAAAGAACTGGACCAACGCATTAGACTTGGTGAACACACGAACTCCTCAAACTATGGTCATCACGGGGAGTGGTTCCGGTTATTGTCACTCTGGGGTTGCCGGATCATAACACATAGTAGGTAACTACAACTTGCAAGATCGGATCTAAAACACACATATATTGGTAACAACATAATAATTTCAGATCTGAAATCATGGAACTCGGGCCCTAGTGACAAGCATTAAGCATGGAAAAGTAGTAGCAACATCAATCTCAGAACATAGTGGATACTAGGGATCAATCCCCATCAAAACTAACTCGGTTACGTGATAGATCTCATCGTACTCATCACCGCCCAGCGAGCCTACAAATAGATTACTCACGAACGACGAAGAGCTTCATGGAATTGGATAGGGAAGAAGGTTGATGATGACGATGGCGACGATTTCCCCTCTCCGGAGCCCAAGACGGACTCCAGATCTGCCCTCCAGATGAAGAACAGGTGGCGGCGGCGCCTCCGTATCGAAAACGCAATGAAAACTTCTCTTTTTATTTTTTCTGGGACGAAAGGCAACTTATAGAGCTCGAGTTGGGGGCGGCAGGTGCCTGTGGGCCCCACAAGCTTGCCCACCGCCACCAGGGGGGTGGTGGCGGAGCAGGGGCTTGTGGCCCACTGGCCCACCCCCTGAGGTGGAACTTGGCGCAGATATTTTTGATGTTTTCCAAAACTGCTCCCCGTAAATTTTCAGGATGTTTGGAGAACTTTGATTTCTACACAAAAATAACACCAAGGCAATTCTGCTGAAAACAGCGTCAGTCCAGGTTAGTTCCATTCAAATCATGCAAATTAGAGTCCAAAACAAGGGCAAAAGAGTTTGGAAAAGTAGATACGTTGGAGACGTATCACACTAACACTAGCACCCACGTCACATAAACCATGATAGCAATGATCTCCTATCTTAGCAGAAACAACAGGCGTGCCAACAATAGGCCTATGTTTGTCTCTAGCGTGAGGTTTAGCAATTCTAGCAGCATCTTCACAGAAGTGAATACTATGTCCCTCAACATCGTCGGACAAAAGATCTTTGATAATAGCAATGCTAGGTTCAACTCTAATTTGCTTAGGGGGTGTAGGTGTTCTAATGTAGCCTCTATGTATCACAGTTGAAGCTTTAGAATGATCCTTTATCCTAACAGGGAAAGGTGGTTTCTCAATGTAAGCAATGGGAACAACAGGATCATTATAGGCAATGCCTCTCTCTTCATCTGGATTGGGTTTAACTACATTGACTTCTAAAGGAAGAGGATATTTAAACCACTTCTCTTTGGGGAGATCAACATGAGCAGCAAATGATTCACACAATGAAGCTACTATCTCAGAGTCAAGTCCACACTTAGCGCTAAAGTCACAAAAAGTATTTGTTTCAACAAAGGATTTAACGCAATCAAACTGGAAATTCATACCTGACTCCTTACCTTCTTCAAGCTCCCAATATTCAGAGTTGCATTTAATTCTCTCCAATAAATTCCATTTGAAGTCAATATCTCTCTTCATAAAAGAACCGGTACAAGAAGTATCAAGCATGGTGCGATCATCATGAGAAAGCCGAGCATAGAAGTTCTGAATGATAATTTCTCTCGAGAGCTCATGATTGGGGCATGAATATAACATTGATTTAAGCCTCCCCCAAGCTTGAGTGATGCTTTCTCTGTCACGAGGCCAAAAATTATAAATATAATTCCGATCACGATGTACTAAATGCATAGGATAAAACTTTTGATGAAATTCCAATTTCAACCGATTGTAGTCCCATGATCCAGTATCATCACATAGCCTATACCATGTCAACGCCTTATCCTTCAAAGATAAAGGAAAGACCTTCTTCTTGACCTCATGCTCGGGCAAACCTGCAAGCTTAAATAAACCACATACCTCATCTACATAGATTAGATGCAAGTCTTGATGTGATGTTCCATCTCCTGTAAAAGGATTAGCCAGCAGTTTCTCAAGCATACCCGAAGGAAATTCAAAGCAAATATTTTCAGTAGGTGCAGCAAGTTGAGGGGTAACTATTTGTGCTTCTGTTCGAGGTGAAGATACCCCGAACAAGCCCCTCAAAGGATTAGTATCCATAGTGACAAGTGACAATAAATTTCAGCACACTATATGAATGTTTCCTAACCAAGTTCCACTTACCAAAGGCGCTTCACTCCCCGGCAACGGCGCCAGAAAAGATACTTGAGGACCCACAAGTATAGGGGGATCAATCATAGTACTTTCGATAAGTAAGAGTGTCGAACCCAACGAGGAGCAGAAGGATCTTACAAGTGGTTTTCAGCAAGGTAATATCTGCAAGCACTGAAATTATCGGTAACAAGTGATTGTATGGTGAGATGATTCGCAGCAAGCAAGAAGTAACAAAAGTAGCAACGGTGCAGAAAAGTGGCCCAATCCCTTTTGTAGCAAGGGACAAGCCTGGAGAAAGTCTTATAGGAGGAAAAACGCCCCCGAGGACACACGGGAAGTTCTGTCATGCTAGTTTTCATCATGTTCATATGATTCGCGTTCGTTACTTTGATAGTTTGATATGTGGGTGGATCGGCGCTTGGGTACTGCCCTTATTTGGACGAGCATCCCACTTATGATTAACCCCCCTCGCAAGCATTCGCAACTATGAGAGAAGAATTAAGACAAAGTCTAACCATAGCATTAAACTAGTGGATCCAATTCAGCCCCTTACGAAGCAACGCATAAACTAGGGTTTAAGCTTCTGTCACTCTAACAACCCATCATCTACTTACTACTTCCCAATGCCTTCTTTTAGGCCCAAATAATGGTGAAGTGTTATGTAGTCGACGTTCACATAACACCACAAGAGGAAAAATGACATACAACACATCAAAATATCGAACGAATACCAAATTCACATGACTACTATTAGCATGACTTATCCCATGTCCTCAGGAACAAAAGTAACTACTCACAAAGCATAATCATATTCATGACCAGAGAGGTAATGAGTATCATCAAGGATCGTAAAATAAACTCTTCCACCAAATAATCCAACTAGCATCAACTACAAGGAGTAATTAACACTACTAGCAACCTTACAAGTACCAATCGGAGTCATGAGACGGAGATTGGTTACAAGTGATGGACTAGGGTTTGGAGATGAGATGGTGCTGATGAAGATGTTGATGGTGACAAGTCCCCTCCGATGAGAGGAGTGTTGGTGATGACGATGGCGACGATTTCCCCCTCCGGGAGGGAAGTTTCCCCGGCAGGATCGTCCTGCGGGAGCTCTAGATTGGTTCTCCTCAAGTTTCGCCTCGTGGTGGCGGCTGATACGTCTCAAACGTATCTATAATTTTTTATGGTTTCATGCTGTTATCTTGCCTTCTTTGTATGTTTTATGTACCTTTTTATATCTTTTTTGGGACTAACTTATTGATTCAGTGCCAAGCGCCAGTTCTTGTTTTTTCTGTGTTTTTGACTCTTTTCAGACCTGATTTTGGAATGGAGTCCAAACGGAAGAAAAACCCCGAAATGATTTTTTCCCGAACGGAAGAAGTCCAGGGGGCTTTTGGGCCAAGTCAGGTGGGCTCCAGGGAGCTCACAAGACCCCACTCCACCACCAGGGGGAGGCGGCGGTGGGCAGGCTTGTGGCCTCCCTGGCCGCCCCCTGACCTAGATCTTTGGCCTATAAATTCCCAAATATTCCGCAAAAAATCAGGGGAGCCTCGAAAATACATTTCCGCCGCCGCAACCTTCCGTTTCCGCGAGATCTCATCTGGAGACCCTTCCCGGCACCGTGCCGGAGGGGACTTTGCAGTTGGAGGGCTTCTTCATCATCATCATCGCCCCTCCAATGACTCATGAGTAGTTCACTTCAGACCTACGGGTCCGTAGTTAGTAGCTAGATGGCTTCTTCTCTCTCTTGGATCTTCAATACAAAGTTCTCCATGATCTTCATGGAGATCTATCCGATGTAATCTTCTTTGGCGGTGTGTTTGTCGAGATCCGATGAATTGTGGACTTGTGATCAGATTATCTATGAATTATATTTGAGTCTTTGCTGATTTCTTATATGCATGATTTGATATCCTTGTAAGTCTCTTCGAGTCTTGGGTTTTGTTTGGCCAACTAGATCTATGATTATTGCAATGGGAGAAGTGCTTGGTTTTGGGTTCTGCCATGTGGTGACCTTTCCCAGTGACACTAGGGGCAGCAAGGCACACATCAAGCAGTTGCCATCAAGGGTAAAAATATGGGGTTTTTATCATTGGTTTGAGATTATCCCTCTACATCATGTCATCTTGCTTAAGTCGTTACTCTATTCTTATGGACATAATACACTAGATGCATGCTGGATAGTGGTCGACGTGTGGAGTAATAGTAGTAGATGCAGAAAGTATCGGTCTACTTGTTTCGGACGTGATGCCTATAGAAATAATCATTGCATAGATATCGTCACGACTCTGCACAGTTCTATCAATTGCTCGACAGTAATTTGTTCACCCATCGTCTATTTGCTTTCATGAGAGAAGCCACTAGTAAACACTACGGCCCGCGGGTCTATTCACATCCATCGTTTACAACTCCACTTTTAGTTTGCTTTGCTACTTTGTTGCTTTCAGTTCTCACTTGGCAAACAATCTATAAGGAATTGACAACCCCTTCATAGCGTTGGGTGCAAGCTTTTGTGTTTGTGCAGGATCTTGAGATACTCTTCCGCCGGATTGATACCTTGGTTCTCAAACTGAGGGAAATACTTACCGTCGCTGTGCTACATCACCCTTTCCGCTTCGAGGGAACACCAACGCAAGGCTCCAATGCCATGGGGGAAATCCTTTGCATACTTGCCTAGGAAGTCCCTTAAGGCGTAGCCGTAGCTGAAGGATTCCTGGTGCCGTCGACACAACTATTTCTGGCGCCGTTGCAAGGGATACACAGCAAACATCAGCGGCGAATCCTCCGAAAAGCTCCCTTCTGATTTTTTTCCGTATGAAACCCTTCATATAGCAAAAGATGAGCGTCGGAGGGGCAACAGGGGGCCCACAAGCCCCCCAGACCCGGCCAAGGGGGTAGGCCGGGCCTGGCAGGCTTGTGGCCTCCAGGTGGCGCCCCTCTGGTACTTCCGCCCAGTATTTTTTTATATATTCCCAAAAAATTCCACGTTGATTTTCACTGCTTTTGGAGTTGCGCAGAATAGGCATCTCAAACTTGCTCCTTTTTCAGGCAAGAATTCCAGCTGCCGGCATTCTCCCTCTTCATGTAAACCTTGCAAAATAAGAGAGAAAAGGCATAAGTATTGTACCTCGAAGTGTAATAACAGCCCAAAAAGCAATAAATATCAACATGAAAGCATGATGCAAAATGGACGTATCACCCATTCAAACAGAACTCCGAGGTTAAGCGTGCCTGGCTTGGAGTAGTTCTAGGATGGGTGACCGACCGGGAAGTTGATCCCTGGTGCGCATGAGTGAGGACAAAGTGCACAGAAAAGCCTAGTATTGATATGTGGGGCCAGTCTAGATCCTGCCAGGAGTAACGATCGCCGACGGGTGAGTCCGGGGCTTTACAAGTTTGGTATCAGAGCCGACCCTCGCGGTTACACGGATGTTTGCGGACAGGTGTGCGGTCATGTTGTTCATGACGTTTGTGACCCGTCGTGGCTGATAGACGAATTCTCAAAGTTCACTGATATTTGGTGTACACATCAATAACATTTTGAGCACATGTTCACTCATAGACGAATTCTCCTCCATCTTGCAAGCATAGAATTTATCGGAGGTCTCATACCTCTCGATCCGGGCGTTCTTCTGAAAGATAAACTTCAATTCCTGGAACATCTCAAAAGCTCCATGACGCTCAAAGCGACGTTGAAGTCCCAGCTCTAAGCCATACAGGACTGCACATTGAACTACTGAGTAGTCCTCCTTACGTGTTAACCAAGAGTTCTTAACATCTTGGTCAGCCGTAGCGGGTGGTTCATCTCCTAGCGCAACATTAAGGACATAATCCTTCTTCCCAGCTTGCAGGAGCAACTTAAGATTACGAGCCGAGTCTACAAAGTTGCTTACATCATCTTTCAACTTAGGTTTCTCTAGGAACGTATTAAAATTCAAGGTGACTGTCGCGTGAGCCAATGATCTACAACACAAATATTTCAAAGTGGACTTAGACTATGTTCAAGATAATTACAGTTTAACTAATCAAATTACTTGCTAAACACCCACTACAAAAGAATATCTCTCTAGTCAATTGAGTGGTACATGATCCAAAATCACTAACTCAAGTCCGATCATCACGTGAGTTGAGAATAGTTTCAGTGGTAAGCATCTCTATGCTAATCATATCAACTATACGATTCATGCTTAACCTTTTGGTATCATGTGTTCCGAGGCCATGTCTGCACATGCTAGGCTCGTCAAGCTTAACCCGAGTGTTCCGCGTGTGCAACTGTTTTGCACCCGTTGTATGTGAACGTTGAGTCTATTACACCCGATCATCACGTGGTGTCTCGAAACGACGAACTGTAGCAACGGTGCACAGTCGGGGAGAACACAACTTCGTCTTGATATTTTAGTGAGAGATCACCTTATAATGCTACCGTTGTTCTAAGAAAAATAAGGTGCATAAAAGGATTAACATCACATGCAATTCATAAGTGACATGATATGGCCATTATCTTGTGCTTCTTGATCTCCATCACCAAAGCACTGGCACGATCTTCTTGTCACCGGCGCCACACCATGATCTCCATCAACGTGTCGCCATCGGGGTTGTCGTGATACTTATGCTATTACTACTAAAGCTACGTCCTAGCAATATAGTAAACGCAATTGCAAACACAAACATTAGTTTAAAGACAACCCTATGGCTCCTGCCGGTTGCCATATCATCGACGTGCAAGTTGATGTTAACTATTACAACATGATCATCTCATACATCCAATATATCACATCACGTCATTGGCCATATCATATCACAAGCATACCCTGCAAAAACAAGTTAGACGTCCTCTAATTTGTTGTTGCATGTTTTACGTGGCTGCTATGGGTATCTAGTATGATTGCATCGTACTTACGCAAAAACTACAACGGAGATGTGCAAATTGCTATTTAACCTCTCCAAGGACCACCTCGGTCAAAACCAATTCAACTAAAGTTGGAGAAACCGACACCCGCCAGTCATCTTTATGCAACGAGGTTGCATGTCAATCGATGAAACCAGTCTTTCGTAAGCGTACGAATAATGTCGGTCCGGGCCACTTCAGTCCAACAATACCGCTGAATCGAGAATAGACTAAGGAGGGCAGCAAATCGAACATTACCGTCCAGAAAACCCTTTGTGTTCTACTCGAGATAACATCTACGCATGAACCTAGCTCATGATGCCACTGTTGGGGAACGTTGCATGGGAAACAAAAAATTTCCTACGCACACGAACACCTATCATGGTGATGTCCATCTACGAGAGGAGATTTGGATCTACGTACCCTTGTAGATCACACAGCAGGAAGCGTTAAGGAACGCGGTTGATGTAGTGGAACATCCTCACGTCCCTCGATCCTCCCCGCGAACCGTCCCACGAACTGTCCCACGATCCGCTCCGATCTAGTGCCGAACGGACGTCACCTCCGCGTTCAGCACACGTATAGCTCGATGATGATCTCGGCCTTCTTGATCCAGCAAGCAAGACGAAGAAGTAGATGAGTTCTCCGGCAGCGTGACGGCGCTCCGGTGGTGGTGAGGATCTACTCCTGCAGGGCTCCGCCCGAGCTCCGCACAAATACGATCTAGAGGTAAAACTATGGTGTCTAGATCTGAATTGCACATGGCAAAAGTTGTCTCAAATCAGCCCTAGGCCACCACTATATATAGGAGGGAGGGGGAGGAGGCTTGCCTTGAGGGCCAAGCCCTCAAGGATGCGCTGGCTAGGGAGGAGAGGAGGAATCCTACTCCAACTAGGATTGGAAAGTGGAGTCCTTTTCTTCCTTCCCACCTCCCCCTTTTTTTCTTTGGTTTTCTTCTTATGGCGCATAGGCCCTCTTGGGATGTCCCACCAGCCCACTAAGGGCTGGTGCGCCACCCCTAAGGCCATTGGTCTTTCCCCGGGTGGGTTGCCCCCCTCCCGGTGAACATCCGGAACCCATTCGTCACTCCCGGTACAATCCCGGTAATGCCCGAAATCCTTCCGGTAACCAAATGAAGTCATCCTATATATCAATCTTCGTCTCCGGACCATTCTGGAAACCCTCGTGACGTCAGTGGTCTCATCCGTGACTCCGAACAACATTCTATAACCACACATATAACTCAACTATACTAAAACATCGCCGAACCTTAAGTGTGCAGACCCTGCGAGTTCGAGAACTATGTAGACATGCCCCGAGGCACTCCTCGGTCAATATCCAATAGCGGGACCTGGATGCCCATATTGGATCCTACATATTCTCCAAAGATCTTATCGGTTGAACCTTGCTACACCGACAGAAACCTTTTGTCGTCTCTTGAGCTTGTGCTGGTTTTCCCTTGAAGAGGAAAGGGTGATGCATCACAGGAGCAGTAAGTATTTCCCTCAGTTTGAGAACCAAGGTATCAATCCAGTAGGAGAATCTCGTCAAGTCCAGAGTACCTGTACAAACACAAAGAGCTTGTACCCAATGCTATAAAGGGGTTGTCAATCCCTTCAAGATTGATTGCAAAGTGAGATCTGAAGGCGGAAAGTGCAACGAAGAAAAAGTGTAAGGCTGAAAATATGGTGTGGAGTAGACCCGGGGGCCATAGTGTTCACTAGAGGCTTCTCTCAAAATAGCAAATAATACGGTGGGTGAACAAATTACTGTCGAGCAATTGATAGAACTGCGCAAAGTCATGATGATATCTAAGGCAATGATCATACATATAGGCATCACGTCTGAGACAAGTAGACCGATACTTTCTGCATCTACTACTATTACTCCACACATCGACCACTATCCTGCATGCATCTAGTGTATTGAGTTCATGATGAACAGAGTAACGCCTTAAGCAAGATGACATGATGTAGAGGGATAATCTCAAACCAATGATGAAAACCCCATCTTTTTACCCTTGATGGCAACAACATGATGCGTGCCTCGCTACCCCTTCTGTCACTGGGTGAGGTCATGATACGTCTCCATCGTATCTACTTTTCCAAACTCTTTTGCCCTTGTTTTGGACTATAATTTGCATGATTTGAATGGAACTAACCTGGACTGACGCTATTTTCAGCAGAATTGCCTTGGTGTTATTTTTGTGCAGAAATCGAAGTTCTCCAAACGACCTAAAAATTTACGGGAGCAGTTTTGGAAAATATCAAAAATATCTGCGCCAAGTTCCACCTCAGGGGGTGGGCCAGTGGGCCACAAGTCCCTCCTCCGCCACCACCCCCCTGGTGGCGGGGGGCAGGCTTGTGGGGCCCACAGGCACCTGCCGCCCCCACTCCAGCTCTATAAGTTGTCTTTCGTCCCAGAAAAAATAAAAAGAGAAGTTTTCGTCGCGTTTTCAATACGGAGGCGCCGCCACCTCCTGTTCTTCATCTGGAGGGCAGATCTCAAGTCCGTCTTGGGCTCCGGAGAGGGGAAATCATCGCCATCGTCATCATCAAACTTCTTCCCTCTCCAATTCCATGAAGCTCTTCGTCGTTCGTGAGTAATCTATTCGTAGCCTCGTTGGGCGGTGATGAGTAGGATGAGATCTCTCATGTAATCGAGTTAGTTTTGATGGGGATTGATCCCTAGTATCCACTATGTTCTGAGATTGATGTTGCTACTACTTTGCCATGCTTAATGCTTGTCACTAGGGCCCGAGTGCCATGATTTCAGATCTGAAATTATTATGTTGTCACCAATATATGTGTGTTTTAGATCCGATCTTGCAAGTTGTAGTTACCTACTATGTGTTATGATCCGGCAACCCCGGAGTGACAATAACCGGAACCACTCCCGGTGATGACCATAGTTTGAGGAGTTCATGTGTTCACCAAGTGCTAATGCGTTGGTCCGGTTCTTTATTAAAAGGAGAACCTTAATATCCCGTAGTTTCCTTTTGGACCCCACTGCCACGGGAGGGATGGACAATAGATGTCATGCAAGTTCTTTTCCCTAAGCACGTATGACGACACACGGAATGCATGCCTACATCACATTGACGAATGGGAGCTAGCCACATATCACTCCGTGATATAGCTGTTGCATGATGAATATCATCCAAACAAATCACCGACCCATTGCCTATGAGTTTGTCCTACTGCTGCTGTTACTTGTCTTGCTCTGCTGCTACTACTACTGTTGCTACTGATGTTACTTGTTTTGCTCTGCTGCTACTGCTGCTACTGTCGCTACTACTGTCGCTTGCTACTGTTGCTACTTGCTACTGCTGCCACTACTGCTGTTCCTTGCCACTGCTATTGCTCGTTACACTGCTGCTACCTGCTACACTGTTGATTCGCCAGACCATTGACGGGAATTGACAACTTCCGTCAACGCGGCAAGAGAAGCGCCATTGATACAATTTTTAGGAATAGTCTGCCGTCAACAGATCGTTTCTGACACCGTTGCTATCATACTACTTTGTTGTTACTACTGTGCTTGCAGATACTAATCTTTCATGTGTGGTTGAATCCGACAAATTCAGCTGCTAATACTTGAGAGTATACTCTCACCTCCTCACGGGCTTATCTACAAATTTGGGTCGAATACTCTACCCTCGAAAACTGCTACAAGCCCACGCGCTGGTGGGCCATCAACAACATTCTTCCAGTTTCATTGCCGGGGAGAGCTAGCATCATTCTTCTGGTGCCGTTGGAGGAGAAGGTTCATTGTCATAAGCATTCGTCTAGCTAACGCCACAGATTGCAGGATCAACCCTTTTCTTGAGCCATTGCCAGGGAAGCACAAATGACGTCAGCATTTTTCTGGCGCCGTTGCCGGGGAGGTATTGCTATATTCTCTGAGTCACTTGGGATTTATATCTGCTGATCATTATGAAGAATCTGAAGGATCCGAAGACCAAAGTCTTGCCCTCAACTACGAGGGGAGGTAAGGAATTGCCATCTAGCTTTGCACTTGATTCACCTTCAGTTATGAGTAAGTTTGCGACTTCACCTCCTGCTAGAAATCTTGATATGTCGCCTGTGCTTGATGATGCTTGTGATACTACTGCTAGAGATTCTATGCTTGATGCCATGCTTGATACTATGCCTGATGATACTATGCTTGATACTACTAGAGATGGTATGCTTGATACTGCTAGAGCTGCTATGCCTGATACTGCTTTGCGTGATGATGCTAGAGATGCTATTTTTCCTGATGATGCTATGCTTGATACTGCTAGAGATGCTCCTTTGCCTGATGTTCCACTAGGAGTGTTCCTTGATCCTCATATTGCTAGAGTTACTGCCAATGCTCGTGATGCTTCTGATTTTGCCGATGCTATTGAGATAGAACCTGCTTTTGCTCCTGCTAGATCTAGCTCTCCTAGATATGAATTGCCTGATATACCTGAGGGTTACGTTATGGAGGGAGAGATAGCTGAGGATTTTCTTGCGTGTAAGGATGCCTATGACGCTGAGAAATTAATTCTCAAGTGGAAGGAAAAATCTCGGGAAATTAGGATGAAAAATGCTCTGAAGTTTGCCACTTCGCCTATCTTTGTCACCGATAAGAATTACGAATTCTCTATCGACCCTGAGATAATCTCTCTAGTCGAATCTGATCCTTTTCACGGTTATGAGTCTGAGACGGTCATAGCCCATCTTTCCAAACTATCCGAAATAGCCAACCTTTTCACTAATGAGGAGAAGATCCGCCACTACTATATCCTTAAGTTGTTTCCTTTCTCTCTAAAGGATGACGCTAAAGCCTGGTTCACCTCTCTTGCTCCTGGATGTGTGCGTAGTCCCCAGGAGATGGTCTATTCCTTACGTGAGAAATATTTCCCTGCCCATAAGAAGGAAGCTGCCTTGCAGGAAATATTTCCCTGCTCAACTCCAAGAAGAGAGTCTTCCACAAGCTTGGGGGAGGCTCGTCCAGCTATAGAATGCTTTGCCTGATCACCCTCTTAAGAAGAACGAGATACTTGATATCCTCTATAACAGACTTACCGATGCCTCTAGAGACTACCTAGATAGTTGTGCCGGTTGTGTTTTTAGGGAACGAACTATAGAACAAGCTGAGACCCTACTGAGTCACATCTTGATCAACGATAATGCTTGGACTATTCCCGAACCACCTCCTAAGCCAACTCCTAAGAAAAGAGGTATTCTATTCCTCAGTCCCGAAGATATGCAACAAGCCAAGAAATCTATGCAAGAGAAAGGCATTAGATCTGAAGATGTCAAAAATCTATGACCTATCGAAGAGATCCACGGTCTCGATAAACCGATACAGGTAGTAGATGTGAATTCTCTGCGTAGGTTTGATGAGAGTGATATTCCTTTTGATAAACCTGCTAGCCTATGCTTTGATGAATTTGACAACTTTGTTGCCAAACAACAAAGTTTCAATGATTATGTTAGCAGACATTTGGAACAAAGTACTCGTATGCTTAGCCATTTAAGTGCTTGTGTACACAGAAATGTCAATGCTCTGAAGCTTTTGAGTAAACATGCCTCTTTGATTACTACTCAGGTAGAACAAGTACTTAAAGCTCAGAATGACCTGCTCAGTGAATTAAATGAGAACTCTGTGAGAGTCATTACTAGAGGAGGCAAAATGACTCAGGAACCTTTGTATCCTGAAGGTCACCCTAAGACAATTGATCAAGATTCTCAAGGAATCAATGCTGATACACCTAGTCATCCAAAGGAGAAGAAGAAGGATGATAGAAACCTGCACGCCAGTTCACCAAATACTATCACACCTAAAGAACCTAATGATATTTCTGCGTCTATGCGGAAACTGTTAGAGCATATATCTCCATATGTGGTTTTGGTAATTGATGACAATTCCTATGGACTAATGGTTGCCTTAAGTTATATTTATAGGATTTGTCCATAGGCACTTATTGAAGTCCATCTGTTGGGTTCAAGGAGTTTATATGATGACCAAGATGCTATTCAAGGTATTATCCAAAGAATGGTCATAGAGACACTAGGTTGATCAAGATCTCAGAGAAAGAGTAAATCAAGATTATCAACACACAAAGCATATAAGATGTACCGAGAGGGATCAAGTGATCCCATGGTATGGTAAGCATTGTCCATTACGTGTTTGTGTACTAACCCATGGTCTTTGTGAGAGTCCTATGTGGGGGTTAGGTGTGCTTCCTTGGGCTTGCGTCAAAAGGAAGATCTCATACAACCCATGAAGGATGACGTCAAGTGGCGATCGTCATCAAGATTGTGGTGTGCAAGTTCAAGTGGATCATCACGAATATATCATTGAAACTATTGTTAATGATCATGTGTTGATAAGGACAAGCTCATGTGCTAACAAGGACAAGATCAAGATAAGCATTCCGGAGCACTACATGCTTGATTCTTGTGGATGTTCACATGGTGGACAAATGAAGATGAATACATAAGCTAGGCTCTCCACATTGTGTATGGGAGATCTACTTGAAGACTTCATCATGTCTTGCTTTCAACTTGAGCCAAGAAGGAACAACAACATCAAGCTCAAGTGAAAGGGCTAACTCAAAGGTATCAGTTCCTTTGACGTCAGTTGTGCGGAGTGATGATCAGCGAATAAAAGTATACACTCAAGTATGGATCATCAGTACCCCTTTTATGATTCTTGAGTCTTTAGGGATCCCGCACTATTAAGAGGGGATCACAGGTTTTGCGATGAACTTGCTCAAACTACATCTCCACTGTTCTGCTCAGACCACATCTCCACTGCTCTGGTGTTATATGAAAACAGAACCAGTGCCTCGGACATCCGGCTTCCTCCGGACGTCCGAGGGCCGGACGACCGACTGCTTCGGAAATCCGGAATCCTATACCAGAGAAATCAGAGCCATATAACTCGGACTTCCGGCTCCCTCCGGACGTCCGAGGCCCGGATATCCGACCAGCTTCAGAATTCCGGAACTATGCACCAGAGAAACTTGAGCCATATAACCCGGATTTCCGGCTCCCTCCGGACGTCCGAGGGCCGGTCAAGGGTCGGACGACCGACAGGCTTCGGAAATCCGGAGCCCTGCACCAGAAGAACTTGAGCCCTATAACTCGGATTTCCGGCTTCCTCCGGACGTCCGAGGGTCGGACGTCCGTCCCCTTTCGGAAATCCGGAACCTCCCACCAGTAGCAGTTTGAGTCGAATAACTCGGATTTCCGGCCTTCTCCGGACGTCCGGTCGCTGTTCAATTCACAGTATTTTCAGTGATATCTACAGGCCTCGGACGACCGACCCCTGTCGGACATCCGACCGCTCGCGGACGCCCGAACTTCCGGAAACTGTCGGACGTCCGGACCCTGTGTGACATAAAGTGTCCCCAACGGCGCTGTTTTTCTCTCCCCACTATAAATACCCCCTCCCACTTTGTGAGAGGGTTGCCCAACACAGCCTTATCCTCATAAGAACACACTTCTACCTCACACACATTTGCTCACACCAAATCTTAGATCCCAAGAGCATTTGTGAGCCCCTTTGAGAGTTGTTCCAATCAAAAGATAGATCGTCTCCCTCTCCTCCTCTCAACACAAGCTATTTGAGATTTGAGCAAGTTTTGAGCATTCCCCGTGATCTTGTTACTCTTGGAGGTTGGAGACTCCTAGGCGGTAGGAGTTCTTCGGAGAGGAATCAATCCGTGTGATTACCCCCCGGAAAAGTTTGTGAGGGTTTGGAAGCCACCTCAAAGGCTTACCACTAGTGGTTGAGAAACGCCTTCGTGGTGTTATCTCAAAGGGAGAATAGGGTGAGCCTTCGTGGCGTTGGTGTGCCTTCGTGTTAACATCCACCTCTCTAATGGTGACTAGCTTCCCTCCAAGGAAGTGAACATGGGGATGCATCTTTGTCTCAGTGACCTTGGTTATCCTTAAGCCTAACTCCTTACTTGTGGTTTACTTGTGTTACTTGAGCATACATACATTGCATATTGTTTGTGCTCATTATATTGTGTTGGCTATTTCTTGTACAAGATTAATCATTCAAGCATACCTTCTATATCCACACATTCATACTTGCAGCTTTTGATATATCGTGTGATATAGTATGATCTAGTATCTTGTGTTGTTCACCTACTTGTCGTGTGATATAGCTCAAGTAAGTTTGTGTAACTTACTTGGGCTTGTTAGTAACTGTATTGTGTCCATCTTGGTAGATCGTGTTGTTCATACACATTGTAGTGCCTAGTGCATTTAGGATCTGTGCTTGACAAGTACCCTCTTAGTTTATTTCCGCATTAGTTTCAAGCCAAATCCGAAGAAGTTTTTAAATAGCCTATTCACCCCCCCTCTAAGCGTCATCGAGGTCTTTTCAATTGGTATCAAAGCTAGGTCTCTCTTTAATTAGGTTTCACGACCTAGAGAGTATCGATGTCGACTATTGGATTAGTGCACAATGGCATCTTTGACTTTGATGATACAAATTATACCCTATGGAGAATTCGTATGCTTCATCACTTTCGGGCCATGGACCGAAATACTTTATGAATTGTTCTTGTAGGGATTGCCGACAAAAAGGATGATGCATCTTAATCTACTAATGAGATGTATCTTGATTGTGAGGCTTTTCTTGCCATTCATCGAACCATAAGTCCTGAAGTGTTTAAGTCTATCTCGACTTGCAAGTCAGCTCATGAAGTTTGGACTAAACTTGAAGATATATATGGTGGGTCCAATCTTGATGAAGACGGTATTATGATGAAGGAGTTGGTGCATGAGCTCTTCACTCTTTTCAATCTTAAAGAGTCCACCACTACTTCCATATCCGATTGCTTGGACACCTCAGCATCTTCAATCTCACAAGGTAATGACATGGTGAGTGAAGAAATATATGTGGATGAAAATGTCATAGCCTCTATGGACACGAGCATATCTAGCACCACACATAGTGTAAATTATTGTGTTGATAGGTCATGCATTTCACCTAAATATCCCTCGACAAATGTCTGTGGTGATATGCCTGCTTCCTCGTGTCCTCTTGATCAAAATATATTGTTTCTCCCTAGTTGCTTTATGACTAACCATTTAGGGGAAATCAAGAAATATGAAGTACTTTTGACTAATGAAGAATCTGATTCACCAAAAGAATCATCATCAACTCCTCCAGTTCACATGTGCCTCATGGCAAGAGGTAATAATGAGGTATCATCTTCCCTGTACAATAACGATGATATTTGCGATGAGGATGATATTGATGATTTGACCGAAAATATCTATGTGATCAGTAACATTCTTCATAAAGCTAAAAATAACGCTCTTCAAAGATTTCGAGATGTTCTTGCTTACTTTGAAAATTGTAATGATTCACTTAATCATGAACGAGCTAATAGTGAACAACTTGAACATGAACTTGAGAAGAGTCATCAAGCATGTAGATACTTAAGATCTTCAAAAGGCGAGATTGAAGTTGCTCATGATAAACTTAAAAAGGATTTTGAGGTCCTTCTCCTTGAATGCAATAATGTCAAGGGAGAGCTCATCAAAACCTCTAAGATCTATGAGGAGCTTCAATCTACTCATGATAAGTCTCTATTTGCTACTTACTCCTCTCATATTGTTGATGATACTTGTACATCTAACTCTACCTCATTTGAAGTATCAACATTGAAGGAGAATATTGAGCTACGTGCTCAACTTGATTTACTAACTAGCAATTATGGGAAGTTGGAAGAAAACCATGTAATGCTCACAAGCTCTCATGCTGATCTTCTAACATCCTATAATGTGCAAAAGTTAGCTCATGAGGCTATCATCACCAAGGTAACATCAAATGAGCCTCATGTGGACAATGGCACTACTTCTAGTCAAAGTACTATATTTCCATGTGCTAGTCCTCGTAATTCGTCTACTCATAATGTTGCTACCTCGTGTGATGAATTACTTTCCTTGCCTTGTTTCTCTAACATTGAAGCTTACACTTCCTCTAGTACTTGCATTGATACTAACCGTGCAGAGGAAATCGAAGAGCTCAAGGCCCAAGTCACTTCTTTGAAGAAAGACTTGGAACAGTGTCATGAAGGGATGTCCACACTCAACAACGTCTTGTGTGAGCAAACATCTCCGAATGACAAAAAGGATGTTGGAGTAAACTCAAACAAGAACAAGAGGGGCCTAGAACAAGTCAAGAATTCGGCCAAAATCATTTGCTTGAAGTGCAAAGTTAAAGGGCACCATGTTAGATCTTGCCCTCTGAAGATGAAGTCTCAAAGTCACAAGCAACAAGGGAAGCGGCCACAAATTCAATCACATATTCAACTACAAGTTGAAGGAAGGCCTCTTCCCAATAAGGCCCAAGCCAACACTCCCGAAGGTGAGAAATCAACTGGGAAGAAAACAAAGGGTAGATGTTGCTACTTATGTCGTGAGAAGGGTCACGTCGCTTCGTCTTGCACGAGAGGTAACTTATCCAACCCAATCACTATTGATGATACCTATTCCCTTGGTAAGGATAAGGTTGGCAATGTGTTTGCCAAGTTGTTGGTACCCAAAATGGTGTCAATAAAAGAACCATTTGGGTTGCCAAGCCTATTGTGATTAACCTCTTAGGACCCAACGTAGTTGGGGACCAACATGCTCAAACTTGATCAATCGGTGACTATGGAGGACATTAGAGACTTGGATACATAATGAAGAATTAAGGGGTCTTCATCATTCATATTATCTCAAGCCAAGTCATTTGGATTATCGAGTTTCTATCTCATATCCAATGCGCCTCCTTACGGTAACTTATAATTAAACTGTTTACATTGTTAGGTGCTTGCCCCTTTGCATGTTGTGGTTTTGTACCTTGCATGCGTTTGTATATGTTGTGCTTCCAACTTGCTTATCTTGAGTAATCGAGTATGGGTATGTTGGTTTGCATATCATGTACATGTGAGTCTTGTATTGAACCTTTTTGCATCTTGTTTATATTTTTTTTGTTTGCTCTTGTGAGAGATTAATGGATTATCCCATTGTGGGGGAGTGATGTGCTTTGCACACCTCACAATCCTATAAATGTGTATACATGGGGAATACCACTTAGTTTTGATACTTCAAGATTATCTAGTTTCTATGTGGTATGTCTTACTCATGAGAAATTCAAATTCTATATGGTCCATTAAGTATCTCTTGTTGGTGTTAATTTGCCACTTGTTAATGTTGTTGGTTTATCACATTATGGGGGAGTAATATGCTATGTGCATATTACAAACCTAGAAAATGTGTACATTTGACGTGTTGCCACATAGTGTTGATATTGTAAATTATCTTGTTCCTAGGTGGCATGTTAGCTCTACAAGTGTCATTTGCTTGCGTTTTATTGGTAAAGATGATCTTGGATATATTTGTGATCTACCAATGAGTATCACTTCGAAAATACTTCTTGTCCTTGACAATTGGTATTCCCATCATGTGATAGGAATTGCTAATCATCTTTACATTGGATTTTGTGTTTCGTTTGTCTCCCTTGCCTCTTATGAATCTATTTTAACATGTCTAGTGTTTTTATAGATATAGAGAAAGTGATGATCCCATCGTGTATGTTTTGTATTCAAATGCAAATTCTATATAATGCACGTCCCTTGGGGAGCTATCCTATTTTCTTTAGAACACTCCCTTTATTCACCCATCATAAAATCTTTTGATCCCCATCAAGTATGTGTTGATGGGAGGCAAGTCTTGCTCTTTATGATGCTTTGTGCCATCATGAAAATTTGTCGAGGGCTTGGTCTGTTGGAACCTAGCTCTCTTTCGGAAACTAGATACCTCGTGTTTTTTTTCCTTCAATTGGTTTCTTGTTGCCTTCTATTTGGCATGTGTCAATGGATATCTCATTCCTTGAGGTATCTTTTAATTGATATCCTTCAAGTGATAGTTCTTTTTGTTTTAGGATCTTATTATCACTTGATACCTTGTCTTTTGGTGACTTATCAACTTTGTGTTGAGTTGATTCTTCAGAGTCTTGAGCATGCGTATCTAGCTACTATATACAACTTCTTTTGCTTGCTTTCCTTCTTTGACCCAATATATAGGGGAAACTCCACCTTGTCATAAATTGGCTAAAGTGTGCATGAAATTCAAATTCATATCTATATGCACATATGTATGTGGAGTTTGTCCTATGTATTGCTGGTTTTCTAACTCTTTGGTCCCAATGAGTTTGGGCACCATTTTGTTTGTTTTGTTGTGCCAGGAACAACTGGAGATGCATTGGATGCTCGGCTCACCTATAAGGAAGGTGTTGAGACCATGTGATTATTGGAGCCAAGTTAGTATGATTAAAGAACAACTATCTACTACATCAATCCAATGTTGTCTCGGTAACAAGTATCCACTTCATGCATTCTTTTCTTGCAAAGGCCCCAACCTGTCTTTTCTTTTCCAGGTTGCATCATGGCATGAATCTCTTGATTCGTTCTTGTAGTACTTGTTTGCTTTCTCAAAGCATCCAAACGATGATGTCTTACTACTAGTTGGGATGTCTTTGATGTTCGTATGTTGGAAGTTCATATTATACAATAAGAAAATATTAGGCCATGTGCTATGCTTCCAAGCAAAAGATCTCATTGATATATTTATGACTTCCTCTTTGGATATCTAGTTTGTTCCTTCTTGTAACCATTTTGTGTGTATATCCTTCTTTGTGGATATATATCATCATGATTGTCTTCTACATAGAATCTTTTACACATAAGAGAAGTTACATCTCTAATTGATATCCTCTTTTCTTTCACGTCCATCGTTACATTTCCTTATTCAGTTTTTGGTGGCTTCGTGAAAAGATTTGTTTTGAGTGCGTATCTTATTTTCCTACATCTTGATGCACTCTTTGACCGTGAAGATTATTTTTCCTCATGCTTGTCTTGATGAGGGTTTTGCCATTTCAATCAGTATCCCTCCTCTTGATAAGGTTCTTACTTCCTATCTTCACAATGGGTTGCCACAAGCGTTGGTTCTTATTTTGTTTATTAGTAAGCTTGTGAACCCATTTTCTAGTATGTGTGTGTGGGAATGATATGTCTTGCACTTTGTATCTCATTTCATCAAGACTATGTTGATGAATAATGCTCATCCTTATCTTAGTCTTCTCAAGTGCTTTGCCATGACTCACACACATTACTTTGGTTGAGCCTATTCTTAAGTTGCTTCTTTTACATGTTGCTCAACCATTTGTTTTGTGCAATCGATATGCTTATTGTCTCATCTATCTTCTTGCACTCGTTGTGTGTTTTCATTAATTTTGGGGGAGCAACGATCCTATTTTGTGCACCTGTATCAAATACAAAAATCTCGTATTAGTGCACAAATCATGGGGAGCTTCTGTAGTTTTTTTGATAAAACACTCTGTTGCCTTTATCATAATATCTTCTATTCATGTGGTTCGAAGGACCATATGATTGTTTGTTCCATCAGGAATCTTTTGATTGCTTGCCTCTATTTTTGTATGTCTTTGTGGCATATGATCCCTTTATTTGCAATCTTTGGGTCCTCAATATAGTTTGTTTCCCTCCGACTACTTATCATTGTATTTGTGTATTTCTCTGCACTCATTTGCTGAGAAGTACACACCTTTTGGAGGACCACCTACTATATTGACTTTCTAAACTTTTTGTCCATTTTGGCAATCGATGCCAATGGGGGAGAAGTTTAGAGAGTTTACTATTGGATATGTTTAGAGGGTTTTGCTTTTATTGCGTAAGCATTTACGTCTTCATGCATGCATTATTACCTTGTATGTGTGCGCTTGGTTATGCTTATTTCTTATATAAACTCTCTTGAAGTGGTTGTCTTCAATTACCAAAATGGGGGAGATTGTTAGAGCATATATCTCCATATGTGGTTTTGGTAATTGATGACAATTCCTAGGGACTAATGGTTGCCTTAAGTTATATTTATAGGATTTGTCCATAGGCACTTCTTGAAGTCCATCTGTTGGGTTCAAGGAGTTTATATGATGACCAAGATGGTATTCAAGGTATTATCCAAAGAATGGTCATAGAGACACTAGGTTGATCAAGATCTCAAACAAAGAGTAAATCAAGATGATCAACACACAAAGCGTATAAGATGTACCGAGAGGGATCAAGTGATCCCATGGTATGGTAAGCATTGTCCAGTACGTGTTTGTGTACTAACCCATGGTCTTTGTGAGAGTCCTATGTGGGGGTTAGGTGTGCTTCCATGGGCTTGCGTCAAAAGGAAGATCTCATACAACCCATGAAGGATGACGTCAAGAGGCGATCGTCATCAAGATTGTGGTGTGCAAGTTCAAGTGGATCATCACGAATATATCATTGAAACTATTGTTAATGGTCATGTGTTGATAAGGACAAGCTCATGTGCTAACAAGGACAAGATCAAGATAAGCATTCCTGAGCACTACATGCTTGATTCTTGTGGATGTTCACATGGTGGACAAATGAAGATGAATACATAAGATAGGCTCTCCACATTGTATATGGGAGAGCTACTTGAAGACTTCATCATGTCTTGCTTTCAACTTGATCCAAGAAGGAACAACAACATCAAGCTCAAGTGAAAGGGCTAACTCAAAGGTATCAGTTCCTTTGACGTCAGTTGTGCGGAGTGATGATCAGCGAATAAAAGTATACACTCAAGTATGGATCATCAGTACCCCTTTTATGATTCTTGAGTCTTTAGGGATCCCGCACTATTAAGAGGGGATCACAGGTTTTGCAATGAACTTGCTCAAACTACATCTCCACTGTTCTGCTCAGACCACATCTCCACTGCTCTGCTGTTATATGAAAACACAACCAGTGCCTCGGACATTCGGCTTCCTCCGGACGTCCGAGGGCCGGACGACCGACTGCTTCGGAAATCTGGAATCCTATACCAGAGAAATCTTAGCCATATAACTCGGACTTCCGGCTCCCTCCGGACATCCGAAGCCCGGATATCCGACCAGCTTCGGAATTCCGGAACTATGCACCAGAGAAACTTGAGCCATATAACCCGAATTTCCGGATCCCTCCGGACGTCCGAGGGCCGGTCAAGGGTCGGACGACCGACAGGCTTCGGAAATCCGGAGCCCTGCACCAGAAGAACTTGAGCCCTATAACTTGGATTTCCGGCTCCCTCCGGACGTCCGAGGGTCGGACGTCCGTCCCCTTTCGGAAATCCGGAACCTCCCACCAGTAGCAGTTTGAGTCGAATAACTCGGATTTCTGGCCTTCTCCGGACGTCCGGTCGCTGTTCAATTCACAGTATTTTCAGTGATATCTACAGGCCTCGGACGACCGACCCCTGTCGGACATCCGACCCCTCGCGGACGCCCGGACTTCCGGAAACTGTTGGACGTCCGGACCCTGTGTGACTTAAAGTGTCCCCAATGGCTATTTTTCTCTCCCCACTATAAATACCCCCCTCCCACTTCGTGAGAGGGTTGCCCAACACAGCCTTATCCTCATAAGAACACACTTCTACCTCACACACATTTGCTCACACCAAATCTTAGATCCCAAGAGCATTTGTGAGCCCCTTTGAGAGTTGTTCCAATCAAAAGATAGATCGTCTCCCTCTCCTCCTCTCAACCCAAGCTATTTGAGATTTGAGAAAGTTTTGAGCATTACCCGTGATCTTTTTACTCTTGGAGGTTGGAGACTCCTAGGCGGTAGGAGTTCTTCAGAGAGGAATCAATCCGTGTGATTACCCCCCGGAAAAGTTTGTGAGGGTTTGGAAGCCACCTCAAAGGCTTACCACTAGTGGTTGAGAAACGCCTTCGTGGTGTTATCTCAAAGGGAGAATAGGGTGAGACTTCGTGGCGTTGGTGTGCCTTCGTGGTAACATCCACCTCTCTAACGGTGACTAGCTTCCCTCCAAGGAAGTGAACATCGGGATACATCTTCGTCTCAGTGACCTTGGTTATCCTTAACCCTAACTCCTTACTTGTGGTTTACTTGTGTTACTTGAGCATACATACATTGCATATTGTTTGTGCTCATTATATTGTGTTGGCTATTTCTTGTACAAGATTAATCATTCAAGCATACCTTCTATATCCACACGTTCATACTTGCAGCTTTTGATATATCGTGTGATATAGTATGATCTAGTATCTTGTGTTGTTCACCTACTTGTCATGTGATATAGCTCAAGTAAGTTTGTGTAACTTACTTGGGCTTGTTAGTAACTGTATTGTGTCCATCTTGGTAGATCGTGTTGTTGATACACGTTGCAGTGCCTAGTGCATTTAGGATTTGTGCTTGACAAGTACCCTCTTAGTTTATTTCTGCATTAGTTTCAAGCGAAATCCGAAGAAGTTTTTAAATAGCCTATTCACCCCCTCCCCTCTAGGCGTCACCGAGGTCTTTTCAGAAACACAATCTAGTGATGAACATGAACCTGGTGACA
The DNA here is from genome assembly GCF_904849725.1 of Hordeum vulgare subsp. vulgare. Classification (NCBI taxonomy): domain Eukaryota; kingdom Viridiplantae; phylum Streptophyta; class Magnoliopsida; order Poales; family Poaceae; genus Hordeum; species Hordeum vulgare. Next base: position 88,412,075 of record NC_058520.1, read on the forward strand.
ACATGGACAGTGATGTTCATAATAATGCTCAACCTAGCCATGATGAGGATGTGGAGATTGAACCTACGGTTAATCCTGATAATCCACAACCTAAGAGATACGACAAGAATGACTTCACTGCTAGGAAGCATGGTAAAGAAAGAGAGTCATGGGTTCAGAGACCTATGTCCTTTCCTCCTAAGCCATCCAAGAAAAAGGATGATGAGGATTTTGAGCGCTTCGTTGAGATGATAAGACCCCTCTTTCTGCAGATGCGGTTAACTGATATGCTCAAGATGTCTCTGTATGCCAAGTACATGAAAGATATCGTGACTAATAAACGGAAGATACCAGATCTTGAGATCTCCACCATGCTTGCCAACTATACTTTCAAAGGTGGAACTCCTAAGAAACTTGGTGATCCCAGAGTGCCCACTATACCTTGCTCTATTAAAGGAAACTACATAAGAACTGCCTTATGTGACCTTGGAGCCGGTGCTAGTGTTATGCCACTCTCTCTTTATCATAGACTTGAATTGGATAAGTTGACACCCACTGAAATTTCTCTGCAAATGGCCGACAAATCAACTGCTTTCCCTATAGGCATTTGCGAGGATGTGCCTGTTGTGGTTGCTAACACCACTATCTTAACAAACTTTGTTATCTTGGATATTCCCGAGGACGATGCCATGGCTATCATCCTCGGAAGACCCTTTTTAAACACCGCAGGGGCTATTATAGATTGCAACAAAGTCAATGTCACTTTCCATGTCAACAGTAACGAGCACACAGTGCACTTTCCGATGAAACGATGTCCAGTACATTGCATCCATGCTATCGAAAAGACTTCATCGATTCTCATTGGGAGCTTTGAATGCCCTATTCCTCGTGTCAAGATGAAGTATGATTTGCTTGTTGGGGAGATCCATATCCCCATTGAGGTGACTTAGTGGCTACTCGAAAATTCTCCGTTCTCTCTTGCGATTCGAGAAGGTTTTGTCATAAGGATTTGATCAACCCCATTGACGAATTTCTTCCGATGACCATGAGACTAATGAATCAAAGAGTCACATACCTGTGTTTTGAGTCTTCATTTTCTGTTGCTTAGAAGAAAAATGATAGAATTAGTTTAGCTTTTCCTGTTTTCTGTTTTAGCGTCCCGGAGAAAAATACCTCGAAAATAAAAGTTCTCCGATGGTCCTGAAAATTTAGTATGATTTTTCTGGAATTTTTGGAAATTTCTAGGCCTGAGAGCTGGTTAGGGGGCCTGACCAGTGGGCCACAAGCCCCCCCCCCCCCCACCGCCACCTACCCCCTGGTGGCGGGGTGCAAGCTTGTGGGGCCCACAGGCACCCCCTCCACTCACTCCAGCTCTCAGCCTCTTCTTCCACCTCAGAAAAAATTGTTTCACAGCTCAAACCCGTGTTCTTGCTCATTTGGCTTTGATTTTCTATCTCCTTGCCCAAAGCACCATTCTTCGAACTATTTTGGGGAAATTACTCCTTGGTAAGTGACTCCTCGATTGGTTCAATTAGTTTTTGCTCTAGTGCTTTATCCTTCGCGAATTCTTGCTACCTTGGTGACCCTGTTCTTGAGCTAGAAAAGTTGATTTTAGCTGGTCCCAAGTAGTTTTAGCGCGTGATACGGTCTCTAGGCACTAGTAGGAGTAGTTGCTACAAGTTGGGTTAATCCTTATTCACTTTTCTTTTGAAGTCTCTAATTTTTTTTAAGAATTTTTCAGAGCTAGAAAAGGGAAAAGATGAAGAGGTTCTTGAGAGGCTCTTCAAACCATAACCACAAGAAGGATGAGAAGAACCACCCCAAGTACATAGTCCCTCGAGTCACAGAAGTTCGAGCGTGCGAGTGGCCAAGTGATGAATTTTTGCGCACCGCCGGACTTTATGAAGACTTTTATTACTTGGTGGAGAACGCAGGTCTTACTGCGTTCGTTGAAGATAAGTGTCCACAATATCTCCTCCTCACCAATATTTTCGTTCAAAGCTTCAACTTTTATCCGAGGAAGAATCCTCCCATGGTTGAGTTCATGATATACGATGTTCCCCAGTGCATGACGCTGCAGGACTTTTGCAATGCATGCAAATTACCTTATGTTGGGGATATCCGTGACCCTCGTCCACGGGACTTGGAGGATTTCATTGGTTCTATTGTTGTTGGAGAGGAGAGAGGAGTATCTCACGCTAGAGTTGCTAGCATACATTTTCCCGTGCTTCGGTACTTCTCACTATTTGTGGGAAAATGTTTGATTGGCCGTGGGGAGGCTGGATCACTTAGTTCTCCAGACCTTGTGGTTCTGCGTGAAGGCCTTTATAACGATAAGACTTATAGCTTGGGCGTTATAGTCGCTCAACGGTTGAACCTGAACCATTCTAAAGGTGTCGTCTATGGAGGTATCTATGCTACCCGTCTTGCCAGACACTTTGAGATACCCATTAGACTGGGAGAGGAAGGAGAGATGCTTCTCCCTGAGAGATATCTGGATTATGACAGCATGGTTCGCCATGATTTTCTGGATAGAGATGCTAGTAGACGGATGATTTATAACCTTGTGTTTACTTAGGGTACTCGAGAGACTATTACTTTGCCTGCTCGTTCTTTGTTCGATCTTCATGCAGGCAGGTACACTATTATGCTAGCGGACATCTACGCATATTGGGGCTTGGCCCAACCACATGCGCCCGTGCCCGAGCCGCCAGTCGAGTACCAGACGCTAGTTTATCAGTGGGAGCCAGAGGAGCTCACACAGTAGTGGCATCCACAGTCTGCTCCGGAGTATCCTGGAGCTGGTTATTTCCCACCTTGGGAGTAGACCAAGCTAGGCCAAAAGCCTAAGCTTGGGGGAGTACATGTTCTCACTGACTTTACGTTCATGCTTATACTTTCGCTCTGTTAGCCGGTGTTTACACTTTGCCACTGTATAACCATGCTAGTTTCTTTTTGTTTTCTTGTTTTGTGTCCTTTTGAGAAAACCCAAAAAGATTTTTCTTTCTTGTTTTGCTTGTTGGGAGCTTTCCCGTGTAAATAGCTTTCTTTTTCTTTGCGTCAAGGTAGAAGATATTGGTTATAATGCTTAGTGGTTCTTACATGCTTACCTGTTTAGCTTTCAAAGAGCCATATTATTTTGTCTTCTCCTTTGTGTTTGCCTGTAGATTCAGCTTAGTCCAATGCGCTCATTATTGTTCACATCGTTCGATCGTGCAAATGAAAGGCAACAATGATGATATATGATGAAGTGACTGAGACTGAAAAGCTGGTATGAACTCTATCTATTTTGTTTTTGTAAATATGACTAGCTTGTCGACCCAGATTTAGCTTTGTTGTGAGAGAACCATGTTTGCAATGACAACTTAGAGATCATAGTTTCTGATGCCATGCTTATTTAGTGGAGAGCTTATAATGGTTTGTCTTGAATGCCAACATAAATTTTGAGATGACTGTGATGTAGTATGATAGGATGGTATTCTCCTTTGAATGTTTCAAGTGGCTTGACTTGGCGCATGTTCATGCATGTAGTTGAAACAAAATCAACATAGCCTCTATGATGTTCATATTCATGGTGATTTTATAACCTGTTCATGCTTGCATTTAATGTTAGTCAAACTCATTGTATCTTGATGACTGTTGTCGCTCTCTAGTTGGTCGCTTCCCAGTCTTTTGCTAGCCTTCACTTGTACTAAGCGGGAATGCTGCTTGTGCATCCACGTCCATGAATCCAAAAGTTTTTCCATGAGAGTCCACCATACCTACCTGTTTGTGGTATCTACCCGCCGTTCCAAGTAAATTTGCATGTGCCATTCTCTAAACCTTCAAGAAATAAATCTGTTTTGCATGCCCGAACCGCTCATGTAGTGACAGAGTGTTGGAATTATGCCCTAGAGGCAATAATAAATGTATAGTTATTATTATAATTCCTGTATCAAGATAATAGTTTATTATCCATGCTATAATTGTATTGAATGAAGACTCATTTACATGTGTGGATACATAGACAAAACACCGTCCCTAGCATGCCTCTAGTTGGCTAGCCAGTTGATCGATGATAGTCAGTGTCTTCTGATTATGAACAAGATGTTGTTGCTTGATAACTGGATCACGTCATTGGGAGAATCACGTGATGGACTAGACCCAAACTAATAGACGTAGCATGTTGATCGTGTCATTTTGTTGCTACTGTTTTCTGCGTGTCAAGTATTTATTCCTATGACCATGAGATCATATAACTCACTGACACCGGAGGAATGCTTTGTGTGTATCAAACGTCGCAACGTAACTGGGTGACTATAAAGATGCTCTACAGGTATCTCCGAAGGTGTTAGTTGAGTTAGTATGGATCAAGACTGGGATTTGTCACTCCGTGTGACGGAGAGGTATCTCGGGGCCCACTCGGTAATACAACATCACACACAAGCCTTGCAAGCAATATAACTTAGTGTAAGTTGCGGGATCTTGTATTACGGAACGAGTAAAGAGACTTGCCGATAAACGAGATTGAAATAGGTATCCGGATACTGACGATCGAATCTCGGGCAAGTAACATACCGAAGGACAAAGGGAATGACATTCGGGATTATACGAATCCTTGGCACTGAGGTTCAAATGATAAGGTCTTCGTAGAATATCTAGGATCCAATATGGGCATCCAGGTCCCGCTATTGGATATTGACCGAGGAGTCTCTCGGGTCATGTCTACATAGTTCTCGAACCCGCAGGGTCTGCACACTTAAGGTTCGACGTTGTTTTATGCGTATTTGAGTTATATGGTTGGTTACCGAATGTTGTTCGGAGTCCCGGATGAGATCACGGACGTCACGAGGGTTTCCGGAATGGTCCGGAAACAAAGATTGATATATAGGATGACCTCATTTGATTACCGGAAGGTTTTCGGAGTTACCGGGAATGTACCGGGAATGACGAATGGGTTCCGGGAGTTCACCGGGGGGGGGGGGCAACCCACCCCGGGGAAGCCCATAGGCCATGAGGGTGGCGCACCAGCCCTTAGTGGGCTGGTGGGACAGCCCAAAATGGGCCTATGCGCCAAGGATAAGAAATCAAAGGAAAAGAAAAAAAAAAGGAGGGAGGAGGTGGGAAGGGAGGGGGACTCCCTCCCACCAAACATAGTCCAACTCGGTTTGGGGGGGGAGAGTCCTCCCCCTTGGCTCGGCCGACTCCTTGAGGGTCCTTGGACCCCAAGGCAAGGCCCCCCTCCCTCCCACCTATATATACGGAGGTTTTAGGGCTGATTTGAGACGACTTTTCCACGGCAGCCCGAACACATACCTCCACGGTTTTTCCTCTAGATCGCGTTTCTGCAGAGCTCGGGCGGAGCCCTGCTGAGACAAGGTCATCACCAACCTCCGGAGCGCCATCACGCTGCCGGAGAACCCTTCTACCTCTCCGTCTCGCTGCGGGGCGGATCGAGGGACGTGAGGACATTCCACTACATCAACCGCGTTCTCTAACGCTTCTGCTGTACGATCTACAAGGGTACGTAGATCACTCATCCCCTCTCGTAGATGGACATCACCATGATAGGTCTTCGTGCGCGTAGGAAATTTTTTGTTTCCCATGCGACGTTCCCCATCAGTGGCATCATGAGCTAGGTTCATGCGTAGATGTCTTCTCGAGTAGAACACAAAAGATTTTGTGGGCGGTGATGTGCGCTTTGCTGCCCTCCTTAGTCTTTTCTTGATTCCGCGGTATTGTTGGATTGAAGCGGCTTGGACCGACATTACTCGTACGCTTACGAGAGACTGGTTTCATCGTTACGAGTAACCCCCTTTGCTCAAAGATGACTGGCAAGTGACGGTTTCTCCAACTTTAGTTGAATCGGATTTGACCGAGGAGGTCCTTGGATGAGGTTAAATAGCAACTCATATATCTCCGTTGTGGTGTTTGCGTAAGTAAGATGCGATCCTACTAGATACCCACGGTCACCACGTAAAACATGCAACAACAAAATTAGAGGACGTCTAACTTGTTTTTGCAGGGTATGATTGTGATGTGATATGGCCAACGATGTGATGTGATATATTGGATGTATGAGATGATCATGTTGTAATAGAAATATCGACTTGCATGTCGATGGTACGGCAACCGGCAGGAGCCATAGGGTTGTCTTTATACTAACGTTTGTGCTTGCAGATGCGTTTACTATTTTGCTAGGATGTAGCTTTAGTAGTAATAGCATGAGTAGCACGACAACCCCGATGGCAACACGTTGATGGATGATCATGGTGTGGCGCCGGTGACAAGAAGATCGTGCCGGTGCTTTGGTGATGGAGATCAAGAAGCACGTGATGATGGCCATATCATGTCACTTATGAATTGCATGTGATGTTAATCCTTTTATGCACCTTATTTTGCTTAGAACGACGGTAGCATTATGAGGTGATCTCTCACTAAAATTTCAAGACGAAATTGTGTTCTCCCCGACTGTGCACCGTTGCTACAGTTCGTCGTTTCGAGACACCACGTGATGATCGGGTGTGATAGACTCAACGTTCACATACAACGGGTGCAAAACAGTTGCGCACGCGGAACACTCGGGTTAAGCTTGACGAGCCTAGCATGTGCAGATATGGCCTCGGAACACATGAGACCGAAAGGTCGATCGTGAATCATATAGTTGATATGATTAGCATAGGGATGCTTACCACTGAAACTATACCCAACTCACGTGATGATCGGACTTGAGCTAGTGTAAGTGGATCATGAACCACTCAAATGACTAGAGAGATGTACTTTTTGAGTGGGAGTTTAGCATATAATTTGATTAAGTTGAACTATAATTATCTTGAACATAGTCTAAGTCCACTTTGAACATATTTGTGTTGTAGATCATGGCTCACGCGACAGTCATCCTGAATTTTAATACGTTCCTAGAGAAAGCTAAGTTGAAAGATGATGGAAGCAACTTTGTAGACTGGGCTCGTAATCTTAAGCTAATCTTACAAGCTGGGAAGAAGGATTATATCCTTAATGCTGCGCTAGGAGATGAACCACCCGCTACGGCTGATCAGGATGTTAAGAACGCTTGGTTAGCACGTAAGGAGGACTACTCAATAGTTCAATGTGCAGTCTTGTATGGCTTAGAACCGGGACTTCAACGTCGCTTTGAGCGTCATGGAGCATTTGAGATGTTCTAGGAGTTGGAGTTTATCTTTCAGAAGAACGCCCGGATCGAGAGGTATGAGACCTCCGATAAATTCTATGCTTGCAAGATGGAGGAAAACTCGTCTGTCAGTGAACATGTGCTCAAAATGTCTGGGTACTCAAACCGTCTAGCTGAGCTGGGGATTGAACTCCCGCAAGAAGCTATCACTGACAGAATCCTTCAATCACTGCCGCCAAGCTATAAAGGCTTTGTGTTGAACTACAACATGCAAGGGATGAACAAGTCTCCCGGCGAGTTGTTTGCGATGCTGACAGTCGCAGAGTCTGAACTCCGTAAAGAGCATCAAGTGTTGATGGTGAGCAAGACCACTAGTTTCAAGAGAAACGACAAAGGCAAGAAGGGAAATTCGAAGAAGAGCGGCAAGCCTGTTGCCAATCCGCCGAAGAAACCCAAGGCTAGACCTAAGCCTGAAACAGAGTGCTTCTATTGCAAGGGTATGGGTCACTGGAAGCGCAATTGCCCCAAGTATCTGGCAGATAAGAAGGCGGGCAAAGAAAAATCAGGTATATTTGATATACATGTTATTGATGTGTGCTTAACCGGCTCTCGTAGTAGTGCCTGGGTATTCGATACCGGTTCTGTTGCTCATATTTGCAACTCGAAACAGGAACTGCGGAATAGACGAAGGCTGGCGAAAGACGAAGTGACGATGCGCGTAGGAAACGGTTCCAAGGTTGATGCAATCGCCGTCGGCACAGTGTCACTTCAGCTACCATCGGGATTAGTGATGAATTTAAATCATTGTTATTTAGTGCCTGCGTTGAGCATGAACATTATATCTGGATCTTGTTTATTGCGAGACGGTTACTCTTTTAAGTCTGAGAATAATGGTTGTTCAATTTCTATGAGTAACATCTTTTATGGTCATGCACCGAATGTGAGAGGATTGTTCATATTGAATCTTGATAGTGATACGCATATACATAACATTGAGACCAAAAGAGTTAGAGTAAACAATGATAGCGCCATATTTTTGTGGCACTGCCGCTTGGGTCATATTGGTGTAAAGCGCATGAAGAAACTCCATGCTGATGGACTTTTGGAGTCACTTGACTTTGATTCACTTGACACGTGTGAACCATGCCTCATGGGCAAGATGACTAAGACTCCGTTCTCCGGAACAATGGAGCGTGCAAGTGACTTGTTGGAAATCATACATACCGATGTGTGTGGTCCAATGAGCGTAGAGGCACGTGGCGGATATCGTTATTTTCTCACCTTCACTGACGATTTAAGTAGATATGGTTATGTCTACTTGATGAAGCACAAGTCTGAAACATTTGAAAAGTTCAAGCAATTTCAGAGTGAAGTGGAAAATCATCGTAACAAGAAGATCAAGTTCCTACGGTCTGATCGTGGGGGTGAATATCTGAGTTTCGAGTTTCGTGCTCACTTAAGACAATGTGGAATTGTCTCGCAGTTAACACCGCCTGGAACACCACATCGTAATGGTGTGTCCGAACGTCATAATCGTACTTTGTTAGAGATGGTGCGATCTATGATGTCTCTTACTGATTTGCCGTTATCATTTTGGGGTTATGTATTAGAAACAGCTGCATTCACTTTAAATAGGGCACCATCAAAATCCGTTGAGACGACACCATACGAACTGTGGTATGGCAAGAGGCCAGAATTGTCGTTTCTTAAAGTTTGGGGATGTGATGCTTATGTCAAAAAGCTTCAGCCTGAAAAGCTGGAACCCAAAGCGGAAAATGCGTCTTCATAGGTTACCCAAAGGAGACAGTTGGGTACACCTTCTATCTCAAATCCGAGGGCAAAGTGTTTGTTGCTAAGAACGGAGCTTTTCTCGAGAAGGAGTTTCTCTCGAGAGAATTGAGTGGGAGGAAGATAGAACTTGACGAGGTTGTCGAACCTCTCATCCCTCTGGATGGTGGCGCAGGGCAAGGGGAAACCTCTGTCGTTGCGACGCCGATTGAGGAGGAAGTTAATGATGATGATCATGAAACTCCAGTTCAAGTTTCTGTTGAACCACGCAGGTCGATGAGATCACGCGCTGCTCCAGAGTGGTACGGTAATCCCGTCTGATCAATCATGTTGTTAGACAACAATGAACCTGCAAATTATGAAGAAGCAATGGTGGGCCCAGATTCCAACAAATGTCTAGAAGCCATGAAATCCGAGATAGGATCCATGTATGAGAACAAAGTGTGGACTTTGGAGATACTACCTGAGGGCCGCAAGGCTATTCAGAACAAATGGATCTTTAAGAAGAAGACGGACGTTGACGGTAATGTGACCGTTTATAAAGCTCGACTTGTGGCAAAGGGTTTTTCACAAGTTCCAGGAGTTGACTACGATGAGACTTTCTCACCCGTAGCGATGCTTAAGTCCGTCAGAATCATGTTAGCAATAGCTGCATTTTTCGATTATGAAATCTGGCAGATGGATGTCAAAACGGCGTTCCTTAACGGTTTCCTTAAGGAAGAATTGTATATGATGCAACCCGAAGGTTTTGTCGATCCTAAAAATGCTGACAAGGTGTGCAAGCTCCAGCGATCCATTTATGGACTGGTGCAAGCATCTCGGAGTTGGAACAAACGCTTTGATGAGGTGATCAAAGCATTTGGGTTTATACAAGTGGTTGGAGAATCTTGTATTTACAAGAAAGTGTGTGGGAGCTCTGTGGCGTTTCTGATATTATATGTGGATGACATATTACTGATTGGAAACAACGTAGAGCTTTTGGAGAGCATAAAAGGTTACTTGAATAAAAGTTTCTCTATGAAGGACCTAGGAGAAGCTGCTTACATTCTAGGCATTAAGATCTATAGGGATAGATCAAAACGCCTGATAGGACTTTCACAAAGCACATACCTTGATAAAGTTTTGAAGAGGTTCAAAATGGAACAGTCCAAGAAAGGGTTCTTGCCAGTTTTACAAGGTACGAGATTGAGTAAGACTCAGTGCCCAGCAACTGATGAAGATAGAGAGCATATGCGCTCCGTCCCCTATGCTTCAGCCATAGGTTCTATCATGTATGCGATGCTGTGCACTAGACCGGATGTTAGCCTGGCCATAAGTATGGCAGGTAGGTTCCAGAGTAATCCAGGAGTGGATCACTGGACAGCGGTCAAGAATATCCTGAAGTACCTGAAAAGGACTAAGGAGATGTTTCTCGTGTATGGAGGTGACGAAGAGCTCGCCGTAAAAGGTTACGTCGATGCAAGCTTTGACACAGATCCGGACGACTCTAAGTCGCAAACCGGATACGTATTTATTCTTAATGGGGGTGCAGTAAGCTGGTGCAGTTCCAAGCAAAGCGTCGTAGCAGATTCTACATGTGAAGCGGAGTACATGGCTGCCTCGGAGGCGGCTAAGGAGGGTGTCTGGATGAAGCAGTTCATGACGGATCTTGGAGTGGTGCCAAGCGCACTGAATCCAATAACCTTGTTCTATGACAACACTGGTGCCATTGCCTTAGCAAAGGAACCACGGTTTCACAAGAAGACCAGATTCATCAAACGACGCTTCAACCTCATCCGCGACTACGTCGAGGAGGAGGACGTGAATATATGCAAGGTGCACACGGATCTGAATGTAGCAGACCCGCTGACTAAACCTCTTCCACGGCCAAAACATGATCGACACCAGAACTGTATGGGTGTTAGATTTATTACAATGTAATTCACATGGTGATGTGAGGGCTAGATTATTGACTCTAGTGCAAGTGGGAGAGTGTTGGAATTATGCCCTAGAGGCAATAATAAATGTATAGTTATTATTATAATTCCTGTATCAAGATAATAGTTTATTATCCATGCTATAATTGTATTGAATGAAGACTCATTTACATGTGTGGATACATAGACAAAACACCGTCCCTAGCATGCCTCTAGTTGGCTAGCCAGTTGATCGATGATAGTCAGTGTCTTCTGATTATGAACAAGGTGTTGTTGCTTGATAACTGGATCACGTCATTGGGAGAATCACGTGATGGACTAGACCCAAACTAATAGACGTAGCATGTTGATCGTGTCATTTTGTTGCTACTGTTTTCTGCGTGTCAAGTATTTATTCCTATGACCATGAGATCATATAACTCACTGACACCGGAGGAATGCTTTGTGTGTACCAAACGTCGCAACGTAACTGGGTGACTATAAAGATGCTCTACACGTATCTCCGAAGGTGTTAGTTGAGTAAGTATGGATCAAGACTGGGATTTGTCACTCCGTGTGACGGAGAGGTATCTCGGGGCCCACTCGGTAATACAACATCACACACAAGCCTTGCAAGCAATATAACTTAGTGTAAGTTGCGGGATCTTGTATTACGGAACGAGTAAAGAGACTTGCCGGTAAACGAGATTGAAATAGGTATGCGGATACTGACGATCGAATCTCGGGCAAGTAACATACCGAAGGACAAAGGGAATGACATTCGGGATTATACGAATCCTTGGCACTGAGGTTCAAACGATAAGATCTTCGTAGAATATGTAGGATCCAATATGGGCATCCAGGTCCCGCTATTGGATATTGACCGAGGAGTCTCTCGGGTCATGTCTACATAGTTCTCGAACCCGCAGGGTCTGCACACTTAAGGTTCGACGTTGTTTTATGCGTATTTGAGTTATATGGTTGGTTACCGAATGTTGTTCGGAGTCCCGGATGAGATCACGGATGTCACGAGGGTTTCCGGAATGGTCCGGAAATGAAGATTGATATATAGGATGACCTCATTTGATTACCGGAAGGTTTTCGGAGTTACCGGGAATGTACCGGGAATGACGAATGGGTTCCGGGAGTTCACCGGGGGGGGGGGAAACCCACCCCCGGGAAGCCCATAGGCCATGAGGGTGGCGCACCAGCCCTTAGTGGGCTGGTGGGACAGCCCAAAAGGGGCCTATGCGCCAAGGATAAGAAATCAAAGGAAAAGAAAAAAAAGGAGGGAGGAGGTGGGAAGGGAGGGGGACTCCCTCCCACCAAACCTAGTCCAACTCGGTTTGGGGGGGAGAGTCCTCCCCCTTGGCTCGGCCGACTCCTTGAGGGTCCTTGGACCCCAAGGCAAGGCCCCCCTCCCTCCCACCTATATATACGGAGGTTTTAGGGCTGATTTGAGACGACTTTTCCACGGCAGCCCGAACATACCTCCATGGTTTTTCCTCTAGATCGCGTTTCTGCAGAGCTCGGGCGGAGCCCTGCTGAGACAAGGTCATCACCAACCTCCGGAGCGCCGTCACGCTGCCGGAGAACCCTTCTACCTCTCCGTCTCTCTTGCTGGATCAAGAAGGCCGAGATCATCATCGAGTTGTACGTGTGCTGAACGCGGAGGTGTCGTCCGTTCGGTACTAGATCGTGGGACTGATCGCGGGATTGTTCGCGGGGCGGATCGAGGGACATGAGGACATTCCACTACATCAACCGCGTTCTCTAACGCTTCTGTTGTACGATCTACAAGGGTACGTAGATCACTCATCCCCTCTCGTAGATGGACATCACCATGATAGGTCTTCGTGCGCGTAGGAAAATTTTTGTTTCCCATGCGACGTTCCCCATCACAGAGGGCTATAGGTATCTTCCACGCTAGGAGTGTTATCCTCGACATGTGTTTATTCACTGTCCTTCATGAGAAAGGGGCGGTATTTGGGATGCCCAGTTCCATGCTTAAATCGAAAACATAACTGTAAAACAAGACTCCCCTCGGATTGCTGTTAGTATGGACGGTACCCGAGGATTCGGCTAGCCGTGGAGTCTGATTGATTGGTGGTGGGGGAGTTAAAACTTTACTTTTCTGTTTGGGAACCGCCTATAGCATGAGTAGCATGGAAGATATTGAGAACTCTTGGTCATTGCGTTGACAATGAAAGCATGCCACCCAAAATTATTATCTCTATTTTCAAAAGCTTGAGCTCTGCCACCTCTGCAAATCAATGCTTCCCTCTGCGAAGGGCCTGTCTATTTATTTTCCTGTTGAGTCATCCTCCTCTTTTATTAGCACCAATTAGAGAGGACCTATTTCATTTTTATGCTTTGCTTTTGATTGATATTGAGTATGACTATGACTGGATCTTCGTTGCTATGAATTACAATGTTTAGTCAGCCCTTGATCTTTGAAAGTGCTCTGCATTTATTTTTTGCGGTCTCAGAAAGAGCTAGCGAGATACCACCTATTCATATTGCTTCATGCTTGTTTTGATTGAAGTGTTGGTATTTGAAACTCATTATTATTTGCTCGTTAGCTGATTATGCCATTGATATTAGTTTACCGTGAGACCTTTGTGTCATTTGCTTTTGTGGTTAACTTGTGATCTTGCTGAAATTCTGGTTATGAGTTAGACATAGTTGCAACAACAAGATCAAACAAAGTTTGTCAAAGTTTTTCTTTCTCTCACAGTATGTCAACTGAGTTGCTTGAGGACAAGCAATGTTTTAAGCTTGGGGGAGTTGATACGTCTCCAACGTATCTACTTTTCCAAACTCTTTTGCCCTTGTTTTGGACTCTAATTTGCATGATTTGAATGGAACTAACCTAGATTGACGCTGTTTTCAGCAGAATTGCCTTGGTGTTATTTTTGTGCAGAAATCAAAGTTCTCCAAACATCCTGAAAATTTACGGGGAGCAGTTTTGGAAAATATCAAAAATATCTACGCCAAGTTCCACCTCAGGGTGTGGGCCAGTGGGCCACAAGCCCCTGCTCCGCCACCACCCCCCTGGTGGCGGTGGGCAGGCTTGTGGGGCCCACAGGCACCTGCCGCCCCCAACTCGAGCTCTATAAGTTGCCTTTCGTCCAAGAAAAAATAAAAAGAGAAGTTTTCGTCGCGTTTTCGATACGGAGGCGCCGCCACCACCTGTTCTTCATCTGGAGGGCAGATCTGGAGTCCGTCTTGGGGTCCGGAGAGGGGAAATCATCGTCATCGTCATCATCAACCTTCTTCCCTCTCCAATTCCATGAAGCTCTTCGTCGTTCGTGAGTAATCTATTCGTAGACTCGCTGGGCGGTGATGAGTAGTATGAGATCTATCATGTAATCGAGTTAGTTTTGATGGGGGTTGATCCCTAGTATCCACTATGTTCTGAGATTGATGTTGCTACTACTTTGCCATGCTTAATGCTTGTCACTAGGGCCCGAGTGCCATGATTTCAGATCTGAAATTATTATGTTGTCACCAATATATGTGTGTTTTAGATCCGATCTTGCAAGTTGTAGTTACCTACTATGTGTTATGATCCGGCAACCCCGGAGTGACAATAACCGGAACCACTCCCGGTGATGACCATAGTTTGAGGAGTTCATGTGTTCACCAAGTGCTAATGCGTTGGTCCGATTCTTTATTTAAAGGAGAACCTTAATATCCTGTAGTTTCCTTTTGGACCCCGCTGCCACGGGAGGGATGGACAATAGATGTCATGCAAGTTCTTTTCCCTAAGCACGTATGATGACACACGGAATGCATGCCTACATCACATTGACGAACGAGAGCTAGCCACATATCTCTCCGTGTTATAGCTGTTGCATGATGAATATCATCCAAACAAATCACCGACCCATTGCCTACGAGTTTGTCCTACTGCTGCTGTTACTTGTCTTGCTCTGCTGCTGCTACTACTGTTGCTACTGCTGTTACTTGTTTTTCTCTGCTGCTACTGCTGCTATTGTTGCTACTACTGTCGCTTGCTACTGTTGCTACTTGCTACTGCTGCCACTACTGCTGTTCCTTGCCTGTGCTATTGCTCGTTACACTGCTGCTACCTGCTACACTGTTGTTTCGCCAGACCGTTGACGGGAATTGACAACTTCCGTCAACGCGGCAACGGGAGCGCCATTGATACAATTGTTAGGAATAGTTTGCCGTCAACAGATCATTTCTGACACCGTTGCTATCATACTACTTTGCTGTTACTACTATCCTTACAGATACCAATCTTTCAGGTGTGGTCGGATCCGACAAATTCAGCTGCTAATACTTGAGAGTATACTCTCACCTCCTGACGGGCTTATCTACAAATTTGGGTCGAATACTCTACCCTCGAAAACTGCTGCGAACCCACGCGCTGGTGGGCCATCAACAATATTCTTCCAGTTTCATTGCCGGGGAGTGCAGCAGCATTCTTCTGGTGTCGTTGCAGGAAAAGGTTCCTTGTCATAAGCATTTGCCTAGCTAACGCGAGAGATTGCAGGATCAGCCCTTTTCTGGAGCCATTGCCAAGGAAGCACAGCTGACGTCAGGTCACCGCACGGTATGAACCCAAACCAAGCATTTCTCCCATTGCAAGAGTCATAGATCTAGTTGGCCAAACAAAAACCACAACTCGAAGAGAATTACAAGGATATGAAATCATGCATAAGAGAGATCAGAAGAAACTCAAATAAGATTCATAGATAATCTGATCATAAATCCACAATTCATCAGATCTCGACAAACACACCGCAAAAGAAGATTACATCGGATAGATCTCCATGAAGATCATGGAGAACTTCGTATTGAAGATCCAAGAGAGAGAAGAAGCCATCTAGATACTAGCTATGGACCCGTACGTCTATGGTGAACTACTCACGCATCATCGGAGACGTCATGGTGATGATGAAGAAGCCCTCCGTATCCGAATCCCCCCTCCGGCAGGGCAACAGAACGTGCCCCAGATGGGATCTTACAGAGACAGAAGCTTGCGGCGGCGGAAAAGTACTTACGATGATCTCCTGATTTTTTCTGGGATTTTAGGGAATTTATAGGCGAAAGACCTAGGGCAGAGGAGGCCTAGGGATCCCACAAGCCTGGGAGGCGCGGGCCCCCTGGTCGCGGCTAGGGGGCTTGTGGGCTCCCTGGTGGCCCCCTGCCCTGATTCTCAGGCTTCCCGATCTTTTTCTGTTTCGGAAAAAATATTTTTGGCAGTTTCGTTCCGTTTGGACTCCGTTTAAAATCCTCCTCTGAAAGGGGTCAAAAACATGAAAAAAACAGGAACTGGCACTTGGCACTGAGTTAATAAGTTAGTCCCAAAAAATATATAAAAGGCATACAAGACATCCAAAGTTTGACAAGATAATAGCATGAAACCATCAAAAATTAAAGATACGTTGGAGATGTATCAAGCATCCCCAATCTTAACTCATGTTCGTCCTCGAGCAGGGAAGTGATAAAGACTGAATTTTTGATGTGGAATGCTACCTAGCATAGTTGTCCTTTGCAACTTCTTTCGTGTGACATGAATGTTCAGATCCGTAAGATTCAAAACAATAGTTTGGTATTGACATGAAAACAATAATACTTCAAGCAAACTAGCAAGGTAATCATGAACTTTCAAAATAACAAGGCCAAGGAAAGTTATCCCTACAAAATCATATAGTCTGGCTATGCTCCATCATCCTCACACAACTAATGTAAATCATGCACAACCCCGGTATTGGCCAAGTAATTGTTTTCGCTCTCTTACTTTCTCAAACATTTTATAACTATCACGCAATACATGAGCGTGAGCCATGGATATAACACTATAGGTGGAATAGAGTTTGGTGGTGGTCGTGAGACAAAAAGGAGGAGATGGTCACATTGACTCGGCGTATCAAAGGGCTATGGAGATGCCCATTAATAGATATCAATGTGAATGAGTAGGGATTGCCATACGAAGGATGCACTAGAGCTATAAGTATGTGAAAGCTCAAAAGGAGAACTAGTGGGTGTGCATCCAACTTGCTTGCTCACGAAGACCTAGGGCAATTTGAGGAAGCCCATCGTTGGAATATACAAGCCAAGTTTAATAATGAAGATTCCCACTAGCATATGGTAGTGACAAAACGAGAGGCTCTCAATCATGAAGAACATGGTGCTATTACGAAGCACAAGTGTGGAAAAAGATAGTAGCGTTGTCCCTTCTCTCTTTTTCTCTTTTTTTTAATTTTTTTTTTCTTTTTTTTCTTTCCCCTTTTTTATTTGGGCTCTTAGGCCTCTTTTTCTTCTCTTTTTTTATTTGGGCTCTTTGGCCTCTTTTTTTTTACTTCCTTACATGGGACAATGCTCTAATAATGATGATCATCACACTTTTATTTACTCACAGCTCAAAGCTTAGAAATGACTCTATAGGAAATGCCTCCGGCAGTGTACCGGGATGTGCAAAGATCTAGCTTGGCGTATGACGTTGAAACATCTCGCTAGCTATATTACAATCAAGCAATGGCAATATGAGAGTGATGACACAAGTCATGAGACGGAACGGTGGGAGTTGCATGGCAATATATCTCGGAATGGCTATGAAAATGCCATAGTAGGTAGGTATGGTGGCTGTTTTGAGAAAGGCATATGGTGGGTTTGTGGACCGGCGAAAATTGCGCAGCACTTGAGAGGTTAGCAATGGTGGAAGGTGAAAGTGCATCTATACCATGGACTCGTATTAGTCGTGAAGAACTCACATACTTGTTGCGAAAGTTTTTATTAGTAATCGAAACAAAGTGCTAAACGCATACTCCTAGGGGAAGGGTTGGTAGGTGTTAACCATCGCGTGATCCCGACCTCAACACAAAGGATGACAATCGATAGATCAATTATGCTCCGACTTCCTAACATAATGGTTCACCATACGCGCATGCTAAGGGAATCACTAACTTCAACACAAGTATTTCTAGATTCACAACACCCTACCAACATAACTCTTAATATTACCAAATCCACGTCTCAAAACTAATTGAGAGGAATCAAGACTTCTCTTTCTACTCAATGCACATGAAGATGGAGGTTTTTGTATCCTCTTTGGGTACCTATCACCTTTGGGACTACTTTCATAGCATAAGCCAACTACCAAGTCACGCACCGCCGTGCTCTAAAAGATCTAAGTGAAGCACACACAGCAAAATTATCTAGCTGAAAAGATATAAGCGAAGCACTATGAGCATTCTAGCAAAATCATGATGAGTGCATGTCTCTCTCTAAAGGTGTGCAACAAGGATGATTGTGACACAACAAAAATAAAAGACTCCTAAGATACAAGACGCTCCAAGAAAAACACATATCATGTGGTGAATAAAAATATAGCTCCAAGTAACGTTACCGATGGATTGAAGACGAAAGAGGGGATGCCTTCCCGGGGCATCCCCAAGATTAGGCTTTTTGGTGTCCTTGAATTTGGCTTGAGATGACTTGGGCATCCCCAAGCTTTAGCTCTTTCCACTCCTTATCTCTTTGTCCATGAGAACATCACCCAAAACTTGTAAACTTCACAACACAAAACTTAAACAGAAACTCGTGATAACGTTAGCACAAGAAAACAAACTACCGCCACTTTAGGTATTGTAGAAATCTTGATTTCTATTTATATTGGTGTTGGACTACTGTATTATCACTTTTCCATGGCTAGTACCCCCCGATACTAACCATAGTTTCATCAAAACAAGCAACCAACTCAACAAAAACTGAATCTGTCCAAAACAGACCAGTCTATAGCAATCTGTATACCTCGTATACTTCTGGTACCTCAAAAATTCTGAAAAATTACGACTGCCTGGGAAAAAGGCATATCAACCAGCAGCAAATAGAATCAACTCAAAATCTCTTTCTAATAAAAATGAAAAATCATCTCGTGAGCGAAAAGTTTCTGTCTTTTTCCAGGAGGATCAAACAACCGTTACCAAGACTAGTCATAAAGGTTTTGCTTGACTCAAACACAAAAAGAAACACAAAAGACACTATCATAACGGAATTATGATGGTGTGGACGCAACAAAACAGAAAGAAAAATATAAATTCATTGGGTTGCCTCCCAACAAGCGCTATTGTTTAACGCCCTTAGCTAGGCATTGATAATTCAATGATGCTTACACAAAAGACAAGAATTGAAGCACGACGAGAGCATCATAAAGCATGTGAAAATCACATATAAGTCTAACATACTTCCTATGCATAGGCATTTTATAGGAAAACAGATTGTCAAGACAACCAATAGTTACCATATGCAAGGAAGAAGAAAGAGACAATAGCAATCTCAACATAACGAGAGGTGAATTGGTAACATGAAAGTTTCTACCACAATATTTTCCTCTCTCATAGCAATTACATGTGGGATCTTATTCAAATTCTACAATATGGCTATCCCAAAGGATATTCTTTTCATGATCCACATGCATGCAAAGTTGACGCTTTTCAAAAATAGTGGGATTATCATCAACTAAAGTCAAGACTTCTCCAAACCCACTTTCAATATTATTGCAAATATCATTGCAACAAGTAGTGGACATAGCAAAACTAGCATCCCCAAGCTTAGGGTTTTGCATATTTTTAGCATGATTGTCATTAATATAATTTATAATGAAATCATTGCAATCATGCTTTTCATTGAAGGAGCCCTCGTGAATCATTTCATAAATTTCTTCATCACGATTTTCAGATTCACACATATCAAGCAAAACTCCATAGAGAAAGTCAAGTGCACTCAACTCACTAGCAATTGGTTCCACATAAGTGGATCTCTTAAAGAGATTAGCAAGTGGATGAGGATCCATATCAATAGATTTTCAGCAAGCGAAGATGCAAGCATATTGAAGTCACATGGCAACACAAGCAAACAGAAAGCAAGCGAAAGAAAGGGCGAACGAAAAAGGCAAACGAAAAAGGCAAAGATTTGTGAAGTGGGGGAGAGGAAAACGAGAGGCAACTGGCAAACAAAGTAAATGCAAGAGATGAGTTTGCGACACTTACTTGGATGAGTTCTTGACATGATGCTCCCCGGCAACGGCACCAGAAATCCTTCTGCTACGTCGACAGAAACCTTCTGTCGTCTCTTGAGCTTGCGTTGGTTTTCCCTTGAAGAGGAAAGGGTGATGCAGCACAGGAACAGTAAGTATTTCCCTCAGTTTCAGAACCAAGATATCAATCCAGTAGGAGAATCTCGTCAAGTCCAGAGCACCTGTACAAACACAAAGAGCTGGCACCCAACGCTATAAAGGGGTTGTCAATCCCTTCAAGATTGATTGCAAAGTGAGATCTGAAGGCGGAAAGTGCAACGAAGAAAAAGTGTAAGGCTGAAAATATGGTGTGGAGTAGACCCCGGGGCCATAGTGTTCACTAGAGGCTTCTCTCAAAATAGAAAATATTACGGTGGGTGAACAAATTACTGTCGAGCAACTGATAGAACCGCGCAAAGTCATGATGATATCTAAGGCAATGATCATACATATAGGCATCACGTCCGAGACAAGTAGACCGATACTTTCTGCATCTACTACTATTACTCCACACATCGACCGCTATCCAGCATGCATCTAGTGTATTGAGTTCATGACGAACAGAGTAATGCCTTAAGCAAGATGACATGATGTAGAGGGATAATCTCAAACCAATGATGAAAACCTCATACTTTTACCCTTGATGGCAACAACATGATGCGTGCCTCGCTACCCCTTCTGTCACTGGGTGAGGTCACCGCACGGTATGAACCCAAAACCAAGCACTTCTCCCATTGCAAGAACCATAGATCTAGTTGGCCAAACAAAACCCACAACTCGAAGAGAATTACAAGGATATGAAATCATGCATAAGAGATATCAAAAGAAACTCAAATAAGATTCATAGATAATCTGATCATAAATCCACAATTCATCGGATCTCGACAAACACACCGCAAAAGAAGATTACATCGGATAGATCTCCATGAAGATCATGGAGAACTTTGTATTGAAGATCCAAGAGAGAGAAGAAGCCATCTAGCTACTAGCTATGGACCCGTAGGTCTATGGTGAACTACTCATGCATCATCGGAGAGGTCATGGTGTTGATGAAGAAGCCCTCCGTATCCGAATCCCCCCTCCGGCAGGGCACCAGAACGTGCCCCAGATGCGATCTTGCGGAGACAGAAGCTTGCAGCGGCGAAAAAGTACTTACAATGATCTCCTGATTTTTCTGGGATTTTAGGGAATTTATAGGCGAAAAACCTAGGGCAGAGGAGGCCAAGGGAGCCCACAAGCCTGGGAGGCGCGGGCCCCCCTCGCCGCGGCTATGGGGCTTGTGGGGTCCCTGGTGGCCCCCTGCTCTGATTCGCACGCTTCCCGATCTTTTTATGTTTCAAAAAAATCTTTTTGGCAGTTTCATTCCGTTTGGACTCCGTTTAAAATCCTCCTCTGAAAGGGGTCAAAAACATAGAAAAACAGGAACTAGCACTTGGCATTGAGTTAATAAGTTAGTCCCTAAAATTATATAAAAGGCATACAAAACATCCAAAGTTTGACAAGATAATAGCATGAAACCATCAAAAATTATAGATACGTTGGAGACGTATCAAACCTGAGTGTCAAGGATTCATATAATCCCGTATGTCATTCCCTTTGTCCTTCGGTATGTTACTTCCCGAGATTCGATTGTCGGTATCCGCATATCTATTTCAATCTCATTACCGGCAAGTCTCTTTACTCGTTCCGTAATACAAGATCCCGTGACTTACACTTAGTCACATTGCTTGAAGGCTTGTGTGTGATGTTGTATTACCGAGTGGGCCCCGAGATATCTCTGCGTCACACGGAGTGACAAATCCCAGTCTTGATCTATACTAACTCAATGGACACCTTCGGAGATACCTGTAGAGCACCTTTATAGTCACCCAGTTACATTGTGACGTTTGATGCACACAATGTATTCCTCCGGTACCAGTGAGTTATATGATCTCATGGTCATAGGAACAAATACTTGACACACAGAAAACAATAGCAATAAAACAACACGATCAATATGCTATGTTCATAGTTTGGGTCTAGTCCATCACACGATTCTCCTAATGATGTGATCGAGTTATCAAGCAACAACACTTTGTACATCGTCAGAAAACCTTGACTATCCTTGATCAACTGGCTAGCCAACTAGAGGCTTGCTAGGGACATTGTTTTGTCTATGTATCCACACATGTATCTATGTTTTCATTCAATACAATTATAGCATGGATAATAAACGATTATCTTTAAACAGGAAATATAATAATAACTATTTATCATTGCCTCTATGGCATATTTCTAAAATTAAGAACTCCCACTCAAAAAGTACATCTCTCTAGTCATTTGAGTGGTACATGATCCAAATCCACTGACTCAAGTCCGATCATCACGTGAGTTGAGAATAGTTTTAGTGGTAAGCATCTCTATGCTAATCATACCAACTATACGATTCATGCTCGACCTTTCGGTATCATGTGTTCCGAGGCCATGTGTGCACATGCCAGGCTCATCAAGCTTAACCCGAGTGTTCCGCGTGTGCAACTGTTTTGCACTCGTTGTATGTGAACGTTGAGTCTATCACACCCAATCATCACGTGGTGTCTCGAAACGACGAACTGTAGCAACGATGCACAGTCGGGGAGAACACAATTTTGTATTGAAATTTTAGTGAGAGATCAGCTCATAATGCTACCGTCGTTCTAAGCAAAATAAGGTGCATAAAAGGATTAACATCACATGCCATTCATAAGTGACATGATATGGCCATCATCATGTGCTTCTTGATCTCCATTACCAAAGCACCGGCACAATCTTCGTGTCACGGGCACCACACCATGATCTCCATCATCATGATCTCCATCAACGTGTCGCCATCGAGGTTGTCGTGCTACTTATGCTATTACTACTAAAGCTACGTCCTAGCAATATAGTAAACACATCTGCAAACACAAATGTTAGTTTAAAGACAACCCTATGGCTCCTGCCGGTTGTCGTACCATCGACGTGTAAGTCGATATTAACTATTACAACATGATCATCTCATACATCCAATATATCACATCACGTCATTGGTCATATCATATCACAAGCATACCCTGCAAAAACAAGTTAGATGTCCTCTAATTTGTTGTTGCATGTTTTACGTGGCTGCTATGGGTATCTAGTATGATCACATCTTACTTACGCAAAAACCACAACGGAGATGTGCAAATTGCTATTTAACCTCTCCAAGGACTGCCTCGGTCAAAACCAATTTAGCTAAAGTTGAAGAAACCGACACCTGTCAGTCATCTTTATGCAACGAGGTTGCATGTCAATCGATGAAACGAGTCTTTCGTAAGCGTACGAATAATGTCGGTCCGGGCCGCTTCAATCCAACAATACCGCCGAATCGAGAAAAGACTAAGGAGGGCAGCAAATCGAACATCACCGTCCACAAAACCCTTTGTGTTCTACTCGAGATAACATCTACGCATGAACCTAGCTCATGATGCCACTGTTGGAGAGCGTTGCATGGGAAACAAAAAATTTCCTACGCACACGAAGACCTATCATGGTGATGTCCATCTACGAGAGGAGATTTGGATCTACGTACCCTTGTAGATCGCATAGTAGGTAGCGTTAAAAACGTGGTTGATGTAGTGGAACGTCTTCAAGTCCAAACCTGGCCAAACGGGTCATGCCTGCCGGGCCGGCCCGACTTCCTGCATGCCAGGCACGACACGGGCCTGGCCCGGCACGGGCTAATCATGCTCGGGCCAGGCACGAGCACACCATGGGCCGTGCCCGGGATGCCACCCTGAGCCCGCACGGCCCGACACGATTAGGAGCGATGGGCGATGGGAGAGCGGGGGAGCGGCCGGGCACTGCGGGAACGGTGGGAGCGGAGGCTGTGGGCGGGAAAAAGGGAAATGGCGAGGGCGGCTCGGCGGGATCTGGGCGGGAAACGGGGAAAGGGCGAGGGCGGGAAACGCGGAAAGGGAGGGATGTGGGCCAGGGCACGGGATCTGGGCATGATTTTTGATTAGAGGAAAAAAACATCAAACGTGTCGCGGGCCACCGTGCCTTAGCGTGTCGCGGGCCGGCCCAATTAGGCCACGTGCCGTGCTTGGGCCTGGGAGGCTGGCACGTGGGCCGAGCTGGCCCGGCCCGTATATTAATCGGGCCCAGACGGGCCGTGCCATGCCTCGCACGATTACGGTGGGCCGGGCCGGGCCGAGCCGGCCCGTTGGGCCAGGCATGTTCATGTCCCTCGATCCGCCGCACGAACCGTCCCACGAACCGTCCCACGATCTGTTCCGATCTAGTGCCGAAAGGACGACACCTCCCCGTTCAGCACACGTACAACTCGACGATGATCTCGGCCTTCTTGATCGAGCAAGCAATACGGAGAAGTAGATGAGTTCTCCGGCAGCGTGACGGCCCTCCGGTGGTGGTGATGATTGCTACCTCTTGAGCTTGCGTTGGTTTTTCCCTTGAAGAGGAAAGGGTGATGCGGCACAATAGCAGTAAGTGTTTCCCTCAGTTTGAGAACCAAGCTATCAATCCAGTAGGAGTATCAAGCCAAGTCTCCAAAGTACCTGCGCAAAAACAGCAAACTTGCACCCAACGCTACAAAGGGGTTGTCAATCCCTTTACGATTGATTGCAGGGTGAGATCTCAAGGCGGAAAGTGCAACAAAGTAAAAGTGTAGGGCTGAAAATATGATGTGAAGTAGACCCGGGGGCCATAGTGTTCACTAGAGGCTTCTCTCATGATAGCAAATAGTACGGTGGGTGAACGAATTATTGTCGAGCAATTCATAGAACAGCGCAAAGTCATGACGATATCTAAGGCAATGATCATACATATAGGCATCATGTCTGAGACAAGTAGACCGATACTTTCTGCATCTACTACTATTACTCCATACATCGACCACTATCCAGCATGCATCTAGTGTATTGAGTTCATGACAAACAGAGAAACACCTTAAGCAAGATGACATGATGTAGAGGGATAAATTCATGCAATAGATACTTTGAAAGTGCAGTCATGCCCTTAATCATGTTTTGGTGTTGCTGACAACACACATATAGATAATTAATCACTAACCCTTTTTAAGCTACTGTGAATGATCATGTGTTGATAAGGACAAGCTCATGTGCTAACAAGGACAAGATCAAGATAAGAATTCCTAAGCACTACATGCTTGATCCTTGTGGATGTTCACATGGTGGACAAATGAAGATAAATATATAAGCTAGGCTTTCCACATTGTGTATGGGAGGGCTACTTGAAGACTTCATCATGTCTTGCTTTCAACATTGAGCCAAGAAGAAACAACAACATCAAGCTCAAGTGAAAGGGCTAACTCAAGGTATCAGTTACTTTGATGTTAGCGGTGCAAAGTGATGATCAGCGAATAAAAGTACACACTCAAGTATGGATCATCGGTATCCCTTTTACAATTCTTGAGTCTTTAGGGATCCCGCACTATTAAGAGGGGATCACAGGTTTTTGTGATGAACTTGCTCAAACTAGATATTCACTATCCTACTCAATACCACATATTCTCTACTCTGCTCCTATCTCATAACATGTCTATTGCCTCGGACTTCCGGCTCCCTCCAGACGTCCGTGGGCCGAACGACCGGCAGGCTTCAGAAATCCGGTGCCCTCCACCAGAAGAAATTGAGTTCTATAACTCGGATTTCCGGCTCCCTCCGGACATCCGAGCGCCAGACGTCCGACCAGCTTCGGAAATCCGAAGCCCTGCACCAGAAGAACATAAGCTCTATAACTCGGATTTCCGGCTCCCTCCGGACGTCCGTCCCCTATCAGAAATCCGGAACCTCCCACCAGAAGAAGTTGAGTCGAATAACTCGGAATTCCGGTCTTCTCCGGACGTCCGGTCGCTGTTTATTTCACAAGGGTTCAAGTCATATCTACATCCCTCGGACGACCAACCCCTATCGAACGCCCGACCCCTTGCGGACGCCCGGACTTCCGGAAACTGCCGGACGTCTGGACATTGTGTGACTTAAAGTGTCCCCAACGGATGTTTTACACTCCCCACTGTATATACCCCTCTCCCACTTTGTGAGAGGGTGTTCAACACAGCCATATCCTCATAAGAACACATTTCCACCTCACACACATTTGCTCACATCAAATCTTAGATCCCAAGAGCATTTGTGAGCCCCTTTGAGAGTTATTCCAATCAAAAGATGGATCGTCTCCCTCTCCTTATCTCAACCCAAGCTATTTGAGATTTGAGCAAGTTTTGAGCATTTCCCGTGATCTTGTTACTCTTGGAGGTTGGAGACTCCTAGGCGGTAGGAGTTCTTTGGAGAGGAGTCAATCCGTGTGATTACCCCCGGAAAAGTTTGTGAGGGTTTGGAAGCCACCTCAAAGGCTTACCACTAGTGGTTGAGAAACGCCTTCGTGGTGTTATCTCAAAGGGAGAATAGGGTGAGCCTTCGTGGCGTTGGTGTGCCTTCATGGTAACTTCCACCTCTCTAACGGTGACTAGCTTCCCTCCAAGGAAGTGAACATCGCGATACATCTTCGTCTCAGTGACCTTGGTTACCCTTAACCCTAACTCCTTACTTGTGGTTTACTTGTGTTACTTGAGCATACATACATTGCATATTGTTTGTGCTCATTATATTGTGTTGGCTATTTCTTGTACATGATTAATCATTCAAGCATACCTTCTATATCCACACGTTCATACTTGCAGCTTTTGATATATCGTGTGATATAGTGTGATCTAGTAGCTTGTGTTGTTCACCTACTTGTCGTGTGATATAGGTCAAGTAAGTTTGTGTAACTTACTTGGGCTTGTTAGTAACTGTATTGTGTCCATCTTGGTAGATCGTGTTGTTGATACACGTTGCAGTGCCTAGTGCATTTAGGATTTGTGCTTGACAAGTACCCTCTTAGTTTATTTCCGCATTAGTTTCAAGCCAAATCCAAAGAAGTTTTTTGAATAGCCTATTCACCCCCCCCCCTCTAGGCGTCATTGAGGTCTTTTCAATTGGTATCAGAGCAAGGTCTCTCTTTAATTACGTTTCACGACCTAGAGAGTATCGATGTCGACTATTGGATTAGTGCACAATGACACCTTTGACTTTGATGGCACAAATTATACCCTATGGAGAATTCGTATGCTTCATTACTTTCGGGCCATGGGCCCAAATACTTTACGAATTGTTCTTGTAGGGATTGCCGACAAAAAGAATGGTGCATCTTCATCTACTAATGAAATGTATCTTGATTGTGAGGCTTTTCTTGCCATTCATCGAACCATAAGTTCTGAAGTGTTTAAGTCTATCTCGACTTGTAAGTCAGCTCATGATGTTTGGACTAAACTTGAAGATATATATGGTGGGTCCAATCTTGATGAAGACGATATTATGATGAAGGAGTTGGTGCATGAGCTCTTCACTCTTTTCGATCATAAAGAGTCCACCACTACTTCCATATCCGATTGCTTGCGCACCTCAGCATCTTCAATCTCACAAGGTAACGATATGGTGAGTGAAGAAATACATGTTGATGAAAATGCCATTGCCTCCATGGACACAAGCATATCTAGCACCACACATAGTGTAAACTACTGTGCTGATAGGTCATGCATTTCACCTAAAGATCCCTCGACAAATGTCTGTGGTGATATGCCTGCTTTCTCGTGTCCTCTTGATCAAAATATCTTGTTTCTCCCTAGTTGTTCTATGACTAATCATTTAGGGGAAACCAAGAAATATGAAGTACTTTTGACTAATGAAGAATCTGATTCACCAAAAGAATCATCATCAACTCCTCCAGTTCACATGTGCCTCATGGCAAGAGGTAATAATGAGGTATCATCTTCCCTGTGCAATAACGATAATATTTGCGATGAGGATGATGATGATGACTTGACTGAAAACATCTATGTGATCAGCAAAATTCTTCATAAAGCTAAAAATAACGCTCTTCAAAGATTCCAAGATATTCTTGCTTACTTTGAAAATTGTAATGATTCACTTAATCATGAACAAGCTAAAATTGAACAACTTGAACATGAACTTGAGAAGAGTCACCAAGCATGTAGAGACTTAAGATCTTGAACAGGAGAGATTGAAGTTGCTCATGATAAACTTAAAAATGATTTTGAGGTCCTTCTCCTTGAATGCAAGAGTGTCAAGGGAGAGCTCATCAAAACCTCTAAGATCTATGAGGAGCTTAAATCTACTCATGAGAAGTCTCTAATCGCTACTTACTCCTCTCATATTGTTGATGATACTTGTATACCTAACCCTATCTCTTTTGAAGTATCAACATTGAAGGAGAATGTTGAGCTACGTGCTCAATTTGATTTACTAACTAGCAATTATGGGAAGTTGGAAGAAAACCATGCAATGCTCACAAGCTCTCATGCCGATCTTCTAACATCCCATAATGTGCAAAAGTTAGCTCATGAGGCTATCATCACCAAGGTAACATCAAGTGAGACTCATGTGGACAATGGCACCACTTCTAATCAAAGTACTATATCTCCATGTGCCAGATCTCGTAATTCGTCTACTCATAATGTTGCTACCTCGTGTGATGAATTACTTTCCTTGCCTTGTTGCTCTAACAATGAAACTTACAC
This sequence comes from Hordeum vulgare subsp. vulgare, assembly GCF_904849725.1. Classification (NCBI taxonomy): domain Eukaryota; kingdom Viridiplantae; phylum Streptophyta; class Magnoliopsida; order Poales; family Poaceae; genus Hordeum; species Hordeum vulgare. The sequence goes on from NC_058520.1 coordinate 88,440,514, forward strand.
TTCCTCTAGTACTTTTATTGACACTAACCGTGCAGAGGAAATCAAAGAGCTCAAGGCCCAAGTCACTTCTTTGAAGAAATACTTGGAACAGTGTCATGAAGGGATGTCCACACTCAACAACGTCCTGTGTGAGCAAACATCTCCGAATGACAAAAATGATGTTGGAGTGAACTCAAACAAGAACAAGAGTGGCCTAGAACGAGATAAGAATTCGGCCAAAATCATTTGCTTCAAGTGCAAAGTTAAAGGGCACCATGTTAGATCTTGTCCTCTGAAGACGAAGTCTCAAAGTCACAAGCAACAAGGGAAGCAACCACAAACTCAATCACACACTCAGCTACAAGTTGAAGGAAGGCCTCTTCCCAATAAGACCCAAGCCAACACTCCCCGAGGTGAGAAATCAACTGGGAAGAAAACAAAGGGTAGATGTTGCTACTTATGTCGTGAGAAGGGTCACGTCGCTTCGTCTTGCACGAGAGATAACTTATACAACCCAATTACTATTGATGATAGTTATTCCCTTGGGAAGGATAAGGTTGGCAATGTGTTTGCCAAGTTTGTTGGAACTCAAAATGGTGTCAAGAAAATAACCATTTGGGTTGCCAAGCCTATTGTGACTAACCTCTTAGGACCCAACGTCGTTGGGGACCAACAAGCTCAAACTTGATCAATAGGTGACTCTGGAGGACATTGGAGACTTGGATACACAATGAAGATTTGAGGACTCTTCATCATTCGTATCATCTCAAGCCAAGTCACTTGGATTATCGATCCCATATCCCATATCCAATGTGCCTCTTTGTGGTGACTTGTACTTAAATTGTTTACATTGAAAGTTGCTTGCCCCACTCCCTCTCATGTTTAGGTTTGGTTCCTAGCATGTACTTTGACATGTTGCGCCTACTAGTATGATTGTTATATGTTATCTATCATGTGTAGGTCGTTACGTATGTCACATAGTTGTGTGTAGTCCTGATCATTACTTGCATCCTAGTTGCACCGTTGTGTGGGTCTTTTGCAACGTTAATGGCTCATCACATTAAGGGGGAGTGTTCTGCTCTACGCACACCACTAACCCAAAATGTGTACATATGTGTTGGACTCCATGTAGTATTCGGTGCAAGATTATCCAATCAATTAGTTTGATGTCAAGGCCATCCGAAGTTTAAATTGGCATCCACCATCACCTTAGTTGGATGATTGATTGCCTTGTATGATAAATACATGGATTATCACATTATGTGAGGATGATATGCTTTGTGCATGTCACATCCCCTGGTAAGACAAAACATCTGATGTATGCCACTCAGAATCCACCACATGTGGTTATCCTATAACTGTGTGGTGTGTCATGCTACACATATCTTAATTCGCATAATAAGCCCTGTTGGTATCTAAATTCCTTAGATGTGCGTGAGTATAATGTCCTACTACACCAATGCTCATGGCTTAGCCGCTAGATCGTATCTAAAAGAAGGGCATTGTTGATGCATGCCTTTCTAATTAATCCTCCACACTATGATCTAACTAATTGGGATGTTAACGTATGTCATCTAAACATTATGCTTATGGTTGAACTCCCATATCATACTTGTGTGAGTATGAAACGATCCTTGTGCTCGTTGGCACCTACCACCACTGATAACTCTAAATGTCATGTGTTCTCTCACACATGGCATCTCTGGCTTGGTAGTGTTTTTCATGCTCACTTTATTTCGGCTCTATCTTCAGTTGACCTATAACGTGCCGAGAAATTCATGTGTCTCCCGGTAGAGCTCGCACTACTTATTTCATAATGTTGTGGGAGTTATAATCATATTACCTACACCTATAAATCTACTGGGGTGAGGCATGCATGTAAGGTTGTGCAAAATGCATGCCTTACATGGCTTGATGCCTTGCCAGTTCATGTGTTGAACTTGGGGTGCTACCATGTGTTGATTTGTCACCCTTATCCATTTTGGATGACATGAATGTTCTGTAATAGAAAATTATGTGTTCATTTGTCCAAGTTGTATATCCTTGGATTTCGATAGGATTGTGTAAGCATATCTACTATGTGTAGATGCACATGTCGTGTCTATCGTATCTTTGATCCAATATATGTATATGGTAAATTAGACGTATTCATTAAAAAGGTTAGGGTGTGCTTGAAAGTAAACCTTATATCTATATGCACGTAATTGAGTGATCTTACCCTATATATATATATATATATATATATTGTAGTTGGACTAACTACTTTGGACCCAATAAGTTTGGGGAGCATATTGTGCTTAATTGGTGGTTTAGGTACTTTGGAGAAGCATTGCTATTTTGACTTATTCTCAGAAAAATATGGTGCTAGTCACGAAGAAATTCGAGTCAAGACAGGACTCGGCTACTTCTACGTCATACCAATGCTTTTCCGGTAACAAGTATTTACTTCATGCATGTACAATATTAGAGTCAACACTGTGTAGGTTGCATCATGGCATGAACATAATACTTTTTCCACTTTGTAATTTCCTGCATGTCCTTGTCAATCACATTGATGAAATGCTTAGTGTTGATGTTCTCTTAGCTTTTCATGGTCATATGAATGAGACAAATTTGTGCCATGACCCTTGTGTAATGTGCCTTGCTCTTATAAGAGGATAACTTGTGCATGATTCTATGCACTCATACGTTTGACGTATTTTGGACCCACATTTATCGTAGTAATCGTATTAAAAGACTTACATCAAACCATGTCCAAAATATGTTAGTTGAGAGGTATCTTTGGCTGCTACACATGCGAGAATACTTAGTATCACCTCATCATAAAAAACTCCATAATCAGCTTCTGCCTCCTCCTCTCTCTCTCGGTCGTCCGACTTGTCTCGGACGTCCGGTGGCAAATCTCCTTCCGGTCGTCCAACCAGTGTCGGTCGTCCGGCGGCACAATCCTCTGCGGACGTCCGACGCTTGTCGGATGTCCGACGTATCGGGGCCTATAAATAGCTTGGCGCGGGGCTGGGCTTTGCCCTAGCCCTCACGCTCCCCCTTTTTCCCCTGCCGCCGCCGCCAGCTCCAGGAGCTCTCGCCAGCGCCGCCACTCCCGAGATCTGCCCGATCTCCTCCGCGGATCCTTCTCTTCTTCCTCTTCTTCCTCCGCGGGATCCTTCTACAGGTAGCTCCTCCGTTCCCCTCGCGTTTGGTTCCCTCTCTCCCAAGTCCACATGTTCGTTCCTATGGTTTGACCATGTTCGTTCCTTATTTGGGATTTCCATCCGTGTAGGATATTGTGCACCATGCCCAAGACCAAGCACGCCGCTCGGAAGAACGTTGCTGGCTCATCCTCTCGCGCCCCTACTAGCACGGGGTCGGACTCGGACGGGCCACGTCGTCCTTTCAAACGGACTGCCCGGCGTTCTCCGTCTCCACAGCTCCCCTCGTCGTCTGATGGTGATGACTCCGACTTCGAGGATGAACTTGCTGCCGAGGACCTTGCTGACCAGCCCGCCGATCGGAGGTCCAAGCCAAAGCCCGGGGCTCGCAGGGCGCCCTACATGCCACCACCTCCTCCTGCTCAGCCCGCAGGTGAAGCTCGTCGCATCTCACTAGAACCCCGTGCTACCTTAGGTCGTGCAATCACAAACTTCACCACACTTGCCAAGTCGTCATACCTCACTTTCCGCCACGACATTGATCAATACGCTGTCGTACGTGACTCTACGGACTCACGTTTCCGCACACATGTCCAGGCGGACATTTTTACTACAGTCATAGTTCCTAAGGGTTTATCTATTCATCTCTATATAGATCTTGAGCATATTCGCATGCACCCGGCGAAATATCCGGGTGCCATTGAGCTTATTGAGGCATCGGGGCTTGCCGTCCCGTTTGCTTTTCATCGCGATTTTAATGCTGCTGCCATTCACCAGTTCTATGCCACATGCTACTTTGCTCCAAACCACACTGTCAGCTGGATCACCTCTGACGTTCGCTTCACAGCTTCTTATGATACATTTGTTTCCGCACTTGGTTTCCCCAACTCCGGCTTCAAAATACATAGGAATGATCCTAACCATGGACCTAAGTCCATTGAGGCGTGTGGGTATCTTCTTAAACCTCTCAGTGAGCTTGATGCGGATGAACGCATGAAGGATCTTAACCAGGTATCCATCTGGCGCTCACCTTACTTCAACATCTTTCAGTGTCTCATCCGCACCATCTATCCCAAGATGGGTGATATGGGCTCTTGCAGTGGCTATTGTATTGACATCATGTCTCACTTGTACGAGCACCCCAAGAGCAAAATTAATGTGCCTCACTTTTTATGGCATGAGATTCGGCTTGCTAGCTTTCAGTACAAGCGAGTCTTTCCTCATGCCCCCTTCATCCACGCTCTTATTAATCATGTTGCTGATTTCTCTGTTGCTGTCACTCACACACATCGCAAGTGGGTCATTCCCGCTCACATGGCAGATAACTATGCTCCCAAGAAAGCCCCATCCTCCACATCCACTCGCCGCACTGCTGCCCGTTCAGCCACCCCCTCATCTAGCTCCGCTCCGCTCGGTCGCATTGCCAAATTCCTTGGCAAGGCACATTCTGCTATGATGAAGGCCGTCTCTTTCCAGTGTGGTCAAACCCATGATGTGGTTTCTCGCTTAGTCTCCTCCAAGAATGCCTTCAAGGCTCGTCTGAGAGCCTCGGGCGCTCTTGATGTGAGTGATGATGAGGCCCCTCCTGCTGCTCCTCCTTCTTACTTTGGCTTCCCATGTGGTCCGGAGTGGGCTGATTTCCTTGACGAGGCTGGTGGCAGTGGTCTGCCTGATGATGAGGATGATGATGTTGAGGATGATGCCTGATTAATGATGATATTGATGAGGGTGACCCTTGAGTATGTGATAGCATTTCCGGTTTTCCCTCCTTTTTGGTCCTTGATGCCAAAGGGGGAGAACATTATCTTATCTTAGTTTTCGATTTTAGTTCCTCTCACAATGTATGGTATGATGTATTATGTCGAACTTAATGATGTATCATCATGTAACGATACTTATGGATGGTGTGCTATGCCATCACCTATGGATGATGTATTGTTGAACTATCATGTGGAGTTTTATGCTATCCTATTGATTCATATGATATGCTATGTATTGTTGAACTATTATGGTGTTATATCATGCTATTATCTTCAATGCACACATTAAGGGGGAGCTCCCGCACTTACCTATTTTACTATGCATATAATAAGGGGGAGCTTCAAAAGCATCGTAACAAAACTCTCCTAAGCGACACATGTCTATTACTATTGTTGAGAGCTATATGTATGTTGTCATCAACTACCAAAAAGGGGGAGATTGAAAGTGCAGTCATGCCCTTAATCATGTTTTGGTGTTGCTAACAACACACATATAGATAATTAATCACTAACCCTTTTTAAGCTACTGTGAATGATCATGTGTTGATAAGGACAAGCTCATGTGCTAACAAGGACAACATCAAGATAAGCATTCCTGAGCACTACATGCTTGATCCTTGTGGATGTTCACATGGTGGACAAATGAAGATAAATATATAAGCTAGGCTTTCCACATTGTGTATGGGAGAGCTACTTGAAGACTTCATCATGTCTTGCTTTCAACATTGAGCCAAGAAGAAACAACAACATCAAGATCAAGTGAAAGGGCTAACTCAAGGTATCAGTTACTTTGATGTTAGCGGTGCGGAGTGATGATGAGCGAATAAAAGTACACACTCAAGTATGGATCATCGGTATCCCTTTTACAATTCTTGAGTCTTTAGGGATCCCGCACTATTAAGAGGGGATCACAGGTTTTTGTGATGAACTTGCTCAAACTAGATATTCACTATCCTACTCAATACCACATATTCTCTACTCTGCTCCTATCTCATAACATGTCTATTGCCTCGGACTTCCGGCTCCCTCCGGACGTCCGTGGGTCGGACGACCGGCAGGCTTCGGAAATCCGGTGCCCTCCACCAGAAGAAATTGAGTTCTATAACTCGGATTTCCGGCTCCCTCCGGACATCCGAGCGCCGGACGTTCGACCAGCTTCGGAAATCCAGAGCCCTGCACTAGAAGAACATAAGCTCTATAACTCAGATTTCCGGCTCCCTCCGGACGTCCAAGGCCCGGACGTCCGTCCCCTTTCGGAAATCTGGAACCTCCCACCAGAAGAAGTTGAGTCGAATAACTCGGATTTCCGGTCTTCTCCGGACGTCCGGTCGCTGTTCATTTCACACGGGTTCCATTCATATCTACAGCCCTCGGACGACCGATCCGTATCGGACGTCCGACCCCTTGCGGACGCCCGGACTTCCGGAAACTGCCGGACGTCCGGACCCTGTGTGACTTAAAGTGTCCCCAACGGCTGTTTTACACTCCCCACTATATATACCCCTGTCCCACTTCGTGAGAGTGTGTTCAACACAGCCATATCCTCATAAGAACACATTTCCACCTCACACACATTTTCTCACATCAAATCTTAGATCCCAAGAGCATTTGTGAGCCCCTTTGAGAGTTGTTCCAATCAAAAGATAGATCCCAAGAGCAAGTTTTGAGCATTTCCCGTGATCTTGTTACTCTTGGAGGTTGGAAACTCCTAGGTGGTAGGAGTTCTTCGGAGAGGAATCAATCCGTGTGATTATCCCCGGAAAAGTTTGTGAGGGTTTGGAAGCCACCTCAAAGGCTTACCACTAGTGGTTGAGAAACGCCTTCGTGGTGTTATCTCAAAGGGAGAATAGGGTGAGCCTTCGTGGTAACATCCACCTCTCTAACGGTGACTAGCTTCCCTCAAAGGAAGTGAACAACGGGATATATCTTCGTCTCAGTGACCTTGGTTATCCTTAACCCTAACTCCTTACTTGTGGTTTACTTGTGTTACTTGAGCATACATACATTGCATATTGTTTGTGCTCATTATATTGTGTTGGCTATTTCTTGTACAAGATTAATAATTCAAGCATACCTTCTATATCTACACGTTCATACTTGCAGCTTTTGATATATCGTGTGATATAGTGTGATCTAGTATCTTGTGTTGTTCTCCTACTTGTCGTGTGATATAGCTCAAGTAAGTTTGTGTAACTTACTTGGGCTTGTTAGTAACTGTATTCTGTCCATCTTGGTAGATTGTATTGTTGATACACGTTGCAGTGCCTAGTGCATTTAGGATTTGTTCTTGACAAGTACCCTCTTAGTTTATTTCCGCATTAGTTTCAAGCCAAATCCGAAGAAGTTTTTTAAATAGCCTATTCACCCCCCTCTAGGCGTCACCGAGGTCTTTTCACACTTGGCACTGGGTTAATAAGTTAGTCCCAAAAAGGATATAAAATGCATACAAAACATCCAAAGTTTGACAAGATAATAGCATGGAACAATCAAAAATTATAGATACGTTGGAGATGTATCAAGCATCCCCAAGCTTAACTCCTGCTGGCCCTCGAGTAGGGAAGTGATAAAGACTAAAATTTTGATGTGGAATGCTACCTAGCATATTTGTCCTTTGTAACTTCTTTCATGTGACATGAATGTTCATATCTGTAAGATTCAAAACAATAGTTTTCTATTGACATGAAAACAATAATACTTCAAGCAAACTAGCAAGGTAATCATGAACTTTCGAAATAACAAGGCCAAAGAAAGTTATCCCTACAAAATCATATAGTCTGGCTATGCTCCATAATCCCCACACAACGAATTTAAATCATGCACAACCCCGGTATTGGCCAAGTAATTGTTTTCGCACTCTTACTTTCTCAAACCTTTTTCAACTCTCACGCAATACATGAGCGTGAGCCATGGATATAGCACTATAGGTGGAATAGAGTGTGGTGGAGGTTGTGAAGCAAAAAGGAGGAGATGGTCACATTGACTCGGCGTATCAAAGGGCTATGGAGATGCCCATCAATAGATATCAATGTGAATGAGTAGGGATTACCATGCAACGGATGCACTTAGAGCTATAAGTGTGTGAAAGCTCAAAAGGAGAACTAGTGGGTGTGCATCCAACTTGCTTGCTCACGAAGACCTAGGGAAATTTTGAGGAAGCCCATCATTGGAATATACAAGCCAAGTTACATAATGAAGATTCCCACTAGTATATGGTGGTGACAAAACAAGAGACTCTCAATCATGAAGAACATGGTACTATTATGAAGCACAAGTGTGGAAAAAGATAGTAGCATTGTCCCTTCTCTCTTGTTCTCTCCTTTTTTTTTGTTTGGGCTCTTTGGCCTCTTTCCATATCTCTTTTTTTTGTGGGCAACTTTGGCCTTTTTTATTTCCTCACATGGGACAATGCTCGAATAATGATGATCATCACACTTTCATTTACTCATAGCTCAATGCTTAGAACGATGAAGACTCTATAGGAAATGCATCCGGCAGTGTACTGGGATGTGCAACGATCTAGCTTAGCGTATGACTCGCTAGCTATCTTAAGATCATGCAATGGCAATATGAAAGTGACGGCACATGTTATGAGACGGAACGGTGGGAGTTGCATGGCAATATATCTCGGAATGGCTATGAAAAGGCCATGATAGGTAGGTATGGTGGCTGTTTTGAGGAAGGTCTATGGTGGTTTTGTGTACCGGTGAAAGTTGCGCGGCACTAGAGAGGCTAGCAATGGTGGAAGGTGAAAGTGCATCTATACCATGGACTCACATTAGTCATGAAGAACTCACATACTTATTGCGAAAGTTTTTATTAGTAATCAAAACAAAGTTCTAAACGCATACTCCTAGGGGAAGGGTTGGTAGGTGTTAACCATCGCGCGATCCCGACCACAACACAAAGGATGACAATCAATAAATCAATTATGCTCTGACTTCCTAACATAGCGGTTCACCATACATGAATGTTACGGGAATCACTAACTTCAACACAAGTATTTCTAGATTCACAACACCCTACTAACATGACTCTTAATATTACCAAATCCATGTCTCAAAACTAATTGAGAGGAATCAAACTTCTCTTTCTAATCAATGCACAAGAATATGGAAGTTTTATTGTATCCTCTTTGGATGCCTATCATCTTTAGGACTACTTTCATAGCACAAGCCAACTACCAAGTTACTCACAGAGAGCACTCTCAAAAAGATATAAGTGAAGATCGAGAGTTCTTATTTCTCCAAAATATGACACCACTGTGCTCTAAAAGATCTAAGTGAAGCACTTAGAGCAAAGTTATCTAGCTCAAAAGATATAAGTGAACCACATGTGATCTAAATTGCCTAACTCAAAAGATATACGCGAAGCTCAATGAGTATTCTAGCAATTTCACGATGAGTGCATGTCTCTCTCAAAAGGTGTGCAGCAAGGATGATTGTGACACTACAAAAATAAAAGACTCCTATAATACACGATGCTCCAAGCAAAACACATATCATGTGGTGAATAAAAATATAGCTCCAAGTAATGTTACCGATGTATTGAAGACGAAAGAGGGGATGCATTCCCGGGGCATCCCCAAGCTTAGGCTTTTTGGTGTCCTTCAATTTGGCTTTGGATGCCTTGGGCATCCCCAAGCTTGAGCTCTTTCCACTCTTTATCCCATTGTCCATGAGAAGATCACCCAAAACTTGAAAACTTCACAACACAAAACTTAAACAGAAACTCGTGATATCATTAGCACAAGAAAACAAACTACCAACTCTTTAGGTGCTGTAGCAAAATTGATTTCTATTTATATTGGTGTTAGATTACTTTATTCTCACTTTTCCATGGCTAGTACCCCCGATACTATCCATAGTTTCATCAAAATAAGCAATCAACACAACAAAAACGGAATCTGTCAAAAACAGACTAGTCTGAAGAAATCTGTATACTTCGTACACTTCTGGTATCTCGAAAATTCTGAAAAATTATGACAATTAGGTCAATTGGCATATCAACCAGCAAAAAAAAAGAATCAACTCAAAAGCTCTTTCCGGATAGGAATTACAAATAATTTCGTGAGAACAAAGTTTTTGTCTTTTTCTGCAAGATCAAACAACCATCACCAAAACTAGTCATAAAGGTTTTACTTGGCTCAAACACAAAAAGAAACACAAAAAACACAATCATAACAGAATTATGATGGTGTGGACACAACAAAACAGAAAGCAAAAAGCAAAGATAAATTCATTGGGTTGCCTCCCAACAAGCGCTATTGTTTAACACCCTTAGCTAGGCATTGATAATTCAATGATGCTCACATAAAAGACAAGAATTGAAGCACAACGAGAGCATCATAAAGCATGTGAAAATCACATCTAAGTCTAACATACTTCCTATGCATAGGAATTTTATAGGAAAACAAATTGTCAAGACAACCAATAGTTACTATATGCAAAGAAGAAGAAAGAGACAATAGCAATCTCAACATAATGAGAGGTGATTTAGTGACATGAAAGTTTCTACCACAATATTTTCCTCTCTCATAATAATTACATGTGGAATCATATTAAAATTAAACAATATAACTATCACATAGGATATTCTTTTCATGATCCACATGCATGCAAAGTTGACGCTCTTCAAAAATAGTGGGATTATCATCAACTAAAGTCATGACTTATCCAACCCCACTTTCAATATTATTGCAAATATCATAATCATCATGAGGCTTAAACAAATTTTCAAGATCATAATAAAAATTATCACCCCAATCATGATCATTGCAACAAGTAGTGGACATAGAAAAATTAGCATCCCCAAGCTTAGGGTTTTGCATATTTTTAGCATGATTGCCATTAATAGAATTCATAGTGAAACCATTGCAATCATGCTTTTCATTCAAGGAGCCCTCGTGAATCACTTCATAAATTTCTTCATCACAATTTTCAGATTCACGCATCTCAAGCAAAACCTCATAAAGATAATCTAGTGCACAAAACTCACTAGCAATTGGATCAACATAATTGGATCTCTTAAAGAGATTAGAAAGTGGATGAGGATCCTATCAATATATTTTCAGCAAGCGAAGATGCAAGCATATTGAAGGCACATAGCACACAAGCAAAGGAAAGGCAAATGAAAAAGGCAAATATTTTGTAAATTTTTGTTTTTCAGAAGTGGGGGAGATAAAAATGAGAGGCAAAAGGCAAAAAAAAAAGTAAATGCAAGAGCTGAGTTTGCGACAGTTACTTGGATAAGCTTCACTTAGAATAGTCCCCGGCGCCAAAAATTGACACATTGAAGGAAGACTATTCTTGACTTGATCCTCCCCGGCAACGGCGCCAGAGATTCTTCTTGCTACCTCTTGAGCTTGCGTTGGTTTTTCCCTTGAAGAGGAAAGGGTGATGCAGCATAGTAGCAGTAAGTATTTCCCTCAGTTTGAGAACCAAGGTATCAATCCAGTAGGAGTATCAAGCCAAGTCTCCAAAGTACCTGCGCAAAAACAACAAACTTGCACCCAACGCTACAAAGGGGTTGTCAATCCCTTCATGATTGATTGCAAGGTGAGATCTGAAGGCGGAAAGTGCAACAAAGTAAAAGTGTAGGGCTAAAAATATGATGTGAAGTAGACCCGGGGGCCATAGTGTTCACTAGAGGCTTCTCTCATGATAGCAAATATTATGGTGGGTGAACGAATTATTGTCGAGCAATTGATAGAACCGCGCAAAGTCATGATGATATCTAAGGCAATGATCATACATATAGGCATCACGTCCCAGACAAGTAGACCGATACTTTCTGCATCTACTACTATTACTCCACACATCGACCGCTATCCAGCATGCATCTAGTGTATTGAGTTCATGACAAACAGAATAACGCCTTAAGCAAGATGACATGATGTAGAGGGATAAATTCATGCAATAGATATAAACTCCATCTTTTTACCCTTGATGGCAACAACATGATGCGTGCCTCGCTACCCCTTCTGTAACTGGGTGAGGACACCGCACGGTATGAACCCAAAACCAAGCACTTCTCCCATTGCAAGAATTATAGATCAAGTTGGCCAAGCGAAACCCACAACTCAAAGAGAATTACAAGGATACAAAATCATGCATATAAGAGATGAGAGGAGACTCAAATAATATTCATAGATAATATGATCATAAATCCACAATTCATCGAATCTCGACAAACACACCGCAAAAGAAGATTACATCGGATAGATCTCCATGAAGATCATGGAGAACTTTGTATTGAAGATCCAAGAGAGAGAAAAAGCCATCTAGCCACTAGCAATGGACCCGAAGGTCTGTGGTGAACTACTCACGCATCATCGGAGAGGCAATGGTGTTGATGAAGAAGCCCTCCGTGTCTGAATCCCCCTCCGGCAGGGCACCAGAACGGTCCCCAGATGGGATCTTTCGAAGACAGAAGCTTGTGGTGGCGGAAAAGTATTTTCGTGGGTCTCTCTCGTGGTTTCATATTTTTGGAGAATTTATAGGCGGAAGAAGCAGGGCAAAGGAGCCACAGGGGGCCCACAAGCCTGCTAGGCGCCCCCAAGGCCGCGGCTAGGGGGCTTGTGGCCTCCCCTGGTGCCCTTTGCCTTGGTTCTCAAGCTCCCTGCGTATCTTCTGCTCCAGAAAAAATCTTTTCAGAGGTTTTATTCCGTTTGGAATCCGTTTAATATTCTCCTCTGAAAAAGGTCAAAAACATGAAAAAAAACAGGAACTGGCACTTGGCACTGAGTTAATAAGTTAGTCCCAAAAAGGATATAAAATGCATACAAAACATCCAAAGTTTGACAAGATAATAGCATGGAACCATCAAAAATTATAGATACGTTGGATACGTATCAATGATCTACTCCTGCAGGGCTCCGCCCGAGCTCCGCAGAAATCCGATCTAGATGTAAAACTATGTGGTCTAGGGCTGAGTTGCACGTGGCAAAAGTTGTCTCAAATCAGCCCTAAATCACCATTATATATAGGAGGGAGGGGGAATAGGCTTGCCTTGAGGGCCAAGCCCTCAAGGGTGTGCCGGCCAAGGGAGAGGAGGAGTCCTACTCCAATCCTATTCCAATTAGGATTGGAAAGTGGAGTCCTTCTCTTCCTTCCCACCTCTTTTTTTTCTTTAGTTTTCTTTCCTTGGCGCCAAGGCCCTCTTGGGCTGTCCCAACAACCCACTAAGGGCTGGTGTGCCACCCCTAGGGCCATTGGGCTTCCCCCGAGTGGGTTGCCCCCCTCCCGGTGAACATCCGGAACCCATTCTCACTCCCGGTACAATCCCGGTAATGCCCAAAAACCTTCCGGTAACCAAATGAAGTCATCCTATATATCAATCTTCGTCTCCGGACCATTCTGAAAACCCTCGTGACGTACGTGATCTCATCCGGGACTCCGAACAACATTCGGTAACCACACACATAACTCAACTATACTAAAACATCGCCGAACCTTAAGTGTGCAGACCCTGCGGGTTCGAGAACTATGTAGACATGCCCCGAGGCACTCCTCGGTCAATATCCAATAGCGGGACCTGGATGCCCATATTGGATCCTACATATTCTCCGAAGATCTTATCGGTTGAACCTCAGTGTCAAGGATTCATATAATCTCGTATGTCATTCCCTTTGTCCTTCGGTATGTTACTTGCCCGAGATTCGATCTTTGGTATCCGCATACCTATTTCAATCTCATTACTGGCAAGTCTCTTTACTCGTTCCGTAATACAAGATCCCGTGACTTACACTTAGTCACATTGCTTGCAAGGCTCGTGTGTGATGTTGTATTACCGAGTGGGCCCCGAGATACCTCTCCGTCACACGGAGTGACAAATCCCAGTCTTGATCCATACTAACTCAACGGACACCTTCGGAGATACCTGTAGAGCACCTTTATCGTCACCCAGTTACGTTGCAACGTTTTATGCACACAAGGTATTCCTCCGGTGCCAGTGAGTTATATGATCTCATGGTCATAGGAACGAATACTTGACACGTAGAAAACTATAGCAATAAAACGACACGATCAATATGCTATGTTCATAGTTTGGGTCTAGTCCATCACATGATTCTCCTAATGATGTGATCTAGTTATAAAGCAACAACACTTGTCTATGGTTAGGAAACCTTGACCATCTTTGATCAACGAGCTAGTCAACTAGAGGCTTACTAGGGACAGTGTTTTGTCTATGTATCCTCACGTGTATCTGAGTTTCCAATCAATACAATTATAGCATGGATAATAAACGACTATCGGAACAAAGAAATATAATAATAACTAATTTATTATTTCCTCTAGGGCATATTTCCAATAAAAATAACTTCCTCCTCTCTTATAGCTACTTCAGCTGCTTCATTCTCTAAACTTGCTGCATTCTTCTCTGCTGCTGCATTATCCTCTAAACATGCTGCATTCTCCTCTGCTGTTGCATGCTCCTCTGCATTTGCTGCTGCCCATTGTTCCTCTTCTCCAAATGATGCATCAACTGGATTGGTACAACGCCTAGCAATATGCCCTAAGATACCACATCTTTTGCACTTACGCTGTTTTTTTACACGACCCTCTTCACCAGCTCTTATCCTGTTTTTCCTTGGTCTTCCTGGTGGTCTAGTGAGTACAGGAGAATGAAGTTTGAACCCTCGGTCTACCATGTTCCATTGGTATTTTCCCAAGAGTGCAGGCACATTTTCAGCATAAGCAGACTTAAATTTGGCAACAGAGAAATATTCAGAGCAATACTGATCAACTTCACCATCTTCACCTCCAATAACAGTCATGAGATGTAGGGCATGTATGCACGGCTTCCCGCGGATCTTCCATTGCCTACAACTGCATTCATTGGTTGCAAGGTTCACTGAATATCTCCATTCCCTATTTTTACTGTCAGTGTATGTCACCTCAGCCTCGTATGTCAACGGTCGAATGCATTTCATTCTTAGTCCTCTTGCCTTGGCATGCAATGCCTTAATCAGAGATGGGAGCATAAGATGGCCAACATATTGTGTTTCTGCAATTCTTTTACGAAGAGCCATCTTTACCATGATCATGTGCCTGATCTTATCAAATGATTGCCACAACAAAAGCCCTTTCACTGACTTGAACTTTGCATTGAAACACTCAGCGAGGTTATTGGTCACATAGTCTACTTTGCAGATTTCATTGAATTTGCTTCTTGACCACAACTTTCCATGATGTTCATCCATGTACTCCTTCACCAAAGGATTAGGAGCATACACCACTCTCAAATGGTGCTCATGCTTCCTCAAGCTGCATGTGTATGATGCTGGCCATAGATTATCATCATAAACTTTGCCTTTGAATTTCTTTTTAAAATTCTGAGCTAGGTGTCGCATACATTCCCTATGTTCCACTCCAGGGAATACAATTTCTACTGCAGTTTCTAAACCCTTGCAAGCATCTGTGTGTATAACTAAACCTGAGGGTGTATCTATAATGTTGCGCAACTGCTGTAGAAACCAGACCCAACTCTCCTCACTCTCTACTTCCAACACACCAAATGCAACTGGGAATAGCCAGTTGTGTCCATCAACTGCAGAAGCTTCTGCTAGCTGGCCTCTCCATCTTCCATTCAAAGCAGTCGCATCGACAGCCAAATAGGGCCTACAACCATTCAGAAACCCCTTCCAGCAAGCCTTGAAACAAACAGAATCCCTCCTGAAGCACTCCTTCTCCATTGTCATCCCTTTTAATTTGTACTTAACTGTATGCTTGTCAATCTCTACAACACTCCCTGGACTAGCCGTCTCCACTTTAACTTTGAAGGTGTAAAGCAACTGAAAACTCTCATTCCATGGACCATTAATCCTATCAAGAGCCCTTTCCTTAGCATAGAAAATCTTCATGTATTGTACATTAATCTTGTACTTCTCAAATAGCTTCCCTGGAGTGCTGTTGACCAATTGTTGGTGTTTCCCTCACCCAATCCAAGATTGCATCTGCCACCCACCTAGTCTTTGCAAGCTTAGATTTGTCCTTTCCCCTTCCCCCTCCAGGTGGGCAAGTGTGCCCGTGTGGGTTGCTTTTTATCTGAAACAAAATGAAAAATGATGTCAAATACAATTAGGAAATAGTACAATTAATATTCAGTTGTAATACCTAAATCAATTTGCTCTTTCGCATAGTGGATGCATGCAACCTCCACCTACACCTATCATAAGGGCAATGAACAGTGAATCTTCCTGGGTCACTCCTATCAACCTCATAAGAGTTTTCAGTGACAATGCAATATGTAGTCACTGCATTATGACAGTCCACCATCGATTTGAATATGGTTCCTGGAGTAAGGTCAGGATTCTCCCTGTTCCACTCAATTATTGGCATGTCGTCACCATCATATTCTTGTAAAACTAGGGAGTCGATGTTCTCCTCCCTCTCTTCATCATCAGTGTCATCAAATATAGCACGGCTGCTAGGCTCCTCTGCATATTCATCTTCCACTGCCTGTTGACTGACTCTATCTACCAGTTCAGGGAATAGAATCTCATCCTCATCATCATGTCGAGGCACTTCCTCGTCAGGCTCCGCATCTACTTCTACATCAGGTGCAGAAGGGAGAGAAGTGGCAGAATTAGCGGCAGCCAACATGTTGTGGCTTTCAGAACCACTAGGTTTACTTGGTCTCGACCTATAAGTAGTGCGAGGATGCTCGCTATTAGCAGAGACAAATGATGTCTGAACACCCTTCGGGATACGTTATTTGTGTGCCTGAAGCACACCGATATGGATTTTATCGAAACGGCTGTTAGCATTCAAACTAAATAGCAATCCCAGATGCTCATCACAAGTTAATGGGAGAAATCTTTGCTCGGTACTGTCGAAATATCTCAGTTCAACAGCATCGACAGGGCTCCACGGATACTCACAACATAGTGCCTTGCGGAAATCTCTGAACGAAACGGTGGTTTCTACCACTTTAGGATAAAAAAAATCCAGAAATCGCATACGGTTTAGTTCCACGCAGCTCGTTAGTTACCATTCTAACCGTCAGCCGAAAAGCAAGTGTAGGATCAACCCTATTCGTTTGAAATAAGATAAAGGGCGCGGTTAGGCCTAAATTTTCAGATAAATTGCGCTGATTCACGCCAACGGTGGTCAAATATAGCCTAGTTTATGGATCTTCTAATCAATTTGAGAGGAAAACGATGCTTACCCAGGTGGAATCCATGAATTATCAGCCTCTGATTCGACAGAATCATCTCCACGGTCGATGGGCTGGACGGGGTGCCCCCCGACATCGCTTCCTAATCCTAGATGGGGAGAGGGTAGATGCGGCGGAGGCGGCACGACGGCGGCGGAGGGGGCGGCGCAGAAGCGGCTAGATCTGATTCAGGTGAGTGTCAGTTTCGCGACCCCACTAGTTACCACCTAACGGTCAAAATGTGTACTCCGCCCTATGCGGCCTCACTAGTCGGAGTTAACGGTCAATTCATTGACTCGAGTTAACGGTCAATTCATTGACTCGACAACGTCCGCTGTGACAGGTTTCGAACAAGAGAGTGGGGGAAAATGAGCAAAAGTTAAAAACGTGGGATGAATGAGTACAACTAACGAACCAGGGACGCAGAAATAAAAATGATGTTTGATATAGGTGAAATAAAAATGATGTTTGATATAGGTGAAATTTCATGACCAAACTTTGTAAGGCCATAGAACATTGGTTAAAGTTTGATATAGGTGCAATTTCATGACCAAACTTTGTAAGCCCATAGAACATTGGTTGAAGTTTGCCATAGGTGCAAAAACATCACGTCCCATCAATTATTTCTTTTTTGTTTCTCAATGTGTATATCTAGTTTGGATCCGATTTTTTTAGGGTTTGTAGACACAGATGTTATGAATATCCATGATTTTTTGATTTTTTTTTTGAAATATTTAAATATGGATGTTTCAAATTGGTATCATGGGAGCATCGAAGTTCCCACGTGGTGGTTTTCCGTAAATACTTCTGTAAACAAGTACTAGTGGTAGACGTAGAATCATACAGTACTAGGCAGCAAGTCGATATAGTTGGAAATACAGGATGGCGTCGCCCTAAGCCAATGCTTCTCCTCTACAAGCTGCCATGGCACGCCCTCTCATATTATTCGTTACCGCGGTGCACTGCAAAATCACACTAGTTGCCGCCGCTGACAAGAGCGTCCTTGTAAGAGCCCTCCGGCGGCGGCGGGACGGGTGGCGCCCTCGGCTCGTGCCGCGGCGCCCCAACATTGCCTCCGTGCTTCCCCCTCCGGCCCTCCTCCAGGATGAGCGGCACCTTGCCCTCCCTCTCCCTGTTGAGCCGCTCCTGCGCGCCGCCGCGCAGCTTCTCGAGCCCCCGCCCGCCCATCTGCTGCTTCTTGAACACCTTGAGCAGGTTCAGCAGCCCTCCGGCGAGGAACAGCAAGCTCCCGAACAGGCAGTACCACGCCCAGCTCCTCCCCTGCATCCAGAGCAGAGCGTTTCATCACTGTGTGTGCCAGTCACTACAACGCTAAATTGGCCCGGCCATGCCGCATGTTCTTGAGGTGAATGAACCTCGAGTGTTCATTTGGTTACCTACCAGTAGGGCGGAGCTGTGGGAGGAGTGGCCGTGGACGTCGTTCCGGTTGACGACGCCGCCGATGAAGAAGAGGGTGCTGCCGAGCAGAAACGGGATGTGCACGCTCTTCTGCAGGATCTGGACGTGCCCGTTGGCTCGCTCGTAGACTTGGCACATGTTGTGTATGGACCCGAGGCACCAGAGCGCCGGCCCGGCGATGAGCAGGTTCAGGCCGTGCTTCTCCAGGCCGCGCCGGCGTCCTCTCTCCATCTGCGACGTTCGTTCCATGGATTCAGTCATTCAGATAAAACAGAACATCATCCAACTCCAGTCTGAACTTGTTGGTACTGGCACTTGTTTGGATGGATGAACTCCCAACTCTGTTCATTGAGAGGAGAACAAGAACCCATACCTGGATTTCGAACAAGATGAGCGCGACCAAGGTGAGCGCGGCGCCGGCGAGCTGCACGGCGGGGGCGGCGAGCTCGACGAGCACGAACTGGGTGTCGAGCCCGGCCAGCCCAAGGTTGTAATCGACGCCGGCGACGTGCGCCAGCAGGTCGTGCGCGTTCACCGCCAGCACGCCCAGCAGCCCGACGACGGCCACCGCGAGGCCGGCCTTGGTGGACACCGCCCACGGCCACAGCTGCGCCAGGAAGCCAACGACGAGGAGGACGGCGGCGAAGACGTACACCCCGGCGTTGATGTACTCCCACCGCCGGTTGCGCGACGTCTCGCCGCCGGCCGCGCCGAGGCTGTACGCGCGGCAGTCCCGCGCCGTCGCTAGCTTCACCATGGCTGCTAGGCGGAGATTATTCTAGTTCTAGCTAGCTTCCTGCTGGCTGCGGTGGAGGAGTTGAAGTGGTGGTCGGCGGACACGGCGATCTGGACTGTGGAGCGAGGACGGCGGAAAGGCGCTATGTGTAAGCTCGGGCGGGGGTCCATGGCCGATACGTGGCGTGCTGCATGCTGCGCCATGTAAGGCAGGCGCGAGTCGGGCTCTGATTCGTCACGCGCGGCGCCGGCGAGTAAACTATGGTAGGAAAGGAAACGAGTGTGCTTCTGGACTACACGAGACAGACGCCACTTCTCACATGAGTCAAACCACGTGGGCACGATCTCACAGATTAGCATGGGGCCCAACTTGCAAAGTTTTCGAAGGCATGGAAGAGGCGATGCGTTGCTGCAACTGTTGTTTCTTCCAGCAAATTCCTGCAGCAACTTTCTAGATTGAGTGCAGTTTGCTTGTTCTGAAGTGAAATCCTGTGAAATCATTCTACGAATCGCAGCACAAAACAGGTTCATAAAAGTTGCAGCACATAATTAAGTATATTTGGTTGGGCACATCATTTTCAAATGTCTTGGTGATTGGCCAGGCGTAGTAATACTAGCGGTGGATCTTTGGGAGTTTCAGTTCTCAACTGTGAAGTTGCGCACCAAATCAGTCCTCATAAGTTTGGACCACACGATCCAGACATTTTGAAGGCATCTTCAACAAGATCACCAAATGGTAGGGATGTTTTTAAGGACAGTACTGCGCGTCGCGCCGGCGCGAACGCATGCGTCGGTCGCCGCGCGATCGTCAAATCTACAAGTCGTACCGTTAGATCCTTCCATGCAGCATTTTTTTTCGATGCAGTAAATTTCGACACGATGCAACAATTTTCGTCAACGGTTGCAACAAAAAAATAATTATAGCAAAAAAAATATCTACGTGATCATAGCAAAAAAAACCGAAGTTGATGATGTGTGGTTACAAAACAAAATAAGGGTTGTAGCAAAACAATCCAGTGAGCTCGGGTTGCAACTCTAACGAACGTGTATGCAACTTTTTTAATGAACGATTACAGCAAAAATGGATACTCGGTGTAGCAAAAATTAACAAGGTTGTAGCAAAAGTCAAACGCCGGATGTAGCAAAAATTCAACGAACTCGAGTTGCAACCAAGTATGGATGTAGCTTTTTTGAATGAACAAATTATAGCAAAATGACAAACATTTGTATCAAATTTACACATTGTTGCAACAAATCTAACAAAAAAATGTTACATACCCCTAACCAGCGAGCCGTGCATGCCGCGCGTGACCGGCCGAACGATTCGGCGGGGCGCAGGCTCGAAGCGTTTACCTATTTTTAAGCCTTCAACGTGGCTTACAAAATTTGTTCAGACGTTCGAAAATAAAACTAAAGCATCTATAGCCGGACCGAACAGAGCATTCGATCACTAACCGTACACGAAATTTTGATTCAACAAAACAACCTCACACACCAGCCATATCCTTCATGTTCAGTCCAAATAGGGACACACATGAGAAGCCCAAGCACGCCCGGGCACGTCCTTCACATCGGACCCGAGAGCATATGACCCCGTCGCAAATTGCATCAAATCCATCCGACAGAACTATCAAATCCATTTGCTATTTCCTCTCTTCTTTCTCCTCCGCGCCGTCCGTTTCGTAGCTCTACCGTCGGCGCGCCCCGACGTCGTTTCTATCCACAACCAGAAAAAGGCCTAGTAGTAGTGTGGTTTTTTCCCCTATGAGTAGTGCGGCCCCATGTATTGGGTTCAATACTAGGTGCATCGTATGCAAGTTTTAAAAAATCCTACGCAGAACATCCAAGAACATGCGACATAGATGGAACACAGATCGTTATCACTAGAAGTGCAGTGCCGTGCAGCACAAGTAGTTGGGGCAGCGTGTCCGCGAGGTTCGTCTCCTCCTCGTCCAATCTCCCTCGAACAGCCGGTTGACGGATCGCACATACATATTCGTCGTAGCAGCGCAAGTGCACGCCTCTAATGGTATCCTCGTGTGCAGGAGAAACACCGTGCGGCGGACTACTAGGTCTGATTACACAGTCGGCGATGAGTGAAGATGGCTAGTTGTAATAATACATGCAAAGCCCTAATAGCGGTGTCGAAGTGATCAGGTGAATACTTATGCATATAGGCATCCGTCGCGGCTCATCTCTTGAGCCTCGCACGGATCCTAAAGCCCACAAATAGTCCCTTCCCTTAAACACGCGACTCCTTAGATTTTTGCTCATTTAGTCGCGAGCCAGATCACATCTGGCCCGACTAGTTGGTAGCGGCCTCTAGCAAATCGTGCCGACTTCAAATGTCGTTGTGCTCAAGGCGATATGGTCATCCTTGTAGCAGCACGGCCTCTTTCTCGCTCCGATGAATCCGATCAACACTTCAGATTATCTCATAATCCTCATCGTATGACCATGTTTGTCCAGGTCAGATCACTCGAGGGGCCTAGAGTATATCTCTCCTAATTCCCAGGGCCTCCCGATTCCGAGTTCTTCGACCACCACAAGACCGGTCTCGAGGAGGCAAAACGACAGGAGGGAAATCGGAGGGGCATGACGGCGCAAGGGGGCCCATCGACGTTGATGCCATTGAGGCGAAGGAGGCGGGTGCCTGTAGCGGAGGTGCTCGCCTTATGTTGCTGTTGTGCGCTTGTCCGTGCTTGTGTTGTGCGTTGGGTGCGTTCATCATCCATGCGTGTTCGTGGCATGTCTACTAGATGGACGGGCGACCCAAACAAACAAAATCCATGTCCGTTTGGGTCACTGCGTTGGAGTTGTTCGGGGTTCTGCCTAAACTTAACTCCTACCCAAATGATATGGAAATAAAACTAGGGGCATTTTGTTAAAATATCAAGGAAAGAATCATCACATAGTTTTTTTTCAGCCATTTCAGTAGCCTTGTCCATAATTTGGGCATGCTTACTAGACGAGGTGATTCGGTTCCAGGCTTATCTGCACCTACGATGAAGATTCACAAATAAATATTTGAAAAACTAAAAAAAAACAAAAAACATTTCTTATGAAAGATAATTTGGTGTGTGAGATGCGTTCTAAATTTCAAATCATTTGTACTGAGTAGCGGTCGGTAAAAACACAAATTTGGAGTCCATGAAAAAGTTTATTGTTCATGTATTGTTTTGATCCAATTTGTTTTTTTATGAGAGCTACTCCTATGTGCAAATGATCTGAAATTTGAAGCGCACCTCACACACCAAATTATCTTTATTTCGATTTTTTCTTCTGAATTTTCTCTTCACTGGTTGCAGGTTAGTCTGAGGTCAGAAATAGATATTCGCTACTCATTGTAATTGTTTCTTCACTTATTCTCCTAGTAATTTTATAAGAATGAATTTTCTACTACACCTGAGTTGTCAAAAAATCCAAAAAACATTATCAAACAACATCTAAAAAACTGAAATGTTGTGAATTCAAACTCTATCAAATGTTTGAGGTTCTTGTAAAATTTCATCCAAAACTAACAGGCAAGGAGCAACATTTCATAGGGTTTGTTGTCCCAAAATTTCAGTTTTTCCTTGTCTAAACTCTTCCCCGCAAAGAAAAAACTCTTCATTAGGACATTAAAACTAAACCACTTTTGAGCCCTCTCACACCTTGTGTGTTTCTGGCCGTCCAACTCAGGATTTGGTGACTTTTGACCATTGGATGAGTTCAATACGACTTAATTGCAACACGGCCCGGATGTCCGAATGGGCTGCTATTCCGGTAGCCTTTTTGAAGATCTATGGTTAACTCGGCTTCTGTTGGGCTGGCAAAGAGACTATATGTCCGTTCAGCGTGGTTAGCACTTTGCACGAAATCACTAATTTAGGAGTACACCTTTCAAAAGATCACTCCCACCTCCTCAATTTGCAGCATACCTGGCGAAACGGACTGGCACGACACGACCCGCTGTAAACGGGTCCGGCACGGCACAACCCGCACTTGCAGTTTACTAATCGGGGCGTGCCGTGCTAGCCCGTGGGCTGCGCCCTCAGCCGAGGCACAACCTAGTTATTAGATGGGCCGGGATGTTGGCCCGATTAGCACGCTGGCCCGCATATTTTTAGCCTCATGGGCTTATTTTTTGGCCTATTGGTGTTGGAAATATGCCCTAGAGGCAATAATAAAATGGTTATTATCACATTTCCTTGTTCATGATAATCGTCTATTGTTCATGCTATAACTGTATTAACAGAAAACAGTAATACATGTGTGAATAAATAGATCACAATGTGTCCATAGCAAGCCTCTAGTTGGCTATCTCGTTACTCAATAGATGATCATGGTTTCCTGGTCATGGGCATTAGATGTCATTGATAACGGGATCACATCATTGGGAGAATGATGTGATGGACAAGACCCAATCCTAAGCGTAGCACTAGATCGTATTGTTCGTATGCTAAAGCTTTTCTAATGTCAAGTGTCTTTTCCTTCGACCGTGAGATTGTGCAACTCCCGGATACCGTAGGAGTGCTTTGGGTGTATCAAACATCTAAACGTAACTGGGTGACTATAAAGGTGCACTACGGGTACCTCTGAAAGTGTCTGTTGGGTTGGTACGAACCGAGAACGGGATTTGTCACTCCGCGTGATGGAGAGGTATCTCTGGGCCCACTCGGTAGAACATCATCATGAGCTCAATGTGACTAAGGAGTTAGTCACACGATGACATACTACGGAACGAGTAAAGAGACTTACCGGTAACGAGATTGAACAAGGTATAGGTATACCGACGATCGAATCTCGGGCAAGTTCTATACCAACAGACAAAGGGAATTGTATACGGGATTGATTGAATCCTTGACATCGTGGTTCATCCAATGAGATCATCGTGGAGCAAGTGGGAGCCACCATGGGTATCCAGATCCCGTTGATGGTTATTGGCCGGAGAGGTGTCTCGGTCATGTCTGCCTGTCTCCCGAACCCGTAGGGTCTACACACTTCAGGTTCGATGACGCTAGGGTTATAGGGAATTGTTATACGAGGTTATCGAAAGTTGTCCGGAGTCCCGGATGAGATCCCAGACATCACGAGGAGCTCCACAATGGTTCAGAGGTAAAGATTGATATATAGGACGGATGGTTTCGGACACCGGAAGTGTTTCGGGTGTCACCGGTAACGTACCGGGACCACCGGGACCACCGGAAGGGGGCAATGACCCCGGGAGGCTAGATGGGCCAAGTGCGGGAGGGAACCAGCCCCTAGGTGGGCTGGTGCACCCCCCACACTCAGCCCAAGGCGCAGGAGGTGGAGAGGGGGGGGGGAAACCCTAGGCGATCTGAATCGCCGCGAGTACGACTCCATCAACCGCGTTCTAGCAACACTTCCGCTTAGCAATATTCAAAGGTATGAAGATGCACTCACCCCTCTCTCGTTGCTGGTCTCTCCATAGGAAGATCTGAATATGCGTAGGAAATGTTTTGAATTTATGCTACGTTACCCAACAGTGGCATCCGAGCCAGGTTTTCTATGCGTAGATTCTATGCACGAGTAGAACACAAAAGGTTGTGGGCGATAATTTGTCAATTACTTGCCGCTACTAGTCTTATTCTTTTCCGGCGGTATTGTGGGATGAAGCGGCCCAGACCGACATTACACGTACGCTTACGTGAGACTGGTTCCACCGACAGACATGCACACCGTGCATAAAGGTGGCTAGCGGGTGTCTGTCTCTCCCACTCTAGTCGGATTGGATTTGATGAAAAGGGTCCTTATGAAGGGTAAATAGCTTTGGCATATCATCGTTGTGGCTATCATGTAGGTAAGAAAGCGTTCTTGCTAGAAACCCAAATCAGCCACGTAAAACTTGCAACAACAATTAGAGGACGTCTAACTTGTTTTTGCAGGGTTTGACATGTGATGTGATATGGCCAAAGTTGTGATGTTGCATGTATGATGTTTGAGATGATCATGTTATTGTAATTGGTTTCACGACTTGCATGTCGATGAGTACGACAACCGGCAGGAGCCATAGGAGTTGTCTTAATTTATTGTATGAGATGCAACGCCATGTGCTTACTACTTTTACTTCATTGCTAACGGTTAGCTATAGTAGTAGTGATAGTAGTAGTTGGCGTGACGACTTCATGAAGACACGATGATGGAGATCATGGTGTCACGCCGGTGACGATGATGATCATGCAATGCCTGAAGATGGAGATTGAAAGAGCAAAGATGATAATGGCCATATCATGTCACTATATGATTGCATTGTGATGTTTATCATGTTTTTCATCTTATTGCTTAGAACGAAGGTAGCATAATAAGATGATCCCTCTTCAAATTTCTAGAATGTATTCCCCTAAGTGTGCACCATTGTGAAGGATCGTTGTCTCGAAGCACCACGTGATGATCGGGTGTGATAGATTCTAACGTTCGCATACAACGGGTGTAAGCCAGATTTACACACGCGAAACACCTAGGTTGACTCGATGAGCTTAGCATGTATAGACATGACCTCGAATACAAGAGACGAAAGGTCAAACATGAGTCGTATGGTTGAATACGATCAACATGAAGTTGCTCACCATGGTGACTAGTCCGTCTCACGTGATGATCGCACATGGGTTAGTCAACATGGATCAAGTATCACTTAGATGACTAGAGGGATGTCGATTTAAGTGGGAGTTCATACTTAATTTGATTAAATGAACTTAATTGTCATGAACTTAGTCTAAAAGTTATCTTTATAAATATTGTAGATGGCCAACGTCAACCTCAATTTCAACGCATTCCTAGAGAAAAACAAGCTGAAAGATGATGGTAGCAACTATGCGGACTCGGTTCGCAACTTGAAGCTCATCCTTGAAGCAGCTAAAAAGGCTTATGTCCTTGATGCGCCGCTAGGTGACCCTCCCGCTCCCGTAGCAGCCGAGGACATTCTGAACGTCTGGCAAACATGAGTGATGACTACTCTCTGGTTAGGTGTGGCATGCTATACAGTTTAGAAACGAGGCTCCAAAGGCGTTTTGAGCAACACGGTGCATATGAGATGTTCCAAGAGCTGAAGCTAGTTTTTCAAGCTCATGCCCGTGTCGAGAGATATGAATTCTCCAACAAGTTCTTTAGCTGTAAGATGGAGGAGAACAGTTATGTCAGTGAGCACATACTCAAAATGTCTGGGTTACATGGTCGTCTGATTTCACTTGGAGTCGAACTTCTGGATGATGCTATAATTGACAGAATCCTCCAGTCTCTGCCACCAAGCTACAAAGGTTTTGTGTTGAACTACAACATGCAAGGGATGGAGAAGACCATTCCCGAGTTGTACTCGATGCTCAAGTCTGCAAAAGTAGAAATCAAGAAAGAGTATCAAGTGTTGATGGTCAACAAGACCACTAGTTTCAAGAAGGGCAAGGGTAAGAAGAACTTCAAGAAAGACGGCAAAGTCGTTGCCGCGCCCGGTAAGCCAGATGCCGGGAAGAAGAAAAAGAATGGACCCAAGCCTGAGACTGAGTGCTTCTATTGCAAGGGAAAGGGTCACTAGAAGTGGAACTGCCCCAAATACTTAGCGGACAAGAAGGCCGGCAACGTTAAAGGTATATGTGATATACATGTTATTCATGTGTACCTTACCAGCGCTCGCAGTAGCTCCTGGGTATTTGATACCGGTGTTGTTGCTCACATTTGCAACTCAAAGCAGGAACTGTGGAATAAGCGGAGACTGGCCAAGGACGAGGTGACGATGCGCGTCGGGAATGGCTCCAAGGTCGATGTGATCGCCGTCGGCACGTTACCTCTACATCTACCGTCGGGATTAGTTTTAAACCTTAATAATTGTTATTTTGTACCAGCTTTGAGCATGAATATTTTATCAGGGTCTTGCTTAATGCGAGACGGCTACTCATTTAAGTCACAGAATAATGGTTGTTCTATTTATATGAGCGATATGTTTTATGGTCATGCTCCGCTGGTGAATGGTTTATTCTTGATGAATCTCGATCGTGATGTTACACATATTCATAGTGTGAGTACCAAAAGATGTAAAGTTGATAATGATAGTCCCACATACTTGTGGCACTGCCGCCTTGGTCATATCAGCGTTAAGCGCATGAAGAAGCTCCATACTGATGGACTATTAGAGTCTCTTGACTTTGAATCATTTGACACATGCGAACCGTGCCTCATGGGCAAGATGACTAAGACTCCATTATCAGGAATAATGGAGAGACCAACCGACTTATTGGAAATAATACATACTGATGTGTGTGGTCCAATGAACGTTGAAGCTCGCGGTGGCTATCGTTACGTTCTCACTCTCACCGATGATTTAAGTAGGTATGGGTGTATCTACCTGATGAAGCACAAATCTGAGACATTTGAAAAGTTCAAGGAATTTCAGAGTGAGGTCGAGAATCGACGTGACAGAAAAATTAAGTGTCTACGATCTGATCGTGGAGGAGAATATTTGAGTCACGAGTTTTGCACACACCTAAGGAAGTGTGGAATCGTTTCACAACTAACGCCGCCTGGCACACCGCAACGCAACGGAGTGTCTGAACGTCGTAATCGCACTTTATTAGATATGGTACGATCTATGATGTATCTTACCGACTTACCGCTATCATTTTGGGGATACGCATTAGAAACTGCAGCATTCACTTTAAATAGGGCACCGTCTAAATCCGTTGAGACGACACCGTATGAACTATGGTTTGGCAAGAAACCTAAGTTGTCGTTTCTTAAAGTTTGTGGCTGCGATGCTTATGTGAAGAAACTTCAACCAGAAAAGCTCGAACCCAAAGCGGAGAAATGCGTATTCATAGGATACCCTAAGGAAACTATTGGGTATACCTTCTATCTTAGATCCGAAGGTAAAACCTTTATTGCCAAGAACGGATCCTTTCTAGAGAAAGAGTTTCTCTCGAAAGAAGTAAGTGGGAGGAAGGTAGATCTTGATGAGGTAATTACACCCCCTCTCGAACAGGAAAGTAGCACAGCGCGAGAAATTGTTCCTGTGGCGCCTACACCAACTGAAGAGGAAGTTAATGATAAAGATCATGAAGCTTCGGATCAAGTTACTACTGAACCACGAAGGTCCACAAGGGCACGCTCGGCACCAGAGTGGTACGACAACCCTGTGATGGAAATCATGTTGTTAGACAACGGTGAACCTTCGAACTATGAAGAAGCGATGGCGGGCCCAGATTCCAACAAATGGCTTGAAGCCATGAAATCCGAGATAGGATCCATGTATGAGAACAAAGTATGGACTTTGGTCGACTTTCCCGATGACCGGCGAGCCATAGAAAATAAATGGATCTTCAGGAAGAAGACCGATGCAAACGGTAATGTAACCGTTTATAAAGCTCGACTTGTCGCAAAGGGTTTTCGACAAATTCAAGGAATTGACTACGAAGAGACTTTATCTCCCGCAGTGAAGCTGAAATAAGTCCGAATCATGTTAGCGATTGCCGCCTTTTATGATTATGAAATTTGGCAAATGGACGTCAAAACAGCGTTCCTTAACGAGAACCTTAAGGAAGAGTTGTATATGATGCAACCAGAAGGTTTTTTCGATCCTAAGGGTGCTAACAAAGTGTGCAAACTCCAGCGCTCCATCTATGGGCTGGTGCAAGCATCTCGGAGTTGGAACATTCGCTTTAATGAGGTGATTAAAGCGTTTGGATTGATACAAGTTTATGGAGAAGCCTGTCTGTATAAGAAAGTGAGTGGGAGCTCTGTAGCTTTCCTCATACTGTATGTGGATGACATATTATTGATGGGGAATAATATAGAGATGTTGGAGAGCATAAAGGCCTATTTGAACAAGAGTTTTTCAATGAAGGACCTTGGAGAAGCTGCATACATATTAGGCATCAAGATCTATAGAGATAGATCGAGACGCCTCATAGGTCTTTCGCAAAGTACATACCTTGACAAGATATTGAAGAAGTTCAATATGGAAAACTCAAAGAAAGGGTTCTTGCCAGTTTTGCAAGGTATGAGATTGAGTAAGACTCAGTCGCCGACCACGGCAGCAGATAGAGAGAAGATGAGTTATGTCCCCTACACTTCATCCGTAGGCTCTCTTATGTATGCCATGTTGTGTACCAGACCTGATATAAACCTTGCCATAAGTTTGGTAGGGAGGTACCAAAGTGATCCCGGTATGGAACACTGGACATCGGTCAAGAATATCCTTAAGTACCTGAAAAGGACTAAGGAAATGTTTCTCGTTTATGGAGGTGATGAAGAGCTCGTTGTAAAGGGTTACGTTGACGCTAGCTTCGACACAGATCCGGATGACTCTAAGTCACAGACCGGATACGTATATGTTTTGAATGGTGGGGCAGTGAGCTGGTGCAGCAGCAAGCAAGAAGTAGTGGCATCATCTACATGTGAAGCGGAGTACATAGCTGCTTCAGAAGCAGATCATGAAGGAATTTGGATGAAGGAGCCCAGGTTTCACCGGAAGATGAAGCACATCAAACGCTGCTACAACTCCATCCAGGACCATGTTCAGAGTGGAGTGATAGAGATTTGTAAAGTACATACGGATCTGAATGTTGCAAACCTGTTGACTAAACCTCTTCCACGAGCAAAACATGATCAACACCATAATGCTATGGGTGTTCGATACATCACAATGTAACTAGATTATTGACTCTAGTGCAAGTGGGATACTGTTGGAAATATGCCCTAGAGGGAATAATAAAATGGTTATTATCATATTTCCTTGTTCATGATAATCGTCTATTGTTCATGCTATAATTGTATTAACAGGAAACAGTAATACATGTGTGAATAAATAAATCACAATGTGTCCCTAGCAAGCCTCTAGTTGGTTAGCTCGTTAGTCAATAGATGATCATGGTTTCCTGGTCATGGGCATTAGATGTCATTGATAACGGGATCACATCATTGGGAGAATGATGTGACGGACAAGACCCAATCCTAAGCGTAGCACTAGATCATATTGTTCGTATGCTAAAGGTTTTATAATGTCAAGTGTCTTTTCCTTCGACCGTGAGATTGTGCAACTCCTGGCTACCGTAGGAGTGCTTTGAGTGTATCAAACGTCACAATGTAACAGGGTGACTATAAAGGTGCACTACGGGTACCTGTGAAAGTGTCTGTTGGGTTGGTACGAATCGAGATCGGGATTTGTCACTCCGCGTGACGGAGAGGTATCTCTGGGCCCACTCGGTAGAACATCATCATGAGCTCAATGTGACTAAGGATTTAGTCACACGATGACATACTACGGAACGAGTAAAGAGTCTTACCGGTAACAAGATTGAACAAGGTATAGGTATACTGACGATCGAATCTCGGGAAAGTTCTATACCGATAGACAAAGGGAATTGTATACGGGATTGATTGAATCCTTGACATCGTGGTTCATCCGATGAGATCATCATGGAGCAGGTGGGAGCCACCATGGGTATCGAGACCCCGCTGATGGTTATTGGCCGGAGAGGTGGCTCGGTCATGTCTGCGTGTCTCCCGAACCCATAGGGTCTACACACTTAAGGTTCGATGACGCTAGGGTCATAGGGAATTGTTATACGAGGTTATTGAAAGATGTTCGGAGTCCCGGATGAGATCCCGAACATCACGAGGAGCTCCGGAATGGTTTGGAGGTAAAGATTGATATATAGGACGGATGGTTTTGGACACCGGAAGTGTTTCGGGCGTCATCGGTAACGTACCGGGACCACCGGGACCACCGGAGAGTTGGAAATATGCCCTAGAGGCAATAATAAAATGGTTATTATCATATTTCCTTGTTCATGAAAATCGTCTATTGTTCATGCTACGATTGTATTAACAAGAAACAGTAATACATGTGTGAATAAATAGATCACAATGTGTCCCTAGCAAGCCTCTAGTTGGCTAGCTCGTTAGTCAATAGATGATCATGGTTTCCTGGTCATGGGCATTAGATGTCATTGATAACAGGATCACATCATTGGGAGAATGATGTGATGGACAAGACCCAATCCTAAGCGTAGCACTAGATCGTATTGTTCGTATGCTAAAGCTTTTCTAATGTCAAGTGTATTTTCCTTCGACCGTGAGATTGTGCAACTCCCGGATGCCGTAGGAGTGCTTTGGGTGTATTAAACGTCACAACGTAACTGGGTGACTATAAAGGTGCACTTCGGGTACCTCTGAAAGTGTCTGTTGGGTTGGTACGAATCGAGATCGGGATTTGTCACTCCACGTGACGAAGAGGTATCTCTGGGCCCACTCGGTAGAACATCATCATGAGCTCAATGTGACTAAGGAGTTAGTCACACGACGGCGTGCTACGGAATGAGTAAAGAGACTTACCGGTAACGAGATTGAACAAGGTATAGGTATACCGGCGATCGAATCTCGGGCAAGTTCTATACCGACAGACAAAGGGAATTGTATACGGGATTGATTGAATACTTGACATCGTGGTTCATCCGATGAGATCAACGTGGAGCAAGTGGGAGTCACCATGGGTATCCAGACCCCGCTGATGGTTATTGGCCAGAGAGGTGTCTCGGTCATGTCTACCTGTCTCCCAAACCCGTAGGGTCTACACACTTAAGGTTCGATGACGCTAGGGTTATAGGAATTGTTATACGAGGTTATAGAAAGTTGTTCCGAGTCCCGGAGGAGATCCCGGACATCACGAGGAGCTCCGGAATGGTCCAGAGGCAAAGATTGATATATAGGACAGATGGTTTCAGATACCGGAAGTGTTTCGGGCGTCACCGGTAACGTACCGGGACCACTGGAGGTGGCCCCGGGGGTCCACTGGAAGGGGGCAACAACCCCGGGAGGCTAGATGGGCCAAGTGCGGGAGGGAACCAGCCCCTAGGTTGGCTGGTGTGCCCCCACACTCAGCCCAAGGCGCAGGAGGTGGAGAGGGGGGGGGGGGGAACCCTAGGCGCTGGTGGGCCTAAGGCCCACCTAGGGGTGCGCCACCCCTCCCCCTTGCCCTGGCCGACGCACCTCCCATCTGGGGGGCTGCTGCGCCACCTAGGGTCGGAACCCTAGGGGTGGCACCCCCCTCCCCTCCTCCTATATATAGTGGGCACTTTCGGGCTTTTGCAGACACAGTTTTCCATCTCCCTCGGCGCAACCCTGCTCTTCTTTCTCCTCCTCTGTGCCGGTGCTTGGCGAAGCCTTGCCGGGAGACCTCGTCTCTCCATCGACACCACGCTGTCGTGCTGCTGGAGATCTTCCCCAACCTCTCCCTCCTCCTTGTTGGATCAAGGTGCAGGAGACGTCATCGGGCTGCACGAGTGTTGAACGCGGAGGTGTCGTGGTTCGGCACTAGATCGGAATCACACCGCGATCTGAATCGCCGCGTGTACGACTCCATCAACCGCGTGCTGGCAACGCTTCCGCTTAGCGATCTTCAAAGGTATGAAGATGCACACACCCCTCTCTCGTTGCTGGTCTCTCCATAGGAACATCTGAATATGCGTAGGATTTTTTTTGAATTTATGCTACGTTACCCAACACGGAGATGGCCCCGGGGGTCCACTAGAAGGGGCAACGACCCCGGGAGGCTAGATGGGCCAAGTGCGGGAGGGAACCAGCCCCTAGGTGGGCTGGTGCGCCCCCCCACACTCAGCCCAAGGCGCAGGAGGTGGAGAGGGGGGGGAACCCTAGGCACTGGTGGGCCTAAGGCCCACCTAGGGGTGCGCCACCCCTCCCCCTGCCCTGGCCACCGCACCTCCCATCTGGGGGGCTACCGCACCACCTAGGGTGGGAACCCTAGGGGTGGCACCCCCTCCCCTCCTCCTATATATAGTGGGCACATTTGGGCTTTTGGAGATACGAATCTTCCTCTCCAACGGCGCAGCCCGGCTCTTCTTTCTCCTCCTCTCTGCCGGTGCTTGGCGAAGCCCTGCCGGGAGGCCTCGTCTCTCCATCTCCACCACGCCGTCGTGCTGCCGGAGATCTTCCCCAACCTCTCCCTCCTCCTTGCTCGATCAAGGTGCGGGAGACGTCACCGGGCTGCACGTGTGTTGAACGCGGAGGTGCTGTGGTTCGGCACTAGATCGCAATCACAGCAGGATCTGAATCGCCGCGAGTACGACTCCATCAACCGCGTTCTAGAAACGCTTCTGCTTAGCGATCTTCAAAGGTATGAAGATGCACTCACCCCTCTCTCGTTGCTGGTCTCTCCATAGGAAGATCTGAATATGCATAGGAATTTTTTTGAATTTATGCTACGTTACCCAACAATTGGGCCATATATTATGTATATATATATTAAAAAAAATCTAAAAATGTATAAAAAATAAACGGGTCGTGCCGTGCCGACCCGCATGCGTGGCCTCTAGGAAGAGGCACGGCCCGAGGCGTGCTGCGTGCCGAGAACGAGCACAAATAGAGCGTGTCGAGTGATACGTCTCAAACGTATCTATGATTTTTGATGGTTTCACGCTGTTATCTTGTCTTCTTTGGTTGTTTTATGTACCTTTTATATCTTTTTTGGGACTAACTTATTAATTCAGTGCCAAGTGCCACTTCCTATTTTTTCCGTGTTTTTGACTCTTTTCAGATCTAATTTTGGACGGAGTCCAAACGGAAGAAAAATCCCGAAATGATTTTTTCCCGAACGGAAGAAGACCAGGGGGCTTTTGGGCCAAGCCAGGTGGGCTCCAAGGAGCCCACAAGCCCCCACTCCGCCACCAGGGGAGGCGGCCGTGGGCAGGCTTGTGGCCTCCCTGGCCGCCCCCTAACCTAGGTCTTTGGCCTATAAATTCCCAAATATTCCGGAAAAAATCAGGGGAGCCTCAAAAATACTTTTCCAGCGCCGCAAGCTTTCGTTTCGGCGAGCTCTCATCTGGAGACCCTTCCCGGCGCCCTGCCGGAGGGGACTTTGGAGTTGGAGGGCTTCTTCATCATCATCATCGCCCCTCCAATGACTCATGAGTAGTTCACTTCAGACCTACGGGTCCGTAGTTAGTAGCTAGATGGCTTCTTCTCTCTCTTGGATCTTCAATACAAAGTTCTCCATGATCTTCATGGAGATCTATCCAATGTAATCTTCTTTAGCGGTGTGTTTGTCGAGATCCGATATATATTTGAGTCTTTGCTGATTTCTTATATGCATGATTTGATATCCTTGTAAGTCTCTCCGAGTCTTGGGTTTTGTTTGGCCAACTAGATCGATGATTCTTGCAATGGGAGAAGTGCTTGGTTTTGGGTTCTACCATGTGGTGACCTTTCGCAGTGACAGTAGGGGCAGCAAGGCACACATCAAGTAGTTGTCATCAAGGGTAAAAAGATGGGGTTTTTATCATTGGTTTGAGATTATCCCTCTACATCATGTCATCTTGCTTAAGGCGTTACTCTGTTCTTATGGACTTAATACACTAGATGCATGCTGGATAGCGGTCGACGTGTGGAGTAATAGTAGTAGATGCAGAAAGTATCGGTCTACTTGTTTCGGACGTGATGCCTATAGAAACAATCATTGCATAGATATCGTCACGACTTTGCACGGTTCTATCAATTGCTCGACAGTAATTTGTTCACCCATCGTCTACTTGCTTTCATGAGAGAAGCCACTAGTAAACACTACGGCCCCCGGGTCTATTCACATCCATCATTTACACCTCTGCTTTTACTTTGCTTTGTTACTTTGTTGCTTTCAGTTCTCACTTGGCAAACAATCTATAAGGGATTGACAACCCCTTCATAGCGTTGGGAGCAAGTTTTTGTGTTTGTGCAGGATCTTGAGATACTCCTCCACTGGATTGATAACTTGGTTCTCAAACTGAGGGAAGTACTTACCACTGCTACGCTACATCACCCTTTCCGCTTCGAGGGAACACCAAAGCAAGGCTCCAAGACTGCGGGGGAAATCCTTTGCAAACTTTCCTAGGAAGTCCCTTAAGGCGTAGCCGCAGCTGAAGGATTCCTGGTGCCGTTGCTGAGGAGTATCAA
Organism: Hordeum vulgare subsp. vulgare; assembly: GCF_904849725.1. Classification (NCBI taxonomy): domain Eukaryota; kingdom Viridiplantae; phylum Streptophyta; class Magnoliopsida; order Poales; family Poaceae; genus Hordeum; species Hordeum vulgare. The sequence continues at coordinate 88,475,642 of NC_058520.1, forward strand.
GCAACACTCCTATTTCTGGCGCCGTTGGAAGGTCTTTTGTTGCAGTAGCAGAAGTATTTCTGGCGCCATTGTCGGGGAGGAGAAATCAAGATCTATCCAAGTAGGTCTCACAAACTCTTCTCTTGCATTTACTTTTGTTGCTAGTTGCCTCTCGTTTTCCTTTCCCCCACTTCACATTTGCCATTTTCATTCTCCTTTCTCCTTCACCGTTTTCTTTTGACCTTGCCGTTTTCCTTTGCCGGTTTCTTGCTTGCTTGTGTGCTTGTTTGTTTGTTGAAGACATCATGTCTGAAAACACCAAACTTTGCGACTTCTCGAGCACTAATAATAATGATTTTATTAGTACTCCGATTGCTCCCGCCACTAGTGCGGAATCGTATGAAATCAACGCAGCTTTGCGGAATCTTGTTATGAAAGAGCAATTCTCTCGCCTTCCTACTGAAGATGCCGCATCCCATCTCAATACCTTCATTGAGCTTTGCGATATGCAAAAGAAAAGAGATGTGGATAATGACGTGATTAAGTTGAAACTTTTTCCTTTCTCGTTGCGAGATCGCGCAAAAACTTGGTTTTCTTCTTTGCCTAAAAATAGTATCGATTCTTGGGATAGATGCAAAGATGCTTACATATCCAAGTATTTTCCGCCAGCTAAGATCATCTCCTTACGTAACGATATCATGAATTTCAAGCAACTTGATCATGAACACGTTGCACAATCTTGGGAGAGGATGAAGCTTATGATTAAAAATTGTCCCGCTCATGGCTTGAGTTTGTGGATGATTATACAAATCTTTTACGCTGGCTTGAATTTCGCTTCTCGCAATATCTTGGACTCCGCCTCAGGTGGAACGTTCATGGAAATAACATTAGGAGACGCTAGAAAACTCCTAGACAATATCATGACCAACTACTCTCAGTGGCACACTGAAAGGTCGCCTCCTAGCAAAAAGGTGCACGCTATAGAAGAAATTAACTCGCTTAGTGCTAAGATGGACGATTTGATGAATTTGGTTGCTAGTAGGAACGCTACCGTAGATCCTAATGACATGCCGCTATCTTCTTTGATTGAGAGTAGCAACGCTAGTTTGGACGTGAATTTTGTTGGTAGGAACAATTTTGGCAACAACAATGCTTTTAGAGGAAACTATGTTCCTAGGCCTTTTCCTAGTAACTCCTCTAACAATTATGGCAATTCCTACGGCAACACTTATGGAAATCACAACAAATTACCCTCTGATTTAGAGAGTAATATCAAAGAGTTCATCAACTCTCAAAAGATTTTCAATGCGTCCATAGAGGAAAAACTAGTCAAAATAGATGATTTGGCTAAGAGCGTTGATAGCATGTCTTGTGATATTGATGCTTTGAAAGTTAGATGCGCTCCTCCCAAGATCAACTTGGATGAAACTTTGAAAGCTATGCGTATCTCCATGAATGAGAGCAAAGAAAGAACCGCCCAAATTCGCGCTAGACATGAATGGTTTAAAAGGGTGCGTTCTAATGATGCAAATCACGAAGATCTTAAAGTGCTTGGTGTGTCTCCTCTTGAATCTTTGTTTTCGCGTGTCAAACCTACTTATGGAGGGGCTGGATATGAATCCACTTTGGTTGAAAAACGCCCCAATGATTCGGAGTCCACCTATCTTGATGATAAAGGTGTGGAGAGTGGAGTAGAAGAAGTCAAAATTTTGGGTAGTAATGAAACTCCCACTTTGGATTTCAAGGAATTCAATTATGATAATTGCTCCTTGTTTGAATGCATTTCTTTGATGCAATCCATTGCAAACTCTCCACATGCTTATAGCCAAAGCAAAGCCTTTACCGCGCACATCGTAGATGCTATGATGAAATCTCTTGAAGAGAAGCTTGAACTAGAAGTCTCTATACCTAGAAAACTTCATGATGAGTGGGAACCTACTATCAAAATCAAGATCAAAAACTATGAGTGCAATGCTTTGTGTGATTTGGGTGCTAGTGTTTCCGCGATTCCAAAGTCTTTATGTGTTATTCTTGGTTTTTATGAGATTGAAGAGTGTTCTCTTAATTTGCATCTTGCGGATTCTACTGTCAAGAAACCCATGGAGAGGATCGATGATGTTCTTATTGTTGCAAATAAGAACTATGTACCCGTGGATTTCATTGTACTTGACATAGATTGCAATCCTTCATGTCCCATTATTCTTGGTAGACCTTTCCTAAGAACTATTGGTGCTATCATCGATATGAAGGAAGGGAATATTAGATTTCAATTTCCTTTAAAGAAGGGCATGGAGAACTTTCCTAGAAAGAAAATAAGATTGCCCTATGAATATATGATGAGGGCTGCTTATGGTTTGAGCACCAAAGATGACTATACGTGATTCCATCACTTTCGCCTAGCGAAGGGCGTTAAACAAAAGCGCTTGTTGGGAGGCAACCCAATGAATCTATCCTTTTGCTTTCTGTTTTGTGTTTTCCACACTTTCATAATTCTGTTATGATTGTGTTTTTTGTGTTTCTTTTTGCGTTTGTGCCAAGCAAAACCGTTATGATTAGTCTTGGGGATGATCGTTTGGTCATGCTGGAAAAGACAGAAACTTTATGCTCACGAAAATAATTTTAATTTTTTTATGTAAGAGATTTTGAGTTGATTCTTTTTGTTGCTGATTGCTAAGAAAATTCTTCAGACTGTCTTAATTTTTCAGAATTTTTGAAGTACCAGAGGTATACGAAATATACAGATTGCTACAGACTAGTCTGCTGTTAACAGATTATGTTTTTGTTGTGTTGGTTGCTTATTTTGATGAAACTATGGATAGTATCGGGGGGTATTAGCCATGGAAGATTGAAAGTACAGTAACCCAACATCAGCACAAGTAGAATTTAAGTTTGCTACAGTACCTAAGGAAGTGGTGGTTTGCTTTCTTGTACTAATGTATCACGAGTTTCTGTTTAAGTTTCGTGTTGTGAAGTTTTCAAGTTTTGGGTGAAGCTCTTACGGACAAAGAGATAAAGAGTGGCAAGAGCTCAAGATTGGGGATGCCCAAGGCACCCCAAGATATTCAAGGATGCCGTAAAATCCTAAGCTTGGGGATTCCTCGGGAAGGCATCCCCTCTCTCGTCTTCAATCCATCGGTAACATTACTTGGGGCTATATTTTTATTCACCACATGTTATGTGTTTTTGCTTGGAGCGTCTTGTATCGTAGGAGTCTTTTATTTTTGTTGTGTCACAATCATCCTTGCTGCACACCTAGAGAGAGATACATGCACACACCGTGATTTTGTCGAGCTTCACTTATATCTCTTGATAGACAATTCAGCTCACATGTGCTTCACTTATATCTTTTGAGCTAGATACTTTTGCTCTATGTGCTTCACTTATATCTTTTAGAGCATAGAGGTGCGTGGCTTGGTAGTTGATCTATGCTTTGAAAATAGTCTCAAAAGGGGTAGTTATCCAAAGGGATATGAAAACTTCTACCATCATGTGCATTGAATAGTTAGAGAAGTTTGATTCATCTCAATCAATTTTGAGTTGTGGTTATGCTAATATTGAAGTCATGCTAGTCAGGTGTTGTGAATCTAGAAGTACTTGTGTTGAAGTTAGTGATTCCCGTAGATTGCATGTATGGTGAACCGCTATGTGATGAAATCTGAGCATGATTAGTCTATTGATTGTCATCCTTTGTGTGGCGGTCGGGATCGCGCGATGGTGTATACCTACCAACCCTTCCCCTAGGAGTATGCGTTGAATGCTTTGTTTCGATTACTAATAAAACTTTTGCAACAAGTATATGAGTTCTTCATGACTAATGTTGAGTCCATGGTTTAGATGCACTTTCACCTTCCACCATCACTATCTTCTTAGTGTTGTGCAACTTTCGTCGGTGCACAAAACCCACCATTAGCCTCCCTCAGAACAGCCACCATACCTACCTATTATGGCTTTTTCAAAGTCATTCCGAGATATATTGCCATGCAACTACCACCATGACATGTGCCACCACATCTACTTTGCCTTTGCACGATCGTAAGATAGCTAGCATGATGTTTCCATTGATGTCTATGCCATGCTAGATCATTGCCACGGTACACTACCGAAGGCATTCCATATAGAGTCATAGTTGCTCTAAGTTTTGAGTTGAAAGTGTGATGATCATCATTATTGGAGCATTGTCCCATGTGAGGAAATAAAAGAGGCCAAAGAAGCCCATAAAAAAAGTGGCCAAAGAGCCCACCAAAATAAATAAAAAAAGAGAAAAAGAGAGAAGGGACTATGCTACCACTTTTTCCACACTTGTGCATATTAAAGCACCAGGATCTTCATGATTGAGAGTCTCTCGTTTTGTCACCACCATATAGCTAGTGGAAAATTTTCATTATATAACTTGGCTTGTATATTCCAAGGATAGGCTTCCTCAAAATTGCCTTAGGTCTTCGTGAGCAAGCAAGTTGGATGCACACCCACTAGTTTTATTTAAGAGCTTTGACATACTTGTAGCTCTAGTGCATCATTTGTATGGCAATCCCTACTCATTCACATTGATATCTATTGATGAGCATCTCCACAGCTCATTGATATGCCTAGTTAATGTGACTATCTTCTCCTTTTTTGTCTTGCAACCTCCACTACATTCCACACCATCTATAGTGCTATAACCATGGCTCACGCTCATGTATTGCGTGAGAGTTGAAAATGTTTGAGAAAGTACAGGTGTGAAAGAATTACTTGGCCAATACCGGGGTTGTGCATGATTTAAATTCATTGTGCAATGATGATAGAGCATAGCCAGACTATATGCTTTTGTAGGGATAACTTTCTTTTGGCCTTGTTATTTTGAAAGTTCATGATTACTTTGCTAGTTTGCTTGAATTATTATTGTTTCCACGTCAATAGCAAACTATTGTTTTGAATCTAATGGATCTGAACATTCACGTCACATAAGAGGAATTACAAAGGACACCTATGCTAGGTAGCATGAAAGCATCAAAAATTCATTCTTATCACTTCCCTACTCTAGGACGAGCATGAGTTAAGCTTGGGGATGCTTGATACGTCTCAAACGTATCTATGATTTTTGATGGTTTCACGTTGTTATCTTGTCTTCTTTGGTTGTTTTATGTACCTTTTATATCTTTTTTGGGACTAACTTATTAATTCAGTGCCAAGTGCCAGTTCTTGTGTTTTCCATGTTTTTGACTCTTTTCAGATCTGGTTTTGGAACGGAGTCCAAACGGAAGAAAAACCCCGAAATGATTTTTTCCCGAACGGAAGAAGACCAGGGGGCTTTTGGGCCAAGCCAGGTCGGCTCCAGGGAGCCCACAAGCCCCCACTCCGCCACCAGGGGGGAGACGGCAGTGGGCAGGCTTGTGGCCTCCCTAGCCGCCCCCTGACCTAGGTCTTTGGCCTATAAATTCCCAAATATTCCGCAAAAAATCAGGGGAGCCTCGAAAATACTTTTCCGCCGCCGCAAGCTTCCGTTTCCGTGAGATCTCATCTGGAGACCCTTCCCGGCGCCCTGCCGGAGGGGACTTTGGAGTTGGAGGGCTTCATCATCATCATCATCGCCCCTCCAATGACTCGTGAGTAGTTCACTTCAGACCTACGGGTCTGTAGTTAGTAGCTAGATGGCTTCTTATCTCTCTTGGATCTTCAATACAAAGTTCTCCATGATCTTCATGGAGATCTATCCGATGTAATCTTCTTTGGCGGTGTGTTTGTCGAGATCCGATGAACTGTGGATTTGTGATCAGATTATCTATGATATATATTTGAGTCTTTGATGATTTCCTATATGCATGATTTGATATCCTTGTAAGTCTCTCCGAGTCTTGGGTTTTGTTTGGCCAACTAGATCTATGATTCTTGCAATGGGAGAAGTGCTTGGTTTCGAGTTCTACCATGTGGTGACCTTTTGCAGTGACAGTAGGGGCAGCAAGGCACACATCAAGTAGTTGCCATCAAGGGTAAAAAGATGGGGTTTTTATCATTGGTTTGAGATTATCCCTCTACATCATGTCATCTTGCTTAAGGCGTTACTCTGTTCTTATGGACTTAATACACTAGATGCATGCTGGATAGCGGTCGACGTGTGGAGTAATAGTAGTAGATGCAGAAAGTATCGGTCTACTTGTTTTGGACGTGATGCCTATAGAAACAATCATTGCATAGATATCGTCACGACTTTGCACGGTTCTATCAATTGCTCGACAGTAATTTGTTCACCCACCGTCTACTTGCTTTCATGAGAGAAGCCACTAGTAAACACTACGCCCCCGGGTCTATTCACATCCATCGTTTACACCTCCGCTTTTACTTTGCTTTGTTACTTTGTTTCTTGTAGTTCTCACTTGGCAAACAATCTGTAAGGGATTGACAACCCCTTCATAGCGTTGGGAGCAAGTTTTTGTGTTTGTGCAGGATCTTGAGATACTCCTCCACTGGATTGATACCTTGGTTCTCAAACTGAGGGAAGTACTTACCACCGCTACGCTACATCACCCTTTCCGCTTCGAGGGAACACCAACGCAAGGCTCCAAGGCCACGGGGGAAATCCTTTGCATACTTTCCTAGGAAGTCCCTTAAGGCGTAGCCGCAGGTGAAGGATTCCTGGTGCCGTTGCTGAGGAGTATCAAGCAACACTCCTATTTCTGGCGCCGTTGGAAGGTCTTTTGTTGCAGTAGCATCGAGCCAGGCCCATATCGTGCCGGGATGGTGTGCTATCAGGCCGGCCCGATTGACACGCCCTGTTGGGTCAGGTATAGTTTGAGGCAAGTGGCATACTGTATGCTTGTCACTTTTCACAACATGTTAATTTTTTTCCGTAGATTCATATTTTTTAAATGCTTTATCTCCTATACCGTGCGTCTAGATTTTAAACCGTTTTCATCGTTGGGTTTCTCGCGTTGAGATCTTCAAAACTAGATCCCATGTTGATAGGTTTTGATTTTTTTTTTCACAAAAAAACGGATAAAAAAACGTGCCTCTCTTTTTTTGGTTTTTTCCTTTTGGTCGTGCCTCTCACGAAGGCGAAACCATGCCTCTCATAAAAAACGCTTTTTTTTCTCTTTCCAAGAAGCGCGGACATGCTTTTCACAGAACCAAAACCGTGCTTCTTGCAGGGAAAAACAGAAATCACATTTTCCCCTTTTCGAGAGGCACTCGCGAAGGCAAATGCATGCCACTCGCCAAAAAAATCATGTTTTTTTTCGTTTCTGATTGGCACGGCCGTGCCTCTCGCGTAAAAAACAAAAAACACATTTTTCTATGTAATTTTTTTGAAAGGTAAATCATTTTTGAGAGACACGGCCGTGCCGTCCACTTATATTTTTAGGTTGAAATCATTTAGTCGATTAAGCTCAGTACTAACAACTTTGGGCTGTCACTACTATCTGCATAAACAAATTTATATTGATAAGAATTTCTATATGTTTTATCAAATCCAGTTTTGAAAGGAAAACAAAAGAATTTTTTTTGATAAATAATGAGAGGCTTATTTCCTCGTGCTTCCACTACTAATGCTATTCATAATGAAAGTAACATAGATGTCACCTAAACAAACAATATGATGTGACTGAGAAGAGAGAAAAATTAAGTAACTTAGATAGTTACTCATACTAAAAGTAACATAACATGTACCAAAATAAAATGAGTCTATAAGATAATAAATGCATGGTTCAATGTTACTATCCCTATATTATTATCCATTATGAAGGTAGTAACTGAGACTAGTAACATATACATGCCATTACTGTATGTTACTCCCCATTATGAGTAGTCTAAGAGTGTTCGAGGGCCTGAATATAGTTGTAATCCTATAGTCACGAATGTAAATAATGAGTACGCTCTTGCTTAAATTCCCTTTTGACCATACTTTCTTGGTTGAATAGCAAGGACCTTTTCGAAAATGGAAAATAACTGCAATCAAGCTCAATAAGCTACACAGAAGGGGTGCTCGCTCATTGCATCCACGTCAATTTTTACTCTAGCGAAGGAAAAGAGAGAAAAAAGTGCTTGTTAACGTGCCTCGGTGGACAAAGCCCACTTCGCCTCGCGTAACGTCGCCATGGTCACCGGACCCACCGCCGCCGCCGGCAAGCGAGCCCCGCACCTCCCCCACCCTTTGTCCCTTTTTTCAAGGATACACCCGCAGAGAGTGTATCAGATCATAGAAGAAGAGGTCAAAGATGGCCGATACAACGTCAAGAGGCTACACGATACAAACACGACGCCACACGGAGCACAATACAACCCACACAGCCAAGCAACAAGACTCACCTTGCACATCCTCCGACCATGAACGACAAGGAGGGTGTACACCGAGCTTCAAAGCCGCGTCACGACCGAAGATGAGAACTTCAGACCTACTCCAACTCCAAGAAGGCACAAGCCAACACACCACCCACCCATAAGCGCCTAAGAGTCGACGAGTGGACGACGGGGCTGAACCGACCGAAGAAGGCGTTGACAAAGAAGCTCCCGAGACGGCGTACATGGCGCCTTGGAAACCCACACCCTCAGCAGCGGCCAACACAGAATCCACCAAATACCAAGGGCTCCACGAACTACCAAAGCGACACCCTCAAGAAGGGAACGACGCACACGCACCGCCATCGCCCGATCCGAAGGCCGGACCTAGGGTTTCCCCTGGTGCTCGGGGGGGGGGGGGAAGCACGGGTAGCACGATGACGACGCCTCCAATGAGGTGACGAGGCCCGCATGCGTTGCCGTCGTCTGCTTCACGCACGGATTTCGCCCCGGCCATGCCGTCGACCCCAACGCCCATGGAACACGACAAGGAGCCGGCTTGACCACACCGCCGAGGAGAGGTGAGCCAGAACGCTGTCAGCGGGAAGGGAGGAGCCGGCCACCATCTCACCACCACCAAAAACAGGGGCTGGACGGTGAGGATCCAGCCCGCAGCCGCCTAGCCGGTCGCCTGCACCACCATGGTGCCACGGAGCCGGCGTCGAAAGGGGTCAATAGCTCTTGTGCGACACATTTGACGCGGAATGGAAGTGCTACTGCGACAATAGACCTTCCCTGGCAACAGCGCCAGGAATCCTTCTGTCACGGGCTACGCCTATAGGGACTTCCTTGGCAAATCTGCAAAGGATTTCCCCGCGGCCTTGGAGCCTTGCGTTGGTGTTCCCTTGAAGAGGAAAGGGTGATGTAGCACAACAGCGGTAAGTATTTTCCTCAGTTTGAGAACCAAGGTATCGATCCAGTGGGACAATCGTGTCGAGTCACAAGTACCTGCACAAACACAAAGAGCTTGCACCCAACGCTATGAAGGGGTTGTCAATCCCTTATATATTGTTTGCAAAGTGAGAACCAAAAGCAAAAAGGTAAACAAAGCAAAGTAAAAGCAAAAGTGGAGACGATAGTTGTGAATAGACCCGGGGGGTGTAGTGTTCACTAGTGACTTCTCTCATAAAAGCAAGTAGACGGTGGGTGAACGAATTACTGTCGAGCAATTGATAGAACCGCGCAAAGTCATGACGTCATACATGGCAATGATTATATCTATAGGCATCACGTCCAAAACAAGTAGACCGATACTTTCTGCATCTACTACTATTACTCCACACGTCGACCGCTATCGAGCATGCATCTAGTGTATTAAGTTCATAAGAACAGAGTAATGCCTTAAGCAAGATGACATGATGTAGATGGACAATCTCATATCTACGATAAAAGCCCATCTTGTTACCCTTGATGCCAACAACATGATGCATGCCTTGCTGCCCCTTCTGTCACTAGGAAAGGTCACCACACGGTATGAACCCAAAACCAAGCACTTCTCCCATTGCAAGAATCATATATCTAGTTGGCCAAACAAAACCCAAGACTCAGAGAGACTTACAAGGATATCAAATCATGCATATAAGAAATCAGCAAAGACTCAAATATAATTCATAGATAATATGATCACAAATCCACAATTCATCGTATCTCGACAAACACACCGCCAAAGAGGATTACATTGGATAGATCTCCATGAAGATCATGGAGAACTTTGTATTGAAGATCCAAGAGAGAGAATAAGCCATCTAGCTACTAACTACGGACCCGTAGGTCTGAAGTGGACTATTCACAAGTCATTGGAGAGGCAATGATGTTGATGTAGAAGCCCTCCAACTCCAAAGTCCCCTCTGGAAGGGCACCGGGAAGGGTCTCAGATGAGATCTCGCGGAAACGGAAGCTTGCGACGGCAGAAAAGTGTTTTCGTGGATGCCCTGATTTTTTTCTGGATTTTAGGGAATATATAGGCGAAAGAGCTAGGGCAGGGGAGCGCCAGGGAGGCCACAAGCCTGGTAGCCACCGCCCCTGGTGGCGGATACAGGGCTTGTGGGCCCCCTGTAGCTCTCCTGCCTTGGCCCTCAAGTCCCCCGATCTTCTTCTGTTCTGGAAAAATTATTTGAGGGATTTTATTCCGTTTGGACTCCGTTCCAAAATCAGATCTGGAAAGAGTCAAAAACACAGAAAAAATAGGAACTGGCACTTGGCACTGAGTTAATAAGTTAGTCCCAAAAAAGATATAAAAGGTACATAAAACATCGAAAGTTGACAAGATAACATCATGAAACCATCAAAAATTATAGATACGTTTGAGACATATCAAGCATCCCCAAGCTTAACTCCTGCTCGTCCTCGAGTAGGGATGTGATAAAGAATGAATTTTTGATGCTTTCATGCTACCTAGCAAAGATGTCCTTTGTAACTCCTCTTATGTGACGTGAATGTTCAGATCCATTAGACTCAAAACAATAGTTTGATATTGATGCGGAGACAATAATAATTCAAGCAAACTAGCAAGGTAATCATGAACTTTCAAAATAAGAAGGCCAAAAGAAAGTTATCCCTACAAAATCATATAGTCTGGTTATGCTCTATCATCCTTGCACAACGAATTTAAATCATGCACAACCCCGGTATTGGCCAAGTAATTGTTTTCACACTTTCACTTTCTCAAACCTTTTCAACTCTCACGCAATACATGAGCGTGAGGCATGGTTTTAGCACTAAGTGGAATAGAGTGTGGTGGAGGTTGCAAGACAAACAAGGAGAAGATGGTCACATTTACTAGGCATATCAATGAGCTATGGAGATGCTCATCAATAGATATCAATGTGAATGAGTAGGGATTGCCATAAAAATGATGCACTAGAGCTAAGAGTATGTGAAAGCTCTTAAAGAAAACTAGTGGGTGTGCATCCAACTTGCTTGCTCACGAAGACCTAAGGCAAATTTGAGGAAGCCTATCATTGGAATATACAAGCCAAGTTATATAATGAAAAATTCCCACTAGCTATATGGTGGTGACAAAATGAGAGACTCTCAATCATGAAGATCATGGTGCTTAATAAGCACAAGTGTGGAAGGATAGTAGCATTGTCCCTTCTCTCTTTTTCTCTCATTTTTTGGTGGGCTCTTTGGCCTCTTTTTTTGGTGGGCATCTTTGGCCTCTTTTTGTAAATGGGCTTCGCTGGCCTATTTTATTTCCTCACATGGGACAATGCTCCATCAATGATGATCATCACACTTACAACTCAAAACTTAGAGCAATGATGACTCTATATGAAATGCCTTCAGTAGTGTACCGTGACAATGATCTAGCATGGCATAGACATTAATGGAAACATCATGCTAGCTATCTTACGATCATGCAATGGCAATGTAAAAGCTGTGGCACATGTCATGGTGGTAGTTGCATGGCAATATATCTCGGAATGGCTTTGAAAAAGCCATAGTAGGTAGGTATGGTGGCTGATTTGAGGGAGGCTAATGGTGGGTTTTGTGCACCGGCGAAAGTTGCACGGCACTAGAGAAGATAGTGATGGTGGAAGGTGAAAGTGCATCTAAACCATGGACTCAACATTAGTCATGCAGAACTCATATACTTGTTGCAAAAGTTTTAGTAGTAATCGAAACAAAGCATTCAACGCATACTCCTAGGGGAAGGGTTGGTAGGTATAAACCATCGCACGATCCCGACCGCCACACAAAGGATGACAATCAATAGACTAATCATGCTCAGACTTCATCACATAGCGGTTCACCATACGTGCATGCTACGGGAATCACTAACTTCAACACAAGTATTTCTAGATCCACAACACCTTACTAACAACTTAAATATTACCACAACCACAACTCAAAACTAATTGAGATGAATCAAACTTCTCTTACTATTCAATGCACATGAAGGTGGAAGTTTTCATATCCCTTTGGATAACTACCCCTTTTGAGACTACTTTCATAGCATAGATCAACTACCAATCCACGTGCTTCCATGCTCTAAAAGATATAAGTGAAGCACACAGAGCAAAATCAACTAGCTCAAAAGATATAAGTGAAGCACATGTGAGCTGAATTGTCTACCAAAGGATATAAGTGAAGCTCGACAAAATCACGGTGAGTGCATGTCTCTCTCTCTAGGTGTGAAGCAAGGAAGGTTGTGACACAACAAAAATAAAAGACTCCTACGATACAAGACGCTTCAAGCAAAACACATAACATGTGGTGAATAAAAATATAGCCCCAAGTAACGTTACCGATAGATTGAAGACGAAAGAGGGGATGCCTTCCCGGGGCATCCCAAGCTTAGGCTTTTACGGCATCCTTGAATCAACTTGGGGTGCCTTGGGCATCCCCAAGCTTGAGCTCTTGCCACTCTCTATCTCTTTGTCCATAAGAACTTCACCCAAAACTTGAAAACTTCACAAGACGAAACTTAAACAGAAACTCGTCATATCATTAGTATAAGAAAGCAAGCCACCACTTCCTTAGGTAGTGTAGAAAACTTAAATTCTACTTATGTTGATGTTGGGTTACTGTATTTTCAATATTATATGGCTAATACCCCCCGATACTATCCATAGTTTCATCAAAATAAGCAACTAACTCAACAAAAACAGAATCTGTTAACAGCAGACCAGTCTGTATCAATCTGTATACTTCGTATACTTCTGGTACTTCAACAATTCTGAAAAATTACGACAGTCTGACGAATTTGCGTATCAATCAGCATCAAAAAGAATCAACTCAAAAGTTCTTACATAAGAAAAATGAAAATTCTTTTCATGAGCAGAAAGTTTCTGTCTTTTCCAGCATGACCAAACGATCATCCCCAAGACTAGTCATAACGGTTTTACTTGGCAAAAACGCAAAATAAACACAAAAAACACAATCATAACAGAATTATGAAAGTGTGGAAAACACAAAATAGAAATAAAAAAGATAGATTCGTTGGGTTGCCTCCCAACCAGCGCGATTGTTTAACGCCCTTAGCTACGCATCAATGATGCTCACACAAAAGACAAGAGTTGAAGCACAACGAGAGCATCATAAAGCATGTGAAAATCACATCTAAGTCTAACGTACTTCCTATGCATAGGCATTTTATAGGAAAACAGATTGTCAAGACAACCAATAGTTACCATATGCAAGGAAGAAGAAAGAGACAATAGCAATCTCAACATAACGAGAGGTGATTTAGTGATATGAAAGTTTCTACCACCATATTTTCCTCTCTCATAATAGTTACATGTGGGATCATATTCGAATTCAACAATGTAACTATCACATAGGATATTCTTTTCATGATCCACATGCATGCAAAGTTGACGCTCTTCAAAAATAGTGGGATTATCATCAACTGAAGTCATGACTTCTCCAAACCCACTTTCAATAATAATGCAAATATCATAATCATCATGAGGCTTGAACAAATTTTCAAGATCATAAGAAAGATCATCACCCCAATCATGATTATTGCAAAAAGTAGGGGATATAGCAAAACTAGCATCCCCAAGCTTAGGGTTTTGCATATTTTTAGCATGATTGTCACTAATAGGATTTATAGTGAAACCATTGCAGACATGCTTTTCATTCAAGGAGCCCTCGTGAATCACTTCATAAGTTTCTTCATCACGATTTTCAGATTCACGCATCTCAAGCAAAACTCCATAAAGATAGCCAAGTGCACTCAACTCACTAGCAATTGGTTCCACATAAGTGGATCTCTTAAAGAGATTAGCAAGTGGGTGAGGATCCATATCACTAGATTTTCAGCAAGCGAAGATGCAAGCATATTGGATCCACATGCACACAAGCGAACAAAAAGCGAGAGAAAAGGGCGAACGAAAAGGCAAACAAAAAAGGCAAAGGAGAAAGGCAAAAGAAAATGGCAAATGCGAAGTGGGGGAGAGGAAAACGAGAGGCAACTGGCAAAAAAGGTAAATGCAAGAGATGAGTTTGTGACACCTACTTGGATAGATCTTGACTTGATCTCTCCTCCCCGGCAACGGTGCTAGAAATCCTTCTCCTACTACAACAACAGACCTTCCCTGGCAACGGCGCCAGGAATCCTTATGTCACGGGCTATGCCTATAGGGACTTCCTTGGAAAATATGCAAAGGATTTCCCCGCGGCCTTGGAGCCTTGCGTTGGTGTTCCCTTGAAGAGGAAAGGGTGATGTAGCACAATGGCGGTAAGTATTTCCCTCAGTTTGAGAACCAAGGTATCGGTCCAGTGGGAGAATCGTGTCGAGTCACAAGTACTTGCACAAACACAAAGAGCTTGCACCCAACGCTATGAAGGGGTTGTCAATCCCTTATAGATTGTTTGCAAAGTGAGAACTGAAAGCAAAAAGGTAAACAAAGCAAAGTAAAAGCGAAAGTGGAGACGATAGTTGTGAATAGACCCGGGGGTCGTAGTGTTCACTAGTGGCTTCTCTCATAAAAGCAAGTAGACTGTGGGTGAACAAATTACTGTCGAGCAATTGATAGAACCGCACAAAGTCGTGACGTCATCTATGGCAATGATTATATCTATAGGCATCACGTCCAAAACAAGTAGACCGATACTTTCTGCATCTACTACTATTACTCCCCACGTCGACCACTATCCAGCATGGATCTAGTGTATTAAGTTCATAAGAACAGAGTAACGCCTTAAGCAAGATGACATGATGTAGATGGACAATCTCATATCTACGATAAAAGCCCATCTTGTTACCCTTGATGGCAACAACACGATGCGTGCCTTGCTGCCCCTTCTGTCACTGGGAAAGGTCACCACACGGTATGAACCCAAAACAAAGCACTTCTCCCATTGCAAGAATCATAGATCTAGTTGGCCAAACAAAATCCAAGACTCGAAGAGACTTACAAGGATATCAAATCATGCATATAAGAAATCAGCAAAGACTCAAATATAATTCATAGATAATCTGATCACAAATCCACCAATCATCGGATCTCGACAAACACACCGCCAAAGAGGATTACATCGGATAGATGTCCATGAAGATCATGGAGAACTTTGTATTGAAGATCCAAGAGAGAGAAGAAGCCATCTAGCTACTAACTACGGACCCGTAGGTCTGAAGTGGACTACTCACGAGTCATTGGAGAGGCGATGATGTTGATGTAAAAGCCCTCCAACTCCAAAGTCCCCTCCGGCAGGGCACCGGGAAGGGTCCCCAGATGAGATCTCGTGGAAACAGAAGCTTGTGGCGGGGCAAAAGTGTTTTCGTGGATGTCGTGATTTTTTTCTTCTGAATTTTAGGGAATAGATAGGCGAAAGAGCTAGGGCAGGGGAGCGCCAGGGAGGCCACAAGCCTGGTAGCCGCCGGCCCCCCTGGTGGCTGCTAGAGGGCTTGTGGGCCCCCTGTAGCTCTCCTGCCTTGGCCCTCAAGTCCCCCGATCTTCTTCTGTTCTGGAAAAATTTATTTCGGGGATTTTATTCCGTTTGGACTCCGTTCCAAAATCAGATCTGAAAAGAGTAAAAAACACAGAAAAAACAGGAACTGGCACTTGGCACTGAATTAATAAGTTAGTCCCAAAAAAGATATAAAAGTTACATAAAACATCCAAAGTTGACAAGATAACAACATGAAACCATAAAAAATTATAGATACGTTTGATACGTATCAGGAAGCAGTGCGACGTTGTTGATCAAAATTGCTCTAGTGCGACATCTTTGAAGCAAACAATAGCTGCAATGCAACATGGCTCTGTTTAACCATGAAATGCAAAACTCAAGGGGTTAAGTTATGACACGCGGGACCCACAAGTTATCCACGTCAACATGAGACCCACCACTTACTCGCATGTGTGCGGGACCCACAACTTATCCACATAAGCATGGTCGTGCTCATCAGCGTGCCCGGACCCGAGCCAACCCATCCTCCCCCCATTGCTTGCCCTTCCTCCTTTCCCCCACCTTCTTCTTCCTCTTCTCCGGAGAGGAAGCGCGTCACCGGCGAGTGATGTCTAGCTCCAGCTCGGCCTCCCGCCAATGGAGGAAGTACGGTCCAGTGCCGCTAACAAGATGCCCCGATTGCCCACGCATGGAGCCTCTGAAGCGTCTGACTTGTATGAGGGAAGAAAATGGCAACCGTGGGCGCGACTTTGTGAAATGCTTGAGCAGACCACAGCCGTGGCAGGTTAGATCTGTCTACTTCACCAATCATATGGTCTATTTCTCCCGATTTTTTCTTTTTTCCTCAAATTTGGGCGGTGGATCTAGGGTTGGATCTAGAGTTCATGAGTTGCCGACCCCTGTTCTTCAGGTTCTGCAGAAATGCGGGTATTTTGAGTGGCTCGATGAGTATGTTGAGAGGTTCAAATTGGAGGGATCAACCGAAGGGCTCAATTTTGGGGCACCGCTTGCTGTGGAACACGCCCCCCATTTGGCAGACAAATCAGGTCATTGTTATGGGCAAGCTGAACTCGGGAGTGAACTGAAGAAAATGGCCAAGCACTAAAGCAACTGATCGATTTGAAGCAGCAAGCAAATATGATGGCTGGAGCATTTTATTGCTGTGTCATTGCTATGGGTTTCTTTTACTTGATGTTCATCAATCGCTAGAAATTGTTAGAGTTTCAGTCAGTGTGTCAATCTAGTTTCATTTGTTAGCTGAATTTGAATTTATGTGAAGCAAAACCTACCTGTGTTTGTAATGGATTATTTTTATGCATAAAATGCAGCAATTGATGAAAAAATGTAGCAATTCATAATGTGCAGCAATTCTTAAGTTAACAGAGTGAAGGTGCAGAGTTCATGGTCAAACAAAAAACGTTATTGGGTCATGGGCTGATGAGGACTATGAGAAGAAAAAGTAGGCCCAAATAGAAAAGAGGCCTATCCGCTTGGTGCAACCATGTTGCTTCGATAAAAAATAGTCGTGCCCATTTTGTGATGGATCATTTTTTGAGACACAGATGTAAATCAATTGTTGCTTCGATAAAAAAGAGTTCATCCAACAACAGATAGCAACAGATAACAACAGATACCGTGCAACATCAGTTCATATAGCCAACATCAGCAACAGTTCATCCAACCAGCACCAGAAATTTAGCTTATATCCATACCAAAAGTAGTTCTAACTTATATGCTGACATATAGCAGCATACCTAACCAGTAGTACTTCTAACAGCCCCTGACGGCGCACTTCAGTTGTTCTTGAGGTTCTTCAGGCGCTCTGAGTGGCGCACCACACCCACCACCGGCTTCTTTGGCTCCCTCTTCTTCTTGTTGTTTCCGCCAGTGAAGACAGGCAGAATGATCTGCACTTCAGGGTCGAGGACGGCAGCCGGCAGCGCGAGGACAACATCGGTCACCCTCTCCGTCCTCGAGGCAAGACGGGTAGGATCCGGCTGCGATGCCATCATCCTAGATGAGCGGTACATCCACCACCTTGCACGTTGCGTCAGGTCGGTGGTACGCTGCACCTCCCTCATCGCATAAAGGATGACAGCGGAAGGTGGGACGCAATAGCTAGGGGGAAGGCACGGAGCTTCTCGTCCTCTCGCATCACCTTGATCAGGCCACGGGCGAGGTTCCGCATCATCTCGATGCTTGGGAACCAGCCCGTGATTTCACGAAGCTGCTCACGGATCTCTTGGTTGTCGCCGGCGAGATCTTGCACGGCCTTCTGCCAGCCAATGCTCTGGTCCATGGCGCCGGCGATTGCGTCGTGTGGGAGAGAGGAGATGGGGGAGAGCGAAGAGACGGAGGGCGGCGGTTTCTGTGTAGGAGGAGATGGGGGAGTGGTGCGAAGAGACGGTGGGTGGGTGTGTGGTCTTTTCATCATTTACAACAGCCTGCCTCAGAAACTGAAACGGCCACCGCACCCCTTGCAAACAGCACGGCCGCACACGCTAACACTAAATACAGAAGTAGTATTTTTTTTGACGGGAATGCTCAGTAACATGACAAGTTACCCAGTTCCTATTTGCCTACATCAAATTTATCTTAAACAAACGACTTTACATATTTGTTGCATGCTTACCAATTTAAAAAGCTCTCGGTTCCCAGCTAACATATATGAACTAGATAGAACATCAATATATATATATAACATAAATAGTAGCAGGGCATTACATAAACACGACATATATAGTATCATTACATAGATAAATTAGCACGACATAGATAGTACAATTACATAGATAGATAAGACAACTAGATAAACTCCTCCTCCTCCATGGCACCACCGGGTACTCCAAGCTCCAAGGAAACTCCTCCTCCTTCACTCGTCGTCGCCGTCGGTGCGGTACGGGAGAGTGTGCATGCTGCCGTTGGGGAAGATGCTGTCCAGATCCGTGAAGATGCTGTATGTTGTGAATGCGATAAACTTGCATCCACACCAAAAAACACGACCGAGGAAGTGGTAAGCATCGATGCTGTTGGTGAACCTCACAATAAGGCCGATAGGATAGACATTGTTGGTCAGCTCCTCCACGTGGAACATCACTGGAGAACCCGTGGGGAGGTGGCAGTAGCCGGCGGAGAGGAAGAACTCGGTGAGCGCCCTTGCACCCCTCCACCTCGAGATTGCCCACACCCGTAGGGTGTTCTCCACCTGGACTTGGGGAGGGTAGAGCATCTCGGGGACGGTGGGCGGCACACGGTAGGTCATCCCGGTGTAGTTCATCTTCCGACATGAGAAGTGGAGAAGATGGACTAGGAGATGAAGAAGAAGACCGGGTGGGAGAAGATGATGTTAGGGGGTGCTTAAATGGGTACCCGTGCTTAAATAGGGGTGCTAGCCATGGTGTGCATCGAGTGTGAAACGGCTACCGCATGTCATCAAGGGGGCATCGAGTGTGTACACACCCCACGTAGCACAGGGTCAATTAAAACAGGGTACACGTCGCACAAGATCAATTAAATCACGTCGCACATGAGCAATTAAAATGCGCCGAAAGATGACTGCTGCGTCGGTCGGGTTGGGCGACGAGCTTCTGCATGGCTGAGCCGCTGCGTGCCTCTGCTGCGTCGGTCGGGTTGCTGCTCTCTATGGCGTCGATGCGCATGCATGCAGTGTCGGTCCAACAGGCGAGCAAGGGGAGGCAGGTCTACGCGCATGCATGCAAGGCTGGTACGTTGTGAGGTCCAATGGATAAAACGGTGGGCCGCCTTTAATTAAGTCCAACAACGCATGCACGCGTCTTCTCGTCCAGCAAAAAAAAGGGCTAAAAAGGCCAGCCTATCAGAGTGAAGGCCACGGATCGCTGCTGACATAGCCCTAATGCGCGATCCAGACCGTCCATTCACGACGATCCAATGGTCCGATGGGGTCCTGGGTTTTGAGAGGTTTGGACGGGGTTTTGAGGGGTTTTGATGGGGTTTTGAGAGGTTTTCAAGGGTTAGGGTAGAGCATAACTAATTCAAAAAAAATCAAAAAAATATAAAACTTGTGCCAATCATCATTATATGTGACTAGGTTGCTAGGAAAAATAATAAACTTGGACTATGAAGTTTTTCAAAAAAAACCCTTCACAAAAGTGGCTACCACGTACGAGGCTGTACGGTTTTCAAAAGTTAGGGTTGACTATAACTAATTCAAAAAAAATCAAAAAAATATAAAATTTGTGCCAATCATCATTATATGTGACTAGGTTTCTAGGAAAAATAATAAACTTGGACTATCAAGTTTTTCATGAAAAACCCTTCACAAAAGTGGCTATCACGTACGAGGTTGTACGATTTTCAAAAGTTAGGGTTGACTATAACTAATTTAAAAAAATCAAAAAAATATAAAACTTGTACCAATCATCATTATATGTGACTAGGTTGCTAGGAAAAATAATAAACTTGGACTATGAAGTTTTTCATGAAAAAACCTTCACAAAAGTGGCTATCACGTACGAGGTTGTACGGTTTTCAAAAATTAGGGTTGACTATAACTAATTAAAAAAATCAAAAAAATATAAAACTTGTGCCAATCATCTTTCTATATGACTAAGATGTCAAGTTTCATTTTTTGGCTCATTTGGAGAAGGTCAAAAAAAACTTGCTTACAAATGGGGCTTTGCAGGGGGGCATGGAGGGGGTTTTGGAGCTCATTTGGAGCACATTTTTCATGTCCAAAGTTTCACATAATAAAAGTTCTCCGATTAATCACCTAACATGTGTAATAGTACATAAATCATTGTAACACCATACCACATACCAAATAACTTTAAATTTGAATTTTGGCTCAAATTTGAAATTTGTCTCAAACTTGAAATTTGTCTCAAACTTGAATAGTATTACACAAATACATTTCATATGAAAAATACAACACCATACCACATACCAAATAACTTCAAATTTGAATTTTGGCTCAAATTTGAATATTGTCTCAAACTGGAAATTTGTCTCAAACTTGAATAGTATTACACAAATACATTTCATACGAAAAATACAATTTCACGCAAAGTTTTATTCTATAGCATAGTACAAGACCTAGTTCACTTCACTTTAGCTTCTTCTTCTTCTTCTTTTTATCAGTGCTTCTCTTTACCACTATACCCAGTTCACTCAAGCTCTTGGTTTTCATCACTTCATCAGCTGGAATATCATCAAGCTTAGTTGGCAACAGAACTTCCAATATAGGCTTAGTTGGCACCACATCTTCTGGAAAAAACAGGGTTAGGCAACACAACTTCTAATATAGGCTCAACTTGCACAACATCAGCTGGAAGATAATCATTTGGTACCAGATCCATATCTTGCTCATTTTGCACCACATCTTCTGGAAAAACAGGGTTAGGCAATACAACTTATATATAGGCTCAGCTTGCACAACATCAGCTGGAAGATAATCATTTGGCACCACATCCATATCTTGCTCATTTTGCACTACATCTTGATTTTGCAGCACATCCAAGTCTTGCTCATTTTGGACCACATCTTCATTTTGGAACACATCCAAGTCTTGTTGCTCATTTTGCAGCACATCCAAGTCTTGTTGCTCATTTTTCTCAGTTTGCATTGTTTCACCATAACTTCTCTTTTTTCTACAACCATTGGTTATTCTCTTTTTCTTTGGCCAGCAATCTTCAACAACAAGGGGCTCAGCTGCACACTTCCTCCTAAAAAATTTAAGCATGTCAATTGGTTTGTAATTGAAAAATGCAGCCAAATAGTAAACATAAAAAACATTAGCACACATACTTCGGCCTTTTAGGAGTGTAACAAAGATCCAGCTCGGTGCCCAAGTTCCTGGCACAACTTGCATCTATTTTTGTTACCTTTTTGGGACCTTTTTGGTTTTCCATCTGTCGGGGGGATAACCCCAGGGTAGGCTCATCAAGCCTATTCCTTCATTTCCGGCCCAATGGACCTGAACGTATGAAGATTCCCAAGGCCCAAGTCTTCTGGCCGACTAGGCATCACCTGTCGGCTGGAGGACGAGACGGGCACCTTTCTGGCCGGCCAGGCAACCCGTGCCGGCTAGGACCCAGGCGGCCTCCCCTTCAGAGTCGTCCTGGTCCCGCCAGCCGGACTGGGGAGGAGGCGGCCACACTCAAGCCGGCTGGCCAAGCAGGCTAGCCGGCCGAGGATCACAAGTCACATCAGATCGTAGGTCAGGAAGAGACCTCACGATTAAAGGTAGCTACGCATCAGCAAAGGTACATGATCAGGGTGCCCGGCAGGTACGAGCATCGGCGGCCACGCCGCTGACCTACCCCGGCTCTGATCCATCACCTAGCATAGTGTCGGACCGTCACACTCCCACTCCATTACTGCACTCGGCGTGGGGAACAGTGGAGGCGGTCGTACTACCTGCCCATGAAGAATCTCGCGAGGCGACGCTTGACGTACAGCGCGTGCTCAGCGTCAACCTTACGCGAGAGCCTCATTGGCCAGCCAGCGGGTCCCACAGGCAATCGAGACCATGCAGCCGGCGGGCCCCTCATCGACAAGACAAGACCCTTGTGGGCCCCTGGCCAGCCGGCGAAGCAGCCAGCCGGGTCCCATGCTTGTACCCTTTATCCATATTGTAGGCCGGTGGGTTCGTCTATAAAACCCCCCGGTCGCCCCCATGCAAGGGGGCCGATCCTTCACCAGACATTCGACACAACACATTCACCAACCACATAGAGAGAGGTAGAGACGAGCCGGCTGCTCCCCTCTTCCTCCTCCCAACACAACTCCATATGCTTAGAGCGACATTGTACTCTGTTCCTATACATCAAACACTCCGGCAGGATTAGGGGTATTATCTCTACGGAGAGCCCTGAACCTGGGTACATCGTGCGTCCCATGCGTGTACCAACCTCGTTCCCAGCGCCCACCTTTGTCCCTTCGGTTCTCACCGACTTTAGCCTACCTATGGCATATGTTGTGAGTATTCACTGACATTTGGCGCCCACCTTGGGGCCGAGCGCGGCATCGGCTGGGTTTACGCGATGGGCGGGGCCCCGCACCTACACCACCGGATGCATCGCGTCCGGATCAGTTTGCATGCCCGTGGAGCCCGCTTTCGACGAGGCAACACCCATGATGATCTACGTCCCCGTCCGCCATATGGATTCGGACGAAGATTTTGATGACGAGGCGCTCCCTAGCGTCATCGTCACTGCTACGGAGAACCTCAGCATTCTCTTCAGCGACCTTCGTCTCAACGACGGCCCGCGCTACTTCGGCGAGGACTTCGAAGTTGAGGCGCTCTGCGCCAGCTCCAGCAGGCTCTCTATCGCTGAGACGCGTGCCCACGACGTTTACCCGAGTATTGTCCTCATCTTCGACGGCCCCCCGCCGTCGGTGGGTTTCTTCACCCCATACCACGTTGCCGCTGTCTCCAACACCGTGGAGGTGATGGTTATCGGCGTTGGCACCAGCACGGCTCCCGACAAGGCCTCCGCAGGCGCCGGGGAGCCCGATGCGGCCACCGCTGACACTCTTTGAGACACCATCGTCGGCCTGAAGACACCTGTCACCGCTGCCGCCGACCCTGCAGACGCTCGGGCCTCGCTGGAGGAGGCCCGCAAGCATATCTTGGAGGAGGGCATCGCCGTAGCTTCGGTGAAACGTCAGTTGGAGGCTACGCAGCGCGAGTATAACTCCGCATGCGGTCTCACGCCGATTTCTGAGGCCCCTAGCCGGCTTGGATCGGTCCGCAGCTGCGGCCGGTTCATCGCCGAGGCTCTAGGCGGTGATCTTCCCACCTACGAGACTCCTGCGACCAACATGCGGGCGGCGCAGGCGGCCATGAAGGAGATGGCAAGCCTGGAAGGCGAGGAGCGTGCCTTCCAGGAGAAGCGTGTCAAGGATCTCCTTGACGCTGCCAACCAGCAACACGCTCGGCTTGACCCTGGTCAGGCTCAATCGGAGTCCCCGGGACCGAACTCGGGGGCATGCCACAACCCTAGCGGCCAGCACCACGTAGAAGGATCTTCCTTGCATCGCCCTTCCGGTCGGAGGGGCGAGGGAAGCCAAGACCAGCGCTCTCAGCGCCAGAGCAAGCACACTTCGGGCTTGCGTCGCGGAGGCGACGAAGGCGACTCGGAGTGCGGGGATCTTCCCCCGCGAAGAACTCACGTCTCTGGCTCACGAGGCACCTCCCCTCTCGCCACCGGGGCTGGCGCCCACGCCACCCAGGATGAGAGGGATGCCCGCCGGCGTCTCATCGTCCTGGCCCAATCAGCCCTCCTAGAGGAAGACGGACCCGTCGGTCCGGCATGCTTCGGCCCCCGGATCCGAGGGGAGCCGTTTCCCCGAGGTTTCACCCTGCCTCGGGATACGCCGAAGTACAACGGCACGACCAAGCCAGAAGACTGGCTGATTGATTTCACCACGGCTGTAGGCATCACCCGGGGCAACAAGCGCGTAGCAGTTCGCTACGTGCCACTCATGTTGGCGGGCTCGGCCCGGGCCTGGCTTAACAGCCTCTCGGCCGGCAGTGTCAACTCCTGGGTGGACTTCGAGGAGGCGTTCGTCCAAAACTTCACTGGCACCTACAAGCGCCCTGACCGGCCCCGCGAGCTGGCCATGTGCGCCCAGAAGGCCGACGAACCCCTTCGCGACTACGTCACCCGGTGGACTGAGCTCCGCAACTCCTGTGAGGGGGTGCATGAGGTACATGCCATCCAATACTTCATCGACGGATGCCGAGACGGCACCCTCCTCAAGCACAAGCTCATGTGCGCCGAGCCCACCTCTTTGGCAGTGCTCATGGCCAAGGCGGACAAGTACGCCACGGCCGACTCCGCGATGCGCATCAAGGTGACCGCCTCGGACAAGGTTGTGCCTCCGCCGGCTACTCCCAAGCCAGCTGGGGACAACCGAGGCGGCCAGAACAACTACAAGCGCAAGGCGGATCAGATGGATCCCTGCTCCAACAGCAAGTTGGTGGCCAATGTGGAGGGCGAGGCGTCAGCTTGTCAAGCCGGCCCTCCACGAAAGCGTACCAACCGGGGCAAACCCAATTGGCTGCCCAGGCAGTCCCTCGAGCAGCTGCTCGACACCCCCTGCAAGATATATTCTGGGGCGATGCCGTCGACCCATACTCTTCGACAGTGCAACATCGCACGCCGGCTGTCGCAAGGGGATGGCCTGCCGGCTCCTCCGGGTGCGCAAGCGGCGCCTCGTGCAACGGCTCCCAACCACGCTCCGCCTCCGCCAACGCCGCCTCGCGATGACGGTCATCACCCCGACGACTATCCTCATCAAGACGGAGCGTTCGTCGTCTTCACCAGCGAAGGCGACGACAAGCATAGCCTGCGCCAAAGACGGCGCGGGGTGAACGCCACTGTCCCCCCGGTTCCCCAATACATGCATTGGTCTGACAAACCAATCACATGGAGCCTGGTGGACCATCCTGCGGTGATGCCCAACCCGGGATCATACGCACTCGTCCTCGACCCCACTTTCGCCTCCAAGAGGCTCACCTGCCGATTTTCCCGGGTGCTGGTCGATGGCGGGAGCAGCATCAACATCCTTTACCTCGACACAATCCTCAAGCTCGGGCTCAAGGAGACGGACGTCCTGCCATCCAGCACTCTCTTCCATGGCATCGTGCCTGGGCAGTCTTGCTCGCCCATCGACAAGATCCAGCTGGACGTCCTCTTCGGCGACAAGGCCTACTTCCGCCGATAGTCCATATGGTTCGAGGTAGTGGACCTCAGTAGCCCGTATCACGCGCTGCTGGGAAGACCGGCTCTGGCCAAGTTCATGGCTATTCCGCATTACGCCTACCTGAAAATGAAGATGCCTGGCCCCAAGGACATCATCATTGTTGTTGGCGACTACAAGAAGTCGCTCGAGTGTGCCCAAGATAGAAGCCGCCTCGCCGACGCCTTGGTGATTGCCGAGGAGAAGCGACAGATCGACCGGCTCGTGGCCCAGGCTACCGAGCAGCCGGCGATCCCTTCTCCGCCCCACGCGGCCGGCGAGGGCTCTTTCAAGCTGGCTAAAGAGACCAAGCAGGTCCCACTCGACCCTGCCAACCCGAAGCAGTGCGTCACCATCGGGGCTGGCCTCAGCCCCAAATAGGAAGGCGAGCAGTGCGTCACCACCGGGGCTGGCCTCGGCCCCAAATAGGAAGGTGAGAATCGGGACATCTTTGCATGGTCCCCCAAGGACATGCCGGGTGTTCCGAGGAAGTACGCCGAGCACAAACTTCACGTGCGACCGGATGCAAAGCCGGTAAAACAACCTTTGCGCCGCTTCGCCGAGGGGAAGCGGCGCACAATCGGAGAAGAGATCACCCGGCTCCTTGCAGCCGGCTTCATCATGGAGGTTTCCACCCGGACTGGCTGGCGAACCCAGTCCTGGTGCTGAAGAAGAACAACACATGGCGAATGTGTATCGACTACACTAGCCTGAATAAGGCCTGTCCGAAAGACCCTTTCGCATTGCCTAGGATAGATCAAGTGATCGACTCCACTACAGGTTGCGAACTGCCGTCGTTTTTGGATGCTTATTCGGGCTACCATCAAATCAAACTGGATCCATGTCACGCCCAAGGTGCGACCCTATCCTCAATTTGGCACGAAGGCCTCGTCAGGGATAGAAGCGCATCTTGTCGTGTCGCAAGAATGGATATCGTTACAAGTACATGTACTGAAAACATGAGATATATATAGAATTGGCTTACACTCGCCACAAGCTACATCAGAGTCACATCAGTACATTACATAATCATCAAGAGTAAGAGCAGGGTCCGACTACGGACGAAAACAAACGAGAAAAGAAGAACGACGTCCATCCTTGCTATCCCAGGCTGCCGGCCTGGAACCCATCCTAGATCAATGAAGAAGAAGAAGAAGAAGAAGAAGAAACTCCAAATGAACAAACAACGCGCTCGCGTCAAGTAACCTTTACATGTACCTGCAACCGGGGTTGTAGTAATCTGTGAGCCACAGGGGACTCAACAAGCTCATTTCCAAAGGTATCAAGACTAGCAAAGCTTAATGGATGAGGCATGGTTAAGTGGTGAGGTTGCAGCAGCGGCTAAGCATATATTTGGTGGCTAAACTTATGAGTACAAGAAATAAGAGGGGGAAGATCTACGCATAACGGACGTGTCTACTGATGATCAAATGAATGATCCTGAACACCTACCTACGTCAGACATAACCCCACCGTGTCCTCGATCGAAGAAGGAACTCACGAAAGAGATAGTCACGGTTACGCACACAGTTGGCAAGTTTTAATTAAATTAACTTCAAGTTATCTGGCACGAGTGTTAAACAAAGTTTCCACGTTGCCACATAACCGCGGGCACGGCTTTCCGAAAAGATTTAACCCTGGAGGGGTGCTCCAACTAGTCCATCACAAATTACCACAAGCCGCATAGAAATCCTCAATCACGAAGCTCGCGATCTCGTCGGATTCCCTAGTGGAAAACCTCAACTCTGAGATTACCCAAAGCATCACCGGAATCCCGATGCACCAGATATCTCGTCAAAGGTAAAACTAATCCAGCAAGGCCGCCCGACGTGTCGACGAACCCGATAGGAGCCGCGTATCTCGTTCTCAGGACATGACGGATGGAAAAGCCTATAGGTACCAAACCTCGAGTTGCCCGTGGTGGCCCCGCAGTCTGTCCTTTTGGGACCAACACCATCAGCACTGCCCCCCTGTTTATGTAAAATTACTACTCGGGTAGCGCTAACTCCCTATGCATTTCAGTGTTATCAAAATTATTATGTTGGGCAAATGTTGAACCAAAATTGGGCCTTGCCAGACCAGCTTTAGTCTAAAACGAATTATAAAGGGGGTCCCCATAAAAACCGCGATCGTGTTAGGAGTGCTCAATTATGGAACGTAACACCGGTAACCGAAACAAAGGGGGCAAAGGTGGAACAAAACACCAGGCTAGAAAGGACGAGCCTTCCACCTTTTACCAAGTATATAGGTGCATTAAATTAATAACAATTAATATGGTGATATAACAAGGAACCCATGTTATCACATGGAAGCAACTGCACCTGCAACTAGCAATGCTAACACAGGGTTAAGCAAGCGGTAACATAGCCAATCAGTGGTTTGCTAGGTTGAACAGGTTGAAGGTTTTCATGGCATTGTTGAGAGGCTGATATTTCACATGTGGTAGGCAATGAGACATAATCGATAGAAGCGATAAAACTAGCATGGCAATGATAGTAATGGTATATGGGGAAATGGTCATCTTGCCTGAGATCCCGCTTGGAAGAAGAATGCCTCCGTGAAGCAGACGAACCGACGTAGTCGAACGGGTCCTCACAATCCGGCACGCTGCAGAACTCTATCGAGACGAAGCAAACCGGAACACAAATCAACACACAGAATTCACCACACGATGCACAACACGTATGATGCATGAGCAGCTGAATACATGCAAGTCACGGCATGACAATTCACACAATCAAACACTGCACATTAAGTGAAGTTCAATATGCAACGAGTTGCATATTGACGAAACTCCACATATGAATTATTTTGGTCTCAATGTTATGTATATGCGTATCGCTATCAAGATTCAATATGAAAAATCCTCTCACATTCGGTGCATGACCATAAAAGATGTTACTCATAGAAATTGAACAACCATTATTCTCAGACTTAAAAGAGTAACCGTCTCGCAATAAACAAGATCCAGATATAATGTTCATGCTCAACGCAGGCACTAAATAACAATGATTTAAGTTCATCACTAATCCCGATGGTAGCTGAAGTGACACTGTGCCGACGGCGATTGCATCAACCTTGGAACGGTTTCCTACGCGCATCGTCACTTCGTCTTTCGCCAGCCTTCGTCTATTCCACAGTTCCTGTTTCGAGTTGCAAATATGAGCAACAGAACCGGTATCGAATACCCAGGCACTACTACGAGAGCCGGTTAAGTACACATCAATAACATGTATATCAAATATACCTGATTTTTCTTTGCCCGCCTTCTTATCTGCCATATACTTGGGGCAATTGCGCTTCCAGTGACCCATACCCTTGCAATAGAAGCACTCTGTTTCAGGCTTAGGTCCAGCCTTGGGTTTCTTCGGCGGATTGGCAATAGGCTTGCCGCTCTTCTTCGAATTGCCCTTCTTGCCTTTGCCGTTTCTCTTGAAACTAGTGGTCTTGCTCACCATCAACACTTGATGCTCTTTACGGAGTTCAGACTCTGCGACTTTCAGCATCGCAAACAAGTCGCTGGGAGACTTGTTCATCCCTTGCATGTTGTAGTTCAACACAAAGCCTTTATAGCTTGGCGACAGTGATTGAAGGATTCTGTCAGTGATAGCTTCTTGCGGGAGTTCAATCCCCAGCTCAGCTAGACGGTTTGAGTACCCAGACATTTTGAGCACATGTTCACTGACAGACGAGTTTTCCTCCATCTTGCAAGCATAGAATTTATCGGAGGTCTCATACCTCTCGATCCGGGCGTTCTTCTGAAAGATAAACTCGAACTCCTTGAACATCTCAAATGCTCCATGACGCTCAAAGCGACGTTGAAGTCCCGGTTCTAAGCCATACAAGACTGCACATTGAACTATTGAGTAGTCCTCCTTACGTGCTAACCAAGCGTTCTTAACATCCTGATCAGCCGTAGCGGGTGGTTCATCTCCTAGCGCAGCATTAAGGACATAATCCTTCTTCCCAGCTTGTAACATTAGCTTAAGATTACGAGCCCAGTCTACAAAGTTGCTTCCATCATCTTTCAACTTAGCTTTCTCTAGGAACGTATTAAAATTCAGGATGACTGTCGCGTGAGCCATGATCTACAACACAAATATGTTCAAAGTGGACTTAGACTATGTTCAAGATAATTAGAGTTCAACTTAATCAAATTATATGCTAAACTCCCACTCAAAAATTACATATCTCTAGTCATTTGAGTGGTTCATGATCCACTTACACTATCCCAAGTCCGATCATCACGTGAGTTGGGTATAGTTTCAGTGGTAAGCATCCCTATGCTAATCATATCAACTATATGATTCACGATCGACCTTTCGGTCTCATGTGTTCCGAGGCCATGTCTGCACATGCTAGGCTCGTCAAGCTTAACCCGAGTGTTCCGCGTGCGCAACTGTTTTGCACCCGTTGTATGTGAACGTTGAGTCTATCACACCCGATCATCACATGGTGTCTCGAAACGACGAACTGTAGCAACGGCGCACAGTCGGGGAGAACACAATTTCGTCTTGAAATTTTAGTGAGAGATCACCTCATAATGCTACCGTAGTTCTAAGCAAAATAAGGTGCATAAAAGGATTAACATCACATGCAATTCATAAGTGACATGATATGGCCACCATCACGTGCTTCTTGATCTCCATCACCAAAGCACCGGCACGATCTTCTTGTCACCGGCGCCACACCATGATCATCCATCAACGTGTTGCCATCGGGGTTGTCGTGCTACTTATGCTATTACTACTAAAGCTACATCCTAGCAAAATAGTAAACGCATCTGCAAGCACAAACGTTAGTATAAAGACAACCCTATGGCTCCTGCCGGTTGCCGTACCATCGACATGCAAGTCGATATTTCTATTACAACATGATCATCTCATACATCCAATATATCACATCACATCGTTGGCCATATCACATCACAATCATACCCTGCAAAAACAAGTTAGACGTCCTCTGATTTTGTTGTTGCATGTTTTACGTGGTGACCAAGGGTATCTAGTAGGATCGCATCTTACTTACGCAAACACCACAACGGAGATATATGAGTTGCTATTTAACCTCATCCAAGGACCTCCTCGGTCAAATCCGATTCAACTAAAGTTGGAGAAACCGTCACTTGCCAGTCATCTTTGAGCAAAGGGGGTTACTCGTAACGATGAAACCAGTCTCTCGTAAGCGTACGAGTAATGTCGGTCCAAGCCGCTTCAATCCAACAATACCGCGGAATCAAGAAAAGACTAAGGAGGGCAGCAAAGCGCACATCACCGCCCACAAAACCTTTTGTGTTCAACTCGAGAAGACATCTACGCATGAACCTAGCTCATGATGCCACTGTTGGGGAACGTCGCATGGGAAACAAAAATTTTCCTACGCGCACGAAGACCTATTATGGTGATGTCCATCTACGAGAGGGGATGAGTGATCTACGTACCCTTGTAGATCGTATAGCAGAAGCGTTAGAGAACGCGGTTGATGTAGTGGAACGTCCTCACGTCCCTCGATCCGCCCCGCGAACAATCCCGCGATCAGTCCCACGATCTAGTACCGAACGGACGGCACCTCCGCGTTCAGCACACGTACAGCTCGACGATGATCTCGGCCTTCTTGATCCAGCAAGAGAGACGGAGAGGTAGAAGAGTTCTCCGGCAGCGTGACGGCGCTCTGGAGGTTGGTGATGACCTTGTCTCAGCAGGGCTCCGCCCGAGCTCTGCAGAAACGCGATCTAGAGGAAAAACCGTGGAGGTATGTGTTCGGGCTGCCGTGGAAAAGTCGTCTCAAATCAGCCCTAAAACCTCCATATATATAGGTGGGAGGGAGGGGGGCCTTGCCTTGGGGTCCAAGGACCCTCAAGGAGTCGGCCGAGCCAAGGGGGAGGACTCTCCCCCCCCCCCAAACCGAGTTGGACTAGGTTTGGTGGGAGGGAGTCCCCCTCCCTTCCCACCTCCTCCCTCCTTTTTTTTTTCTTTTCCTTTGATTTCTTATCCTTGGCTCATAGGCCCCTTTTGGGCTGTCCCACCAGCCCACTAAGGGCTGGTGCGCCACCCTCATGGCCTATGGGCTTCCCCGGGGTGGGTTGCCCCCCGGTGAACTCCCGGAACCCATTCGTCATTCCCCGTACATTCCCGGTAACTCCGAAAACCTTCCGGTAATCAAATGAGGTCATCCTATATATCAATCTTCGTTTCCGGACCATTCTGGAAACCCTCGTGACGTCCGTGATCTCATCTGGGACTCCGAACAACATTCGGTAACCAACCATATAACTCAAATACGCATAAAACAACGTCGAACCTTAAGTGTGCAGACCCTGCGGGTTCGAGAACTATGTAGACATGACCCGAGAGACTTCCCGGTCAATATCCAATAGCGGGAACTGGATGCCCATATTGGATCCTAAATATTCTACGAAGATCTTATCGTTTGAACCTCAGTGCCAAGGATTCGTATAATCCCGAATGTCATTCCCTTTGTCCTTCGGTATGTTATTTGCCCGAGATTCGATCGTCAGTATCCGCATACCTATTTCAATCTCGTTTACCGGCAAGTCTCTTTACTCGTTCCGTAATACAAGATCCCACAACTTACACTAAGTTACATTGCTTGCAAGGCTTGTGTGTGATGTTGTATTACCGAGTGGGCCCCGAGATACCTCTCCGTCACACGGTGTGACAAATCCCAGTCTTGATCCATACTAACTCAACTAACACCTTCGGAGATACCTGTAGAGCATCTTTATAGTCACCCAGTTACGTTGCAACGTTTGATACACACAAAGCATTCCTCCGGTGTCAGTGAGTTATATGATCTCATGGTCATAGGAATAAATACTTGACACGCAGAAAACAGTAGCAACAAAATGACACGATCAACATGCTACGTCTATTAGTTTGGGTCTAGTCCATCACGTGATTCTCCCAATGACGTGATCCAGTTATCAAGCAACAACACCTTGTTCATAATCAGAAGACACTGACTATCATCGATCAACTGGCTAGCCAACTAGAGGCATGCTAGGGACGGTGTTTTGTCTATGTATCCACACATGTAAATGAGTCTTCATTCAATACAATTATAGCATGGATAATAAACTATTATCTTGATACAGGAATTATAATAATAACTATACATTTATTATTGCCTCTAGGGCATAATTCCAACAAATAAATCTACTCTGGAAAGATGGGATAAACCTAGGAGAAAATTCGTTTGGCATCACAATGGTAAGAAAATAAGCTACCATATGGTGAAATGGGGTCGGGTATGCAGATCCAAAGTGAAAGGGGGACTTGGGGTGAAGGACCTGAGAAAACATAATATAAGCCTTGTGACAAAATGGTGGTGGAAATTAGAAAAAAGAGGGGCTGTGGCGAGACATTGTGAAAGCTAAATATATAAAGAGGTCATCCGTAACTATGGTTAAGCAGAAATCTAATGATTCACCATGCTGGAAAGCAATGTTGAAAGTCAAAGAATATTATATGGCTGGTAGAGATATCAAATTAAATAAAGGAAATATTGCTAGCCTTTGGTTAGATGATTTGGGAGATAACTTTACTTTGAAAGCTAGATATCCTGATCTGTTTGATAATTGTGTGGATCAATATTGTACTGTGGACAAGATAAACAACATGAATCCTCTCTCTTCTTTCAGAAGGAGGCTTTCCAATGAAATGCTTCAAAAATGAGAGGAGTTAAATAAATATGTGTTGAAGAATATAAATATGGGAGAGGAAGATGAGATTTACTTGTGATAGCCTGGCTTATTAGGGATGATAGACTACTCATATCTCTAAGGAATTCCTTCTTTTCCGGGAGGCCATTCGAACAGAACTCCCAGGTTAAGCGTGCTCAGCTTGGAGTAGTTCTAGGATGGGTGACCGACCCGGAAGTTAATCCCGGGTGCGCATGAGTGGGGACAAAGTGCGTAGAAAAGACTAGTATTGATATGTGAGGCCAGTCTAGATCCTGCCAGGAGTAACGACCGCCGACGGGTGTGTCCGCGGCGTTACAAGTTTTTACCCAAAGCATCACCGGAATCCCGATGCACAAGATATTGTTGGGGAACGTCGCATGGGAAACAAAAATTTTCCTACGCGCACGAAGACCTATCATGGTGATGTCCATCTACGAGAGGGGATGAGTGATCTACGTACCCTTGTAGACCGTACAGCAGAGGCGTTAGTGAATGCGGTTGATGTAGTGGAACGTCCTCACGTCCCTCGATACGCCCCACAAACAATCCCGCGATCAGTCCCACGATCTAGTACCGAACGGACGGCACCTCCGCGTTCAGCACACGTACAACTCGACGATGATCTCGGCCTTCTTGATCCAGCAAGAGGGACGGAGAGGTAGAAGAGTTCTCCGGCAGCGTGACGGCGCTGGGAGGTTGGTGATGACCTTGTCTCAGCAGGGCTCCGCCTGAGCTCCGCAGAAACACGATCTAGAGGAAAAACCGTGGAGGTATGTGGTCGGGCTGCCGTGGAAAAGTCGTCTCAAATCAGCCCCAAAACCTCCGTATATATAGGTGGGAGGGAGGGGACCTTGCCTTGGGGCTCAAGGAGCCCCAAGGGGGTCGGCCGAGTCCAAGGGGGAAGGCTCCCCCCAAACCGAGTTGGACTTGGTTTGGTGGGTGGGAGTCCTTCCTTCCGTTCCCACCTCCTCCTTTTTTTTCTTTTCTCTTTGATTTTCTTTCCTAGGCGCATAGGGCCCTTTTGGGCTGCCCCACCAGCCCACTAAGGGCTGGTGTGCCACCCTCAAGGCCTATGGGCTTCCCCGGGGTGGGTTGCCCCCCCCCCCCCCGGTGAACTCCCGGAACCCATTCGTCATTCCCGGTACATTCCCGGTAACTCCGAAAACCTTCCGGTAATCAAATGAGGTCATCCTATATATCAATCTTCGTTTCCGGACCATTCCGGAAACCCTCATGACGTCCGTGATCTCATCCGGGACTCCGAACAACATTCGGTAACCAACCATATAACTCAAATACGCATAAAACAACGTCGAACCTTAAGTGTGCAGACCGTGCGGGTTCGAGAACTATGTAGACATGACCCGAGAGACTCCTCGGTCAATATCCAATAGCGGGACCTGGATGCCCATATTGGATCCTACATATTCTACGAAGATCTTTATCGTTTGAACCTCAGTGCCAAGGATTCATATAATCCCTATGTCATTCCCTTTGTCCTTCGGTATGTTACTTGCCCGAGATTTGATTGTCAGTATCCGCATACCTATTTCAATCTTGTTTACCGGCAAGTCTCTTTACTCGTTCCGTAATACAAGATCCCGCAACTTACATTAAGTTACATTGCTTGCAAGGCTTGTGTGTGATGTTGTATTACCGAGTGGGCCCCGAGATACCTCTCCGTCATACGGAGTGACAAATCCCAGTCTTGATCCATACTAACTCAACGAACACCTTCGGAGATACCTGTAGAGCATCTTTATAGTCACCCAGTTACGTTGCGACGTTTGATACACACAAAGCATTCCTCCGGTGTCCATGAGTTATATGATCTCATGGTCATCGGAACAAATACTTGACACGCAGAAAACAGTAGCAACAAAATGACACGATCAACATGCTATGTCTATTAGTTTGGGTCTAGTCCATCACATGATTCTCCTAATGATGTGATCCCGTTATCAAGCGACAACACTTGCCTATGGCCAGGAAAACTTGACCATCTTTGATCAACGAGCTAGTCAACTAGAGGCTTTCTAGGGACAGTGTTTTGTCTATGTATCCACACAAGTATTGTGTTTCCAATCAATACAATTATAGCATGGATAATAAACGATTATCATGAACTAAGAACTATAATAATAACTAATTTATTATTGCCTCTAGGGCATATTTCCAACAGTCTCCCACTTGCACTAGAGTCAATAATCTAGTTTACATCACTATGTGATTCCAACGAATCGAACACCCATATGGTTATGGGGTCTGGTCACGTCTTGCTCGTGAAAGAGGTTTTAGTCAACGGTTCTGAAACTTTCAGATCCGTGTGTACAAATCTTTATGTCATCTTATAGATGCTGCTACTACGTGCTATTCGGAAATGCTCCAAATATCTACTCTACTATACGAATCTCTTTCACTACTCATAGTTATTCGGATTAGTGTCAAAGCTTGCATTGACGTAACCCTTTACGACAAACTCTTTAACCACCTCCATAATCGAGAAAAATTCCTTAGTCCATTAGTTACTAAGGATAAATTTCGACCGTTGCTAGTGATTCAATCATGGATCACTCTCTGTACCTCTCAACATACTTTGAGTCAAGGCACACATCAGGTGCGGTACACAGCATGGCATACTTTAGATTCTACGGCTAAGGCATAGAAGACGATCTTCGTCTATTCTCTTTATTCTGCCGTGGTCGGGTTTTTGAGTCTTACTCAAATTCACACCTCACAACGCAACCAAGAACTCCTTCTTTGCTGATCTATTTTGAACTCTTTCAAAACTTGTCAAGGCATGCATCTTGTTGAAACTTCTATTAAGCGCTTTCGATCTATCTCCATAGATCTTTGATGCTCAACGTTCAAGTAGCGTAATCCAGGTACTCCTTTGAAAACTTCTTTCAAACAACCTTGTATGCTTTACAGAAATTCTACATTACTTCTGATCCACAATATGTCAACCACATATACCTATCAGAAATTCTATAGTGCTCCCACTCACTTCTTTGGAAATACAAGTTTCTCATAAACCTTGTACAAACCCAAAATCTTTGATCATCTCATCAAAGTGTATATTCCAACTCCGAGATGCTTGCACCAGTCCATTGAAGGATCACTGGAGCTTGCATACTTGCTAGTATCTTTAGGATCGTCAAAACCTTCTGGTTGTATCACATACAATGTTTGCTCAAGGAAACCGTCGAGAAAACAATGTTTTGACATCCTACGTGCAATATTTCATAAATAATGCATCAACAACTAACATAATTCTAACAGACTTTTAGCATCGCTACGAGTGAGAAATTCTCATCATAGTCAACTGTTTGATCTTGTGGAAACATCTTTGCGACAAGTCGAGCTTTTCTTAATAGTGACTTATCACCATCATCGTCTGTCTTCCTTTCAAAGATCCATCTCTACTCAATAGTCTTATGACCATCAAGTAGTTCTTCCAAAGTCTACACTTTGTTTTCATACATGGATCCTCTCTCGGATTTCCTGGCTTCCAGCCATTTGTCGGAATCTGGGCCCACCATTGCTTTCTCCATAACTCGTAGGTTCACTGTTGCTCAACAACATGACCTCCAAGACAGGGTTACTGTACCACTCTATAGTAGTACGCGACCTTGTCAACCTACGAGGCTTGTAGTAACTTGATCAGATGCTTGATGATCACCATCATCAGCTTCCACTTCAATTGGTATAGGCGCTACAGGAACAACTTCCTATGCCCTGCTACACACTAGTTGAAGTGATGGTTCATTAACCTTATCAAGTTCTACCACTCTCCCACTCAATTCTTTCGAGAGAAACCTTTCCTCGAGAAAGGATCCGTTTCTAGAAACAAACACTTTGCTCTCGGATCTGAGATAGGAGATGTACCCAACTGTTTTGGATATCCTATGAAGATGCATTTATCTGCTTTGGGTTCGAGCTTATCAGACTGAAACTTTTTCACATAAGTGTCGAAGCCCCAAACTTTCAAGAAACGACAGTTTAGATTTCTCTAAACCTTAGTCTATACTGTGTCATCTCAACGGAAATACGCGATGCCCTATTTAAAGTGAATGCGGTTGTCCCTAATGCATAACCCATAAACAATAGTGGTAATTCGATAAGAGACATCATAGCATGCACCATACCAAATAGTGTGTGGCTACAACGTTCAGACACATCATCACACTATGATGTTCTAGGTGGCATGAACTGCGAAACAATTTCCACATTGTCATAACTGTGTACCAAAACTCGTAACTCAGATATTCACTTCTATGATCACATCGTAGACAGTTTATCCTTTTGTTACGACGAACTTCACTCCGAAACAGAATTGAACTTTTCAATATTTCAGACTTGTTATTCATTAAGTAAATATTCTAGTATCTACTCAAATCGTCATTGAAATAAGAACATGATGATATCCACTGCGTGCCTCAGCACCCATTGGACTGCATACATAAAAAATGTATCACTTCCAATAAGTTACTATCTTATTTCATCTCAATGAAAACAAGGCCTTGCTCATGTGGTATGATTAGCATGTCACTAGTGATTCGAAATCAGGTGAATGTAAAGATCCATCAGCATGGAGTCTCTTCATGCAATTTATACTAACATGACTCAAGCGGCAGTGCCACAAGTAAGTGGTGCTATCATCATTACCTCGTATCTTTTGGCACCAATATCATGAACATGTGTAACACTACGATCGAGATTGAATAAACCATTGAAGGTGATTATTCAAGCAAATAGAGTAACCATTATTCTCTTTAAATGAATAATCGTATTGCAATAAACACGATCCAATCATGTTCATGCTTAACGCAAGCACCAAATAACAATTATTTAGGTTTAACACCAATCCCGATGGTAGAGGGAGTGTGCGACGTTTGATCATATCAACCTTGGAAATACTTCCAACACGTATCGTCACCTCGCCTTTAGCTAGTCTCCGTTTATGTCGTAGCTTTCATTTCGTGTTACTAATCACTTAGCAACCGAACCGGTATCCAATACCCTCATGCTACTAGGAGTACTAGTAAAGTACACATCAACATCATGTATATCAAATATACTTCTTTCGACTTCTGCCAGCCTTCTCATCTACCAAGTATCTAGAGTTGCTCCGCCTCAGTGACTGTTCCCCTCATTACAGAAGCACTTAGTCTCGGGTTTGGGTTTAATCTTGGGTCTCTTCATTAGTGCAGCAACTATTTTGCCGTTTCACGAAGTATCCCTTCTAGCCCTTGCCTTTCTTGAAACTTAGTGGTTTTACAAACCATCAACTATTGATGCTCCTTCTTGATTTCTACTTTCGCAGTGTCAAACATCGCGAATCGCTCAAGGATCATTGTATCTATCCTTGATATGTTATGGTTCATCACGAAGCTCTCACAGCTTGGTGGCAGTGACTTTGGAGAACCATCACTATCTCATCTGGAAGATTAACTCCCACTTGATTCAAGCGATTGTCGTACTCAGACAATCTGAGCACATGCTCAACGATTGAGCCTTTCTCCTTTACTTTGTGGACAAAGAATCTTGTCGCAGGTCTCGTACCTCTTAACAAGGGCACAAGCATGAAATCACAATTTCATCTCTTTAGAACATCACTTATGTTCCGTGACGTTTTACAACGTTTCGGCGCCTTGCTTCTAAGCCATTAAGTATTTTTGTACTGAACTATCGTGTAGTCATCAGAAACGTGTATGTCGGATGTTCACAGCATCCACAGACGACGCTCGAGGTGCAGCACACCGAGTGGTGCATTAAGGACATAAGCCTTCTGTGCAGCAACGAGGACAATCCTCGGTTTTACAGACTCAGTCTGCAAAGTTTGCTACTATCAACTTTCAACTAAATTTTCTCTAGGAGCATATAAAAACAGTAGAGCTATAGCGCAAGCTACATCGTAATTCGCAAAGACCATTAGACTATGTTCATGACAATTAGTTCAATTAATCATATTACTTAGGAACTCCCACTCAAAAAGTACATCTCTCTAGTCATTTGAGTGGTACATGATCCAAATCCACTATCTCAAGTCCGACATCACGTGAGTCGAGAATAGTTTCAGTGGTAAGCATCTCTATGCTAATCATATCAACTATATGATTCATGCTCGACCTTTCGGTCTCATGTGTTCCGAGGCCATGTCTGCACATGCTAGGCTCGTCAAGCTTAACCCGAGTGTTCCGCGTGCGCAACTGTTTTGCACCCGTTGTATGTGAACGTTGAGTCTATCACACCCGATCATCACGTGGTGTCTCGAAACGACGAACTGTAGCAACGGTGCACAGTCGGGGAGAACACAATTTCGTCTTGAGATTTTAGTGAGAGATCACCTCATAATGCTACCGTCGTTCTAAGAAAAAAAGGTGCATAAAAGGATTAACATCACATGCAATTCATAAGTGACATGATATGGCCATCATCACGTGCTTCTTGATCTCCATCACCAAAGCACCGGCACGATCTTCTTGTCACCGGCGTCACACCATGATCTCCATCATCATGATCTCCATCAACGTGTCGCCATCGGGGTTGTCGTGCTACTCATGCTATTACTACTAAAGCTACGTCCTAGCAAAATAGTAAACGCATCTGCAAGCACAAACGTTAGTTATAAAGACAACCCTATGGCTCCTGCCGGTTGCCGTACCATCGACGTGCAAGTCGATATTATCTATTACAACATGATCATCTCATACATCCAATATATCACATCACATCGTTGGCCATATCACATCACAAGCATACCCTGCAAAAACAAGTTAGACGTCCTCCAATTTTGTTGTTGCATGTTTTACGTGGTGACTATGGGTATCTAGTAGGATCGCATCTTACTTACGCAAACACCACAACAGAGATATATGAATTGCTATTTAACCTCATCCAAGAACCTCCTCGGTCAAATCCGATTCAACTAAAGTTGGAGAAACTGACACCCGCCAGTCATCTTTGAGCAACGGAGTTACTCGTAGCGATGAAACCAGTCTCTCGTAAGCGTACGAGTAATGTCGGTCCGAGCCGCTTCGATCCAACAATACCGCGGAATCAAGAAAAGACTAAGGAGGGCAGAAAAGGCACATCACCGCCGATAAAAACTTTTGTGTTCTACTCGAGAAGACATCTACGCATGAACCTAGCTCATGATGCCAGTGTTGGGGAACGTCGCATGGGAAACAAAAATTTTCCTACGCGCACGAAGACCTATCATGGTGATGTCCATCTACGAGAGGGGATGAGTGATCTACGTACCCTTGTAGACCGTACAGCAGAAGCGTGAGTGAACGCGGTTGATGTAGTGGAACGTCCTCACGTCCCACGATCCGCCCCGCGAACAATCCCGCGATCAGTCCCACGATCTAGTACCGAACGGACGGCACCTCCACGTTCAGCACACGTACAGCTCGACGATGATCTCGGCCTTCTTGATCTAGCAAGAGAGACGGAGAGGTAGAAGAGTTCTCCGGCAGCGTGATGGCGCTCCGGAGGTTGGTGATGACCTTGTCTCAGCAGGGCTCCACCCGAGCTCCGCAGAAACGCGATCTAGAGGAAAAACCGTGGAGGTATGTGGTCGGGCTGCCGTGGAAAAGTCGTCTCAAATCAGCCCCAAAACCTCCGTATATATAGGTGGGAGGGAGGGGACCTTGCCATGGGGATCAAGGAGCCCCAAGGGGGTCGGCCGAGTCCAAGGGGGAAGGCTCCCCCCCCCAAACCAAGTTGGACTTGGTTTGGTGGGTGGGAGTCCTTCCTTCCCTTCCCACCTCCTCCTTTTTTTTCTTTTCTCTTTGATTTTCTTTCCTAGGCGCATAGGGCCCTTTTGGGCTGCCCCACTAGCCCACTAAGGGCTGGTGTGCCACCATCAAGGCCTATGGGCTTCCCCGGGGTGGGTTGCCCCCCCGGTGAACTCCCGGAACCCATTCGTCATTCCCGGTAACTCCGAAAACCTTCCGGTAATCAAATGAGGTCATCCTATATATCAATCTTCGTTTCCGGACCATTCCGGAAACCCTCGTGACGTCCGTGATCTCATCCGGGACTCCGAACAACATTCGGTAACCAACCATATAACTCAAATACGCATAAAACAACGTCAAACCTTAAGTGTGCAGACCCTGCGGGTTCGAGAACTATGTAGACATGACCCGAGAGACTCCTCGGTCAATATCCTATAGCGGGACCTAGATGCCCATATTGGATCCTACATATTCTACGAAGATCTTTATCGTTTGAACCTCAGTGCCAAGGATTCATATAATCCCGTATGTCATTCCCTTTGTCCTTCGGTATGTTACTTGCCCGAGATTTGATCGTCAGTATCCGCATACCTATTTCAATCTCGTTTACCGGCAAGTCTCTTTACTCGTTCCGTAATACAAGATCCCGCAACTTACATTAAGTTATATTGCTTGCATGGCTTGTGTGTGATGTTGTATTACCGAGTAGGCCCCGAGATACCTCTCCGTCATACGGAGTGACAAATCCTAGTATTGATCCATACTAACTCAACGAACACCTTCGGAGATACCTGTAGAGCATCTTTATAGTCACCCAGTTACGTTGCAACGTTTGATA
Organism: Hordeum vulgare subsp. vulgare; assembly: GCF_904849725.1. Classification (NCBI taxonomy): domain Eukaryota; kingdom Viridiplantae; phylum Streptophyta; class Magnoliopsida; order Poales; family Poaceae; genus Hordeum; species Hordeum vulgare. Next base: position 88,517,307 of record NC_058520.1, read on the forward strand.
CACACAAAGCATTCCTCCGGTGTCCGTGAGTTATATGATCTCATGGTCATAGGAACAAATACTTGACACGCAGAAAACAGTAGCAACAAAATGACACGATCAACATGCTACGTCTATTAGTTTGGGTCTAGTCCATCACATGATTCTCCTAATGATGTGATCCCGTTATCAAGCGACAAAACTTGCCTATGGCCAGGAAACCTTGACCATCTTTGATCAACGAGCTAGTCAACTAGAGGCTTACTAGGGACAGTGTTTTGTCTATGTATCCACACAAGTATTGTGTTTCCAATCAATACAATTATAGCATGGATAATAAACGATTATCATGAACTAAGAACTATAATAATAACTAATTTATTATTGCCTCTAGGGCATATTTCCAACAGTCTCCCACTTGCACTAGAGTCAATAATCTAGTTTACATCACTATGTGATTCCAACGAATCGAACACCCAATCAGTGATTTGCTAGGTCGAACAGGTTGAAGGTTGTCATGACATTGTTGAGAGGCTGATATTTAACATGTGGTAGGCAACGAGACATAATCGATAGAAGCGATAAAACTAGCATGGCAATGATAGTAATGGTATCAGGGGAAATGATCATCTTGCCTGAGATCCCGCTTGGAAGAAGAACAACTCCGAGAAGTCGGCGAACCAACGTAGTCGAACGGGTCCTCACAATCCGGCACGCTGCGAAACTCTATCGAGACGAAGCAGACCGGAAACACAAATCAACACACGGAATTCACCTCACGATGCACAACACATATGATGCATGAGCAGCTGTATACATGCAAGTCACGGCATGGCAAATCACACAAACAGACACTACACATTAAGTGAAGTTTAATATGCAACGAGTTGCATATTGACGAAACTCCACATATGAATTATTTAGTTCACTCCCGGTTATTTACACGGCAATATTAATGTTGTCAAACATGCAAGAGGTGAAGCGGAAATTAAACTACCTATCTAGACATTTTAAATGAGACCGGAAACGACATATAGCATCTCCGAAATGACCCCACGTGTTAAAACTTAATTCTGTCCAGATTTGTCCTAATCACATTTTAGGTTTGTTAAATGGCAAAACAAAGTGGTTCACATGATTCTACTCGTCGTTCTGCACCATTTATATATATGGCACATCTCCAACGAAGCTACGAACAAATAGTTACGACCAAACCCGTTTCCAACACGTCGACACGCAAACCGATGGAAACAACACACTAAACAGTTCTAATTATGCATGAGAGTTGGAAAGTTTTAATCTACGCAAAATTCTACACGTTCTACACATATAACCCGTTCCGGTCCATTACACGGTTAAAAGATACGGACGGATGAAAACATGTTATTTCTGCAATCTAGCAAATTCGCTAGTTAATAGCAAAAACGTAGACAGCGAAAAAAAATAGTTATGGGCCGAATTCGAAGACACAGTGCAACCCAGCGACAGATCAGGCCCAAACGTGTGACAACAAATATAAAAAAATACAAGGGAAAAATAAAACAAAATGGGGCACCTGGGATTTGAACCCAGGACCCGTGGGTCTCACTAGAAGGGCTCAAGCCAGTGTGCTAGCGCTATGGTTATGACTAACATGGTAGCACTGCGCCAGATAACAGGGTCCTTAGCGAACATAAATCAACAAAAAATACTAAAATGGAAAATCAGGGAGCGTGGGGTTCGAACCCCAGATCGCCTGGGTCAAATACGTGGTGGTAACCAGCTCGGCTATCGCGGCACACTTGTCGTGAAATAGATCCCTAAGCTAGATGAACAAGAACTAGAGCGGACTGAACCTGAATAAAAACTGAATCGTAAGGATTTAACTGAACCTGAATAAAACTGCAGGTCGGCCTTGGCTTTGCTTGCGGCGGCGCGGCGCTGCAGGCAGCTCTCCGGCGCGGGTCTTAGGCGAAACGGCGGGGCTGACGGAGGCCGGGAATGGGCTCATCTACCAAGGGCCGACCGGATCCGTTGGGGAACGACGGCGGTCGGCGAGTTGCCGGGCGGCGAGGGCATCAATGACAGGGCTGCAGCAGCCTTTGCTCAGTTCCTGACAGGGGAAAACAGGAAGAGAGGAGAAGGATTAGATGAGGAAGGAGACGGAAGGAGAGGTCGCAAGGGAGGAGCACGCGCGGGAACTCGATCTCACCGGCGTGGTTCGGCATGAGGCGGAGCGGACGGGAGGCTGCCGGAGTTGACGTCCCTGACGGTTGCTGTTGCCTGAAGCAAACAAGGCACACAGGAGGTTTCAGATAAGAAGGAAAGAGAGGGTAGGTAAGAAGAAAGATAGAGAGAGGGCAGGGCACGACGCTCCCCTGCTAGACCGACGAGGCTGGGCAGCGGTGCTCGCCGGCGACGGTCCGGCGCTTGCACGGGCATCCACGGTGGCTAGCTCCAGCAGCTAGGGGAGGGAGTCAGGGAGGAGCTCGGGGACGAGCTTGTGCTCATGCGCGGGAGGCCAGCGCAGGGCTGCTGCAAGTGGATCAGGAGGGGCTCAATGGTTGGGGGATTGGATCTGGAGTGGATCCCGATGAAGACAGTGGCGGCGGACAACGGATGGATGGGACATTCGGCCAAGGATCTAGGGTTGACTGCTTAAATTAGGTAGGTGGGTTTGGATAGGGCTGATCTGGACCCTCCGATTCGATCGGACGGTCGAGAAATATAGGTTAGAGTATCCAAATGTAAAACCGGTGATGGTTTAGGGTAAAACGGGGTTGATCCGGATCCAACGGTCACGTCCGCCCGGTTCGGGTCCCGGGAGGTTTTCAGACTAGGTTGCGTGTAGGGTCGGTGCACTGTGCAGAGGGGTTAGGCGGAGATGAGAGGGAAAACGGGCAGCCCGGCAACGAGATTTAAAATACCGGAAAATGTCCGACGATAGACCAAATACGGTGCCGCTACGGTCGACCGTTCGGGTACCAGACGGACTCCGGGTGCGACGAAACTTGACATACGGCCTAGCTACAACTAATTACGACCGCACGCCAAGTTCCAACCCAATCAAAGAAATTTTTAAACAGACTTTAAAAACAGGGTTTCGACGGTGCCGCGGGCGCGTGCGTGTGCGGTCGGACTCAGAACGGACAACGACAAGAACCGGCAACTACTAGCGGATGCAAGTTTGAAAACTGGCGACAATGGAGATGCCGATGCAATGCAGATGATGCGCATGATGCGATGAAGATGCGACAAAAGAAAATAGACACACGACGAAAACGGAAAGAAGGGGGAATCTTCTGGAACGCCGGCATCGGGCTGTCACAACTCTCCTACACTACAAGAGGATCTCGCCCCGAGATCCAAGAATGAAAGGGGGAGAGGATGAGAAGGAACAAGAGGTTAAAACTTAGTCGCTTCTTTACCAACGAGTGAAATCAACGATCCTTGAAAGTTGCAAAGAGATGAGGGATGATATGAGAAACAAGCAAGAATTCACAGAAAATGTCGGCAGCACTTCGGTAGTAAAATGGGACAAAAAATTCGATAAGATGGAAGAAATAGACAATATTCATAACAAACAACTAAATAGAGCAAGGGAACACCATAATCTTGATAGAACAACATGATAGACCCAAAAGAGCAACATCACAAGGCCTCCGGAAGAAGAGAATATGAACTAGCTCATATGGAAGAAGATAATGAAGAAAGAATGACAACTACTAACTCCAATGAACTTGGCAAGCACCCTTGCGAGAAGAATTGAACAGAGTTGTTGGAAAAACAACAACGAAAGAACAAGATAGTAGTGGGCTTATGGAAACCTTTCGAACTAATGAAGTGACAACCAGCCACTAACAGAAACAAGGATTGATTGGGAGAAACAAGATAAGAACAATTATTTACACCAAAAGGATACATTGAGAACTTGGATTAATGACAAGCACCATGATAGCAACAATCCATAAGAAAAGCTTTAGGTGAAATCAAAACCAAGATAGCTCAATGAAGGAATCATGGGTTGAAAATAACTCAAGACCATAGAATCAGTGGGTTTAATTATCTCATTCTTGAAAGAAAATCTCTTCGAGACTCCTACACTAACAAGAAGGCTATAATACCACCTCAAAGGATAAAGGAAGAACAAATGCACTTGAAATCAGAGATAAGAACACTAGAGAAAAGGAATTGATATCAAGAGCCACTCTGGAAGAAGAATTGAAATCTCTTGGAAGAAGGAAGAACAAGAATAAGAATTATGTTATGCTCAGCCTTCATCAAATTAAATTGACAAGCAACGGATCTAGCATACAACTTATTCTTATAGAAATGAATCTTGAAGAGGCAGAGAGATAAGCACCACTTGAAGTAAAATTAAGGAAGCACCGGTAAGAATTCACAATTAAATGGGGATACCAAGAATGCATGGAAACACATGAGAATGAAGAGATCATGATCCACCTAACAGAAAACTTGAATAAGGCACCAGAATAATTGAGAGACGAACGAAGAGACAACAATGGAGAAGAATTGGAGAACGAAAGCTGAAAGCTGAGAACGAAGAAGTCTTCTGAAATGATGGCCTTCGGAGGATCGAGAAATAAAAACAACTCAGAAATGCCCCGGATAGCAAGAAATGAATCACTCATGATTGAAAACAAATTTAAGATGATACACAAAGCTGAAATGATATCTTCAAGAGAATGAACCAAAATTTAAGATGGTACATGTACTGGACTGGATGCACAGACGTTTGTGCCAAGAGGGAACGCTCCTATGGCCCGACGAGGACGTTGGTTCCTCCGAGTGGTGGTGTATGTGATAGCCTGGATTATTAGGGATGATAGACTACTCATATCTATAAGGAATTCCTTCTTTTCCGGGAGCCCATTCGAACAGAACTCCCAGGTTAAGCGTGCTCAGCTTGGAGTAGTTCTAGGATGGTTGACCGACCGAGAAGTTAATACCGGGTGCGTATGAGTGAGGACAAAGTGCGTAGAAAAGACTAGTATTGATATGTGAGGCCAGTCTAGATCCTGCCAGGAGTAACGACCGCCGACGGGTGTGTCCGCGGCGTTACATTACTGGAAGCTTGATAGTTCTCAAGAATATACTACTCAATCCATGTATCGATGGCTGGAGAGAAGTTTGGCTAGCTCTGATTATAAGTGGATCTGAGGGGCTAGAATTCCTTTAAAACTTCAAATTTTTATGTGGCAACTATGCCAAGACTAGAGATAACCTAAAAAAGAGGCATTGGCAGGGGGATCCGCATTGTTCTTTCTGTGAACATCCGGAGTCTGCCCAACATTTGATGTTCCTTTGCCCTGTAGCCAAGGTGGTTTGGAGGACGGTGGGTGCAATGCTAGGAACTGGCTGTGGTCCTAATTCTATTTGGCAATTCTATGCATGGATTTATGCCTTCTTGCCTGGTTTTAATGAGATATATACTGTTAGTTTGACAACAATTTGCTGGGCAATCTGGTTAGCTCATAATCGTGCCACATTTGATAAAAAGTGGATCAATACTCCGTTTGAAATTGTTTTCACAACTTGTGCATTTATCCACTACCGGGCAGGTTTGTAGAAACCCGGGATGATAGAGGCAACCAAGAAGGGAGCAGAGATGCTGAAGAAGAACGCGTCACAAATGTTGCTGCTCTGCGGGCCACCAATGCCAGACACAAGTGAGCATGCTGATGAAGAAGATAGGTGGGAGGAGTGGTGATGTGGTAATGTTGGTGCTGTTGGTAGAGCAGAGCTGGAGGTGGAATGTTTTTGTTGTCTTGCTTTTATCAGTCTAGTGGTCCATATGGTTCAGTTTGATGTTTGATGTTGGGTGATGTTGGACTGTTAAGGTGTTAGAGCATGTCTAGTAGTGCCCTCAAACCCTTAAATCTAAAATCAGTTTTAAGGGTTGAGAATTGGCCATTTTTGACACTTTTAAGGGTTGAAAAACAGAGGCAAAGACTAGAACCCTCAAACCCAACCCTTACAACAGAATATTTCGTTATAAGGGTTGGGTTTGAGGGTTCTAGTCTTTGCCCCAACCCCAACCCTTAAAACTGTCACTTGACATATCACAATTTTCATCATCTCAATAACACTAAATAGTACTTTCAAACACATAATAATCATTCAATTTATTACAACAATGTTTTGAAGAAAATTATAATAATCGTTCGAATCAAATAGGACTTAGAAAAGTAAACAAAGGTAGATCATGGGCCTTGGCGCCGCCCAACCAATTGCCACTGGTTCTCTACTAGATCATCCCAGAGCTGACCATGAGTGTTTGCATCCTCAATCTGATGATGTGCTTCAAGAAAAGCTTGTACGCGACAAGGGCTTCTTTCCGGTTGCACACGAGTACCAACATTGTCATAGAAACTGGGCAATTTTAACCCTCTCTCATCCTCGATGATCACGTTGTGTAGAATCACACAACATTTCATGATGTTCTCCAAGGTTTTTTGTCCCAAAAATGAGCTGGACCCCGAACTATGGCAAATCTTGCTTGCAAAACACCGAAAGATCTCTCAATATCCTTGCGGGCTGCCTCCTGTGCCTTGGTGAAATGAGCCTCTTTTCTGGTTAAGGGCACCCCATTTTTTTTCCTTGATGTACTTCACAAGAGTTGCCCAATCGGCGTAAATTCCATCGGTGAGATAGTATCCCATTGAGTACTCATTGTCCATTATTTTGTAGTTGCAAGTTGGAGCATCCCGAGAAACTAATGTTTTGAACAAAGGAGATCTATTGAGCACATTGATACCATTGAGTGTTCCAGGCAAACCAAAAAATTCATGAAAAATCCATGTGTCCTCCGATGCCACGGCCTCAAGCACAATGGTAGCATCACAACTTTTACCACAATACATTCCGTGCCATGCCTTTGGACAATTTTTCATGTCCAATGCATGCAATCAAGACTACCTAGCATCCTCGGCCATCCCCTTTTTTCATTCATCTCCATCAATCTCTTTGTATCTTCCTCGTTGGGTGCCCGAAGATACTCATCACCATACAACCTGATGATCAATTTTGCAAACCTACAAATGGACGCCGTGGTTGTATCTTGTCCAATGCGAAGATACTCGTCTTTATAGTCCGCGGGTATGCCATAGGCTAGCACCCGCATTGCAGCTGATATATTTTGGTATGCACTAAACCCCATGATACCGGCGGCGGATCTACGACGCTTGAAGTAATCTGAGGTGGCCTCACAATCGGTGACAATTTTGACAAACAAACTATGGCGCATTCGGTACCTTCTCCGGAAGAGGCGAGGTGGGTATGTCGATAACTCCGCGAAGTAGTCTCGCATCAAATGTTCGTGTCCGAGATAGCGGTTCCGGTAGATGGTGACTCACCCCATCTTCGACCCTCTCCTCTGATCCATCAGCTTCACGCGGTCTTCAAATTCTTTCACGTCGAGGAGGAGGCCCATCATCTCGACGTCATCGTCTTGAAGCAAGTCCTTAAAGTACGAATCGTCCGATGACGACCAACCGGAATCATCGGACAACGCATCCATCTAGTGTTGCTTTGTAAAAAAATATAGTGTTGCTCTGTAATTTTTTTACAGGAAACAGGGCCGGCCGGAGCTCGATGTGGAGGAGGCCGTGTTGGGGAACGTCGCATGGGAAACAAAAATTTCCTACACGCACGAAGACCTATCATGGTGATGTCCATCTACGAGAGGGGATTTGGATCTACATACCCTTGTAGATCGCACAGCAGAAGTGTTAATAAACGCGGTTGATGTAGTGGAACGTCCTCACGTCCCTCGATCCGCCCCGCGAACCGTCCCACGAACCGTCCCGCGATCCGTCCCACGATCCGCTCTGATCTAGTGCCGAACGGACGACACCTCCCCGTTCAGCACACGTACAACTCGACGATGATCTCGGTCTTCTTGATCCAGCAAGAGAGACAGAGAGGTAGATGAGTTCTCCGGCAGCGTGACGGCGCTCCAGAGGTTGGTGGTGATCTAATCTCAGCAGGGCTCCGCCCGAGCTCCGCAGAAACGCGATCTAGAGGAAAAACCGTGGAGGTATGTGGTCGGGCTGCCGTGGCAAAGTTGTTTCTCAAAAACCCTCAATACCACTAGTATATATAGGACGGAGGGAGGGGAGGAGGCAGCCTCAAACCCTCAAGGTTTGGCCGAAATTAGAGGTGGAGGAGTCCTACTCCAATCCTACTTGGAGTAGGGTTCCACCTTCCCACTTGGAAACTCTTTCCACCTTGTTTTTTTCCTTCTCAAACCTTATGGGCCTTAGTGGAAACTTATTCCAGCCCACTAGGGGCTGGTTTATCTCTTCCCATAGCCCATGAGACCCCTTGGGGCGTGACACCCCTCCCGATGGTCCCCGGTACCTCTCCCTGCACTCCCGGTACACTACCGATGAGCCCAAAACTTTTCCGGTGACCAAATCAGGACTTCCTATATATCAATCTTTACCTCTGGACCATTCCGGAGCTCCTCATGACGACCTCGATCTCATCCGGGACTCTGAACAACTTTCGGTTACCAACACCTATAACTCAACTATACCGAAACGTCACTGAACCTTAAGTGTGCAGACCCTGCGGGTTCGAGAGCTATGCAGACATGACCCGAGACACTCCTCGGTCAATATCCAACAGCAGGACCTGGATGCCCATATTGGATCCTACATATTCTCCGAACATCTTATCGGTTGAACCTTAGTTCCAAGGATTCATATAATCCCGTATGTCATTCCCTTTGTCCTTCGGTATGTTACTTGCCCGAGATTCGATCGTCGGTATCCGCATACCTATTTCAATCTCTTTACCGGCAAGACTCTTTACTCGTTCTGTAATACAAGATCTCGTGACTTACACTTAGTCACATTGCTTGCAAGGCTTGTGTGTGATGTTGTATTACCGAGTCGGCCCCGAGATACCTCTCCGTCACACGGAGTGACAAATCCCAGTCTTGATCCATACTAACTCAACGGACACCTTCGGAGATACATGTAGAGCACCTTTATAGTCACCCAGTTACGTTGCGACGTTTGATGCACACAAGGTATTCCTCCGGTGCTAGTGAGTTATATGATCTCATGGTCATAGGAATAAATACTTGACACGCAGAAAAACAGTAGCAACAAAATGACACGATCAACATGCTACGTTCATTAATTTGGGTCTAGTCCATCACATGATTCTCCTAATGATGTGATCCCGTTATCAAATAACAACACTTGCCTATGGTCAGGAAACCTTGACCATCTTTGATCAACGAGCTAGTCAACTAGAGGCTTACTAGGGACAGTGTTTTGTCTATGTATCCACACAAGTATTGTGTTTCCAATCAATACAATTTATAGCATGGATAATAAACGATTATCATGAACAAAGAAATATAATAATAACTAATTTATTATTGCCACTAGGGCATATTTCCAACAGTCTCCCACTTGCACTAGAGTCAATAATCTAGTTCACATCACCATGTGATTCTAACAAATCCAACACCCATATAGTTCTGGGGTCTGATCACGTCTTGCTCGTGAGAGAGGTTTTAGTCAACGGTTCTGAAACTTTCAGATCCGTGTGTTCTTTACAAACTTTATGTCATCTTATACATGCTGCTACTACGTGCTATTCGGAAATACTCCAAATATATACTCTACTATATGAATCCGTTTCACTACTCATAGTTATTCGGATTAGTGTCAAAGCTTGCATCGACGTAACCCTTTACGACGAACTCTTTAACCACCTCCATAATTGAGAAAAATTCCTTAGTCCATTAGTTACTAAGGATAACTTTGACCGGTGATCAGTGATTCAATCCTGGATCACTCTGTGTACCTCTTAACAGACTTGTAGCAAGGCACACATCAGGTGCGGTACTCACCATGGCATACTTTAGAGTCTACAGCTAAGGTATAGAAGACGACCTTCGCATGTTCTCTATATTCTACCGGGGTCGGGTTTTGAGTCTTACTCAAAGTTACACCTTACAACACAGCCAAGAACTCCTTCTTTGCTGATTCTATTTTGAACTCCTTCAAAAACTTGTCAAGGCATGCATTTTGTTGAAACTTCTATTAAGCGTTTCGATCTATCTCCATAGATCTTGATGCTCAACGTTCAAGTAGCTCAATCCAGGTATTCCTTTGAAAAACTCCTTTCAAACAACCTTTTATGATTTACATAATTTCTACATTACTTCTGATCCACAATATGTCAACCACATATACTTATCAGAAATTCTATAGTGCTCCCACTCACTTCTTTGGAAATACAAATTTCTCACAAACCTTGTATAAACCCAAAAGCTTCGATCAACTCATCAAAGCATATATTCCAACACCAAGATGCTTGCACCAGTCCATTGAGGGATCGCTGGAGCTTGCATGCTTGTTAGTATCCTTAGGATCGAAAAAACCTTCTGATTGTATTACATACAATCTTTCCTCAAGGAAACCGTCGAGGAAACAATGTTTTGTCTTCCTATGTGCAATATTTCACAAATAATGCAGCAACTACTAACATAATTCCAACAGACCTTTAGCATCGCTACGAGTGAGAAAGTCACATCATAGTCAACTCTTTGATCTTGTCGAAAACATTTTTGCGACAAGTCGAGCTTTTCTTAATAGTGACTTATCACCATCATCGTGTGTCTTCCTTTTAAAGATCCATCTTTTCTTAATAGTCTTACTACCATCAAGTAGTTCTTCCAAAGTCTACACTTTGTTTTATACATGGATCCTATCTCGGATTTCATGGCCTCCAGCCATTTGTCGGAATCCGGGCCCACCATTGCTTCTCCATAACTCATAGGTTCATTGTTGCTGAACAACATGACCTCCAAGACAGGGTTACCGTACCACTCTGTAGTAGTACGCGACCTTTGTCGACCTACGAGGTTTGTAGTAACTTGATCCGAAGCTCTAATGATCACTATCATCAGCTTCCACTTCAATTGGTGTAGGCGCCACAGGAACATCTTCATGGGCCCTGCTACCGACTGTTTGAAGTGACGTTTCAATAACCTCATCAAGTTCCACCACTCTCCCACTCAATTCTTTCGAGAGAAACCTTTCCTCTAGAAAGGATCCGTTTCTAGAAACAAACACTTTGCTTCCGGATCTGAGATAGGAGATGTATCCAACTGTTTTGGATATCCTATGAAGATGCTTTCATCCGCTTTGGGTTCGAGCTTATCAGACTGAAACCTTTTTCACATAAGCATCGCAGCCCCAAACTTTCAAGAAATGACAACTCAGATTTCTCTAAACCTCAGTCTATACTGTGTCATCTTAATGGAAATACGCGGTGCCCTATTTAAAGTGAATGCGGTTGTCTCTAATGCATAACCCATAAACGATAGTGGTAATTCGATAAGAGATATCATAGTATGCACCATATCAAATAGGTCGTGGCTATAACGTTCAGACACATCATCACACTATGGTGTTCCAGGTGGCATGTACTGCAAAACAATTTCCACATTGTCTTAACTGCGTACCAAAAACTCGTAACTCAGATATTCATCTCTATAATCATATCGTAGACTGTTTATCCTCTTGTCCCGACGATCTTCATTCTAAAATAGCTTTGAACTTTTCAACATTTCAGAGTTCTGATTCATCAAGTAAATACTCATGTATCTACTTAAATCGTCAGTGAAGTAAGAACATAACGATATCCACTGCGTGCCTCAGCACTCATTGGACTGCACACATCAAAAATGCATTACTCCCAACAAGCTACTTTCTTGTTTCATGTGGCACGTTTTGCATGTCTCAAGTGATTCAAAATCAAGTGAGTCCAAACGATCCATCCACATGGAGTTTCTTCATGCGTTTTACACCAACATGACTCAAGTGGCAGTGCCACAACTAAGTGGTACTATCATTATTACTTTGTATCTTTTGGCACTAATATTATGAACATGTGTAACACTACGACCGAGATTCAATAAACCATTGAGGGTAATTATTCAAGCAAATAGAATAACTATTATTCTCTTTAAATGAATAATCGTATTGCAACAAACACGTTCCAATCATGTTCATGCTCAACGCAAACACCAAATAACAAATATTTGGTTTTACCACCAATCCCGATGATAGAGGGAGCGTGCGACGTTTGATCATATCAACCTTGGAAACACTTCCAACACGTATCGTCACCTTGCCTTTAGCTAGTCTCCGTTTATTCCGCAGCTTTCATTTCATGTTACTAATCACTTAGCAACCGAACCGGTATCCAATACCCTCGCGCTACTAGGAGTACTAGTAAAGTACACATCAACATCATGTATATCAAATATACTTCTTTCGACTTTGCCAGCCTTCTTATCTACCAAGAATCTAGGGTAGCTCCGCCTCAGTGACCGTTCCCCTCTTAACAGAAGCACTTAGTCTCGGGTTTGGGTTTAATCTTGGGTCTCTTCATTAGTTCAGCAACCTTTTTTCTATTTCACGAAGTATCCCTTCTAGCCCTTGCCTTTCTTGAAACTTAGTGGTTTTACTAACCATCAACAATTGATGCTCCTTCTTGATTTCTACTTTCGAAGTGTCAAACATTACGAATCACTTAAGGATCATTGTATCTATCCTTGATATGTTATAGTTCATCACGAAGCTCTCACAGCTTGGTGGCAGTGACTTTGGAGAACCATCACTATCTCATCTGGAAGATTAACTCCCACTTGATTCAAGCGATTATCGTACTCAGACAATCTGAGCACACGCTCAACGATTGAGCTTTTCTCCTTTACTTTGTGGACAAAGAATCTTGTCAGAGGTCTCATACCTCTTAACAATGGCACAAGGATGAAATCACAATTTCATCTCTTTAGAACATCTCTTATGTTCCGTGACATTTCAAAACGTCTTCGGCGCCTTGCTTCTAAGCCATTAAGTATTTTGCACTGAACTATCGCGTAGTCATCAGAAACGTGTATGCCAGATGTTCATAACATCCACAGACGACGCTCGAGGTGCAGCACACCAAGTGGTGCATTAAGGACATAAGCCTTTTGCGCAGCAATGAGGACAATCCTCAGTTATACAGACTCAGTCTGCAAAGTTTGCTACTATTAACTTTCAACTAAATTTTCTCTAGGAACATATAAAAATAGTAGAGCTATAGCGCAAGCTACATCATAATTCGCAAATACCATTAGACTATGTTCATGATAATTAGTTCAATTAATCATATTACTTAAGAGCTCCCACTCAAAAAGTACATCTCTCTAGTCATTTGAGAGGTACATGATCCAAATCCACTTTCTCAAGTCCGATCATCACGTGAGTCGAGAATAGTTTCAGTGGTAAGCATCTCTATGCTAATCATATCAACTATACGATTCATGCTCGACCTTTCGGTCTCATGTGTTCCGAGGCCATTTCTGCACATGCTAGGCTCGTCAAGTTTAACCCAAGTGTTCCGTGTGTGCAACTGTTTTGCACCCGTTGTATGTGAGCGTTGAGTCTATCACACCCGATCATCACGTGGTGTCTCGAAACGACGAACTGTCGCAATGGTGCACAGTCGGGGAGAACACTATTTGAGCTTGAAATTTTAGTGAGAGATCACCTCATAATGCTACCGTCGTTCTAAGCATAATAAGGTGCATAAAGGATTAACATCACATGCAATTCATAAGTGACATGATATGGCCATCATCATGTGCTTCTTGATCTCCATCACCAAAGCACCAACACAATCTTCTTGTCACCGGCGTCACACCATGATCTCCATCATCATGATCTCCATTAACGTGTCGCCATCGGGGTTGTCGTGCTACTCATGCTATTACTACTAAAGCTACATCCTAGCAATATAGTAAACGCATCTGCAAGAAAAAACGTTAGTTAAAAGACAACCCTATGGCTCCTGCCGGTTGCCGTACCATCGACGTGCAAGTCGATATTAACAATTACAACATGATCATCTCATACATCCAATATATCACATCACATCGTTGGCCATATCACATCAAAAGCATACCCTGCAAAAAGAAGTTAGACGTCCTCTAATTGTTGTTGCATGTTTTACGTGGTGATCATGGGTATCTAGTAGGATCGCATCTTACTTACGCAAACACCACAACGAAGATATATGAATTGCTATTTAACCTCATCCAAGGACCTCCTCGGTCAAATCCGATTCAACTAAAGTTGGAGAAACCGACACTCGCCAGTCATCTTTGAGCAACGGAGTTGCTCGTAGCGATGAAACCAGTCTCTCGTAAGCGTACGAGTAATGTCGGTCTGAGCCGCTTCGATCCAACAATACCACGGAATCAAGAAAAGACTAAGGAGGGCAGAAAATCGCACATCTACGCATGAACCTAGCTCACGATGCCACTGTTGGGGAACGTCGCATGGGAAACAAAAAATTTCCTACACGCGCGAAGACCTATCATGGTGATGTCCATCTACGAGAGGGGATTTGGATCTCGATACCCTTGTAGATCACACAGAAAAAGCGTTAATAAACGCGGTTGATGTAGTGGAACGTCCTCATGTCCCTCGATCTGCCCCGCGAACCGTCCCACGATCCGCTCCGATCTAGTGCCGAACGGACGGCACCTCCGCGTTCAGCACACGTACAGCTGGACGATGATCTCGGCCTTCTTGATCCAGCAAGAGAGACGGAGAGGTAGATGAGTTCTCCGTCAGCGTGACGGCGCTCCAGAGGTTGGTGGTGATCTGATCTCAGCAGGGCTCCACCCGAGCTCCGCAGAAACGCGATCTAGAGGAAAAACCGTGGAGGTATGTGGTCAGGCTGCCGTGGCAAAGTTGTTTCTCAAAAACCCTCAATACCACTAGTATATATAGGAGGGAGTGAGGGGAGGAGGAAGCCTCAAACCCTCAAGGTTTGGCCGAAATTGGAGGTGGAGGAGTCCTACTCCAATCCTACTTGGAGTAGGATTCCACCTTCCCAGTTGGAAACTCTTTCCACCTTGTGTTTTTTCCTTCTCAAACCTTAGAGGCCTTAGTGGGAACTTATTCCAGCCCACTAGGGGCTGTTTTATCTCTTCCCATAGCCCATGAGAACCCTTGGGGCGTGACACCCCTCCCGATGGTCCCCGGCACCTCTCCCGGCACTCCCGGTACACTACCGATGAGCCCGGAACTTTTCCGGTGACCAAATGAGGACTTCCTATATATCAATCTTTACCTCCGGACCATTCCGGAGCTCCTCGTGACTTCTTGGATCTCATCCAGGACTTCGAACAACTTTCGGTTACCAACACCTATAACTCAACTATACCGAAACATCACTGAAACTTAAGTGTGCAGACACTGCGGGTTCGAGAGCTATGCAGACATGACCCGAGACACTCCTCGGTCAATATCCAACAGCGGGACCTGGATGCCCATATTGGATCCTACATATTCTCCGAACATCTTATCGGTTGAACCTTAGTTCCAAGGATTCATATAATCCCGTATGTCATTCCCTTTGTCCTTCGGTATGTTACTTGCCCGAGATTCGATCGTCGGTATCCGCATACCTATTTCAATCTCGTTACCGGCAAGACTCTTTACTCGTTCTGTAATACAAGATCTCGTGACTTACACTTAGTCACATTTCTTGCAAGGCTTGTGTGTGATGTTGTATTACCGAGTGGGCCCCGATATACCTCTCCGTCACACGGAGTGACAAATCCCAGTCTTGATCCATACTAACTCAACGGACACCTTTGGAGATACCTGTAGAGCACCTTTATAGTCACCCAGTTACGTTGCGACGTTTGATGCACAAAAGGTATTCCTCCGGTGCTAGTGAGTTATATGATCTCATGGTCATAGGAATAAATACTTGACACGCAGAAAAACAGTAGCAACAAAATGACACGATCAACATGCTACGTTCATTAGTTTGGGTCTAGTCCATCACATGATTCTCCTAATGATGTGATCCCGTTATCAAATAACAACACTTGCCTATGGTCAGGAAACCTTGACCATCTTTGATCAACGAGCTAGTCAACTAGAGGCTTACTAGGGATAGTGTTTTGTCTATGTATCCACACAAGTATTGTGTTTCCAATCAATACAATTTATAACATGGATAATAAACGATTATCATGAACAAAGAAATATAATAATCACTAATTTCTTTTTGCCTCGAGGGCATATTTCCAACAGGCCGACGGTGTGGGGGCCGGCGGTGGAGGAGACAGAGGGATCCGGAGCAGGGGAGCACACCTTTGACAGCCCGCGGTGGAGGAGGCCAAAGGTGTGGTTGGAGCTTGGGGGCGAGGAGCTCGGGGCGGTGGAGGAGATCGGGGGCGGCAGTGCCGGAGCTCGGGGGCGAGGAGCTCGGGGCCGACGGTGGTGGAGGAGCTCGGGGCGGCGATGGAGGAGCTCGGGCCGGCGGCGGTGGAGGAGCTCGGGCCCGAGATGCGGCTGGAGGCGGTGGAGGAGCTCGGGCCGGCGGCGACGGCACGAGATGCGGCCGACGGCGGCTCGGGGGAGGCGCGGGAGGAGGTTGGGGCAGTATATTTCCCTCCCGCGCATGGCCGGATCGAAATGAGGGTTGGGGTAGATTTTGCCCCCCAATCCTCACTTCTAAAGGCTGGGAGAGGGTTTGCAGGTCCGATCCTTAAAAATTTGAGGGTTTAAGAGTTTACGGGTTCTAGTCTACGTGGTTTTTTTGCCCAACCCGTAAAAATGGTTATTTCTATTTTTTTGAGGGTTTAAGGGCTCTACTAGACATGCTCTTACGGAGTACTTTGGGTGTTTAGAATGTTTTGTTCTGGGCGGTTTTGGATGATACCTCAGGTTTTCGCCACATAGTCTGTGTTCCTGATGAGACGCGCAGACGATGGGTTTCCTGGTATTGTCCCGAACTCGCTTCTTTCCGTTCACTTCTTTGTTTTTGGTTCGGAAAAAAGACATTGTATTTCCGTTATGCTTTATAATGGAAAGGGGAGGATCCCGGTTCGAAAAAAGTTAAAATAATCGAAAATGGTCTCATCTCAGCTAACACAACAATCAACTAATACATTGGCATAAATATTCTACTGGCCCATATTAAATGTGTCAGACAAAATATATAGTACCCTCATGGATGACATACATCACTATTTTTAATAAAAGGATTTGGAATTTTGTTCATCACTAATTGTCTCTTCTCCCTTCACAAGTCCCGAATCTATGTTCCATCTTTGAACATAAATCATTGCTAGCATATGTGGTCAGGTTTCTCATTTTTTCAAAGCAACATATGAGATGCAAATAACAAGAAATATTATGGATCAATGTACCTTCACATCGATGACTGGATCACAGTGGTATTGAAGATCACCAACGTTCAAAATTGTAGATAATTACGAGCCAGAACGGTGCTCCACAACACTAGTCGTAGCTTTGTACATATGTACTTCAACTAATGGTTATGCTGCAGCTATCACCATATAAATAGTCTCTGTGCTAGACAATGGACCAAAGTTGCCAGTATTAGAAGTTCCAGATACAGAATTGCTAGTATCGGAAATCAAGTGCTTGATCGTCTAATCATCATATCCGTCTCTAGAATATGAAAAAATAAATACGTCTAAAACATGAAAATGGCATATATATGAGTAGCTGAATGTAAGAACATCACGACCCAATTCATAACAAGATACTTATGAGCTGCATTTTGTTGGTACCTCTCAGATCATAGGAGCAGTCTATCAGTGATGACAGTTTCATTTTCATGGTTGAAGATTGCAGCATTGCGTCACTTCGAGAGGTTATGGGAGAAAATCCATAGAATCCTATCAGCAATAGCCAAGCTCTTGGTAATGATGTAGTAGATCAATAAATGATCCCAGGAAATGAATAACAAGATCGAGCATAAACTTCTGTAATAGAAAAATATTCCAAAAGAATAAAACTCATGAAAAAAAATCTTATTTGCTCACACTGATAGATAAAACAATGTCTGAGTGTTGTTACTCTCTAGGTTGACAATTATAGAGTCATGAATAACAATGCAACAAATATTAGCAAGTGCAGCCTTAATTTATAGAAGGACAACTATAAGTCTTGTATATAGAATTCATTCAATAGGTTAAGGAGACTAAATGTAAGAACGTGTACTGGCGTATCTTTAGCACTATAAATGAAGATAATTTTATGGTCTATTGACACCACCTAATAAATAAAAAATGAACTTCTTACCTGTACCACCCGGATGTGAATTACTTGTCTAGAATTTCAGATAAATATGCAATCTATTGGGTGGAGTATCATTGTGAACTCAGGCATGCACACACACACAAGGAAGCACTCGGCCAATCTGGAAAGCAATCTTGCCCACGCACTACGGAGACGAGCGCGTCCAATCTTGCCGCCGCTTCGTCTCTGCGGCTGCATTTCTCTGCCTCAATCCCTCTCGTCTCCACCTCCCCCAACCCCACGCCGCTTTCATCAACAACCACCAATCGCCTCCTCCTTCGACGAGGTTACCTTCACCGCTGCCAATGCAACACGATGCCTTGTCATCATCTCCATGCTCTCATCGGTTGCGTCAACGGGTCAAATAGGATTTACAAACTGGTTATACACTAAAAATTGAGCAAGCAAGATGAGTGTAAAACCAAACGAGATACAACAAACTGAACCACATATAACTCCTAGGCAAAGGGTACCTCTGCGTAGTTTCATAGTGACACGATAGAGAACAGATACAGATTTCCCATCAAATGAGTAGACAATGTTGTGAACCTCCCCGGAACATTCTTGAAAGGGTTACAAAATGGTCGAAGGAAAATTGGGAAAAGATTTTTATGTCCTACAAAGGACATAAAATGATTAGTTAAATTACTTCTTCTCACGGAAAGAATTCAGTAAGCTAATTAATATGTGCAATGGGACTTGCATTTTTCTTTTCTTCTAAAGCACTTCTTTGCTTCACACAAGATCTATTCCTGCAAAATTATTCAGTGAGCTGTTAGGAATAGTCAAATTTTATTCTCAACAAATTTGTTTGAGCAAATTTATGAATACATATTATAATCAAATTTATTTTGTTAAGAGAATACCTTCCTCTAGAGATTAGTGAGATGATGATGTTGGGAAACGTCGCATGGGAAACAAAAATTTTCCTACGCGCACGAAGACCTATCATGGTGATGTCCATCTACGAGAGGGGATGAGTGATCTACGTACCCTTGTAGATCATACAGCAGAAGCGTTAGAGAACGCGGTTGATGTAGTGGAACGTCCTCACGTCCCTCGATCCGCCCCGCGAACAATCCCGCGATCAGTCCCACGATCTAGTACCGAACGGACGACACCTCCGCGTTCAGCACACGTACAGCTCGACGATGATCTCGGCCTTCTTGATCCAGCAAGAGAGACGGAGAGGTAGAAGAGTTCTCCGGCAGCGTGACGGCGCTCCGGAGGTTGGTGATGATCTTGTCTCAGCAGGGCTCCGCCCGAGCTCCGCAGAAACGCGATCTAGAGGAAAAACTATGGAGGTATGTGGTCGGGCAGCCGTGAGAAAGTCGTCTCAAATCAGCCCTAATTGCTCCATATATATAGGAGGAGGGAGGGGGCCTTGCCTTGGGGTCCAAGGACCCCCCAAGGAGTCGGCCGAGCCAAGGGGGGAAGGACTCCCCCCCCCAAACCGAGTTGGACTTGGTTTGGTGGGAGGAGTCCCCCTCCCTTCCCACTTCCTCCCTCTTTTTTTTCCTTTTTCCTTTGATTCTTTATTCTTGGCGCATAGGACCCCTTGGGGCTGTCCCACCAGCCCACTAAGGGCTGGTGTGTCTCCCCAAAGCCTATGGGCTTCCCCGGGGTGGGTTGCCCCCCCCCCCCGGTGAACTCCCGGAACCCATTCGTCATTCCCGGTACATTCCCGGTAACTCCGAAAACCTTCCGGTAATCAAATGAGGTCATCCTATATATCAACCTTCGTTTACGGACCATTCCGGAAACCCTCGTGATGTCCGTGATCTCATCCGTGACTCCGAACAACATTCGGTAACGAACCATATAACTCAAATACGCATAAAACAACGTCGAACCTTAAGTGTGCAGACCCTGCGGGTTCGAGAACTATGTAGACATGAACCGAGAGACTCCTCGGTCAATATCCAATAGCGGGACCTGGATGCCCATATTGGATCCTACATATTCTACGAAGATCTTATCGTTTGAACCTCAGTGCCAAGGATTCGTATAATCCCGTATGTCATTCCCTTTGTCCTTCGGTATGTTACTTGCCCGAGATTCGATCGTCAGTATCCGCATACCTATTTCAATCTCGTTTACCGGCAAGTATCTTTACTCGTTCCGTAATACAAGATCCCGCAACTTACATTAAGTTACATTCCTTGCAAGGGTTGTGTGTGATGTTGTATTACTGAGTGGGCCCCGAGATACCTCTCCGTCATACGGAGTGACAAATCCCAGTCTTGATCCATACTAACTCAACTAACACCTTCGGAGATACCTGTAGAGCATCTTTATAGTCACCCAGTTACGTTGCGACGTTTGATACACACAAAGCATTCCTCCGGTGTCAGTGAGTTATATGATCTCATGGTCATAGGAATAAATACTTGACACGCAGAAAACAGTAGCAACAAAATGACACGATCAACATGCTACGTCTATTAGTTTGGGTCTAGTCCATCACGTGATTCTCCCAATGACGTGATCCAGTTATCAAGCAACAACACCTTGTTCATAATCAGAAGACACTGACTATCATCGATCAACTGGCTAGCCAACTAGAGGCATGCTAGGGACAGTGTTTTGTCTATGTATCCACACATGTAAATGAGTCTTCATTCAATAAAATTATAGCATGGATAATAAACTATTATCTTGATACAGGAATTATAATAATAACTATACATTTATTATTGCCTCTAGGGCATAATTCCAATAGTCTCCCACTTGCACTAGAGTCAATAATCTAGCCCTCACATCACCATGTGAATCACATTGTAATAAATCTAACACCCATACAGTTCTGGTGTCGATCATGTTTTGGCCGTGGAAGAGGTTTAGTCAGCGGGTCTGCTACATTCAGATCCGTGTGCACTTTGCATATATTTACGTCCTCCTCCTCGACATAGTCGCGGATGAGGTTGAAGCGTCGTTTGATGTGTCTGGTCTTCTTGTGAAACCGTGGTTCCTTTGCTAAGGCAATGGCACCAGTGTTGTCACAGAACAAGGTTATTGGATCCAGTGCACTTGGCACCACTCCAAGATCCGTCATGAACTGCTTCATCCAGACACCCTCCTTAGCCGCCTCCGAGGCAGCCATGTACTCCGCTTCACATGTAGAATCTGCTACGACGCTTTGCTTGGAACTGCACCAGCTTACTGCACCCCCATTAAGAATAAATACGTATCCGGTTTGCGACTTAGAGTCGTCCGGATCTGTGTCAAAGCTTGCATCGACGTAACCTTTTACGGCGAGCTCTTCGTCACCTCCATACACGAGAAACATCTCCTTAGTCCTTTTCAGGTACTTCAGGATATTCTTGACCGTTGTCCAGTGATCCACTCCTGGATTACTCTGGAACCAACCTGCCATACTTATGGCCAGGCTAACATCCGGTCTAGTGCACAGCATCGCATACATGATAGAACCTATGGCTGAAGCATAGGGGACGGAGCGCATATGCTCTCTATCTTCATCAGTTGCTGGGCACTGAGTCTTACTCAATCTCGTACCTTGTAACACTGGCAAGAACCCTTTCTTGGACTGTTCCATTTTGAACCTCTTCAAAACTTTATCAAGGTATGTGCTTTGTGAAAGTCCTATCAGGCGTTTTGATCTATCCCTATAGATCTTAATGCCTAGAATGTAAGCAGCTTCTCCTAGGTCCTTCATAGAGAAACTTTTATTCAAGTAACCTTTTATGCTCTCCAAAAGCTCTACGTTGTTTCCAATCAGTAATATGTCATCCACATATAATATTAGAAACGCCACAGAGCTCCCACTCACTTTCTTGTAAATACAAGATTCTCCAACCACTTGTATAAACCCAAATGCTTTGATCACCTCATCAAAGCATTTGTTCCAACTCCGAGATGCTTGCACCAGTCCATAAATGGATCGCTGGAGCTTGCACACCTTGTCAGCATTTTTAGGATCGACAAAACCTTCGGGTTGCATCATATACAACTCTTCCTTAAGGAAACCGTTAAGGAACGCCGTTTTGACATCCATCTGCCAGATTTCATAATCGAAAAATGCAGCTATTGCTAATATGATTCTGACGGACTTAAGCATCGCTACGGGTGAGAAAGTCTCATCGTAGTCAATTCCTGGAACTTGTGAAAAACCCTTTGCCACAAGTCGAGCTTTATAAACGGTCACATTACCGTCAGCGTCCGTCTTCTTCTTAAAGATCCATTTGTTCTGAATAGCCTTGCGGCCCTCAGGTAGTATCTCCAAAGTCCACACTTTGTTCTCATACATGGATTCTATCTCGGATTTCATGGCTTCTAGCCATTTGTTGGAATCTGAGCTCACCATTGCTTCTTCATAATTTGCAGGTTCATTGTTGTCTAACAACATGATTGATAAGACGGGATTACCGTACCACTCTGGAGAAGCGCGTGATCTCGTCGACCTGCGTGGTTCAACAGAAACTTGAACTGGAGTTTCATGATCATCATCATTAACTTCCTCCTCAACCGGCGTCGCAATGGCAGAGGTTTCCCCTTGCCCTGCGCCACCATCCAGAGGGATGAGAGGTTTGACAACCTCGTCAAGTTCTATCTTCCTCCCACTCAATTCTCTCGAGAGAAACTCCTTCTCGAGAAAAGTTCCGATCTTAGCAACAATCACTTTGCCCTCGGATTTGAGATAGAAGGTGTACCCAACTGTCTCTTTTGGGTAGCCTATGAAGATGCATTTTTCCGCTTTGGGTTCCAGCTTTTCAGGCTGAAGCTTTTTGACATAAGCATCACATCCCCAAACTTTAAGAAACGACAACTTTGGCCTTTTGCCATACCACAGTTCGTATGGTGTCGTCTCAACGGATTTTGATGGTGCCCTATTTAAAGTGAATGCAGCTGTTTCTAATGCATAACCCCAAAATGATAACGGCAAATCAGTAAGAGACATCATAGATCGCACCATCTCTAACAAAGTACGATTACGACGTTCGGACACACCATTACGCTGTGGTGTTCCAGGCGGTGTTAACTGCGAAACAATTCCACATTGTCTTAAGTGAGCACCAAACTCGAAACTCAGATATTCACCCCCACGATCAGACCGTAGGAACTTGATCTTCTTGTTACGATGATTTTCCACTTCACTCTGAAATTGCTTGAACTTTTCAAATGTTTCAGACTTGTGCTTCATCAAGTAGACATAACCATATCTACTTAAATCGTCAGTGAAGGTGAGGAAATAACGATATCCGCCGCGTGCCTCCACGCTCATTGGACCACACACATCGGTATGTATGATTTCC
Source organism: Hordeum vulgare subsp. vulgare (assembly GCF_904849725.1). NCBI lineage: Eukaryota > Viridiplantae > Streptophyta > Magnoliopsida > Poales > Poaceae > Hordeum > Hordeum vulgare. Next base: position 88,540,711 of record NC_058520.1, read on the forward strand.
AACAAGTCACTTGCACGCTCCATTGTTCCGGAGAACGGAGTCTTAGTCATCTTGCCCATGAGGCATGGTTCGCACGTGTCAAGTGAATCAAAGTCAAGTGACTCCAAAAGTCCATCAGCATGGAGTTTCTTCATGCGCTTTACACCAATATGACCTAAGCGGCAGTGCCACAAAAATATGGCGCTATCATTGTTTACTCTAACTCTTTTGGTCTCAATGTTATGTATATGCGTATCGCTATCAAGATTCAATATGAACAATCCTCTCACATTCGGTGCATGACCATAAAAGATGTTACTCATAGAAATAGAACAACCATTATTCTCAGACTTAAAAGAGTAACCGTCTCGCAATAAACAAGATCCAGATATAATGTTCATGCTCAACGCAGGCACTAAATAACAATGATTTAAGTTCATCACTAATCTCGATGGTAGCTGAAGTGACACTCTGCCGACGGCGATTGCATCAACCTTGGAACCGTTTCCTACGCGCATCGTCACTTCGTCTTTCGCCAGCCTTTGTCTATTCCGCAGTTCCTGTTTTGAGTTGCAAATATGAGCAACAGAACCGGTATCAAATACCCAGGCACTACTACGAGAGCCGGTTAAGTACACATCAATAACATGTATATCAAATATACCTGATTTTTCTTTGCCCGCCTTCTTATCTGCCAAATACTTGGGGCAATTGCGCTTCCAGTGACCCATACCCTTGCAATAGAAGCACTCTGTTTCAGGCTTAGGTCCAGCCTTGGGTTTCTTCGGCGGATTGGCAACAGGCTTGCCGCTCTTCTTCGAATTGCCCTTCTTGCCTTTGCCGTTTCTCTTGAAACTTGTGGTCTTGCTTACCATCAACACTTGATGCTCTTTACGGAGTTCAGACTCTGCGACTTTCAGCATCGCAAACAACTCGCCGGGAGACTTGTTCATCCCTTGCATGTTGTAGTTCAACACAAAGCCTTTATAGCTTGGCGGCAGTGATTGAAGGATTCTGTCAGTGATAGCTTCTTGCGGGAGTTCAATCCCCAGTTCAGCTAGACGGTTTGAGTACCCAGACATTTTGAGCACATGTTCACTGACAGACGAGTTTTCCTCCATCTTGCAAGCATAGAATTTATCGGAGGTCTCATACCTCTCGATCCGGGCGTTCTTCTGAAAGATAAACTCCAACTCCTGGAACATCTCAAATGCTCCATGACACTCAAAGCGACGTTGAAGTCCCGGTTCTAAGCCATACAAGACTGCACATTGAACTATTGAGTAGTCCTCCTTACGTGCTAACCAAGCGTTCTTAACATCCTGATCAGCCGTAGCGGGTGGTTCATCTCCTAGCGCAGCATTAAGGACATAATCCTTCTTCCCAGCTTGTAAGATTAGCTTAAGATTATGAGCCCAGTTTACAAAGTTGCTTCCATCATCTTTCAACTTAGCTTTCTCTAGGAACGTATTAAAATTCAGGATGACTGTCGCGTGAGCCATGATCTACAACACAAATATATTCAAAGTGGACTTAGACTATGTTCAAGATAATTAGAGTTCAACTTAATCAAATTATATGCTAAACTCCCACTCAAAAAGTACATCTCTCTAGTCATTTGAGTGGTTCATGATCCACTTACACTATCCCAAGTCCGATCATCACGTGAGTCGAGAGTAGTTTCAGTGGTAAGCATCCCTATGCTAATCATATCAACTATATGATTCATGATCGACCTTTCGGTCTCATGTGTTCCGAGGCCATGTCTGCACATGCTAGGCTCGTCAAGCTTAACCCGAGTGTTCCGCGTGCGCAACTGTTTTGCACCCGTTGTATGTGAACGTTGAGTCTATCACACCCGATCATCACGTGGTGTCTCGAAACAACGAACTGTAGCAACGGTGCACAGTCGGGGAGAACACAATTTCGTCTTGAAATTTTAGTGAGAGATCACCTCATAATGCTACCGTCGTTCTAAGCAAAATAAGGTGCATAAAAGGATTAACATCACATGCAATTCATAAGTGACATGATATGGCCATCATCACGTGCTTCTTGATCTCCATCACCAAAGCACCGGCACGATCTTCTTGTCACCGGCGCCACACCATGATCATCCATCAACGTGTTGCCATCGAGGTTGTCGTGCTACTTATGCTATTACTACTAAAGCTACATCCTAGCAAAATAGTAAATGCATCTGCAAGCACATATGTTACTATAAAGACAACCCTATGGCTCCTGCCGGTTGCCGTACCACCGACGTGCAAGTCGATATTTCTATTACAACATGATCATCTCATACATCCAATATATCACATCACATCGTTGGCCATATCACATCACAATCATACCCTGCAAAAACAAGTTAGACGTCCTCTAATTTTGTTGTTGCATGTTTTACGTGGTGACCAAGGGTATCTAGTAGGATCGCATCTTACTTACGCAAACACCACAACGGAGATATATGAGTTGCTATTTAACCTCATCCAAGGACCTCCTCGGTCAAATCCGATTCAACTAAAGTTGGAGAAACCGTCACTTGCCAGTCATCTTTGAGCAAAGGGGGTTACTCGTAACGATGAAACCAGTCTCTCGTAAGCGTACGAGTAATGTCGGTCCAAGCCGCTTCAATCCAATAATACCGCGGAATCAAGAAAAGACTAAGGAGGGCAGCAAAACGCACATCACCGCCCACAAAAACTTTTGTGTTCTACTCGAGAAGACATCTACGCATGAACCTAGCTCATGATGCCACTGTTGGGAAACATCGCATGGGAAACAAAAATTTTCCTACGTGCACGAAGACCTATCATGGTGATGTCCATCTACGTGAGGGGATGAGTGATCTACGTACCCTTGTAGATCGTACAGCAGAAGCGTTAGAGAACGCGGTTGATGTAGTGGAACGTCCTCACGTCCCTCGATCCGCCCCGCGAACAATCCCGCGATCAGTCCCACGATCTAGTACCGAACGGACGGCACCTCCGCGTTCAGCACACGTACAGCTCGACGATGATCTCGGCCTTCTTGATCCAGCAAGAGAGACGGAGAGGTAGAAGAGTTCTCCGGCAGCGTGACGGCGCTCCGGAGGTTGGTGATGATCTTGTCTCAGCAGGGCTCCGCCCGAGCTCCGCAGAAACGCGATCTAGAGGAAAAACTATGGAGGTATGTGGTCGGGCAGCCGTGAGAAAGTCGTCTCAAATCAGCCCTAATTGCTCCATATATATAGGAGGAGGGAGGGGGGCCTTGCCTTGGGGTCCAAGGACCCCCCAAGGAGTCGTCCGAGCCAAGGGGGGGAGGACTCCCCCCCCCAAACCGAGTTGGACTTGGTTTGGTGGGAGGAGTCCCCCTCCCTTCCCACTTCCTCCCTCTTTTTTTTTCTTTTTCCTTTGGTTCTTTATTCTTGGCGCATAGGCCCCCTTGGGGCTGTCCCACCAGCCCACTAAGGGCTGGTGTGTCTCCCCAAAGCCTATGGGCTTCCCCGGGGTGGGTTGCCCCCCCCCCCGGTGAACTCCCGGAACCCATTCGTCATTCCCGGTACATTCCCGGTAACTCCGAAAACCTTCCGGTAATCAAATGAGGTCATCCTATATATCAATCTTCGTTTCCGGCCATTCCGGAAACCCTTGTGATGTCCGTGATCTCATCCGGGACTCCAAACAACATTCGGTAACCAACCATATAACTCAAATACGCATAAAACAACGTCGAACCTTAAGTGTGCAGACCCTGCGGGTTCGAGAACTATGTAGACATGACCCGAGAGACTCCTTGGTCAATATCCAATAGCGGGACCTGGATGCCCATATTGGATCCTACATATTCTACGAAGATCTTATCGTTTGAACCTCAGTGCCAAGGATTCGTATAATCCCGTATGTCATTCCCTTTGTCCTTCGGTATGTTACTTGCCCGAGATTCGATCGTCAGTATCCGCATACCTATTTCAATCTCGTTTACCGGCAAGTCTCTTTACTCGTTCCGTAATACAAGATCCCGCAACTTACATTAAGTTACATTGCTTGCAAGGGTTGTGTGTGATGTTGTATTACTGAGTGGGCCCCGAGATACCTCTCCGTCATACGGAGTGACAAATCCCAGTCTTGATCCATACTAACTCAACTAACACCTTCGGAGATACCTGTAGAGCATCTTTATAGTCACCCAGTTACGTTACGACGTTTGATACACACAAAGCATTCCTCTGGTGTCAGTGAGTTATATGATCTCATGGTCATAGGAATAAATACTTGACACGCAGAAAACAGTAGCAACAAAATGACACGATCAACATGCTACGTCTATTAGTTTGGGTCTAGTCCATCACGTGATTCTCCCAATGACGTGATCCAGTTATCAAGCAACAACACCTTGTTCATAATCAGAAGACACTGACTATCATCGATCAACTGGCTAGCCAACTAGAGGCATGCTAGGGACAGTGTTTTGTCTATGTATCCACACATGTAAATGAGTCTTCATTCAATACAATTATAGCATGGATAATAAACTATTATCTTGATACAGGAATTATAATAATAACTATACATTTATTATTGCCTCTAGGGCATAATTCCAACAGATGAAACATATGTCCTGTGTGCCATCATGAAAATGATGAACATTTTTTTGTTGTAACATATTGAGGCCAAGCACACACAGCCAAATTATTCCTAGATTGGAGGACATATGATGCATATGAGGTCAAAAGTGATCATGAAACCCTACATCTAGCAGCATTATATTGCCTATGATTATTTAACAAAGTAAAAAACATGCAGTACAAAGGACCAATTTGTATTGTTTTCTATTGATATTGAAAGAGCTAGTGCTCCTATCTTTCGAATCATGCTTATATGGAAATAAATCAATTAATTTTGTGGATCTTATGTACCTTGAGGATGAATCAACTTGTTTTTCAAGCAGCTCGAGCTCTTTCATGCCAAGTGACCTGAGGCCTTAACCAAGCAAATTTCTGTAATTTGAGTTAGAAGATCACTGTAAATAGGTACATTAGTTAACATATTAAAACTAATCTACATGCATTTGTTTAACGTCAATACAATATAATAGATGCTCAGATTTCATTTCTAGATACGAAGTTTGTCTAATTGCGCAAGGTTACAAAATATCCCTATTAGGATGTCTCGAAGAGCCCCCAAACTCTTCACCACATTGCACTGGTATAACCAGAAGAAACAAACTATTCAATCTATGTGGCCACACAAAATAGAACTCACCTTTGTGTAGGCCCAAAATGTTCCTTAGCAAGAAAATGTGACGATGTCCATAACGGAGATGGCGTATTTGGAATTGGCAGCATGAAGCAAGAAGGCGACGATGTTCACAGCCTCCTCGGAAATCTTGCAGTATTAACTCCAGACACACAACAACCATATGACACCTCCTTGTTCCCATGTGGTTATTTTCCCGTGTTCAAAAGAAGAAACATCATCTGTAAAAACCATGGTGATTGACTCAAGGGAACAAAGAGCTTCAATGTCACAGTGCGAGGCCCATATGCGAGCGGTGACCTATAACTATGTGACAGCCCGATGCCGATGTTCCAAAAGATTCCCCCCTTTATTCCATTTTCGTCGTGTGTCTATTTTTATTTTGTCGCATCATCATCGCATCATGCGCATCTTCTGCATTGCATCGGCATCTCCGTTGCCGCCAGTTTTCAAACTTGCATCCGTTGTTAGTTGCCAGTTCTCGTCGTTGTTCGTTCTGAGCCCGTTCACACCCGCACGCGCCCGCGACATCGTCGAAACCTTGTTTTAAAAGTGTGCGTAAAACTTTCTCTGATCGGGGTGAAACTTGGCATACGGTCGTAATTATTTATAGCTAGGCCGCCTGTCGAATTTCGTCGCGATCGGAGTCCGTCTGGTACCCGAACGGTCGACCGTAGCGGCACCGTATTCGGTCTACCGTCGGACGTTTTTCGATGTTTTAAAATTTCATTGCCGGGTGCTGTTTCCCCCCTCTTCTCGGCCTAGCCCCTCTGCACAGTGCACCGACCCTATGCGCAGCCTAGGTTGAACCTCCTGGAACCCGAATCGGGCGGTCATAACCGTTCGGTCCGGATCAACCCCGTTCGACCGCAAACCGTCATCGGTTTGTCCGTTGAACCCCTATTCTCAAATTCTGTCCTAACCCTCTTTTCCTTTTCTCCATTCAACATTTTTTTCTCTTTTCTTTCTCGCTTCCTTTCTTTGTTTCCGTGAGAGAGAAGGAGAGTGAGCCCAGCCCTGCCGGCCAGTTGGGCCTTCTACAGCCCAAGACAGCGCCGCCCCACCTGCTAACCCTAGCGTGCACAGCTCCTCGTCTCGATCCTCTCCCCTCGTCCCGACAGTGCCGCCTCCTGCCCAGAAAGAGAGCGCTCAATCCCGCCGCCCCCGTGCTCGCGTCAAGGGCTGCAACTCCCTGCGTCCGCGCATCCGCCGAGCCCGGCTCGCCCCCGTTTCCCTCGCCTGTGCGTTGAGCGCCTCGACCCGCTTGTGCGTTGACCAAGTCGAACGCAGCAGCCATGCTCCAAGACCGGCCCTCTGCCTTACGCTCCTCCCGCGAGACCCCTCCCTGCCTTTCCTATTTTCCCTAACCTCTCGCAGCTCTGTCTCGACAGGAACCTGACGCCATGGTCGCCACCCATGGAGCTCGTATGCCCGCGCCCCCAAGCCTCCTCGATGCCGGGAATGGAAACCCCGGTGTCGGATCTATCTAACCCCGCCGTTCCCGCGCCTCCGGAACCTCATCCCCTGCCCAGATCGCCATGGACCTCGGCCTCTGTTTCCCAGATTTGAGCAGTTCTAGCGCTACTGAAAATTCAGTGTTTTGGGCTAGATGCGTTTTGCAGCAGGGGTTATATGCCGTCACCGCTGTTATCTGCCCAAGTAGTCTGCTAGCATGGTGGTTAGCACCAGCTAGTTTTGCCCTGGGATCCAGGGATCAAATCCCCATCGATGCGTATTATTATTTTTAGGATTTTTGCCTCTCCAGCGCAACATCTTTTCCATGTATATTTTACTTGTTGTTTAGTCTATTTTGTCACAACTTCTGATTAGTCCAGTGGTAGGGCTACTAGTGTCCATACAAGGGATCTGGGGTTCAAATCCCACTTGTATCCCATATTATTTTTTTCTTGTCTTTTTCTTATATGTTAGGATTTTTTTTGCTATATCAGGATATAGGTATATTTTCAAACGGCCGTAGATTCTATTCCGTGTGTCGGATTTCGACGAGTTAGATATGTAACTTGACTAGAATTTCGCGTAGGTTAATAATTTCCAACTCTCATGCATATTATTTTTTTCTTGTCTTTTTTTTATACGTTAGGATTTTTTTTGCTATATCAGGATATATGTATATTTTCAAACGGCCGTAGATTCTATTCCGTGTGTCGGATTTAGACGAGTTAGATATGTAACTTGACTAGAATTTTGTGTAGGTTAATAATTTCCAACTCTCATGCATAATTAGAACTGTTTAGTGGCTGTTTACATCGGTTTGCGTGTCGACGTGTTGAAAACGGTTTAGGTCATAGTTATTTAACCGTAGCTCCGTTGGAGATGTTCTATACATGTAAATCGAGTAGAACGACGTGTAGAATCTCATGCTCCACTTTGTTTCGTTGTTTACCAAACCTAAAATGTGATTAGGACAAATCTGGGCAGAATTAATATTTAATGCATGGGGTGATATCGGAGATGCTATATGATGTTTCTGACCTCAGTTAAAATGCCTAGATAGGTAGATTAATTTGTGCTTCACCCCTTGCCATGTAAACAACATTTTATATTGTCGTGTAAATAAACGGGAGAGAACTAAATAATTTGTACGTGGAGTTTCATCAATATGCAACTCGTTGCATATTGAGCTTCACTTAATGTGTAGAGTTTGCATGATGTGAATGGCCATGCCATGCCTTGCATGTTTGAACTGTTCATGCATCATACTAGGTTGTGCATCATGTTGTGCATTTATCGTGGTGAATATCGTGTGTTGATTTGTGTTTCCGGTTTGCTTCGTCTCGCTAGAGTTCCGCAAGCGTGTCGGATTGTGAGGACCCGTACGACTACATCGGTTCGTCTGCTTCACGGAGGCATTCTTCTTCCAAGCGGGATCTCAGGCAAGATGACCATTTCCCCAGATATCATTACTATCATTGCCATGCTAGTTATTTCGATGCTATCGAATATATCTCGTTGCCTACCACATGTTAAATATCAGCCTCTCAACAATGCCATGATAAGCTTCAACCTGTTCGACCTAGCAAACCACTGATTGGCTATGTTACCGCTTGCTTAACCTTGTGTTAGCGTTGCTAGTTGCAGGTGCAGTTGCTTCCATGTGAAAACATGGGTTTCTTGTTATATCACCATATTAATGCTATTTAATTTAATGCACCTATATACTTGGTAAAAGGTGGAAGGCTCGGCCTTTCTAGCCTGGTGTTTTGTTCCACCTTTGCCCCCTTAGTTTCGGTTACCGGTGTTATGTTCCATAATTGAGCGCTCCTAACACGATCGGGGTTGTTATGGGGACCCCCTTGATAATTCGTTTTAGATTAAAGCTGGTCTAGCAAGGCCCAACATTGGTTTTACATTTGCCCAACATAATAATTCTGTTAAATTGAAATGCATAGGGAGTTAGCGCTACCCGAGGAGTAATTTTACATAAACAGGGGGGCCAATGCTGATGGTGTTGGTCCCAAATGGTCTGCCTGCGGGGCCACCGCGAGGAAACTCGAGGTTTGGCACTCGTAGCTAGTTCCATCCGTCGTGTCCTGAGAACGAGATACGCGGCTCCTATCGGGTAAGTCAACACGTCGGGCGGCCTTGCTGGATTAGTTTTACCTTTGACGAGATATCTTGTGCATCGGGATTCCGGTGATGCTTTGGGTAATCTCAGAGTTGAGGTTTTCCACTAGGGAATCTGCGAGATCGCGAGCTTCGTGATTGAGGATTTCTATGCGGCTTGTGGTAATTTGTGATGGACTAGTTGGAGCACCCTTGCAGGGTAAAATCTTTCAGAAAGCCGTGCACGCGGTTATGTGGCAACGTGGAAACTTTGTTTAACACTGGTTCTAGATAACTTGAAGTTAACTGAATTAAAATATGCCAACTGTGTGCGTAACCGTGACTGTCTCTTTCGTGAGTTCCTTCTCCGATCGAGGACACGGTGGGGTTATGTCTGACATAGGTAGGTGTTCAGGATCATTCATTTGATCATCAGTAGACACGTCCGTTATGCGTAGATCTTCCCCCTCTTATTTCTTGTACTTATAAGTTTAGCCACCAAATATATGCTTAGCCGCTGCTGCAACCTCACCACTTAACCATACCTCACTCATTAAGCTTTGCTAGTCTTGATACCTTTGGAAATGAGATTGCTAAGTCCCCTGTGGCTCACAGATTACTACAACACCAGTTGCAGGTACAGGTAAAGCTTACTTGCCGCGAGCACGTTGATTGTTCATTTGGAGTTGCTTCTTCTTCTTCTTCTTCTTCTTCTTCTTCATCGATCTAGGATGGGTTCCAGGCCGGCAGCCTGGGATAGCAAGGATGGACGTCGTTCTTATTTTTCTCGTTTGTTTTCGTCCGTAGTCGGACCCTGCTCTTACTCTTGATGATTATGTAATGTACTGATGTGACTCTGATGTAGCTTGTGGCGAGTGTAAGCCAATTCTATATATATCTCTTCTTTTCAGTACATGTACTTGTAACGATATCCATTCTTGCGACACGACGAGATGCGCTTCTATCCCTGATGAGGCCTTCGTGCCAAATTGAGGATAGGGTCGCATCTTGGGCATGACAAACTATGCCTTGTTTCTTTGCCTTCCAAACCTATGATTTGTTGCAGCTATATCCCAATATCAAGATACACAAGAACACTAAATGGCATGAAAATGCAGACACGTGCACAAAGTAACAAGAATGATATAATACGGAAGATAGGGGGAGGGATAGGAGGAATAACTCACTTGGTAGTTGCGTTGTTGATGCTGCAGACGCTGGGTCATTGCGCTACCACTTTCTTCCTATGGATGTCAAGATTGGATGTTGTTGTAGCCTTGCAGGATGAGCTGATATAATCTAGCGATGGGAATGAACTGCTCTCGCGGACAGGGAAGAGGAGAACACGTTGCTGCAGTCTCCATCGGATCCTCCACCACTAGTCACCTCATGAACGCACAAGAATGCATCGAGGTAGTTGGCAGCGGTAAAACAATGGTACACACACCACAGTTTCTGCTAGAAACCCTCCATTGTGGTGTTTGTCCACGACGCTTGTTCTATGAGGCACTAGTGGAAAATGGGCCTTTGGCCGGGACCCTTTAGTCCCGGCCTGCCTCTGGGCCGGGACTAAAGGCCCGGCCACGTCGCCCCAATTCTCAATGCCTCCCTCGAGGCTTTAGTCCCGGCCCGTAAGGAGCCTTTAGTCCCGGTTCGTGTCCCAAACCGGGACTAAAGGGCTGCGCGGTGGGCAGTGGTGGTGGCAACCGTGCGTATCCCCCTTTAGTCCCGGTTGGTGGCTCAACCCGGGACTAAAGGCCTAACACGTGGCCTTCTGTAGTGGTGACAACCGTTGGTATACCTCTTTAGTCCCGGTTGGTGGCTCAACTCGGGACTAAAGGCCCAAACGGTTTGCATCCCGCGTCGTTTCGGGCGATGAAAAGCACGAACCGAAGCAGAGTCGCCATTTCTCTGCTTCTTCTTCTCTCTCGCTCTCGCTCTCTGTTCTTCTCCTCTCTTCTTCCCTTCTCTTCTTCCACCATGCCAACTCGCTTTGGAGAGGTGCTCGCACATGGCAAGACCATGCTCGATGTCGTGTACACGAACGAGAGCAGGGAGATGCCGTATTTTCTTGAACAGTTGAAGGAACGATGGCTTGACGCCGCAATGGATCATGAGAAGTTCTTGGGGCTTGATCTGGAGTACAGGGCCGATGAACGCGGTGTTGTTGTCATCCAACTATGCTTCGCACACCATGTCTTGATCTTCCAATGGGCGAGGTAAGTTTTGAGGCCTTCTTTGATCCAAGGTAATGACATTGTAAGTTTATTTGTTTCAATCATAGTTGGTTCCCTTCAAATAGTTGTAGTGAAACAATTTTGATTAGTTGAAGGGGAACACAATCTGATTGGAATAGTGTTCCATAATCTAAAAAATCGTATTAGAATCAACTAGTGTTTAATATGTTCCATTGGAATCATAGTTGGTTCGCTTCAAATAGTTGTAGTGAAACAATTTTTATTAGTTGAAGGGAACACAATCTGATTGGAATAGTGTTCCACAATCTGAAAAATCTGATTGGTTCAATATGTTCCATTGAAATCATAGTTGTAGTGATACAATTTTATGCGGTGTTCTTTGATCCAAGGTTATGAAAATTGCATATAGCTAGTGATCTCTCTAGGTTCCATTGGATAGCAATATGATATGTCATAGTCATGAAAATTGCATATAGCTAGTGATCTCTCTAGGTTCCATTGGATAGCTATAGTGATCTCTCTAGGTTCCATTGCATATGTTCTATTTGAATCCTAAAGATAATTTTCTCTTTAGTTGTAGTGAAACATGTTTCCTTATTGCAGCAGTATGTAACATTTGTTCCATTTTAATTTGTTTCTGTTGCAGTAGTGACAAGCATTGTCCAGAACTCATGGACTTCCTTCGCAGCGACATCACTTTTGCTACCGTTGACATAACGAACGACAAGCTAAAGATGAGGAACAACTTCGGTATTGAGATACCAACTGGTTGCCTCATTGATCTCCAAACGGTATTCAGGCTTCGACATGTTAGGACTTCAATGGCTCATATGGCAGTTGCCTTGATCGACGAGGAATACGGTGATATGAAGACCAATTTCCCAAAGTCTTAGCACAAACTTTGGGAGAAGGCCCCACTTGATCGTATCAACATTGAGTATGCAACAAAAGATGCATACGTTTCATACGAGTTGTACCGCAAGATTCGAGTCATCAACTATGGCCAGCGTCACCTCAAATAAGGTGGACATTCTGATTCGAGTCGTCAACTGTGGCCAGCGTCACCTCGAATATATATATCTATGATAGCTATTATTATGTACTGTTTGGACCAGTATCATGTACTGCTTGGACCAATTTATATATGTCTAGTTTCTGTTTGTGCCATTATAGTTTCCAAATTTGAATGGTTTAGCCCTTTCTAACTTCATTTGCTACTTTTGAATGGTTTAGCCCTTTCTAACTTCATGGTATCATGCATTTCGACCACATATATATACAAAAAGTCTTCAGTTCAAATAAGTACAAAAAATGAAATCCCTTTTGTAACAGATCTATTTTTGATTAAAACAGTCATTTAAAAATGAAAGACCATTAGTCCCACGTGGCGTGCAGCGGAACCACGTGTCGTGCAGCGGAACCACGTGGCGTGCTGCGGAACCACTTTCGTTGTGGGGGTCGCTTTTCCTTCTTCTCCTTGTGCTAGATATTTGTTATGCACTAGGGGAAGAAGGAGTAGCGACCATCATCGACGGTCGAAAAATCAGGTGAGGGAGTGTCCACCATACATGAGAGAAGAAGAATGTCGATTGTTGCTGTGGGGGGTCGTTTCTCCTTCTTCTCCTTGTGCTAGATATTGGTTATGCACTAGGGGAAGTAGGAGTAGCGACCATCATCGACGGTTGAAAAATCAGGTGAGCTAGTGTCCACCATATATGAGAGAAGAAGAATGTCCACCATATACCATAGGTGAGCTAGTGTCCACCATATACGAAATTGTTGAAATTTTGTGATGTACCTTTGAATGGTGCATTTTGAACACACAAAAAGTATGGAGTTCAAATAAGTTCAAAAAAAATGAAATCCCTTTGTAAGAGATGAGTTCTCATTCGAAACGCTGATACTTCGAGAGAGATTGTCCGTTTTGTACACGAAGTGCATCCAATTTTTGTCGTAGCCCTCTCAACTTTTTAACACATGCTATGTGGGTGAAATGATGATAGCATGCCAACTTTCATCATTTTCAGAGTTCATTTGTAGTGCTTTTCAATTTCAGGGTCAACTAGCTCAAAAAAAAGTAAATGCACGAAGAATACCAAATGAAGTCAGAAATTGTTGAAATTTTGTGATGTGCCTTTGAATGGTGCATTTTGAACACACAAAAAGTATGCAGGTCAAATAAGTTCAAAAAAATGATATCCCTTTGTAAGAGATGAGTTCTCGTTCAAAACGCTGATACTTCGAGAGAGATTGTCCGTTTTGTACAAGAAGTGCATCCAGTTTTTGTCGTAGCCCTCTCAACTTTTTAACACATGCTATGTGGGTGAAATGATGATAGCATGCCAAATTTCAACATTTTCAGAGTTCACTTGTAGTGCTTTTCAATTTCAGGGTCAAGTAGCTCAAAAAAAATAAGTTAATAGTTTGGATAGTCAAAATAATTACTTTTGAGAATAGAAAATAGTTTTGCATTATTTATTCAATTTCAAACACTTTTCATTATCATAGTTTTGTCAAATTCTCAAATATGCAAAAAGAATTTTAATAAACATAGGTTTTAATTGAAAATAACAAAATAGATAATAGTTTGGATAGTCAAAATAATTACTTTTGAAAATAGAAAATAGTTTTGCATTATTTATTCAATTTCAAACACTTTTCATTATCATAGTTTTGTCAAATTCTCAAATATGCAAAAAGAATTTTTAATAAACATAGTTTTTAATTCAAAATAACAAAATAGATAATAGTTTGGATAGTCAAAATAATTACTTTTGAAAATAGAAAATAGTTTTGCATTATTTATTCAATTTCAAACACTTTTCATTATCATAGTTTTGTCAAATTCTCAAATATGCAAAAAGAATTTTTAATAAACATAGTTTTTAATTGAAAATACCAAAATAGATAATAGTTTGGATAGTCAAAATTATTAATTATGCAAATAGAAAATAGTTTTGCATTATTTATTCAATTTCAAACACTTTTCATTATCATAGTTTTGTCAAATTCTCAAATATGCAAAAAGAATTTTTAATAAACCTAGTTTTTAATTGAAAATAACAAAATATATAATAGTTTGGATAGTCAAAATTATTAATTATGAAAATAGAAAATAGTTTTGCATTATTTATTCAATTTCAAACACTTTTCATTATCATAGTTTTGTCAAATTCTCAAGTATGCAAAAAGAATTTTTAATAAACATAGTTTTTAATTGAAAATAACAAAATAGATAATAGTTTGGATAGTCAAAATTATTAATTATGAAAATAGAAAATAGTTTTGCATTATTTATTCAATTTCAAACACTTTTCATTATCATAGTTTTGTCAAATTCTCAAATATGCAAAAAGAATTTTTAATAAACATAGTTTTTAATTGAAAATACCAAAATAGATAATAGTTTGGATAGTAAAAATTATTAATTATGAAAATAGAAAATAGTTTTGCATTATTTATTCAATTTCAAACAATTTTCATTATCATAGTTTTGTCAAATTCTCAAATATGCAAAAAGAATTTTTAATAAACATAGTTTTTAATTGAAAATAACAAAAATAGATAATAGTTTGGATAGTCAAAATTATTAATTATGAAAATAGAAAAAAATTGAAACTATATGAGAATTTATAGAGAAAATTCAATCTAAATTCAAAATGAACTCACTTTGAATTCACGTTGAATTTTCTCCATAATTTCGAATATAGTTTCAATTTTCAGTGAGCTTAGGCCCGTAAGCCTGCTTTAGAGATGAGCTCGATGTAGAAGCTGCGACGGGGCTTATAAACAAGTGTTAGTCCCCCTCGTTGGGCGAGGTGGGACTAAACTTATCGTGCAACCGAGGAGGGGCTTTAGTCCCGGGTGGAGCCACGCCCCGGGACTAAAGCCCCTCGCCTGCCGCCTTCCGAGGAGGGGCTTTAGTCCCGGTGCGTGGCTCCACCCGGGACTAAAGGCCCCTGCTTCCCGCCTTCTGGTCTGCCCGAAAAAGGGCCTTTAGACCCGGGTCGTGGCTCCACTCGGGACTAATGGGTGTCTTTAGTCCTGGTTCTAGCCCCGAAGCGGGACTAAAGATCCTACTATATATACGGCGCGGACGAAAATCCAAATCCAAACGCCATTTCGTTCTCTTCTTCCTCTCGCTCGCCTCTCCTGCCCGGCGCGGCAACGGACGAACTCCTCGACGCCGCCAGGCTGCCCGCCGTCGCCGTCGCCCTGCCGTCCTCCTCGCCGACGCCGGACCTCCTCGCGCGCCCATGTCCCCGTCGTCGACGCCCTGCCGTCCTGCTCGCCGGCGCCCTCCCACTCCGGTAAGCCCCCACCCCCTCCTCCCCATGCCGAACACGTACGAAGGACGAGCCGCCGCCGCCCGCCGGCGGGGACGCCACCGCCGCCGTCGTGCCGGTGAGGAGGAGAAGAAAAGAAGAAAAAGGAGAAGAAAAGAAGAAAAAGGAGAATAAAAGAATAAAAAGGAGAAGAAAAGAAGAAAAAGGAGAAGAAAATAAGAAAAAGGAGAAGAAAGGAAGAAAAAGGAGAAGAAAGGAAGAAAAAGGAGAAGAAAGGAAGAAAAAGGGAAGAAAAGAAGAAAAAGATTTTTTTGTCATTTAATTCCTATTGTTATTAGGTTCGTGTTAGATTATTAGGGTTAGTAATATTTAGAATCAGGAAAAAGGAAAATAAGAAGAGGAGGAGAGGAAAAGAAGAAAAAGGAGAATAAGAAGAGGAGGAGAGGAGAAGAAGAGGAAAAATAGAAGAAGAGGAGAAGTAGAAGAAGAGAAAAAATTAGAAGAGGAGGAGAGGATAAGTAGAAGAAGAGACGAGGAGAAGTAGTAGAAGAAGAGGAGAAGTAGAAGTAGAAGAAGAGGAAAAATTAGTTTAGGGTTACATGAAGAAGAAATATTGTATAGTGTATATGCTTAAGTGTTAATAGTGTTTCTTAGATTATTGCTTAATTTTGCTATTGTATATGCTTAAGTGTTAATAGTTTAATTTTGCTATTGTATATGCTTAAGTGTTAATAGTTTATTTTTAGCAAGAAAATTAATAGAACTAGTTTATTTTTTTAGTTCATTTTATGATGCCTATCCTGCATCCTCGTCGTCGACTCGGCGGAGGACACCTGCTTGATCAGAGGGGCCCTGTCCGGGACTGGGCTCCGTCCGGCTGGTATTGGGAGGTGCTACCTTCCGGGGGGCATAGGTTGGTGAGGAGCCAGCCCGTCGTTGACCCGATCCTTGTTTGGTGGCGATCGCCTGGGCCAGTGAGGGTGCCGAGGCTTCCGGACACCGCGGAGGTGGTACTTCACCGTGTCAGCGAGGAGGATGAGCACGTACGTCGCTACATGGTTGCGTTGGAGGGCAGGTTCGAGCATACCTGGTAGGTTCTTCGGGGATCTCACTGGAGCTATGATCCTGTGATGGTTCCTTCTCTTTGGGTGTCCACCACCCGCGCCGATACCCGTCGGGCGCTACGGTTCTAGATGTATCAGTGATGCTATATGTATGATAGTATTCGAGGAGTATTAGTGATATTATTCGACGATGTACGGACAAAAGAGATGATGTATTTGCTTATAATTGAATGCATGCTAATTTGAATACTACTTTATTTTACGATTTGGTTTTTCTTATTGAATGCTCAAATTGGAAAAGTACTCCTACTTTGAATACTATGCAGAAATCTAGGAGTCCCGGGTGGAGCCACGACCCGGGACTAAAGTTGTTTTGGAACGGAGTTCCTGATAGAATAATTCTTTTTTGGTACAAAGGTTAAGAGAATCTGTTTTTTGCAGAACTATGGATCCACATATCAGGAACCTCGAAGAGGAAGAACTTCTCGAAGATATAATCAAAGACGGCCCCAACGTTGAACCAGCTGAATCTCCGTCGTCATGGCTAAACCCCTCCGGATATGGAATGGAGGTCGAGCGACACGAAGATGAAGCCGATGGGGCAGGAGATAGGTCCAATGACGGAGAAGCCGATGGGGCAGGAGATAGGTCCAATGATGGAGAAGCCGGTGAAGGAATAATAAAGTCCGGCGAGGTATACATATGAAGTTCGACAATCACTTGTAATATGTGAAAAATAATGGAGATAGCTCTATATTGTATACATATACATTCATTTGACGAATGTTTCTCCCTCTTAGGCCTCCACATCGAGCAAAGCTATGAAACGAGGCCCGACTAGAAAGTTGGATGCACGGACGCATTACACCTTTGAGGTGATATTGCCTACGGGCGAACCCAAGCTTCCTAAGAATGCTGCTGACACATTCAAGAAGCAATGCGGAGTTCTCGTTAGGGATCACGTCCCGATCAGCGTTCGGGAGTGGAACAAGCGCAAAGGGGCAGCCGATAGTGACTATGTCACCGAAAGGTACAAAGATAATCTTTGGAATGATCTCATGTCACATTTCAACCTGCCAGAATGTGAGAATGAAGACGCCGCAGACAAACTGAGGGCCAAAAGAAGATGGCCGAACTGTTCCGTAGCTGGAAGAAGAAGCTATGGAAAAACTATCTGAAGACAAAGAAAGTGTTGGAATTATGCCCTAGAGGCAATAATAAATATAGTTATTATTATAATTCTTGTATCAAGATAATCATTTATTATCCATGCTATAATTGTATTGAATGAAGACTTATATACATGTGTGGATACATAGACAAAACACTGTCCCTAGCAAGCCTCTAGTTGGCTAGCCAGTTGATCAAAGATAGTCAGGGTCTTCTGATTATGAACAAGGTGTTGTTGCTTGATAACTGGATCACGTCATTAGGAGAATCACGTGATGGACTAGACCCAAACTAATAGACGTAGCATATTGATCGTGTCATTTTGTTGCTACTGTTTTCTGCGTGTCAAGTATTTGTTCCTATGACCATGAGATCATATAACTCACTGAAACCGAAGGAATGCTTTGTGTGTATCAAACGTCGCAACGTAACTGGGTGACTATAAAGATGCTCTACAGGTATCTCCGAAGGTGTTCGTTGAGTTAGTATGGATCGGGACTGGGATTTGTCACTCCGTGTGACGGAGAGGTATCTCGGGGCCCACTCAGTAATACAACATCACACACAAGCCTTGCAAGCAATGTGACTTAGTGTAAGTTGCGGGATCTTGTATTACGGAACGAGTAAAGAGATTTGCCGATAAACGAGATTGAAATAGGTATGCGGATACTGACGATCGAATCTCGGGCAAGTAACATACCGAAGGACAAAGGGAATGACATACGGGATTATATGAATCCTTGGCACTGAGGTTCAAATGATAAGATCTTCGTAGAATATGTAGGATCCAATATGGGCATCCAGGTCCTGCTATTGGATATTGACCGAGGAGTCTCTCGGGTCATGTCTACATAGTTCTCGAACCCGCAGGGTCTGCACACTTAAGGTTCGCCGTTGTTTTATGCGTATTTGAGTTATATGGTTGGTTACCGAATGTTGTTCGGAGTCCCGGATGAGATCACGGACATCACGAGGGTTTCTAGAATGGTCCAGACACGAAGATTGATATATAGGATGACCTCATTTGATTACCGGAAGGTTTTCGGAGTTACCGGGAATGTACCGGGAATGACGAATGGGTTCCGGGTGTTCACCGGGGGGGGGGGGTGGCAACCCACCCCGGGGAAGCCTATAGGCCTTGGGGGTGGCGCACCAGCCCTTAGTGGGCTGGTGGGATAGCCCAAGAAGGCCCTATGCGCCATAGGAAGAAAATCAATGAAAAAAAAGAGGAGGTGGGAAAAGGGGGAAGGACTCCTCCTTCCAAATACTAGTTGGACTCGGTTTGGAAGGGGAGGGTTGCCCCCCTTGGCTCGGCCGACCCCCTTGAGGGTCCTTGGACCCCAAGGCAAGGCTCCCCCTCTTCCCCCTATATATACGGAGGTTTTAGGGCTGATTTGAGACAACTTTGCCACGGCAGCCCGACCACATATCTCCACGGTTTTACCTCTAGATCGCGTTTCTGCGGAGCTCGGGCGGAGCCCTGCTGAGATAAGATCATCACCAACCTCCGGAGCGCCGTCACGCTGCCGGAGAACTCATCTACCTCTCCGTCTCTCTTGCTGGATCAAGAAGGCCGAGATCATCGTCGAGTTGGACGTGTGCTGAATGCGGAGGTGCCGTCCGTTCGGCACTAGATCGTGGGACGGTTCGCGGGGCGGATCGAGGGATGTGAGGACATTCCACTACATCAACCGCGTTTCTTACCGCTTCTGTTGTGCGGTCTACAAGGGTACGTAGATCGAATATCCCCTCTCGTAGATGGACATCACCATGATAGGTCTTCGTGCGCGTAGGAAAATTTTTGTTTCCCATGCGACGTTCCCCAGCAGTGGCATCATGAGCTAGGTTCATGCGTAGATGTCTTCTCGAGTAGAACACAAAAGTTTTTGTGGGTGGTGATGTGTGTTTTGCTGCCCTCCTTAGTCTTTTCTTGATTCCGCGGTATTGTTGGATTGAAGCGGCTTGGACCGACATTACTCGTACGCTTACGAGAGACTGGTTTCATCGCTACGAGTAACCCCGTTGCTCAAAGATGACTGGCAATTGTCAGTTTCTCCAACTTTAGTTGAATCGGATTTGACCGAGGAGGTCCTTGGATGAGGTTAAATAGAAACTCATATATCTTCGTTGTTGTGTTTGCGTAAGTAAGATGCGATCCTACTAGATACCCATGGTCACCACGTAAAACATGCAACAACAAAATTAGAGGACGTCTAACTTGTTTTTGCAGGGTATGCTTGTGATATGATATGGCCAACGATGTGATGTGATATATTGGATGTATGAGATGATCATGTTGTAATAGATAATATCGACTTGCACGTCGATGGTACGGCAACCGGCAGAAGCCATAGGGTTGTCTTTATACTAACGTTTGTGCTTGCAGATGCGTTTACTATTTTGCTAGGAAGTAGCTTTAGTAGTAATAGCATGAGTAGCACGACAACCCCGATGGCGACACGTTGATGAAGATCATGGTGTGGCGCCGGTGACAAGAAGATCGTGCCGGTGCTTTGGTGATGGAGATCAAGGAGCACGTGATGATGGCCATATCATGTCACTTATGAATTGCATGTGATGTTAATCCTTTTATGCACCTTATTTTTCTTAGAACGACGGTAGCATTATGAGGTGATCTCTCACTAAAATTTCAAGACGAAATTGTGTTCTCCCCGACTGTGCACCGTTGCTACAGTTCGTCGTTTCGAGACACCACGTGATGATCGGGTGTGATAGACTCAATGTTCACATACAACAGGTGCAAAACAGTTGAGCACGCGGAACACTCGGGTTAAGCTTGACGAGCCTAGCATGTGCAGACATGGCCTCGGAACACATGAGACCGAAAGGTAGATCATGAATCATATAGATGATATGATTAGCATAGGGATGCTTACCACTGAAAGTATACTCAACTCACGTGATGATCGGACTTGAGCTAGTGTAAGTGGATCATGAACCACTCAAATGACTAGAGAGATGTACTTTTTGAGTGGGAGTTTAGCAAGTAATTTGATTAAGTTAAACTCTAATTATCTTGAACATAGTCTAAGTCCACTTTGAATATATTTGTGTTGTAGATCATGGCTCACGCGACAGTCACCCTGAATTTTAATACGTTCCTAGAGAAAGCTAAGTTGAAAGATGATGGAAGCAACTTTGTAGACTGGGCTCGCATTCTTAAGCTAATCTTACAAGCTGGGAAGAAGGATTATGTCCTTAATGTTGCGCTAGGAGATGAACCACCCGCTACGGCTGACCAGGATGTTAAGAACGCTTGGTTAACACGTAAGGAGGACTACTCAGTAGTTCAATGTGCAGTCTTGTATGGCTTAGAACCGGGACTTCAACGTCGCTTTGAGCGTCATGGAGCATTTGAGATGTTCCAGGAGTTGAAGTTCATCTTTCAGAAGAACGCCCGGATCGAGAGGTATGAGACCTCCGATAAATTCTATGCTTGCAAGATGGAGGAGAACTCGTCTGTCAGTGAACATGTGCTCAAAATGTCTGGGTACTCAAACCGTCTAGCTGAGCTGGGATGGAACTCCCGCAAGAGGCTATCACTGACAGAATCCTTCAACCACTGCCGCCAAGCTATAAAGGCTTTGTGTTGAACTACAACATGCAAGGGATGAACAAGTCACCCGGCGAGTTGTTTGCGATGCTGAAAGTCGCAGAGTCTGAACTCCGTAAAGAGCATCAAGTGTTGATGGTGAATAAGACCACTAGTTTCAAGAGAAACGGCAAAGGCAAGAAGGGTAATTCAAAGAAGAGCGGCAAGCCCGTTGCCAATCCGACGAAGAAACCCAAAGCTGGACCTAAGCCTGAAACAGAGTGTTACTATTGCAAGGGTATGGGTCACTAGAAGCGCAACTGCCCCAAGTATCTGGCTGATAAGAAGGCGGCCAAAGAAAAATCAGGTATATTTGATATACATGTTATTGATGTGTACTTAACCGGCTCTCGTAGTAGTGCCTGGGTATTCGATACCGGTTCTGTTGCTCATATTTGCAACTCGAAACAGGAACTGCGGAATAGACGAAGGCTGGCGAAAGATGAATGACGATGCGCGTAGGAAATGGTTCCAAGGTTGATGCAATCGCCGTCGGCACAGTTTCACTTCAGTTACCATCAGGATTAGTTATGAACTTGAATCATTGTTATTTAGTGCCTGCGTTGAGCATGAACATTATATCTGGATCTTGTTTATTGCGAGACGGTTACTCTTTTAAGTCAGAGAATAATGGTTGTTCTATTTCTATGAGTAACATCTTTTATGGTCATGCACCCAATGTGATAGGATTGTTCATATTGAATCTTGATAGTGATACACACATACATAACATTGAGACCAAAAGAGTTAGAGTTAACAATGATAGCGCCATATTTTTGTGGAACTGCCGCTTAGGTCATATTGGTGTAAAGCGCATGAAGAAACTCCATGCTGATGGACTTTTGGAGTCACTTGACTTTGATTCACTTGACACGTGC
The DNA here is from genome assembly GCF_904849725.1 of Hordeum vulgare subsp. vulgare. NCBI lineage: Eukaryota > Viridiplantae > Streptophyta > Magnoliopsida > Poales > Poaceae > Hordeum > Hordeum vulgare. The sequence continues at coordinate 88,562,700 of NC_058520.1, forward strand.
GAACCATGCCTCATGGGCAAGATGACTAAAACTCCGTTCTCTGGAACAATGGAGCATGCAAGTGACTTGATGGAAATCATACATACCGATGTGTGTGGTCCGATGAGCATAGAGGCACGCGGCGGATAACGTTATTTTCTCACCTTCACTGACGGTTTGAGTAGATATGGTTATGTCTACTTAATGAAGGACAAGTCTGAAACATTTGAAAAGTTCAAGCAATTTTAGAGTGAAGTTGAAAATCATCGTAACAAGAAGATCAAGTTCCTGCGGTCTGATCGTGGGGGGTGAATATCTGAGTTTTGAGTTTGGTGCTCACTTAAGACAATGTGGAATTGTTTCACAGTTGACACCGCCTGGAACACCACAGCGTAATGGTGTGTCCGAACGTCGTAATCGTACTTTATTAGAGATGGTGCGATCTATGATGTCTCTTACCGATTTGCCGTTATCGTTTTGGGGTTATGCATTAGACACAGCTGCATTCACTTTAAATAGGGCACCACCAAAATCCGTTGAGATGACACCATACGAACTGTGGTATGGCAAAAGGCCAAAGTTGTCGTTTCTTAAAGTTTGGGGAAGTGATGCTTATGTCAAAAAGCTTCAGCCTGAAAAGCTGGAACCCAAAGCGGAAAAGTGCATCTTCATAGGTTACCCAAAAGAGACTGTTGGGTACACCTTCTATCTCAAATCCAAGGGCAAAGTGTTTGTTGCTAAAAATGGAGCTTTTCTCGAGAAGGAGTTTCTCTCGAGAGAATTGAGTGGGAGGAAGATAGAACTTGATGAGGTTGTCGAACCTCTCATCCCTCTAGATGGTGGCGCAGGGCAAGGGGAAACCTCTGTCATTGCGACGCCGGTTGAGGAGGAAGTTAATGATGATGATCATGAAACTCCGGTTCAAGTTCCTGTCGAACCACGCAGGTCGATGAGACCACGTGCTGCTCCAGAGTGGTACGGTAATCCCGTTTTGTCAATCATGTTGTTAGACAACAATGAACCTGCAAGTTATGAAGAAGCAATGGTGGGCCCAGATTCCAACAAATGGCTAGAAGCCATGAAGTCTGAGATAGGATCCATGTATGATAACAAAGTGTGGACTTTGGAAGTACTACCTGAGGGCCGCAAGGCTATTCAGAACAAATGGATCTTTAAGAGGAAGACGGACGCTGACGGCAATGTGACCGTTTATAAAGCTCGACTTGTGGCAAAGGGTTTTTCACAAGTTCAAGGAGTTGACTACGATGAGACATTCTCACCCGCAGCGATGCTTAAGTCCGTCAGAATCATGTTAGCAATAGCTGCATTTTTCGATTATGAAATCTGGCAGATGGATGTCAAAACGGCGTTCCTTAACGGTTTCCTTAAGGAAGAGTTGTATATGATGCAACCCGAAGGTTTTGTCGATCCTAAGAATGCTAACAAGGTGTGCAAGCTCCAGCGATCCATTTATGGGCTGGTGCAAGCATCTCGGAGTTGGAACAAACGCTTTGATGAGGTGATCAAAGCATTTGGGTTTATACAAGTGGTTGGAGAATCTTGTATTTACAAGAAAGTGAGTGGGAGCTCTGTGGCGTTTCTAATATTATATATGGATGACATATTGCTGATTGGAAACAACATAGAGTTTTTGGAGAGCATAAAGGATTACTTGAATAAAAGTTTCTCTATGAAGGACCTAGGAGAAGCTGCTTACATTCTAGGCATTAAGATCTACACGGATAGATCGAAACGCCTGATAGGACTTTCACAAAGCACATACCTTGATAAAGTTTTGAAGAGGTTCAAAATGGAACAGTCCAAGAAAGGGTTCTTGCCAGTTTTACAAGGTACGAGATTGAGTAAGACTCAGTGCCCAGCAACTGATGAGGATAGAGAGCATATGAGCACCGTCCCCAATGCTTCAGCCATAGGTTCTATCATGTATGCAATTCTGTGCACTAGACCGGACGTTAGCTTGGCCATAAGTATGGCAGGCAGGTTCCAGAGTAATCCAGGAGTGGATCACTGGACGACGGTCAAGAATATCCTGAAGTACCTGAAAAGGACTAAGGATATGTTTCTCGTGTATGGAGGTGACGAAGAGCTCGCCGTAAAGGGTTACGTCGATGCAAGCTTTGACACAGATCCGGACGACTCTAAGTCGCAGACCGGATACTTATTTATTCTTAATGGGGGTGCGGTAAGCTGATGCAGTTCCAAGCAAAGCGTCGTAGCAGATTCTACATGTGAAGCGGAGTACATGGCTGCCTCGGAGGCGGCTAAGGAGGGTGTCTGGATGAAGCAGTTCATGACGGATCTTGGAGTGGTGCCAAGCGCACTGAATCCAATAACCTTGTTCTGTGACAACACGGGTGCCATTGCCTTAGCAAAGGAACCACGGTTTCACAAGAAGACCAGACACATCAAACGACGCTTCAACCTCATCCGCGACTACGTCGAAGGGGAGGACGTAAATATATGCAAAGTGCACACGGATCTGAATGTAGCAGACCCGCTGACTAAACCTCTTCCACGGGAAAAGCATGATCAACACCAGAATTATATGGGTGTTAGATTTATTACAATGTAATTCGCATGATGATGTGAGGGCTAGATTATTGACTCTAGTGCAAGTGGGAGACTGTTGGAATTATGCCCTAGAGGCAATAATAAATATAGTTATTATTATAATTCCTGTATCAAGATAATCGTTTATTATCCATGCTATAATTGTATCGAATGAAGACTTATATACATGTGTGGATACATAGACAAAACACTGTCCCTAGCAAGCCTCTAGTTGGCTAGCCAGTTGATCAAAGATAGTCAGGGTCTTCTGAATATGAACAAGGTGTTGTTGCTTGATAACTGGATCACATCATTAGGAGAATCACGTGATGGACTAGATCCAAACTAATAGACGTAGCACATTGATCGTGTCATTTTGTTGCCACTGTTTTCTGCGTGTCAAGTATTTGTTCCTATGACCATGAGATCATATAACTCACTGACACCGGAGGAATGCTTTGTGTGTATCAAACGTCGCAACGTAACTGGGTGACTATAAAGATGCTCTACAGGTATCTCCGAAGGTGTTCGTTCAGTTAGTATGGATCGAGACTGGGATTTGTCACTCCGTGTGACGGAGAGGTATCTCGGGGCCCACTCGGTAATACAACATCACACACAAGCCTTGCAAGCAATGTGACTTAGTGTAAGTTGCGGGATCTTGTATTACGGAACGAGTAAAGAGACTTGCCGGTAAACGAGATTGAAATAGGTATGCGGATACTGACGATCGAATCTTGGGCAAGTAACATACCGAAGGACAAAGGGAATGACATACGGGATTATATGAATCCTTGGCACTGAGGTTCAAACGATAAGATCTTCGTAGAATATGTAGGATCCAATATGGGCATCCAGGTCCCGCTATTGGATATTGACCGAGGAGTCTCTCGGGTCATGTCTACATAGTTCTCGAACCCGCAGGGTCTGCACACTTAAGGTTCGACGTTGTTTTATGCGTATTTGAGTTATATGGTTGGTTACCGAATGTTGTTCGGAGTCCCGGATGAGATCACGAACGTCACGAGGGTTTCCGTAATGGTCCGGAAACGAAGATTGATATATAGGATGACCTCATTTGATTACCGGAAGGTTTTCGGAGTTACCGGGAATGTACCGGGAATGACGAATGGGTTCCGGGTGTTCACCGGGGGGGGGGGGGAACCCACCCCGGGGAAGCCTATAGGCCTTGGGGGTGGCGCACCAGCCCTTAGTGGGCTGGTGGGACAGCGCAAGAAGGCCCTACGCGCCATAGGAAGAAAATCAAAGAGAAAAAAAAAGAGGAGGTGGGAAAAGGGGGAAGGACTCCTCCTTCCAAACCTAGTTGGACTCGGTTTGGAAGGGGAGGGTTGCCCCCCTTGGCTCGGCCGACCCCCTTGAGGGTCCTTGGACCCCAAGGCAAGGCTCCCCCTCCTCACCCTATATATACGGAGGTTTTAGGGCTGATTTGAGACGACTTTGCCACGGCAGCCCGACCACATATCTCCACGGTTTTACCTCTAGATCGCGTTTCTGCGGAGCTCGGGCGGAGCCCTGCTGAGATAAGATCATCACCAACCTCCGGAGCGCCGACACGCTGCGGGAGAACTCATCTACCTCTCCGTCTCTCTTGCTGGATCAAGAAGGCCGAGATCATCGTCGAGTTGTACGTGTGCTGAACGCGGAGGTGCCGTCCGTTCGGCACTAGATCGTGGGACTGATCGCGGGACGGTTCGCGGGGCGGATTGAGGGACATGAGGACGTTCCACTACATCAACCGCGTTTCTTAACGCTTCTGCTGTGCAGTCTACAAGGGTACGTAGATCGAATATCCCCTCTCGTAGATGGACATCACCATGATAGGTCTTCGTGCGCGTAGGAAATTTTTTGTTTCCCATGCGACGTTCCCCAACAGAAAGTGCCAGTATTCGAGGGGTATTTAGCCAAGCAGGCGAATCACTGGAAGGCATTTCAAGAGTACAAGGAGTCAGAAGATGCCCAGGCATTATCAGAAAAGAACAAGATAAATGCCGACAAGAAGAAATATCACCACAAGCTGGGGCCAGGGGGCTATGAGACTGCCATCCCAAAGTGGGATAAGAAAGAGCAAGATCTGCTAGATAAAGGCATCGTACCTGAACCACTCCGTGATGAGTGGGAATTGAGAGCAAGAAATTGGTTCCTTGCGCATGGTGGGTCGTACGACGAAAAAACAGGGGACCTCATCTGCAGTGACGGTCTTAGGATACCCAGGGAGAATTGGAAAAGGATAGTGAAAGAAATTAAGGAGGGAAAAAGAAAAGTTCACTGCAGATAGAGAGAAAGATTTGCTCACACTGGTCCTCGGCAATGACGAACATGGAGGACGAACGCGAGGCTTCGGTCCTTCTTACCCGTGGTGGCTTGGGTTTGCCAGAGACCAAGACACTTACAGAAGCCGAGAGAGAGCAAAGAAGCGGCAGCAGGATGAGGAGAATGACAAGTTCAACCAGTTGCTTGCCAGGATTAATGAGCAACAGAAGCAGATTGATGAGCTTAGAGGAGTAGCGCGCCAGGAAGATCATGCACTTGATATTACCGGCGTCCCATCTAAGCGGAAAAGCAGCGTGGCTGAATCTGAGGCCCCGCCCGACGATGCACGAAGAATGATAGAGGGCGGTCCCGGCTACCCCGTGGATGGAATCAAGGAGTCAACATCATGTGAACTCCATCAGAAATTCAAGAACATATCCATGAAGGTGGCCGTCGGACAAGCTTTACCTTCTGGCCCTGATGCACGCTGGCATGGCCGTGAGATTCCAGCTGGCTTTGCTAAAGTCGGGGTGGATGAAATCATGACGGGGTTTCATGATATGGAGCTCGACATAGCTGGACCCGAAGATGAGAGGACACTCGGAGAAGTACTGGGTGGAGTCATCCTATGGGACAAGAACTACATCAAGCTTCCAGGCTCGGCCCCAAGGACAACACCGCCTCCGAGTCGTCGCAGGTCACCTACACCTCCATTACCTCCAAGCCCTCCACATGACGTCGGCCAGCACAACACGAGTCCATCTCGATCACCGCCGTCGGACTTGGGTCGTCCGTCTCCGTCGCCGCCCGCACAGGATACTAAGCGGAAGCGTGCCACCAAGAACGCTCCGCCGACGATTTCTAAGCGACGGAGCCCCCTAAAGCGCAAACGGTCGCCCCTCCCAAAGGTACCTCATGTTAATCTTCCTATCAGACCTTATGATCGTACCCCCGAGGAAAACGCCAGGATAGCAAAGGAACATCATGATGCGCAGATGAAAAATAAGGAACCCGAGCCCCTCCTGGAATACACCGAGAAGCAAATAGCATATGCAAAATACTTCACGACCCTTCCATCACAGTATGACTTACACCATAAGCCTGATGACTATACACGCACATTGCAGAAGGAAGTGAAAAAGAGCAGATCACGTGCAAGTGCAAGTGGGAGCAAATCAAGTTCAACTACAAGCAAGAAAAAATCAGACGTTCCTCAGCTTGGACAACAGGCCAAACAGTCGATCCCACCCCTCAAGGTGTTAACCGAGAATGTTCCCCCTCCGGTGCAGGGGCAAGCTTTTGAAATAGAAAAGAAGTGGGCGGCTGAATGGGGTGTCTCGGTTGAAGATGTTCTGGCTTCCCAAGACAACAGGTTACCCAAGGCTGTGGTAGCCCCTAAGCCACAGTTTGTCATGGGAGAGCCTTTGGTCAGCAAAGATGATCTCCCAACAAATATGCGTTACTTGCATACATGGTACTTAAGTGAATCAAAGAATGGGAGAACGATGATCGTGGTGAGTGTCCCACGGGAGTACTACGGCCGCCCCGAAGAAATCCATATCGACTTTGATGAACTCTTCCAGATGTACAATGGCGACGCCCTCGACAAATCGCTTATGAGTTGCTATTGTCTGTAAGTTTTTTAATTCGTTGTCTACATATAACTTGTTTAGTTATTTCAATTCATTGTCTATATATAACTTGTACTCTATTATGCAGAATGAAGATTCTGGATTGTAAAAGTAAGAACATCCTAAATATTGGGTTTATTGACCCAGATAAAGTACATATAGTGACGCTAACTGATAAACCCAAGGAGACGGAGGAAAAACCTTCTAAGGTTTCTAACAGATCAAAATTTCTGTGACCACATACTGTTTCCATACAACTTCAGGTGAGGGTCTTTACTCTGTTGTGTCCATTCACTTATAAGTGTAATTGATAAGTTACTGACACACACACACACACACACACACACACATATATATATATATATATATATATATACACACACATGTGAAGCTTCCATTGGATTCTGTTGGACATTCAAATTGATAAGGGAAGAGTTGATGCCTTCGACCCATTATCGAGACCCTTGGAACAGTTCCAAAGCCTGCAGGACATGCTCCAAGGGTAATTTCAATCATTCTTGCGCTCTATCGGTCTCTTTCGATGATTTTCTGATATATCAATTAATGAACAACTTAGCAAATCATTATCCTTGTCGGGCAGGGTTTGGAAGCGGTTCAAGTGCATGACTCCCGGTAACTTTCCTGAGAAGCTGACCTTTAGAGCGGCTCAGGTAAGTAGTAGTATGATATACTTCTATTTTCAATACATTTATGATGCTAGATTATTATTTTGATTATATATATTCTATTCTCGTAAAGTGCGACCAGCAGCCACAGGGAACGCATCTATGCGGATACTATGTTTGCGAGACCATTCGCACGTTTACCTCTGAGCACAAGGATCACAGATTCGACGTAAGAAATGAACATTCACACCTCTATTTTTACTCGTCATTCTTTGTTATCATGATTGATATTCATATTCATCTCCTCTTCTTATATAGTACACGACCATGAGGACGAAGGTCCTACCAGAGCAACGCGCGATTGCTGTTGCAGAGGAGCTTGCGACCTTTCTGAGGACGAAAGCTATAGATGACAAATGACGATTTAGTGTAGCTAGGGGCCATTACTGATGTTCGTCCATGTAATCGAATAGACGGGCTCTAGTCCCGATAATTCAGATCTCCATATAATTGTATATATATGCTCGCTTGTAAGATAAGTTAATCTTATATATATATGCATAATTATTTCTATTTAAATTATATGAAAACTAATTCCCGAACACCAAACGAGGCATCACGTTAATCTCCCGAACACCTAAACCCTAAAACCCTAAAACCCAAAAATAATTTCATTCAAAAAAAACCCAAAAATAAGCAAAGTCTGAAACTCTTTAGTCCCGGTCTGTGTAACGAACCGGGACTAAAGGTCCTGCCCCTGGGGCGCTACGAGGCGCCCACGTGGAGCACCTTTAGTCCCAGCTTGTAACAGGGTCGGGACTAAAGGTTAGGCCTTTAGTCTCGGTTTGTGAACCGGGACTAAAGCCCCTTACGGGCCGGGGCTAAAGGCCCCGTCCCCACTAGTGAGGTAGCACCGGCTGTGAGGCATGGATGGTTGGCAGCGTGACGACAACAACCGGCGTCGGCGCTCGTGGTTGGGGCGAGACACCTTCCGTGCATAGTGGCTAGAGAGGTGAAAAATAATTGAACTGTAACAAATGACATATTGGAGATAATAATGTTAACCTTTTATGTGGAATCAGCTTCACATCAGATCAATTCCATGGATAAAAATCAACTTTTTTTAACGTTGTACTAACCTCTTAGGCTCTCATGCTCTTGCTATTTGTAGATGCACGTGATCCTAAATTAAGAGGACAATTCTGGAGGCATGATCATATACTGCAGCTGATATTCTCATCTGACTGTGGCCACTATATTCATAGTGGCAATTCTGACTTCAAGCATGGCCACGGCGGTTGTACCATGCGTAGGCGGTTCCGACACCACCGCACCGGAGTCAAGATAACCTAGCATGCATGTCACAAGCATGGCGCGCAGCCACTGTGTAGCCGCACCAGAATCGCAGCAAACTCAACATAATAGGAAATACACCTTGTAAGAACAAAGGAATCTAATGAAGAATCAGAAAATATTATACCCCCAAGAAGAAACAGAAAATTTCGAGCTAACCTGAGATATCACAGGCCACCATCGAACCAGCGTCATCCATGCCAAGATGAAAGTCATTGTCCTGAGTGCTCCTTTATTTTGTACGACAAATTTTGATACATCTTCTGGTGTCACTGTAAACAGAACAAGATCAATATCAATACAGCGCAACACATGCATGCAAAATTCGGAACCAACAAATCTGGTTCAAACAAAAAAGAACAAGGGTCAGCTTATGCTAACCTCACATCTCGGATGACCACCACTGAACCAACTGGAATCCAAGAAAAGAAGTGCCTCGGATGTTCCCTGGCATCTCAGAATTCCAAATGTTAAAAACTGAGTGGTAAACAAATGGGTCAAGTAATTTATATCCTTATATGCATATCAAGCAACATCATCGGTATCGTGATCAGTCTTCTACTTCTTCTTCCTCCACCACCTATCTTCGCCTCCCCAATCCAAGTTTATTTGGAAGACAAATCTTCATCAAATAAATTTAGAATATATTGTAGATAACAATCACTCTAATCTTACCTTCTGCAAATCTCGAGTGTTGACTCGTGTTGCGCGGTAACAAGTAACTATTCTAGCCCAGATTATTGGAGGATGTTTTTTGAGGCGGATACTATTGTAACCTCAAAAAGTGTTAGGTCTAGGAACCTAGAAGATGTCGAACTTCAGATATGACTTTTATTCAGGAACCAGATTCGAACTATTTTAATCAGCTGAATTTAGTCAACTCAAACCCTGAATATAGTTGTTGATGGCTACTCTTACCAAATTGATTCCCTGAGCTAGAATGTTGAATGCTGGTTTAGGTAGCAATAATATTGAGTAGTGGCACATACTTTCTGAACAATTTCTTATCCCCTAGAAAATTTTGTTTCAACTCTACTACCATCTAAAGTTGCCAAATATTTATAGGATTATAGCTATCTTGATTGGGTTGTAGGAACATTCTACTGTTTCCAATCGTATGATGTATGCTATATACCGTTCATATTCTATATGGGATCATCATTTTACACTTCGCTAATTAATACATCCTCATTTTTTCTCCCAACTTTGGATTTTTCACTGAATTATATAAACCAAAAGACACCCAAAGTGTAGCATAGCAAGGTGCAAATGTGCACGCATCTGAAGTTCTGAACCATCAAGCTAGCTCTTGAAGGCAATTCATGAAGCGCGTGGTGAAGACTCAAAAAGAATATAGAAATCAACAATATACTTATAGTTGGATGGGTCTTCTAGCGTGTACAGCCGTACTAATGTTCCATCATCAACATAGGTTTGTCTTAACGGCATCCTCCGAGGTTGCATCATCGTATTGATGCGTCGTTCACTTTCAATGCCCCATGCCCAATGTCTTCCCAGCCAAAAAATGATTGTCGTGCCTGACGATCCTTACGGCCAATCTCTCAACCAGAACCCATGACGTGCCCTAACGCTCGGTCCCTAGTCCGCACCATCGCGGATGCCTCCGACAACGGTGGGATCCCTAAGGGATCACATGCCGATGCACAATCTAGAGCAGCGAGGGGGACTGGCCCCAAGGAGCAGCGACGTGACGCGTCCATCAGTGGGGAGCCTCGACAACGCCGGCGGTGGAGACGTGGAGGCGACGGTGTGTAACAACGACAACTTGGAGGCGGTGGAATGTCTTGGATCTTGGTTGGAACCCTAACCCAGCGTCGGGCTCGGGAGGAAGAGATGGAGGAGGAGGGGGCACGAGTGGGTGAGGATGCGAGGGGGCCACGCTCACCGGCGTCGACGTTCATGGTTGGGGCGAGACACAGGCGGCGGCATATGGAACCCTACCCAGGGTCGTGCTCGGGAGGAAGAAATGGAGGAGGGGGCACGGGCGGGTGGGGGGTGCGAGGGGGCTTCGCTGCCTGCTTCGTGTGAGGGGGCCTTGCTCCAGTTCATCCTTTTTTTTCATCCAAGGGACATCGCTACCGGTTTCATTCGTTTTTTTTGCACGGTGCGTTACGTGCGAGGTGTTAGAGGGTGGTGGGAGGAGAGACGAAAAAAAACCAGTCGTTGGTGGGAGGAGAGACGGAAAAAAGAGTGAACGTCGGCTATTAACTGCCCCTTTAGAAGTAGAGATAAATATACATATATGGTCATCTCCAGCAGTCTCCTAAAAAATCTCAACTACCCCATACTACCCGTACCCATAATACTATACTTCTTATTCGTATGTGTTGTGCCCCACCTGTGTGTGACTTTTTCCTATACTTTACCCTAACATATGAACCCACCTGTTAAGGATGTGGTGTTGCTGAGCCAGCTTGGGAGAACAATAACTCCAAAAAACATTTGAAAAAAATTTCAAAATGGTACAAACATAGACAAAAGTTCTCGGTCCTCACAAAATTTAATCACAAAATAACATTTGTGGAAGTCATAGCAAAAAAAATGATGCTCCAAAAGTGTTGTTTTCGATAATATTTTGAAGTATTGAATTATTTTATCATTTTTTGATGAATTTCTGCAAGCATCGAAAACTTTTGTTAATGTTTGCACCGAAAAATTCAGAATTATTTTACTTTGGATTTGACTGTTCATGTGGAGCTCAAATGAGCTCCGCAGTAGAAAGATGACTTTTGACGCGAAATGAAAAACTAGCGGTGTCAGCTTCTATCGGGTAGATGAATGTCGTTGGATAATTCTAAAATGCGCGCATCGCTGTAGCGTAGTCAACATATAGTATCTGCTCCAATATGTATGAGTACAAATCGATAATTCAACCCTGAACCCAAGCTTAGATGCACCCGGTGAACAGTAAAATCGAAAAAATAGAAAATATGTTTTTAAAATTCTATTTTTTTTATTGTAAAAGGTGCATAAATTGTGATGTTCTTGCCAAATTTCAGAGCATTTGAGCATTTGAGTAGCTCTCAGCAAAAAAGACAAAATCAGATTGAAACAATGCAAAATTGTAAACTTTTTCACACACCCCAATTTTGACTTTTTTTGCTGAGAGCTTCTCAGATGTCTAAATGTTCGCAAATTTGACACGAACATCACCCATTCAATCATATCTTATCATAAAAAAATTGGAATTTTTTAAACTGTTCTCATTTTTTAAATGATTTTACTATTCACGCCCGGACTCATCTGATACGCCCGGGCTCATCTGAGCCCAAGAGCCAAATCAGCGCGTCCAGTACAAATTGCTTATAGTATGAGATGATTGTGTACGCTACACAATATGCGCATGACCCACACATTAAATCCTTCAAGAGTCATTGATGTATTACCACGACATCCACAAGCAACCTTCTCCTACTAGTCGTTTACTGCTCTACGCTGCCCCCGTCAAAAATCTTCAAGCTTGTGGATCCTGCTGGGAGAAGATGAGCTAGGACCACCCAAATACTCGAATCGGCAAAACGGTGGTTAGGGGAGGTGCTGTAGAAACCCAAACTCATCTCTTCCGAGGTAGATATTCTGTTATTTTTAGTATTCCATTCGATTTGTTTCCTATATTACCGCCTTGATACCTGAATGCATCTGTAATCGGTCTGTTTGAGTACACCTTCATAAGAATATGATCATTAGATCGAGTAGAACAGACATGATTTGGAGATGATTTGAACCATATTCAAGTGCTATGTCATTAAAATCGGTTGGTTCATCCAGCAGCGCACGCATGGATTTATTTTTGTTATCTGTTTTGGATATCAATTTCATATTAAACCAGGATTAGACCTGTTTTGTGTGTTATAGCATTTGAAGTGTACCTAAAGATTTAAATAACCCATAGTTTACTGTTAATTGCATAACATGATCCATTCGGAAACTGAAATGGAGGAAATGCCTTTAACAAATAAGCTTTGTCGTATGCCGCAAGAATCCTTTGCTGTTGAAGACTCGCATTTAGGACAACAAGTTTGCAATATAAATAATCAGGGGAAACGACATCTCAGTAAGTATGGTAATGAATTCACAAAGAAATGGAGCGAATTAGAAGTGCCTAACAGGCTGGACCATGTTAAAAATTGCACCCGAAAGAAAAAAGTATGCACTGTACAGTGTCAGAGTCTGAGGAATCACAAGTGTGCAGGAAGCGACATCGAAATAATGATTCTGCAAGCTCAAAGAGTGGACAGTCAAACAAGAGACGTAATATATGGTTTCAAGAACATGCGGGGCGAGAGTTTATGGCGATGGAAAGCTCTGATGACATTAGTTTTATATTTGATGAGTACCTCCTTGACAAGAGAAACACAAAACGTTTTAGGCACCTAAAGAGTATGCATCAAGTTGACGCCAACAATTTCCATCGAATTGGCATATACAAGTGAACCCATGCATAACTTCACGGAATCTGGTAAGTAGGTCATTCTGAAAGCTAGTTATGAGTATCATTATATGTTACCCACTCCCTCCCTCCCTCCCTCCCTCCCAACCCTAGCCGCCTCCCCCTCCCCCTCCCTTCCTCGCCGCCGCCTGAGACAGCCGCCGGGCAAGCCCGGGACGTCAAGGATGGTGGCGGCGGGGCCTAGGCTGCCCTGCCTCTGCATGCGGAGTCCTGGATCTGGAGCGGTGGCTCCTTTGACGAGGCACGACAGGCTAGCAGCCGTGCGTGAGGTGGATCCGGCGTCTCGGCTGCGCGGGCGGCGGGATCCGGTGGTCGCTGGCGTCCGGCGACGGCTTTTGCGGTGGCCGGTGCGCGCGATCTAGCGCCTCCCCTCCTTCCCTGTTCGGCGTGCGGGCCAGCCTGGTCGGGCCGCGCTTTCTTGGATTGCCGGTTTTGTACAGGAGGTGCTGCTGGTGGTGGGGATCTAGTTCGGACGAAATCCCTGGTCGGCCATCCCCGGCCGCGTCGACGACGACGCCTGAGGGAGCCGTTCCCCTCCTTGGAGGCGTCGGTATGGACTGATCCCCTCACTTCCCCTTCCCCTAGGTCTCCCGGGCGAAAGCCTTAACTTTGTTGGGCGGCGGCGGCGCTCACGGCGCCGTTCCCTTCTTGAAGGCGCCACTTTGGGAACCTTGGGGCTGGGTGGCGCTTGTGGGTGGTGGGCGACGGCGGTGGTGCGGCCCTATCCTAGCATGTATCTCCGTCCGTTGCTTGGGGATGGACTCGCGTAGGTGGAGGTCGTCGTTTGGCGTCATGATGGTGTCGATGGCGGAGGCACCTGCCAAGCCTGGTACCTCAATCTGATCTGAAGATGGACCAGTGGAAGATGACGGCGACGACACATGTGAGTCCGTCGGACCGGTTTATGCCCCGGACCCGGTATGTGGCTCGGTCAGGGCCTCCGGCTTTAGATGTTAGGCTTAGGTGAGAGGTCTGGGTATTTGGTCCAGCTTACACCCCTTCATCATATGGATAGGGGTAGCGGCAGATGTTGCCAAGATGGCGGATTCAGGCATATTGTTGTACTGCTTTGTAAGGTCCTCGAGAATAATCAATAAAATGGCTGCATGCACCTCCCAGATGCAGAGGCCGGGGGTCATCCTCCTTTTCTAAAAAAATATGTTACCCACTCGATAAGTGTATCATGTCGTCACCTTACTAACAAAGCCATTTGATTTTATGCAATGCAGGTTATTGGTTTACAAGTGCAACCCTCAAAATGTTAACCAGGTCGTGGAATCACTTAGTGACATACAAAAAGAATGGGTAAGAGAGCTTGGTTTTGCAGCATTATTAGAAATGCTCGCATTCAGGATACTCCGAGGTTTAACATTGTGGTTAATTGACTGGAGGAGGGGGGGGGTCTCCTTATGAGAGGTCACCACGTTAAGATCATGAAGTTGGTCCCCGCCATGTCCTGGTGCAAATACGTCGCACACTACATAGCTGATGGTGGGAAGTCGTACATGCAGTCAAAAGTAGCAAATATTGATTTGCATGGATGTGTCCATGTACTTCTGGTAAGAACGTACATCCATATGCTATGTTAGCTTAATATGGGCTACCTACTTGCTAACTCTTTTAAATATGCAGCTAATATACATACATGTTGTCTGGTCTCCAATGCTTTTTGTTTCAAACAAAAGTCCATTGTGCAAGTACGGATCAACCGTGCTCCTAGATCAGCTTGATTCATTGGACATGCAAATATCTCGCAAGTATGGAAGGTTGCTGGTAAGATAGCACTAAATTCCTGTAGCATTAGTATGCAGAAATGACTCTTCAATGTTTTTCATCTTTTCCCAATGTTTTTTGAAACCACAGATTGGCTGATCAGTTATCGAAAGTGCTAATTTAATTCCCAGTGATGATCTTAGTGATGAAGAAAATGAGAGGCATTTAGGCTCGAGACAAGTTGTAGTAAAGGACGAGAGAACGTTTTCACTCAGTTATGAGGTTTGTATATTTCAATTACATTGGTCGAACAACAAATCTTTTCGCATTTTAATGTACTGTTTTGAAGTGTATACCATGTCATCCATTTTTGTAGGATATTGTCGCCCAAATAAATAGTATTGACTGTCGGTACACTAAATCAAAGTGTATCACCAACAACGCAGTGTCTAAGAAGATGAAGGCAATCCAAACAAAAGGAGAAACCTGCCCTGCATGCTCTGTTTTGTGTTGATACAACAACCAATGTAGCAGGTCACAAATATACTCATGAGTTATCAACACATACACTTGCAAAACATGCATAATGTCAAGGTAGGCAAACACGTTTACGATCAGTGTTAACTCTGATAGGATGCAAGGTTCTTCGCAGACTGCAGAACATGTGGTACATACTACTGCATACCCAGCCAAGTCTGTCACAAATGTAGCCATGAACACAGCATAATGCTTGTTGTCTTTTCAAAAAATGCAAATGCTATTGCACATGGGTCTGCAAACCCATCTTATGTTAATGAACGTAATGAGATTTCTAATCAGCGATGTTCATTCGACCTTGAAATGTGGAATCTGATGCTCTCACATGTAAATGTGTCTGGTCCAGACAAGAAGGAACCCTAAAATGTCTAAAGGACAATCTGAAGAAGATGTGTAGAACGTCACAACGTACGCAAAGGAAGCCACTCACAAAACTCTTATTGACACTAGTCAAGGTTCTGGACTTAATAAAAGCCCTAACTGTGACAATGGACAACACACATTGTTAGTTTCAAGCTATCCTAAATTCTGTGAACAACTAGCACAAATATCCGTTTTTCACCCAGACGATGTATCCTTGGATGTTTTTCAAGGATACACCGCTCCCACATTTGACAATACCTACGTTGGCAATTTGCATGAAAGGACTGAAATGTTATCATGTACCACACAAGCATTAGTGAATTTCAATGACCCGAACATATCAATAGATTTAGAACCATTGACATGCAACAAGCCAACTGTAACTATAACAAATCAATCGGTTGACAAATTGATATTGACGAAGGATACGAAAATGATGTGCTACACAGAAGCTCCAGACTAATAGTTGGGGGTATGCTTGACCGAAGTAATTCAAGAAGCATTGTCAATGAACATACTTGTAAATCTACTTCACAAGACAAAGATACATCAAACACCACAAACTCACGTGATGATGGTGAATCCAATAGAAGCATGGCTGCTCATCTGATATGCAAAGAAAGTAAGCAATTTTTTGGCCGTGCTATTGTTAACCTGATTATATCGTATGTTGGTAATAGAAGTTTGTGTGCTCTTATTTACAGGTGGCGGGGTTGAACCACATGAAGCAATATATGGTCAAACTACACCTGTAAGGCAAGTCCTTCATAGCGAATGTGAGGTATAAAACACTTAGTGTCCAATGCGAGAAGGTCAAAGATTTTTACTTGCATGAAGTGTCAATACAGATGTGAAATTAAGAGCAAAAAGGTTTGACATGATCGATGATAATTTTGACGGGATATCTGAATGTGACAAGACTAGGAAAACCAACAAGAAAGCAATTGCACTTGTCTACAAGCAACACGTTCTTGATACACATGCGGTCTATACAAACTGTAGAGGAGGGCTAGACTCGGTCGAGAACATGGATTCGTCAATGAAAGTTATATAAGTGGTTGTAAGTTAACAGAATATGAATTTAGGGATGTGCTTAATCCCGAAGGAGATATTGATGCAAAATTCATGTGGCTATGCAAGACAGCTTTCATGGCAAATTGGGGTTCAAACACCAAAAACATTATTCATGAGGAAACCATAAGTGCTACCTGTTATAACTTTCAAGAATTTCAGTTGTAGATAGTATGTGGGAAATCAACATACTTACCTAACTTACATTTTTTTGCAGAGGAAGTTGCTCATATTATATGATACGTGTCACCATAGGAATGTTGCCCTAATGTTTGGACAGCTACCTTTAAATCAAGCTGAGGAGGTATCCTTCCCGATAGCCATTTGTGCCCATTTTTTGACTATGTTCTGTTGCAAACGGTAGGGCATCACCTGCAACCGGACCGACGCTCATTTCCTAATTTATTTGAAATCAGTTGTTTATCCCGATAAAGTAAGAAGGCCGGTGGATACTCATATGTCTCCAACGTATTTATATTTTTGATTGTTCCATGCTATTATATTATCATTCTAGGATACCATTTAGATAATAATTTAATAATTTATATTATTTTGATCAGTATCCTATTCAGACAGTGCCTAGTGCCAGTTGTTGTTTTCTACGTGTTTTTTACTTTTCAGGTTTACAGTACCAAATGAAGTCTAGTTGCACCGAAACTTTTTTATGATTACCAAAAGATGACCTGGAAGCCTCGGGAGAAGACTAGAGGCCACACGAGGGAGGCACAAGCCATAGGGCACATTCAGGGGGTCGTCACCTTGATGTCTTGTCCCTCCCTGGTGGGCCCTCTACCTCTGTTCTCTGGCCTACAAGTTCACATATATTCCAAAAAACCTAAGGAGGATTGCGAAACACTTTTTCCGTCACCGCAAGTATTTGTTCCACGATGATCCCATCTAGAGATCCGTTCCGGCACCCTGCAGTAGGGGGATCGATCACGGAGGGCCTTTTCATCAACCTTGCCGCACTCGTGATGATGTGTGAGTAGATCACCACACACCTACATGTCCGTAGTTAGTACCTAGATGGCTATCTCCCTCTCTTGATCTTCAATACAATGGTCATTGCATCTTTGCTTTATCCATCCGATGTAATTCCTTTGTATGGTGCGTTTGTTGGGATCCAAAGAATTGTGGGTTTATGTTTAGATTATTCATAATAAGTATATGAGTCTTCTCTAAAATTATCATGATTCTTATTAGCATGATTATCATAGCTTCGTAAATCTCTCTGATCAATTGAATTGCTTTGGACAAGTAGCTTGATATTTCTTAAGTGAGAGGGCACTACTAGGGAAAATCCTAGCAGTAGCGTGGTTTTTAGGCTATCAGTAGCGCGGGTGCCCGTGCTACTTCTACGACGCTACAGCTTACTATTTGCCTAGCGCTACTGCTAAAGTTTAGCAGTAGCACCCTTAGACAGCGCTACTGCTAACTAAGTTATCAGTAACGTACTTTTCTAACCCACGCCACTAGTAAACACATATATTTATTATATATATGTATTGTATTTACACACAGTTACACATATTAATATACAACATCAATAATTATTGTGTTAGCAACTACATTTAGATTAAAGTGGATGGATGTAAGTGATCATGTTGAATTACAAGAAAATATGATGTTGCCAATCGCAACATCATATTTTCCTCTAATTCAACTGGGTCACTTTTATTGATCCACTTTAATCGCAACATCATCACCTTACTCGTTTAACAACTCATCATCATCTTAATCATACTAAGTTAAAATCTCCTAAAACAGAAAAACATCATAATAATCATCATCTTATTCATCTAACAACTCATCATCATCTTAATCATATACAAAGTTAAAATCTCATAAAACAGAAAAACATCATAATAGTCATCATATGCATGCATCCTAATCGATCATGCCAAGTTAATATAAACCAGAAAAACTTGTCTCTCATAAGACCTAGTCCTCGCTCCTAGGTATAATGTCATAAAACAGAATAACACCTATGTCTCCGTGATGAAGCACAAACATCCAATGATCTCCAACTTGTGGCCTGCGATCCTTCTTTATTTCTTCATGCTTCAATTTGGAGCCTTTTTGATTTGCAGCCAGTCCAATATGGAGCATCGAATTCATCCCTGAGCGGGCTTTTCATTTTCATATGAACTTCTGGGTACATCAACAGAGCCACTACATAATTTGGCAGTTGCTATTGAAGAACATAATAATAACCTAGTTAGCAATGTAATCAACACCATTTATGCAATAGTAGAGCATACTTAATTACCAAACTCTTACCAAGATATTTCGCAAATGTCATCCGCCATCAACCTATGCACTAGTGGCATGTAAAGTGTATAATTTGGGCCAATTCCCAAATTATACGGGAAGTTATCCCTATAAACGAGGACACCAACAAGAAAGTAGAGAACTACATCCTTCTCCTCCCAAGTTAGATGTGATCCATACGTGTAGTGTGTCGTGTCAATTAATTTCCGTAATTCACTCGAATCACCGAAATAAGCTGTAAATTATAATTTAACAAATTTAGTATATGGATGAACACTAACTATTTATAAATATAGAATGCGAATTACTTGACAATTATGGTTGAGGAAATCACATGGAGGTAAAACGGGAAGCATATCGACATCCACCCAAATGTCGATGTTGCCTGGCGTATTATCTTTAGGACGAAGATCGAACGTTATTTCCATACCCTCCTGAAATCCATATGCCTTGCAAAGATCTTCCCAATTTGGGCACCCTATTTCTCTGTTAAAATTGAATTCATTACTTTGATCGAAAATGTGTTACCATGTATAGTTATCAGGTTAGCTCTCCTCGTCTCCATACTATCCTTGTCTTCGAAACCAAGCCTCTCCAATACATATTTTCTTGCATGGCAAGGGAGGAACTAGGCGAATTGTATAAAATGGAAATTACACGTTGAAGCAAGGGAACAAAAGTCATGCTTAATTACAAAAAAACACTTGTCATCGTTGCGTACCACAGAAACTTCGAAGGTCTCGTCAAGCTTGATGTTGAAGAACGTGTCGTCTCGCAGGTGAGGCCTATCGCACACACCCCGATAGTCGCCGCAATATTCACACTCCCAATAATCATCGTCATACATTTCCTATTTGTTGTGGTAATTTAACTTATAATTTGTGGAACATGGTTGTAAATGCATAAAAAACAACCGTGACACAGTGTCTAAGGAATTGAACATCTATAAGGTTTTGTAGGAACATTGATTCATTCCTGGTGTGGCAAATCTCGGGCACTCGATATGTCCTAGTTTGTAGCACAATTCATGCCGAAATTCATGAAAAATTTCGGCATGACCTTTGCTAAAAAGTGGACAAATCGAGCACTTGAAATTTTCTGGAACAGAAATGAATCAAAATTCCTACAAAACATAGGCCACTCGGCTTCATTCCCAGGAAACAACAAAAGGCCACTTGGGAACAATCGAACCACTTCAATGTTATATATAACATGACCACTTAAGAACATGTACATGAGTAGATAAACATAAGCAATCATTTGTACATCATTCATCTCATTTGAGTTTTGCTAGCGCCCACTACCTATTTTTCTCAACATGCAAGTATGACACCAAATATACAATAATAAAACATAATATATATATTTTGCAAATGTTTCCGCAACAACTTTCGGGGCATTACTTAGTTCCTATCAAGAATCCTAGCAAGAACCCTAGGCGTGGGGATGTCCAACTAGAGGCTTGGGTCGGTGTCGGGGTTGGGGCAGGGGTCAAGGTCGCCGGGGTCGAGGTCGTCGGGGTCGAGGTTGGGGTCGGGTCCGGGGGCGAGGTCGCCGGGGAGGACTTGCGGCAGTGGCGGCGCGGAGTGGAGAGGAGAGAGTGAGGAGGGGGCAAGGTAGGGAGTGAGGGGCAGGGTAACAACTCAGAGTGGAGAGGGAGAGTGTAGGGAGGGGGAGAGGGAGAGAGTAAGGAGGGAGAGAGGGAGGGTGTGAGGGGCGGCGATGGCGCAGAGTGTGGAGAGGGAGATAGTGAGAGAGAGTGGCGTGCGAGGGCGACAAAGACGATAAGTGCACGCCCCACCTAGCAGTAGCACGGGTCGGGCAAATGCGCTACTACTATTTTTTAACAGTAGCACCGGTATCTTGGGCACGCTACTACTATTCATTTAGCAGTAACGCCTTTAGCTGGGGTGCGCTACTACTAAATCTAGCTTGTGGGAAATGGTGGGGCAATATTAGTAGTAGCGTGTTTCTTATAACAGTGCTACTGCTAAGTATTTAGCAGTAGCGACTCTAGAAGACACACAATACTAATATGTAGCAGCAGCGCCCTCTTTTATCCAGCGCTACTGCTAATGTTCTGTGTATAAGATTTTCCCTAATAGTGGGGGTGCGTTGTAGTGCGTTCAACCTCACGGGTTTCTATATCCTAATGGCAGATGGGACACGATACGTATTTGTGTTTTTTCTACTAAGGATAAGATGATGGGGTTTATTCACATTGATGGAATTTACTTTGTCTATATCATGCCATTGTTCTCCATGCATTACTCTATTTTACTTAATACCCTAGAAGCATGCTGGATAACAGTCGATGAATGGAGTAATAGTAATAGGTGTAGGCAGGAGTCGGTCTGTTTGTTTATGGATGTGATGCCTATATACACATGATCATTTTCGTGAATATCATATAACTATCCACTTTTCTGTCAATTGCCCAAGAGTAGTTTGTATACCCACCGTATGCTATTTTTCATGAGAGATGTCATTAGGGAAAACTATGGCCCCCGTGTCTATTCACAACATATTGATAAAACCTTCAATACCTTGCTGCCATTTACTTATTTTTAATTTATCTTGCTATCTACAATTATCTACACACCTCACTCGCTTACAAATAACAAGAACAAGAGGATTGACAACCCTCTTGCCCGCGTTGGGTGCAAGTTGTTTGTTCTTTTGTGTGCAGCCACCCAAGACATTTGTGGTTGATATTCCTATAGGTTCGATAAACCTTGTTGTCATAACCGAGGGAAATACTTACCCACATTGTGTTGCGATAACACGTTCCTCTTCACGGAAAAGCCAACGCAAATCACAAGTATCATGAAGGATTTTTGGCGCCGTTGTTGGGGAATATCATCAGCAACTACCAAGTAACTCAACACAAATTTTTATTCACTCATTCCTCATTTTATTTGCTGGTATATTTAGTTTGTCTCATAGAAAGACAAAAACAAAAATATATTTGTCTTTGCTTGTTACTAGTTTTCTTGTTTGATGTCATGGCTATCTCATCTCCGGATATGCCTCTTCCTCCTTACTTTGGAGAGGGTTCCCCGTTCCTGGATTTTAAGCAAGTAGGTGATGATTTAGTCAAACAAGCTTGGGATAGATTACTAGTAATAAAATCTAGAGCTAATCCTAAGAGTTATATTAAATTTCTTCTCGGAAGTTTTTATGTTGATCTGTCTCTTTCCCATAGACGTGTCTTGGATTCTACGTTCAAAAAAGATTTCCTTGGAAACAATGCTTTTGACACCTATGATAAGATGAAAAATATGTTTGGGAGAACTAAAATAGAAACCATTTAACCTTCCACACTAGTGTGCCATTACCAAACTGAGTTAATCAAAGATGCTAGAACTAGTCTGGAGTCTAATTTTTGGTGCTTGTTCAACTATGTCTCTAAGATCCAAGGAAGAGTCATGCTACACAATAGAAGGCTTTATGCCATGGAACAGAAGCTTGATGTCCTTTGTGCTGGGAAAAAAGTCATAAAGGAGAGTGTACCTCTTATGAACAAAGATGACAACACTTGAAACTAAGCAATATGCCTAGCTAGGGGCATAAAACAATAGCTCTTGTTGGGAGGCAACCCAATAGTTATCTTTATTTTTGCTTTTTTACTTTATGTTTGTTTGTGATAACATGATTATTGCCTCTCTAATGATTTATTGTATGCTTTAATTACTTTTTGTGCCAAGTAAAGCCTTTGGGATGATTTGCATGATGAGTAGAATTGATAAGGTGCAAAAACAGAAACTTTGACGTCCAGTGCAGAATTTCTCTAGTTTTACTAGAACGTCTTTTTAAGATGAAGATTTTACAAAGTATTGATACACAAATTCCTCATGTTGTCCTAATTTGTTAGAATGTTTGGAGGTACAGAAGTATAGGTTCATTACAGAGTACTATAGATATTTTTGTTTCAGTCACATTATGTTTCTGCTTGCTGAGTTTGCTTGTTTTGATGATGCTATGGATTGCATAGGGAGTTATAGGAGAGGGATAAGTTAGAATAAAGTAACCTATGATAAAATAAAATAAGAGTCAACTTATAACAACACCTGAAAGTATTTGATCTGTTGCTTATACTAACGGAACTCATGAAGTTTTGTTGAGTTTTATGTGATTGAAGTTTTCAAGTTTTGGGTATTATCCCAATCGAAAAAAGGATTGAGGAGCATCAAAATCCTAAGCTTGGGGATGCCCAAGGCACCCCATGGTAATATGCTAGGAAGACTCAAGCACCTAAGCTTGGGGATGCCCCAGAAGGCATCCCCTCTTTTCGTCTCAATCCATCGGTATGTCACTTGGAGCTATATTTTTGTTCATCACATGATATGAGTTCTGCTTGGAGCATCATTTTATTTTCTTTGATTTTACTTTCAGTTTGACACAATCATTGTTTTCTGGACACACCTATTTGATAGAGATACCACCCCATCACAGTTTGTTAGAATACTCTATGTGCTTCACTTATATCTTTTGAGCTTAGGAGTTACTCTAGCACTTCACTTATATCTTTTTGAGCACAGTGGCGTCTATATTTTATAGAAATAATAAGATCTCATCTTCACTTATATTTATTTTAGATCTAGATAAATAGTGACGGTAATTTGCATGGGTCATAAGACTAGATGAAAAATAATGAATATTCAATGAGTGATAATTAAAACCATCATGTAGCACATATAGAGAAATTGTGGGTTAATGATATTGATGTGGTGATACGAAAAAATATGTGAGTGCATTATTATAAATTTGAAGAGGTGTTGATATTAGGAGATGTTAAACTTCTTTTTCATCTAAAAAATTAGAAGGGCATGGTTATGATGTCTGAGCATTTCTATTCCTCGTGGAAATCCTAGTGTTGTTTTGAGTCGGAGTTGCACGATGGTTAAGTCCTACCAACCCTCGCCCTTGGGGCATGCAAGTATTACTTTGAATTGTGATAAAACTAATAGAACTTTAAAATAAGTACATGAGTTCTTCATGACTAATGTGACACCATGGACATACGCAATCTCACCTCCTTATATTTGCTAGACTCTTTGGTATCATTCATCACCCGTTCTCACCTTGAGGATCGGTGCAACTTTTGCTGGTGCATCCAAACCCCGTGGCATAACACGCTCTATTGCACATAAACATCTTTATATCCTCCTCAAAACAGCCACCATACCTACCTATCATGGCATTTCCATAGCCACTCTGAGATATATTGCCATGAAAATTCCATCGTCACTTCACATGACTAGTTTGTTCATCATCATAATGCTTTGAATGATCATATGGAGCTGACATAGTATTTGTGGCAAAGCCACCATTCATCATATTTTTGATACATATCATGCTAGATCTTTGCATATCTTGGTACACTACTAGAGGCATTCATAAATAGTCATATCATCCTATCAGATTTCATATTGAGTTGTAAGTAATTAAATGTTTGATGATCATCTTTATTAGAGCATTGTCCCAGTGAGGAAATAAAAATGGGGGAGGCCAAATGATCCCACCACAATAATAAAAAAGGGAGATGAAAAATTGAACCAGAAAAAATAGAGAAGGGACTTCGCTACTATCCTTTACCACACTTGTGCTTCAATGTGGAACCTTGTTCTTCATATAGAGAGTCTCATGTTATATCATTCATATGCTAGTGGGAATCAATTTTTCATAAACTTGGATTGTATATTCCGATGACGGGCTTCCTCAAATACCCGAGGTCTTCGTGAGCAAGCAAGTTGGATGCATACCCCACTTAGCTTCAGTTGAGCTTTCATACACTTATAGCTCTAGTGCATCGTTTGCATGGCAATGCCTACTCCTTGTATGGATATCTATCGACGGGCATCTCCATAGCCCGTTGGTACACCAAGTTGATGTGAGAATATCTTCTCCACTTTTACCCCTTTAAAACCTACCATATTTTAACTAAATTAGACAGAACAACACCTAATTTCAACTTAATCACTTCATTTCAGAAACAAATCTTTGCAATAACAACCATAGGCCCAACAACATGCAATAATTATCCTAACCCTAACCCTAGAAACGAATCATATAATGTAAGAGAATGTATCAGAGAAGGGGAAGGGGATCTCAATATGTGCCACCGATGGATGAGACGATGTTGTAGCTTCCCGCCGAATTGGCCTTCAACGCTGCAGCGAAGGATGTAGCCACCGCGTATTCCGCCGAATACTGCATCTCCGCATTGGGCGTCACCTTGCTAGGGTTCGAGCTCCCCCAGAGCTCGGCGCCTGGGTCGGGATCCGCGTCGCCTGCGCCATTGCCGGGAGGCCCGCCGCTGCCAACACTGTCTGCTTTCGCCGGAGTATCCATCTGCGTATGTGAGGAGGGGGGAGAGATCGGGCAGGAGAGGGGGGAAGAAGGGGAAAAGCGGGCAGACGCATGGGACAATCAAACAAATGGGAGATGGAGGCAGGTGGCGCCGTCTCACACCATCTAACGGTTGTCGGGCGGTCGACAGTGCCTTGTAGGCTAAAAAGGGCCCCACCTGTCATAAACTAGCTTAACCTACCCCGATCCACCGATCAGTGTTTTCTGGAAAAAGATTACTAAAGACCTGATGTTTTCTAGAAAAAAATTTATTATGGTGTTTTTCGCAAACCTAACCTTTAAAGTAGTGTTTTTTTGTAATTTACTCCATTCTCTTTCGTAATGGCTGTTATGGAAGAATCCTTGGCTACCCCATCTCATCAGCTGCCCACGACCCACCTCGACCTATCCCTCCAAGTCCATGGCCGCCGGCTGTACCAATGCATCGAGGATTGGTAGCCGAGTTCGACCAGCACACACGCGTTAATCTTAGCTTGTGCCAAGAATGCAAATATAGCTCACCTACAAAGCGCGATGTACAGGGAAGTCCATCACTCGCCATTCCTGTTGGGGGGATGACCCCTGGGAACCCCAAAGGCGATGAGTTGGACGGGGTGCCCGCCCGCCCGGGCCGGCTGCTCTGACTCGTACCCGTGGTTGGCTGGCCAGAGCCGGCTACGGCATCCCTTCAGGCACACGCGGAGGGGACGGTCATACCCCTCGGCGGTGAACCGTTGAGGAGTAGCAGTGCTTGTACACGCTTCAGGCGATATCATCTCCAGTGTAACTTGTCCCTAGGGCGCTAGTTTATAAATTGCCCCACGGGACAAGCATAGCCTAGCTCGCAATCTACATGTAGCTTGTCATGTAAGCTACCCATTGTAGCTTACGTCTCAAGCAGCTTGGTATGTAAGCTACCCACCATAGCTTACATACCAAGCCACACACCCATACAAGGGGCCTCATGCCCACCACGTATGGGAGGCCCCCTTTTGGCTATCGTCTCATTCTCTCACTCCCTCATGCTCTCGCACATAGACGTGAGGCCAAGGAAAGGAGCACTCTGCCCCCTCTTCATCCTCTAATACATCTCCACGAGCAACATTGTACTACAAATACACCTCGTATATATACAGACATGCAGGAGTAGGGGTATTATCTCTCCGGAGAGCCTCGAACCTGGGTAAACCACCGCATGCTACTACCCTATCCCATCACGGATCTTCCACGACAGCCTTGCTCTCACCTCGATTAGCCTACCAATGGCATATGTCGTGAGAAAATGACGACAGTTAGCGCCAACCGTGGGGCTAGCTGCTGGTGTTACCGCGGTCCAGGCGGCACTGTCTTCATCATCACCACCGCGACGTCGTCGTCGTTTCTCTAGAGGCTCTCGTGGGCTCGACATCAACACGCCCCCATGCGCTGACACCTGCGTCGGCCGCATCCTCGCCGGAGGCGGCAACGCCGATGCGTTGCGCAGTCGTGCAGCTCCGTTCCGCGCTCGGCCTTGACGCGCCCATCCACCCATACTGCCACGCCAACTCGACACATTGCCTCGGTTCGTCCGCGCCGTCGCATGGTGCCCCCGCCCGTCCTCAGTGTGCGCTCGCTCCTTCTCGCACGCACGCGCGACCTTCTCCAACGTTGCCGCCATCTCCTCAACAGTTCTCGGGTGCTCGACATCAACATGCACTTGACGCGCGGATACATGGCCGACTGCCTCGCCCTATGTATACATTATGCGTCGCGCATCTCCGGCTGTCCCTCCTCTAGGCCGCCCCGACCTTTGATACGTCTCCAACATATCTACAATTTTTGATTGTTCCATGCTATTATATTATATGTTTTGGATGTTTTATATGCATTAATATGCTATTTTATATTATTTTTGGGACTAACCTATTTGTTGGGGATATTACCTGCGGTATGACCCGCCCTGTTGGGCCGGGTCAGGAAAGCGGTGACTCATATGTGCCTGATCAGTAGAAGCCTTGGTTCGGGCCTGTGGCGTGCAGGAAGAACTTCATCGATGGGCTGCCAGGGCTCATGAGCCAGATGGCAGTTCAGGATTGATGGAGAAGATAAGTCGCCAAGGAGGTTTCCTGGCTTGGCCAACATGGCGACTTAGAGATATGGAAGGCCACGATTTGTAAGTAAGGCCAGGACTTTGTAACCTCTAGAGCCTCGACCTGTATATAAAGGCGCCTAGGGCAGATAAATTGACTTAGAATCCATCGAGAGCTAGGTCAAGTGAGTTACACCCTCCTTGTAATCGAATCCACCATAAATATACATAAAGCAGGACGTAGGCTTTTACCTCCACAGGAGGGGACGAACCTGGGTAAATCTGAGTCTCGCTTCCATTCACCCCCTTTGAGTCGCCACCAAGGTGCGATGGCTCCATCACTAAGTCCTTTTACGAGGACATCTGCCGCGACAAAACCATGACAATTTGCACCCACCGTGGGGCTTGCGCACGGTGGAGTTGAGTTCTCGAAGGGAGCCCTTCCAGGGTCAGGAAGCTACGCGGTCGGCATCATGACGAAGAGCCGTCGCGGGAAATACTACATCCACAACTCTCAGTGGGGACCAGAGGCCGATTCGATAGAATCTGGATACACGGTCCCCTTCGGCAAGATCCACGTTTTCATCGGCAAGATTGGGGCGCCCGTACCTGAGCCGGACACCTTCACCAACATCGTCGAGCCGGCCCGGTACGCCCGTCCCGCCAAATATCAGGTCATGAAACACCACACTTTCATTGGTTTTACGCAAGGAACCGACCTACCAAACGAGCCGGTGATCCAGGAGATCACCCCCATCAACTCGGACGACGAGTCGTCCATGGGTGATACACATTCAATCTACCCTCTCCATGAAGGACAGCTCGGGGGGTTGCCGGAGGCAGTAATCCCTGAGGACATTGTGGGTCCACACTGTCAAGTCGCCATCTACATGGTCCTGGGTAAAGTAGCATAAATTCAAAATTTTCCTACGCCATATTCAGATCTTCCTATGGAGAGATCAGCAACGAGACAGGGGTGAGTGCATCTTCATACCTTTGAAGATCTCTAAGAGGAAGCGTTGCTAGAACGCGGTTGATGGAGTCGTACTCGCGGCGATTCAGATCGCGGTGTGATTCCGATCTAGTGCCGAACCACGGCACCTCTGCGTTTAACACACGTGCAGCCCGGTGACGTATCCCGCACCTTGATCCAGCAAGGAGGAGGGAGAGGTTGGGTAAGATCTCCGGCAACACGACGGCGTGGTGTCGATGGAGAGATGAGGTCTCCCGGCAGGGCTTTGCCAAGCACCGTGGGAGAGGAGGAAGAAGAAGAGCAGGGCTGCCCGAGAGAGAGATGGAAAAACCGTATCTCCAAAGGCCAAAAACCCCACTATATACAGGGGGAAGGGAGGGGTGGCGCCTAGGGTTTCCCCTCCCTCCCTCTCTGGTGCGCCTGGGCTGAGTGTGGGGGGTGCACCAGCCCACCTAGGGGCTGGTTCCCTCCCGCACTTGGCCCATGTATCCTTCCGGGGCTTGTGGCCCCTCCCGGTGGGCCTCCGGAACCCTTCCGGTGGTCCCGACACTTTGCCGGTGGTGCGTGAAACATTTCGGGCGTCCAAACCCATCCATCCTATATATCAATCTTTACCTCTGGACCATTCCGGAGCTCCTCGTGACGTTCGGGATATCATCCGGGACTCCGAACATCCTTCGATAATCTCATATAACAATTCCCTATAACCCTAGCGTCATCGAATCTGAAGTGTGTAGACCCTACGGGTTCAGGAATCATGCAGACATGACCGAGACACTCTCCGGCCGAAAATCATCAGCGGGATCTGGATACCCATGGTGGCTCCCACATGTTCCACGATGATCTTATCGGATGAACCACGATGTCAAGGATTCAATCAATCCCGTATACAATTCCCTTTGTGTGTCGGTATAGAACTTTCCCGAGATTCGATCGTCGGTATACCTATACCTTGTTCAATC
Organism: Hordeum vulgare subsp. vulgare; assembly: GCF_904849725.1. Taxonomy (NCBI): domain Eukaryota; kingdom Viridiplantae; phylum Streptophyta; class Magnoliopsida; order Poales; family Poaceae; genus Hordeum; species Hordeum vulgare. The sequence continues at coordinate 88,591,911 of NC_058520.1, forward strand.
TCGTTACCCGTAAGTTTCTTTACTCGTTCCGTAGCACGTCATCCTGTGACTAACTCCTTAGTCGCATTGAGTTCATGATGCTGTTCTACCGAGTGGGCCCAGAGATACCTCTCCGTCACACGGAGTGACAAATCCCGATCTCGATTCGTACCAACCCAACAGACACTTTCGGAGGTACCCGTAGTGCACTTTTATAGTCACTAAGTTACGTTGTGACGTTTGATACACCCAAAGCACTCCTACGGTATCCGGGAGTTGCACAATCTCACGGTCGAAGGAAAAGACACTTGACATTAGAAAAGCTTTAGCATACGAACAACACGATCTATTGCTATGCTTAGGATTGGGTCTTGTCCATCACATCATTCTCCCAATGATGTGATCCCGTTATCAATAACATCTAATGTCCATGATCAGGAAGCCATGATCATCTATTGATCAATGAGCTAGCCAACTAGAGGCTTGCTAGGGACACACTGTGATCTATTTATTCACACATGTATTACTGTTTCCTGTTGATACAATTATAGCATGAACAATAGACGATTATCATGAACAAGGAAATATGATAATAACCATTTTATTATTGCCTCTGGGACATATTTCCAACAGTCTCCCACTTGCACTAGAGTCAATAATCTAGCTACATTGTGATGTATCGAACACTCATAGCATTGTGTTGTTGATCATGTTTTGCTCGAGGAAGAGGTTTAGTCAATGGGTCTGCAATATTCAGATCCGTGTGCACTTTACAAATATCTATTACTCCACTTTGGACATGGTCCTGAATGGAGTTGTAGAGGCGTTTGATGTGCTTGGTCTTCCGGTGAAACCTGGGCTCCTTGGCTATGGCAATGGCCCAAGTGTTATCACAGAAGAGTGTCGTCGGACCCGACGCGCTTGGGACCACTCCAAGGTCGGTGATGAGCTCCTTCATCCAAATTCCTTCATGAGCCGCTTCTGAAGAATCTATGTACTCCGCTTCACATGTAGATGCTGCGACGACTTCTTGCTTGGTGTTGCACCAGCTCACTGCCCCGCCATTCAAAACATACACGTATCCGGTATGTGACTTAGAGTCATCTGGATCTGTGTCGAAGCTAGCATCGACGTAACCCTTTACGACGAGCTCTTCGTCACCTCCATAAAGGAGAAACATCTCCTTAGTCCTCTTCAGGTACTTAAGGATATTCTTGACCGCTGTCCAGTGTTCCACACCGGGGTCACTTTGGTACCTCCCTAGCAAACTTATGGCAAGGTTTATATCAGGTCTGGTACACAGCATGGCATACATTAGAGAGCCTACGACTGAAGTGTAGGGGACAATACTCATTTTATCTCTATCTGCTGTCGTGGTCGGTGACTGAGTCTTACTCAATCTCATACCTTGCAAAACTAGCAAGAACCCCTTCTTTGAGTTTTCCATACTGAACTTCCTCAATATCTTGTCAAGGTATGTACTTTGCGAAAGACCTATGAGGTGTCTCGATCTATCTCTATAGATCTTGATGCCTAATATGTATGCAGTTTCTCCAAGGTCCTTCATTGAAAAACTCTTGTTCAAATAGGCCTTTATGCTCTCCAACAACTCTATATTATTCCCCATCAATAATATGTCATCCACATATAGTATGAGGGAAGCTACAGAGCTCCCACTCACTTTCCTGTACAGTCAGGCTTCTCCATAAACCTGTATGAACCCAAATGCTTTAATCACCTCATTAAAGCGAATGTTCCAACTCCGAGATGCTTGCATACCTTGTTAGCACTCTTAGGATCGACAAAACCTTCTTGTTGCATCATATACAACTCTTCCTTAAGATACCCGTTAAGGAATGCTGTTTTGACGTCCATTTGCCAAATTTCATAATCATGAAAAGCGGCAATTGCTAACATGATTCGGACTGACTTCAGCTTTGCTACGGGAGAGAAAGTCTCATCGTAGTCAACTCCTTGAATTTTTCGAAAACCCTTCGCGACAAGTCGAGCTTTGTAAACGGTCACATTACCGTTTGCGTCAGTCTTCTTCTTGAAGATCCATTTATTTTCTATGGCTCGTCGATCATCGGGCAAGTCCACCAAAGCCCATACTTTGTTCTGATACATGGATCCTATCTCGGATTTCAGAGCCTCAAGCCATTTGTTGGAATCCGGACCCGCCATTGCTTCTTCATAGTTCGAAGGTTCACTGTTGTCTAACAACATGATTTCCATCACAGGGTTGCCGAACCACTCCGGTGCGGAGCGTACCCTTGTGGACCTTCGTGGTTCAGTAGCAACTTGATCCGAAGCTTCATGATCATCATCATTAACTTCCTCTTCAGTTGGCGTAGGCGCCACAGGAACAATTTCCCGTGCTGCGCTACTCTCCGGTTCGAGAGGGGGTGTAATTACCTCATCAAGTTCTACTTTCCTCCAACTTACTTCTTTCGAGAGAAACTCTTTCTCTAGAAAGTATCCGTTCTTGGCAACAAAGGTTTTACCTTCGGATCTAAGATAGAAGGTATACCCAATAGTTCCCTTAGGGTATCCTATGAATACACATTTCTCCGCATTGGGTTCGAGCTTTTCTGGTTGAAGTTTCTTCACATAAGCATTGCAGCCCCAAACTTTTAGAAACGACAACTTAGGTTTCTAGCCAAACCATAGTTCATATGGTGTCGTCTCAACGGATTTAGTGGTGCCCTATTTAAAGTGAATGCTGCAGTTTCTAATGCGTATCCCCAAAATGATAGCGGTAAGTCGGTAAGAGACATCATAGATTGTACCATATCTAATAAAGTGCGATTACGACGTTCAGACACTCCATTGTGTTGCAGTGTGCCAGGAAGCGTCAGTTGTGAAACAATTCCACACTTCCTTGGTGTGTGCCAAACTCGTGACTCAAATATTCTCCTCCATGATCAGATCGTAGACACTTAATTTTTCTGTCACGTTGATTCTCAACCTCACTGTTAAATTCCTTGAACTTTTCAAACGTCTCAGATTTGTGCTTCATCAAGTAGATATACCCATACCTACTCAAATCATCGATGAGAGTGAGAACATAATGGTAGCCACCGCGAGCTTCAACGTTCATTGGACCACACACATTAGTATGTATTATTTCCAATAAGTTGGTCACTCTCTCCATTATCCCTGAGAATGGAGTCTTAGTCATCTTGCCCATGAGGCATGGTTCGCATGTGTCAAATGATTCAAAGTCAAGAGACTCTAATAGTCCATCAGTATGGAGCTTTTTCATGCGCTTAACACCGATATGACCAAGGCGGCAGTGCCACAAGTATGTGGGACTATCATTATCAACTTTACATCTTTTGGTACTCACACTATGAATATGTGTAACATCACGATCGAGATTCATCAAGAATAAACCATTCACCAGCGGAGCATGACCATAAAACATATCACTCATATAAATAGAACAATCATTATTCTCTGACTTAAATAAGTAGCCGTCTCGCATTAAGCAAGACCCTGATACAATATTCATGATCAAAGCTGGTACTAAATAACAATTATTAAGGTTGAAAACTAATCCCGACAGTAGATGTAGAGGCAACATGCCGACGGCGATCACATCGACCTTGGAGCCATTCCCGACGCGCATCGTCACCTCGTCCTTGGCCAGTCTCCGCTTATTCCGCAGTTCCTGCTTTAAGTTGCAAATGTGAGCAAAATCACCGGTATCAAATACCCAGGAGCTACTACGAGCGCTGGTAAGGTACACATCAATAACATGTATATCATATATACCTTTAACGTTGCCGGCCTTCTTGTCCGCTAAGTACTTGGGACAGTTCCAATTCTAGTGACCTTTATCCTTGCAATAGAAGCACTCAGTCTCAGGCTTGGGTCCATTCTTTTTCTTCTTCCTGGTATCTGGCTTACCGGGCGCGGCAACGGCTTTGCCGTATTTCTTGAAGTTCTTCTTACCCTTGCCCTTCTTAAAACTGGTGGTCTTATTGACCATCAACACTTGATGCTCTTTCTTGATTTCTACTTCTGCAGATTTGAACATCGAGTACAACTCGGGAATGGTCTTTTCCATCCCTTGCATGTTGTTGTTCAACACAAAACCCTTGTAGCTTGGTGGGAGAGACTGGAGGATTCTGTCAATTATAGCGTCATCCGGACGTTTGACTCCAAGTGAAGTCAGACGACCGTGTAACCGAGACATTTTGAGTGTATGCTCACTGACAGAACTGTTCTCCTCCATCTTACAGCTAAAGAACTTGTCGGAGAATTCATATCTCTCGACACGGGCATGAGCTTGAAAAACTAGTTTCAGCTCTTGGAACATCTCATATGCACCATGTTGCTCAAAACGCCTTTGGAGCCCCGTTTCCAAACTGTATAACATGCCACACCTAACCAGAGAGTAGTCATCACTTTGCATTTTCCAGACGTTCAGAATGTCCTGGGTTGCTGCGGGAACAGGAGGGTCACCTAGCGGCGCATCAAGGACATAAGCCTTTTTAGCTGCTTCGAGGTTGAGCTTCAAGTTGCGAACCTAGTCCGCATAGTCTACCATCATCTTTCAGCTTGTTTTTCTCTAGGAATGCGTTGAAATGGAGGTTGACGTTGGCCATCTACAATATTTATAAAAACAACCTTTAGACTAAGTTCATGACAATTAAGTTCATTTAATCAAATTAAGTATGAACTCCCACTTAAATCGACATCCCTCTAGTCATCTAAGTGATACATGATCCATGTCGACTAACCCGTGTCCGATCATCACGTGAGACGGACTAGTCGTCATGGTGAGCAACTTCATGTTGATCGTATTCAACCATACGACTCATGTTCTACCTTTCGGTCTCTTGTATTCGAGGTCATGTCTATACATGCTAAGCTCGTCGATTCAACCTAAGTGTTTCGCGTGCGTAAATCTGGCTTACACCCGTTGTATGCGAACGCTAGAATCTATAACACCCGATCATCACGTGGTGCTTCGAGACAATGATCCTTCGCAACGGTGCACACTTAGGGGAATACATTCTCGAAATTTTTAAGAGGGATCATCTTATTATGCTACCGTCGTTCTAAGCAATAAGATGAAAAACATGATAAACATCACATGCAATCATATAGTGACATGATATGGCCATTATCATCTTCGCTCTTTCGATCTCCATCTTCGGGCATCGCATGATCATCATTGTCACTGGCGTGACACCATGATCTCCATCATCGTGTCTCCGTGAAGTCGTCACGCTAACTACTACTACTACTACTATAGCTAACCGTTAGCAGTGAAGTAAAAGTAGTAAACACATGGCGTTGCATCTCATACAATAAATTAAGACAACTCCTATGGCTCCTGCCGGTTGTCATACTCATCGACATGCAAGTCATGAATCCTATTACAATAACATGATCATCTCATACATCACACATATAACATCACAACTTAGGCCATATCACATCACATGTCAAACCATGCAAAAACAAATTAGACGTCCTCTAATTGTTGTTGCAAGTTTTACGTGGCTGATTTGGGTTTCTAGCAAGAACGCCATCTTACCTACGTGACAACCACAACGATGATATGCCAAAGCTATTTACAATTCGTAAGGACCATTTTCATCAAATCCAATCCGACTAGAGTGGGAGAGACAGACACCCGCTAGCCACCTTTATGCACAGTGTGCATGTCTGCCGGTGGAACCTGTCTGACGTAAGCGTACGTGTAAGGTCGGTCCGGGCCACTTCGTCCCACAATACCGCCGGAAAAGAATAAGACTAGTAGCGGGAAGCAATTGAAAAATCAGCGCCCATAACCTTTTGTGTTCTACTCATGCATAGAATCTACTCATAGAAAACCTGGCTCTGATACCACTGTTGGGTAATGTAGCATAAATTCAAAATTTTCCTACGCCATATTCAGATCTTCCTATGGAGAGATGAGCAACGATATAGGGGTGAGTGAATATTCATACCTATGAAGATTGCTAAGCGGAACCGTTGCTAGAACACGGTTGATGGAGTCGTACTCGCGATGATTCATCGCGGTGTGATTCTGATCTAGTGCCGAACCACGGCACCTCCGCGTTCAACACACGTGCAGCCCGGTGACGTCTCCCGCACCTTGATCCAGCAAGGAGGAGGGAGAGGTTGGGGAAGATCTCCGACAGCATGATGGCATGGTGTCGATGGAGAGACGAGTTCTCCCGGCAGGCCTTCGCCAAGCACCGTGGGAGAGGAGGAAGAAGAAGAGCAGGGCTGCGCCAAGAGAGAGATGGAAAAACCGTATCTCCAAAGGCCAAAACCCCCACTATATATAGGGGGAAGGCAGGGGTGGCGCCTCCTTTAGGGTTTCCCCCTTGGGTGGCGGCAGCCCTGGATGGGAGAGGGGGGCGGCGGCTAGGGAGGAGAGGTGGTGGCGCACCCCTAGGTGGCCCTTAGGCCCACCAGCGCCTAGGGTTTCCCCTCCCTCCCTCTCTGGTGCGCTTGGGCTGAGTGTGGGGGGGTGAACCAGCCCACCTAGGGGCTGGTTCCCTCCCGCACTTGGCCCATGTAGCCTTCCGGGGCTTGTGGCCCCTCCCGGTGGTCCCGACACTTTGCGGTGGTGCCCGAAACATTTCCGGCGTCCAAACCCATCCATACTATATATCAATCTTTACCTCCGGACCATTCCGGACCTCCTCGTGACGTCCGGGATCTCATCCGGGACTCCGAACATCCTTCGGTAACCTCGTATAACAATTCCCGATAACCCTAGCGTCATCGAATCTTAAGTGTGTAGACCCTACGGGTTCGGGAATCATATAAACATGACCGAGACACTCTCCGGCCAATAACCATCAGCGGGATCTGGATACCCATGGTGGCTCCCACATGTTCCACGATGATCTCATCGGATGAACCACGGTGTCAAGGATTCAATCAATCTCGTATACAATTCCCTTTGTTTGTCGGTATAGAACTTGCCCGAGATTCGATCATCGATATACCTATACCTTGTTCAATCTCGTTACCCGTAAGTCTCTTTACTCGTTCCGTAGCACGTCATCCTGTGACTAACTCCTTAGTCAGATTGAGCTCATGATGGTGTTCTACCGAGTGGGCCTAGAGATACCTCTCCGTCACACGGAGTGACAAATCTTGATCTCGATTCGTACCAGCCCAACAGACACTTTCGGAGGTACCCGTAGTGCACCTTTATAGTCACCCAGTTACGTTGTGACGTTTGATACACCCGAAGAACTCCTACGGTATCCAGGAGTTGCACAATCTCATGATCGAAGGAAAAGACACTTGACATTAGAAAAGCTTTAGCATACGAACAACACGATCTAGTGCTATGCTTAGGATTGGGTCTTGTCCATCACATCATTCTCCCAATGATGTGATGTCGTTATCAATAACATCTAATGTCCATGATCAGGAAACCATGATCATCTATTGATCAACGAGCTAGCCAACTAGAGGCTTGCTAGGGACACATTGTGATCTATTTATTCACACATGTATTACTGTTTCCCGTTAATACAATTATAGCATGAACAATAGACGATTATCATGAACAAGGAAATATGATAATAACCATTTTATTATTACCTCTAGGGCATATTTCCAACACATGGCGAGGGCAGTGCCGCCTTAGCCAAACACAGCGGGTAACAACGAAGCCAACGGATCGGGGAAGGCTCCACCTCAAGCCATGGCGGATCTGGTAGCAGAGATAGCAGAACTCATGGCGATCACTGTGATGGCGGAGAACCAGGAAACGGTCAACGCCGAACTGACGAAACTAAGGGAGGAGATGGCCAAGATCGAACGTGACATCGAAGAAGAAGCCGCCATGATGGCAAAATAGCGGGCCCAGATCACCGTGGAGACAGAGCGGCTGAACACGGAGGGATGGCGGCTTGAGAGACAGCAGCGTGCCTCTGATGCGATCCACCACAGGAGGCATCACGGCTTCCTGCTGGCTGATTTAAACCCAACTCGGCTCTTCGACAGCCCACATACCCCTGGGATGGAGCCGAATCGGCCGTGGCAGGCCGCCCCCAGAGGCGATCTGGCTCGGCCACCGCTTAACCCATAGCCGCCTCAGCCGATGGAGGCTCATGCACCCCGTTTCCAGACACCGCGGGGTTACTTCTCGAACCCCGTTGACAACATGCTAGCAGCAACCCGCCACCTTGAATATCTCCCCATTCACGGAAACTCTCCGGCCGAAGTGGAGGCGAGCAACGCCATCGAGATGCTGAAAACAGCGGTAGTGCAACATGCACAATATTCCTATAGCCGCAAGCGGCTACACTCCATGCCCCAGGCGAGTCACACCATAAGCTGCCATGATGACCCGCCCGCAGTGACCAGCGGGCAACAACGTCTGCCGCACATCAATCCGCTCGGGATGCCCGACACACGGGCTCAGGATCTTGTGGATGCGGCGCGAGCCGCCCGCATGATGGAAACAACGGCCGCGGCGGGTCAGGGTTATTCGACTTACACCTTGCCTTCTCCCACGCTCACCGAAACAGGTGGCAGGCACGTCGGGGTGCCCTGTCTAGCACCCACCCTTCGCAACGAGCATATGTAGAAATATTTCAAAGGACCACGGAAGGTACCCAATTACACGCCAGACCTCGAGCCAGGTGCATGGATCGAGAGTTACGAGCTTGGGATGGATATGCTCGATGTGAGTGAGGCGGTCTACGCTAAGTATTTCACCATGATGCTCGAAGGAACAGCGCACACATGGTTGAAGAACCTGCCGCCCAACTCCATCAACACCTGAGCCGAGTTGAAGGAATGCTTCGTCAAAAATTTCAGAGCAACTTGCAAGCTCCCGATGACCATCGTCGACCTACAACACTCTGTCCGGCGTCCGGATGAGTCCGCCCATCATTGGACGCGGCGAGTTGCAGAAGTAATCCATTCATCGGATGGCATCTCGGCGGCTTAGGCCGTGCTGATCCTAGAGAAAAATTGTCACTACGAGCCTTTGGTGCTGAAGCTTGGGCGACTCAAACGTAAGGTGCAGGACATGGGAGAATTGATGGACACCCTGACCAGGTATGCTGAATCAGACGACACTAAAGATCCCGGGGAGGATGACGACAAAGTTAGCACCGCCAGGAGAGGCGAGTCGTCAAAGGGCCACTCTCAGTTCAAGGGCGAGGCAACCACAACCCCGCAGGACAAGGTAAAAGGAGGCAGCAGGAAGGCGTCACAGATTTCGTCGTAACACTAATGCTGGCAAACGGGAACCAGCGTCAGAAGAAAAGGGGCTTCATCGTGAAGAAACCACACAATTATCATGAGATGCTCAAAGGCCCTTGCCCACAACACGCCACCGCGGAAGGTCCGTCTACCCATTCTTGGGAGGATTGCTATGTGATGCAGGAGTTCCGCGCTGAGGCGCTCAAAAATGGTCATGGAGGCAACCAGGGCGGACACCAGGAACAATTTGGCATGCCCGGATCACACCGAAACCCGTTTGGTGGATTTCCCAACCCGGACACGCAGGGAGGGTCGCAGTCTAATGCCGGGCATTACCAAGTTCAAAAGAGTCAGCGGTACAATGCGCAGGGCGTTTTTCAGCAACTGCCTCCGCAAGGCGGCTCCCAGCGGCAGGATGACGATGGCAGCTTCCAGAAATCCTAAGCGCTTAAACAACGGGTAGTATCATGTGTTCACCACCAGCACTTGCAAAAGGGACCGGAAGGTAAAACACACAACCTTCAACATGATTGAGCCGGCACTCCAGAGGTACCTTAATTGGTCTGAGCAACCCATTGTTTGGAGTAGGGAGGATCACCCGCCCCGAATCGATAACCCTAGCAACTTGGCTTTAGTCGTGGCGCCCCAGGTTGGGGGCTACACCCTTTCCAAGGTCCTTATGGATGGCGGCAGCAGCATTAATATCCTATATTTCGATACCTTTAGGCGGATGAATTTCTCAGAGGGAAATTTGATGCCATCCTCCACGGTCTTCCACGACATTGTTCCGGGTAAGTCGGCATACCCTGTTGGACGGATCAAGCTTAATGTAGCTTTTAGCATGGAGTCTAATTACAGGAGCGAGTCCCTCATGTTTGATGTGGTCAAAATCAATAGTCCTTACCACGCGCTGTTCGGAAGGCCGGCTTACACTCGTTTCATGGCCCGCCCGTGCTACGTCTACCTCAAACTCAAGATGCCGGGCCCTAAGGGAACTATCACGATCAACCGTGACAGGAAAATATCTCAAGAATGTGAGGAAGGACACGCGGCTTATGCTGAGTTGGCTTGCGCAGCCGAGGAACTCAAGTTTCATCAAGCTAATGTTGACCCGGCAGATATGACACCGCTCAAGAGGCCCACAATCAATTCAGAGCCTCCCCTCAAGTTTAAACCGAAGGATGACACGAAGTTGATAGATTTCATGCCTGGCGACTCATCCAAGCAGTTCACCATCGGGACGGGTCTGGATCCCAAATAGGAAAGCGCGCTCATCGAATTCATCCGTGAGAATCGGGACATCTTCGCATGGAAGCCTTCTGACATGCTAGGTGTAGCGAGAGAATTCGCTGAGCACCACCTTAATATTGACCCCAAAATAAAATTGGTTTGGTAGTATCTTCGCCGGTTTAACGAAGAACGGTGTAAAGCAATTGGGGACGAAGTCGTCCGGCTCTTGGCCGCCGGGTTCATTGTTGAGGTTTTTCATCCTGAGTGGTTGGCTAATCCGGTTTTGGTACTCAATAAGAATGGTACCTTCCACATGTGCATTGACTACACCGACCTCAACAGGGCCTGCCCAAAGTACCCTTTCGCCCTCCCTCACATTGATCAAATCATTGAGTCTATGGCGGGTTGTGAGCGACTATGTTTTCTGGATGCTTACTCAGGGTACCACTAGATCAAGATGGCTCTGGAGGATCAGGAGAAAACATCATTTATAACTCCCTTTGGGGCCTTCTTTTATGTGTCTATGCCGTTTGGGCTCAAGAGCGCGGGGGCGACTTATCAACGCTGCATTCAGAATTGCCTACACAGTCAGATTGGGCGCAATGTTCACGCCTACGTTGATGATATAGTGGTCAGATCCCAGAAGAAAGAGTCACTTTTGGAGGACACCAAGGAGACTTTCGACAATTTGCGCGTATTCCAAATGAGGCTTAACCCGACCAAGTGTGTTTGGTGTTCCCGCAGGAAAGTTATTGGGGTTCTTGGTGTCAGAGCGAGGCATCGAAGCTGACCCGGATAAAATTGGAGCGATCACTTTGCTTGGCAAGCCGGCCAATGTCAATCAAGTTCAGCGCATGGTGGGTCGTATTGCGGCTCTAAGTCGTTTCATAAGTCGCCTTGGGGAGAAGGCCATCCCTCTTTATGAGCTGCTTAAGAAAACTGATCGCTTTGTCTGGACGGATGAAGCCAATGAAGCTTTCGAAGCCTTGAAGAACCAACTGGTGGAGCCACCTGTCTTAGCTGCTCCGACTGACAAAGAGCCTATGCTCATGTACATTGCTACCAACTCTAAAGCATCCTATCACAGTGGTCAGTTGTGCGCCACTTGTTGATATCATACAGAACCGAGAGACGACTGGGCGGATTGCTAAGTGGGCCATTGAGCTTGGACCCCATCATGTGAAATATACCCATCGCACGACTATTAAGTCTCAAGCTTTCGTGGACTTCATCAACGATTGGACCGAGTTGCAAATTCCGGAAGACATAACTGATCACACGTATTGGACTATCCACTTTGACGGGTCTAGGCAGCTGGAAGGCTCAGGGGCTAGCGTGGTATTGACTTCGCCTCAGGGTGACAAGTTTTGCTATGTCCTACGACTCATGTTCCCGTGTACAAACAATGCGGCGGAATACGAGGCCTTGCTCCATGGGTTGAGAATCGCCAAAGAGATGAACCTCAGTCAAGTCAGATGTTTGGGCGACTCAGATCTGGTGGCGAAGCAAGTTTCTGGCACATGGGATTCCAGAGATCCTCTGATGGCGGCTTATAGGCGTACTGTGTCTAACATGGCGGGTCATTTTCATGGCTATCAGGTTGATCACATTGATCGACGGCTGAATGAGGCGGTTGATGCTCTTTCATGACTCGGTTCACAGCGTAAGCCAGTTCCCCCTAACGTCTTTTTGGATGTATTGCACAACCCATCAGTAAAATTGCCTTCGCAGGAAGACTTAGCAGTTCCTGACCCTGAGTCTCAACTTGTGGCGGCTCTTCGTGCTACCCAGATTGGGCAATCCCCTACATGGCTTATCTCGCACGAGGCGAGTTACCTACTGATGAGTTGTTGGCCCGCCAAGTCGTTCGTCGATGCAAGTCGATGATCATACATAAAGCCGAGTTACACAAGCGAAGCCCTCCTGTAATTTTTCAAAGGTGTGTCTCCTCTGAGGAAGGGTGTGCGATTCTCAACGAGATACATGCAGGTTACTGTGGTCATCACGCCGGGTCACGCTCTCTAGTATCCAAAGCTTTTCGCCATGGGTTCTACTCGTTGACAGCTCATGCAGATGCTGAGGATATAGTACGCAGATGCGATGGTTGTCAAAAATTTGGGCGTCAGATGCATGTGTGATGACCAATAAGTGTAGGGGATCTATCATAGTCCTTTCGATAAGTAAGAGTGTCGAACCCAACGAGGAGCAGAAGGAACTGACAAGTGGTTTCCAGCAAGGTATTCTCTGCAGGCACTGAAATTATCGGTAACAGATAGTTGTGTGATATGATAATTCATAGCGAGTAGCAAGTAACAATAGTAACAAAGGAGCAGCAAGATGGCCCAATCCCTTTTGTAGCAAGGGACAAGCCTGTACGAACTCTTATATGAGGTGAAGCGCTCCCGAGGACACATAGGAATTTATGTCAAGCTAGTTTTCATCATGTTCATATGATTCACGTTTGCTACTTTGATATTTTGATATGTGGGTGGACCGGTGCTTGGGTGCTGCCCTTACTTCGACAAACATCCCACTTATGATTAACCCCTCTCGCAAGCATCCACAACTACGAAAGAAGAATTAAGACAAAGTCTAACCATAGCATTAAACTAGTGGATCCAAATCAGCCCCTTACGAAGCAACGAATAAACTAGGGTTTAAGCTTCTGTCACTCTAGCAACCCATCATCTACTTATTACATCCCAATGCCTTCCTCTAGGCCCAAATAATGGTGAAGTGTCATGTTGTCGACGTTCACATAACACCACTAGAGGAAAGACAACCTATATCGCATCAAAATATCGAACGAATACCAAATTCACACGACTACTTATAGCAAGACTTATCCCATGTCCTTAGGAACAAAAGTGACTACTCACAAAGCATAATTATGTTCATGACCAGAGAGGTATTGAATAGCATTAAGGATCTGAACATATGATCTTCCACCGAGTAATCAAACTAGCATCAACTACGAAGAGTAATTAACACTACTAGCAACCTTACAAGTACCAATCGGAGTCACGAGACGGAGATTGGTTACAAGAAATGAACTAGGGTTTGGAGATGAGATGGTGCTGATGAAGATGTTGATGGAGATGAGTCCCCTCCGATGAGAGGAGTGTTGGTGATGACGATGGCGACGATTTCCCCCTCCGGGAGGGAAGTTTTCCCGGCAGGACGGCCCTGCCGGAGCTCTAGATTGGTTCTGCTGAAGTGTCACGCCCAAGATGCGACCCTATCCTCAATTTGGCACGAAGGCCTCGTCAGGGATAGAAGCGCATCTCGTCGTGTCGCAAGAATGGATATCGTTACAAGTACATGTACTGAAAAGAAGAGATATATATATATATAGAGTTGGCTTACACTCGCCACAAGCTACATCAGAGTCACATCAGTACATTACATAAACATCAAGAGTAAGAGCAGGGTCCGACTATGGACTAAAACAAACGAGAAAAATAAGAACGACATCCATCCTTGCTATCCCAGGCTGCCGGCCTGGAACCCATCCTAGATCGATGATGAAGAAGAAGAAGAAGCAACTCCAAATGTTCAATCAACGCGCTCACGTCAAGTAACCTTTACCTGTACCTGCAACTTGTGTTGTAGTAATCTGTGAGCCACAGGGGACTCAACAATCTCATTTCCAGAGGTATCAAGACTAGCAAAGCTTAATGGGTGAGGCATGGTTAAGTGGTGAGGTTGCAGCAGCGGCTAAGCATATATTTGGTGGCTAACTTACGAATACAAGAAGTAAGAGGGGGAAGATCTACGCATAACGGACGTGAACTACTAATGATCAAATGAATGATCCTGAATACCTACCTATGTCAGACATAACCCCACCGTGTCCTCGATCGGAGAAAGAACTCACGAAAGAGACAATCACGGTTATGCACACAATTGGCATGTTTGAATTTAAGTTAACTTCAAGTTATCTAGAACCAGTGTTAAACAAAGTATCCACATTACCACATAACCGCGGGCACGACTTTCTGAAAGATTTAACCCTGTAGGGGTGCTCCAACTAGTCCATCACAAATTACTACAAGTCGCATAGAAATCCTCAATCACGAAGCTCGCGATCTCGTCGGATTCCCTAGTGGAAAACCTCAACTCTAAGATTACCCAAAGCATCACCGGAATTCCGATGCACAAGATATCTCGTCAAAGGTAAAACTAATCCAGCAAGGCCGCCCGACGTGTCGACGATCCCGATAGGAGTCGCGTACCTCGCTCTCAGGACACGACGGATAAGCGACGCGTACAAGTGCCAAACCTCGAGTTTCCTCGCGGTGGCCCCGCACAGTGCTCTCTTTTGGACCAACACTCATGAGGAGCACTGGCCCGGGGGTTGATTAAAATAGTCCGCGGGTGCTGGCGGGTCCCTATGCATTATTATTAGGTTATAGGCAAATGTAGTACCAAAGTTGGGCCTTGCCAGACCAGCTTTAATCTAAAACGAATTATCAAGGGGGTCCCCATAACAACCCCGATCGTGTTAGGAGCGCTCGTTTATGGAACATAACACCGATAGCCAGTAACTAAGGGGGCAAAGGTGGAACAAAACACCAGGCTAGAAAGGCCGAGCCTTCCACCTTTTACCAAGTATATAGGTGCATTAAATTAAATAGCATTTAATATGGTGACATAACAAGGAACCCATGTTTCACATGGAAGCATCTGCACCTGCAACTAGCAACGCTATCAACAGGGTTAAGCAAGCAGTAACATAGCCAATCAGTGGTTTGCTAGGTTGACTAGGTTGAAGGTTAACATGGCTTTGTTGAGAGGCTGATATTTAACATGTGGTAGGCAACGAGACATAATCGATAGAAGCGATAAAAAACTAGCATTGCAATGATAGTAATGGTATCTGGGGAAATGATCATCTTGCCTGAGATCCCGCTTGGAAGAAGAATGACTCCGTGAAGCAGACGAACCGACGTAGTCGAACGAGTCCTCACTTTCCGACACGCTTGCGGAACTCTAACGAGACGAAGGAGACCGGAAACAAGAATCAACACACGATATTCACCACGCGATGCAACAACACAAATGATGCATGAGGAGTTGAATACATGCAAGTCACGACATGGAAAAACACACAAACAAACACTACACATTAAGTGAAGTTCAATATGCAACGAGTTGCATATTGAGGAAACTCCACATATGAATTATTTAGTTCACTCCCGGTTATTTACACGGCAATATTAATGTTATCAAACTTGCAAGAGGTGAAGCGGAAATTAACCTACCTATCTAGGCATTTTAAATGGGGTCGGAAATGACATATAGCATCTCCGAGACGACCTCACATGTTAATTTACAATTCTGTCCAGATCTGAACTAATGCATTTAATTAGTTGTTAAACAGCAAAACAAATAGGTTCACGTGATTCTACGCGTCAAGGCAAGCAATCTACACATAAAGAACATCTCCAACGGAGCTATGGATCAAAAGTTACAAGCATTGCAAGATATGATGGCATGAATGCAATATGTGTGCAACGATGGCTACGAGAACTTCAAAACATACAAACAGCAACATAAAATGAAACTACACGAGATTCTAAGCAAGTTTCATGTAGGACACGATCAGATCGGAGCTACGGTTCAACAACTACGAGCAAAACAAGAAATGACCACAATCTGCCAAAATCAGCCACATAGCATCTACTACGCCCCACAACTACGGCTACACAACTCCGATATGCACAAGCAAGGCATGGCACGGAAGAGGGCAAGAAGCACTACTATGAACAACTAACAACAACTAGCATGGCAGCAAGGAACACTAGGGAAAGAAGTCACAAAATGGCTTCCCACACACTATTTCAGACTTAGTGAAAATTACACCTCATGAAAGTGCAGTTTTCGATCTGAAGCAATATTGACAGCAGCAAAATCCTAAGCTACAGGACTCCAAATGGCATGAAACTTCACAGCATGCTAGAGAAACACAAGGGGTACAACTAACTCCATTGGACCAACCTCAAAAGAGCTACAGATCACAAGATGCAAGCAAAACAAGACAACAACAAAATATAACAGATTCCAGACTTCGAAATATTTCAGCACGTCCAAAACAGCACTATTTCTAGCAACTTTAGAGCAAGCAAAACACACCTAAACATGCATTTCTATTGCAACTAAAAATACCAGGGGCTAAACAAAACATCCAAGATCAACTCTCTAGTTGACAACTAATTCAAACGAGGCACGGAATAAATTCTATGAATTAAACAAAAGGCCAACACAGCAAAATATCTCGGGAACTAACTTGCTCTAATGGTAAAACTAATTGCACAGAAAAATCCATGGGATTTTTCTACCCCGGAAACAAATAAAATATGTGGGGTTTGCAACACGAAATAAGCCACACATTAATGCGGGAAAATAACCTATATACGGGAAAATAAACTAGAGGCAATTCCCTACACGCAAAAATACAAATGACCGCTCTAAAATACATGGAAAAAAAGATCCTAAAACATAGGCATTTCTAATACGGCACTCGAGCAATCCGGACTTGCACGAAAATTAAATACGGGGCGTATCCTATTGAAACAGCACGCAAAACTAGGCGTTTGGCACGTTAAATTTCGTCAAATGATTATGCAAGTTTCAAATTCGTATTCTACACGCGAAACTACCACAAAACCATATATAACACGTCTCGAACCGACTTACGGTTTAAAAGTTACGGTCGTCTAAATATACGTCTAAAATCTGGAATTTAATTAAATCCAGAGAAATACCCTGAAGGGAAAAAACTACCGGGCCTAATCTAAATGCTAATGGGCCACAGGACATGGGCGCAGCAAAACTAAAATGTGCTAAGGCGAGGGAATAGAGACAGGGGAAAAAAATAAAGGAGCGCTCACCTTGGGCCTGGCCCCGTTGCTGCAGAGGGGGGGGGGGGTCGGCGCCGGATGGGCCGGCCCATGCGGGGGAGGCTGCTAGCGGACCGAGGCGCTGGGCGGGGAGGCCGGCTGCGAGCCGCACGCGGGGGAGGCCCAGGACGGGGCGAGGAGGCCTAGGCGGGAGCGCTGGAACGCTCGGTCGTCGTCCTCCTGTCGCTGCTCGTGCTCGAGCGCTGCAGGAGCGGCGGCGGCTGGCTCTGCAAGCGCTGGGGGCCGAGGTGGCGCGGGGGAGTGCCGGATCCGGTCCGCGGCCACCGGATCTGGGCAAGGGCGGCGGCTGACGGCTGCAGGAGGTGGGGCTCGCAGGTCTGGGCGCGACGACGGCTCCACGGGAGGCGTCGCCATGGAGATCGGGGGCGGCGGCGGCTTGGGGAGGCGGCCGCCTCAGCTCTCCGGCGAGCGGCGGCCGGAGGTGGGCCGACGGGGAGGTGCGGCGGCACGGCCAGGAGGTGGAGCAAAGGCACGGAGGAGGGCCGCGGCAAGGTCGAGGCTGCCATGGGAGGTGCGGCCAGGGAACTCGGGGTCGGGCCCAGATGGGCTTCGACGGGCTTGGTTCGGGCCTGGGCGGGCCGACGGCTCGGGGAGGGAGACAGGGAGGCTATGGTTCGGTGGGGTGGCGCGGAAAACGAGGAGGGATTAGGGAGAGGCTGTCTAAAATGCACGGGGAACTATATATAGACAAATGGGGGGCTAGGTTTAGCGAAATTTCGACCCGGTTCCAACCGCGGGGTCGGATTCGAACGATTCCGCACGTGGGAACGGGTACGCGGCCGCGTAGAGTGGTTTACCGGAGACGAGAGGGAAAACGGGCGGCGCGGCGACACAATTTAAAACACCGGAACACGTCCGACGGTAGACCGAATACGGTGCCTCTACGGTCGACCGTTCGGGTACAAGACGGACTCCGATCGCGACGAAATTCGACAGGTGGTCTAGCGATAACTAATTACGACCGCACGACAAATTCCAGCTCAATCGGAGAAATTTTTATACACGCTTTAAAAACAGGGTTACGACGGTACCGCGGGCACGTGCGAGTGCGGTCGGGCTCAGAACGGACAACGACAAGAACCGGCAACTAATAACGAATGCAGGTTTTAAAAACTGGCGGCAACGGAGATGTCGATGCAATGCAGATGATGCGCATGATGCGATGATGATGCGACAAATAAAATAAATCACATGACGAAAACGGAATAGAAGGGGGAATCTTCTGAAACATCGGCATCGGGCTGTCACATGAAGTTCCACGGCGTCTCTTCCCGAAAGCCCTCTCTTGATTTTTTCTGGGACGAAACCCTCCTTATAGCAGAAGATGGGAGCTGAAGGGGCAACAGGGGGCCCACAAGCCACCCAGGCACGGCCAGGGGGGTAGGTCGCACCTGGCAGGCTTGTGGCATCCTGGTGGCTCCCCTCCGATACTTCTTCCGGCCAGTATTTTCTATAAAATCCAAAATAATTCCTCGTTGATTTTCACGGCTTTTGGAGTTGCGCAGAATAGGTATCTCAAACTTGCTGCTTTTTCAAACCAGAATTCCAGCTGCCGGCATTCTCCCTCTTCATGCAAACCTTATAAAATAAGAGAGAAAAGGCAGAAGTATTGTACTGTAAAGTGTAATAACAGCCCATAAAGCGATAAATATCAACATAAAAGCATGATGCAAAATGGACGTATCAACTCCCCCAAGCTTAGACCTTGCTTGTCCTCAAGCGGAAGCCGAGATCAATAAATATGCCCACATGTTTAGAGACAGAGGTGCCGATAAAACAAAATACGAACATGCAGGCATCCTGATCATAATTAGAACAACAATATCGTCATATAATCTCTTATGCTGAAGTGACAATTCCTTCACACAGTAAAGTATGGATCAAGAACCCTATTGAGAATTAACAACAAATAGCCTTTAGTCACTGAAGCAATTGCAATTTATCATAACATCGGAAAGAGTCAAATAAGAGCTTGTAAAGCAAATCCACATACTGAATCATCCTTTCGTTTTCTACAATTGCTAACTCATGTGGTACTCATGAGATCAAAGTTTCAGTCGGATACACAGAAAGATAGGGGCTTATAGTTTCGCCTCCCAACTACTTACCTCAAGGGTAATGTCAACAATAATAATTCATGAATACTTACTCCCAAGTTGGCATATGAATATAGATCTTTCCCTAGCACATGACGTTAGCCATGATAATGGCAAAATAAGGAATTGGTGTCGATCACCATGACTCTTTTAAAGATAAAAATTAAAGGTACAAGATAGGCCCTTCGCAGAGGGAAGCAGAGGTTGTCATGCATTTTTGAGGTTTGGATGTGTGACCTCTTAGTGTGAAGGAACGTCACTTTATATTGCCTCCTATGATAAAGAACTTTATTATGCAGTCTGTCGCTTTTATGTCTTCCTCATCATAGGTTCGTACAAAGCTTATTTTCCACACACTAATAGATCTTACATATTTAGGGAGCAATTTTTGTTGCTTGCACCAATGACAACTTACTTGAGGGATCTTCTTCAATCCATAGGTAGGTATGGTGGACTCTCATGGCAAAACTGGGTTGAAGGTTTATGGATGCACAAGTAGTATCTCTACTTAGTGCGGAAGTTTTGGCTGAGATGAGGTGGAAGCAAGTGTCACATGCTAAGGGATCTCTAGTCATATAACATTGTTCGGAACCAAGCAAACATAGTTCATTATGTTGTCTTCCTTGTCCAACATCTACTTCTAAGCATGTAATAGTTTAATGAGTGTTCACAATCATAGACGGTGTCAAAGATGATATATTTATATGTGAACCTCTCTTTCTTTATTACTTCCTATTAATTGCAACAAAGACCAAGGTCTATGTTTGTCCACCCACAACAAGTTTCAATCAACATTCTTTTTATATGTGAAGCCATCACTTCCCATAAGATCATTACATGATCTTTCATGCTTTTGTTCTTTTATTATTATTTTCTTTAGATCATGGCATGATGCAAGGCCCTTAACTAAAACACTCTTTATTATATGACTCACGAACACGATTACATTAGGGGTAACACAAAGCAAAACTCAAGCCTAGATCATACTAAGAACTTTATTCTACTAGAAAAAGATAAAACCAAAAAGGATCGAACTAAGATAAAGGTAAAGGAAAAAGATGTGATGATGATACGATACCGGGGCAACTCCCCCAATCTTGGCACAAGCCAAGAGGAGTGCCCATACCCGTGCTTAATTGTCTTCCTTCGAAGGTGATGGTGGTGGAGTTGTCCTGTCTTTTGATTCCAAGAGGGCCATCAATCTTCGATTTATACTTTGGAGCCATGTGATATGTTTCTCCAGCAAAACAACTTCACGGGTGAGATAAGTATTACGAACACGAGTTATTTCACATAACCTCAAGAGTTCGATCAAGGATGGAGGTAAAAGGTGGAGGTAGGGTTGAAGAAAATCCTCTTCCTCAGCTTCTTCATTGTTGGGCACAGATTGACCTTCGTCCGACGCCGGATTATCCTCCTTAGTTTTGCCCTTAGTTTCTTTCAACAACCCTTCCTTGGCCTCCATTATTTTCAGATCAACATTTACTTCTTCATAGACTTGAGGGAAATTGTTCTCCCCGACAGATTCCTGAGACGACATCCTTGCCCTAAATCTGCTGCTGAAACAGGCTCGAAACGAAAACAAAGGATATTTGTGTGATATGAGGGTCAGAGCTTTCGGGAGAATATATAATGAATTTTTCCCGACCAGAAGGAGTACCCCGCAAGAAAACGGAGTCCGGGAGGCACACGAGGTGCTCACAAGCCCCCCAGGCGCGGCCAGGGGGGTAGGACACGCCTGGCAGGCTTGTCGCCTCCCCCTGTGCTTTCCGGACTACTTTAAATTTTTCTATTTTTCTAAAAATTCCAAAACGGAGAAAAATTGCTACTGGAAAAGTTTTGGAGTCGATTTACTTACCGAATCACATACCTCTTCGTTTTTGGAGTCTAAAAGAGGCTGATAAATATCCCTTATGTACTCTTCCGGAGTTATGGTACTAATAATATTGCTTTCAACATTTATGGGGGTACCTGAGATATAATGCTTGATTCTTTGTCCATTTACAACTCTCGGAAAATTCCCTTCCGTGTTGTTGATATTTATGGCACCAGAACGATATACTTCCTCAACAATGTAAGGACCTTCCCATTTAGAGAGAAGCTTGTTTGCAAAAAATCTTAAACGAGAATTGTATATCAAGACATAATCACCTACACTGAACTCACGTTTTTGTATCCTTTTATCATGCCACCTCTTAACTTTTTCTATAAACAAGTTGGCATTTTCATATGCCTGAGTTCTCCATTCATCAAGTGAGCTAATATCAAATAACCTCTTCTCACCAGCAAGTTTGAAATCAAAGTTGAGCTCTTTGATTGCCCAATAAGCCTTATGCTCTAGCTCAAGAGGTAAATGACATGCTTTACCGTAAACCATTTTGTACGAAGACATTCCCATGGGATTCTTATAAGAAGTTCTATAAGCCCACACTGCATCATCAAGCTTCTTAGACCAATTCTTTCTAGACCTATTAAAAAGTCTTTTGCAGGATTAGTTTAATTTCTCTATTACTTAGCTCTACTTGATCACTCGACTGAGGATGATAAGGAGATGCAATTCTGTGGTTTACATCATACTTAGCAAGTGTTTTACGGAAATCACCATGAATAAAATGTGAACCATGATCAGTCATTAAATATCTAGGGACTCCAAATCTAGGGAAAATAACTTCTTTAAGCATCCTAATAGAGGTGTTGTGATCAGCACTACTAGTTGGGATAGCTTCTACCCACTTAGTAACGTAATCAACAACAACTAGAATATGAGTATACCCGTTATACTTTGGAAAAGGTCCGATATAATCAAACCCCAAACATCAAATGGTCCAACGACAAGTGAATAATTCATAAGCATTTCCTGACGTTTACTGATATTACCTATTCTTTGACATTCATCACAAGACAAGACAAACTTACGGGCATCCTTGAAGAGAGTAGGCCAATAAAATCCGGATTGCAATACCTTGTGTACAGTTCTATCTCCCGCATGGTGTCCTCCGTAAGCCTCGAAGTGACACTTCTGTAGGATCTGTCTATGTTCATGCTCAGGTACACAACGTCTAATAACACCATCTACTCCTTTATAAAGGTGAGGATCATCCCAAAAGTAATGTCTTAAATCAAAGAATAATTTCTTCTTTTGTTGGTATGTGAAACTAGGTGGTATATATTTGGCAACAATATAATTTGCATAATCAGCATACCAAGGTGTACTACGTGAAGCATTGTTGACATTCAATTGTTCATCGGGAAAGCTATCATCAATAGGTTGTGGGTCATCAAGAACATTCTCCAACCTAGACAAGTTATCTGCTACGGGGTTCTCAGCACCCTTCCTATCAACAACATGCAAATCAAATTCTTGTAGCAAGAGAACCCATCTGATAAGTCTAGGTTTAGCATCTTTCTTTTCCATGAGATACTCAATAGCAGCATGATCAGTGTGAATAGTAACTTTGGAATCAACGATATAAGATCTGAACTTTTCACATGCAAACACGAGTGCTAAAATTTCCTTTTCAGTAGTTCTTTGGGCACTGTCTAGAGTTTTACTAGCATAATGAATAACATTCAATTTCTTATCAACTCTTTGTCCTATATGAAAAGGATCGAGATGGACCTAGAGGGGGGGTGAATAGGTACAGTTCCAAATTTTAATAATTACTTAGCAATTTTAGGCAAAAGTGCGGAATATGAGTGTAGGCCTAATAATTGCTATGACAAGGAGTAAGCTATTTAGAGTGAAGTAAGGCAAGCGGTAAACAATAATCAAATACAAGTACGTAATAAGGATTAACACAAGTAGAGAGTTAGGGTTAGGAATAACCGAAACTACAAGAGAGACCAGGATCTATCCCGATGTTCACTTCCTTGGAGGGAAGCTACATCACCGTTAGAGGGGCGGATGTTACCACGAAGGCACACCAACGCCACGAAGGCTCACCCTATTCTCCCTTTGAGATAACTCCACGAAGGCGTTTCTCAACCACTAGTGGTAAGCCTTGAGGTGGCTTCCAAACCTTCACAAACTTTCCGGGGGAAATCACAATGGTTTGATTCCTCTCCGAAGACTCCTACCGCCTAAGAGTCTCCAACCTCCAAGAGCAACAAGATCACGGGGATTGCTCAAAACTTGCTCAAATCACAAATCACTTTGGTGGGAAGGAGGAGAGGGAGACGATCTATCTTTTGATTGTAACAACACTCAAAGGGACTCACAAATGCTCTTGGGATCTAAGATTTGGTGTAGACAAGAGTGAGTGAGAAGAAAGGTGTTCTTGGATGTGTTCTAGCTGTGTTGGACACCCTCTCACGAAGTGGGAGAGGGGTATATATAGTGGGGAGTGTAAAAAAGACGTTGGGGACACTTTAAGTCACACAGGGTCCGGACGTCCGGCAGTTTCCGGAAGTCCAGGCGTCCGCAAGGGGTCGGACGTCCGACAGGGGTCGGTCGTCCGAGAGCTGTAGATATGACTGGAAACACTGTGAATTGAACAGCGACCGGACGTCCGGAGAAGACCGGAAATCCGAGTTATTCGACTCAACTTCTTCTGGTGGGAGGTTCCGGATTTCCGAAAGGGGACGGACGTCCGGCCCTCGGACGTCCGGAGGGAGCCGGAAATCCGAGTTATAGAGCTCATGTTCTTCTGGTGCAGGGCTCCGGATTTCCGAAGCTGGTCGGACGTCCGGCCTCGGTGTCCGGAGGGAGCCGGAAATCGGAGTTATATGACTCAAATTCTTCTGGTGGAGGGCTCCGGATTTCCAAAGCCAGCCGGTCGTTCGGCCCTCGGACGTCCGGAGGGAGCCGGAAGTCCGAGGCAATAGACCTGTTTTGAGATAGGAGCAGAGTAGAGAATATGTGGTATTGGGTAGGACAGTGAAGATGTGGTATGAGCAAGTTCATCGCAAAACCTGTGATCCCCTCTTAATAGTGCGGGATCCCTATACTCAATAATAGTAAACTCAAAAGGATAGTCTACATCATCTTTTCTCAATCCCGAGCCTTCTTGAAATATAAATCCCGATCTTCTCAGACCACCTTTGGCACATAATTCTCAATCTACTAAAGTACTTGCCATCCTGAGATACACTCAACAAATAGGATTAGTTTCCTATGTATGTGTTGTCATTAACACCAAAAGTCGATTAGGGGCATAGCATGCACTTTCAATCTCCCCCTTTTTGGTAGTTGATGACAACATATACATAGGTCTCAAAAGGATTTAACATACATTGTAGCCTAGGAGATATTTAGTACGGAGCTCCCCCTTAGTATGTGCATGATAAAATATCGGAGCTCCCTTTTAATGTGTTTATCGAACATATAATGGATCATCATGTAAAGATAGTAGATCATCATAGAAAGACAATAGATCATCATAGGAGTAGTGGAGCAAAACATAATAGTCTATGATGATATCATAGCAATCCATAGCAATCACAATCATTCATAAGTAGCCATACATGAGTTTATCCATTACATTAAATCTCCAAAGACTAAAAACAACGATACATTACTGTAAGTGCATCTAGTGCCCCTTAGTGATTTTGGTGGTTTGAAGACTTATAGGTTACGTATCTAATGTGTTTATGAGTGTACACAGGATCTATAAGTCATTAAGGAGTTTGAGATATTTGAAGAATATCGACCCCTAAAAATATATGTCTTCAGTTGAATAAATTGGTCTGAAGCTGAAGAAATGAATCGCGAGGAATATGCGATGAAATTGATATTCCTCATGAAGATACTGATATTGAGAAGACCGGTGGTTCCTGAAGAAAATCATTCTGAAGAATTTGAAGCATGAAGATTTACACTTTATGTTTTACTTTCTTCGCATTTGAGTAATAGGAACACCGTACTGTTAAAGGGGGTCGAAGTTACACTATGGAATGAATTTCCTCATGATGCTCAACCCAAGCCTAATCCTACCAAAAGCCTCAAGTGAGGAATATAAGTGACATGAGCACTCTCACAGTTGAGGGTTCCGACCATTTCGATAGCCACGCCAAGTCACTGGTCTTATCCACTCCAACGGTCATATTATTTAAGGGCATTAGTGTCAAATCATGTCAGGATGCTCCCAGGCTATAAATAGCCACCCCCCACAACCACTAGCTGGTTGGCTGCTCCGTTAGAAACTGACACTTGTCATAAGAGCAACCCAATTCCTCAGAGCCTTCGAGAGTAATTCATCAGTGAGGAAATACACCACCCACCGAAACCACAAACCAAACCTAGTGATTGAGCATCACTAAAGAAGTTGTTCCTGTGTGGGACTGAAGCCTTTTACCTTTGAGGACAGTGCATCCTCCAGACGGTTAGGCGTCAAGGTCTAGAGCTTTCCAGTAGTCAATTGTGGATCGCCGGGTGACCAAGTTTGTGAGGGTTTGGAAGGCTGCCCTGAAGACTTACCACGAGTGTTGGGCGAGGACTGTGTGTCCTTAGCTCAAGGAGAATACGGTAGGGACTGTGTGTCCCGGGACTGGGTGTCCTTTGGTTTCAATACCAAGCCGCTCCAAACCAGATGTACGACTGTCACAGCAGTTGGAACTGGGTCATCAACGTCTGTCTTCACTGAGAAACGGGTTCTAATTCCTCAACTCTTTACTTTCCCCGTATTATGTGTTGATGACTTTCACTGTGACTGTTTGAAGAATTTGCTGAAGACTTTCTCTGAATTTCCTCAACCCCAAATTCTTCACGTTAGTTATTCCTCATCTGTATTCTGCGTGCCTGCTCACTGTGCAATCTGTCTTCACATTCTTCACTTTGAAAAACTGCTGTTGTGAAACTTTGCACTTCTGATCCTTTACTGTTTCCGCTGTAAGTTAGTCATCAGTGAGGAATTTCCTCAAAAGGAATTTCCTCAGTGATGAAATTCTAAAAATCTCCTATTCACCCCCCTCTAGTCGATACAATGCACTTTCAATTGGTATCAGAGCAAGGTACTCCCTTGTTCTATGTGATTTTGGTTTAACCACCTGGAGTTTTAGTTATGTCGACTGCAGGCATGTTTAAGGTGACTGCAGCATGGCCTACCTACGAAGGAAAGAACTTTCCCTTCTGGAAGAACAAAATGCAAATGCATCTACAAGCTATTGATAATGATCTCTGGTATATTGTGGAAAATGCCGCCCCCATCATCTCTGCCAGTGTCACTGCGGCTGATGTGAAGAAATTCAAGCAACTCGACTCTCAAGTGAAGAACATCATCTGTGGCCATCTGAGCCTAGGCCAGTTTGGAAGAGTAAGTGCTTTGGGCTCAGCAACACTGATCTGGGAAAGACTGTGCAAGGTAAATGAAGGAGTATCAACCCAGCGTGACTCTCGTATTGATATTCTTCGCAATCTCTTCAATAGCTTCAAGAGACATGACAATGAAAGTTGCCAAGACACCTTTGATCGCCTCACTGACATATCAAATGAACTGCAAGCACTGGGAGCTCGAGACATCACTGATCACGAAGTTGTGAAGAAACTACTGAGATCTTTGGATTCTTCATTTGGCACTTTAGTTCTGATGATTCAAGAAAGACCAGACTACAAGATGCTGAATCCAGCTGATATACTTGAAAGGCTAAATACTCATGAATTCCAGCTAGAAGAAAAGAGAGATCTATATGGACAAAGCTATTCCAGACCACGTGCACTGAAGGCTATAGCAATTTCCTCATCTGAAGAAGAAGACACAGGTGACAACATTTGTGACCCTGAAGAATTTGGACAGGAGCTTGCAATGCTCGTAAGAAAATTCTAGATATTTACACGACGTGGCCAGTTCGGTAAATCTTCAAGAAGAGACATGAGGAAATCATAATCTTCATCTGAGGACTACAAGAAACGAACCTGTCACAAGTGCAAGAAATCAGGTCATTACATTGCTGATTGTCCCCGTTGGGGAAAGGAATCAAAGAAGAAGAAATACAAGGATGACAGTTCTGATGACTCGAAGAAGAAGAAGAAATCTTCAAAATCCTCATCTTCAAAGCCCTCATCGCACAAGAAGACTAGTTTCAGAAAGGCTCGGGCACTTATTGGCAAGGAAATGGACTCCGAGGCAGAATTAGAGGAAGGCGATGAAGAAGAAGGTTCTGAAGAAGACTCAGAATCTGGACAGGCTAGTCTTGCACTAGCAACCACTTTCGTCAGCAAGTCAATCTTCAATCTTGAAGAAAATGATTGCACCATCCATACCGATGACTATGCTGATGACTTCGCTCCAACCCATTGCTTCATGGCAAAGGGTTCGAAGGTACCAAATAATGCCTCCTCCTCTGAGTCAAGTGACTGTGAACCTAATGATTATAAGAAACCTAGTTACAGTAAACTTGCTATCATTGCCACTAAACAACAAACTGCTTTGGAAAAGCTTCAGAAACTGCTAGACAAAAGTGATGATCTGTTGAATGACGAAATGAACCTTACCCAAATCCTCACTAATGACATGAAAAGTCTTCAGTCTAGATTTGATAATCTTCAGAATCGTTATGATACACTCCTCACTGATCATGAGAAGCTTTCCTATGAATTTCTTCAAAGGAAGCTTGATCTTGAGAAGCTGAGGATGTCTCATGATGATCTTCGTATGGAAAATGATTCATTACTAGCTCAACAGATCAGCGCTAGTCAAGTTGAATTTATTCCTCCATGTGTTAAATGCATTGAACGCGAAACTACTAATTCCTCACCAGAATCATCAAATGCTACCATTGCTACAAATTCTTCAACTGCACCTGTTGTGTCTATTTCCTCACTTGAGGAAAACACAAATGTTACTGATGAAAAGGCAGGGTTGAAGGAATTGTACGTGACAGGAATGTACAAAAGCCTCAAAGGACATCAAACCCTTTGTGATGTGCTCAAAAAGCAGATCTTGAACATGAACCCGAGGAAAGAAGGAATTGCCTTTGAGAGGAAATTAAATGCTGATGGATCTTATTGGAAACCTGAGCAGTATCCCAAAACCTCATGGGTTGCTGCTACTGGGCCTCTGTTTGATCCATCTAATCTAACTGTTTTTTCACTTGAATTATCCTATTCCTCAGATGAGTCATTTGACTCCAACTATAAATTGTTCAAAAATCAATCTGGTGAAGTATTTGCTCGATATGTTGGAACTAACTGCAGGAATGGCCCTCCTTTGAGGAAAATCTGGGTTCCAAAAGTTGTCTTGAAAATCTTCAGGTGAATGTCCTCATGACACCACCACTGAAGAATCTGAACCCCAGATCAAATTACTCAGGAGGACCAAAGTCTTCAAGAGGATCAAAATCCTCAACTGTTCAGAACTATGCTCGTACCCGTGCTAATGTGTCTAACATGCATGGAAACTACAAGGAATATGAATATGAGCGTTACTCCTCAAATCATTATGTTCATAAATCCTCAAACCAGTTCTCTACATATTCTTATGAGTACTATAATCCCCCTATTGTTAAGAGAAGTGCATTGGACTCAATGCCACCTTTCTCATATGGTCCTCGCAGGATGATGAATGCTTTGCCACCCCTTCAGATGTGAGTGGTGAAGAAATCGAACTAATCACTTCTGCAGGTCAGGTCTCCAGATGAAAATCATCATCTGAAGAATTTGCTGGAGACCTGAGGAAATGCTTGATAGGACGCAAGCTAATGATTGATGAAATAGAAATATTTCACACGTCCTTACAGTTCTGTTATGATGAAATTACTGATCTGATGAAATTAGTATCATATTCTTCAAATCTGAAGCATATGAGATGGTAAGTTGTACTAATTCATCTGCAGGATGACAAACCCAAGAATACTGAGTGGGTTCTTGATAGTGGCTGCACACATCACATGACTGGTGATAAAAGCTTACTGATGAATATGCCACTAACTCCATCACCTCTGAAGCAAATCACATATGCTGACAAAGGTAAAAGCAAGGTATTGGGACTTGGCAAAGTGGCTATTTCCAAGGATAGGCATATGGACAAAGTGATGCTTGTTGAATCCCTTGGTTTTAACCTTATGTCAGTATCGATGCTTTGTGATCTTGATATGATTGTTACCTTTGGTAGATATAGATGTGTAGTCATCATGGAATCTGACAGATCCAAATTCTTCGAACGTGTAAGAAGAGGGGATTTGTACATTGTTGATTCCTCTACAGGTCCTCAACCAGCCACTTGCTTACTAGCAAAAACCTCAGAAGGATGGCTGTGGCACCGAAGACTAGGTCATGTAGGCATGAGGAATTTGCACACGCTCGCGAAGAAGAAGCATGTCATCGGCATCGAATCAGTCAAATTCCTGAAGGATCATCTCTGCGGTGCTTGTGAATCTGGGAAAATGACCAGATCCAAGCATCCCTCTAAGACTATCATGACCACTACACGTCCATTCGAATTGCTTCATATGGATTTATTTGGACCTACTCACTATGCCACAGTAACCAATGCAGCATCTTTATATGGCTTCATCATAGTTGATGATTATTCCAGATACACTTGGGTGCATATCATAGTGTATAAAACTGAAGTGCAGGAAATCTTCAAACAATTTTCTTCAAGGGCCTCGACGAAATTTGCCATCAAGATCAAACATATCACGAGTGATAATGGAACAGAGTTCAAAAACACTGGTCTTGATGATTATCTTGATGAACTTGGTATTACTCACGAATTGTCTGCTCCCTATACTCCTCAACAGAATGGTGTCGTCGAAAGGAAGAACAGGACTCTGGTTGAAATGGCAAGAACTATGCTTGAAGAATATCACACTCCGCGTCGCTTTTGGCCTGAAGCAATTAACACTGCATGCCATATCATCAACAGGGTATATCTCCACAAATTCCTCAAGAAAACCTCATAGGAACTCCTCACTGACAAGAAACCCAATGTAAGTTATTTCAAAGTCTCCGGTGCAAAATGCTGGATTAGAGATCCTCACCATAGCTCAAAATTTGCACCTAAGGCACATGAAGGTTTTATGCTCGGTTATGGAAAGGACTCGCACACTTACAGAGTCTTCAACAACTATCACAACAAAGTTGTTGAGACTGTAGATGTGCGGTTCGATGAAACTAATGGCTCGCAAAGAGAGCAATTGCCTTCTGATCCAAATTAGCTATCTCCTGAGGAAGCAATAAAGCTCAAGCCTACTGAAGACATTGTACCCACTGAGGAAATTGGTGAAGAAACGATCCCCATCACTTATAAAAATCAAGAAGATGCTCCTGAGGAAATTGCACCAGCACCAATTCCTCAGCCCAGACAAAATCCTCAACCTGCTCATCCAAGGATTGCAAACGAAGTAGAACTTCACAAAATCCTCAACGACATCAACGCGCCAGGTCCTCTCACTCGCTCAAAAGCTTCACACTTAGTTAACTTTTGTGGGCATTTTTCCTTTGTATCCATCACAGAACCCTCAAAAGTTGCTGAGGCTTTTCTGGAACCGGAGTGGATCCAAACTATGCAAGACGAACTTCTTCAATTCAAGCTGAATGACGTATGGGAGCTCGTCAAACGACCAGATCCTCGCAAGCACAACATCATCGGCACCAAGTGGATTTTCCGAAACAAGCAAGATGAGGACGGTCAAGTGGTGAGGAACAAGGCACGACTTGTAGCCCAAGGCTACACCCAGGTTGAAGGGATAGATTTCGATGAAACTTTTGCACCTGTTGCTAGACTTGAAGCTATTCGAATACTACTTGCTTATGCTAATCATCATAACATCATCTTATATCAAATGGATGTGAAAAGTGCATTCCTCAATGGTAATCTTGAGGAAGAAGTATATGTTGCTCAGCCCCGAGGTTTTGAGGATCCAAAGAATCCAGACAAAGTCTTCAGACTCAAAAAGGCTCTTTATGGTCTCAAGCAAGCCCCTCGGGCATGATATGATACATTGAAGGAATTCCTCATGAAGAAAGGCTTCAAACCTGGTTCACTCGATCCAACTCTTTTCACTAAATCCTATGATAATGAGCTATTTGTGTGTCAAATATATGTCGATGATATCATACTTGGCTGTACTGACAAAAGATACAGTGATGAATTTGCTTACATGATGAGTGAAGAATATCAGATGGCCAGGATGGGGGCTCTGAAATTCTTCTTAGGTCTTCAAATTCGTCAACAAAGCAATGGAATCTTCATATCACAAGAGAAATACCTCAAGAATGTTCTGACGAAATTCGACATGCATGAATGCAAAGGTGCCAAGACTCCAATGCCTACCAACGGCCACCTCGGCACTGATGAAAATGGTAAAGATTTCGATCAGCAGGTATATCATTTTATGATTGGATCTTTATTGTATCTATGTGCATCTAGGCCAGATATAATGCTTAGTGTTTGCATGTGTGCACGTTTTCAAGCAAAACCGAAGGAATCACACCATCAGGCTGTGAAACATATTCTTCAATACTTATCTCACACACCAACACTAGGGTTATGGTATCCCAAGGGCTCCAATCTTCATCTGGTAGGGTATTCTGATTCAGACTATGCTGGTGACCGTGTGGATCGCAAGTCAACTTCTGGCACATGCCATTTCCTCGAAAGATCATTAGTTTGTTGGTCCTCAAAGAAGCAGAACTGCGTATCACTCTCCACTGCCGAAGCTGAGTACATTGCTGCTGGTTCTTCCTGTGCTCAACTGCTATGGATGAAGCAAACCCTCAAGGACTACGGCATCAACATGAAGAATGTGCCTCTCTACTGTGACAATGAGAGTGCTATCAAGATTGCATACAACCCAGTACAGCACTCGAAAACCAAGCACATCCAGATTCGTCATCATTTTCTTCGGGACCATGTCCTCAAGGGCAATATCCTCATCGACCATGTGAAGACTGATGATCAACTGGCAGATATCTTCATTAAGCCCTTGGATGAGAAAAGGTTTTGCAAGTTGTGGTGTGAGCTAAATATCTTAGAGTCTTCAAATGTTTTGTAAAAACATGCACACATCCTAACACTTATGCAAAGTTGATGACTTAGATGTGCAACACATGATGAATCGATTTTCTTCAACTAATGAAGAATGTCACTCTAAATGTGAAGAAATTAACGAAGAAATTGATTCTCAGGGCCCTACGACAATTGTACGCGACATCTGTAATCAACATTCTTATATGGTGGGTCACGCCACCGCCCAATGTGAAATTCCTCAAGTTGATTTTCTTCAAATGATCAATTTCCTCAAAATGTGTTTTTCTTCAAAACAGTTGTTCTTCAGTGTGATGATTTATCACAAAATCTTCAAAAACACTTGATGACTTTCATTTGACTAGATAGACTGTGATTTCAAGTCCTCAACAACATTCACTTATTGCTATTTCTTCAAGTTGACATTTTTGCTAAGTGAATGTGATCGGACCCTACATTCCCTCTATGCTATACTCATCCAGTCTATTCAATTCTTCATATGCGTTCTACTTGAAACTTTGTTCAAAATCCTCACTGCGTCCGTGTCAGCTGATGATTTTGTGAAGAAAATCCTCAAATCTTCAAAAATTGTTTCTTTAATACACAGTAACTGAACCCCACTTCCCACGATCGGATAACCACGATCTCCACTATCTCCACCACACTATTCGGGAGCTACACGTGTCCTGCGGAGACGTAGAGGTAGGGGCGGTTTGGTCCGAAAATTTCGCGCCAACAGTAACTTTTGGCTATAAATATGTCCTTATCCCCCTCGGCATACTCTACTTCGCTCCATCGCTCTCCTGCCACAGCATACACCACCGAACCCTAGCGCCATCGCTAGTAGTCTCGTCGCCGGTGAGGAAGAGCTTCACTGCCTCAACTTCTCCGTCACCGGAACCACGCTGGAGTCGGACCATCTTCGTCCGCCGCCGCCGTAGATGTCTATCGCCGAGTTAGGGTGCATTGGACACGCGACCGAAGAACTTCTCCACACATACCTTTCTGTGTTCTTCGTGCGCACCTTCCAGGGTAAATAAATCCCATTTTTACAGCAAGTTAGATCTAAAATTTTACATCTTCTATGTGAAATCTGTTTTTCCTCAAGAAACGATAAGCACTTGATTCCTCAAACACTGCCTATCACCACATCATTGATGAACTACACTAAGCATCTAAGATTTTCACAAGATTCCTCAATTGTGCGAATTTTCGGATCTGTACAACTCTGGAACCCAAGAACAGTATGCTTAGGAAAATTCCTCAACCAAAGGTTATATTCCTCAAACTGTCAAACCTTTTCATTTTCCTCAAATCTGAGAACGCATATGACCTCTCCAAATTCCTCGCAACTATACTCTGTTCACAGGTACACACATGTCAGCTCGTGAATCTCTCGGTTCTCATCACATTAACTCATTGCAGCGTTTCTGGAAGAAACTCCTCAAGGCTCATCAGAATCCTCAAGAGTTCAAACTCATCAGCAAAATCCTCAACTAAAGAAAATGGAGGAAGAGAGAAAACAGAAGGGAGGAAAGAAACTTGAGAAAAACACAGCTGCTGATATCCCTGAGGACATTTACTTGGACTATTGCACGCCTGATGAAAATGAGACAATGGCCAAGAGAAAGATACGGTTGCAGAAGATTGAACGCCGATGGGCGAAGGAATGGAAGGAGTACAGGTTTGTGACTCCCAAATATGCAAAGAAATTCGCTCTGAAGCCTCCTGGCGGAAGGGCCCCACTTGAGGATCATCAAGTAGCACATCCCTCAAGCCTCATGACCATTGATGACTATCCAGATGAGAAAGAAAAGCATCTGGCCAAGCTCAAGAAACAGGCAGAAGCTGCAGTGAGGAAATTTAATGAATCCTCAGCTGCTGCCTCACGTGCTGCTAATTCCTCAGCTGCAGAAACCTCTGGCTCAGAAATTCCTCAAATGCAGTCTGTGCCATCAAAGCCAAGGGCTCCAAAGCCTCAAGAGAAGTCTGCTCAGGCTTCTGTCACAAAACCCTCAGCACCAAAACCCTCATTACCAAAACCTTCAATACCAAAGCCCTCAGCACCAATCTCCTCAGTACCAAAATCCTCAGCTCCACCTCCAAAGCCTCAAGAGAAACCAGTACAGAAGCAAGTCATGAAGCCTACGACCGCCAGCTCCAGCTCCTCACTCCCAGCTGCAATTAGCTCACAGACAAAGTCTTCAACACCTCCTGCGAAGACTTTGGTAACTGCTGAACGTGCACCTCTGCCCAGCCCCAGCAAAATCATCACAGTCCCGTCTGCATCAGAGGGAAGTGATGAATTTGATGATGAAACCCTGCAAGCCATGATCAGAAACAAGCAAGCAAGAGTAGCTCAAGCATCAAGCAGTGCCATTCCTCTGGCCATGGACCCCAAGGTCCTCCTTGACTACATCAACATCTGGTATGAGGACCCAAACACTCCAATTGATGACTTGAAGCTTCCGCCTGGCATCAGTCACATGGTGACCGCTTTCATCAATGAAGCCAAGTGGAAAGAACAGTAGGTCAGGCAGGCCAAAGTTGCAAAGATCAAAAAGGAGAAATTCCTCACGCAGAATCTCCTCAAATTGACTCCTGGTGCACTGGTGACAACACAGGCAGAGCTGCAAAAAATTGACTGACAAGTACGCCAAGCTGTCAGATCGCAAAAGCCTCAAGAGCAATTTCATCAAGCTGGCCACTAGTGCTGTTGATGACTACAACCAGAGAGCCGCACCCCCAGCACCAACTCCTCAGCCCTTGATTGAGGAGCCAGCAGATGAATCTCCTCATGAGGAGGAAGCTCCTCAAGCTAAGGAAGTACACCAAGAGCGCCGTGTTGATAAACCGGCCATTGAAGAAAACATCATGGAAACTCCAACTGATGAATTTGCTGCCGCTGATGAGACTGCTCCTAATCCAGCTGCTTCATCAAAGCAGGCCGATGACTCTGTTCTAGCTGGTTCCTCAATACCAGCTGAAGAATCTCTAGAGAGAACCCCTTCACCAAAAGCTTCAAAGGTGAAGATGATTCCGTCTGCATCAGACGTGAAGAAAATAAGGGCTGCTGAAAAGGAAGCCAAAAAGAGAAAGGCCTCCTCAGCAGAAGAAGAAACAGAGGCGAAGCGCCTCAAAGCACTTGAAGAATCTGCTCCTCTGGACCCTGTGCCCCTGAATGTCGCTCCTTCCTATGAGATGGTCATCATTGATGATCCAGCAAAAAAGGCAGATGAGGAAATGAAAGATGTCGCCCCTGAGGAACAGACTGATGAGGAAATTCAGATAGACGACAGTCCTCAACCTCTCATTCCTCAGACAGAAAATGTTCAAGCATCAGCTGCACCAGCTGATGAAACTGCCTCTGCGACAAAGCCAGCTGAGGAAAAACAAGCTGAAAATCCTCGAGCTGACGAAATTCAACACTCTGAGCAGACTCCTCAACATGAGGAACTGATTGATCCAACTGCTCCAACTAAGAAAGAAGCAGAAATTCCTCAGCGTGAAGCTCAGTCAGAGCAAGCACCATCTCCTCAGCCTGAAGTACCAGCTGCTGAAATTCCTCACCTTGAGGAAAATGCTGAAGAGAATGCACCTGCTCAAGACAATGCATTCATTGTGCTCAACCCAGAGACTGCTATTGTTGTCTCCCCTCCTATTCCTCAGCAAAATCTTCAGTCAGTTCAGCGTCGGCCATTCTCCAAGCGTCCAAAGTTTCAGAAGGAGAATTTCTTTGAAGAACGCATGCACTTCATCGGAGAGAACCCCTATGACAAGCCTCAAATGAGGCATCTGAAGTTTTGGACTAGGACTCGGATGAACTACTATGCCTCTGTGCTCTGTGGACGAAACAAGATATTCCTGCACAGGCATATTCCTCATGTTGATATTGAAGCAATACCGTGCCTGGAGCCAGTCCTTAGTGTCCTTCATGATGCAGGTTTACTCCCAATGTGCTCCGACATATCTGACTGGAACAACGAGTTAATTCTTCAGTTCTATGCCACTCTTCACATATCTGGCAACCCTGAAGACATTAACACATGGGTGTTTGATTGGATGACCCAAAACACTCACTACAAGGCTCCTGCTACTGAACTCCTCAGAGAACTGCCCGTACCAATTCCCTCAAATGAGGCTGTAAAGCTTTATGGTGAGCGTGAGCTGCCAAATGGAATGATGGAAGTCCTCATGAAGCCTTTGGCTGAAGGAAAATCTTCAAGAACAACCTTCCTCGTCCACGAGCTCAAGTACACACCCAG
Source organism: Hordeum vulgare subsp. vulgare (assembly GCF_904849725.1). NCBI lineage: Eukaryota > Viridiplantae > Streptophyta > Magnoliopsida > Poales > Poaceae > Hordeum > Hordeum vulgare. The sequence goes on from NC_058520.1 coordinate 88,628,510, forward strand.
GACTGTCTACAGAATCCTCTGCAGTGTGCTCGCACCGATCAAAGGCCATGACGATGAAGAAGATGTTGTAGGCCTCATGAAGAATATCCTCTTCAACATCATTCATTGTATTCCTATCAATATCCATGATTTCTTCTTGAGGACTTTGGCCGACAATGCTATGTTCCCTTTTGATCACAAGATATATGCCCCGTGGATCATGAGATTCATCCGGACAAGGACAGGCATCAACTTTCACGCTGATTATCAAAACCATGTTGGTTATATGCCTCCTATCTGGGTCAACAAGAAGACTTTTGAGCCCATTGAAGGAAGAGGAAAATCAGTGATTGAAGAAGGCAGTAGGCCCCTTGATGGCCAGTTCAGAGAGCAAGAAGCTTAATCTTCATGGGACGATACTGAGACTCGTCCAGCAAGCCCCGTTCCTCCTCACGTGCTGAATACCAGAGAGCTCCTCCTCAGTCTTCACCAGAAGGTGGATCGCAACCACAAATGGGTCAAACGCCAGTTTGGTGCCATTGTGAAAACCCTCACTGAAACACAGAACTCTGTGAAGATTAACCATCACTATCTGCATGAGGTTTTTGATCGCACCTGGGCTACACTTGCACATCTGAAGACTCAGACTGAGCTTGAAGAAATGGACTTTGAGTGAGACTTTGACTGGTCGTGGCCTCCCAAGAAGAAGTTCAGGCCCATTCCAGTGCCAGACCTTGAAGACATCTCCTTTTCTTCATTCCGCACTGCTGAATCTGATGAAGAACAGCTTGACACTGCTACCGGCCCAAGGAAGAAGACTACTCCCAAGAAGCATCACGGCTCTTCCTCAACCGCCAAGAAGTGAAGTCTTCACGGGCGTTAGTCCTCAGTTTGTCCCTTTTTGTCACTTGATGACAAAGGGGAGAAACTCGAGAGTTAGTCTTCAAGCGGGATATTTTTTTTGGGCTTATAAACTATATTTAAGTTACAAACTCTTGGCACTTCTGAAGTTTTTATGTAATGAGTTGTAACTTAAGCCCGATGGTACTCTGACGCTTTTGAACGTTTTTCTTCGCATGCTTATTCCTCAAGTTTTAATGCACGCATGCTGGAATTCGTCAGATACCATTTGTCATCATGCATCTTCATTTTCTTCATATGATATGTTACATGTATGCATGATTTACAAGACTCAGGGGGAGATCTCCATGATATAAATCATCAATGTGCATTTGCTGTGAAAAGGAAAATCCTCAAGATATGCACATCTTCAGGGGGAGTCTCTCTGAATCTTGTTTTGATCCTTCTGAAGACTTAACCTAATTGTCATCAACCACCAAAAAGGGTGAGATTGTAAGTGCATCTAGTGCCCCTTAGTGATTTTGGTGGTTTGAAGACTTATAGGTTAAGTATCTAATGTGTTTATGAGTGTACACATGATCTATAAGTCATTAAAGAGTTTGAGATATTTGAAGAATATCAACCCCTAAAAATATATGTCTTTAGTTGAAGAAATTGGTCTGAAGCTGAAGAAATGAATCGCGAGGAATCTGCGATGAAATTGATATTCCTCATGAAGATACAGATATTGATAAGACCGGTGGTTCCTGAAGAAAATCATTCTGAAAAATTTCAAGCATGAAGATTTACACTTTCTGTTTTACTTTCTTCGCATTTGAGTAATAGGAACACCGTACTGTTAAAGGGGGTCGAAGTTACACTATGGAATGAATTTCCTCATGATGCTCAACCCAAGCCTAATCCTACCAAAACCCTCAAGTAAGGAATATAAGTGACATGAGGACTCTCATAGTTGAGGGTTCCGACCGTTTCGATAGCCACGCCAAGTCACTGGTCTTATCCACTCCAACAGTCATATTATTTAAGGGCATTAGTGTCAAATCATGTCGGGATGCTCCCAGGCTATAAATAGCCACCCCACAACCACTAGCTGGTTGGCTGCTCCGTTAGAAACTGACACTTGTCATAAGAGCAACCAAATTCCTCAGAGCCTTCGAGAGTAATTCATCAGTGAGGAAATACACCACCCACCGAAACCACAAACCAAACCTAGTGATTGAGCATCACTGAAGAAGTTGTTCCTTTGTGGGACTGAAGCCTTTTACCTTTGAGGACTATGCATCCACCAGACGGTTAGGCTTCATGGTCTAGAGCTTTCCAGCAGTCAATTGTGGATCGCCGGGTGACCAAGTTTGTGAGGGTTTGGAAGTCTGCCCTGAAGACTTACCACGAGTGTTGGGCGAGGACTGTGTGTCCTTAGCTCAAGGAGAATACGGTAGGGACTGTGTGTCCCGGGACTGGGTGTCCTTTCGTTTCAATACCAAGCCGCTCCAAACCTGATGTACAACTGTCACAGCAGTTGGAACTGGGTCATCAACGACTGTCTTCACTCAGAAACGGGTTCTAATTCCTCAACTCTTTACTTTCCCCGTATTATGTGTTGGTGACTTTCACTGTGATTGTTTGAAGAATTTGCTGAAGACTTTCTCTGAATTTCCTCAACCCCAAATTCTTCACGTTAGTTATTCCTCATCTGTATTCTGCGTGCCTGCTCACTGTGCAATCTGTCTTCACATTCTTCACTTTGAAAAACTGCTGTTGTGAAACTTTGCACTTCTGATCCTTTACTGTTTCGGCTGTAAGTTAGTCATCAATGAGGAATTTCCTCAAAAGGAATTTCCTCAGTGATGAAATTCTAAAAATCTCCTATTCACCCCCCCTCTAGTCAATATTACACACTTCCAATTACTCCCCCTTTGGCACCAAGTACCAAAAAGGGAGGCACCAACAGCACTAACCATGCTCAGAGCTCATCAGCATCATCATCAGCATCATCCTCATCGTCAGGCAAGCCACTGCCACCAGCCTCGTCAAGGAAATCAGCCCACTTAGGACCAGATGGGAAGCCGAAGTCAGAAGGAGGAGCAGCAGGAGGGGCCTCATCATCACTCACATCAAGAGCGCCCGAGGCTCTCAGACGAGCCTTGAGGGCATTCTTGGAGGCGACTAGGCGAGAAACCACATCATGGGTTTGACCACAATGGAAAGAGACGGCCTTCATCATAGCAGAATGTGCCATGCCAAGGAATTTGGCAATGCGACCGAGAGGAGCGGAGCTAGATGAGGGGTGGCTGACCGGGCAGCAGTGCGGCGAGTGGATGAGGAGGATGGGGCTTTCTTGGGAGCATAGTTATCCGCCATGTGAGCGGGAATGACCCACTTGCGATGTGTGTGAGTGACAGCAACAGAGAAATCAGCAACATGATTAATAAGAGCCTGGATGAAGGGGGCATGAGGAAAGGCTCGCTTGTATTGAAAGCTAGCAAGCCGAATCTCATGCCATAGAAAGTGAGGCACATTAATTTTGCTCTTGGGGTGCTCGTATAAATGAGACATGATGTCAATACAGTAGCCACTACAAGAGCCCTTATCACCCATCTTGGGATAGATGGTGCGGATGAGACACTGAAAGATGATGAAGTAAGGTGAGCGCTAGATGGATACCTGGTTAAGATCCTTCATGCGTTCATCCGCATCAAGCTCACTGAGTGGTTTGAGAAGATACCCACACGCCTCAATGGACTTAGGTGCATGGTTAGGATCATTCCTATGAATTTTGAAGCCGGATTTGGGGAAACCAAGTCCGGCAACAAATGTATCATAAGAAGCTGTGAAGCGAACGTCAGAGGTGATCCAGCTGACAGTGTGGTTTGGAGCAAAGTAGCATGTGGCATAGAACTGGTGAATGGCAGCAGCATTAAAATCGCGATGAAAAGCAAATGGGGCGGCAAGCCCCGATGCCTCAATAAGCTCAATGGCACCCGGGTATTTCGCCGGGTGCATGCGAATATTCTCAAGATCTATGTAAAGATGAACAAAGAGACCCTTAGGGACTATGACTGTAGTAAAAATGTCCGCCTGGACGTGTGTGCGGAAACGTGAGTCCGTAGAGTCACGTACGACAGTGAATTGATCAATGTCGCGGCGGAAAGTGAGGTATGAAGACTTGGCAAGTGTGGTGAAGTTAGTGATTGCACGACCTAAGGTAGCAGGGGGTTCTAGTGAGATGCGACGAGCTTCACCTGTGGGCTGAGCAGGAGGAGGTGGTGGCATATAGGACGCCCTGCGAGTCCCGGGCTTTGGCTTGGACCTCCAATCGGCGGGCTGGTCAGCAAGGTCCTCGGCGGCAAGCTCATCCTCGAAGTCGGAGTCATCACCATCAGACGATGAGGGGAGCGGTGGAGGCGGAGAACGCCGGGCAGTCCGTTTGAAGGGACGACGTGGCCTGTCGGAGTCCGACCCCGTGCCAGTAGGGGCACGAGCGGATGAACCAACAACATCCTTCCGGGCGGCGTGCTTAACCTTGGGCATGGTGCACAACAACCTACACGGGTGGAACCCCAAATGAGGAACGAACATGGTCAAACCATAGGAACGAACACGTGAACTTGGGAAAGAGGGAACCAAACGCGAGGGGAACGGAGGAGATACCTGTAGACGGATCCCGCGGAGGAAGAAGAGGAAGAAGAGAAGGATCCGCGGAGGAGATCGGGCAGATCTCGTGAGGGGCGGCGCTGGCAAGCGCTCCTGGAGCTGGCGGCGGCGGCGGTAGGGGAAAAGGGGGGCGCGTGAGGGCTAGGGCAAAGCCCAGCCCCGCGCCCAGCTATTTATAGGCCCCGAACCGTCGGACGTCCGACAGGCGTCGGACGTCCGGAGAGGATTGTGCCATCGGACGACTGACACTGGTCGGACGACCGGAATGAGATTTGCCGCCGGACGGCCGAGACACGTCGGACGACCGAGAGAGAGGAGGAGGCAGAGGCTGGTTCTGGAATTTTTGATGATGAGATGATGATTTTTCATGGTGTCTCACAAAAAGTACGAACATAGTTTCCTACAAGCATTACATATACTACTTGTGGACATAAATTGATTTATGCGTACTTTGTAAGCTCAAAAACAGAAAATTAAGACTCACTCCCCCTAAATGCATGCCCTCAGCAAGACACAAACATAATGTGAGTGTGTGTATGTGTGCAAGGTTCCAAGTTATGTTGTCAAGCTCCAAGATACCAAGTTCACGCCTAAGTTGACAGAACCTAGCTACGCTAAGTGGCTTGGTGAAAATGTCGACTAGCTGCATGTCGGTACCCACATGGGTAATATCAATGTCACCCTTTTGCACATGGTCTCTCAAGAAATGATACCTAATATCAATATGTTTTGTGCGAGGGTGATCAATGGGGTTCTCGGAGATCTTTATGGCACTTTCATTATCACAGAGAAGAGGAACGTGTCGATACGTGATACCATAATCCTTTAGTGTTTGCCTCATCCATAGCAGTTGGGTTGCACAACTTGCGGCTGCAATATATTCGGCCTCGGCCGTGGAGAGAGAAACACAGTTCTGCTTTTTCGAGGACCAACTTACCAAGGAGCGTCCAAGAAACTGAGATGCAGCGGAAGTGGATTTCCATCCCACTTTGTCACCGGCCCAATCCGCATCGGAGTACCCAATAAGATCGAACTTTGCATCCTTAGGGTACCATAAGCCTAACTTTGGGGTGTGAACAAGGTATCTAAGAATATGCTTAACCGCCGTATGACGGCTTTCCCTAGGGGAAGCTTGAAATCTAGCACATATGCCTACACTTAACATGATGTCCAGTCTAGATGCGCAAAGATAAAGTAGCGAGCCAATCATGGAGTGGTAAGTAGATGGGTCAAAAGGAATACCGTTGGTGTCTTCATTTAGAACTACGTCTATGGCCATGGGTGTCTTCATAGGTTTAGCATTTGTCATATCAAAATTTTCAAGAATGTCCTTGAGATACTTAGTTTGAGACAAGAAAATCCCTTCTTGAAATTGTTGTATTTGAAACCCAAGAAAGAACTTCAAGTCCGTGTTGAGTGACATCTCAAAGGTCTTGGTCATGGAGGCCGCAAACTTCTTGCATAAATGGATGTTAGGAGAACCAAAAATGATGTCAGCTACATAGATTTGGCATAAGATCAAGTCACCATTTTCCCTCTTAGTAAAAAGAGTGGGATCGATCACCCCCACCACAAAACCATCATCGAGTAGGAACTTCTTAAGATGATCGTACCAAGCACGGGGTGCTTGTTTGAGGCCATACACAGCCTTGTGAAGTTTGTATACATGGTCTTTGTGGTGAGGGTCAACAAACCCAGGTGGTTGTGATACATATACCTCTTCTTGTAGAGGACCGTTAAGAAAATCACTTTTCACATCCATTTGATGCAAAGTAAAACCATTGAAAGCAGCATAGGCCAATAAAATGCGAATGGATTCAAGACGAGCAACAGGGGCGAAAGTTTCACCAAAGTCCAAACCTTCAACTTGGGAGTACCCCTATGCTACTAACCTTGCCTTGTTGTGTAGGACAATCCCATTCTCATCTTCCTTTTCTTGAAAATCCATTTAGTTCCAATGACATTATGTTCCTCAGTTGGTCGTTCTACCAATGACCATACTTCGTTGCATGTAAAACTGTTTAACTCCTCTTGCATAGCAAGGAGCTAGTCATTGTCACACAATGCATCCTAAACCCTGTGTGGCACGGTACTAGAGACAAACGAAAAGTGAGCACAAAAGTTTGTTAATTGTTTACGAGTCTCTACCTTCCGACACGCCGGTGAGGATTTGATCAATATCAACATCACCGGCCACACGTGGCATGATGGAGGTCAGGGTTTCACGAGGTTCGACTTCGTTTCCATCATCAATGTGCTCAACATATGGATCATTTATGTGCGGAGGAAGATATTCCTCTTCGCGCTGCACCTGTTGAGGTTCATCATCAAACATACCCATACTTTGGTCTAGCTCTTGAAGATCAACTTGTTCTTGAGTGTGATCAGAGTGAGAGACATGTTCTCCCACTTGATCCTCAACAACTGGCATGATATGTGTGCTAGTATTTTGTGGAGGTACGGGCAGTGAACTGTCTTGAGGATGAGAAATACTCTCATCATCTTCATCATCATCATGGGGTCTTTGTTCCATGGGAAGAAGTGCACCTACACCCATGTTCAAGATATCTTGTGAGGAGTCTTCTTCACCTGCATCATTTAGATCAATTTGCTCCCCATGGGAGCGGTTAAATTCATCAAACGTCACGTCACAGGTTTCTGTAACACATCCGGTGCATTTGTTGTAGACTCTGTAGGCGTGAGAGTTTGATCCATAGCCAACAAAAATCCCTTGAGTTGTTTTGGATTGAAATTTTCCTAACCGTTCCCGTTTGTTGAGGATGAAACACTTGCATCCAAACACACGAAAGTACTTAACATTGGGCTTGTTCCCAGTTAGGAGCTCATATGGAGTCTTCTCCAATATTGATCGAAGGAAGAGCCGGTTTGATGCATGACATGCTGTGTTGATGGCCTCAGCCCAAAAACTATGTGGTGACTTGTATTCGTCTAACATGGACCTTGCCATTTCCACAAGTGTCTGGTTCTTCCTCTCTGCCACACCATTTTGCTGAGGGGTGTAAGGTGCGGAGTACTGATGTTCAATTCCCTCATCACTAAGAAATTATTCTAGGGTGTAGTTCTTGAACTCAGAGCCATTATCACTTCTTATTGCCTTGATGTCCTTGTCAAACTTCCGCTGGGCTTGTTTGGCAAAATCAATGAAGGTGATCTTCGTCTCGTCCTTGGACTTGAGAAAGAACACCCATGTATATCTTGAGTAGTCACCAACAATGACTAGGCCATACTTTTTCCCTCCAAGACTTGCCCATGAAGGAGGCCCAAACATATCCACATGAAGGAGCTCTAACGGCCTCGAAGTGGATACAATGTTCTTGGGTGGGTGTTTTCATTGATGTTGTTTCCCAGCTATGCATGCACTGCACACACGATCTTTCTTAAAAGATACATTTGTTAGTCCAAGGATGTGATTGCCGTTTAAGAGATTTTGAAGATTTCTCATGCCGACATGGGCGAGCCGGCGATGCCACAACCATCCCATGTCGGCCTTGGCCATTAGACAAGTTGTATGGAAGGTGCTCTCTTTCGAGAAATCAACCGTGTAAAGGTTGCCATCCAACTCTCCAACAAAGGCCTCTTCGAGAGTGTCTCTCTTAAAGACTTCCACATCCGTTAGTCCAAATAACGTGTCATAACCAACGGAAGCCAATTGGCGAACTGAAAGTAAATGATATTGAAGAGATTGGACAAGCATGACATTTGCAATAGACATGTCATTAGTGATTGCCACCTTGCCCAACCCAATTCCCTGCCCTTTCGACCCTCCACCAAATACAATACTCATGTATGGTCGAATGGCTTGAATGAAGTCATAGAGCAAGTTACTATCTCCGGTCATATGATTGGTGCATCCACTGTCGATCACCCATTTGGCTCCTCCGGAGAAAACAACCTGTAACGAATTAAGACTTGGTTTGAGGTACCCATTTCGTCATGGGGCCTTTCACATTAGTTACAAGAGTCTTAGGGACCCAAATAGCATAAAACCGGAATGCATTACAGGGACCAACGAATTTAGCATAAATCTCTCCTTCCTTTGATTTGCGTAGTACATAGGATGGAGGCATGAATTTAGTTGTCTTGTTGTGAGTAGGTGAACCCCTAGTGGCCGATCCACTCACAACCTTACCTTTCTCCTTGTGTCCCTCTCGTACAAATATTTCTTTAAGCGGAGTGGTACACTTGAGAGGAGATGCACTTTTCTTGGTGGTGCTTGGGTTGAACCCAAGCCCTTCCTTGGCAAGGCCTCCATTGTGTCGACTTATGATCTCATTGAGAGTCTTTTGTCCTTGTGCACATGTCATGAGACCTCTGTCTAGCTGTGCCTTTAGAGAACAGTTTTCCTCAAGGATAGATGTCAGTTCACTACTAGAGTTAGTAGTGCAGGTATCAACATTAATAATAGGTGAGGAATAGGCCTTAGCTAAAGTGTCAATATAAGTAACCTTGAGTGCCTCAAAGCTCTTTGTAAGAACAATGAGTTTCTCTTCCTTGTCTTTGAGAGACAAGGATAGACGCTCACAGTCCTTAGAAACGGAAGCATGAGAGTTCACTAGTCGGTTTTTATCATTTAGTAACTCTTTTCACACAAATTCAGCCTTTTTCAAGGAGGCAAGATCATTAGCATGTTTATCAAGGTTTTCACCTACTTTTGAGAATAATGCATCATTTTGTGCTTCCTCATACAGGACTTGCTGCTCAAGGATTTCATTTCTTTCCTTCTCCTCAGTGAAGAGGGTTTCGAGTTCCTTGATGGTATTGGTGTGCTTACTCACCATTTCCATAAGTATGCGAAACATAGTGAGCTTCTTTCCTTTAATAGAGCACATAAATTTGTTTATTTTAGCAAACATGGGATGATCTAAGTCATTATCCTCATAGTGATCTTCCGCATCAAGATACTCATTAGATGGGGTAGAAGCTAGACTGAAGGAGTTTAACCGTGGAGTTACCTTAACCTTATCATGAGAGCTTTGGTCTTCCTCATCTCCCGTGGCAGTCTTTGCCATCAAACACTTGTGAGTGTTGCCCTTATAGTCCTTCATATAGTTGTAGTGAACAACATCACCACTTTTGTTGACTAGCCTCAAGGTGTTTTGTGTATCCTGAGCTACTCCGGCAACCCCACCAACATCTTCTGGATCTGATTCTTCTTGTGCAACCATTGCTCTTCCATCTGTCCTCTTGAGCTTGGAGTTCATAGGGTTTGGCAACTTCTTCTTTACAAAGGTCTTTGGAAACCTTGGTTTGTCTTCTCTCTTCTCTTAAGGGCAGTCATTGGAGAAGTGGTTGGTTTCCTCACAGTTGTAGCATTTCCTTACCTTCTTCTTTGGGAATCTTCCCTTGCATTTTCCTGGACTGAACTTCTTTACAAAGAGAGCAATGTCCTCATAAGATGGGCTTTCATCAGAGTCAACATCATCACCATCTTCGCAGTCATCATCACCCTCTTCTTCTTCACTTTCTTCTTCGTCACATTCATGCTTGGCTTTCAAAGCAAGATTGATCTTTGATGTTGAAGTGCCATGCATGGCAAGGTGCTTTGTTGCATTTTCCTTTGACTCTTAAAATAATAGGAAAGTGGATATGATGTCATCTGGAGTCATTTCTTTGAACCCATGGTGTTGTCTCATGTCCCATACCATTTGATGGTGATACAGAGCAAGAGCATGAAGTAACTTGTCCACGAGAAATCTCTTGGTCAGATTGAAACCATCTTGCGTCTTGTCACAGTCACATGACTCAGTGTCTGCGGCGAGAGTCATGAGCCGTTCTAGTAGTTGCTTGGGAGATTCACCCTTTTCCATACAGAAATTCTATAATTGCCCCTTGGCAATTTCATATTGAGCAACCCGAAGAGTGGAGGTACCGGTCTTGGTCCTTATAATGCTATCCCACAGTTCCTTGGCACTTGTGATGTGAATGTAAGGTCTCCGTTGCTTGTCATTCATTCCTTTTCTTATGCACATGATCGCAGTGTCATTGAGATGCTTGTCATAAGTTTCTCTGGGAGTGAGGCACCTTGGATCTACAGGATTGTACCCATGCTCGAGGATGTCCAACATCTCATCATTGGCGTACCTAAGATGATCCTGCATACCAACTCTCCACAAAGAAAAATCGGAATTGTCATCAAGCAAGGGAGGTTATCCTCCAGGATTGTACTTAGGTTTCTCAATTTGAGATCTAGCATAAAGCCATGGAACACTGGTTTGGTTCCTTTCCGGAGGTTGTTGGCCAAATGAAGAACCGTGCACATGTGGCCCTGAGGCCCTCGGGGACGTGGTTGTCCCCATGGTTAGTGATGCCAGTCTTATTTGGACCAAGGCCTCAAGAGAAGCATCATGCTCCTCTTTTTTCTTGGCAAGGTCCCGTTCCAGGTCCTCAGAGGTGAAAGACTTGACTTCCGTGGAAGTTTCGTCCCTCTGCACTGGAGCTACCGTAGCTGGAATCCCGTCCATCTCGCTCTAGGGCGGTTAACCACAAGAATAGAGCACGAGGCTCTGATACCAATTGAAAAGGATCAAGATGGACCTAGAGGGGGGTGAATAGGTACAGTTCCAAATTTTAATAATTACTTAGCAATTTTAGGCAAAAGTGCGGAATATGAGTGTAGGCCTAATAATTGCAATGACAAGGAGTAAGCTATTTAGAGTGAAGTAAGGCAAGCGGTAAACAATAATCAAATACAAGTACGTAATAAGGATTAACACAAGTAGAGAGTTAGGGTTAGGAATAACCGAAACTCCAAGAGAGACAAGGATGTATCCTGATGTTCACTTCCTTGGAGGGAACCTACGTCACCGTTAGAGGGCCGGATGTTACCACGAAGGCACACCAACGCCACGAAGGCTCACCCTATTCTCCCTTTGAGATAACTCCACGAAGGCGTTTCTCAACCACTAGTGGTAAGCCTTGAGGTGGCTTCCAAACCTTCACAAACTTTCCGGGGGAAATCACAATGGTTTGATTCCTCTCCGAAGACTCCTACCGCCTAGGAGTCTCCAACCTCCAAGAGCAACAAGATCACGGGGATTGCTCAAAACTTGCTCAAATCACAAATCACTTTGGTGGGAAGGAGGAGAGGGAGACGATCTATCTTTTGATTGGAACAACACTCAAAGGGACTCACAAATGCTCTTGGGATCTAAGATTTGGTGTAGACAAGAGTGAGTGAGAAGAAAGGTGTTCTTGGATGTGTTCTAGCTGTGTTGGACACCCTATCACGAAGTGGGAGAGGGGTATATATAGTGGGGAGTGTAAAAAAGCCGTTGGGGACACTTTAATTCACACAGGGTCCGGACGTCCGGCAGTTTCCGGAAATCCGGGCGTCCGCAAGGGGTCGGACGTCCGACAGGGGTCGGTCGTCCGAGGGCTGTAGATATGACTGGAAACACTGTGAATTGAACAGCGACCGGACGTCCGGAGAAGACCGGAAATCCGAGTTATTCGACTCAACTTCTTCTGGTGGGAGGTTCCATATTTCCGAAAGGGGACGGACGTCCGGCCCTTGGACGTCCGGAGGGAGCCGGAAATCCGAGTTATAGAGCTCATGTTCTTCTGGTGCAGGGCTCCGGATTTCCGAAATTGGTCGGACGTCCGGCCCTCGGATGTCCGGAGGGAGACGGAAATCCGAGTTATATGACTCAAATTCTTCTGGTGGAGGGCTCCGGATTTCCGAAGCTAGCCGGTCGTCCGACCCTCGGACGTCCGGAGGGAGCCGGAAGTCCGAGGCAATAGACCTGTTTTGAGATAGGAGCAGAGTAGAGAATATGTGGTATTGGGTAGGACACTGAAGATGTGGTATGAGCAATTTCATCGCAAAACCTGTGATCCCCTCTTAATAGTGCGGGATCCCTATACTCAATAATAGTAAACTCAAAAGGATAGTCTACATCATCTTTTCTCAATCCCGAGCCTTCTTGAAATATAAATCCCGATCTTCTCAGACCACCTTTGGCACATAATTCTCAATCTACTAAAGTACTTGCCATCCTGAGATACACTCAACAAATAGGATTAGTTTCCTATGTATGTGTTGTCATTAACACCAAAAGTCAATTAGGGGCATAGCATGCACTTTCACTATAACAGCACCAACAGCATAATCACTAGCATCACGCATAATTTCAAAAGGTAGGTTCCAATCAGGTGGTTAAACAACAGGTGTAGTTATCAAGGCCTTCTTAAGTATTTCAAATGCTTCCTCACAATCATCGTCAAAAACAAAAGGAATATACTTTTGCAAGAGATTGGTAAGAAGCCTAGAAATCTTAGAGAAGGCTTTAATGAACCTTCTATAGAAACCAGCATGACCAAGGAAACTTCTTATACCTTTGATGTCTGTAGGGCATGGCATTTTCTCAATGGCATCAAATTTAGCCTTACCGACTTCAATACCTCTTTCAGAAATTTTATGTACTAAGACGATGCCTTCATTAACCATAAAGTGGCACTTCTCCCAATTCAAGACAAGGTTGGTATCTTTACCACTCTGCAAAACTCGATCAAGGTTGTTGAGTCAATCATCAAAAGAAGACCCGTAAACGGAGAAGTCATCCATGAAAACCTCAACAATCTTTTCACAAAAGTCAGAGAATATAGCCATCATACATCTTTGAAAGGTAGCAGGTGCATTACATAAGCCAAAAGGCATACGTCTATAAGCAAAGGTACCGAAAGGGCAGGTAAAAGTGGTTTTCTCCTGATCAGATTATGCAACTGGTATTTGGAAGAAACCAGAATAACCATCTAGAAAGCAGAAGTGTGTTTGTTTAGAAAATCTTTCTAGCATTTGGTCAATAAAAGGAAAAGGGTAATGATCATTCCTAGTGGCTTTATTCAATTTCCTAAAATCAATTACCACCCTATAGCCAGTAACAATCCTCTGTGGGATCAATTCATCTTTATCATTAGGGACAACGGTAATACCTCCCTTCTTAGGGACGCAATGCACCGGACTTACCCAATCACTATGAGCAACATGATAGATAATACCTGCTACCACGAGCTTTAGTATTTCTTTTCTTACTACCTCTTTCATCTTAGGATTTAATCTCCGTTGATGATCGGCAACTGGTTTGGGATCAGGATCGGTTTTAATTTTTTGCTGGCATAGAGTGGGACTAATGCCCTTAAGATCATCAAGAGTATATCCAATAGCAGCACGGTGCTTCCTCAGAGTTTTCAATAATTTCTTTTCTTCATGCTCTGAAAGGCTAGCACTAATAATAACATGATATATATCTTTTTCATCAAGATAAGCATACTTAAGAGTATCAGGTAACTGTTTAAGCTCAAACACAGGATCACCCTTTGGTGGGGGTGGATCTCCAAGTAGTTCAACACGCAAATTATTCTTAAGGATAAGATGTTGTTGAAAGATAACTCTATCTATCTCATTCCTTTCATCCATATGCATATCATTTTCATGCTCAAGAAAGTATTTCTCTAAAGGATCAGTAAGAGGCACAACAATAGAAGCTAGGGCAATAATTTCATCCTTACTAGACAATTCTTTTTCATGAGGTTGTCTACCAAACTTGGAGAAATTGAATTCATGTGACACGCCTTCAAAGCCAACAGTGACAGTTTGCTTCTCACAGTCAATGTGAGCATTGACAATATTGAGGAAAGGTCTGCCAAATATGATGGGACAAAAGCTATCTTGCATGGTAGCAAGAACGAGAAAATCAGTAGGATACTTGGTTTTACCACACAAGACTTCAACATCTCTAACAATTCCCAAAGGGCAGATAATATCTCTATTGGCAAGCTGAATAGTAACATCAATAGATTCCATCTTGATAGGTGCAATCTCGTCTATAATTTCATCATATAAACATTGAGGTATTGCACTAACACTTGCACCCACGTCACATAAACAATGATAGCAATGATCTCCTATCTTAACAGAAACAATAGGCGTGCCAACAACATGCCTATGTTTGTCTCTAGCATGAGGTTTAGCAATTCTAGGAGCATCTTCACAGAAGTAAATATCATGCCCATCAACATTGTCGGACAGGAGATCTTTGATAATAGCAATGCTAGGTTCAACTTTAATTCGCTCAGGGGGTGTAGCTGTTCTAATGTAGCCCCTACGTATCACAGTTGAAGCTTTAGCATGATTCTTTATTCTAACAGGGAAAGGTGGTTTCTCAATGTAAGCACTAGGAACAATAGGATCATTATAAGCAATGACTTTCTCTTCAAGAGGATTTGGTTTAACTACATTGACTTCTATGGGAGGATGATATTTAAACCACTTCTCTTTAGGGAGATTAATATGAGCAGCAAATGATTCACATAATGAAGCTACTATCTCAGAGTCAAGTCCATGTTTAGCGCTAAAATCACAAAAAGTACTTGTTTCAACAAAGGATTTAACGCAATCGAACTTAAGATTCATACCTGACTACTTACCTTCATCAAACTCCCAATCTTCAGAGTTGCGTTTAATTATTTCCAATAAATTCCATTTGAAGTCAATATCTCTCTTCATAAAAGAACCGGTACACGAAGTGTCAAGCATGGTGCGATTATCATGAGAAAGCCGAGCATAGTAGTTCTGAATAATAATTTCTCTCAAGAGCTCATGGTTGGGGCATGAATATAACATTGACTTAAGCCTCCCCCAAGGTTGAGAGATACTTTCTGTATCACGAGGCCAAAAATTATAGATATAATTCCGATCACGATGTACCAAATGCATAGGATACAACTTTTGATGAAATTCCAATTTCAATCGGTTGTAGTTCCATGATCTAGTATCATCACATAACCTATACCATGTAAATGCTTTATCCCTAAAAGATAAGGGAAAGACCTTCTTCTTGACCTCATCCTCGGGCAAACCTGCAAGCTTAAATAAACCACAAACTTCATCTACATAGATTAGATGCAAGTAGGGATGTGATGTTCCGCCTCCTGTAAATGGATTAGCCAACAGTTTCTCTAGCATACCCGAAGGAATTTCATAATAAATATTTTCAGTAGGTGCAGCAGGTTGAGGAGCAACTCCTTGTGCTTCCGTTCGAGGTGAAGATACCCCCGAAAAGGTCCTCAAAGGATTAGTTTCCATAGTGACAAGTGATAATAAATTTCAGCACACTATATAAATGTTTCCTTACCAAATTCCACTTACGAAAGGCGCTTCACTCCCCGGCAATGGCGCCAGAAAAGAGTCTTGATGACCCACAAGTGCATGGGATCTATCGTAGTCCTTTCGATAAGTAAGAGTGTCGAACCCAACGAGGAGCAGAAGGAATTGACAAGTGGTTTCCAGCAAGGTATTCTCTGCAGGCTCTGAAATTATCGGTAACAGATAGTTGTGTGATAAGATAATTCGTAGCGAGTAGCAAGTAACAATGGTAACAAAGGTGCAGCAAGATGGCCCAATCCCTTTTGTAGCAAGGGACAAGCCTGGACGAACTCTTATATGAGGTGAAGCGCTCCCGAGGACACATAGGAATTTCTGTCAAGCTAGTTTTCATCATGTTCATATGATTCGCGTTCGCTACTTTGATATTTTGATATGTGGGTGGAACAGAGCTTGGGTGCTGCCCTTACTTGGACAAACATCCCACTTATGATTAACCCCTCTCGCAAGCATCCGCGACTACGAAAGAAGAATTAAGACAAAGTCTAACCATAGCATTAAACTAGTGTATCCAAATCAGCCCCTTACGAAACAACACATAAATTAGGGTTTAAGCTTCTGTCACTCTAGCAACCCATCATCTTCTTATTACGTACCAATGCCTTCCTCTAGGACCAAATAATGGTGAAGTGTCATGTAGTCGACGTTCACATAACACCACTAGAGGAAAGACAACATACATCACATCAAAATATCGAACGAATACCAAATTCACATGACTACTTATAGCAAGACTTATCCCATGTCCTCAGGAACAAAAGTGACTACTCCTGAAGAATAATTATGTTCATGACCAGAGAGCTATTGAATAGCATTAAGGATCTGAACATATGATCTTCCACCGAGTAATCCAACTAGCATCAACTACAAAGAGTAATTAACACTACTAGCAACCTTACAAGTACCAATCGGAGTCGCGAGACGGAGATTGGTTACAAGAGATGAACTAGGGTCTGGAGATGAGATGGTGCTGATGAACATGTTGATGGAGATGAGTCCCCTTCGATGAGAGGAGTGTTGGTGATGACGATGGCGACGATTTCCCCCTCCGGGAGGGAAGTTTCCCCGGCAGGACGGCCTTGCCGGAGCTCTAGATTGGTTCTGCTCAAGTTCCGCCTCGTGGCGGCGGCGTCTCTTCCCGAAATCCCTCTCCTGATTTTTTTCTGGGACGAAACCCTCCTTATAGCAGAAGATGGGAGCCGGAGGGGCAACAGGGGGCCCACAAGCCACCCAGGCGCGGCCAGGGGGGTAGGCCGCGCCTGGCAGGCTTGTGGCCTCCTGGTGGCTCCCCTCCGGTACTTCTTCCGCCCAGTATTTTTTATAAAATCCAAAATAATACCTCGTTGATTTTCACGGCTTTTGGAGTTGCGCAGAATAGGTATCTCAAACTTGCTGCTTATTCAGACCAGAATTCCAGCTGCCGACATTCTCCCTCTTCATGTAAACCTTATAAAATAAGAGAGAAAAGGCATAAGTATTGTACCGTAAAGTGTAATAACAGCCCATAAAGCAATAAATATCAACATAAAAGCATGATGCAAAATGGACGTATCAATGTGCCGGCTCAGGAATTACGGATGATTCCAATTATATGGCCTTTCGTGGTCTGGGGGTTGGACATGGTTGGCCCCTTCAAGATGTCGTCCAATAAAAAGACTCACCAATTGGTGGCGGTTGACATGTTTACCAAGTGGGTTGAAGTAGAGCCGGTTAGCAGCTGCGATGCAGACACGGCTGTCAAGTTCCTCAAGAAGTTGATTTTTCGCTTCGGGTATCCTCATAGTATTATTACTGATAATGGTACTAATTTATCCAAAGGCGCCATGCAAGAGTTTTGCGCAAACGAGCACATCCGGCTTGATGTTTCTGCGGTTGCACACCCGCAGTCTATTGGACACGCAGAAAGGGCGAATCAAGAAATATTGCGAGGAATCAAGCCCCGACTTATGGTACCTCTCGAAAGTACTCCGGGATGCTGGGTTGAAGAGTTGCCTTCAGTTTTATGGAGCATCAAAACCACCCCTAATCTGTCTAGCGGTTACACGCCCTTTTCCCTGGTCTATGGAGCAGAGGCAGTACTACCAAGTGACATCATACACGACTCGCCAGGAGTCGCCACCTATGTGGAACAAGACAACGAGCTAGCACGTCAAGATTCATTGGACGCCTGCTACTACAACAAAAGACCTTCCAACGCGCCAGAAACACGTGCTGACGGGAGACTGTTCCTGTCTTGATTCTCCTCAGCAACGGCACCAGGAATCCTTTTGCTACGGCTACGCCTTTAGGGACTTCCTAGGCAAATATGCGAAGGATTTCCCCGTGGCCTTGGAGCCTTGCATTGGTGTTC
This sequence comes from Hordeum vulgare subsp. vulgare, assembly GCF_904849725.1. Taxonomy (NCBI): domain Eukaryota; kingdom Viridiplantae; phylum Streptophyta; class Magnoliopsida; order Poales; family Poaceae; genus Hordeum; species Hordeum vulgare. The sequence goes on from NC_058520.1 coordinate 88,646,536, forward strand.
CCTCGAAGCGGAAAGGGTGATGTAGCACAGCGGTGGTAAGTATTTCCCTCAGTTTTGAGAACCAAGGTATCGATGCAGTGAAGGAGTATCACAAGAGCCTGCACAAACACAAAGAACCTGCTCCCAACACTATAGAGGGGTTGTCAATCCCTTATAGATTGTTCGCAAAGTGAGATCTGAAAGTAACAAAGCAAAGTAAAAGCGGAGGTGTAAACGATAGATGTGAATAGATCCGGGGGCCGTAGTGTTTACTAGTGGCTTCTCTCATGAAAGCAAGTAGACGGTGGGTGAACAAATTACTGTCGAGCAACTGATAGAACCGCGCAAAGTCGTGACGTTATCTATGGCAATGATTATATCTATATGCATCACTTCCAAAACAAGTAGACCGATACTTTCTGTATCTACTACTATTACTCCACACGTCGACCGCTATCCAGCATGCATCTAGTGTATTAAGTCCAAAAGAACAGAGTAACGCCTTAAGCAAGATGACATGATGTAGATGGACAATCTCATATCAACGACAGAGCCCACCTTGTTACCCTTGATGGCAACTACTTAATGTGTGCCTTGCTGCCCCTACAGTCACTGGGAAAGGTCACCACATGGTAAGAACCTAAAACCAAGCACTTCTCCCATTGCAAGAATCATAGATCTAGTTGGCCAAACAAAACCCAAGACTCGGAGAGACTTACAGGGATATCAAATCATGCATATAAGAAATCAACAAAGACTCAAATATATATCATAGATAATCTGATCACAAATCCATAATTCATCGGATCTCGACAAACACACCGCCAAACAAGATTACATCGGATAGATCTCCATGAAGATCATGGATAACTTTGTATTGAAGATCCAAGAGAGAGAAGAAGCCATCTAGCTACTAACTACGGACCCGTAGGTCAGAAGTGAACTACTCACAAGTCATTGGAGGGGCGATGATGATGATGAAGAAGCCCTTCAACTCCAAAGTCCCCACCGGCAGGGTGCCGTGAAGGCTCTCCAGATGAGATCTTGCGGAAACGGAAGCTTGCGGCGGCGGAAAAGTATTTTCGAGGCTCCCTTTATTTTTTCTGATTTTTAGGGAATATATAGGCGCATGATCTAGGTCAGGGGGCGTCAGGGAGGCCACAAGCCCTGCCACCACCGCCTCCTCCTGGTGGCGGAGTGGGGGCTTGTGGGCTCCCTGCAGCCCTCCTGGCTTGGCCCACAGGCCCCCTGATCTTCTTCCGTTTGGGAAAAATCATTTCGGGGATTTTATTCTGTTTGGACTCAGTTCCAAAATCAGATCTGAAAAGAGCCAAAAACACACAAAAAACAGGAACTGGCACTTGGCACTGAATTAATAAGTTAGTCCCAAAAAAGATATAAAAGGTACATAAAACATCCAAAGATGACAAGATAACAGCGTGAAACCATCAAAAATTATAGATATGTTTGAGACGTATCAACGCCCTGCAGGAAGAGCGTGATTTGGCCACATCACGCTCCGTGATTTATCAACGGGACTTACGACGTTACCATAGTCACCGAGTCAAGAGGCGAGCCTTTCAAGAGGGCGACTTAGTGCTCCGATTGATTCAGGATCATACTGGTATGCATAAGTTATCTCCTCCATGGGAAGGACCTTTTGTCGTCAGCAAAACTCTTCACAATGGTTCCTACTACCTGGTGGATCTTCACCCAAATAGGCCAACAACAGAGGTTGAGACAACCCGCCCATGGAACATCGCCCACTTACAGCCATACTATACCTAGAGCCACTAGCTCCTTATCTATGTCTAAACTTTTGTCTTTGTAATCTCTTGTTTTATATATAAAGCATTAAAGTCGGCGCCCATGAACTTCGGGTTTCTGCCGTTTCAGCTTCTTGAAAGCATGAGTCTTTATTGTTCCATAAGTCGTCCAAGCATGGACGCTATCAGCATCAAAGAACATAAGTCGCCACGCTGCGCTTATTTCAAAACTAGGTGTTGATATGCCAAAGAGGACCAAAGTTGCCACGTTGCACGGTTCAAACATGGGCACCCTATATGATTCTTAGATTTAAGCCGGCTTACTTGGGGGCTACTAGCTCCCAAGTCATTTTGCAGTAAGAGCGTATACGCTTCTGCAATCATATGTCTGACTTTTCCCTAATCATAGGTCACTTGGGGGCTTCTCCTCATTGAGTTCAGCCTGAATACCCTCTTGGATAGAAAAAAATTAACGCATTACAATGGTTATACCGGACTGTGTGTTTGGTGACTCGCCCTATGGTCCCATGTACTCTTGGCGAGTCAATCCACTTTGTGGACCCTGAACTTGCCTTGGTTAAAACATGAAGGGTGCTAGCTGGAGCCGGCACATGGAAAATAGACAAACCATGGGTTCACTGAACCTGCTTCACTGAAACTTGACTCGCGCCTGATCAGCCGGTCCAAACAACTTAGGTTGTTGCAAAAGCCTTCTTGGGGTAGCACTAGAGTCTTGCAAACTCGTCCTATCCCATCGTAACTCATTGAGTCGACGAACTTTATGAATATCTTTGTGGCATAGCCGAAAGGTTTCATAAAATTTTATAACCCGCCGCGACTCACTCAGCCGGCTTATTGTTTTTTTCTGATAAACAGGGCAAAAATCTTTCTTGTCAAATATGACAAAGCATTGGGAAAGGCGATTCATATTAATGAAGGCTGAAACTTCCAAACATCATCACAAGGTACAGTTATCATACTGTTTTCAAAAATCCTAGACTATTACATGGCTCAGCAGGCCATACCAGGAATCATATCCCGGCCATAAAGGATCAAAATATTCTTTGAGGATAAACTTCATGTCAGTTTGGTTCAAGTCGCCTCCGGGTTATCCTGCCTCGAGCTTTCGTCATCTTCGATCTGTAAGTCGCCCAAATTCCAATTGCAATTGGTCAAGGCGTGGAACTCGTCTTCATCAGTCAAGACAGTGGACAAATCAACGTCAAAATCGAAAGGATTCTTACGGCGTTGCGGAGTCAGGCTGGTGATTTCATACGAGGGAGGAGTCACCTTTTTGCTGTGTTCATCATAAGCCGCCTGGTATTTGCCTAAGTCCAGGCCAGCTGCTAGCTGAGTCGCCGCAAAACGAGACTCTTTGACACAATGGTGGTAATGCTCCTCGGTGAAATCTGATGCATCATCCTTCAGCTCTGGAAATCCACCAACCACCTCTTTGGCTTCAGTTTTGGGGCATAGGCCAAACACCGGCTTAGGGTGGTTAGCGCTCCTTTACGGGCGGCTGACCTTTTTAGATCCTCTATCTGAGGCGGTAGTGTTGACAAGCAACTTAGCATATGCTTGATGGATTTTATGGGTTCCCTATTGCCCATAACAGCTTTCATAGTCATCATACCACTAGTATATAGCTGCTCTGTCAAAGTATAGACTGGTTTCAGCTTCAGAATGCAGTCATTCTGCACGGTGGCGGCTTGTGGACCTACAAGAGGCAAAATAGGATAATTAGTGGTTGCAATTTTGTACATAGCACTTTTCATAAGAAGGTAATTGAACCTTACCAAATATGTCTTGGGTCATGTTGGATATTTGACGCTTCAAGCTCGCGAGTTCTTGAATGGCGGCTTTCAGCTTCTCTTCAGCTTGTTCCACCCATTTCAAAATGGCGGCTTGCTCAGCATGGGCTTTATCTTCAAACCTTTTGTGATATGCTTTCATTTTTTCCATGTCAATAAGGGCAAGATGAAACTTTTCTTCAAACTTAGCCCAAGCGTCCTGCTGCTCAGCTAAGCTTTCCTTCAAGTCGGCCACAGTTGAGTCGGCCTGAGTAAAGGATTCCTGCAACAAACATTGGGGAAGCGAGTTTCAGGACCATTGCAAGCAACATCCCTGACACTTGGCGGCTAATGTATGACTCAATTCTTCGAAGGTCATACCTTCAAACAAGACCCAACTCATCTTTCAAAAGATGAACCGACCCTTGAGGGCTACAGGCTGAAGAAATTTATTGTTCAATTACAAGTTCAAGACCCGACTCATCTTTCAAAAGATGACCCGATCCTTGGGGGCTACAGGTTGAAGAAATTTATTGTTCAATTACAAGTTCAAGACCCGGCTCATCTTTCAAAAGATGACCCGGCCCTTGGGGGCTACAGGTTGAAGAAATTTATTGTTCAATTACAAGTTCAAGACCCGGCTCATCTTTCAAAATATGACCCGACCCATGGGGGCTACATGTTGAAGAAATTTATTGTTCAATTACAAGTTAAATAACCGACTCATCTTTCAAAAGATGACCCGACCCTTGGGGGCTACAAGTTGAAAATTTTATTTTTCAATTACAAGTTAAAGACCTGGCTCATCTTTCAAAATATGACCCGGCCCTTGGGGGCTACAGGTTGAAGAAATGTTTCCAATTACAAGTTCAAGACCCGGCTCATCTTTCAAAAGATGACCCGACCCTTGGGGCTAAAAATTGAAAGATGATGCAAATGAACGATTCATCATGGATGACCCGTCCTTTTGAAGGCTAATGGGAGGATATATCAATAATGATAGAAGATGACATACCTCATGTTTGATCCGCATCAGGTTGGCCACGCTTTTTTCCATCTCGCGGCTTGTCTCCAGGTGACTCACAAAACCAGAATATAGTTCATCAAACTCCAATTTTTCATAATGAGGAAGCTTCAGCTTGGTGATATCCTTCTCTGCAAATATTTGGGCATCTTTTGGCGTGTGTTTGGTTAACACCATGGTTGCAGGTTTAGAATAACCAGTACCAATAACGATGACTGCGTCTGGATCTTCAGGCACCTTAGAAGGACTGGGCGGGTTGATGTTTTCAGTCACCTCCTTTTGAGGGCTTGAAGGGTTGACCCGGATATCAGGAACATCATCAAAAATATTGTCGTGAATTTCAACTGGTTCTTCTGGAGCCTCTGGGACAGAGGTACCCATACCATACGTTTCAGCCGCTTTGGGAGCCGAAGATGAGTCACCAGCTTTCCTTTTCTTTGTTTGCGCTCTAAAAAACAACAACATAATTGTTGGGATAAAGACATTGACATTTGAAATAACATGTTAGTAAGGAACTTACCCCTGAAGACGAATCATTGGGGGGAGATTCGACATTGCTGAAGGAGGTGAAACCTAAAGGACAAGGATTCAAAGATTGGGTAAATTGCGAGAATATGTTACATAAGAAGGAAAAGATGCTTACGGAAACATATCTTGTTCTGTCGTTTGCGACCAGTTGTTCTCTCGGGTAAGCCGGACACTAGGTCTCCAGAATGGCTTCGAGTGTGATGTTTAGGTGTATAACTCGCCTTCTGGAAAAGGAAATTGGGATCCAGATGAGCATCCGGGTGAGACATGGGAACTTTCCTACAAATTTGTGTGTCCGGTTTGGGGAGAGAAGAACTTGAGTCGAAATAAATGGAAATTACCTCGACATCTTCATCTTGACTCTCAAAATCATCATCCTATAAACAAAGGCGGTAAAACATAAGTGCAAGTCAGAATAAAGCAATAAATACAAGAGAAATTTTACCTCTGACTGTTCTTCAGTGGCCCGAGACTCGCCAACGACGGATGACTCTTTTGCTGCAGCTTTGCCTTTGCCCTTCTTCTTCGTCTTGGGGGCGGGTTTGGTTGTATTCTGGACGATTGTCTTGGGTCTTCGGGTCCAGAACGCCGAATCCCTCTGATTAAAACATGATGAAAGGCTCGAGATCAGACACATGAATGAGTATATGGAAAAGTTAAAAGGGTGACCCGGCTTGTTTACCTCTGGAGCCGGGTTGGTGACGCAAAAGGGTTTAAGCCCAATTTTGGAGCAATTCTCCATAGGCTCGCCACATAGCTTCTTTATAATATCAACAATGTCTTCTTCCAAAAGCCTCACATTGTAAAAGCATTGGGGATGGTCCGAGTCGCCATTATATTCACACATCAACCTATTTCGGCGGCTTAAGGGCAGAATTCTCCACTCTACCCAGCAGCGGATCAGATCAATCCCAGTAAGACCATTGGTAGTAAGGGCCTTCAGCTTTGCAAAGATAGGGACAAATGTGGCTTCTTCTTCTTTAATTATCTTTTCCAGCAACTTGAAGTCCATGGGTAGGCGTTCTTCCCTGAAGCCTGGTAAAGGGTTCTCATTGGATGGGGAGGTGTCATGGCAGTAGAACCAAGTCTTTGCCCAACCCTTGGGATCACTAGGCAATGTAACGGCCGGAAACCCGCATTCACGATGCCGCTGGATATTGACTCCACCAAGCTCTAAGCTAGGCCCATTGGCAAACTCCGTTTGGCGGTTCAGATAGAAAAACTTCCGGAACAACAATACAGTGGGCTCTATTTGCAGATAAGCCTCACAAAACACTTGGAACTGACAAAGGTTACTGATAGAATTTGGCCCCAAGTCTTGGGGATGAAGGTTGAAGAAGTGCAAGGCATCTCTAAAAAATTTCGAGTCGGGCGGCTTGAAGCCTCGCTCCAGGTGATGAGCAAAAACGACTACTTTCCCTTCGGCGGGTTGAGGGATTGTTTCCCCGAAGGCGGTATGCCACCCAATAACTTCCTTGGGATCAAGGTTACCCACTTTTACAAATTTATCAAGATAAGCGTCATTGACCTCTGTTGGCAGCCAGTTACATTTTGAGATGGTACCCATAACTACAAAAATAAAGAGATTGGTGGGTTGTCAGGATCTACGGAATGGTAACTCGTCGGCTAACGTTCGGGAGCATGTCTACAAGGATGTTGTGACTCGTCGTAGCAAGAGTGGACGGGTTGTGAGTCTAAAAGTTTCCTTAAGAATATTCTTAATTGGGGACAAACATGTTTCCAACACCAAGAGATAATTTACAGATCTACGGGTAGTTCCAATTGAGAAAATAATGCTGGCCAAAAATTCAGGTGCTAAGAACACAAGAACACTACGAAAAACAGTATGTGGATCTATGAGCAATGGAGGAGGAATACCACTTGTTGGGGAACACGATGGAACTACCGCGGTTATTACTACGTGGAAGGATCTACAATGCCGTACCCGGACGGATTAAAAGGTAAGGGGATATGGCGTTCGTGGAGTTCCGGTGCTGCCCTAAGAAGTACAGGGGTTCAAGATCTATCCCTAATGGAGGAGGAGAACTTACCTGAAGAAGGAAGGAGATGCCGGAAGAAGGTTACAGAGCTTCCGTGACGGCGACCGAACCCCCGATTGACCTGGGAAATGGCTAGACCACGACGACCTACTTTGGCGATGGCGAGGTGGTCGAGATGCGAGCTTGAGGAAGACGATGCGGCCGAAGAGATGGAATGGGGGTAGGTGGCGATGCCCTCCCATTCCCCTGCGGCTATTTAAAGGCCTAGGGAGAGGACAAAACGGCAGGCGCGGGAATCGAGGCAACAAATTGAAAACCGGAGATGATGATGCCTAGATTTTCGGGATGATGGGATAAAGACGAAAAAGATCCGTTGGAAAGTGATGTCACCAAAATCACGGGAATAGTGGAGAAGGTGATGTCACCAACAAATGACCTGGCGACTCAAGCAAATTGAGAAAGTTGGCGGCTTGTCACGTATTAAAGAAAGGACGAAGGTAAGGTGAGTCACCCAATATGAGCATAAAGGTTTGTTGGCGTGAATAAATTCAAGTCAAACTTGGGTCTAATGTTGGGGATATTACATGCGGTATGACCCGCCCTGTTGGGCCGGGTCAGGAAAGTTGTGACTCATATGTGCCTGATTAGTAGAAGCCTTGGTTCGGGCCTGAGGCGTGCAGGAAGATCTTCATCGGTGGGCTACCAGGGCCCATGAGCCAGATGGCGGTTCATGATTGATGGAGAAGATAAGTCGCCAAGGAGGTTTCCTGGCTTGGCCAACACGGTGACTTAGAGATATGGAAGGCCACGATTTGTAAGTAAGGCCAGGACTTTGTAACCTCTAGAGCCTTGACCTGTATATAAAGGCGACTCTCTAGGGCAGATAGATTGAGTTAGAATCCATCGAGAGCTAGGTCAGGCGAGTTACGCCCTCCTTGTAATCGAATCCACCATCAATATACACAAAGCAGGATGTAGGCTTTTACCTCCACAGGAGGGGCTGAACCTGGGTAAATCTGAGTCTCGCTTCTGCTCACCCCCTTTGAGTCGCCACCAAGGTGCGATGGCTTCATCACTAAGTCCTTTCACGAGGACAACTTCCGTGACAAAACGATGACACTATTAATCTAGAGCCTAGTGCCAGTTTCTGGGTTTTTTCCTCGTTTTTGAGTATTGCAGATAAGGAATATTAAATGGATTCCAAACAGAATAATATCTCTCAAATGATTTTTCTTGGACCAGAAGAAACCTACCAGACTTGGAGAGTGCGGGTAGGAGACCTCCCGGGAGACGACAAGCCTGCAGGGCGTGCCCTAGGGGGTGCCCCATGGCTTGTGGCCCCCCTACAGGCGTCCTAACCCTAAGCCTCCTCCTATAAATTCCCAAATATTCCCCCAATACCAAATGAGCAACAAAAAATACTTTTCCGCCACCGGGATCCTCAGTTCCCATGAGATCCAATCTGGGAGCTTTTTTCGGTAATCTGCAGGAGGGGGAATCGATCACGAAGGGCATCTACATCTACTCCATTGCCCCTCGGATGATGCGTGAGTAGTTCACCACAGACCTATGGGTCCCTAGCCAGTAGCTAGATGGCTTCTTCTCTCTCTTTGTTCTTCAATACCATGTTCTTCATGATCTTCATGAAGATCTATCCGATGGTATACTCTTTTGTGGTGTGTTTGTCGATATCCGATGAATTGTGAGTTTATGTTCAGATTATTTATGAATATTATTTGAATCTTTTGGGAATTCTTATATGCATGATTTCATATCTTAGCAAGTCGCTTCGAGTTATTAGTTTGGTTTGGCCAACTAGATTGGTAATTCTTGCAATGGGAGAAGTGCTTAGTTTTGGGTTCAATCTTGCGGTGTCCTGACCTAGTGGCAAAGTAGGGGTAGTGAGGCACGTATTGCATTGGTGCCATCAAGGATAAAAATATGGTGTTTTCATCATATTTCTTGAGTTTATCCCTCTACATCATGTCATCTTACCTAATACGTTACTTTGTTCTTCATGAACTTAATACTCTAGATGCAGGCATGAGTCGGTCAATGTGTGGAGTAATAGTAGTAGACGCAGAATCGTTTCGGTCTACTTGACACAGATGTGATGCCTATATGTATAATCATTGCCTTGGGATATGTTCATAATTATTCTCTTTTCTATCAATTGCTCAACAGTAATTTGTTTACCAACCGTATTATTTTCCTTCATGAGAGAAGCCTCTAGTGAAACCTATGCCCCCTAGTTCTATTTTCCATATTATACTTTCAGATCTATAATCCAAAATACCAAAAATATATTTCTGTCATTTATTTACTTTTGTTGTACTTTTTGTTCTAGCAATCTTTATATCTATCTCTATGAGATCTCATCCTTGCAAATAACCGTGAAGGGATGGACAACCCGTTTTTACCGTTGGGTGCAAGTGTTTGATTGTTTGTGTAGGTGCGAAGTTTGGGGCCTTGCTTGTTCCTCCTACTGGCTTCATACCTTGGTTCTCAACAAACTGAGAGAAATACTTATCTACTTTGCTGCATCACCCTTTCCTCTTCAAGGGAAAACCAACGCAAGCTCAAGAAGTAGCAAGAAGGATTTCTAGCGTCATTGCAGGGGAGGATCCCTAGCAAGATCACGCCTACCAAGTACCCATCACAAACTCATCTCTTGCATTTACTTTATTTGCCATTTACCTCTCGTTTTTGTCTCCCCCACTTCTAAAAAGATTTTCAAAAAATACCAAAAAGATTTGCCTTTTTATTCGCTCATCTTCCGCTCGTCTTTTTCGTCTCTTAGTTTCCATGGCTCAACCCAAAAAACTTATCCGTATCTTAGGAAGTTGGAAGATATTGAGAATAATGCTAAGGGATTCATGTCGCTCCAATTTGACCATAATAGTTTCCTTAGGAACGAGCTTAAAGAACAAAGGTTTATGCTGGAATACATGAATAAAGAACTTGATGATATGATCAAGGAATTTTGTGGTTTCAAATCTCCGTTTGCTCACCTTGAAAATTTAGTAGGCCAAATTTCTGAAAAACAAGCCACCTTAGTTAATAAAATGGCCGCGAAGCCAAAACCTTTAAGTATTGATAAAGATCTTAAAGTGATTGATGTGACTCCTATCGAATCTTTGTTTTCTAATATGAATCTTGAAAAATATAGGAGTGGAGACGAGTCAACTTTAGTTAAAAGGCGTCCCAGTGATTCGCAGTTTATAGATCTTAATGCTAAGATTGATAGGGATTGAAGTGGTCAAAACATTAAATAGCAATGAACCCACTCTTTTGGGTGTCAAGGACTTTAATTATCATAGTTGTTCTTTGATTGATTTTGTTTCCTTGTTGCAATCCATGTTGAATTCTCCTCATGTTTATAATCAAAATAAATCTTTTACTAAACATATTGTGGATGCTATGATGAAATCTTTTAAAGAAAAACTTAAGTTGGAAGTTTCTATACCTAGGAAGCTTTACGATGAGTAGGAACCTACTATTAAGATTAAATTTAAAGATTATGAGTGCCATGCTTTGTGTGATTTGGGTTCTAGCGTTTCCACGATTCCAAAAACTTTATGTGATGTGCTAGGTTTCCGTGAATTTGATGATTGCTCTTTAAATTTGCATCTAGCAGATTCCACCATTAAGGAACCTATGGGAAGGATTAATGATGTTCTTATTGTCGCAAATAGGTATTATGTGCCCGTAGATTTCATTCTTCTTGATATAGATTTCAATCGTACATGTCCTATTATTCTTGGTAGACCTTTCCTTAGAACGATTGGTGCAATTATTGATATGAGGGAAGGAAATATTAGATTCCAATTTCCATTAAGGAAAGGCATGGAGCACTTTCCTAGAAAGAAAATAATTTTACCTGATGAATCTATTATGAGAGCTACTTATAGATTGCATACCAAATATGACAATACCTAGATCTATTGCATTATGCCTAGCTAGGGGCGTTAAGCAATAGCGCTTGTTGGGAGGCAACCCAATTTTATTTTTATGCTTTTGTTTTTGCTTCTGTTTTTGAGTGATGCACACACTATTTCCTCTATAATAGTTGTGTTTTCTTGTTAAATTAGTGTTTGAGCCAAGTAAGACCTTCAGGATGGTCTACGGTGTTTGCAAGTTGATTTTGCTGAAAAACAGAAACTTTCGCTCTGAGTCCATGAATTTTCTAAATTCACTGGAACATGCTTTTGGTCTGAAATTTTTACACAAGATTTATATACAAATTTCCCTGATTTTCCAAAGTTTTCAGAATTTTTAGAGTTACATAAGTATTCGAAGTTTATAGATTGCTACAGACTGTTCTGTTTTTGACAAATTCTGTTTTTGTTTGTGTTGTTTGCTTATTTTGATGAATCTATGCGTTGTATCGGGGGGTATGAACCATGGAGAAGTTGGAATACAGTAAATATTGCACCAATATAAATAAACAATTAGTTCACAACAGTACCTAAAGTGGTGATTTATTTTTCTTATAGTAACGGATCTCATGAGCTTTCTGTTGAGTTTTGTGTTGTGAAGTTTTCAAGTTTTGTTAAAGATTTGATGGACTATGGAATAAGGAGTGGCAAGAGCCAAACTTGGGGATTCCCAAGGAACCCCAAGACATATTCAAGTATAAGAGCCTAATCTTGGTGATGCCCCGGAAGGCATCCCCTCTTTCGTCTTCAATCCATCGGTAAATTTACTTGAGGCAATATTTTTATTCACCACATGATATGTGCTTTGCTTGGAGCGTCTTGTATGATATGTGTATTTACTTTTTAGTTTGCCACAATCATCCTTGCTGCACACATATTTTTAGAGAGACACACTTGATGGGGTTATAGTCCCAGGGTAGGGTCATAGGCCTGCCCTATAGGTCCTACCCAAGGACTACCCTTCATAGAGGACAAGGCCCTTAGACAGTTCCGACTGAACTAAGGACTCCCCCATCATCCAGTCGGCGCCGAGCACTCGGAGCATATTTAACGTACCGACTGGAATCCACTATGTACATCGTAACCTCCCAGGAGGGCAACGGTCATACGTTCTCATACACCATTATTAGCATTTAAGGCTTACGTTACCTGTAACGTAGGCATTTATTCGCCACTATTCCACCCCTGTCCACTGGGCCATTATGAGGGGCAGCGCACTCTATATAAGCCGCCCTTCCCCACTTGTGTAGGGGTTGGCACTTGCTGTAATCCTATAATCCACTCGACACTAAGCTCCCAAGAGCACTGAGACGTAGGGCTTTTACCTCCACCGTAGAGGGGCCTGAACTCATACATCCTCGCCGTAGCTAAGGCTCTGCCCATCCTTTCATACCCTACACTTGTACTGTCAGACTTATACCCACGACAGTTGGCGCCCACCATGGGGTAGGCGTCTAAGCGACTTCCGGCGAGTTTGTGATTTCATACTTTCGTCATGTCATCCGGTGGAGATCTGTGCATGGGTCGTCAGATCCTCTTCGGTGCCCTCTCCTTCATCGCCGACGATTCGGCATGGCTTCCGGATGCGCCCCTCGACGTCGAGGCGCTTCCCAGTCGCGGGGCTACGCACTTCCGTGCCAGTTCCTGTGGTGTTCTTCTTCTCCAGCCATCGACCCCGGTGTCGATCTTCGCCCCCGCCGCGCGCCGCAACAAGCGATCTCGTCGTCCGCGGCTCCAGCGTTGGGTGCAACACGCCCAGGCGCGACAGAGCGCGTCCTCTCAAGTGGCGGTGCTCGAGTCGGTTGTGGTCTCGCCGCCATCCCAGTGCTTGGACTCAGTTCCGACTGAGCTACCTTCCGAGTACCCGGGTCACGGGCCTGCAGCCGAAGTTCTCACGGCCGATTCCCATGAAAGTCCCCTCCGGACTGGTCGGAACGAGCATGAGGTCGGAGAATCGTCTGGCGCTCGTCATCAACACCATCGTTCTGCTAGTCGACGCACTCGCCAGAGCAACGTCGAGGTGTTCCGCACACCCATCCTCAACCTGGCTGGGGCTGCCAGGATAGCCGATTCTCTCGAGTCGACTGATTCAGAGGCTGGTAGAGGGATCGAGCAGATCCGTGCCCTGTTGCATACGGCACAGCAGCAAAATTCGGCGGTCTCCCAGTCGCACAACAGGATCGACAACAGTTATGTTCACGCGAACACACATCAGTCGATTTTTAGTCCCGACTCTCATCAGCGGCGCAGAGGAGGCAGCCGTTCCAGGGACCCGAGTCAAAATCCGCTTCCCATTCGGTCTCATCCAGAAGATCGTCGCCGTTTGTGCACCCCTCCGCGGGGTGGGCCTTACGGGCCCCGGCATCACGATGATCGTCGTTCAGTCGGTGACGCGCATGATCCAAGGCCCGACGCAAGAGGGTACATCGCCCAGAAGAAGGTCGACAGAAGTCGAGCCCACCGTGATGGTCACGATAGAGACCGTCAGAGTGGAAGCAGGACCGTCATCTCTGGCCCCGAGTGCTTCAGTCGGGCCATCCGTTCAGCTGACATCCCTCCCAACTTCCGATTGGCGACGGGAATCAGCAAGTTCACAGGAGAGTCCAAGCCAGAAACTTGGTTGGACGACTACAAAGTGGCGGTCCAGATCGGTGGCGGAGATGACCATGTCGCCATGAAGCATCTCCCCCTGATGCTCGACGGCTTGGAGCGAGCTTGGCTAAACTAGTTAGCTCCGTCAAGCATCTACAGCTGGGCAGATCTGCCCGAGTCTTCATCAGGACCTTCGAGGGAACGTGCAAACGCCCTGCTCGTCTCGTAGAGCTCCAGCACTGTGTCCAGAAGCCCTTGCACGATTTCATCCAACGCTGGACGACCCTCTACCACACGGTGGAGAACGTCACAGAGCATCAAGCAGTCTGCGCCTTCAAGGCAGGCGTGCGGTACAGAGATCTGTACCTGAAGTTCGGTTGGACAGGCGACATCTCCATGAGCAAGATGATGGAGATAGCCGCATGTTATGCAAATGGCGAAGAAGAGGACCGCATACGTAGCGGCAAGCATAAGTCAGTTGCCGATGGAGATGGGAACAGCAATCGGAAGTAGAAGCAGAAATCTCAATCCACTCCGCAGGCAGAGGCAGCAGCCGTTACGAATGCCAAGTTCAAAGGCAAGGGGAAAGCTCAGTACACCCCCAAGACGAAGCAGTCAGGAAACTTCATCCTGGATCAACCGTATCCAATTCACATGAAGACGGATGAAGAAGGCAATATCATATTGCCGAAGCATACCACTCGGCAGTGTCGCCTCCTGATCCAAGGATTCGGCGACGGACAGCCGAGTGAGAAGGACACCGAGCAGGATGGCGAAGAGGAGGATCCGTTCCCCCAAGTCCATGCAACGTTGATGATTTTTGCTGATGTGGAAAGCAAAAGTCGACTGAAGCTGGTCAACAGGGAGGTGAACTTGGCAACCCCATCCACTCCCACGTTCCTCAAGTGGTCACAGACTGCGATCACCTTTGATCAGTCAGACCACCCAGCACACGTATCCACCCCAGGGAGGCAAGCTCTGGTCGTCGACCCGGTGGTGGAAGGAGTCAGGCTGCGCAAAGTCCTCATGGACGGCGGCAGCGGCTTGAACATCATGTACGCCGACACTCTCAAGGGGATGGGCATTCCGATGTCCAAACTTAGCGAGAGCAGTATGCAGTTCCACAGAGTCGTCCCAGGACGAAAGGCCAAGTCACTCGGCCAGATCGCGTTGGATGTCGTCTTCGGCTCTGACAAGAACTTCCGCAAGGAGAAGCTGACATTCGAGGTGGTGGACTTCGAGAGTGCATACCATGCGATTCTGGGTCGTCCGGCATATGCGCGTTTCATGGCCCGACCATGTTACATCTATTTGAAGCTCAAGATGTCAGGCCCCAAAGGTGTGATTACAGTCACAGGCAATCGGCAGCGGGCCGAGGAGTGTCTGCGGCAGGGGTCGAGGATTGCCGATCAGCAGATGGCTATTATCGAGCTGGATGAGTACAAGAAGACCGCCGACCCCGCTGACCTGATGCGTTCAAAGAAGCCAGCTTCCGAGTCCGCATTCCAGTCGGCGGGAGACACGAAGAAAGTCAGCATCCACCCGACGGACGACGTTGTTGCCCCGACAAACATCTCCACCACCCTTGATCCAAAATAGGAAGCCGAGCTCATCCAATTCCTCCGTGAGAACTGGGACATTTTTGCATGGAAGCCCGCTGACATGCCAGGTGTACCCAGGGAGTTGGCTGAGCACCGACTGCATGTGGATCCTGCTGCTCGGCTCACCCGAGAACGCCTGCGTCGGTCCGCCGCACACAAGAGGAAGGAAATCGGAGAGGAGGTGGCTAAACTTTTGGCAGCCAACTTCATTCGCGAGGTACACCACTCCGAGTGGCTCGGTAATGTTGTCATGGTGCCCAAGGAGGACAAGTCTCTCCGTATGTGCATCGATTTCAAGCATCTCAATAAGGTCTGTCCGAAAGATCACTTCCTGCTCCCCGCATTGATCAAATTGTTGATTCGACTGCGGGTTGCGAGCGTTTATCCTTCCTTGATGCCTATTCGGGCTATCATCAGATCCGTCTGTATGGTCCCGATGAATTAAAAATAGCCTTCATCAGCCCATTCGGGTGTTTCTGTTACATCACTATGCCATTCGGTTTGAAGAATGCAGGAGCAACTTTTATGCGCATGATCCAAAAATTCCTCCTAGACCAGATCGGTCGAAATGTGGAGGCATATATGGACGATATCGTAGTCAAGTCACGCAAAGGTTTCGACCTGCTGACTGACTTGGCAGAAACATTCGCCAACCTACATAGGTACGATATCAAGCTCAACCTAGCCAAGTGTTCATTCGGCGTTCCCAGCGGGAAGTTACTCGGTTTCTTCGTTTCCGAACGAGGGATCGATGTCAACCCCGAAAAGATCGGGACCATCGTCCGAATGGAGCGGCCGGTAAGAATACATGATGTTCAAAGGCTCACAGGTTGCCTAGCGGCTTTGAGAAGGTTTATCGCTCGACTCGGCGAGAAGGCGTTACCTCTGTACCAACTCATGAAGAAATCAGATACCTTCGAGTGGACAGACGAAGCCCAAATTGCATTCGACGACCTCAAAGCCCTGCTTTCCACCCAGCCGGTTCTTACTGCCCCGCTCAGTAAAGAACCACTTCTTTTGTACATCGCGGCTACAAATCAAGTCGTCAACACCATTCTGACAGTCGAGCGCGAAGAAGAAGGCAAAGCGTACAAGGTTCAGCGGCCAGTATATTATGTCTTCGAAGTCCTGACTCCTTCCAAGCAGAGGTATCCCCATTATCAAAAGCTTATTTATGGGATCTACATGACTGCAAAGAAGGTGGCTCATTATTTCCAAGACCACTCGGTGTCTGTCATATCTGATGCTCCGTTGTCGGAAATTCTCCACAATCGGGACGCATCAGGCCGAGTGGCAAAGTGGGCAATGGAGATGCTATACTGCGACATCAAGTTCGAAGCCAAGAAAGCTATAAAGTCTCAAGCTCTGGCTGACTTCATAGCAGAATGGGTAGAACAACGGCAACCGACTCACATCTACTCGGCCCATTGGACCATGTTCTTCGATGGGTCCAGGATGTTGAATGGCTCCGGCGCCGGCGTAGTGATCATATCCCCAAAAGGTGATAAACTCAAGTATGTGTTGCAGATACATTTTGATTCTTCCAACAACGAAGCAGAGCACGAAGCTCTCCTTTACGGGTTGCGCATGGCCATCACACTCGGCGTCCGTCGCGTGATGGTCTATGGCAACTCAGATCTGGTGGTTAATCAAGTAATGAAGGAGTGGGATGTAAGGAGCCCCACCATGACTGCATACTGCAATGCAGTAAGGAAGCTCGAGAAGAAGTTTGAAGGTCTGGAACTTCACCATGTTCCCCGACTGAAAAACCAAGCAGCAGATGAATTGGCAAAACTTGGATCCACTCGGAGACCGGTCCGGAGTGATGTCTGCCTCGAGCACCTACACCTCCCCTCGGTGAAAGAAGATCCTTTTACAGAGGAGCCAGTACAACCGAAGAGCTCAACAGATCCGACTGAAGTCGAGATCCCCGCTGTGGTTGATTTGATCATGGAGGTCCTAGCTGTCATTCCCGAATGTACTGTGCCGTTCATTGCGTACATCCTGAGACAAGAGTTACCAGAAGACGAAGTCCAAGCTAGGCAGATCGTCCGCAGGTCGAAGTCCTTCACCGTCATTGATGGCCAGTTGTATAGGGAAAGTGTTTCACGCGTCCTTCAGCGGTGCATCTCCCTTGAGGAGGGACAGTTAATCTTGGAAGAAATTCACTCGGGAACCTGCGGTCATCATGCCTCGTCAAGAGCAATCATCGCCAAAGCATTAAGAGCTGGTTTCTTCTGGTTGCAGGCGAACGAAATGGCAAAAGATATGGTCGACCGTTGCGAAGGCTGTCAGTTCTATTCAAACAAGTCCCACAAGCCAACATCTGTGTTGAAGACAATTCCTCTAGTTTGGCCGTTCGCTGTGTGGGGATTAGATACAGTCGGACCATTCAGAACAGGCCAAGGAGGATTCACTCATCTGCTGGTAGCAGTCGACAAGTTTACCAAGTGGATTGAAGCCAAGCCCATCAAGAAGCTCGACGCCCTTACGGCCATCAAATTTATCAGAGACATCATCGCCAGATTCGGGGTTCCGCACAACATAATCACCGACAATGGCACAAATTTTGACTCGGACAGATTCAAAGGTTTTTGCACAGGCGAAGGTATCCGAGTGGATTTTGCATCCGTGGCGCACCCCCAAACAAACGGGCAAGCAGAGCGGGCGAATGGACTTATTCTTCAAGGGTTGAAGCCTCGACTCCTCTGAGAAGTTGGACATGCCGCCGGCGCATGGGTCACCGAGCTGCCTTCGGTGTTGTGGGGCCTCCGCACAACTCCGAATAGATCTACAGGGCGATCCCCGTTCTTCCTCGTTTATGGAGAAGAGGCAGTCCTTCCGAGTGACTTGCTTCACAACTCTCCACGAGTCGAACTCTTCTCCGAAGCCGAAGCACAGCAAGCGAGGCAAGACGGAGTGGATCTTCTAGAAGAAGAGCGCGATATCGCACTGATTCGTTCAACAATTTATCAACAAGATCTGCGGTGATTTCACGCGCGACAAGTCAGGAGCCGCACATTCCAAGCAGGCGACCTGGTGCTCCGAGTGGATCAGCAGAGACCACACAAGTTGGCTCCCGCCGGGGAAGGACCCTTCATCATCTCTAAGGTGCTGAACAACGGTGCATATCGACTCTACAACCTCGACAGGGAAACGGACGAGCCGCGAGCATGGAATGGAGATCTCCTGAAGCGCTTCTACACATAACCGCCGACGGAGACAATGTAAGGAACAAGTATCATTGAAGTAATACAAAGCAGATTGATTTCTTGCCGATTCAAAATTCTTCCGCGTTTGCAGACTCTGGTCTAAAAAACTAGCTCCGAGTGTGCACTAAAAGTCGCACTCGGGGACTTAGCTGCGACCCAGAGTTTCCTAAGCAAAAACTCGCTCCGAGTGTGCACTAAAAGTCGCACTCGGGGACTTAGCTGCGACCTAGAGTCGCCTAAGCAAAACCTCGCTCCAAGTGTGCACTAAAAGTCGCACTCGGGGACTTAGCTGCGACCCAGAGTCGCCTAAGCAAAAACTCGCTCCGAGTGTCCACTAAAAGTCACACTCGGGGACTTAGCTGCGACCCAGGGTCGCCTAAGCAAAAACTCACTCCAAGTGTGCAATAAAAGTCGCACTCGGGGACTTAGCTGCGACCCAGAGTCGCCTAAGAAAAAACTTGCTCCGAGTGTGCACTAAAAGTCGCACTCGGGGACTTAGCTGCGACCCATAGTCGCCTAAGCAAAAACTCGCTCCAAGTGTCCACTAAAAGTCACACTCCGGGACTTAGCTACGACCCAGAGTCGCCTAAGTACAAACTCGCTCCGAGTGTGCACTAAAAGTCACACTCGGGGACTTAGTTGCGACCCAGAGTCGCCTAAGTACAAACTCGCTCCGAGTGTGCACTACAAGCCGCACTCGGAGACTTAGCTGCGACCCAGAATCGCCTAAGTACAAACTCGCTCCGAGTGTGCACTAAAAGTCATACTCAGAGACTTAGCTGCGACACAGGGTCGCCTAAGTAAAAATCCTCTCCGAGTGTGCACGAACAGTCACACTCGGGGACTTAGCTGCGACTCAGAGTCGCCTAAGTAAAAAGCTTCCTCCAAGTGTGTACTAGAGATACACTCGGAGGCTTAGCAGACCCTCATTGAGACTCATGTGGATGTGAAGACAACTGACAACTACATGAGTAACAATCCGCTCCGAGTGTGCACGAA
The DNA here is from genome assembly GCF_904849725.1 of Hordeum vulgare subsp. vulgare. NCBI lineage: Eukaryota > Viridiplantae > Streptophyta > Magnoliopsida > Poales > Poaceae > Hordeum > Hordeum vulgare. The sequence continues at coordinate 88,665,965 of NC_058520.1, forward strand.
CAGTCACACTCGGGGACTTAGCTGCGACTCAGAGTCTCCTATGTAAAAAAGCTTCCTCCGAGTGTGTACTAGAGATACACTCGGAGGCTTAGCAGACCCTCATTGAGGCTCATGTGGATGTAAAGACAACTGACAACTACATGAGTAACAACTCGCTCCGAGTGCGCACTTACAGTCACACTCGGGGACTTAGCCGCGACCCAGAGTTGCCTGAGTAAAAGCTCGCTCCGAGTGCGCACTCGGAGGCTTAGCAGACCCTCATTGAGGCTCATGTGGATGTGAAGACAACTGACAACTACATGAGTAACAACTCGCTCCGAGTGTGCACTTACAGTCACACTCGGGGACTTAGCCGCGACCCAGAGTCGCCTGAGTAAAAGCTCACTCCGAGTGCGCATTCGGAGGCTTAGCAGACCCTCATTGAGGCTCATGTGGATGTGAAGACAACTAACAACTACAAGAGTAACAACTCGCTCCGAGTGCGCACTTACAGTCACACTCGGGGACTTAGCCGCGACCCAGAGTCGCCTAAGTAACAACTCGCTCCGAGTGCGCACTAACAATCGCACTCGGAGACTTAGCTGCGACCCAGAGTCGCCTAACTAAAAGCTCGCTCCGAGTGCGCACTCGGAGGCTTAGCAGACCCTAATTGAGGCTCATGTGGATGTGAAGAAAACTGACAACTACATGCTCCCCATGTTTGCCATTGTCTTCACCAAGAGACGCCAATCAAAATCCACGAACCAAAATCGTGTCAAAAAAAACTCAGCAAAAGAAGAGCAAAAGATCCGATTCGAATTCAAAGTTGGATCTACGATCTGTCGGCTCGGTGTGAATCAAGATTATCCACACCGAACCACGAATGTGACGGCCAACAGCAGTGGCCAAAGTTTAATACAGATACCACTCGGCATACCGAGGTAAATGTGCGTTCAACATAAAGTTTTTTCAAGCGTCGCTGGGACTGGCAGGCTCCACAAAGGTGTCAAGGTCGATTCCGTCTGCAATGCGAGTGGCTGTGTCGAGGAAGGTCTCCATGAAATCTTCCAATCGAAGCTTCTTGGTGTTGGCGACCTGCAACGTCTTCAGTTTTTCTTCGCGGGCCTCCTTGCAATGCACTCGGACCAGAGATAGCGCCACGTCCGCACCACAACGAGCGGCAGACTTCTTCCATGCTTGCACTCTACTTGGGACGTCCTCCAGCCGAGTCATCAACCCATCTATTTCACTCCGGGAGTCGTCTTCTGTCCACGGCTCCTTGTCGATTCGGCCAACAACTTTTCTCAGGCGGCCAATGAAAGGTCCAACCCTGCTAAGGCGAATATGCGCTCGGAGCATGTCCCGGTTGGCTTCATCGCCAAGTGGAACCTTCGGAACAAGCAACCATGCAATGTCGACTGCTTCAGTCTCAACGTCCCAACAGAAGTCTGCAAAGAAAAGACAAGCAGAAAGTAAGCGCGGAGTGAACTCCAAAGTCAACAAGCACTCGGCAACAACTTACCACCAAGCAGTGCAACCATCTTCCTTGCCCAGACGCTGACGTACTTCTCCTGCGCCATGCACCGAGTGTTCATCACCTTCAGCTGGCCCATCCATTCGGATCTCTGACTCTTCATTTTTTCAACTTCGGCTAGCAATGCCTTGTTGGTCTCCCGAGACTCCTCCAAAGATTTCTCTCGGTCAGCAAGAGCCTCCTTCACGCCAGCCAGGTCATTCACAGCCACCTCCTCCCGGATTAAGCGCGTGCATATAATGCATTCAAGCGCATGAAACGGAAGGAGGTGGCCCATGCAGGTTGCATGGTTAAAGGAAAACGGGTCACGTCCCCGTGTTCGGCGACTCTCCTCCAGCCGACGGATCGGCAAGGGAAACGGGCCACGTCCCGTGTTTGGCGACTCTCCTCCAACCGACGGATCGGCTGTGGAGCCACCATCTGCGGCGAGTCGTGGCATGCCTCCATGATCCACTCCACGTTGGATCTGCGCCAACACATGGTAGCCGCCGTCGTGCCGCCATCTGGCGGAAGATGCATGTGCCGCGTCCCATTTTGCAAGTCTTCTGCCAAAGAGACACAAAGGGAGGATCAGCCACATTCGACAAGGAAAAAGTCTCGACAGATACGAAAAAACAATCAAAGATCAAAATTCTTCAGACCCCTGCCGATGCAAGCAATCGACAGCGGTCTGGGGGACTACACCCAGTGGGTTCACTGAGAGTGACCCCACTGGTATGAAGCTCAAACAGGTCGGCCCTATCGATCTCCATAGCAAATAGACAACACTATGAGATTACTATTACTCGACACGAGTAACACTACTCTCGGGGACTACACCCAGTGGGTGCACTCGGAGTGCCCCCACTGGTACCATTCGGGCAGATCAGCTCTGATCTGTTCAGATTACGGAAAATACATATAAAGACAACTGCCGGTGCAAGCACTCGGCAGAAGTCTCGGGGACTACACCCACTGGGTTCACTCGGAGTGAACCCACTGCAAAATCATCCTACATATCCGAGTATATCGCTGAAACCCCCAGTGGGCAACAAGAGAAAAGTAAACACTTACTAGCGCACTTACTCGGATATCGTCCCAGAGCTCCAAGCTTTTCTTGTACAAAGACGCGATGGAGTCATACCTCCCTTGGCGTCACCCACCATCAGTTCCACCTGCACCATGGCGTCCTTGGCGGCCCCCACCTGGTCTTCCGGGAGGCGTCGGGCGTCATATTGAACAGTTGACGGACCCGGCGCGACAGAAGACTCCCTTGGCATCCCGAGCTCCGCTCCAGTCAGTTCCGCCGTGAGGGGCACCGTCTAAGTCGGCGGCACCGTCCCATTCGGCGGCACGTTCATGGTGGGAGCAGCAGTAGATGGGACAACCTCAGGGACAGGCGCCAAAACCGGCTCCGACCCCCTTTGGTCGTCGTCCTCCAGATGGATCACCTCCGAAGGAAGCCTGACTGAACAAAATGAAATTACAGAAAAAGGTCAAGATCAAGGACAGCACTCGCGAAACAGTAATTGAGCTCTTAGAGTCGTGACAACGTACCTTGCTGGGACGTGGCGGCGTTATCCCTGTCCATGGGATCATCGTCCTGGCGCGGCAGAGAGGTGGCGGAGGTAGCAGCTTTGTTGAGTGAAATCCACTCGACGGATAAGCATGAGTTCAATCGGATACTGAAGGAAGATGGAAGAACAAGACACTTATGCTGAGGCGACTGGAACTGCGATCCTCATCCGAGGCAAAGCTTTCCGAAGCTTAGGCCCACTAGGTTTGGCCACCTTGGACAGCTGGTCCGCGGGCTCGGTAGTAGCGTCCCTGGTCCTCTTCACATTCCGAGCACTCGGAGCCACGGGAGGGGCTGGTGGAGTACTCGGGGCCGCTGGAGGAGCCGGCGGAGCAGCGGGATCGTGACGGCGCTTAGTTCGGTGCTCTGGTGGTGAAGGTGGCGAGCTCTGCTCCCCATCCTCCTCCTCCTCCTCTTCTGTCTCCTCCTCCGTCTCCCCACTGTCGGAGACGTACTCGGCGCTATCCACGCTGCCCTCCTGGCTGCCCTCCTCTTCCTCGGTTGGATTCCCGTTCGAGATGGCAGAATACCAGTAGGTCCACTCCTGCACAAAACACAGTCGGCGACGTTGGTCGGCGGGACAAGAAAAGCAATAAATCTAAGAAGATTAAAAACACTCGACAAGATGTACTCACCTCATTCGGAGGAGGATTGTCAGCGCGGAAGGGCTTCACCCGCCGGGCTCCCTCGGGGTTATCACACGCGCTTGTGTTGCCGCGGACCCACGCCCTCACAGTCTCCCCGCTCACGCACTCTGGATGAGACCAAGTGGAATCCGAAGGCCTAGTGTAGTGCCACATGGCGTGGTGTCAGGCCTACAGCGGCTGGATGCGCCGACCCAGAAAAGTCTCCAGCAGATCCGTGCCGGTGACTCCCTTACGGACGACGACTATTAGCGCGTCGACTAAAGGCTGGATCTGGATCCTCTCCCCCTTAGAGAGCGCAAGCTTCCTGGGAGGGCCCGGACGGTCTGATCTAAAAGGTGGCAACCCACTCGAAGCATTCGAACAAGCAATGTCCTGGCAATAGAACCAGGACGATTGCCAGTTCCTAACTGACTCGGACAGCTGGAGGGGGGTAGCTACTCTTTGTTTTCTTTTGGAAGCCTAAAACCCCCGCGGAGCTGGAGGATATGGGTCTTATCGTTCGACTGGCTAAGCTTTTTGACGGTTTGGGATCTAGCGGAGAAGACGTACTTAAAGAGCCCCCAGTGGGGCGGACATCCAATAAAGCACTCGCAGAGGGTGACGAATGCAGCAAGGTGGGCTATTGCGATCGGAGGAAAATGATGGAGCTGCGCCCCGAAGTAAGTCATGATACCTCGGAAGAAAGGATGGGGAGGCAAGGAGAAGCCTCTGAACACATGGCTGAGCAGCAGAACGCGCTCCCCCTCCTTTGGCGCCGGCTCCGTCTCGCCTTCCGGCAGCCACCAGGACTTGTTGACGATCATGCCATGCTCCACGAGCTCCAGCAAGTCGTCCTCCATCACCGAGGAGGGGAGGAAATCCCCCTGGATCCAACCCGCCGGCAGCGCCCGCTGCCGCCGCTGAGTAGGGGCCGCCCCCTTCTTCTTCTTCTGCGACTCGAGTTTGCTGGTCTGCCCCTTCGTCATGGCAAAGGCGACAGATCCGCGGAGGGGGAGGGGAAGGAGGAGGCTTGAGGCATGCAGAGAGCTGTGGGAGGAGCGGGATTAATGCGAGGAAGATGAGCAGCGCAACAGGAAATCCTGTCAGGGAGGCTTAAGTAGGCTTCCGACTGGGTCGCTAACAGGTGGACCCGAGATCTTATCTCCCCAACTGGCCGCTGCGATGTTAGTGGAGAAGATAAAGGCGCGGTAATCGAGGAGGCAAAACCTACTCGATGGCGATGTCGTCATCCCCACTGAGCGTGCGGCAACCGAAATTTGAGGATCCCGGAAAATCCGGCGCTGTCAGTTTGACCAGTCACGTCGAAAGATTCCGCGGAAGCACTCGGTCCCTAACGGTTCGTTTCACTGATATATTCACTCGGATCACTGGTTGAAAGGATAAAATGGATCGAGGCAAACAACGCTAAATTCACCTCCGTACCAGTCGGTTCCATACTCCACACATCACTTCATCGTTCCAACCCCGATCCATTCAGGGACTAATGATGGGGTTATAGTCCCAGGGTAGGGTCATAGGTCTGCCCTATAGGTCCTACCCAAGGACTACCCTTCATAGAGGACAAGGCCCTTAGACAGTTCCGACTGAACTAAGGACTCCCCCATCATCCAGTCGACGACGAGCACTCGGAGCATATTTAACGTACCGACTGGAATCCACTCTGTACATCGTAACCTCCCAGGAGGGCAACGGTCATACGTTTTCATACACCATTATAAGCATTTAAGGCTTACGTTACCTGTAACGTAGGCATTTATTCGCCACTATTCCACCCCTGTCCACCGGGCCATTATGAGGGGCAGCGCACTCTATATAAGCCGCCCTTCCCCACTAGTGCAGGGGTTGGCACTTGCTCTAATCCTATAATCCACTCGACACTAAGCTCGCAAGAGCACTGAGACGTAGGGCTTTTACCTCCATCGTAGAGGGGCTTGAACTCATACATCCTCGCCGTAGCTAAGGCTCTGCCCATCCTTTCGTACGCTACACTTCTACTGTCAGACTTATACCCACGACAACACTGAATCGTGAATTTATTAGGATACTCTATGTGCTTCACTTATATCTTTTGAGCTAGGCAATGTTGCTCTAGTGCTCCACTTATATATTTAGAGCACGGTGGTGTTTTATTTTATAGAAATTATTAAACTCTCGTACCTCACTTATATTATTTTGAGAGTCTTTAAACAGCATGGTAATTGGTTTAGGTTATGAATTTAGTCCTAATATAATCGGCATCCAAGAGGGATATAATAAAAACTTTCATATTAAGTGCATTGAATACGATGAGAAGTTTGATTCCTTGCATATAGTTTTGAGATATGAAGATGGTAACATGAGATTCATGCTAGTAAGTAATGGTGAATTGTAGGAAATACTTGTGTTAAAGTTTGTGATTCCCGTAGCATGCACGTATGGTGAACCGTTATGTGATGAAGGCGGAGCATGATTTGTTTAATGATTGTCAACCTTTGTGTGGAGGTCAGGATCAAGCGATGGTTAACTCCTACCAACCCTTACCTAGGAGCATGCGTCTAATACTTCGCTTGGATAACTAATAGGCTTTTGCAATAAGTATGTGAGTTATTTATGACTAATGTTGAGTTCATGGATTATATGCACTCTCACCCTTCCACCTTTGCTAGCGTCTCTAGTAACGTGCAACTTTCGCGTGTACATTAAAACCACCTTCCTCAAAACAGCCAACATATACTTTCCTCAAAACAGCCACCATATCTACCTATTATGTCATTTTCATAGCCATTCCAAGATATATTGCCATGAAACACCATCGTTCCGTTTTTTCATGACACGCACCGTTACTTCCATATTGCTTATAGAGTCATATTTTGTTCTAGATATCGAGTTGTAAGTAAATAAAAATGTGATGATTTGCATTATTAGAGCATTGTCCCATGTGAGAAAAGGATGATGGAAGCTATCATTCCCTCACAAGTTGGGATGAGTTTCCAGACTTTACAAAAATTAAAAGAGGCCAGCGAATCCCATATAAAAAAAGAGGCCAAAGATGCCCACCAAAAAAAAGAAAAAAATGAGAGAAGGGACAATGCTACTATCTTTTTCCATACTTGTGCTTTAAAGTAGCACCATGTTCTTCATAGAGAGTCTCCTATTTTGTCACTTTCATATAACTAGTGGAATTTTTCATCTCATGCACAACCACTTAGTTTTCTTTTTGATATTTCATACACTTATAAATCTAGTGCATTTGTTACACGGAAATCCCTACTCACTCACATTAATATCTATTGATGGGAATATCCATAGCCCATTGATGACCCACAAGTATAGGGGATCAATCGTAGTCCTTTTGATAAGTAAGAGTGTCGAACCCAACGAGGAGCAGAAGGATCTGACAAGTGGTTTTCAGCAAGGTAAAATCTGCAGGCACTGAAATTGTCAGTAACAAGTGATTGTGTGGTGAGATGATTCGTAGCAAGCAACAAGTAACAAAAGTAGCAACGGTGCAGCAAAGTGGCCCAATCCCTTTTGTAGCAAGGGACAAGCCTGGACAAAGTCTTATAGGAGGAAAAATGCTCTCGAGGACACACGGGAACTTCTGTCATGCTAGTTTCATCATGTTCATACGATCACATTTGTTACTTTGATAGTTTGATATGTGGGTGGACCGGAGCTTGGGTACTGCCCTTACTTGGACAAGCATCCCACTTATGACTAACCCCTCTCGCAATCATCCGCAACTATGAAAGAAGAATTAAGACAAAGTCTAACCATAGCATTAAACTAGTGGATCCAAATCAGCCCCTTACGAAGCAACGCATAAACTAGGGTTTCAGCTTTTGTCACTCTAGCAACCCATCATCTACTTACTACTTCCCAATGCCTTCCTCTAGGCCCAAATAATGGTGAAGTGTTATGTAGTTGACGTTCACCTAACACCACTAGAGGAAAAACAACATACAACATATCAAATTAGCGAATGAATACCAAATTCACATGAGTACTATTAGCATGACTTATCCCTTGTCCTCAGGAACAAAAGTAACTACTCACAAAGCATAATCATATTCATGACCAGAGAGGTAATGAGTAGCATCAAGGATCTGAACATAAACTCTTCCACCAAATAAGCCAACTAGCATCAACTACAAAGAGTAATCAACACTACTAGCAACCTTACAAGTACCAATCGGAGTCGCGAGACGGAGATTGGTTACAAGTGATGAACTAGGGTTCGGAGATGAGATGGTGCTGATGAAGATGTTGATGGTGACGAGTCCCCTCCGATGAGAGGAGTGTTGGTGATGACGATGGCGACGATTTCCCCCTCTTGGAGGGAAGTTTCCCAGCAGGATCGTCCTGCTGGAGCTCTAGATTGGTTCTTCTCAAGTTCCGCCTCGTGGCGGCGGCGAATCCATGAAAAAGCTCCTCCCTGATTTTTTTTTCCTGGACGAAACGCTTCATATAGCAGAAGAGGGGGGCTAGTGGGCCAGCAGGCTGCCCACAAGCCCTCATGGCGTGGCTTGGGGGTGGCCGCGTCGTGCAGGCTTGTGGCCACCTGCACGCGCCCCTCTGGCACTTCTTCGGCCCAGTATTTTTTATAAATCCAGAAAAAAATCCTCGTTTATTTTTACGGCGTTTCGACTTGCGCAGAATAGGTATCTAAACTTTGCTCCACTTTCAGGCCAGAATGCCAGTTGCCGGCATTCTCCCTCTTCATGTAAACCTTGCAAAATAAGAGAGAAAAGGCATAAGAATTGTACCATGAAGTGAAATAACAGCCCAAGAAGCGATAAATATCAACGTGAAAACATGATGTAAAATGGACGTATCAACTCCCCTGAGCTTAGACCTCGCTTGTCCTCAAGCGAAAGCCTAGCTCAATAAATTTGTCCACATGTTTAGGGAGAGAGGTGTCGACAAAACAAGATACGAACATGCATGCATCATAATCATGATCAGAACGGCAATACCAACATATAATCTCTCATGCTAAAGTGATAATTCCTTCACAAAGTAAAGCATAGATCAAGAACCTTACCGAGAAGTAACAACCGATAGCCTTTAGTCATTGAAGCAATTGTAATTTATCACAACATCAGAAAGAGTCAAATAAGAGCTTGTAAAGCAAATCCACATACTCAATCATTCTTTCGTTCTCTACAATTGCTACAACTCACGTGGTACTCATGAGATCAAAGTTTCAGCTCGACATAGAGAAAGATAGGGGCTTGTAGTTTTGCCTCCCAACTGCTTACCTCAAGGGTAATGTCAACAATAATAATTCATGAATACTTACCTCCAAGTTGGCATATGAATATAGATCTTTCCCAAGCATATGACGTTAGCCAAGATAAAGGCGAAATAAGGAATTGGTGAAGATCACCATGACTCTTTCAAGGGCAAAAAGTAAAGGTACAAGATAGGCCCTTCACAGAGGGAAGCAGAGGTTGTCATGCACTTTTGAGGTTTGGATGCGTGTCCTCTTAGTGCGGAGGAACGTCACTTTATATTGCCTCCTATGATAATGAACTTTATTATCCAGTCTGTCGCTTTTATGTCTTCCTCATCACATGTTTGTACAAAGCTTATTTTCCACACACTAATAGATCATACATATTAGAGAGCAATTTTTATTGCTTGCACCGATGACAACTTACTTGAGGGATCTTATTCAGTCCATAGGTAGGTATGGTGGACACTCATGGCAAAACTGGGTTGATGGTTTATGGATGCACAAGTAGTATCTCTACTTAGTGCGGGGGGTTTGGCTAATGTGAGGTGGAAGCAATCGTCACATGCTAAGGGATATCTAGTCATATAACATTGTTCGGAGCCAAGCAAACACAATTCATTATGTTGTCTTCCTTGTCCCACATCTACTTCTAGGCATGTAATAGTTTACTGAGTGTTCAAAATCATAGATGGTGTCAGAGATGATATATTTATATGTGAACCTCTCCTTCTTTATCACTTCCTATTAATTGCAACCATGACCAAGGTCTACGTTTGCCTACCCTCAACAAGTTTGAATCCTCATTCTTTTTATATGTGAAGCCATCACTTCCCATAAGATCATTATATGATCTTTCATGATTTTGTTCTATTCTCACTCTTTTGATCATGGCAAGCGGCAAAGCCCTTCAACTAAGACACTCTTTATTATATGGATCACGAGCTCGAATACATCAGGGGTGACACAAAGCAAAACTCAAGACTTAAACACTAAGACTTTTAATCTACTAGAGAAAGAGAAAATTGAAAAGGAAAACTAAAACAAAGGTAAAGGCAAAAGATGTGATGGTGACACGATACCGGGGCAACTCCCCCAAGCTTGGCACAAGCCAAGGGGATTGCCCATACCAATGCTCAGTTGTCTTCCTGTGGAGGTGATGGTGGTGGAGTTGTTGCAATCTTTGACTCCAAGAGGGCCATTAATCTTTGATTTATACCTTGGAGATCTACGGTATGTTTTTCCAGCAAAACAACTTCACGAGTGAGACAAGTATTGCGAGCACGATTTGTTTCACAAAACCTCAAGAGTTCAATCAAGTATGGAGACAGTAGGTGGGGGTAGGGTTGGAGGAAATCCACTTCTTCAACTTCTTCCTTGTTGAGCACAGATTGCACCTCGTCCGATGCCTGATTCTTCTCCTCGGCTTTGCCCTTGGTTTCTTTAGGTAGCCTTTCCTTAGCCTCCATGACCTCCATCCTTTTCATATCAGCATGTACTTCTCCATAGACTTGACGGAGATTGTTCTCCCCCACAGATTCCTGAGACGACATCTTCCTCTAGATTTGCGACAGAAAACAGACTCGAAACGAAAAACAGAGGATATCTGCGTGATGCAGGGGTCAGACCAAAAGGGAGTATATATAATGATTTTTTCCAGACCAGAAGGAGTACTCCGCACGAAAACGGAGTCCGGGAGGCGCACGAGGTGGCCACAAGCCCTCACGGCGCGGCCAGGGGGTGGGCCCGTGCCGTGCAGGCTTGTCGCCTCCTAGCGCACTTTCTGGACTACTTCCAATTTTTGTATTTTTTCAAATATTCCAAAACAGAGAAAATTTCCTACTGGAAAAGTTTTGGACTCTGTTTTCTTACCCAATCACATACCTTTTCGTTTTCGGAGTCTGAAACAGGCTGATAAATATCCCTTAGGTATTCTTCTAGAGTTATGGTATTGATAATATTGCTTTCAACATTTATGGGAGTACGTGAGATATAATGTTTGATTCTCTGCCCATTTACAACTCTCGGACAATTACCTTCCGTGTTGTTGATCTTGATAGCACCGGAACGATATACTTCCTCAACAACATAGGGACCTTCCCATTTAGAGAGAAGCTTGCCTGCAAAGAATCTTAAACGAGAGTTATATAGCAAGACATAATCACCTACATTGAACTCACGCTTTTGAATCCTCTTATCATGCCACCTCTTAACCTTCTCTTTGAACAGCTTGGCATTCTCATATGCCTGAGTTCTCCACTCATCAAGCGAGCTAATATCAAATAAGCTCTTCTCACCGGCAAGTTTGAAATCAAAGTTGAGCTCTTTGATTGCCCAATAAGCTTTATGCTCTAGCTCAAGAGGTAAATGACATGCTTTACTGTACACCATTTTGTACGGAGACATGCCCATGGGATTCTTATAGGCAGTTCTATATGCCCACAGTGCATCATCGAGCTTCTTAGACCAATTGTTTATAGACGTGTTGACAGTCTTTTGCAGAATCAGTTTAATCTCTCTATTACTTAGCTCTACTTGACCACTGGACTGAGGGTGATAGGGAGATGCAATTCTATGGTTGACATCATACTTAGCAAGCGTTTTACGGAAAGCACCATGAATGAAGTGTGAACCACCGTCGGTCATTAGATATCTAGGGACTCCAAATCTAGGGAAGATAACTTCTTTCAGCATCCTGATAGAGGTGTTGTGATCAGCACTACTAGTGGGGATAGCTAGTGACGTAATCAGCAGCAACTAGGATATGAGTATACCCATTGGATTTTGGAAAAGGTCCCATATAATCAAAGCCCCAGACATCAAATGTTTCAATGGCAAGTGAATAGTTCATAGGCATTTCCCCACGTTTACCGATATTACCTATTCTTTGACATTCGTCACAAGAGAAGACAAACTTACGGGCATCCTTGAAGAGAGTGGGCCAATAGAAACTTGATTGCAATACCTTGTGTGCAGTTCTATCTCCTGCATGGTGTCCTCCATAGGCCTCGGAGTGACACTTCTGTAGGATATGTCCCTGTTCATGTTCAGGTACACAACGTCTAATAACACCATCTACTCCTTCCTTATAAAGGTGAGGGTCATCCCAAAAGTAGTGTCTCAAGTCAAAGAAGAATTTCTTCTTTTGCTGGTACGTGAAACTTGGTGGTATATATTTGGCAAGGATATAGTTTGCATAATCCGCATACCACGGTGCACTACGTGAAGCATTGATGACATTCAGTTGCTCATCGGGAAAGCTATCATCAATAGGTTGTGGGTCATCAAGAACGTTCTCCAACCTAGACAAGTTATCTGCTACTGGGTTATCAACACCCTTCTTGTCGACAACGTGCAAATCAAATTCTTGTAGCAAGAGAACCCATCAGATAAGTCTAGGTTTAGCGTCTTTCTTCTCCATGAGGTACTTAATAGGAGCATGATTCGTGTGAATAGTGATTTTGGAATCAACTATGTAAGACCTGAACTTTTCACATGCAAACACGACTGCTAAAAATTCCTTCTCTGTAGTAGCATAGTTTATTTGGGCGTTGTCTAGAGTTTTACTAGCGTAGTGAATGACATTCAACTTCTTATCAACTCTTTGCCCTAGAACAACACCAACAGCATAATCACTAGCATCACACATGATTTCAAAAGGTAAGTTCCAATCAGGTGGTTGAACAATAGGCGCAGTTATCAAAGCCCTCTGAAGTATTTTGAAGGCTTCCTCACAATCATCGTCAAAAACAAAAGGAATATCCTTTTGCAAGAGATTGGTAAGAGGCCTAGAAATCTTAGAGAAGTCTTTAATGAACCTTCTATAGAAACCAACATGACCAAGGAAACTTCTTATACCTTTGATATCTGTGGGGTATGGCATTTTCTCGATTGCATCAACCTTAGCCTTATCGACTTCAATACCTCTTTTAGAAATTTTATGTCCTAAGACGATGCCTGCATTAACCATAAAGTGGCACTTCTCCCAATTCAAGATAAGATTGGTGTCTTTACATCTCTACAAGACTCGATCAAGGTTGCTGAGGCAATCATCAAAGGAAGACCCATAAACGAAGAAGTCATCCATGAAAACCTCAACAATCTTTTCACAAAAGTCAGAGAATATAGCCATCATACATCTTTGAAAGGTGGCAGGTGCATTACATAAGCCAAAAGGCATACGTCTATAAGCAAAGGTACCGAAAGGGCAGGTGAAAGTGGTTTTCTCCTGATCAGATTGTACAACTGGTATTTGGGAGAAACCATAATAACCGTCTAGAAAGCAGAAGTGTGTGTGTTTGGACAGCCTTTCTAGCATTTGGTCGATAAAAGGCAGAGGGTAATGATCTTTCCTAGTGGCTTTATTCAGTTTCCTAAAATTGATCATCGGCCTATAGCCAGTAATAATCCTGTGTGGGATCAATCCATCCTTATCATTAGGGACAACGGTAATACCTCCCTTCTTAGGGACGCAATGCACCGGACTCACCCAATCGGTATGAGCAACAGGATAGATAATACCCGCTTCCAAGAGCTTTAGTATTTCTTTCCTTACTACCTCTTTCATCTTAGGATTTAATCTCCTTTGATGATCAGCAACTGGTTGAAATCAGAATCAGCTTTGATTTTGTGCTGGCATAGAGTGGGACTAATGCCCTTAAGATCATCAAGAGTATATCCAATAGTAGCACGGTGCTTTCTCAGAGTTTTTAGTAACTTCTTTTCTTCATACTCTCAGAGGCTAGCACTAATTATAACAGGATATATCTCTTTTTCATCAAGATAGGCATACTTACACTACAGGAATCAGCTTCTTTGCCGTCTGCCATCACAGACGGCAAAGACAATACCCCGGACGGCAAAGACAATATCACAGACGGCAAAGATTCTCACAGCCGGCAAAATTTCTGCGTCAGCCTACGACGGCATAGGACCTTCTTTGCCATCTGCCCCACCAAAGCGGATGGCAAAGCCCTTTGCCGTCAGCTTTCCTTAGGAGCAGTCGGCAAAGTGCTCGAGACGGCAGCCGACAGGCGTTGCCTCCGTTAGGGGTTAACGGAGGCTTTGCCGTCTGCCTCCCCGTCCATCTTTGTCGTCTCCCTCCCCGTCCATCTTTGTCGTCCGCCTCCCCATCCATCTTTGCCGTCTGCCTTCTCTTCCCCTCCCCTCCCCCTCCATCTTTGCCGTCTGCCTCCCCGTCCATCTTTGTCGTCTGCCTTCTCTTCCCCTCCCCTCCCCCCTCCACTCTTTGTCGTCTGCCTCCTCCTCCCCCCTCCCATGTTCCCTCTTCTTTGCCGTCTGCCCACCTTGGAGGCTGACGGCAAAGAGACTACATAGACACCCCATAATGCACAGCTGGGTGCCATGTGGCACCTTTGCCGTCTGCCAGCTGATGGCACAGGTCTTTGCCATCAGCTGGCAGACGGCAAAGAGACCATATAGTTCCTGTTTTTTTTATATTATTTCACAGCATATATATATATATATATATATATATATATATTTGACAGCACATTTATATAATTCACCACACATATATGATATATAGTTCACCACACATATACTTGCCAACACATATATATAATTCACCACACATATATGATTCACCAATGTACATCCCCATATATCCAAAGAACCAACATACCAAGTATTGCACTGTTTATCCATATATACATATACATATAGTCCGACATTGTTCATCAACTCAAATGAAAACAAGATGATATACATATACAGTTCATCCATCGACATTGTTCAACTCCATGAATGCCAGCTTCCATGCATGTAGTATAGCCAATCTGCAAAAATGTGAATAAGAAAGTTAGAAGAAGAACAAAATATGATGTTTTTCAGCTAATTATGTCATTTTTAGCGGAAAACAAGCTAAGTATATGTGTGGTGAACTATATATCATTTGTTGGAGCTAAATTACCTAATTATGTCTTTTTTGAGCTAAATGTTCCAATTATGTCATTTTAGAGGAAAACAAACTAAGTATATAATATTACTGAGCTAACCAAGGTTCTCATGCCAATTTGAGCTTATTATGGTATTTTGGAGCTAAATGGGCTAATTATGTCATTGTTGCGGAAATTAAAGCAAGGATAATATGAAAGAGGAGAAGAAATAGGAGGAGGAGGAGAAGAAGAAGAAATCAAGAAGAAGGAGGAGAAGGAGGAGAAGGAGGAGGAGGAGAAGGACTAGAAGGTCCTTGGCCTTCTCCTCCTCCTCCTCCTCCTCCTCCTCCTCCTCCTCCTCCTTCTCCTTCTTCTCTTCTTCTTCTTCTTCTTCTTCTTCTTCTTTCTTTTCATTTTGCCTATTTCTTCTCCTCTTCTCCTCTTGTTGGAGCTAAATTACCTAATTATGTCTTTTTTGAGCTAAATGGGCTAATTATCCCATTTTAGAGGAAAACAAGCTAAGTATATAATATTAATGAGCTAACCAAGGTTCTTATGCCATTTTGAGCTTATTATGGTATTTTGGAGCTAAATGGGCTAATTATGTCATTGTTGGGTTAATTAAAGCAAGGATAATATGAAAGAGGAGAAGAAAGAGGAGGAGGAGGAGAAGAAGAAGAAATCAAGAAGAAGGAGGAGGAGGAGAAGGATAGAAGGTCCTTGGCCTTCTCCTCCTCCTCCTCCTCCTCCTCCTCCTCCTCCTCCTCCTTCTCCTTCTCCTTCTTCTCTTCTTCTTCTTCTTCTTCTTCTTCTTCTTTCTTTTCATTTTGCCTATTTCTTCTCCTCTTCTCCTCTTGTTGGAGCTAAATTACCTAATTATGTCTTTTTTGAGCTAAATGGGCTAATTATCCCATTTTAGAGGAAAACAAGCTAAGTATATAATATTAATGAGCTAACCAAGGTTCTTATGCCATTTGAGCTTATTATGGTATTTTGGAGCTAAATGGGCTAATTATGTCATTGTTGGGTCAATTACCCTGGTGCATGGACATGCACCTACCACGCAAAGTTCGCAGGTCCAGAAGTTGCCCTTTTAGTCCAGAGGACTTTCCAGGTTACCTATACTACTTTTCAGTTTATATAAAACTTTAAGATATTTTCTACATTTGAGGATGGCAATATTATTTAAGTTGTCCTGTTTTGCTCCGGTACCAATAAATATAGACGATACATTATTTTGAGAGACTTGATTTCAACAAAAGAACATGTGATCTTCTTTGAAGTAGTCTTGAACCTAAGCAATAATGATGGGCGAATAAACTAACAGAATCTACCACTAAATCTATTATTAACTAACAGAATCTACCACTAAAACTACTAATTAATTCCAAAAAACTAAATACCAAACATGTGATCTTCTTTTTCTCTTCTCCTCCTCCTATTCTTCTTCTTCTTCTCCTCCTCCTCCTCCTCCTCCTCCTCTTCTCCTCTTCTCCTCCTCCTCCTCTTCTTCTTCTTCCTATTCTTTCTAGTAAGCTAACTAACTAACTAACCTAACTAACCAAGCTAACTAAACCTATCGCTAAACCTAGATAGCACTAAACAGCAAAAAAATAACAAAAACAGAATCTACCACTAAGTAACTAAAAAAGAATCTAGCTACCACTAAATACCAAACAATAAAAAATCAACTTCTTCTTCTTTTTTCTCTTCTTCTCCTTCTTATTTTTTTCTTATTCTCTTCTTCTTCTCTTCTTCTTTACTTCTTCTCCTTCTTATTTTTTTCTTCTCTTCTTCTTCTTTTTCTTCTTCTTCTCCTTCTTATTTTTTTCTTCTCCTCTTCTTCTTCTTCTTCTTCTTCTTTTTCTTCTCCTCCTCCTCCTCCTACTCCTCTTCTACTTCTCTCTTCTTGTCCTCCTCCTCCTCCTCTTCTCCTCTTCCCCTCCTCCACCTAACTAACCAAGCTAACTAACTAACCTAACTAAAACTACTAACCTAACTAAATCTACCACTAAAACTACTAACAATAACAACTAATAAAACTACTAAAAAATAATAAAACTAGTAAAAATAATGCGGGTGGGGGTGGGGGTGGGGGTGTGGGAGCTCACCGAGAGGGGTGGCTGTGGAGGGGCCGGGGTGTTGGGGGTGGCAGGGCGGCGCCGGGGGCACCAGGGGCGGCGGCGCGACGGTGGTGGGGCAGCGGCAGCTGGGGCGAGGTGGGGAGAGAGAGAGAGGGGCGGCGGCGGGGGCGACAGGGGCGACAGGGGCGGCAGTGGGGCACGACAGGGTCGGCGACAGGGGCGATAGGGGCGGCGACGCGACGGGGGCGGCGGCACGACGGTGGTCCTGGCGGCCGTTACAGAGAGAGGAGTGCGCGGGGTGGGGAGAGAGAGCGAGGGGCACACGGGGTGAGACGTTACAGAGAGAGAGAGGGGCGGGGTGGGGGGAAGGAGCCGTTAACGGAGTTAGCGCTTTGTCGTCTGCCGGCGGACGGCAAGACTCTTTGCCGTCTGCCTCCGGACTCTTTGACGTCCGCTAGCAGACGGCAAAGGTTCCTGTTTAACCTAGCCACCCCGCGGTCAGGTGGGCCTATCTATATCTTTGCCGTCTGCCCCTGGACTATTTGCCATCCGCTAGCAGACGGCAAAGAGGTGACATATGGCATAAAGACTGTATGCCATCAGCCAGTACTATGCCGTCTGTTTTGCTGAAGCTGACGGTAAAGACACTCTTTGCCATCAGCTAGCAGATGGCAAAAAACTGTTTTCCAGTAGTGTTAAGAGTATCACGCAACTGTTTAAGCTCGAACACAGGATCACCCTTTGGTGGCAGTGGATCCCCAAGCAGTTCAACAGGCAAGTTATTCTTAAGGATAGGATATTGTTCTAAGACAACTCTATCTATTTCATCCCTTTCATCCATATGCATATCGTTTTCATGCTCAAGCAAGTATTGCTCTAAGGGATCAGTAGGAGGCACAGAAATAGAAGCTAAGGCGATAGTTTCATCCTTACTAGGCAACTCCTTTTCATGAGGTTGTCTACCAAACTTGAAGAAATTGAACTCGTGTGACACACCTTCAAAGCCAATAGTGACAGTTTGCTTCTCACAATCAATATGAGCATTGACGGTATTGAGAAAAGGTCTACCAAATATGATGGGACAAAAGCTATCTTGTGCGGTAGCAAGAACGAGGAAATCAGAAGGATACTTCGTTTTACCACATAAGACTTCAACATCCCTAACAATTCCCAGGGGGCAGATGGTATCTCTATTGGCAAGCTGAATAGTGACATCAATAGGCTCTATCTCAACAGGTGCAATCTCGTCTTTGATTTCATCGTATAAGGATTGAGGTATTGCACTAACACTAGCACCCACGTCACATAGACCATGGTAACAATGATCTCCTATCTTAACAGAAACCACAGGCATGCCAACAACAGGCCTATGTTTGTCTCTAGCGTGAGGTTTAGCAATTCTAGCAGCATCTTCACAGAAGTGAATATTATGTCCCTCAACATCGTCGGACAGAAGATCTTTGATAATAGCAATGCTAGGTTCAACTCTAATTTGCTCAGGGGGTGTAGGTGTTCTAATATAGCCTCTACGTATCACAGTTGAAGCTTTAGAATGATCATTTATCCTAACAGGGAAAGCTGGTTTCTCAATGTAAGCACTGGGAACAAGAGGATCATTATAGGCAATGACTTTCTCTTCAACTGGAGTGGGTTTAACTACATTGACTTCTAAAGGAGGATCATATTTAAACCACTTCTCTTTGGGGAGATCAATATGAGCAGCAAATGATTCACACAATGAAGCTACTATCTCAGAGTCAAGTCCATACTTAGCGCTAAAGTCACAAAAAGTATTTGTCTCAACAGAGGATTTAACGCAATCAAACGTGAAATTCATACCTGACTCCTTACCTTCTTCAAGCTCCCAATCTTCAGAGTTGTGCGTTTAATTCTCTCCAATAAATTCCATTTGAATTCAATATATCTCTTCATAAAAGATCTGGTACAAGAAGTGGCAAGCATGGTGCGATCATCATGAGAAAGCCGAGCATAGAAGTTCTGAATGATAATTTCTCTCGAGAGCTCATGATTCGGGAATGTGTATAGCATTGATTTAAGCCTCCCCCAAGCTTGAGTGATGCTTTCTCTGTCACGAGGCAAAAAATTGTAAATATAATTCCGATCACGATGTACTAAATGCATAGGATAAAACTTTTGATGAAATTCCAATTTCAACCGATTGTAGTCCCATGATCCAGTATCATCACATAGCCTATACTATGTCAACACCTTATCCTTAAAAGATAAAGGAAAGACCTTCTTCTTGACCTCATCCTTGGGAAAACCTGCAAGCTTAAATAAACCACAAACTTCATCTACATAGATTAGATGCAAGTGTGGATGTGATGTTCCATCTCATGTAAAAGGATTAGCCAGCAGTTTCTCAAGCATACCCGAAGGAAATTCAAAGAAAATATTTTCAGTAGGTGCAGCAGGTGGAGGAGCAACTATTTGTGCTTCCGTTCGAGGTGAAGATACCCCGAACAAGCCCCTCAAAGGATTACTATCCATAGTGACAAGTGACAATAAATTTCAGCACACTATATGAATGTTTCCTTACCAAGTTCCACTTACCAAAGGCGCTTCACTCCCTGGCAACGGTACCAGAAAAGAGTCTTGATGACCCACAAGTATAGGGGATCAATCATAGTCCTTTTGATAAGTAAGAATGTCGAACCCAACGAGGAGCAGAAGGATCTGACAAGTGGTTTTCAGCAAGGTAAAATCTGTAGGCACTGAAATTGTCGGTAACAAGTGATTGTTTGGTGAGATGATTCGTAGCAAGCAACAAGTAAAAAAAGTAGAAACGGTGCATCAAAGTAGCCCAATCCATTTTGTAGCAAGGGACAAGCCTGGACAAAGTCTAATAGGAGGAAAAACGCTCCCGAGGACACACGGGAATTTCCGTCATGCTAGTTTCATCATGTTCATATGATTCGCGTTCGTTACTTTGATAGTTTGATATGTGGGTGGACCGGCGCTTGGGTACTGCCCTTACTTGGACAAGCATCCCACTTATGATTAATCCCTCTCGCAAGCATCCGCAACTACGAAATAAGAATTAAGACAAAGTCTAACCATAGCATTAAACTAGTGGATCCAAATCAGCCCCTTACGAAGCAACGCATAAACTAGGGTTTAAGCTTTTGTCACTCTAGCAACCCATCATCTACTTACTACTTCCCAATGCCTTCCTCTAGGCCCAAATAATGGTGAAGTGTTATGTAGTCGATGTTCACATAACACCACTAGAGGAAAAACAACATACAACATATCAAATTACCGAACGAATACCAAATTCACATGACTACTATTAGCATGACTTATCCCATGTCCTCAGGAACAAAACTAACTACTCACAAAGCATAATCATATTCATGACCAGAGAGGTCATGAGTAGCATCAAGGATCTGAATATAAACTTTTCCACCAAATAATCCAACTAGCATCAACTACAAAGAGTAATCAACACTACTAGCAACCTTACAAGTACCAATCGGAGTCGCGAGACGGAGATTGGTTACACGTGATGAACTAGGGTTTGGAGATGAGATGGTGCTAATGAAGATGTTGATGGTGACGAGTCCCCTCTGATGAGAGGAGTGTTTGTGATGATGATGGCGACGATTTCCCCCTCCGGGAGGGAAGTTTCCCCGGCAGGATTGTCGTGTCGGAGCTCTAGATTGGTTCTGCTCAAGTTCCGCCTCGTGGCGGCGGCGAATCCACGAAAAAGATCGTCCCTGATTTTTTCTAGACGAAAACCTCATATAGCAGAAGAGGGGGCCAGTGGGCCATCAGGCTGCCCACAAGCCCTCATGGCGTGGCCTGGGGGGTGGTCGCGCCGTGCAGGCTTGTGGCCACCTGCACGCGCCCCTCTGGCACTTCTTCGGCCGAGTATTTTTTATAAATCCAAAAAAAAATCCTCGTTGATTTTTACGGCGTTTGGAGTTGCGCAGAATAGGTATCTCAACTTTGCTCCACTTTCAGGCCAGAATTCCAGTTGTCGGCATTCTCCCTCTTCATGTAAACCTTGCAAAATAAGAGAGAAAAGGCATAAGAATTGTACCATGAAGTGAAATAACATCCCAAGAAGCGATATATATCAACGTGAAAACATGATGCAAAATGGACGTATCACCCGTTGATATTCCCAGATGATGTGAGACTATCTTCTCCATTTTTCTTGCAACCTCCATCGTATTCTATTCCACCTATAGTGTTATATCCATGGCTCACGCTCATGTATTGTGTGAGAGTTGAAAAGGTTTGAGAACATACAAAGTGTGAAACAATTGCTTGACTTTCATTGGGGTTGTGCATGATTTAGATAGTTTGTGTTGGGAAGATGGATCATAGCCACACCATATGATTTTGTAGGGATAACTTTCTAAGGCCACGTTATTCCAAAAGGACGCAATTGCCTTGTTAGTATGCTTCAAGTATTATTGTTTTTATTTCAATATTAGACTTTTATTTTGAATTTTATGGATATGAATATTCATGCCAGAATAAAGAATATTTCATGGATAAATATGTTAGGTAGCATTCCACATCAAAAATTCTATTTTTATCATTTGCCTACTTGAGGACGAGCAGGAATTAAGCTTGGGGATGCTTGATATGTCTCCAACATAGCTATAATTTTTGATTATTCCATGCTATTATATTATCTGTTTTGGATGTTTTATATGCACTCATATGCTATTTTATATTATTTTTAGGACTAACCTATTAATCTATAGCCTAGTGTCAGTTTCTGTTTTTTCCTTGTTTTTGAGTATTGTAGATAAGGAATATTAAACGGAGTCCAAATGGAATAAAATCTCCGAAATGATTTTTCTTGGACTAGAAGAAACCTGCCAGACTTGGAGTGGGGGTAGGAGACCTCTCGTGAGACGACAAGCCTGTAGGGCACGCCCTAGGGGGGCGCCCCTGGCTTGTGGCCCCCATGCAGACCTCCTAACCCTAATCCTCCTCCTATAAATTCCCAAATATTCCCCCAATACAAAAAGAGGAACAAAAAATACTTTTCTGCCGCCGGGAGCCTCTATTCCCGTGAGATCCAATGAGGGAGCCTTTTCCGGTAATCTACCGGAGGGGGAATCAATCACGAAGGGCATCTGCATCAACTCCATTGCCCCTCGGATGATGCGTGAGTCATTTACCACAGACCTATGGGTCCATAGCTAGTATCTAGATGGCTTCTTCTCTCTCTTTGTTCTTCAATACCATGTTCTTCATGATCTTCATGAAGATCTATCCAATGTAATACTCTTTTGCGGTGTGTTTGTCGAAATCCGATGAATTGTGGGTTTATGTTCAGATTATCTATGAATATTATTTGAATCTTCTCTGAATTCTTATATGCATGATTTCATATCTTAGCAAGTCTCTTTGAGTTATTAGTTTGGTTTGGCCAACTATATTTGTAATTCTTGCAATGGGAGAAGTGCTTAGTTTTGGGTTCAATCTTGCGGTGTCCTCACCCAGTGACAAAGTAGGGGTAGCGAGGCACGTATTGCATTGTTGCCATCAAGGATAAAAAGACGGGGTTTTCATCATATTGCTTGAGTTTATCCCTCTACATCATCTCATCTTACCTAATGCGCTCTGTTCTTCATGAACTTAATACTCTAGATGCAGGTAGGAGTCGGCCGTTGTGTGGAGTAATAGTAGTAGAAGCAGAATCATTTCGGTCTACTTGACACGGACATGATGCCTCTATACATAATCGTTTCCTTGGATATCTTCATAATTATTTGCTTTTCTATCAATTGGTCGACAGTAATTCATTTACCCACCGTATTATTTTCCCTCATGAGAGAAGCCTCTAGTGAAATCTATGGCCCCCAGGTCTATTTTGCATATTATACTTTCAGATGTATAAACCAAAAATACCAAAAATATATTGCTGTCATTTATTTACTTTTCGTTCTAACAATCTTTTATATATATCTATCAGATCTCATCCTTGCAAATAACCATGAAGGGATTGACAACCCCTTTTTAGCGTTGGGTGCAAGTGTTTGATTGTTTGTGTAGGTGCGAAGATTGGGGCCTTACTTGTTCCTCATACTGGATTGATACCTTGGTTCTCAACAAACTGAGGGAAATACTTATCTACTTTGCCGCATCACCCTTTCCTCTTCAAGGGAAAACCAACGCAAGCTCAAGAAGTATGTAACACCCTGATTTTTTCAACCTTTTCCTTTTTAAATATTTATGGAGTTTCACTTGCCATTTGGTGGATTTTCAAATTTTCTCAAGCAAGCTGGATTGTGAGTCTCTGATTTCTTGTCTCAAGCAACCCAAAACCTTTTGTTTCTTGCCAAGACCTTTCTTGGAATAATTTGCAATATTCAAATCTTTTAAATAATTATTTTTCTATTTTGGGGAATTATGGCATCACAATGGGTTGTGAAGCAACCTATAGTTGTAATAAGCTATTGACCCCAAAAAAATTTCCACATGTTCTCAGTATCATATGATTTTAAAATCTTCAAAAATATTTCATTGCCCAATATAAAAAAATTTGGCTAGAAAAATTACTTCTTTTTTGACCAGAATTATCACTTTGTGAAGCAACCCTATTTTTCCTGTTTTAGAAAATTCCCAATAAATTTCCTTAGATCCAAGGGATCATAACTAGTTCAAATATGTAAGAATATATTATGGTATAGTACAAATTTTGAGCAGTAAGACTCTGCTAAGTTTCTGTTAAAAATGAACCTTTGTGAAGGAAGTGCTAGCTACACTTGCACAAATGACTTGCAAATTTTTGGACATGAGTGCACTACTAAATGACACCCCTTGACCAAGTTTCACCATTAACGGGGCTGGCATGAGAGTGCCATGAGATCTTTGTGTTCTAGACCAAAAAGGTGATTTACAAAGGAACCCTATCCATTTGATCTTCAAACCCTGTCCAACTTTGCCAGTCTGTAGTCTTTCCTATGCTGGTTAACCTAGACATGCTAGTTTGCCCTAATCTTATCCCATTTGAGCTCTGGATCCTCCCCTAGTTTGCTGGCAGAATCTGTTGTTGATGCCACACTTCGCAGGAGTGAATGACTGGTCGATCTGGTGATAGGGAGTGACTGGAGAGAGTAAGGTCGACACCCTGGTGACCACGGTACAGGCATGCCACAGCGCGCGCGTTGTGCAGCCCCTGTGGCGGCCGAGCCACTCGAGCCGTCCATCGCTACCCCTCCATGTCCTTAGCGTCCACGGCGTCCCTGGCAGCCGTGTGGCACCTCCGGAAGGCCCTGGGTCACCAGAGAGGGTCGCCGCCGCTCCCTGCCAAGCCCCTCCACGGACCGAACAGTCAGCTCCGACCACTCTGGGCGTCTGCGCGCCATTAATGGCGTAGTAGACGTCCCGTCGACCCTCTGCCCTCCTCCGTCACCTCAGGTCACACAGCAACGGCCAGCTCACCCCCCTGCGCCAGTGGCCGAGCTTATCCTCACCGCTTCGGGAGAGATCGGTTGTGCTCGTTGCCAGCCTATTTAAAGGGCGCCCTGACACCTTCGAGCTCTCCATCCCCCTCTTGCAGCCTCCAATCGGCCCCCCATTGAGTGAGGCGAGGCCAAGAGGGCCTCCGGCCTCGAATCATCATCGGAGTTCCTCCGCTTGCAGCCGCACCGTCGCCAGCGCCAACCACCCTCTCCAGAGCCCCCCGCACCGCTCCATCGAGCTCAGGGTTTCCCCCTGGTGTTCCTCGACCCCTCGCCCTAGCCAATCCTCGCCTGCATTGCCGTCTCCGACGACCACCCAAAGGCGCCACCGCCGGAGAAGAAGGGGACAATGCCATTTGTCTACCTCTCGCCGATCTGTGGGTGGCCCCTATCAGGTTCTTTTTCTTTTTCTTTTATTTCATATTTGACCAGCAACTTTGACCATTTGTATCTTTTTATTTATAAGTCCAAATCACTTGATTCTTTTTGCGTTGAGTTGGTACTGATCCCCTGTATTTTCTGGTAAAGTTTGATATTTTTCCCGCACTCATAGAATTTCTGGTTAATAAAAAGGTATTGAATGACTTTTCTTTTTCTTTTGCTATTTCAAATATATTTTCATAGTGAAACTTTGAAGACCATGAGTGTTTGAACAACCCACTGATCAAGGCAAGCCATCATATCCATGTGATGTAGTTTTGCATAGCATAACCTACATCTTCATGCATTATAATTACTTAACTTGCTAGAAAATAACCGTCTAATAAACAATCATATAGAAATATGTGCTTACTGTTACAAATATCTATGTGTATCATGGCTTAGTGGTTGATCACGAGTCACCTGTCCGGGCATAATCGTACAACCACATCTTGCCGGTATGGGAAGGTCGTGACTTGGGCTGTCCGCGTGATATTTCACCGATACCCTAAAGAGGGAGGGTTATGCACGCGTGCTACCTTGGCCCGGTAGGCGGTGATAACCCTGTGAGCCCAGTTAAGATGAGTTGGGCCCTTCCCTAGGTGGGACAATTCATTTTGGCCACGACGGTGGCAGGTGTCATGAGGACACAGGGCCACCCAGGGCAGGACTCCGGAAGGGAGGTTGATCACCGGTGGTACGATGAAAGAGTCACGGGTCAGGCAAGTTTTGTTGGAGTAATGCTGGTCCACCCGAATGGGATCACGAGGCTAGTACTCCATAGTGTGGGTAAAGTGTGCAACCTCTCGAGAGTGTAAAACCTATTCGAATAGCCGAGTCCACAATAATGGACAGCCGACCAGACCTCAGTAGATGGTCAACCATGTTGATGTTAGTAATGATGGAAGAACCCTTCAACTGAATGGAGATGCTTGATAGGCATCCCGGTGGTTGTGAGACAACCCCGGACATGAGTAAGTTGATGACCGGAAAGCCTAGTGGTATTATTCATAATTTATTGCCATTGTTTGCTGCATTACTTGGTTATTATGAGCTTGCGAGTACATTCCAAGTACTCACCTGGCGTATCATGCCAGATGCAGGAGAAGCCGAGGACGGAGGTCCTAATGGTTCGTACTAGGATGTGTCCATAGCAGTGTCCCTATGTATGGAGTTGTCGCTATGTTCTACTACGCTGTAGAAGTACTTAGTAGTTTCGAGGCCCCACTTTGTTCCATAAATAATTTAGATACGAATGCAGCACCATGGGTGCCTTTGGCCTCGCTATCCTTGTAATATATGTATTTGTAACCTTATGCCATCAATAAAATCAGTTTAGTTTTGTTCCAAGTTGTTGAGTGTTTCCAGAAGACATGATCTCTGGGTTGGAAACACTGGTAATCTGATTCATTGAATCGGGGTGCCACAACGCTTGGTATCAGAGCCACGCTGACTGTAGGACACCCTAGTAGCCGCGTTAGCACAATGGGTAGTATCGGGTCATGCGTGTGCATTTGCTTGTTGCCTTTTGAATGCTGCATTTGATTGTTGCATGGCATACATCATGACTCATTATTTTACTGACCTTTGGCTTTGTGAGTGTAGATGGCACCAGTTCCGTATCATTTCCCGTATCAGCCTACACCATCCTCCTTCCCATCGCTGCTTCGGAACGTGTGGTTTCAACTGTACCCGCATGGCGAGGAACCAGTGTACCAGGTGTTTCGGGAGTAGCTTGCCGAGTCCGTGTACGAGTTCCATGCTCAGGCTTACATGGTTGTCAGCTCGGAGATTGGCAGCTACTCTCGCTCGATTAAGGACGGAACGTCTTCTACTCCAGAGATGGCAATCCAGTTTGCTGCAGTGGAGGCTCTCACCCACTTGCGCCACCACGAGGTTAAGATGCAGACTCATCCAGGTTTCTTCCACTACCTTACCTTGTCGCCATCGGCAGGGCGAGTCATTTTTGCTCTTGTAGACCCGGCATGTGACTGTGCGACCGCTGTGCTGTCTCGCTATATGAGCGCCAGCTATCGTACAATTGTATCCCTGGCTGAGGAGTTATCCCGTCTTCGGGCGGCACTTGTTATTGCAACTGTAGTACCACTCCCACCCCAGTCATCTATTGCATCCTCATATGCACCACCAGTTCCACCACCACCTGGATTTGAGATCCCAGTTAGTTCCTCAGCACCGCCGCGCACTTCATCTGGCAGGCGTCGTGAGACCCCTTTTGAGTGGGCCTCACTCCTTGCCACTCCTCCTGCTCTGATGCTGAGGCGACGTGCTCCTTTAGAAGCAGGATCGTCTCGTCATCGTCGACACGTGGTCTTTGCTCAGGAGACTGAGGTCAACATCATCAGTTCATACTCCGACTCAGGATCAAACAACGAGGAGTCAGAGGTATTCCAGTGTTGGTGTCATCCGCGCCACTAGAGTCGGGGTTGGAGTTGTTGAAGCATGCATCTTTGCATATGTCAACTGCCGTATGAGCAGTCTAGCCATGATATTTACCCCTATTAGCTTGCCGTGAATAGTGTTGAGTCATATTGTATAATTATGTTATTTTCTTATTCGTCTTTTCCATGAGAATTTTTCTGGTGTTTATGACCATGATTTTTCCTTATGGATGTTGCTCACCGATTCGGTACCTTGCAATGGGAACAATAATTTAGGATGAAAGGAAGTTGTAGTCAAGGCGGAGATGGAACTCCTATCCGTCGATCCGCCAGACAGGCAGGTCAACCAACAGAAGACCTACCACCCCCACCACCCAGGCATCAAATACTGAGCACATCATGAGGATGTTTGAGGAAAAGAGGAATCGGGACCTCATGGAATTCATGAGAAGCATGCACGCTATGGTAGGCCATAATAACAACAACGGGACACGATCCAAGTTGTCAGATTTTTAATGTACTAAGCCTCCCAGTTTTGGCCAAGTTGTGGATCCAATTGAAGCCGCCGACTGGTTAAGGAGTATGGAGAAGAAGCTAGACATAGCCCGGTGTGAGGAAGCAGACAAGGTTCCTTTTGCCACTCACTACCTAGAAGGGCCTATATGGTGGGATAATACCAAGGCAACATGGTCCTGTGGAGAAGAGATTACATGGGAAAGATTCAAGGAAGCATTCCGCAAATATCATATTCCTACAGGTATTATGAAAGTGAAGCAAAGAGAATTCCTTGCTCTTACACAAGGAGGCATGACTATAGTCGAGTATCTGAAAAAGTTTAACAATCTGGCACGATATTCTACTCATGATGTATACACTGAGGAAAGGAAGATTGATCGCTTCCTAGGCGGTCTAAACCATACCCTCCATTGTGAGCTTTGTATGCTGGACATTCCAGACTTCCAAACGCTGGTAAACAAAGCCTTCATAGCCGAACAAGAGCTTAAGACTTGATACGATGACCGCAAGAGGAAGTTTGAACCCAAGAAGGACAGCAAGGAGCAGATTGCACAGAAGCCACGTACCTGGCAACCAAACACCACTATCTACAAGTCCACTTAGAACAACAGTAACAATACCAACAAGACAGTGAGCCAGAACAAGGCCTTCGCAAATAGCCAGTGCTAGAGGATTGCCACCGCAACAACACCTGTTTCACTTGCGGCCAAAGTGGACACTATGCAAAGTAGTGCCCCACCAATAGCGGAAAACCATCCTCTAACATCAAACCGCAGGTCAGCACTATTGGACGCCGCCCTAACCCTAAGTTTAATCAAGGACGCGTCTACCATATCTCCGCCGAAGAAGCGTGCGAAGCTCCAGAAGTCGTTATCGGTATGTTCCCTGTTAACAACATACCAGCAATAGTTTTATTTGATTTAGGGGCTTCCCACTCATTTATTTCGAGGATTTTTGCCGCCATACACCAATTTTCCCCTTCGTTGTTGGATAAAATCGTGGTGGTACAATCCCCTGGCTCTATGCTCAGAACAAATCTCGTATACCGGGATCTAGAAATACGAATACAAGGAGCTACCTTTCCAACTGCACTAATTGCCATTGAATCCTCGGGATTAGGCGTAATATTGGGGATGGACTGGTTGACACCCCATAAAGTGTGTATCAATTGTGCCACCAGAACTATGATGCTGGTTAATCCGGTCGGTCAAGCCGTCCAGTTTCTCGCCAACAACATGAAGTCAAGGAACGGAATGGCATGCCAAGCAGAGGTCACAGATATGACTTGATTTCGGTGGTATGTGAATTTCCAGATGTGTTCCCCGAGGAATTGCCAGGAATGCCACCTGACCGGGAGTTGGAGTTCGCAATCGAATTAGTTCCCGGTACTGCCCCAATTTACAAGAAATACTATCATATGCCAGGAACGAAATTGGTAGAGCTAAAGAAACAGTTGGACGAATTACTGCAAAAAGGATACATCCTCCCAAGCATCTCACCATGGGGATCACCAGTACTGTTTGTCAAGAAGAAGGACGGAAGTTTGCGAATGTGCATAGACTATCGTCAGCTAAATGAGGTCGCTATTAAAAATAAGTACCCACTACCACGCATTGATGACTTATTCGACCAATTAAGTGGAGCACGAGTATTCTCCAAAATTGACCTAAGGACTGGGTATCATCAGTTAAAAATCAGAAAACAAGATATACCTAAGACAGTGCCACAACAGTTTCAGATTCATAACTATGAAAAGGATCAGATTCTACCAAAGTAACTAACTCTGGATCGATAGAGAAATCATTATCCTTATCAGTAACACAGATAGGTGAAGTAGCAAACTTGGGATCATATTGCATTCTAGCATTCAAAGATTTTTCCTTCCACTTGCATAGCAATTTCTTAAGATCATCTCTATCCTTACAAGCAAGGAAGTCCCTATCTACTTCTCCTTCTATAACATAACCCTTAGGTATATTAGGCAATTCATATCTAGGAGAGCTAGGTCTAGTAGGTGAATCATAGTGTTCGGTTTCATCAGATTCAGCAATATCATTAGTTTTAGCATTCACTCTAGCAATTTGTTCATCAAGAAATTCACCAAGTGGCACAGTAGTATCAAGGAAAGTATCATCATAAGCATCATGCATAGCAGAAGTAGCATCATCAATTACTTGCGACATATCAGATTCAGTGGCAGGTGGTGGTGTCGCAAATTTACTCATACAAAGGGTGAATCGAGTGCAGAGCTAGATTGCAGTTCCTTACCTGCCCTCGTAGTTGAGGGGTAGATCTTGGTTGTAGCGTCTTTCAGATTCCTCATTGTGATCAACAGATATAATATTCAAGTGACTCATAGAATAAAGTTATGCTCCCCGCCAATGGCACCAGAAAAAGGTCTTGATAACCCACAAGTATAGGCGATCGCAACAGTTTTCATGGGTAGAGTATTCAACCCAAATTTATTGATTCGACTCAAGGGGAGCCAAAAAAAATTCTCGTGTATTAGCAGCTGAGTTGTCAATTCAACCACACCTGATAGACTTAATATCTACAGCAAAGTATTTAGTAGCAAAGTAGTATGGAAGTAATGGTAACGGTGGCAAACGTGACAGTAGCAGTTTTGTAGTGATTGTAACAATAGCAACGAAAAAGTAACTTAGCAAAGACCAATATGTGGAAAGCTCGTAGGCAATGGATCAGTGATGGATAATTATGTCGGATGGCATTCATCATGCAACAGTCATAACATAGGGTGATACAGAACTAGCTCCAATGCATCAATGTAATGTAGGCATGTATTCCATATATAGTCATACGTGCTTATGGAAAAGAACTTGCATGATATCTTTTGTCCTACCCTCCCGTGGCAGCGAGGTCCTAATGGAAACTATGGGATATTAAGGCCTTCTTTTAATAGAGAACCGGACCAAAGCATTACCACTTAGTGAATACATGAACTCCTCAAACTACGGTAATCACTGGAAAGAATCCCAGTTATTGTCACCCTGGGGGATGCGGATCATAACTCGTAATATGTGTCTATAACTTGCAAGATAGGATCAAGAACACACATATATTCATGAAAACATAATATGTTCAGATCTGAAATCATGGCACTCGGGCCCTAGTGACAAGCATTAAGCATAGCAAAGTCATAGCAACATCAATCTCAGAACATAATGGATATTAGGGATCAAACCATAACAAAACTAACTCGATTACATGGTACATCTCATCCAACCCATCACCGTCCAACAAGCCTACGATGGAATTACGCACGAACGACGGAGAGAATCATGAAATTGGTGATGAAGGATGGTTGGTGATGACAACGGCGTGGATTTCCCCTCTCTGGAGCCCAAATCAGACTCCAGATCCGCCCTCCCGAGGAAGAACAGGAGGTGGCGGTGGCTCGATGTCGTAAAACCCGATGAACTCTTCTCTCTGATTTTTTTTTCTCC
Organism: Hordeum vulgare subsp. vulgare; assembly: GCF_904849725.1. Classification (NCBI taxonomy): domain Eukaryota; kingdom Viridiplantae; phylum Streptophyta; class Magnoliopsida; order Poales; family Poaceae; genus Hordeum; species Hordeum vulgare. The sequence goes on from NC_058520.1 coordinate 88,697,129, forward strand.
CCAATAGGAATATATATAAGTGGAAACAAGGTCGGTCGAGCCTCAAGGACCCCACAAGCCAGGGGGCGGCCTAGGGGGTCGCGCCGTGCAGGCTTGTGGCCTGGGGGTGGCCCCTCTCTGGTAGATTCTTTCGCAGTATTTTTATTAATTCCAGAAATATTCTTCGTAAATTTTCAGGCCAATCCAAGAACTTTTAATTCTGCACAAAAATAACATTAAGGCAATTCTGCTGAAAACAGCGTTAGTCCGGGTTAGTTTCATTCAAATCATGCAAATTGGAGTCCAAAACATGGGCAAAAGAGTTTGGAAAACGTTGGAGACGTATCACCCAGCTCCGCTTCCTCCCCTCACGCATGTGGCTCCACCCTGCTTTGGTTGGTTGCGCCACCGCGTCGGATCACAGCGCTCGCGGCCTTCGCCGTTGCGACTACAGTCGGGGCTGGCCCCTCCCGTCCCACGCACTACGCGCCCGACCCTCCTCCACGGCACTAAGGCTGCATGCCCACGCGACGCATCGCCGTGCCCATGCCTGTCCATCCTTTCCAATGCGCGCATGTCCGCCTAAAGCCTTGTCTCCGGCCGCTCATCTCGGCCTTGTGTCCACTCTGACCCGGTCTGCTCCCTCACATATCGGCGAGCTTCCATGGCTCCCCGATGCGCTGGTCATCCCGTCGGGCTGGCAGACCTACACCTCTCCTTAACAGCGTATTCTACCCCACCCATTGTCAACCTCGCTTTATGCACGGCGTCGGCTGCTTCCTCGACTCTAGCCATGGGAACTTCCTGCCCAAGGCTGACCATCGACCCGCCATGGTCCTCCCGCACGGCTCGCCGCGCCCATCCCGCGATCGGCTCTGCTCGCCCCGCGGCATGCACGCGCTGCACCCACTAGTGCGCCACCAGGCCGTCTCCGCTCTGTTGAGCGCTGTTCTGGGTCGCCTCGGCCATCGCGCCACCGAGCTCCCTACTGCTGCCCCAGTGGCCTCCTGGCGGGTCCAGCTCTGCCTCCCTGCGTGCTAGCGCACTCCCTCCCCCACCATCGGCTGACTCCGGCCCCCACACGCCCGCCTGCGCGGGTGGCCTTAGTCTCGGCCGGCTCCAGGCCGCGCCACTACACCCGCACGCCTGCTCGCCCCTGCACGGGCCGCGGCTCCACCCCTGCCTCGCCGCTCCATTTGGCCCGCCTCCAACTGCGCCGATGCGTCCTGTCGTGCCCGCTGCGCCCCTCGCTTGCATCGGCCGCACGTGGTGCCCTGCTTTGCGCTCGTGACTCCGGGAGCTCGGTCGGCTCCCGCACCATTCGCCAGGCCGCCTGCCGCCCGGGTGCCCACACCGCCACTAGCCGGCTGCCCCTCCCCAGTCGGCTCCTGCACTGCTCCTCCTAATTCCGCGTGGCCGGCTGCCCATGGGGATAAGTGGGTCGGCTGCGCATGCAGGGAAAGAGACTGGTTGATCGGCCGAAAAAAGAAAAGAATAAGAGAAAACATAGAAAAAGGCAGATTGTGCCACTTATCTGCATCACCCCTCGGTCGCCCAACCTGTGTCGCTACCTGGCCGGCTGGCCTACGTGCCTACTTCGACATCGGGCCGGCTCGAGCTGCCCATCGCTTCAATGTCCGGTTGATCCTATCCAACCAGCTGGCACACCCGCCGACTGCCAAGGGCTCAATGGTTACACCTATCGGGTGCACCGGTGCGCTCCGCTAACAAAAAGCCACGCCGGCTGCAAGCCGCGCCGGCCATCATCAACAACAACCGCCTCGCCGGCACCAAAAAGAAATGTGAACTCTCCACCTGCATTATCTTCATGCCGTACACAAACAAGGGATACCCCGAGCGACCCTCGGGGGCCATCCCCACGTTTATTTTAGCTACTAAACTGTTCACCCTGGCGCCATCTAGTCTTGCCCGGGGCCGGCCGCTTGGCCCGATACATTCGTTCCCATGGGACAGCTTAGTAGCGTGTACGGTACCGAAGGCCCACTCTTTGTCTCAGCTATAGACCGCATTGCGGCTGTCCAGCTAGTGAGAGCAAAGGCTAGAGGTCACCACACGCGAAAAGCATCCAGGGAAAAAACGGCTTGGGCGACATGGTCGTTTGTTTGTGAAGTATCTTCTTGGTCAAGTCTGCCCCGAGAGTCCGAGTATTGTACGCTCCATTCTGCGACCCACTCTTTGCCTCAGCTACAGACCGGCTCTCGGCTGTCCGACTAGCAAGAGCAGAAGCCAATGGCGGCATGAAAAAGACATAAGAGGGCTCGTACGAAACCGGGTCGGCACCCACTGCACAAACGTGCACTACCAAAACCAAATATTTGACATACCTGCATCGACTAACCTTGTCTTTTGCATGATCATCTTCGCGGGAACACCCCATCGCCCGGCTGGTTGAAGCCCGGACGGTTTCCGGCTTCTGGCTACTCCCATCTGGTTGGAGCATTGTCGGTTGGGGCCTTGCTGGTTGCTGGCTACACCTGTCCGACTAGAGCCTTGCCGGCTGCGGCCCGTAGCCGACCGCCATCGACAACTTTTGCTACAACAACAGCAAGAACCCTCCGCCTGACTCTTTGAATTGCTGGGAGGCTACATCCAGCGGGTGCGCTTGCGCGCCCCCGCTGGAACTAGCCAGGCGGCGGACTCAGCGTCCAAGCCAGGCAGGGCCCCGCGCCCACGAGCCGGCGGACTCCGCGTCCGCGCCTGACAAGACCCTGTGCCCACCAGCTGGCGGACTCCGCGTCCAAGCACGGCAGGGCCCCGCGCCCTTCAGCCGACGGACTCAACGTCCATGCACGGCAGCGCCCCACGCCCATCAGTTGGCGGACCCCGTGTCCGCGCCTGACACCTTCGACACCACCGTCTGCTTTAGCAACAGCAAGGACCCTCCGCTCGACTCCTCGAGTCGCCCGGAGGCTCGAAGGCTACTCCCAGTGGGTGCGCTTGCACGCCCCCGCTAGAAACAGCCAGCCGGCGGACTCCAAGTCCGCGCCCGGCACGGCCTCACCCGCACCAGCCGGTGGACACCAAGTCTGCACCCGGCAACGCCTCATGCGCACCAGCGCCTTGCGCGCACCAGCCGGTGGACTTTGCATCTGCCCCCGGCAGCGCCTCATGTGCACCATCCGGCGGACTCCGCGTCCGGCCCCGACACCACCACGCGCCCGGCCGTCAGCGGACCATGCGTCCGTTCCCAGCAGCACCTCACACCCGTCGGCCAAGCGGACTCCGCGTCCGCGTCCAGCAGGGCCCCGCGCCCATCGGTCTGTAGACTTCGTCTTCGTGCCGTACATCCTCGATGCTATCGTCTGCTTCAGAAATATCAAAAACCCTCCGCCCGACTCTTTGAGTCGTTCGGAGGCTACACCCAACGGGTGCGGTGGCACGCCCCACTGGAACAGCCAGCCGGCAAACTCCGCGTCTATGCCCGGCAGGGCCTCATGCCCATTGGCTTGCAAACTCGCACCTTCGCCGGGCAGGGCCCTCGTTAAAGGGGAGCAATGCGGGCTGCGGCCCGCAGCCAACCATCATCAACAACTTCTACGACTATGAAAACCCTCCGCCCGCCTCTTCGAGTCGACCGGAGGCTACTGTCGGGGCGATGACCCTTGGGTACCCCAAAGGCGACAAGTCAGACGGGGTGCCCGCTCTCCCAGACCGGTTGCTCCGACTCGCACCCGTGGCCGGCTTCAGGCACGTGCGGAGGGGACGGCCATACCCCTCGGCGGTGCACCGTTCAAGACTAGAAGTGCGTTGTACACGCGTGAGGTGGTTTCATCTATAGTGTAACTTGCCCCCTGGGCGCTGGTTTATAAAGTGCCCCAGGGGACAAGCATAGCCTAGCTCCCAAGCTACAGGTAGCTTGGCATGTAGGCTACCCATTGTAGCTTACGTCTCAAGTAGCTTGGTATGTAAGCTACCCACTATAGCTTACATACCCATCCACACACCCATACAAGGGGCCTCATGCCCACCACGTATGGGAGGCCCCCTTTTGACTGCCCTATTGTTCTCTCACTCCCTCATGCTCTCACACATAGACATGAGGCCAAGGAAAGGAGGACTCTACCCCCTCTTCCTCCTCTAATATAGCTCCAGGAGCAACCTTGTACTGCAAATACACCTCATATACAGACATGTAGGAGTAGGCGTTTTATCTCTCCGAAGAGCCCCGAACCTGGGTAAACTACCGCGTGCTACTACCCTATCCCGTCTCGGATCTTCCATGGCAGCCTTGCTCTCACCTCAATTAGCCTACCCATGGCATCTGTCATGAGAAAACGACGACAATTCCCTATCCTCACGTGATTTATCGGTTGTTTGTGAAGATGCCCATGGAGGTGTAGTAGGACCTATGAACCCAGGCGTGTGTAGCTATTCTGTACCATCGTCCAAGTAAGAGGACCACTAGTCCTTTTCGGTACGATTTCTCAACTGCGTGTGGCTCGTGACTATTCTAACCGCTCCCTCCTCTACGATACCAAGCGGGCGTAGCTCTGCAGCATACGAATATGTTCCGCAACTCCTACTGGCGAGTCCGGTCCAAGGTTGCGGAGCGGAGCGAGCGTCGTTGTCGATCATACACACGTACAAGAAGTAAATTGATACAAAGATGTAGAGGGGGAGTCTTTCTTTATTAATCATTGATCAACTCTCTCTACCATGGGGTGCTTTCCTCTTTATATATATAAGGGGTGAGAGATAAGTGCCCACCTTAACGTTAAGTGGAGGGACTTGGTCCATAATGGGTCAATGACTTGTTCCATAGAAGGCCCAAGTTTCCCAACACTCTTCCTTGGGTAGTTATCCGTATATCCATGTCTCAAAACTCCGAAAAAACCCAGTGGAAAAAATATGGAGAAAGAGCGCATAGTACACGTTGTTGTATTGCACGAATTGCCTAGTCAAAAACCTTAGGTGAGAAACATCACGAAAACTCACACAAGGGAAAAAGAGTACAATCCACTCAACCATCAGGTTGAGTACTCAATCATCAGGATGGAGATTTTAACGACAAGTTTGTGAAGTTTCTCCCCCTGAACCTGAACCTTGCATCTCTCTAAGTCTCATCATACCGATTCCACGCACACACCTCTCTAAGGATGATGCTGGTAATGATTTAGTAAACATATCAGCAAGATTGTCACAGGACTTAGTATGTGAAATTGTCACCTCGTTCAACTGTTGCATCTCATGTGCGTAGAAGAACTTGGGACTAATATGCTTTCTGAGGTTACTCTTCACATAAGCCGTGTGAACTTGTGCAACACAAGCAGCATTATCTTCATAGATAATGGTAGGGGTTTGTACGATGTTCAGCCCACACGCCTGATGAATGTGTCTGATCATACACCGAAGCGATACACATTCTTTTGACGCTTCGAATAGCGCCATGATTTCTAAGTGGTTCGTGGAAGTCAACACAAGAGTTTTGCTTGGTCGATCTCCACGAAAATGCAGTTCCACCACAAATGAAAGCATATCCGGTCTGTGATTTGCAATCATGCGGGTCTGATAGGTACCCAACATCGGCATAGCCTATAAGAGATAGGTCTCGATTCCTTTTATAAAGTAGGCCAAGATCTCCCTTGCTGGTAACGGAAGACGTCCTTGACACCTCTCCAATGTCTCTTGGTAGGTTCAGAACTGTACCTAGCAAGCAAACTGGCAGCGAAAGCAATGTCTGGCCGTGTACAATTTGTGAGGTACATATGTGCTCAAACTGCACTCCGGTAAGGAACATCTAGTCCCAGAGTTTCCTCCCCCTCTTCCTTAGGTATGCATGGGTCCTTGTCTGGATGTAAAGATTTCCCAACCATCGGGGTCTTAGAAGGATATGCCTTGTCAAAACCAAATCTTTCCAACACCTTCTGGGCGTAAGCCGACTGGTGCACTAGAATCCCATCAGGGGAATGTTCAAGTTGCAGGCCTAGATAGAACTTGGTTTTACACAAATTCTTCATCTTGAATTCCGACATCAGGTAGGAACTCGCTTCGTCAATATTCTCGGGTGTATCGGTTATGTTTAAATCGTTCACGTACACCGAGATTATATAGAATCCGTCTTGGGATCATCGTATAAAACACATGGGCAATCTTTATTGCTCGTGTAGCCCTTCTGATGAAGGAAATCGCTTAAGAGATCATACCACATTCTACCATACTGTCTGAATCTGTACAATGTCTTTTGAAGTTGAACACTGTATAGACTCATGTTTGCTCTATCATGGTTCACAACAGCGATACCTTCAGGAACCTTCATGTATATGTTCGAATCCAAGTTACCATACAGGTAAGAAGTGACAACATCCATTAATTTGATTTTCAAGCTCATGTTTACTGTCATTGAGATCAAGTATCTAAAGGTAACTCCATCCATGACGGGGCAATAAGTCTCCTCAAAATCAACACCAGGTCGTTGAGTGAACCCTTGATCAACGAGCCTTGCTTTGTACCGTACTACCTTATTATTTTCATCTCTCTTTCAAGCAAAAACCCACCTATGGACAACAGGGCGTACGTGGGGAGGAGTTTGACAATCTGGTCCAAACACCTTCCTTTTGTTGAGAGATGATAATTTGGCAGTAATTGCCTCCTACCAATCTTTCCAATCCGACTTTTTCTTGCAATCGGCGAGCGTGTTTGGCTGAGGGTCAAGATCTATGATTAGGAAATTTTCATGGCAAAGTTAATGTTGACAATCAGTGTTGCTCAATTCAGGGACTCCCCCGTATAAATATAATTTATGGCCATTTTGTCATGGATTCCATATGGCGCTAAAACTTGTTCTACCAAATTTCCCATTCTGGGAGCAAGGTCCTTTAGATTTCCCGCACCGATGTCTGCGCACACATCTCCGCTGGGTGTTTCTCCTATGGGAAAGTTTAAGTCCAGAATTTCATGCACTGAATTTTCCGTAATTGTGTCAGGTCTTGACTGGCTCCCCGTTTCACTTTGGGGCACGCTAGTGACACACTGTAATAAATCTCTCTTATCATTTTTCGTCGGGCGTCCCGAGTACTTGGGATTTGAGAAGTCGGATCTCTCGTCCTTTTAGGCCTTTGGACGGGAGCAGGTATACCATCATTTTGCTTTGGTATTTCAACCCTTTATGATGCATTGCGCGCATGCACATGCGATTTTGTCATAGTCTTTAAGTCACTGAAGTGGTCAGGCAGTTGATTTTCTAATGAATGCAAATCTATTATCTTTTGGACTTATCTCTGAGTCTCAGCAGTGTGTGGGTCATGAGCATGGATTCACGTGGCTTGCCACGTGATTTCTCAACTTTTAGCATCAAGGGGTTGATTCTCTCCCCCTAAATTCGGGAAAATATCCTTGTCAAAAATGCAATCAGCAAACCGAGGCGTGTGACAGTCACCTCTCATGGGGTCAAGATACGTGATTATGGACACGGTCTCATAAGCAACATATATCCCCGACTTATGAGGCGGGCCCATTGCTAATCGTTTGGGTGATGGTATTGGTACATATAACTGGCAACCGAACCTATGAAAGTGGAAAATTTTCAGTGCCGACCCTTGCGCAAGCTGAACGGGAGAGTGGATCTTGTAGGCCGACGGACTAAAATTGATGAGATTGGTTGCGTGTAACACTGTGTGCCCCCACATGTAGTTGTTAAATTACAACACTGAAGGAGCGATCGGGCGATGAATTTAATTATTTTAATCAATGCATCAGCAAGTCCATTTCGCGTATGAACATGCGGTGTTGATTGCTCAACTTTGATTCCCATTACCATGCAATAATCATCGAACACCTTTAAAGTAAATTCTCTGATGTTGTCCATTTGAATAGACTTTATACAATGATCAGGGAAATTATTCCTCATTTGTATGATCTGAGAAATCAACTTTGCAAAGGCATGGTTCCGTGTTGACAGTAGGAAAACATTGGACCATTTAGAGGAAGCATCAATGAGCACCATGAAGTACCTAAACGGCCCTGCGAGGGGCTGAATTGGACCGCATATGTCCCCTTGGATACGTTCCAAGAACTGGGGATTTCTTCCCTCACCTTGAGAGGCGATGGCCTAATGACTAACTTCCTCGTTGTGCATGCGGAGCATATGAAATCATCGGGATTCAGGAAGTTCTTAACAGTAACGTTATGACTATGTGAGTTGGTAATTATATTTTTCATCATCCTAAGTCTGGGGTGGCCTAACCTATCATGCGAGAGGCAGAAAAGTTTAGAGCTTCTAAAAACAGTCTTAAGGGTAGGGTACACGGGCGGTGCTACTATCTTGGTGTAGTATAGCCCTGTTGCGAATGAATGAAGCCTTTCAATAACATGTTTACCATTTGCATCCCTCTTTGTGATGAGGAGGCACTCCTTGCCATTGTCATCAACGGTCTCAAAATGGAAACCATTAGGATGAATGTATTTAAATCTCAAAAGAGTATGAGTCGACTCCGGGTACAACAATGCATCATGAAAGATCAAAGTAGTTTCCATTGGAAGTATGATAGTAGCTCGTCTAGAGCCAACTATGTTCGAACCGCAACTAGCGATTGTCATAATACTTCCTAATGATTTTTTTAATAGACTCGAAGTACTTAGTTTGGTACTGCTATTAGCAAGGCACATTTCCTCCACTCGGGTGCTACACGCGTTCTAAAATATGACATCTAATTGATATAATGTAGGGAGAAAGAAACAACGTCAATAATAAATGCACATATAATAGAACATAACAAGATATGAAAAGTAAATAAAGGAATAAATGGATGAACGCAAACACCATCCAATCGCGAAAAATATGAATAAGGTTTTGCTCTAATAGAGTACAACCCATCGGAGATGGATGTATCAATGTAAGAAAGGAACTATAAACAAACGGGAAGCCTAGATAGTAAATGAGAGGGGCATTCACTCTAGCCTAGAAGTCAAGTCAGCTAAGTATCTCCACATAGGAGAACCTTTGCCAGAATCACATCAACATCGAGTCAAGGGGACGCTAATGGCTCTACCATGGGTACCTATAAGGTGTCGCCATGCGATCCGACGGTGATCCCTTTGGACAATGTAGACATACCCAAGTGGTTGCGCAACAATGGTTGTACTCATCCTCTCCATGAGAACAAACAATGTGCTCCAACCTCTCAAACCACTTTGTAAGAGTGATGTAAAAAGGCTAGGACACTTCATTCTGTCATGTACACATTACGTATCGTTACCATGGAGGTGGAGTTGAAGAAAGTGCACGAAACGGGCGTTCACCGTACGAGTGTGGGACTATCGAGGTCTCCAAGCCTATCGCCATGAGTCATTAAGACTCAAGGACGACCTCCATGTTGAATGATAGGGTGGTTTACCCAAGCCCATATACTTTCGGTGCATTCACCTTAGGGGTGGCGAAGACCATCTGGGTCCACACGCCTATCGCCCTCTAAGGTCACTCGGACCCGAGGATGGTCTCCTCATCGAATGCTCGATGGGGTAGTAGAACCACTTATGTGCCAACTCGATGGAATCCCGGTTTCTTGATTCCGGTCATCAACAATTATCAAGGGGTTACATCAGCTAATCCATGGCATAAAAGCGATGATGATACATTTTATTCATCAATGTGATGTTCCATTATTTATAACATGCTAAAATATGCATTACATAGCGATTAAAAGTAAGAAACAATTAATCTACAATAGTAGCGTATAATAGAAGCATGTACACTAAGATAGCATGTTAAGCGCAACCTTGAAGTGAAAAATTAGACATAAAATCGAATTTCCAAGCCCTTCTTAGGCCTAAATGTGCGTTTTGACGGAAGCAGACTGTTTCAGGCCAAAAATGGGTTGTCAGCCTGGTTTGCCCAACACCAACTAGCCCGAGTCCCCTATTTTGAAAAGAGGGCCCAACAGCCAGCAGGCAGGCCCGACCAGCCCCACGCTGCCCACGGCGTTAGGTTTCCCTAGCGCCCATACGGGGTGGCGACGGCTGATACGTCTCCAACGTATCTATATTTTTTTATGGTTTCATGCTATTATCTTGTCAAACTTGGGATGTTTTGCATGCCTTTTATTTATTTTCTGGGACTAACTTATTAACTCGGTGCCAAGTGTCAGTTCTTGTTTTTTCCATGTTTTTGACCCCTTTGAGAGGAGATTTTGAAACGGAGTCCAAACGGAATAAAATCCCCGAAAAGATTTTTTCTGGAACGGAAGAAGATCGAAGAGCTTGGGGCCAAGCCAGAAGAGCCCCAGGGGCCCCACAAGCCCCCACCCCGCGGCCAAGGGGCACCATGCAGGCTTGTGGGCCCCCTGGAGGTTCCCTGACCTAGATCTTGCGCCTATAAATTCCCAAATATTCCCAATAAATTCAGGAGAGCATCGTAATCACTTTTCCGCCGCCTCAAGCTTCTCTCTCCGCAAGATCCCATCTGGGGCACGTCCTGGTGCCCTGCCGGAGGGTGGATTTGGACACGGAAGGCTTCTCCATCAACACCATGACCTCTCCGTTGATGCGTGAGTAGTTCACCATAGACCTACGGGTCCATAGTTAGTAGCTAGATGGCTTCTTCTCTCTCTTGGATCTTCAATACAAAGTTCTCCATGATCTTCAAGGAGATCTATCCGATGTAATCTTCTTTTGCGGTGTGTTTGTTGAGATCTTATGAATTGTGAATTTATGATCAGATTATCTATGAATCTTATTAGAGTTTCTTCTGATCTCTCTTATTCATGATTTCATATCCTTGTAATTCTCTTCGAGTTGTGGGTTTTGTTTGGCCAACTAGATCTATGATTCTTGCAATGGGAGAAGTGCTTGGTTTTGGGTTCATACCGTGCGGTGACCTCACCCAGTAACAGAAGGGGTAGCGAGGCACGTATCGTGTTGTTGGTTTGAGATTATCCCTCTACATCATGTCATCTTGCTTAAAACGTTACTCTGTTTGTCATGAGCTCAATACACTAGATGCATGCTGGATAGTGATACGTCTCAAACGTATCTATAATTTTTGATGGTTTCACGTTGTTATCTTGCCTTCTTTGTATGTTTTATGTACCTTTTATATCTTTTTGGGACTAACTTATTAATTCAGTGCCAAGTGCCAGTTCCTGTTTTTTCCGTGTTTTTGACTCTTTTCAGATCTGATTTTGGAACGCAGTCCAAACGGAAGAAAAACCCCGAAATGATTTTTTCCGGACGAAAGAAGTCCAGGGGGCTTTTGGGCCAAGCCAGGTGGGCTCCAGGGAGCCCACAAGCCCTCACTCCGCCACCAGAGGGGGAGGTGGCGCTGGGCAGGCTTGTGGCCTCCCTGGCCGCCCCCTGACCTAGGTCTTTGGCCTATAAATTCCCAAATATTTCGCAAAAAATGAGGGGAGCCTCGAAAAAACTTTTCCGCCGCCGCAACCTTCCGTTTCCACGAGATCTCATCTGGAGACACTTCCCGGCGCCCTGCCGGAGGGGACTTTTGAGTTGGAGGCCTTCTTCATCATCATCATCGCCCCTCCAATGACTCGTGAGTAGTTCACTTCAGACCTACGGGTCCGTAGTTAGTAGCTAGATGGCTTCTTCTCTCTCTTGGATCTTCAATACAAAGTTCTCCATGATCTTCATGGAGATCTATCCGATGTAATCTTCTTTGGCGGTGTGTTTGTCGAGATCCGATGAATTGTGGACTTGTGATCAGATTATCTATGATATATATTTGAGTCTTTGCTGATTTCTTATATGCATGATTTGATATCCTTGTAAGTCTCTCCGAGTCTTGGGTTTTGTTTGGCCAACTAGATCTATGATTCTTGCAATGGGAGAAGTGCTTGGTTTTGGGTTCTGCCATGTGGTGACCTTTCCCAATGACAGTAGGGGCAGCAAGGCACACATCAAGCAGTTGCCATCAAGGGTAAAAAGATGGGGTTTTTATCATTGGTTTGAGATTATCCCTCTACATCATGTCATCTTGCTTAAGGCGTTACTCTGTTCTTACGGACTTAATACACTAGATGCATGCTGGATAGCGGTCGACGTGTGGAGTAATAGTAGTAGATGCAGGAAGTATCGGTCTACTTGTTTCGGACATGATGCCTATAGAAATAATCATTGCATAGATATCGTCATGACTCTGCACAGTTCTATCAATTGCTCGACAGTAATTTGTTCACCCACCGTCTACTTGCTTTCATGAGAGAAGCCACTAGTAAACACTACGGCCCCCAGGTCTATTCACATCCATCGTTTACATCTCCGCTTTTACTTTGCTTTCTTACTTTGTTGCTTTCAGTTCTCACTTGTCAAACAATATATAAGGGATTGACAACCCCTTCATAGCGTTGGGTGCAAGCTTTTGTGTTTGTGCAGGATCTTGAGATACTCCTCCGCCGGATTGGTACCTTGGTTCTCAAACTGAGGGAAATACTTACCTCCGCTATGCTACATCATCCTCTCCGCTTCGAGGAAACACCAACGTAGAAGGATTCCTGGTGTCGTCAACGTGCCCATCTCTGGCGCCACTGGAAGGTCTTTTGTGCAGCAGCATAACGGACATCAGAAGCATTCCTGCGCCATTACCGGGGATCCTTTTTGAAACATCAGAAATATTTCTGGCACCGTTGCCGGGGAGGAGAAATCAAGATATATCCAAGTAGGTCTCACAAACTCTTCTCTTGCATTTAATTTTGTTGCTAGTTGCCTCTCGTTTTCCTCTCCCTCACTTCACATTTGCCGTTTTCATTTGCCTTTCACTTTCGTTGTCTTCTTTTGCCTGTTTCACTCTCTCTTCCTTCTCGTTTGTGTGTGAGATAGTCCATCAATGGCTAGACCCACCACTCCAAACGACACCCCTGAAAATGAAGTTCTCAATTTCAAGCAGAATGAGGAAGAAAATTTGAAGGACGCTTGGTACAGGATTTGCAATGCTCAAAGTAGATCTACTCGTAAGCAATCCACTACCATCCTCCTTCGTAGTTTCTATGTTGGAATTTCTCCTTGGAATAGGTATATCCTTGATACCATTGTAGGCCGGAACTTTTTGGGGAGCTATACTATTGACTCCTATAGAGCTATCATTAATTTGGTAGGCTCACCCCCGCTCATGGTTAATGGAACTATCTTGACCTTGGAACACGTGATGCAAAGGCCTGACGTTGTTGAAAACAAAATTGCCACAGTTGAACTTATTCAGGGTTTGGGTAGAAAGATCCACAATCAAATCTCTTAGTACGGATCCAAAGTGGAAAACTTTTTGAAAAATTTAAAGGAGAAGGAACTTATAGTTAATGATTCTTCTAGAATTGGCAAATTAGAAGATGTCATAACCAACTTGGGTTCCGCTTTTGTCACTGTGCAGAATACTCCAAATCTTACTCTCAAAAAGACTGTCAAGCCTGTTTTTGTTCCTAAAGCTAGTGGTGAGTCATCTAATAAATATGAAAATCTTAAGATGATAAATGATCACGCTACCTATGGTTTGAGTACCAAAGATGACTATATGTGATTCCATCACTTTCGCCTAGCTAAGGGCGTTAAACAAAAGCGCTTGTTGGGAGGCAACCCAATGAATTTATCCCTTTTCTTTCTGTTTTGTGTTTTCCACACTTTCATAGTTCTGTTATGATTGTGTTTTTGTGTTTCTTTTTGCGTTTGTGCCAAGCCAAACCGTTATGATTAGTCTTGAGGATGATCGTTTGGTCATGCTGGAAAAGACAGAAACTTTCTGTTCACGAAAAGAATTTTCATTTTTGTTCTGTAAGAGATTTTGAGTTGATCCTTTTTGCTGCTGATTGCTACGCAAATTCTTCAGACTGTCGTAATTTGTCAGAATTTGTGAAGTACCAGAGGTATACGAAACATACATATTGATACAGACTTGTCTGCTGTTAACAGATTCTGTTTTTGTTGTGTTGGTTGCTTATTTTGATGAAACTATAGATAGTATCGGGGGTATTAGCCATGGAAGATTGAAAGTACAGTAACCCAACATCAGCAAAAGTAGAATTTAAGTTTTCTACAGTACCTAAGGAAGTGGTGGTTTGCTTTCTTGTACTAATGTTATCACGAGTTTCTGTTTAAGTTTCGTGTTGTGAAGTTTTCAAGTTTTGGGTGAAGTTCTTATGGACAAAAAGATAAAGAGTGGCCAGACCTCAAGCTTGGGGATGCACAAGGCACCCCAAGAGATTCAAGGATGCCGTAAAAGCCTAAGCTTTGGGATGCCCCGGGAAGGCATCCCCTCTCTCGTCTTCAATCCATCGGTAACGTTACTTGGGGCTATACTTTTATTCACCACATGTTATGTGTTTTTGCTTGGAGCGTCTTGTATCGTAGGAGTCTTTTATTTTTGTTGTGTCACAATCATCCTTGCTACACACCTAGAGAGAGAGACATCCACACACCTTGATTTTGTCGAGCTTCACTTATATCTTTTGGTAGACAATTCAGCTCACATGTGCTTCACTTATATCTTTTGAGCTAGATACTTTTGCTCTATGTGCTCACTTATATCTTTTAGAGCACAGCGGTGCGTGGCTTGGTAGTTGATCTATGCTTTTTAAGTAGTCTCAAAAGGGGTAGTTATCCAAAGGGATACGAAAACTTCCACCTTCATGTGCATTGAATAGTTAGAGAAGTTTGATTCATCTCAATTAGTTTTGAGTTGTGGTTATGGTAATATTGAAGTCATGCTAGTAAGGTGTTGTGGATCTAGAAATACTTGTGTTGAAGTTAGTGATTTCCGTAGCATGCACGTATAGTGAACCGCTATGTGATGAAATCTAAGCATGATTAGTATATTGATAGTCATCCTTTGTGTGGCGGTCGGGATCGCGCGATGGTTTATACCTACCAACCCTTCCCCTAGGAGTATGCGTTGAATGCTTTGTTTCGATTACTAATAAAACTTTTGCAACAAGTATATGAGTTCTTCATGACTAATTTTGAGTCCATGGTTTAGATGCACTTTCACCTTCCACCATCACTATCTTCTTAGTGGTGTGCAACTTTCACCGGTGCACAAAACCCACCATTAGCCTCCCTCAAAACACCCACCATACCTACCTACTATGGCTTTTTCAAAGTCATTCCGGGAAATATTTCCATGCAACTACCACCATGACATGTGCCCCACGTCTACATTGCCATTGCATGATCGTAAGATAGCTAGCATGATGTTTCCATTGATGTCT
Source organism: Hordeum vulgare subsp. vulgare (assembly GCF_904849725.1). Classification (NCBI taxonomy): domain Eukaryota; kingdom Viridiplantae; phylum Streptophyta; class Magnoliopsida; order Poales; family Poaceae; genus Hordeum; species Hordeum vulgare. The sequence goes on from NC_058520.1 coordinate 88,712,266, forward strand.
ATGCCATGCTAGATCACTACCACGGTACCCTACCGAAGGCATTCCATATAGAGTCATAGTTGCTCTAAGTTTTGAGTTGAAAGTGTGATGATCATCATTATTGGAGCATTGTCCCATGTGAGGAAATAAAAGAGGCCAAAGAAGCCCATAAAAAAGGAGGCCAAAGAGCCCACCAAAATAAAAAATATAAAAAATGAGAGAAAAAGAGAGAAGGGACAATGCTACCACTTTTTCCACACTTGTGCATATTAAGCACCATGATCTTCATGATTGAGAGTCTCTCGTTTTGTCACCACCATATAGCTAGTGGGAAATTTTCATTATATAACTTGGCTTGTATATTCCAATGATAGGCTTCCTCAAAATTGCCTTAGGTCTTCGTGAGAAAGCAAGTTGGATGCACACCCACTAGTTTTCTTTAAGAGCTTTCACATACTTGTAGCTCTAGTGCATCATTTGTATGGCAATCCCTACTCATTCACATTGATATCTATTGATGAGCATCTCCACAGCTCATTGATATGCTTGGTTAATGTGACTATCTTCTCATTTTTGTCTTGCAACCTCCACCACATTCCACACCATCTATAATGCTATAACCATGGCTCACGCTCATGTATTCCGTGAGAGTTGAAAATGTTTGAGAAAGTAAAGGTGTGAAACAATTACTTGGCCAATACCGGGGTTGTGCATGATTTAAATTCGTTGGGCAATGATGATAGAGCATAGCCAGACTATATGCTTTTGTAGGGATAACTTTCTTTTGGCCTTGTTATTTTGAAAGTTCATGATTACTTTGCTAGTTTGCTTGAATTATTATTGTTTCCACATCAATAGCAAACTATTGTTTTGAATCTAATGGATCTAAACATTCACGTCACATAAGAGGAATTACAAAGGACACCTATGCTAGGTAGCATGAAAGCATCACAAATTCATTCTTATCACTTCCCTACTCGAGGACGAGCAGGAGTTAAGCTTGGGGATGCTTGATACGTCTCAAACGTATCTATAATTTTTGATGGTTTCACGCTGTTATCTTGCCTTCTTTGTATGTTTTATGTACATTTTTATATCTTTTTGGGACTAACTTATTAATTCAGTGCCAAGTGCCAGTTCCTGTTTTTTCGTGTTTCTGATTCTTTACAGATCTGATTTTGGAACGGAGTCCAAACGGAAGAAAAACCCCGAAATGATTTTTTCCCGAACCGAAGAAGTCCAGGGGGCTTTTGGGCCAAGCCAGGTGGGCTCCACGGAGCGCACAAGCCCCCACTCCACCACCAGGGGAGGCGACGGTGGGCAGGCTTGTGGCCTCCCTGGCCGCCCCCTGACCTAGGTCTTTGGCCTATAAATTCCCAAATAATCCGCAAAAAATGAGTGGAGCCTCGAAAAAACTTTTCCGCCGCCGCAACCTTCCGTTTCCGCGAGATCTCATCTGGAGACCCTTCCCTACGCCCTGCCGGAGGGGACTTTGGAGTTGGAGGACTTCTTCATCATCATCATCATCGCCCCTCCAATGACTCGTGAGTAGTTCACTTCAGACCTACGGGTCCGTAGTTACTAGCTAGATGGCTTCTTCTCTCTCTTGGATCTTCAGTACAAAGTTCTCCATGATCTTCATGGAGATCTATCCGATGTAATCTTCTTTGGCGGTGTGTTTGTCGAGATCCGATGAATTGTGGACTTGTGATCAGATTATCTATGATATATATTTGAGTCTTTGCTGATTTCTTATATGCATGATTTGATATCCTGGTAAGTCTCTCCGAGTCTTGGGTTTTGTTTGGCCAACTAGATCTATGATTATTGCAATGGGAGAAGTGCTTGGTTTTGGGTTCTGCCATGTGGTGACCTTTCCCAGTGACAGTAGGGGCAGCAAGGCACACATCAAGCAGTTGCCATCAAGGGTAAAAAGATGGGGTTTTTATCATTGGTTTGAGATTATCCCTCTACATCATGTCATCTTGCTTAAGGTGTTACTCTGTTCTTACGGACTTAATACACTAGATGCATGCTGGATAGCGGTCGACGTGTGGAGTAATAGTAGTAGATGCAGAAAGTATCGGTCTACTTGTTTCGGACGTGATGCATATAGAAATAATCATTGCATAGATATCATCACGACTCTGCACAGTTCTATCAATTGCTCGACAGTAATTTGTTCACCTACCGTCTACTTGCTTTCATGAGAGAAGCCACTAGTAAACACTACGGCCCCCGGGTCTATTCACATCCATCGTTTACATCTCCGCTTTTACTTTGCTTTGTTACTTTATTGCTTTCAGTTCTCACTTGGCAAACAATCTATAAGGGATTGACAACCCCTTCATAGCGTTGGGTGCAAGCTTTTGTGTTTGTGCAGGATCTTGAGATACTCCTCTGTCGGATCGATACCTTGGTTCTCAAACTGAGGGAAATACTTACCTCCGCTGTGCTACATCATCCTCTCCGCTTTGAGGAAACACCAACGCAGAAGGATTCCTGGTGTCGTCAACATGCCCATCTCTGGCGCCACTGGAAGGTCTTTTGTGAAGCAGCATAACGCACATCAGAAGCATTCCTGCGCCATTGCCGGGGATCCTTTTTGAAACATCAGATAGCGGTCGATGTGTGGAGTAATAGTAGTAGATGCAGAAAGTATCAGTCTACTTGTCTCGGACGTGATGCCTATATGCTAGATCATTGCCTTAGATATCGTCATGACTTTGCGCGGTTCTATCAATTGCTTGACAGTAATTTGTTCACCCACCGTGATATTTGCTATTTTGAGAGAGGCCTCTAGTGAACACTATGGCCCCCAGGGTCTACTCCACACCATATTTTCAGCCTTACACTTTTCACTTTGTTGCACTTTCCGCCTTTAGATCTCACTTTTGCAAACAATCTTGAAGGGATTGAGAACCCCTTTGAAGCGTTGGGTGCAAGTTTGTTTGTGTTTGCGTAGGTACTTTGGACTTGACGAGGCCCTCCTTTTGGTTCGATACCTTGGTTCTCAAACTGAGGGAAATACTTACTGCTCCTGTGCTGCATCACCCTTTCCTCTTCAAGGGAAAAACCGACGCAAACCAGAGAAGTAACAAGAAGAATTCCTACGCGCCAGGGAAGGACTTTTGTTGCCGCAGCAGAAGAATTTCTGGCGCCGTTGCCGGGGAGGAGGATCAAGTCAAGAACTCATCCAAGTAGGTGTCGCAAACTCATCTCTTGCATTTACTTTGTTTGCCAGTTGCCTCTCGTTTTCCTCTCCCCCACTTCACAATTTGCCTTTTTTTTGTTTGCCTTTCCTTTGCTTGTGTGCTATGTGCCTTCAATATGCTTGCATCTTTGCTTGCTGAAAATCTATTGATATGGATCCTCATCAACTTGCTAATCTCTTTAAGAGATCCACTTATGTGGAACCAATTGCTATTGAGTTGAGTGCACTTGACTTTCTCTATGGAGTTTTGCTTGAGATGTGTGAATCTGAAAATCGTGATGAAGAAATTTATGAAGTGATTCACGAGGGCTCCTTGAATGAAAAGCATGATTGCAATGATTTCATTATAAATTCTATTAATGACAATCATGCTAAAAATATGCAAAACCCTAAACTTGGGGATGCTAGTTTTGCTATGTCCACTACTTGTTGCAATGATATTTGCAATAATATTGAAAGTGGGTTTGGAGAAGTCATGACTTTAGTTGATGATAATCCCACTATTTTTGAAGAGCGTCAACTTTGCATGCATGTGGATCATGAAAAGAATATCCTTTGTGATAGCTATTTTGTTGAATTTGATTATTATCCCACATGTAATTGCTATGAGAGAGGAAAATATTGTGGTAGAAACTTTCATGTTACCAAATTACCTCTCGTTATGTGGAGATTACTATTGTCGCTTTCTTCTTCCTTGCATATGGCAACTATTGGTTGTCTTGAAAATCTGTTTTCCTATAAAATGCCTATGCATAGGAACTATGTTAGACTTATATGTGATTTTAACATGCTTTATGATGCTCTAGTTGTGCTTCAATTCTTGTCTTTTGTGTGAGCATCATTGAATTATCAATGCCTAGCTAAGGGCGTTAAACAATAGCGCTTGTTGGGAGGCAACCCAATGAATTTATCTTTTTTCTTTCTATTTTGTTGCGTCCACACCATCATAATTCTGTTGTGATTGTGTTTTTTGTGTTTCTTTTTGTGTTTGAGCCAAGCAAAACCTTTATGACTAGTCTTGGTAATGGTTGTTTGATCCTGCTGGAAAAAGACAGAAACTTTTCGCTCACGAGATGATTTTTTATTTTTATTCAGAAAGATCTTTTGAGTTTATTATTTTTGATTATTATTTATATGCTTTTTTCCCAAACCTTCGTAATTTTCCAGATTTTTTGAGGTACCAGAAGTATATGAAGTATACAGATTGCTACAGACTGGTCTGTTTTTGACAGATTCTGTTTTTGTTGAGTTGGTTGCTTGTTTTGATGAAACTATGGTTAGTATCGGGGGGTACTAGCCATGGAAAATTGAGAATACAGTAGCCCATCATAAATATAGATGGAATTCAAGTTTGATACAGTACCAAAAGAAGTGGTAGTTTGTTTTCTTGTACTAATGTTATCACAAGTTTCTGTTTATGTTTTGTGTTGTGAAGTTTTCAAGTTGTGGGTGACGTTCTCATGGACAAAGAGATAAGGAGTGGAAAGAGCTCAAGCTTGGGGATGCCCAAGGCATCCGAAGCCAAATTCAAGGACACCAAAAAAGCCTAAGCTTGGGGATGCCCCGGGAAGGCATCCCCTCTTTCGTCTTCAATCCATCGGTAACATTACTTGGAGCTATATTTTTATTCACCACATGATATGTGTTTTTCTTGGAGCGTCTTGTATCATAGGAGTCTTTTCTTTTTGTTGTGTCACAATCATCCTTGCTGCACAACTTTTTGAGAGAGAGATACATGCACTCATCGTGATTTTGCTAGAATGCTCATTATGCTTCACTTATATCTTTTGAGCTAGATACTTTTGCTCTAGTGCTTCACTTATATCTTTTTAGCTAGATACTTTTGCTCTTGTGCTTCACTTATATCTTTAGAGCACGATGGTGCATGATTTGGTAGTTGGCTTATGCTATGAAATAAGTCCCATGTGCTAGGTACCCAAAGAGGATGCAAAAACCTCCATCTTCATGTGCATTGAGTAGAAAGAGAAGTTTCAATTCCTCTCAGTTAGTTTTGAGACACGGATTTGATAACATTGAGAGTTATGTTAGTAGGGTGTTCTGAATCTATGAATACTTGTGTTGAAGTTAGTGATTCCCATAGCATGCACGTATGGTGAACCGCTATGTTAGGAAGTCGGAGCATAATTGATCTATTGATTGTCATCCTTTGTGTTGAGGTCGGGATCGCGCGATGGTTTACACCTACCAACCCTTCCCCTCGGAGTATGCGTTTAGCACTTTGTTTTGATTACTAATAAAAAAAATTGCAACAAGTATGTGAGTTCTTTATGACTAATGTTGAGTCCATGGTATAGATGCACTTTCACCTTTCACCATTGCTAGCCTCTCTAGAGCCGCGCAATTCTCGTCGGTGCACAAACCCACCAAATTCCTTCCTCAAAACAGCCACCATACCTACCTACTATGGCATTTTCATAGACATTCCTAGATATATTGCCATGCAACTACCACCGTTCCATCTAATGACTTGTGCCGTCACTTTCATATTGCCATTGCGTGATCATACTAGATCGTTGCACATCCCAGTACACTGCCGGAGGCATTTCCTATGGAGTCATCATCATTGTGATTTTTGAGCTTTGAGTAACTAAAAGTGTGATGATCATCACTATTAGAGCATTGTCCCATGTGAGGGAAAAAAGAGGCCAAAGAGCCCAAAAACAAAAACAAAAAAGGAGAGAAAAGAAAAAAAAAAGGCCTAAGAGCCCAAAAACAAAAACAAAAAAAGGAGAAAAAAGAATAAAAAAGGCCTAAGAGCCCAAATAAAATAAGGGAAATGAGAGAAAAAGAGAGAAGGGACAATGCTACTATCTTTTTCCACACTTGTGCTTCATAATAGCACCATGTGCTTCACGATTGAGAGCTTCTTGCTTTGTCACTACCATATGCTAGTGGGAATCTTCGTTTTATAACTTGGCTTGTATATTCCAATGATGGGCTTCCTCAAAATTGCCCTAGTTCTTCGTGAGCAAGCAAGTTGGATGCACACCCACTAGTTTTCCCTTGAGCTTTCACATAGTTATAGCTCTAGTGCATCTCTTGTATGGCAATCCCTACTCATTCACGTTGATATCTATTAATGGGCATCTCCATAGCCTATTGATACGCCGAGTCAATGTGACCATCTCCTCCTTTTTGTCTCACAACCACCACCACACTCTATTCCACCTATAGTGCTATATCCATGGCTAACGCTCATGTATTGCGTGATAGTTATAAAAAGTTTGAGAAAGTAAGAGTGCGAAAACAATTACTTGGCCAATTCCGGGGTTGTGCATGATTTACATTAGTTGTGTGAGGATGATGGAGCATAGCCAGACTATATGATTTTGTAGGGATAACTTTCTTTGGCCTTGTTATTTTGAAAGTTCATGATTACTTTGCTAGTTTGCTTGAAGTATTACTATTTTCATGTCAATAGCAAACTATTGTTTCGAATCGTACGGATCTGAATATTCATGCCACGTGAAAGAAGTTGCAAAGGACAACTATGCTAGGTAGCATTCCACATCAAAAATGCGTTCTTTATCACTTCCCTACTCGAGGACGAGCAGGAGTTAAGCTTGGGGATGCTTGATACGTCTCCAACGTATCTATAATTTTTGATGGTTTCATGTTATTATCTTGTCAAACTTGGGATGTTTTGCATGCCTTTTATTTATTTTCTGGGACTAACTTATTAACTCAGTGCCAAGTGTCAGTTCCTGTTTTTTCCATGTTTTTGACCCCTTTCAGAGGAGATTTTGAAACGGAGTCCAAACGGAAGAAAATCCCCGAAAAGATTTTTTGTGGAACGGAAGAAGATCGGAGAGCTTGGGGGCCAAGCCAGAAGAGCCCCAGGGGCCCCACAAGCCCCCACCCCACGGCCAGGGGGCGCGCCATGCAGGCTTGTGGGCCCCCTGGAGGTCCCCTGACCTAGATCATGCGCCTATAAATTCCCAAATATTCCCAAAAAAATCAGGGGAGCATCGTAATCACTTTTCCGCCGCCGCAAGCTTCTGTCTCCGCAAGATCCCATATGGGGCACGTCCTGGTGCCCTGATGGAGGGGGGATTTGGACACGGAAGGCTTCTCCATCAACACCATGACCTCTCCGATGATGCGTGAGTAGTTCAGCATAGACCTACGGGTCCATAGTTAGTAGCTAGATGGCTTCTTCTCTCTCTTGGATCTTCAATACAAAGTTCTCCATGATCTTCATGGAGATCTATCCAATGTAATCTTCTTTTGCGGTGTGTTTGTCAAGATCCTATGAATTGTGGATTTATGATCAGATTATCTATGAATCTTATTTGAGTTTCTTCTGATCTCTATTATGCATGATTTCATATCCTTGTAATTCTCTTCGAGTTGTGGGTTTCGTTTGGCCAACTAGATCTATGATTCTTGCAATGGGAGATGTGCTTGGTTTTGGGTTCATACCGTGCGGTGACCTCACCTAGTGACAAAAGGGGTAGCGAGGCACGTATCATGTTGTTGCCATTAAGGGTAAAAAGATGGGGTTTTCATCATTGGTTTGAGATTATCCCTCTACATCATGTCATCTTGCTTAAAGCGTTACTCTGTTCGTCATGAACTCAATACACTAGATGCATGCTGGATAGCGGTCGATGTGTGGAGTAATAGTAGTAGATGCAGAAAGTATTGGTCTACTTGTCTCGGACATGATGCCTATATGCTAGATCATTGCCTTAGATATCGTCATGACTTTGCGCGGTTCTATCAATTGCTCAACAGTAATTTGTTCACCCACCGTGATATTTTCTATTTTGAGAGAAGCCTCTAGTGAACACTATGGCCCCCAGGGTCTACTCCACACCATATTTTCAGCCTTACACTTTTCACTTCGTTGCACTTTCCGCCTTCAGATCTCACTTTTTCAAACAATCTTGAAGGGATTGACAACCCCTTTGAAGCGTTGGGTGCAAGTTTGTTTGTGTTTGCGCAGGTACTTTGGACTTGACGAGGCCCTCCTTTTGGTTCGATACCTTGGTTCTCAAACTGAGGGAAATACTTACTGCTCCTGTGTTGCATCACCCTTTCCTCTTCAAGGGAAAAACCGACGCAAACCAGAGAAGTAACAAGAAGAATTCCTAGGCGCCAGGGAAGGACTTTTGTTGCCGCAGCAACAGCCACTGTCGAGGCCTGGCCCGGAGGCCGAGCGAGCGAGGCCACCGGTGGCGTCAGCGGGGCGCGGTGGTGGAGGGGACGGCCGGCGTGTGATACGTCCAAAACATATCTATATTTTTTTTTCTTGTTCCATGATCTTTTGGGTGACATTGTTATATGGTTTGCAACACTTTTACATCATTTTACACATATTTGCACTAGCCTATTAACTCAGTGCACCTAGTGCCAGTTTCTGTGTGCTGATGTCTATTTTGCACGGGCTTTTACCCAATTTTCCAAAGCCCGAAAAATTCCAGGAAAAATATGTAAAAAATCAGCGAAATAGAAGCTTTTGGATCACCGAAGATGGGCCAGAGGGGAGCCAGGGGCTGCCCAGGAGACCTGCTCGCGCGGCCAGGCCCTAGGCCGCACCAGGAGGCCACTTGGGTGGGCCCCACCTCCTTAGGTGCCCTCCTTTGGCCTATATTTAGAGTCACGAGAGGAAACCCTTCCACAACTTCTATAATCGTGAATTTCTCCATCGTTCCGCCGCCGTAGCGCTTCCGAGATCGGGAGCGTTAGGAGGCCTCTTCCCGGCACCCTGTCGGAGGGAGGATTGACCTCTGGGAGCTTCTCCACCGCCATGGACGCTTCCCGGATGTGCCATGAGTAGTCCTCCTTGTACCATGGGTCCACGACAAGTAGCTATGTGATGTCTTCTCTTCAATCTTGTGCTTCAGTGGTTAGTCCTTGTGAGCTGCCCTACATGATCAAGGCATCTATGTAATTCTCTTGCTATTGATATGCTCGGTTTGTTGGAATCCGATCAATTATGAGATTATGTTCAGATTCTTATGAGTTATATATTTGATTATCCTTTTATATTATGTTCCTTAATGATTCATGGATGTTCTCCGTTGCTATTTATTGCTTTGGCCGAGTAGTAGATTGTAACATCCATCTGCCAGATTTCATAATCGAAAAATGCAGCTATTGCTAACATGACTCGGACGGACTTAAGCATCGCTATCAGTGAGAACGTCTCATCGTAGTCAACTCCTTGAACTTGTGAAAAACCCTTTGCCACAAGCCGAGCTTTATAAACGGTCACATTACCGTCTGCGTCTGTGTTCTTCTTAAAGATCCATTTGTTCTGAATAGCCTTGCGACCTTCACGTAGTACTTCCAAAGTCCACACTTTGTTTTCGTACATAGATCCTATCTTGGACTTCCTGGCCTCCAGCCATTTGTTGGAATCCGGGCCACCATTGCTTCTTCATAATTCGCAGGTTCATTGTTGTCTAACAACATAATTGATAAGACAGGATTACCGTACCACTCAGGAGTAGTACGCGATCTTGTCGACCTGCGAGGTCCGATAGGAATTTGATCCGAAGTTTCATGATCATCATCATTGACTTCCTCCTCAACCGGCGTCACAATGACACGAGTTTCCCCTTGTCCTGTGCTGCCGTCTACAGGGGTTAGACGTTCGACAACCTCATCAAGTTCTATCTTCCTCCCACTCAATTCTTTCGAGAGAAACTCCTTCTCAAGAAAAGCTTCATTTTTAGCAACAAACACTTTGCCCTCGGATTTGAGATAGAAGGTGTACCCAACTATCTCCTTTGGGTAACGTATGAAGATGCACTTTTCCGCTTTGGGTTCTAGCTTTTCAGGCTGAAGCTTTTTGACATAAGCATCACATCCCCAAACTTTAAGAAACGACAGTTTCGGTCTTTTGCCATACCACAGTTCGTATGGTGTCGTCTCAACGGATTTTGATGGTGCCCTATTTAAAGTGAATGCAGCTGTCTCTAATGCATAACCCCAAAATGATAACGGCAAATCGGTAAGAGACATCATAGATCGCACCATTTCTAACAAAGTACGATTACGACGTTCGGATACACCATTACGTTGTGGTGTTCCACGCGGTGTCAACTGTGAAACAATTTCACATTGTCTTAAGTGAGCACCAAACTCGAAACTCAGATATTCACCCCCACGATCACACCGTGGGAACTTGATCTTCTTGTTACGATGATTTTCAACTTCACTCTGAAATTGCTTGAACTTCTCAAACGTTTCAGACTTGTGCTTCATCAAGTAGATATATCCATACCTACTCAAATCGTCAGTGAAGGTGAGAAAATAACGATATCCGTCGAGCGCCTCCACACTCATCCGACCGCAAACATTGGTATGTATGATTTCCAACAAGTCACTTGCACGCTCCATTGTTCCGGACAACGGAGTCTTAGACATCTTGCCCATGAGGCATGGTTCGCACGTGTCAAGTGATTCAAAGTCAAGTGACTCCAAAAGTCCATTGGAATGGAGTTTCTTCATGCACTTTACAGCAATATGACCTAAGCGGTAGTGCCACAAGAACATGGCGCTATCATTGTTAACTCTAACTCTTTTGGTCCCAATGTTATGTATATGTGTATCATCGCTATCAAGATTCAATATGAACAATCCTGTGACATTGGGTGCATGACCATAAAAGATATTACTCATAGAAATAGAACAACCGTTATTCTCTAACTTAAACGAGCAACCGTCTCGCAATAAACAAGATCTAGATATAATGTTCATGCTTAATGCAGGCACTAAATAACAATTATTTAAGTTCATAACTAATCCTGATGGTAACTGAAGTGAAACTGTGCCGACGGCGATTGCATCAACCTTGGAACCATTTCCCACGTGCATCGTCACTTCATCCTTCGCCAGCCTTCGTTTATTCCGCAGTTCCTGTTTCAAGTTGCAAATATGAGCAACAGAACCAGTATCGAATACCTAGGCACTACTATGAGAGCTGGTTAAGTACACATCCATAACATGTGTTAGAGTATATATCTCCATATGTGGTTTTGGTACTTGATGACAATTCCTATGGACTAATGGTTGCCTTAAGTTACATTTATAGGATTTGTCCATAGGCACTTCTTGAAGTCCATCTGTTGGGTTCAAGGAGTTTATATGATGACCAAGATGGTATTCAAGGTATTATCCAAAGAATGGTCATAGAGACACATGGTTGATCAAGATCTCAGACAAAGAGTAAATCAAGATGATCAACACACAAAGCGTACAAGATGTACCGAGAGGGATCAAGTGATCCCATGGTATGGTAAGCATTGTCCATTACGTCTTTGTGTACTAACCCATGGTCTTCGTGAGAGTTCTATGTGGGGGTTAGGTGTGTTTCCATGGGCTTGCGTCAAAGGGGAGATCTCATACAACCCATGGAGTATGACGTCAAGTTGTGATCATCATCAATGGTTGATCAAGATCTCGGACAAAGAATAAATCAAGATGATCAACACACAAAGCGTACAAGATGTACCGAGAGGGATCAAGTGATCCCATGGTATGGTAAGCATTGTCCATTACGTGTTTGTGTACTAACCCATGGTATTCGTGAGAGTTCTATGTGGGGGTTAGGTGTGTTTCCATGGGCTTGCGTCAAAGGTAAGATCTCATACAACCCATGGAGTATGACGTCAAGTTGTGATCATCATCAAGATTGCGATGTGCAAGTTCAAGTGGATCAGCACGAAGATAGCATGCTTGAAGCTTGCCGTCCATTGTGGTGGCAATGGACTTGTGAAGATATGCTGAAGAGTGGCTCACCCATAGTGAGTATGGGGGAGCAATCAACTAGTCTTCATCAAGCCAACGCAATCAAGAAAGGTGGTCCATCTTGAGGAAGCCAAGATCATCATCATCTAGCTCAAGAGGACGAGGTGCAAGGTATAGGTTTGCCCTTGATAGGTTTTCTGGTTAGGATAGATTGTTGTACTATCAAGGGGGGCTCTCAAGTGAGTAGCTTGATCGTATCGTTCATTGAGAGCTCAAACCATTTGCATCCTTGCATCATACTTCTTGGTTCTTGTTTGGTGTTTATCTTTGTGAGTTTTAGAGCTTATGGTCATCTTCGTGACAAGCTCGAGTTCATCGAAAACGGAGTCCATATGCATCTACTATGATGTTTTCGATGTTGGAGTTTTTGCCGGTTCTTCATTCATAGAGATCTCACATCTCTATATCATTGGCATTTTCATATCTGCTGTTTGGATAGCTCTTGTCGTCCTGAATCCAACAAGCTTGGGTTTGCTCGATTCGGAGCTCGTATGCGAAAGTTATGGCTGTTTCAGTGGCGAGCGGTAGTACCGCTGGACCTAGCGGTAGTACCGCTAGAGTTGGCGGTAGTACCGCTGGCCCTAGCGGTAGTACCGCTGGCTGGCGGTAGTACCGCCACTGGTCAGCGGTAGTACCGTTCCAGGAGCTTAGTACCGCCTGCCTAGCGGTTGTTCGTGGACAGACCTTTTTGCGAAGACTTTCTTGGCGGTGGTAGTGCCTTTGCACTACCAGGGGCCCAGCGGTAGTACCGCTGCAGTCAGCGGTAGTACCGCTGGAGTGCCAGCGGTAGTACCGCTGCAGCCAGCGGTAGTACCACTGGAGCTCGGGCAGAGAGTGGGGGTAACGATCTGATTCCTTCCCCCACTATATAAAGGGGGTCTTCTTCCCCCTTGGCCTTATCCATTCGTTGAGCTCTTGTTCTACCTCCATTGTTGACATTCTTAGAGCTTGCTTACTCTCAATCCCTCCAATGATTCTTGCTTGTTCTTGAGGGAGAAGAGAGAGGAGATCTAGATCCACATCTCCACCAATCACTTTCTCCTCTATGTGAGGGGAACCCCTTGGATCTTGATCTTGGAGTTCTTTGTGAGCTCCTTGTTCTTCCTCTCATATTTCTCCATAGCTTTCGTTGTTGTGGAGGGATTTGAGTGTGAGGGACTTGACCACTTCGTGTGTTCTTGCCATTGCATTAGTCGCATGGGTTTGAGTTCTCCATGGTGATACGTGGAAGTGAAGTTTGAGAAGCTTATTACCTTTGGTACTTAGTACCCTAGATATTGTTCTTCGCGGATGCTTTGGCATCCTAGAAGCTTGGTGGTGTCTCGGAGCTCAATCATTGTGGTGTGAAGCTCCGGGCAAGCGTCGGGGTCTCCAATTAGGTTGTGAAGATTGCCCCGAGCAATTTGTACGGGTTCGGTAACCGCCCTCAAGGGTTGCCACGTGTACGGGTTCGGTGACCGCCCCCAAGGTTTGCCATTTGTACGGGTTCGGTGACCGCCCTCAAGGGTCCCTTAGTGGAATCACCGCGTCTTGCATTGTGCGAGGGCGTGAGGAGATTACGGTGGCCTTAGTGGCATCTTGGGGAGAATTGTGCCTCCACACCGCTCTAACGGAGATTAGCATCCGCAAGGGTGTGAACTTCGGGATACATCATCGTCTCCCCATGCCTCGGTTATCTCTTACCCGAACCCTTTACTTATGCACTTTACTTTGTGATAGACATATTGTTTATTGTAATATATCTTGCTATCACTTAGTTGTTTATCTTGCTTAGCATAAGTTGTTGGTGCACATAGGTGAGCCTAGTTGTTTGTAGGTTTTGTGCTTGACATATTAAACGTTAGTTTTATTCCGCATTTGTTCAAGCCTAAACCTTAATTACTTTAAAGCGCCTATTCACCCCCCCCTCTAGGCGACATCCACGACAAGATCTAGATATAATGTTCATGCTTAATGCAGGCACTAAATAACAATTATTTAAGTTCATAACTAATCCTGATGGTAACTGAAGTGAAACTGTGCCGACGGCGATTGCATCAACCTTGGAACCATTTCCCACGTGCATCGTCACTTCATCCTTCGCCAGCCTTCGTTTATTCCGCAGTTCCTGTTTCAAGTTGCAAATATGAGCAACAGAACCAGTATCGAATACCTAGGCACTACTATGAGAGCTGGTTAAGTACACATCCATAACATGTATATCGAATATACCTGATTTTTCCTTGGCCGCCTTCTTATCAGCCAAATACTTGGGGCAGTTGCGCTTCTAGTGACCCAGTCCCTTGCCATAATAACACTATGTTTCAGGCTTAGGCCTAGACTTGGGTTTCTTCGTCGGATTGGCAACAGGCTTGCCGCTCTTCTTGGAGTTACCCTTCTTGCCGTTTGTCGTTTCTCTTGAAACTAGTGGTCTTATTGACCATCAACACTTGATGCTCTTTCTGGAGTTCTGACTCTGTGACTTTCAGCATCGCGAATAACTCGTCGGGTGACTTGTTCATCCCTTGCATGTTATAGTTCAACACAAAGCTCTTGTAGCTTAGTGGCAGTGATTGAAGAATTCTGTCAGTGATAGCCTCTTGCGGGACTTCAATCCCCACCTTAGCTAGACGGTTTGAGTACCCAGACATTTTGAGCACATGTTCACTGACAGACGGATTATCCTCCATCTTGCAAGCATAGAATTTATCGAAGGTCTCATACCTCTCGATCCGGGCGTTCTTCTCAAAGATAAACTTCAACTCCTCGAACATATCATATGCTCCATGACGCTCAAAGTGACGTTGAAGTCTCGGCTCTAAGCCATACAAGACTGCACATTGAACTACTGAGTAGTCCTCCTTATGTGTTAACCAAGCGTTCTTAACATCTTGGTCAGCCGTAGCAGGTGGTTCATATCCTAGCACATCATTAAGGACATAATCCTTCTTCCCAGCTTGCAGGAGCAACTTAAGATTACGAGCCCAGTCTACAAAGTTTCTTCCATCATCTTTCAACTTAGCTTTCTCTAGGAACGTATTAAAATTCAGGATGACAGTTGCGTGAGCCATTGATCTACAACACAAATATTGCAAAGTGGACTTAGACTATGTTTAAGATAATTAGAGTTTAATCAATCAAATTACTAATAAACTCCCACTCAAAAAGTACATCTCTCTAGTCATTTGAGTGGTACATGATCCAAATTCACTAACTCAAGTCCGATCATCACGTGAGTTGAGAATTATTTCAGTGGTAAGAATCTCTATGCTAATCATATCAACTATACGATTCATGCTCGACCTTTCGGTCTCATGTGTTCCGAGGCCATGTCTGCACATGCTAGGCTCGTCAAGTTTAACCCGAGTGTTCCACAAGTGCAATTGTTTTGCACCCGTTGTATGTGAAAGTTGAGTCTATCACACCCGATCATCACGTGGTGTCTCGAAACGACGAACTGTCGCAACAGTGCACAGTCGGGGAGAACACAATTTCATCTTGAAATTTTAGTGAGAGATCACCTTATAATGCTACCGTCGTTCTAGGAAAAATAAGGTGCATAAAAGGATTAACATCACATGCAATTCATAAGTGACATGATATGGCCATCATCTTGTGCTTCTTGATCTCCATCACCAAAGCTCCGGCATGATCTTCTTGTCACCAGCACCACACCATGATCTCCATCATCATGATCTCCATCAACGTGTCGCCATCGAGGTTGTCGTGTTATCTATGCTATTACTACTAAAGCTACGACCTAGCAATATAGTAAACGCATCTGCAAACACAAACATCAGTTTAAATACAACCCTATGGCTCCTTCCGGTTGCCGTAGCATCGACGTGCAAGTCGATATTAACTATTACAACATGATCATCTCCTACATCCAATATATCACATCACGTCATTGGCCATATCATATCACAAGCATACCCTGCAAAAACAAGTTAGACGTCCTCTAATTTGTTGTTGCATGTTTTACGTGGCTGCTATGGGTATCTAGTATGATCGCATCTTACTTATGCAAAAAAACCACAACGGAGATGTGCAAATTGCTATTTAACCTCTCCAAGGACCACCTCGGTCAAAACCAATTCAACTAAAGTTGAAGAAACAGTCACCCGCTAGTCATCTTTATGCAACGAGGTTGCATGTCAATCGATGAAACCAGTCTCTCGTAAGCGTACGAGTTATGTCGGTTCAGGCCGCTTCAATCCAACAATACCGCTGAATCGAGAAAAGGCTAAGGAGGGCAGAAAATCGAACATCACCATCCACAAAACCTTTTGTGTTCTAATCGAGATAACATCTATGCATGAACCTAGCTCATGATGCCACTGTTGGGGAATGTTGCATGGGAAACAAATTTTCCTACGCACACGAAGACCTATCATGGTGATGTCCATCTATGAGTGGAGATTAGATCTACGTACCCTTGCAGATCGCACAGCGGGAAGCATTAAGAAACGCGGTTGATGTAGTGGCACGTCTTCACGTCCCTCGAACCGTCCCGCGATCCGTCCCACGATCCGTTCCGATCTAGTGCCAAACGGACGGCACCTCCGCGTTCAGCACACGTACAGCTCGACAATGATCTCGGCCTTCTTGATCCAGCAAGCAAGATAGAGAAGTAGATGAGTTCTCCGGTAGCGTGACGGATCTCCGGTGGTGGTGATGATCTACTCCTGCAGGGCTCCGTCGGAGCTCCGCAGAAATCCTATCTAGAGGTAAAATTATGTGGTATAGGCTAGAGTTGCACATGGCAAAGTTGTGTCTCAAAAAGCCCTAAACCACCACTATATGTAGGAGGGAGGGGGAGGGGCTATCCTTGAGGGACAAGGCCCTCAAGGTGCGCCGGCCGCCAGGAGGAGGAGGACTCCTCCTCCAATTCGGTTTGGGAAGGAGGAGTCCTCCTCTTCCTTCCCACCTCCCTCTTTCCTTTTTCTTTTTCTTTTCTTTTGGTATTTTCTTTATGTGGCACCATAGCCCTCTTGGGCTGACTCAACCAGCCCACTAAGAACTTGTGGCCCCACCCTAGGGCCTTGGGCTCACTCCCGGGTGGGTGGGCCCCTCACGGTGAACACCCGAAACCCATTCGTCACTCTTGGTACACTACCGGAATTGCCCGAAACTTTCCCGTAACCAAATGAGACCATCCTATATATCAATCTTCGTTTACGGACCATTCCGGAAACCCTTGTGACATCCATGATCTCATCCGGGACTCCGAACAACATTCGGTAACCACACATATAACTCAACTATACTAAAACATCATCGAACCTTAAGTGTGCAGACCCTGCGGGTTCGAGAACTATGCAGACATGACCCGAGAGACTCCTCGGTCAATATCCAATAGCGGGACCTGGATTCCCATATTGGATCCTACATATTATTCGAAGATCTTATCGTTGAACCTCAGTGTCAAGGATTCACATAATCACGTATGTCATTCCCTTTGTCCTTCGGTGTGTTACTTGCCCGAGATTCGATCGTCGGTATCCGCATACCTATTTCAATCTCGTTACCGGCAAGTCTCTTTACTCGTTCCGTAATATAAGATCCCGTGACTTACACTTAGTAACATTGCTTGCAAGGCTTGTGTGTGATGTTGTATTACCGAGTGGGCCCCGAGATACCTCTCCGTCACACGGAGTGACAAATCCCAGTCTTGATCCATACTAACCCAATGGACACCTTCGGAGATACCTGTAGAGCACCTTTATATTCACCCAGTTACGTTGCGACGTTTGATGCACACAAGGTATTCCTCCGGTGCCAGTGAGTTATATCATCTCAGGGTCATAGGAATAAATACTTAACATGCAGAAAACAATAGCAATAAAACGACACGATCAATATGCTACGTTCATAGTTTGGGTCTAGTCCATCACATGATTCTCCTAATGATGTGATCCAGTTATCAAGTGACAACACTTGCACATAGTTAGAAAGCCTTGACTATCCTTGATCAACTGGCTAGCCAACTAGAGGCTTGCTAGGGACATTGTTTTGTCTATGTATCCACACATGTATCTATGTGTTTCATTCAATACAATTATAGCATGGATAATAAACGATTATCTTGTAATAGGAAATATAATAATAACTGTTTATCATTGCCTCTAGGGCATATTTCCAACATTGTGTGTCTTGCATGAGTAGGTAATTGAGATTGCTATTTAAGTGTAGTAGTATCTTGCAATAGTTTTGAGGTATTGATTTGAGTAATGTTTGGACTATTGGTGCCAAGAGCTTGAGCCTATTAGTGATAGGTGTCGTATTATGGTAAATTTGTGTGTTTTTCAAAAACTAAAAATTAGTTGAGAACTCTAGCTACTAAATTGATCGCTAACCTCTGGAGGGCTTGGAATATATAGAGTACCCTCACGTTACCATGAGTTGAGGATGCGCAAGGATAACCAAATCCCCAAACACTCCTCCTCGGGGTACTTGTCTCTTTGTGAATTTTCTAACTAGATAGAGAGTTACCGATAATAAGTGTATGATTTCTCCGGACTAATGTGAGTATTCGATTGTTGGCACTTCCACCACCCATATTTTGCTAGCCTCTTCGGTATCGTGCATTGCCCTTTCTCACATTGAGAGTTGGTGCAAACTCCGTCGGTGCATCCAAACCCATGACGTGATACGCTCTGTCATACATAAGCCTCATTATATCTTTCCTCAAAACAACCACCATACCTACCTATTAAGGCATTTCCATAGCCTTTCTGAGATACATTGTCATGCAACATCCACCATCTCAGGACTTGATCTTCATTTCATACATGCTTTTGCTTGATCATAGAGTCGCATGATAGTTGGGCCTTGCTCCAATTATTGCTACATGACGCGCTAGTATCATTACATATCTTGCTACACTCGCGGAGGCATACATTTGCATACATCATGATAGTTTTCACTTGTCTTTATGTTGAGTACTTCCTATAAAGTGGGATGATCTTCTTTTTATTCATGTAAAACATAGAGTGTTGCCCTTAAGTGAGGAAAAGATCCCAAAGAGGACAAATGAGAGATAAAAAGAAAGAGCTGAAGAGGCCACACAAAAATTAAGGAAAAAGAGAAAAAAATAAAAAGAAATAAAAAGAGAGAAGGGGGCAACACTACTATTCCTTTTGAAGATCGACAATCGTACTTCATTACTATATTGGTACTGCATTGAGATTATCATTCATGCATAACTATGTGGGGACCCTTACACTATAGAACTTGGTTTGCATATTCCAATGATGAGCCTCCTCAAATGAGCTCTAGGTCTTCATGACCAAACAAGTTGGATGCACCCCCACTAGTTCCATTGGATAGCTTACCTTAGCTCATATGTGCTCCGTTACATGGCAATCCCTACTCCTCACATCATATCTATCATTTGGCTTTCTCTCGCCTATGGTTGCCTTCATTGATGTGAGCCTATCACACATTTTTGTCTTTCTTCCCCATCATTATTCTATTTGCCATCCTAATTGCCAACATATATTTCTTACACTCATCCATTGCATGAGTGCTCAAAGTCGAAAGGGAGAGGATCATTTTGACTTGTGCCTGACTAGTGGTCTGGGGATGAGTCAAAATAATATTACGAAGGAGAGCAAGTGTGAAATTTTAGTAGATTGAGTTCTCAATAAAAAAAATATTTTATGATATCAACCCATCTCCCACTTCTTGCATGCAAACACCATTTGGAGACATTCGAGTAACAGACAGCGAGAGCTCTTGCACCTTTATGTTCTAACTTTGCTAAATTCAATACTAGATATAGACTCTTTCTTGTTATTGTCTTGACTTCAATTGCATATCTTACTTGATTTACTTTGAAGTTCTTATATGTGTGTTAGCATGTCACCACATAAATTATTGTGTTATCATTTATCTACTCGAGGACGAGCAGAAATTAAGCTTGGGGATGTTGATACGTCCCAAATATATCTATAATTTCTGCTTGTTCCATGATCTTTTGGGTGACATTGTTATATGTTTTGCTACACTTTTATATCATTTTACACATATTTGGACTAACCTATTACCTCAGTGCACCCACTGCCAGTTTCTGTATGCTGATGTCTATTTTGCACGGGCTTTTACCCAATATTCCGAAGCCCGAAAAAATCCAGGAAAAATATATAAAAAAAACAATGAAACAGAAGGTTTCGTATCACCGAAGATGGGCTAGAGGGGAGCCAGGGGCTACCCAGGCGACCTGCTGGCGCGCACATGCCCTAGGCCGCGCCAGGAGGCCGCCTGGGTGGGCCCCACCTCCTCCGATGCCCTCCTTTGGTTTATATTTAGAGTCCCGAGAGGAAGCCCTTCCACAACTTCCAGAATCATGAATTTCTCCATCGTTCCGCGGCTGCAGCGCTTCCGAGATCGGGAGCGTCAGGAGACCTCTTCCCGGCACCCTATCGGAGGGAGGATTGACCTACGTGAGCTTCTCCACCGTCATGGACGCTTCCCGGACATGCCATGAGTAGTACTCCTTGGACCATGGGTCCGTGACTAGTAGCTATGTGATGTCTTCTCTCCAATCTTGTGCTTCGATGGTTAGTCCTTGTGAGCTGCTCTACATGATCAAGGCATCTATGTAATTCTCTTGCTAGTGCTATGCTCACTTTGTTGGGATCTGATGGATTACGAGATTATGTTCAGATTGTTATGAGTTATATATTTGATTATCCTTTTATATTATGTTCCTTAGTGATTCATGCATGTTCTCCGTTGCTATTTATTGCTTTGGCCGAGTAGTAGATTGTAACTCCAAGAGGGAGTGTTATGCATGATTGTGGGTTCATGCCCCTCGATGTCTAGCTTGAGTGACAGAAACATGAGACTAGGGGATGTGATGTTGCCACCAGGGAGAAAAAAATGGTGCTTGTGACCACGGTTGCAAGGATTGTTTACCTTATGCATAGTTTGTTAATGCAGTTGTCCATTGCTTTGAGTTTACACTTTGGGTGGGGCTTGCAACTTAATACCGGAGAGATGTTCTGGATAGATATCTCAAGGTGGATAATTAGTAAGTAGATGTTGATGAATAAATGGTCTACTTGTCTTGGCATACTGCCCATTACTATTGAACCTCTAACTATCAAGTAGCATAATTAGCATTGTGGTGCGTTCATAATTATACCAATTGCCCAACTGTGATTTGTTTACCCAAGCATAGTTATTTATCATCTTTTGGGAGAGAGACATCACTAGTGAACATCAAGTGACTCCGGTCCATATCACCATCATTGTTTACACCTCCATCATTTACTGCTTTCATTTACTTTCCCGTTGCAATCACTATTACTTTCCCGCTTGTGTTTTGGTCCTTTGCAAACTACAAGGCCGGAGAGATTGACAACCTATCTATACTCACTGGGAGCAAAGTTATTTGTTGTGTGTGAAGGTCCATGTCTTCTGCTGACCAGGATAGTAGACACCTACTTGTTGAGCCTAGGAGTCCTCCTGGTTCGATAAACCTTACAGTCTCCGTGTAAGCGAAAAGTTGATGCTGACTACATCTCAACCTTCCACTTGGGGTAACCAACGAGGTGCGAGAAGTATATACATCATCTCGTCATCAGCGTGGCCGGCGCGGCCAAGGCCAGCGGCGGGTGCGGCTAGCGTGGCCGGTCGGCCGGGGCATGCGAGCGGTGCAGCACGCTCGCAGCGGCGACGAAGCGGGCATCAGTCGTGCTGGCGGCCGCAGCCAGGGTCTACAGCGGCGGGAGCGGCTGGGCACACGCGGTTGCGGCCTGTAGCGGGCAGGGTCGAGTGCGGCGCTGATGCATGCGCGACGGCCAGCAGGGCCAGGAGCGCGGTGTGCGCGGCCGGCGAGCCCGGAGGGCGCATCCGACGCACGCAAGTCCGATCTGGCGGGGGCTCCAACGGGCGCGGTAGCGCGGGCGTGCAGCAGGCACGTGTGGCGGCATGGCCGACGCGGCCTCGAGCGGCGGAAGTGGCCAGTCACGAGCGCAGCACGTCGGGTCCAATGCACGCGCCGGCGAGCGCCGGGCGCGGCGAGGCGCGAGTACAGGCTAGTGGTGGTCGTGGTCGTCACGGTTGGGGCATGCAGGCGGCCCATGTGGTGCACGGCATGGCGGCACGTGGATACCTGGAGAAGCGTGTGTGGAGCGATAGCCGTCGAATCGGGGCGGCAACGCCTAGTGCATGGTGTCACCCATAGGGGCTCGTGCGGCATGGCGTGCACCAGGACGACGTCAGCAGGACGTGGCCGACGTTTGTTGTTGTCCTCGTCCAACGGCTCGGTCGTGGCAAGGTGCAACGGGCACAACGGCGGACAACAGCGTGGCAGCGTGATCTCGGCACTAGGCTTGTCGTGCATATCCACATATGCGCGTAGAGACGCATAAGCAGGTTGGGAGGACAGACTCGTCTCTGGAAGGTGCCGACGAGCGAGATGACACGTCCACACAGCCGATGCATCATGGCAGTGTTGTGCTCGTCGGGAGAATGAGCACCGTCTCCCTATATGTAGTCAACAAGTTTCTCATGAATGCAAGATCGATCCGCATTGGCGGGCGACATCCGGTCCGCCGCGATCTCTCTCTAGAGGGGAGTCTTTCTTTATTAATCATTGATCAACTCTCTACGATGGGGTGCTCTCCTCTTTATATATCTAAGGGGTGGGGATTTTTTATATATTGAGCATCCAGGAATGAGGGATAAATGCTCACTTTAACGTTAAGTGGAGGAACTTGTCCATAATGAACTAAGAGCAACTCCAATGGGGCGACCCATTTCGTCCGCCGTCCGTTTGGGTCGGCGCGGACACAAAAGGCGGCCTAATGCGCCGACCCAAACGAACGGGCGTCCGGTTTTCATCCGCAGGCGACCCATTCCCGGCCCATTTTATAGTCGGATTTGCGTCGGCGCGGACACGCGACAGTCGTGCGCACGCTCGCCTTCTCTTCCCCCGGGCCCGCTGGTCAGAGGCACATTGGCCTCCCACATCAAACCCTCGCCCGCCTCCTTCGTCGCCAATGCCGCCGCCCATTTTTCCGGCGACTCTGCCACCTGTCGGTGCCTCCACATCCGCCCAGCAATGCCGCCCAGTCCCACGTCGCCTGCCGCCGCCGTCTTGCCACCGGGGAGCCAACTGCTTCCCACTGCCGCCCCCCCCCCCCCTCCACCACACAGCCCTCCGGGGAGCCACCTCGCCGCACGGTCAAATCCTCACCGTCACGCTCGTCGGACACCGGCACGGCAACTAGCTGGTCCGTGCGCGCCGCGACTCCCTTCGCCGGCCGTCTTCTTCGTCGAAGCCCGCAAGTTGTTCGACAGTTTGCTAAGGTATAAAATGGACTCCACGACGAGTTATTTTTCACAATTTCCTTTGCGACTCCGACGATTCTTCGTCCGATGACGAGAAGGAGGTATTGGCTGCCGTGTTGGTCCATCACCAGCTCAACAGCCAGCGGCCTTTGTTCCGTGGCTCCATTCCAGGCCACCTTCCGGCGTTGAATCGCAACCGAGACAACGGGCATTTCCTTCTTTGGAAGGACTACTTTGATATACCCGTTGTTCAAGCATCAAAAGTTCCGCCGTCGTTTCCTTATGAGTAGGCATCTTTTCAACCGTATTAGAGAGGGAGTGGTCGGCTATGATGACTATTTCGAGTGCAAAGAGGATGTCGTTAGCAAGATAGGTTTTTACTCTTATCAGAAATGTACTGCCGCCATCCGAATGCTTGATTACGGAGTGCCCGGTGATCTTATTGATGAGTACGTCCGTATGAGAGAGTCTACTTGCCTAGAGTCCCTGTATAAGTTATGCAAGGCTATTATTGTTGTGTTTGGCCCTGAGTACTTGAGAGAGCCGACTGCTGAAGATACAACCCGTTTGTTGGTGATGAATGCCAGCAGGGGCTTCCCAGGGATGCTTGGTAGCATAAACTGCATGCACTGGGAGTGGAAGAACTGCCCTTCTGCTTGGCAAGGGCAGTATAGGAGCCATGTCAAGGCTTGCACTGTCATACTAGAGGCCGTTGCGTCTGAAGATCTCTGGATCTGGCACTCTTTCTTTGGCATGGACGGATGACACAATGATATCAACGTGCTTCAGCGCTCGTCGGTGTTTGCTAGGCTTGCTGAAGGCAACAGCCCACCGGTGAACTTTACTGTCAACGATCACAACTACGACAAAGGATACTACCTGGGTGACAATATCTATCCTTGGTGGACCACTATTGTCAAAACAATACCCAACCCTGTCGGAGAGAAGACGAAAAGATTTGCCCAAGAGCAAGAGGGTGCTAGGAAGGATGTCGAGCGTGCCTTTGGTGTTTTGCAATCTCGATGGGGCATCGTTCGGTATCCTGCTAATACCTGGAGCACGCAGAAACTATGGAAGGTGATGACTGCTTGTGTGATCATGCATAATATGATCGTAGAAGACGAGCGTCCGGAACGTCTATACGATCAAGGGTTTCAGTTTCAGGGTGAGAATGTTGTGCCTGAGCATGGAGGAGCGACAACGTTTGAACAGTTCACCCAATTTCATCAAGACATGCGTGATTGGAAAACTCACGTGCAACTGCAAAATGATTTGGTTGAGCATATGTGAGCTCATGTTGGCAACCAATAGATTTATCTTCTTTTATTCGTTTGCAAATCTATGTGCGGACTATGTGAGACATTTTTACTTTTATTCAGCTTGTAATAACTATGCTATTTTTGGTCCAAATTATGTTATTTGATTCAAACTATGAAAATCATGCAAAATAGGACGGTCAGCCGGCCACGCCGGTACATATGGATCGGCGCGTTGGACGCGCTGCCGACCCATATCTAAAAACAGGGTGGACGTCGATCGGACGGCCGACCCAAACGAACAAAAAACGAACGAAATCGTTGTCCGTTTGGGTCGGTCCATTGGAGTTGCTCTAATGACTTGTTGTACGGAAAGCCCAAGCTTCTCAACAAAAATAACCTTATTTTCCAAAGCTCGCACCTACCACATTCTGTGGGAATTTCCATTCTATGCCGCCCCACCTACCCATCATGCTCATCGGACGGTCCAGATATAATCTGGTGGATTCTTTCCGGCAAGCTGACACATGCATCACGTCAGCCAAAGCCACCGTACAAATAGACGCTCGAAATCTTAATTCTCGTCACACGGATCATGTGGATGCATGGGCTGAGCGTTGTGTTCAGATTGACATCTGCTATGATCATCAGTAGTACACGATAGCCCAGAAGATATGCTCAGCTAACTACGCATTGACCAGCACTAATTCAAGCGATCCTCAAATCTGTCAGAATAATTCGTTTCCAATCACGTTGATGGCAGCGATCCCTCCATTCGATACTCCGCTATAAGACCGCCATTCCATTGTCTCCCAAGTCGCAACAACCCAGCCATTTCGCTTCCATTCCTTCCTACACCACCTTCTTCCTCGCAGCGATCGGCGTCGTCGTCCATGGCTCGCAAGAAGGTGGCCATCGAGTACATCGCGAGCGACCCGACCCGGAAGGCGACGGCGAGGAAGCGCGACATGGGCATAAAGAAGAAGGCCGGCGAGCTGTCCGTGCTGTGCGGCGTCGACACGTGCTACATCATGTACCGCGAGGGCGGGGCCTCGCCACCGGAGGTGTACCCGTCGGTGCCGGAGGCGATGCGCGTCATCGACCGCTTCAGGGCCATGCCGGAACTGGACCAGTGCAAGAAGAAGATGGACGGGGAGGACTACGTCCGGGAGCGCATCGCCAAGATCCAGGAGCAGCTGCGCAGGGCGCAGCGCGACAACCGCCAGCTCGAGACCACGCTGCTCCTCCACGACGCCCTCGTCGGCCGCCGACAGGACCTCGCCGGCGCCGCCATCGAGCAGCTCGTCAGCCTCGGCTGGATGGCGGAGAACTACGTCAAGAAGGTGAGCGACTGCATCGCGTACAGGAGCATGCAGCTGCAGCACGCCGGCGTGCAGGCTGAGCCGCCGCATTACGCTGCCACCGTCGCCGACGTGGAGGCGCCGCCACACCAGCAGCTATAAATAAATAAAACACACGCCCTCGGATCGGAAGTCCTTACTGATTTGTGCACCGAGTTTAGTATCTTTAGCTTTCGTAGTACGTGCTCTGTTTCCCTGTCCCTTGGACAAGAAAGAAAAACCTGTGTTTCTTTGTTAAAATGTCACACGATCAAATTCAGTACAAACCGCAGTCTTCGTTTAAATGTTTACACGATCAAATTCACACAGCTTAATCGAGCTCACAACACACCAGATGAATACATCACAACACTAACGGTTTCGTTTGCTGTACTTGCTTGCTGCTCCATCTTGATCCAGGACTGAAGGGTGCCACTGCCACACCAAACATCTTTTTAGAAGATGGTCAGTTCCTTCTGTCTTGCATATCGAAGCAGCCTGAAGATCACACATGCACCTGGTGTCATTCATGTCCAACAGTGAACATGATCGAGCATGCTTGCAGACTGAATATATAAATTTCAAGTAACCAGACTGAAACTATTCAATCAACTATCTGGACCATAGGCACCCTGATGAAGCAGTTGCGTACCGCAGAATAGGTCAAGAAACCAACGCTTGAATGGATTAGTTTGCACTCTGCTTACGCCGCTGCCTTCGTTTGCCTAGCAAAAAACGCCAGAGTAAAACGTGGGTAAACCATAAAAGCTGATACTACGATTTATTTCAAAGCTAATAGTTACATGATGCGACAATGGATGTAACCTGAGTGTTTAGTTGCGCGAATATGACCTTCACGTCTTCGAACACCATGTCTGGTTGCCTGGTACCATCAACCTGAGGGGCAGGACATAACCAACAATAGTTAACTATTTTTCTCATAAATCTCACACGATGTCACCAAAACAGAAGGCATTTCTCATTATTGCATCTACGTTATCATAATTTTCACAGTGTACGAGATTTGTACAATTATATCATTATTGAAAACTTCAAATTGTCTAGGGCTCAGAAAAATCAAAGCTGAAAAGGTAGAGCACCTGCCATTCTGGTCAAAAACTATTTCTCGGAAAATAAAACGAGATTCAGTTTTCTAGATTCTTGAATAACGGATATATGTATTGGCTTGAAAACTAAGAAGGCAACATATATTCATGATCTTATTTTCTAAATTCTATGTAGTTACTCTGTACCCTTCGAAGCTTTCCCATTTTCTCATAGTGCTGAATAACAGGCAGAGTTGATTGCTGAAAAACTTCGAACCGCTGCCGAATGGTTTCCATGTTGTCATCATCTCTTCCCTGTAGAAAACCAAATTGAGTGACACATGTTAATCAAATGAGATAAGTTGGGTCCAAGGAAAAACAAGCACAAAACCTGATTTCGGTGTAGAATGCGCCGCTCCATCTCTTCCCTTGAGCAGTCAATCAATAATACGAACTCAGGTTCTATGTTAATCTGATAGATAAATGTATATGTGTGAAGCATACAACAAGGGATTCAACTGCTTTTGGCGCTATCATAAATACATAGAAACATTCTTACAATCTTCTCGTACGCTTCACGGTTCTCCTCATCTCGCGGAAATCCATCAATAAGAAACTTGTCATTTCCACTTGCAAGCATGGCCTTTAATAGTAGCCTGACGATGATCTCAGAAGGCACAAGCTTTCCTTCATGCATGAGATTCTTGATCATCGTACTAATTGAAACAGGCAGACATCAAAAAGAGATCAAGACAATGATTAGAATATAGGAGTTTATCTACATGAATCGGGACTAGGTTGTTATACCCTTGCTCGGTATCTGATTTAACTTCTTCGCGAAGAAGATCGCCAGCACTCAGATGGGTAAACCCAAACTGGCTCACAATCTTAGCACACTGAGTGCCTTTGCCACTTCCTGGCCCTCCTGCACCGGCAGTATAAGCAATGGAGTGATCAGCTCAAAGAGTTAAGCAGGGCATATCATGGACTACCGTATTAGTCTGTCTAGGAGATGTAATACCTATGACAAACACAACAGTTATCTTTTTCCCGGAGGGGAATGACCCAATCCAATCCTGCATCAAACCGAATTAGTAAAACAGCACATCATGGACATATGGAAACTCACAGATACCCATTTAGTTTTGTCAGAGAAAATCTGGCAACATAAAAGTAACAGATTTAGAGGACACCTTATAGGCACAACTGGGCATAAGATTTCTACGATAAATCAAGTTATTTCTGAAGACATAATAATTTTCCTAGCGAGGTGAATGATATCCTAAAATAGCGTCAATTAATTTGGACCGGAGGGAGTACTAGATTTACCTTGTGTACTTCTACTACTTCTGCCATCTACTTCTGTCAGCAGCAACACCAATTGAACTCTGAATGCAACAGGTACGTAGTTGAGTTTACAGATTCAGATAAAGAACACGAATGAAGCAAAGAAACAAACAGGGTTTGATTCAGATGTCACTGCAGTTTAACATTCTACAAGTCTGTTCCCACTATATGAGTATGACCGCAAATGCGGTTGCTTCCAAATTTCCTTTTGGCGCTTGCACACAGTGACACAGGCCTACAGTTCCACTAGAGGCTTCAGGAAGAGACACCTAACACTCGTCTAGAAATTTCATCACAGTAAGTAGTTACTAGAGACTTCACGAAGATGGCATTCGTATACTCTCTCTAGTCCCTAGTCCAGTACTCCTGCATATCCAAGAACAACTGACCGACCGATATATTAAACAAAATCCAGGTCAAGCAAAGCTAGATTTTCTCCAATAATCCAAGGCTGGAGCATAAGGCTATACGTTCCATATTAAAAGAAAAAATACATCTAAAACTCACCGAAGATTCCGGAGGAAAACGCCATCTTAAAAAGGTGAATGGAGATTTTGCTGCTATGCGCTACGCTGAGATGAAAGATGTGCTGTGCTCTCCCATCCAAGATATAGAGATGGCTAGCATGACGAAAAAAGGTAGGAGACGGGAGGAGGAGGAGGCTTACCGGCCGGAGAGAGCTTGCCGTTCTTGGCAACGGTGGAGCGACGGCGACGGCGATGTACTGGGGAGGAATTCGATTCTGCTGGCTGGTAGCCTCGAGAAGAAGTAAAGGTAGCTGACGAACGATTTGCGCAAAGAAGAAGAGACGAGAGTGTAGGTACGTAGAGAGCAGAGCAGAGCAGAGCAAAGCAAAAGGAGGCCGGCAAAGGAGACGCGTGTGGAAAGGGATTCTTGACACGTACTGTTGCATCTCTGACCAGCAGTAGAGAAAAGTTGTTGCACTATCCATTTATTTACTGCTGTTATTATTTGTTGGAGTATATATTTTCGACATTTGCTATATGTAAGTTGTGTCTGGAATTTCCCTTTACTTTTGGTAAAAAGTTGTTTTTCTAAAGAAGTAGATGAGGGGAGAGGTGCGAGCAGACCTCGTGGGCGAGACAAAAACATACGAATCGACCATTTTCAACGAGTTAAGTTGAGTCGAGGGCAAAAATGGGTATGACCTATGCAGTGGTATAGGGAGGAATCAGTGTGGATGTAGCCGAAGATCAAAATCTTCTGACACGAAATGACATGAAATATAGTATCATCCCTCATTTACTCGCTCATGCTAGCGCTCATCTCATGCCTCCTTAACAATGGCCAATGAGCTGCATGGGCGAGCTCTCTCTTGCTAATTAATGTGGGATCAACTTGTATCCGTCATGCGATTCGTACTCGATGGAGTGTGTTTTGGGGTTCCCATTTGGCCACTCATTGAGACTGGGATCCTCCTTCGCGGCCTTCGGCGCGTGAGGTGATCCTACGCCTTCTCCTCGGCGATGAGGTTTGCCTTCTCCGTTATCCTTATTCGAGAATGTTATTCAGTCCCGTCGCGAGGTAAGCGACATGGCGACGGTGAGAGGGAAGTGGGTGGTGTGTTTTGGGCTATTCAGTTGTGGCTATCAGAAGGGAGGTGTAGATTGTAGGTGACGGTGTCTGGACTAGAGATTATCAGTAGATGGCTCGCGCGGGATGATCCGAAAAGTGTTGAAACCGCCCTCCTGCGCAAGCGGATGGCAGATGGAGGCCACTCCATATCAACGCCCCGTCCTTCAAATATAAAGTCCCGTGGGTTGTATATGGAGCGCACTCCATAAGCTATGGCGACCGAGTGCTGGATGATGACTAAGAGTGAGTTTTTTCAGTTATAATCATTATATTGATGGTCATTATATCGATAGAGCGATATGATTTTTCTTTTGAAAAAGAGGATGTCCCCCGACCTCAGCATCATGATGATACATGCAACCATTTTTATTAAATTCTGAATTCGAAACAAAACAATCCAAATGTTGTGTGAAAAATTCCCAACAAAAAAAGGATTACATGCCCACACCGTCAAGTGAAAAAGAAATAGGCTACGATGACTAAACACATAGCCTATTAGTGTGGCGTCATCCATATCGATTGAAGATATCCAGTAATACCGTCTTTCATCGGTTGCACCCAATAATCAAAGTCTTGCTGGACTCCGCAGGTGTGAGTAAGGACCATATAAGGATCCAAGCAGTAACTCTGTAACTGCCCTGTAAAAAATTGTTGAATTTCTTTCTGTTAAATATCATATCATTTCTGCAATTCTATATAGCCCAAAGCATGGCACAAATTCCTATTAGAATGTGTTAGATACGGTGATATCCACTCCATTGAGTCACGTTTCAAATAACGTGTTCATATTCATTGAAGGGGTAATGTTAAGAGCTATATGAATTGTACGTCATAATAGTGTTGCCAAAGGACAATCAAGAAAGAGGTATTTGATAGTCGTTGTTATCATAAAAACAGCATCTAGAATTCCCTATTCAATTCCGTTTAGCCAAATTATCTTTCGTAAGTATAACTTCTTTGTAAATAAACCACATAAATTTTTTAATCTGGAGAGGTATGATATTGTTGCTCTTACAACACCTACAACACTGATCGCATCCGACCTCAGACTTTGAAAAAGGAAATAAAGTTGAGAATGAGATACGGAGCAAATATTCATTCCGCTTCTTTTTCGCCGGTAGCCATTTCGTTTTCACCACTAGCTGGACCACAAAGCGACCCGGTCGAACACCATCGAACTGGTCGAACCGGAACTAATCAGTTCCCTCATCCCTGACCGGCCCGCAGTCCCCACCACGCACCAGCCCTGAAGGCCCGAACCACCTCCGGCCCCGGAGCCCGGCGGACGGCGGACATCGCCGACGTGCTCTGCTCCCACCGGTTGCTCCCTCTCCAACCCTCCCCTCCCATCCCCCATTAGCGTGCGCCATCCTCCTCCCGCACGACCAGGGAGGCCGCCGCCTCTAACCTCCTCCCGCAGGCCGCAGGGTTGGGGTCCGCCCCTTGCTTCTCCCCCGAGTCAACTCTCCCTCGCCTAGAGTATGAAACAGTTTCTCCAGCCTGAGGTATGTAATCCAAATTCTTCGGTTCCTCAGTTGATGGATAAATGGCTTGGATTTGTGACTGTTCCTACATTGATAGGTATGGATAATGACTTGGATTTGTGACTGTTGATGATAATGTGTATGTATACCCTCATACTGTTCACAACATTTCTGCGTTGAGCCATGAACTGTCAAGAGCTGCTAGTCTATTTTTGTTGTAAACCTACCTTCTGTTCTATCGAACCTGAAACCAACATCTCATGTATCGACGGTAGACGGCGAAGCTTAAGTTACTGTTACCACTTACATTCTTCTACTCCCTCTGTCCCATAATATAAGAGCGTTTTTTATACTAGTGTAGCGTCAAAAACGCTCTTACATTATGGGACATTAGGAGTATATTTTTACTGTTCTTTGCAATTCATTGCATGTTTTCTGCATTTTCCAAAATGCGCTGTAGATGGACAAGGAGAGGTCCAGGAGAAGAAGGCTGATGCTTATAAAGGCCGCCGCGTCCGTGGCTTCATGTATGGTCATTTTGTATGTCCGACCGAGACTGCAGAGAAAGCGAAAGAGTATTTCCTATGGCCCAATCGAGGCAAGGGACAAAAAAAGGATTGCCTTTCTAAATAACCAGATTTACAAGGATGATATAACTTGTCTGACAACGCTGAGGCTTATGAGGGCTTCTTTCTTCGGGTTGTGCCAAGTTTTGAGGGAACGCTCTTTGCTCCGTGATACTGTTCATATATGTGTTGAGGAGCAAGTCGCCATGTTCTTGATCACAGTAGGACACAACCTTCGGAATAGGGTTGTAGCTGCTATTTTTAATAGGTCAGGTGAACCGGTTAGTCGCTATTTTGGACTAGTCCTCCATGCTATAGTTCAGCTAAGGGATGAGTTTATCAGGCCACCATCATTGGAGACCCCAACCAGAATTGCTGGTGACCCAAGATGGGACCCATACTTCAAGGTATGACCATCCATAGCTATATTATTTTTTTAGCGAATAAACTGTCTAACTAAATTTTCTGGGCGGTTCTGATCATATAGGATTGTATTGGAGCCATTGATGCTACACAGATACAGGCTTCTTCTTGTAAGAACGTGGAGACTGCCTTCCGTGCTAAGAAGTCATTTGCAAGCCAAAGTGTGATGGCAGCAATTGATTTTGACCTTCGTTTCACACATGTGCTGGCTCGTTGGGAGGGATCTGCGCATGATGATGATGTTTTGGTGGATGCGATAGAGTGTGAGAATGGCCTATGTGTTCCTCAAGGTAATAAATTCGTTCTGACATGATATATCCACATAGAGTTAATACTACTTATTACACAATACTACCTTAGCTGCTCATATGTATTCCTACATGTAGGTAAGTTCTACCTAGTGGATGCCGGATATGGAGCCAAACCTGGATTTTTGCCACCTTTCCACGGCATGAGACATCACTTGACCGAGTGGGGGAATGATCACGTGCAAGATGCAAGGGAATTGTTCAATCTTAGGCACTCATCTCTACGAGTACCCGTGGAACGTGCATTCTCATCACTCAAGCGAAGATTTAAAGTTCTTGATGATGCAAATCCATTCTTTCCCTCTGCTACTCAAGTGGATGTTGTGATAGCTTGTGTTATCCTCCACAACTGGATTCTTTCCCAAGGCACTGATTGTTTCATTATACCGGAGATTAATTGGAAACCTAAACCGCCTAGTTCTCAGAGAGAGCAAACCCATGACCATAGGCACATGGTTGAGTTCAGACAAGCCCTTGCTGACAAAATGTGGGAAGACCATCAAAACTATCACAGCAATGATGCTGACTTCTTGAACACACCAAGTTACAATCACGAGATGGCCACAATCTTCAGTGATGGTATGGCTTCTGATGTATATGCTAAGAGTGTGGATGAACTTCTTGCTGCAGATGCGACAGAGAATGAAATTGCCAATGGAGGAAATGACACTTTTGCTGCTAGTGTTGAAGAGTTTACACTGCCTTTTCCAATCCCCGAATGGGGGAAGAATGGTGATTCCTCTAGCAGTAAAGCATCGAAAAGGGCCAAGGTAAACAATGACGATGAGTTGATGCATTTGATGACCAGCCTTGATAACCTTGCCAAAGCTATAGAGAAATCTGAATGCGTAGATACAGATGTCCCTGAAGATCTTCAGGGTAACTTGATGGATCTCCCTGGATTTGAAGAGGCACATCTTACCCATTACTATGCTCATCTAGTTGAGAATCCTGCAGTTGCTAGAGCATTCAACAAACTTAGCATGTCCAACAAAATGACATGGGTAGCTAGATATATCAACAACCACCTTTCTGAGTATAACCTACTTTATATTTGAACTATGTGGTAACACTGCTTTATGTTCCCAATAGAGACAACCAGTATTGTGGTATGGCCGTGCTGTGTCCATGCGTGTTCTGTAACACGCTATGCTATCTCTATGTTTGTTGTGCTACAAGCCTACAAAGGGACTAGGGCTGAGGCAGACCTTGTAAATATTTCATTCGCATGCTAGTCAGACTCCCGGTAGGACCTGGTGCTCGTTGCAAATTATTTTGTGAACAATCTTGTTGCAAATTATCCTTGATGCATCCTATTGGTTTATCTGAAATTCAGCACATAGGACAGATAGTGACACCGTGAACTGAATTTTCGGTGCATGAGTCAGATATAAATTGTCGCCAGTGTTTGTTTATGTATACGCCTGAACTTTCGGTGCTGATGTAAGTTGCTTCTTTGGGGTGTTCCTATGGAAGCTTTTCCAAGACCTGGCGAACCACATGCCGTAAAGCTCCTGGTTTAGTTCAGGATACCAGGGCATGAAAACTATCTTCGGCTGGTGCGTACACGAGGCCATATGCATCGGGAAAAACTTATCCAAAAACCACTTGCAACTCCAACAGACCGACCCAAACGGACAACAATTTTGTCTGCTTTTCGTCTGTTTGGTTTGTTCTTCGGCCCATCCGTATCCGTTTTTTTAAATGTGTCAGCACATGCATCCAACGAAAAGCAAGTGGACAGCAGCAAATATGTCAGCACATGCATCCAACAAAAAACAAGTGGACAGCAGCACTGTGGCAATATAATAATGGAAGAAAGGTGAATGGGGTGGGCCAGCGAATTAAATAAGCAGACAAAGATGGATGGGTGTGTGACAAGTAGGCCAGGCCGGCCACATGCGGACACAGAGAGGGGGCGGGCGTTCGCTTCATGTCCGCGCCGATGCATTTCGAAAATTTAACTCAGAAAAAGGTCGGTGCGGACGCAAAGCAGACGTGTTTTGAAAATGGATCCGTGCGTTGGGACATCATTTTTATCCATACAGATCCAAACGAACAACGGCGGGCGGAAAATCACTCCATTAAAGTTGCTCCAATGTACAGCTGATAATAGTTCAAAACGCTATTTTTATGAAGTGCATGTACCCGAGCAACACATCATACAAATATGGGGGCCTTTACAGGCGTAGGAACAAATCGTTGCTGCAGAAAGACACTTTGGGGCTGCACAACCGGGTAGAATGGATAAAATTAACTTATGAGCAAAACAATTTCATAAAGTGAAGCTGCCTTTTGTGTGGCGACCGTGCAACGCCTTACTGATAAGCGTGACACGTGACACCCTGAGCTCCATTCCTGGTTGTGCAGCGTCTAGCTGAAAGAAACCACACTACGTTGTGCAGCGCCTAGCCGAAAAGAGCCACACGATCCTATATTAAAACTATTGTAATTTTTAATCCGTGCATCCGTGAAACACATGCCATATACGAATGTTGTGCATTTTTCTGTGTTCTACGCAATGGTGGCATTTTTATCTATGTTAGGATCGACTTGCTTGATAGAAACTTTGTTGCAAAAATGCATCATAATATAACTGACAGAATATGTTAAAACTTACGAACTTCGCATGATAATAGCAATTGACTTATAGTTCTTATGCATTTGCATCCTACATGAGTTTTGCTCTACATAATGTGTACTTTCACGCCATGCATATGCTTGCCATGTTAATCATCTTTAACATGTTCATTTCTTGCATCTAAGTGACTAACATGATATAAATAAACTTTTGTTACAGAAATTTGCATTTTGTAAGATCCATAGTGATTAATTCTGGCATCATATGAATATGATCTAATTATGGAAGTTAGAAAATCTTATGTCTACTTTAAGGCCCTGTTTGTTTCATAAGTCCTAGGACTTTTTTAAGTCCCAACTTATAAGTCATAAGTCCCTACCTGTTTGTTTACAGGGACTTATAAGTCCCGAGTCCCTACCTATTTGTTTACGGGGACTTATAAGTCCATGTTGCACCTAATAAAATACACCTGTTCACATAACCCTTGTTCATACAAATGAATTGCAGAATAGTGACAACCGAAATAATAATTGTTCATAACACTTGTTCATACAAACGAATTAACACTTGTTCATAAGAACCAAAATAAGACAGAGTACATAACAACCGAGATAACAGAAATTACAGAAAGCGAAGAACACTTCTTCATATCATTGTTGTTTCAAGGACCACAACCCATCTGCGACCCAAGCTCTGAATTGATTCATAGCAGCACTGTCCATCTCATTTGTTGAATCATTTGTTGTAGTCGTTGGCATAGACAATGGTACATAATTTTCATCTTGATCACACAAGTCGAAATCTATATCGGCGAGTTGGCTTTGTCTAATAAAATTGTGCAGTGCAATGCAAGCCACAATTATTTTGCTTTGTTTCTGCTGTGGATAACTAGGCAAGTGAAACAAAATCCTCCACTTGTTCTTCAGGACTCCAAAACACCTCTCGATGACATTTCTAAGTGAAGAATGGGTGAAATTGAAGTGTTCCTTTTTTCCTCTAGGCATTGTGCCATCACGGTACTCCTGGAAATGATAGGTTAAACCCTTGTATGGTGAAAGATAACCCGGTCTATTTGGGTACCCTGAGTCGACAAGATAGAACTTATTAGGTGGAGGTTTTGGAAACTTGTCACCAAATCTGGATCGGGCATCATTGAAGACCCTCATGTCATGCACTGATCCTGGCCAACCAGCTAGGACAAATGTAAATCTCATATCAAAGTCACACACACACATCACATTCTGACTCTTCTCCTTATGTCTATTCCTATGTTGGGCAGCAGTGGCAACTGGTACCACAACTTGTATGTGTGTACCATCTATTGCACCAATGCAATTATCCATAAACGGTGCATACTTTCTAGATCTTAATTTTAAATGCACAGTCCTGAATTGACGATCTATTGGCCTGATGATGTCTTTTGCAAGCTTGATCAGACATGCCAAAACCTTATCAAACTTCCTTACAATTGTCTCCAATGACCTAACAAATCTGTTTTCTGCTTGTCTTACAGATTGAGGGGAACCTACTATCCATAGAAACAGGCCTAGAGACTCAACTGATGACATTCTTTTAGTGGACTTCAAACCATAGGAATCAACAAGCACACTATGCAATTTCTCAAACACTGGTCTGTGCATTCTAAACATGTTGTAACAGGCCGTTTCGTTGTGTAGTGTTGTCAAAACCCAATCATGCCCAGACTCTATTGGTACTCTTCTAGGTCCTTTGTTACAGTAAGAGTCCAAGTGGTACATACCAATCATGCAGGCCATCTGCATCATTCTTCTCTTTCTTTTTTGGTGCATGAACAACATCAGTGCTTCGTCATCACTGCTGCTCCCATCATCACTGCTTATTCCATCAACACTGTTGTCATCATCCTGAAACATGCAAACATTAGTACAACTTATTCATCATGCACCACCTCTGGAACTTGAAAACATTAGTACGTGCAAATTAAACACTTGAACATGGAATGGTCATTTAACAAGGTCACACAACACAGGTCCATTACATAGTTCTATTAAAAAGGACAATCAAGATAACTAGTACACTAGTACAACTTCTTCATCATGCACCACCTCTTCAACCAAGTCAGCCTAGCCTCATTAGTTGAAATGTTCTCAAATATGACTCTGTTTGCCTCATCTGCAAAAAGTTGAGTCGCCATGAAGTACTCAACACTTGTTTCTTCTGCACCACATTTAACTGCTAACAATTGACAATGAGTAATGGATTCCTTAGTGTTGTTTGATTTCTTCTCTCTTGCCTTGTCCTTTGCTTCCTGCCTTTTGTTTGCATATTCAGTGATCATGTCAGAAGTGTTATCACTGTTAATAGTATTGATGAGCCCTGTCATTAGTTTCACCATTGGGCTCTTGTGTTTCTTTCCTGGGCTTGAAGCTGACTGTTCACCGCCGCTGCTCCCCCTCTTCTTGCTCGTGGTGCTCATTGGACTCTCCTCATTTCCATCATCGGCAACATCATATCCTTCTTCATCATCTTCATCTAAGGGCACATAAGCTGATGATCCATCAACTGCCACACCTTGGAATAGCTCTATTAGCATATCCAAATACTCAGGATTGCCACCCTTGAATTTTCTGACATCTGGTCTCTCCTGCATCATTAGTTAGATAATTAGTACAAGGCTGAATAATGTAAACAAGTGTGAGAAATTCAGATGTAATTTGAAAAATAATGTATGTACCTTAATTATTTTTTTCCACCACTCATTTGATGCGGTTATAGCTCCATCTCCAGTTCGGCCACAACCAGTTTGCTGCCCCAACCACATCCAAGCAGTATAGTAGCTCTTGAGTCTAGCAATGCAATTTTTGAATTGCTTGGTACTATGCAGGAGGCCCACACGCTGATAAATTTTTTTCTTCATGTTATTGTATGCTCTACTTGTCCAAACACCATTCACACAGTGCCCATCCCTAGCTTCCTCACATGCGATGTTACAAAATAAAGTAATATGCGCGTCTGTCCAATCGGCCTTTGCAATGGTTTTCTAAACAAAAATAACAAGTACACAATTCAAACATAAATAACAAGTAGACATTTAAAACCAAAAATAACAAGTTCACACAATTAGCTAGCACAAAAAAAAGATGAATTTTAACGCTGATACAAAAAAAGAACTATATACACAATTTAAAAAGTTACCTCTCCAAAACCATTGTTGTCATCTTCATCTTCAAAGCCTTCATTCTCGTCGACATCTTCTGAAGACGCAGCAGTTGACGACACACGTTGCTTCCCCGCAGTTTTTCCTCTAGTGCCGACAGATGAGGACGCATTGGCTCGACCTACACCGCGCCCGGTGACCTGCGACACGGTCCTCCCACGGCCTATGACGCCCCCCTCAAAGGCAGCTACAGCCGGGGCGACGAACGGACGCAGGTGAGAGCCGGCTCGACCTCCGATGTTCAGAGACCGGCTGCGACCTCCTCCGCCCTGGGGCATGGGCCTACCACGACCAGGTCCGATCGGAGGAAGGCCATGACCAGCCGACTGGTCGAAGAGGAGTTGCTGGTACGAGCCCAATTCCGGGAAATCGTCGACGTTGCTGTTGAGATCCAAGGAACGCTCGAGATTTCCACCGGCGGATGAGAACTGAGAGAAAAAAGGCATCTGCTCGTCCTCCTCATCAGCCATGGTACGGTCACCTCGGACGCGGGGATCCTCATCAGCCATGACGCGGTAACCTGCAGTCAATATGAATCATCATCAGCCTAATTGTCAACAGCAAACTAGAAATATTATCATGTGCAAGAATTGATTATTAACTTGCAATGGATGTATGAGTGAGTGCACCGATCACAGTTTGCTACATGTGTTAGCAAAAATTCAACAGCCCTAATGCAGTACTCGATCAGCCTAATGCAGTACCAGGATATTTACCAGCGAACCTGCAGATGACCTAGCGATCAAGTCTAGTACTGTGGATGAACTACCTGCAGATGAACTAGCGAGACGAGGCGTCGGCCGGGCGGCGTCGGGGCGGGAGGCGGCTGGGCGGGCGGGCGACGGGGCGGCGGCGTCGGGGCGAGCGGGCGGCGGGGCGGCGGCGTCGGGGCGAGCGTGCGGCGGGGCTGCGGCGTCGGGGCGAGCGGGCGGCGGGGCGGCGGCGTCAGGGCCAGCGTGCGGCGGGGCGGCGGCGTCGGGGCGAGCGGGCGGCGGGGCGGCGGCGTCGGGGCGAGCGGGCGTCCGGGCGGCGGCGTCGGGGCGAGCCGGCGGCGGGCGGTGCGAGCGTCGTCTGTCCCTGGAGCGATCCGGGCAGGCGGTGCGAGCGGAAAATAAGTCCCAATAAGCTCCTATTAGAGAGTCTTATTTCATAAGTCCCAATTAACCATAATAAGTCCCAATAAGTCCCTAGTGTTTGGTTTAGGTGGGATTTATAGGGACTTTTTTAAGTCCCAAAACCAATAAGTCCCTGAAAACAAACACCCTCTTACATCCGACATGGACTTATGAACTTTGCAAGTTTCCATAACTTTGACTTCCAACAATCCAACTAGTAGCACTAACGGCCAGTTTTCCTGTCAACTCAGTTTTGTCATCCTGCACGAGGCCGTCCTAGGCTATCGAGTTCAAGCTGACTCACTCTGTACCGATCTTGTACAGTTCAAAACTGAGCAGTACACAATAGCTACATATATATAGCAGTACACAATACAAGTAGCTACAACTTTTTTCAATAGCCTAAAAACAGAGTTCAAATCAGAGAACATGTGCTCTTGCTACTGACAACAAATATTATAGGTGCTAAATTTTAAGAGTATATAAGTATATATACTTACAAAATGCAAAGTTCTGTTGACATTTATGAACTTGATGAAATTAACAAGTCTCAATTTGGCATAACATTGCCTTAGGTACTTTAGTGTTTTAAAACATAATGATGCATATATTTAGTGGGTATGAAAATGACATGTATTTAAAGTAGACATAAGATTTTCTAATTATTAGATCAATATTATCACTTAAACCCTAAACCTTAAATACTTTTACAACAGAGTTTTTATCTAGCAAATTGATCCTGACATAGATAAAAATGCCATCATTGGATAGAACACAGAAAAATGCACAACATTCATATAAGGCACGTTTTCATCGAATGTACGGATTGAAAGTTACATTAGTTTTAACATAAGATAGCGTAGCTCCTTTTAACTAGGCGTTGCACAACTAGAAATAGGGTCCGGGGTGCCACGCTCGCCAGGTGTGTTGCCTGTCAGTAAGGCGTTGCATAGTGTAGTGCAACGTCTATATGCCAGACGCCACACAAAAGTGCCAGTTAAGTGAAATTCGTTCACCTACGATTCACTTTATGAAATTGTTTTCACCATACGTCAACTTTGTTCATTTTGCCGCACAACCGCAATGAACATCACATGGCCAACGCTTACACATACTTTACAGCAGATATCTGCTGTGAGCCTGTGACCACACATGCATGGCTAAGCATACAGCTCGGTGATGGACATAAACCCCAACACAGGCCGTGTCTTGTAGCGGCTGAACCCTGCGTCCATGAAAATCTTGCGCCACTCATGCTCGTCACGCTCCTTGCCCGCTGCGATCACCATCATCAGCAGATCAAACGAGGCTTGGGCTTCGAGCATGGCTTTCAAAGGGGATCCGACCACTATATCTATGATTATCACTTTCCCGCCTGATTTGGGGATCGCCTTCTTGCACTGGGTCAATATCTTCACGCAGTCCTCGTCGTTCCAGTCATGCAACACGTACTGTCATATCAACATTCGAATTAATTAGCATAGAGCAATTGTTCACAACAAAACAAGATCTGCATTCATGTTAACTACTGTATAAATTGTACCTTGAGGAACACCGCATCGGTCGTTGGAATGGAGCTCATCATGTCACCAGAGATGTACTCGACCACGCCGTCGGACGGGATGGAATTCACCACGTTGGGGAGGTCGAGCACGGAGCACTTGACGTGCGGGAAGGCCTTCGCGATGGCCCTCGCCGCGGAGCCCGTCCCGCCGCCGACGTCGACCAGCGAGGTCACCCCCTCGAACACGTCGCCGTAGTTGCTGACGACGAAGTCCATGGCGAACCGGATGTCGGACCCCATGCTCGCGTTGAAGACCTGGTTCATCGTCGGGTCACGGTCCATGACGCCCCACAGGTCCGTGCCGTGCGCCATCCTGAACGGCGTCTCCGCCGCCGCCGCGCCGTCGTCGCTCATGAACCACTCCGGCAGGTGCAAGGCCGCTTTCACGTGGTACTTGGTTGTCTGGGAGAGCACGAGCGGCGACAGGCTCCCGCACGACCCGTTGGCGCCGGCGTCGTCCACGAGGAGGCGAGACATCGGCGTCAGGCCGTACTCCCCATCCCCGCACTCCCCTGCAGCAGGTAGATTAACAGTGAAGATACCAAACGCGGCGAGGAACCTCATGAGGCGAGGCAGGTGCGCCTTCTTGCTCTCCGGCACAGAAATGGCGTCGAGCAAGTCCGGCAGCGTGGCGGCGCCGCTGCATCGGTGGATGGCGTTTGGGAGACCGAGCTTGATGGCGCAGTCGAGCGCCATGGACTTGAGGTAACCGAAGGTGAGGTTCCAGAGCTCGGCGTGCGCCTGCAGAAGCTCCTCGTTGGAGAAGGTCGCCATGGTGGTTTTGAGCTGCACGGTGTCGCAAGGTGTGTAGGTACATCCTAGTGTGATCAAGCATGCCCTGATATATAGGCTCCCCAGCACGTTAACATGAATTAGGAGGCTCGAGCTTCCCACGGCGAAACATGCAGCCAATTGATCGAAAATGGGTTTGTGCCGCGTGGTGCACCACTAACTATTGTGCCACCTGCCACTAGCCCACCATGCAGCGTTCCACTAGCTGCTATGCCACGTGGATAGGTAATGACAAGGGCAGTACTCTGTGTCGGGGACGGGGCTTGCCTGCTCCGCGAGCCTGCTCCTATCGGTACTCCCCGCTAATCCAACGACCCTCCGCCGTTGTCCTCTTTTTCACTTAAAAAAAAGTAATTAAACAAACCGGCCGGCCGCCCGTCTGCTTAACCAAATTCATAGAAAGACCAGCCGCTCCATCTTATCCACTCACTTTCTCCACAGCCAAACCAGTAGCTTCTGGTCGTGGTTCTAGTTGCTGCGAGGCCGTCCGCGTGACGCTCCGCGAGATCTCGGCGGTGCTGGTCGACGAGCCCATCGACGCAGCGGAGACCATCTACACCGCCTTGCTCGACGCCGTGTCCCGCGGCATGGATTCGCGCCTCATCGGGCCCGCCGCCAACATCGTCGACCGCCTCTTCAACTGGCCCGGGCAGCTCGCGGGCGCCATCGACGTCGCCGGGGCGCTCGTCGGCGAACTGCGCGTTGTCGCTCCTCGCTTGGCCCCGCGCTCGTAGGCAGATGCGTCGTTCCTCAGGCCGCAGCCTCCGTCGCTCGGTGCGGCGCTCGTCGGCGAGCTAGGCGCACGGCTGAAGACTTGCCGTCGTAGCCTCCGTCGCCCGGCGCGGCGCTCGTCGGCGAACTGCGCGTCGTCGCTCCTCGCTTGGCCCCGCGCTCGTAGGCAGATGCGTCGTTCCTCAGGCCGCAGCCTCCGTCGCTCGGTGCAGCGCTCGTCGGCGAGCTAGGCGCACGGCTGAAGACCTGCCGTCGTACAAGGTACGTCGTCTAATTATTCAAGTTGATGGCTGTTGTTTTTCTAATTTGTCAACAAATGCTACTTGTGAGGTAGGTGAGATGCACGCATCTATGCTTTTCGGCAAGAACCGTGTTTTTGCTCAACTAATATACTTACACGCTCTTATAAATTCGCAAGGATGTCATTAAACTAGAAGACGACATTATCCTGCTAATGGTACTAAATTCCCCCTAAAAAGTAGAAAAACAAAAAGCATGTGTCTTGAACAACGACGGTAGATTAAGTTGGCTTCTGTTGTTGAAAGAAGACTTGATTTTGGCCTGTCATCATACCAGCAGATGGCTCCAGTGGGGCATTTGAGGCTGGGTGTCCTATCATCATACCAATTTGTGGCTGTACTAAGACATTCGAAGCTGGGTATCCTATCATTGTACCAACGGATGGTTGAAGTGAGGCAGTTGGAGCTCCTATGGAGGACTGCAGTAAGGCATTCAAAGCAGGGTGTCCTGTCATCATACCAAGAGACTGCAATAGTGAGCCATCCGGAGCTGAGTTGCATTGATCTGAATAGGTATACACGTTGTTTGTCGGAACTCCAAAATGACCCTGTGAGTAGTAGTAGTAGCAAAGGTCAGTGTTCATAAAGCTTTAAAATGATAAGATTGAAATCTGAGAGTAGGTAGCTTATACCATTAAGCTATTGTAGTGTTGCAATTCAGTCGACAATCTTTGGTCTTGTCCATACATCGTCATAGGATTTAGGATTGTGTTGTACTGTGGTAGGTATGCAGGCATTTGATTTGTAAAGACCTCCGAATGACCCTATAAAAAATAGTGAGATATCTTGTACTATGCTTTAATTTTTGATATCAGATCAAGTGTGAATTTATTTATACCATTAGGGTGCCATGAGGTTGTACTGCTACAGGATTATCTACTTTCCTTTTCCTCTTTGATTTTGCTTTCTCTAAGCCACCAATAGGTCTACTTGCTCCTTCAATAGTCTTCTCCTTGAACTTCATACCTTTTGGCTTAGCAAGCCCCTTATTTTGTTTTGAATTTGTAGACGAGTTAATGTTTTTTTCTACAAATACATAAGTAAGTAAAATTCAAGTTTGATTACATCATAAAACTACACTCATATCAATGGGTCTACTTGATCCTCGAACAGTTTTTGATACCTTTTGGATTGGCGAACCCCTCATGTTGTCCTGAACTTGTAGATGAGTTATTGTTTGGGTCTGCAACTATAAAAATCAAACATAGGTTAGTTTGATATGATCATAAACTAAACTTACAAACCTTGTCGGGCTGATACCTATATCTGAAAATCTGTTTGATCCTCGAGTTGTCTTCTCCTTTACCTTCATTCCTTTTGGCTTGGTGGGCCTCTCATTTCGTTCTGAACTTGTAGCCGTGATATTTTTTGGGTCTGCAACTACAAAAGTAGATGTAAGTTTAAGCTTGATGAGAGCATAAAACTGCAAGTGCCCTCACTTTATGAACAAAGGGAGTTTGTTACCTGTATCTGGATCAGATCTATGTTTTAGACATGTCTCCACATCTTGTGCTAATTTCTCTGCACAATTAGCAGCCATCAAGTATGACTCATCAGATTCTGCGGCTCGAGCAGCTATTTGGATAAACATTCTGCACAACTCTTTATGGCGTTTCGTTAGTACTGCTTTGCGGTCTTCATGCATGTTGCAGTTTCTTGTTATATCCAAAACTTTTGCACCAATTGTCCATCTTTTTAAGATATACTGTTGAGGGATGTGCTTGATATTGTTAATATCAAGTACCTTCAAGGAATGAGAGCAAAGAATTCCAGCAAATTCAAACTTCTTGCAGCTGCAATTGACCTTTTCTTCTTTTGGAAAAAATTTAACAACATGATC
This sequence comes from Hordeum vulgare subsp. vulgare, assembly GCF_904849725.1. NCBI lineage: Eukaryota > Viridiplantae > Streptophyta > Magnoliopsida > Poales > Poaceae > Hordeum > Hordeum vulgare. Next base: position 88,757,008 of record NC_058520.1, read on the forward strand.
ACGCTCTGTACCATGAAATTTTACTTTGTAAACCTTCTCCTCGGTGTTACTGTCCTCACAAAGGAATGTGTCATAGTTCAAGGTCCGAAGCACTTGTTCCTGAAACATCTTGAATATTGGTGGAGTATATGTAGTTGATGCTTGCCTTAATATATAACTTTCTGCCTTCAGCTTAGGAGTACTTTGTGTTGCTTTGAAGTCACATCTCACCTCTTCAAATCTTTTATCTGCAACTAGACGTTCGAAATGCTCAAAAAAAGTAAGCATGTCATACTTAGAACTAATGTAACGTTTTAGTTCATTGTTCATGCTTTCACTCCTTTGGGTACTACTCATGTGTGCAGAGAAACTATTCCTGCCATACACTAGTGCCCAATGCTCTCTTTTCTCAAATATCCTTTGGAGCCATGCATTGTCCCGGAGTTCATACTTGTCAAGCATTTCATTCCATGCACTTATAAATTCATCTTCCTCCTCAATATCATAGATACAATGCTAAAAATCAGTATTGAACTTCTTGTAATCTGTAACAACTCCACCAAGATGTTTGCAAGCATTTTGATTCATATGCCACACACAAAGTCTATGGTGAGAGTGAGGCAGGACTGAACGAATCGCCTTAGCCATTGCTGCATCTTCGTCAGTAAGAATTGTATGTGGATGCTTTCCGGACATTACTGTTAAAAATGTTCTAAAAAGCCAAGCAAAACTGTCTGCTGTTTCATCGTAGAGAAGTGCAGCACCAAACACAATTGTTTTCTTGTGATTGTTCACACCAACAATTAAACCAAACGGACGCCCATCGTCTAGTTTTCTGTATGTGGTGTCAAAGCATATGACATCACCAAATAATGCATAGTCTGAGACCATTTTGGAGTCCGTCCAAAATATATTAGTTATCAAATCATCCTCATCAACTTGAATTGAATAAAAAAAATTGACATCTTCTGAAACCTTCTTCTCCATATATTCTAACACTCCTCCCGTGTCGCCCACCTTTGCTTTTAGTGTTCTCTTAGAGTACAAACGATTTTTCATGTCTGTACTTATAAAGCCAAGGTTTTCAGGTCCACATGCTTCTTTCGTCATTAGATCAATAGTTGCTTTATTTGAAATGCCCACTGACTTTGCGACCTCTGCATTGGCTAGTTGAGCTTCAGTTACTTTTCTGTGTGATCTTAAGTATTGCGACATGTTTCCAGTAGCAAGACTATGGTTATGGGCTTCTTTAAATTCGTAGACATAATAAATCCCGTTTGTAAGACTTATCTTCATACGGGCATCACAACCACATCGTGTCTCAGGCCTACTATAATTGAATTTCTCCTCTCTTTTATCTTCAGCACGGACTCCTATTAGTTGAAGTAATTTTCTTAGTCCCATCTAAAAAATCATATCACCACAACAAGTTACAACTAGTCCATACCTTGACGAGAACATGTGAATGTCCGTTGTTGAATTGTACTGGAATTTTTTACTTTATGTTGATTGCCTCTTCGAATGCTAAAACCCAAGGAATAAGCATATTTGTTATAGAATAAATAAGCTTCTTCTTCGGATAAAAACTGCATGCCAAGCTTTGGCACACTTTTTTCAACCTGCTCTGTTGCATTGCTAGCTGTAGTTTCTTCAACTCCCTGTTTAAATTAGTACTCACTTTAGCAATTGGTTTCGTGCGATCTGTGCAACATATATCATTAACTCAGATATGACTATTTATTTTGGTGAGTAAGAAATATCACTTTTGCTGTCAAGTTTTATTTTCTCTGTGGTACGAGTGACAACAATCACAAAACCTTATAGTCATAGATCCATTGCATTGCAGGATTGGGAGGAGACAAATGGATCAGGGAAAGGGAAGAACGCGATGAAAACATGACAACTTACGTTTGGGGACTCTGATTCCTTATTGGTTCCAGCAAGATTTGGTGAAGAAGCCATCAAGTTCCTCCTATCCCCTTCGTTGGATCTGTGTTTGTTGATAGAATTGATGAAGAAGGCCTGTAATTTTGCTTGTTTGGGGGTAACTGTGTACGTGAACAGACCATTGCCAATGTTTTGGCGGGCACTACTAATAATTTTCCCTCCAAATCTGTCGTTCTGTTACGTTAATTGTGTTGGCTGGAGGGAAAGCGTCGGAGCGGCCGGTTTTAATTAAAAGAGCTGGTCTTTCTGTGGATTTGGTTAAGCAAACGGGCGGCCGGCCGGTTTTGTTTAATTACTTGTTTTTTAAGTGAAAACGAGGACAACAACGGAGGGGTCGTTGGATTAGCGGGGAGTACCGATGGGAGCAGGCAAGCCCCGTCCGTAACTGTGTACGTGAACAGACCATTGCCAATGTTTTGGCGGGCACTACTAATAATTTTCCCTTCAAATCTGTCGTTCTGTTACGTTAATTGTGTTGGCTGGAGGGAAAGCGTCGGAGCGGCCGGTTTTAATTAAAAGAGCTGGTCTTTCTGTGGATTTGGTTAAGCAAACGGGCGGCCGGCCGGTTTTGTTTAATTACTAGTTTTTTAAGTGAAAAAGAGGACAACAACGGAGGGGTCGTTGGATTAGCGGGGAGTACCGATGGGAGCAGCCTCGCGAAGCAGGCAAGTTTTAATTAAAAGAGCTGGTCTTTCTGTGGATTTGGTTAAGCAAACGGGCGGTCGGCCGGTTTTGTTTAATTACTAGTTTTTTAAGTGAAAAAGAGGACAACAACGGAGGGATCGTTGGATTAGCGGGGAGTACCGATGGGAGCAGCCTCGCGGAGTAGGCAAGCCCCGTCCGTAACTGTGTACGTGAACAGACCATTGCCAATGTTTTGGCGGGCACTACTAATAATTTTCCCTCCAAATCTGTCGTTCTGTTACGTTAATTGTGTTGGCTGGAGGGAAAGCGTCGGAGCGGCCGGTTTTAATTAAAAGAGCTGGTCTTTCTGTGGATTTGGTTAAGCAAACGGGCGGCCGGCCGGTTTTGTTTAATTACTAGTTTTTTAAGTGAAAAAGAGGACAACAACGGAGGGGTCGTTGGATTAGCGGGGAGTATCGATGGGAGCAGCCTCGCGGAGCAGGCAAGCCCCGTCCCTGTGTCGGTGCCATCAAATTTTTTGGCCGGTCAACCCAGCAGCACACTGCGCCCCCCTCCAACCACGCGCCTTTCCTTCTTTGCCATAGTTCCACAGGCCCTCCTGCTTCCTCCTCCAGCGGCCGCCGACCAGACATGACTTCGCGCTGACCCTTGGGCTGCCCGTGCCCGTCGTCGTCGAGTGGTTGCAGCTTCCTCGTCAGGCGTTTCTAGCTTCCTTGATGGGCAGCTTCAGCACCGCCCGTGGTGACCGCCGCAACTCCAGGAAGTAGCGTCATCGGCGCTCCGTCGGACTGGTCCCAGCCTGCCCAGCACCGATCTCGCTCCGCCGATCCACGGTTGCATCGTTCCCAAAATCAAGAGGCCACCCCTTGTAGCTCCACCGCATCGTGGTTACAGCTCACCGGAGAACGGTTGCAACATCCTAGCTGCAGGTGGTCACCTTGCAGGCTTGCACCACCATCGGACTATCGTTGCAGTTCCCGTGGACTGCAGTTCCATCTCTTGTGTCCATGGTTGCAGCTTCCCCTTTCCTGGTTGCAGCACGCCATGCCAGTGGTCGTGTCGTCGCCGTCACCTATGCAGCAAAATTGGTCGTCCGTCATCTCAACATGACTGTTTGTAGCAAAAACTGATACAGGCTGTAGCACCGAGGCTCGTCGGTTGTAGCAAAAAATCACCATGATGGTAACCTCGGTGTTCGTAGGTTCCGGCAATTTTGCAGTGACGGATGTAGTACCAAAGTCGCCCAGCTCCGGTTGCCACTCCAGTTGCAAGAAGGCTTCCAACAATATCCGAACACGGCGAGGCTCGTCGATTGCAGCTCCCGATGTGTCGGTTGCAACTCCGGTGTGGTCGGGTCCGGAGAGGCAGGCAGAGTTCTGTGGCACGGATCCAAGCAGATTTTACCGAGAGCGGCCGGATTGATTGATTCCCACTTCAACAACATCCTATGAGGCCTCCGGGCAGCGACGGACTACAAAGATTAATGCGCAAAACAGTCTAAGAACACAGAGCGAGCATTGAGATTTCGAAAACATTTTGAATACATTTCTTAAAAATTGCGAGCGGTTTTGAAATGTACTATTTTTTATTCCTTTCGTTTATAAGTGAATATTTTTTGTAATTCCGAATTAAAAATAAACACGAAAAAACCTTGAAATCCCCAATCAGTTATCTAAAACGCAAACAACTTTTAAAAAATTCAACCATTTCTGAAAATGCGAACAAATTACGAAACATGTGAACTTTTTTATAAAATTCCAAATATTTTCTGAGACCGTGAACAGATTTTAAGTTTTGAACAAAAATGGAAAACATGAACAAATTTTTAATACAGAAAAGAAGTTAAACAGGGCAATCTTTGTTGAAATTGTGACTAAAATGAGGAGACTTCGAACATTTTTTTAAACATGAACAATTTTCCGAAATGATGAACAAATTTTGAAAACGAGAACATTTTGTCAAATTCATGAACATATTTTGAAGCACGAACATTTATCAGAACTCTGAACAAATTTGAAAACAGAACATTTTCTAAAAACATTTAAAATTTATCAAAATACAAACAATTTGCGAAATTGTGAAAAAAATTGAAAACAAGAATAGTTTTTGAATTTCCTGAAGATATTTTCAAATGTGAAAATATTTTAAAATTGTGAAATAAAATAATGGAAGAACATTTTTTTAGCTTCCAAACAATATTTGACATTTCCAAATAGAAAAACAGAAAATGGAAAAAAAAAGAAAAATAAAAACAGAAAACATAAATAAAGGAAAAAAATGAAAAGGTAAAAATAAATAAAACTGGATCAGAAACCTTTCAGTAGGTTTCCAAAAACGATAAAAATAGGTTTGGGAATCTCCCCTGATAATAAAGCGCGCAGCGCTTCTGTCGCCATTCGTCGGTCATTTTGTAGAAAAGCCCTCGTAGTTTCAGTTAATTAACCCGCAGTCCAACTTTAAGTCAGAACGAACCGTTTTTTGTTCTTTTGCAGAAAAGTCCTCACAGTTTTAGATAATCAACCCGCGGTCCATCTTTTAGTCGGTGTCGAATCGTTTTTTTTGCATTTTACAGAAAACTCCTTGATGTTTCAGGTAATCAACCCGCCGTCCCTATTTAAGTCAGTCGAAACTTTTTTTTGTTTTAACAAAAAAAACCCTAACTTTTCAGTTAATCAATCCATATTTTATCTAAAACAAAATTATCCATATCTTTTAAACCGTAACTTCGATTTTAACATGTTATATATGAAATTTGATTGAAAAAATGTGTAGAATCTAAATAGGATGTTATTTTTAGCTGATGAATACTTCTTAAATATTATTTTTGGTGCAAACTTAATCTGTAATGCACTGTCTTTTTTTCTCTCTTTCCGACGACCATACGAATTGCAATAAATATCCATTAAATTAAAACCAAATTGAAAGGAAAGAAAACATCGTTAATCACACATGCACACCTTTGGAAAATCTCATGGGGAGAAACAACATATTTCTCATCTTATTCCGAGTGATTGTACATTCAAACGCGTTTTCGTTGTGTGAGCACTGAGGCCATCGTCGACAACACAAATATGCTAATATATTACGTTCAAAGCGTGTGTTATTTTCTTTTCCGTTGCAACGCACGGGCTTTTTTGCTAGTCTCTTAAAAAAGAGAAAGCGCCACAACATCTTAACGGACCAGCCGAGCTAGATTGCCAGGCTTTGCGAAAGCTCGACAGTTTGATGCAAATTGCGTCAACTAGAATATTCCTAATAATTGAATGCCGCTATAGGAAAATCCTATTTGACACTCTGTGCCTCAAAGGGGCAACGAAACACACAAACGCTCGACCAATTAGGTCGGCCCATCTCCTGTTTTACATATAGCTGGCAGTTCCGGTTTTGTGAATCTTACAAAAGGTATTGAGCCCATTGTTTTCTGTTTATTTTGGTTCTTTTTTCTTTTTCATTTTGATTGTACAATTACGAAATAGTTCCTAATATTCAATTTTGTCGGCATTTCCAAATTTTCTTCAGGATATTGAAAATTGTTCGAAGTATAAAAAAAATATACTTCAAAAAAATAGAAAAATGTTCCCATTTTCAAAAAATAAAATCACGTATACAAACAATCTTTGGGATTTTAAAATTATTCTCAGGTTCAATTTTTATTCTGTATTTGAAAAGTTGTACCCATTGTCAAATTATGTTCAGCAATATATAAGATGTTTGCATTTAAAAATGGAATTTGAACATGTGTTCTCATTTTTACAAAAAAATATTGAATTTTAGAAAAATGTTTCCATTTTAAAATTTGTGTTCCCCTATACAAAAAATCTTTAGGATGTTAAAATTGTTCTCAGATTCAGCATTTCAAAACCTGTATCCATTCCTAAAATTTCTTCACCAATTAAAAAATATATTTTCTTTTTTAGAAAATAATCGGGAATTTGAAAAGTGGTTTGTATTTTACAATTTTTTCTGAGATTTACAATTTTTTCCATTTTTGAAATTATTTCTTCACATATTCAAAAAAACTTTGGGATTTTCAAATTGTTTTCAGGCTCAAAATTTGTTTGGAACTTCAAAAGTTGTACCGGTTTTCAAATTTTGTCCATCAATTTAAAAAAAACTGTTTTCAAAAATTATTCTAGAATTTGAAAAATCATTCACGTTTTACAAAAAACATTCAGGAAATTTCAAAAATGTTCATGCTGTAGAAAATTGTTGGAGTTCCAAAGTTGTAAAAAAATTCAAGTAATCTTACAATTCAGAAAAATGTTCATGAATTTAAAATTTCTTTGCGGCTTCAAAAGATGTTCTAAAACTTTATCACGTTGGTCAAAATGTTCTCATAATGCTAATTTTAGGACCTGTTTTTAGTTCATTTCATGTCGCGGCACACATTTGTCACGAACGCTTAGTTGTTGTTCCGCCGGATGATGCGTGCACAAACTAAAGGTCTGTAGTCGAATTCCAGCTTGGCACTGATTTATTTTTATGCATTTTTTGCACCATTATCGGTTTTGGGAACCATTTAGTGGTTCCCTAGCCGGTTTTTAATGGATTTTGAAACCATCTAGAAGCTCCCTGAACCCACTTTTTCCTTTGTGTTTCTTGTTCTTTTTCTGTTTCTCTTGCTTTTCCTTCTTTTTCTATTTCTTTTTGTTTATTTTGTTTAATTTTATTTTCTTCTTTTTAGTTGATTTTAATGGTTCAATTTCAAAATTGTTCCAAAATTTTGTTTGTATTTCCAAATTTTGTTCAGTATTTTACAAAGCGTTCAAAGTTGAAGAAATCGTGTCATACATGTTTTTGTGCATTACAAAAAATGTTCAGAATTTTTTTAAATGTATGTGTTATTGAAAAAATTTCGGATTTAAAAAAGAGGTACAGTTTTTTCAAGTTTTTAGTTAAATTCAAGAAATGTTTAGGAACTTAAAATTTCATCACAATTTCAGCAGATGCTCAGAAATTTAGAAAATTGTACGCGTTCATCAGAAAATACTGATAATTTTTAAAATGCATTCATTGCCAGACCGTTCACGAAATTTCAATCTCAATAGGCTCGCCCAGTCGACAGCATCCTGTGCGAAGGAAGGTCATTATGCTGCAGAATGCGTCCTATAGGCGCGTGTGCTATATCTCATGTTAAGCTAGACCGAAGGTTCTCTCGTTGAAGTGTTGAAAACGTTTTTATAATATGAGACGGAGGGAGTAGAAAACAATGGAGAAAATGAGTTTCGGTTATGCATGGAGCCGCTAGCCTCTGCGTCACCGTTGACTTCGTGTCTACACAAGAACCACACACTACTTGAGGAAAAGACCATATTTTATTTCTCCATTTTTTTTGTTACTTCGGTCTTTGTTAGATTTTCTTATTTCTCCTCTGGTTTTCTTATTTTTTTCGTTATATTTAATTTTTCTTATTTTGGTTTTCCCTTGTTTTTCAAAGTTTTCATCGTTTTTTCCTTTCCAAATTTTCTTATTTTCTTCTTCTCGTTTTTTTATTGTTTTTCATTTACAGGTTTTATATATTTTTCTTTGTTTCTTCTGTTTTTCATTCTAGGGTACATTTTTGTACGTTAATAACATTTTTCTAATACATGTTTAATATTTTTCCAGTACAAACTTAACATTTTTCCTATAATCAGTTTCAATATTTATCAAATGTTTATTAACATTTTTCAAACTAAAAGTTTAACATTTTCTATATACAAGGTCAACAACTATCCTATAGATAGTTTGAACTTTTTAAAATGCTTGAGTACCATTTTTTAAAAACAAGATTAACATATTTTATATAAATGGTCAATATTTTTGTATGAACTTTGAACATTTTTAATTACTTTATCAACATTTTTCATATTCAAGATTAACATTTTTCCAATGCATGGTTGACCTTCTTATATAAACATTTAAAATTTCCAAAATGCTTGATTAACATTTTTGAAATCCTTTTAATCATTTTTGAATGCTTAATTAATAATTTCACATACATCAACAAAAGATTTAAAAAATTTAAATACATGCCATCATTTTTTATGCACATTCAACATTTTTAAATGCTTAATTAACATTTTGTGAATACTTCTTTAACATATTTTGAATACATGATTAACTTTTTCACACCCATTATATATTTTTTGTGTACATATTTCCTGTACATGGTCAACATTTTTTTATACACATTTAAAAAAATTCAACTGCATGAATAACATTATTTGAAGCATTAAAAAATACATACATTTAAAATATATATTGATTTTTTAAACATAAACAAAAAAATAAATAAAGAAGAAAACAAAATGTCAATTTAAAATAAAGGAAGCAGCTTCGGGCGAGCTGTACAGCCCATTGAGGTCGCTACCTTCCGCGAGTGTGGACTGTGTTTCATTACCGCATACTTTGCTAGCTTGTGAGCCTCTACGCTCGATGTTTTCAATTCATGGCGAAAAATACTAGAAAGAAAAAATGTACTCCCTCCGTATCTAAATATAAGTCTTTTAAGATATTTCATTAGGTATCTACATATGAAGCAAAATGAATAAATCTATACTCTTAAGTATGTCTATATACATCCGTATGTAGTCCATTAGTGAAACACTCTAGAAATACTTATATTTAGAAACGGAGGGAGTAGCTCGTGCCTTGATTTCATGCACAATAGCTCCGGCGACTATGTGCCCCTTACTACGACCTGAAGTCCAGCTCGCCTCCAATGCTCTCACAAATGGCCCAAGGAAAGAATCGAAGCTTGTTCGTTCGCTTCCATACAATCATTCGTTTGTTTTTACTTTCATTCCATGTTTTCCTTTTCAGTTTATATTTATATTTAGAAATATTCTACCATATAAGTTTATATATTTATTGTTTATTCATTGTTTACAAATGTTTATGCAGTGTTCGAAAAATGTCCAAGATTTTTTTCAAAAATGTTGATGCCATTCAAAAATAGATACATGAAAAATGTTCATTCATTTCAAAACAATATTTGTGGCATTAAACAGACATAAAATGAAAATAATATTTTCATAATTTGAAAATAGCGTTCAAACAAATGCCCATGACATTTTAAAAAATGTTCACACAATGCAGAAATAATCATTCTGACATTTTTGAAAATGATCATACAACGTAAAAAATATTCACATAGTTTAAAAATCTTTCTACATTGTTTTGTAATTTTGTAAAATATTTATACAATATAAAAATGTTTCTAATAGTTAGAAACATGTATTTCCTTGAAAAATGCCCAACTTGTATTTGGATAATATTATTGTGTATTCAAAAAAGCGTCCAGAACATGTATTTTAGATGTACATCGCATATTTGAAACATGCCCAATGTGTATCAAAGAATGTTTCATGTGTGTGCTAAAAATGTACATTGTGTATGAAGAAAAAGTATACCTGTGCTTAAAAAAACCACTAAAACCAACAGAGATACAAAAAGGAGTGCAAAGAAACACAAAGAGTACGAAGAAAACAAAAGAACAAAAAAAGCAATTAGAAAATAAAATAAAACCACTGTCAAAAACAAAATTAAAAAACTAACGAAAACCAGTGGAAACATAGGAAAAACAAAAGAAACAAGAAAGTAAAAAAAAAATCAGAGTGAGGGAACCCTACATGGACCACTATAAGCTGAAAGAAAGCAAGCCTACACGTGAAGCGAGCACCCATGCTAAAATGGGTCGGCCCGCTAGTGTCACACATAGGTGATTTCTACTAGGAATCGGTATGGACGACATATCACCGTGTCGTTAAGACTTTGCCAATAAAGAAACTTGCCCGGAATGAAACCCTATAACACATCGACATGTTTACAAGAAAAATGGAAAAAAATTAAAAGGAAAATAGGAAAAGAATACCAATATAAAAGATTATATCTTGTGCATCATATCCGACAACTATGGAACCTCTGTGACAATGAATGAGCCCCCTGCACGAAGTTCGATGAAGGTCCATGGTAGAGTACCATCACCACCTCACCTTTGGATCATGAACTCACCTATGAATCTTCCTACCAAAACAAGGCGGCTCGGAGAACTTCTTCCTGCAACATAGGGACTGAGCATGCCATTGCGAGTCGAATCAATCATGTGCAAAAAGAAGAAGTAAACAGAGCGCGCTTGGATTCGACACGTGTATCTCTCTTTGTTTGTTGTCAGCTTGACAACCTGCGAGCTTATTAAGGAGAAAACTGTCAGATCTGGTGCGATCTACTTCCCTCCATCATGGGGGAAAAGGAAGAAGTCACTTGGAGCCACCACCAAACACTACTCCAATCTCCACAGGTTGGAATCTCGACGACATATCACCAAACCACAACATAATACGAGAGTAACTAGGACTACCGCTACCCTAATATGCACAAGGAGGACCGAGTGACCTTTCCATAGTCATCGCAGGCCGACAAGACCATCATACAAGGCATTAGATTGCGAAGGCAACCCTAGACGTCCCTAAAAAGAGTGGGTGTAAGAAGAGAGGGAAGAGGGATACGAGGAGCAAACGATCAAATGGCCAAAGGGCAAAGGTATAAGAAGAGCAACCACACTTGGGCAGAACTAGGGATTTTTTGAAACCAGGGGCAAATCAAACGGGTGGGATCCAACTAGGGCTTAAAATAATATTCCTAAATTTGTAGTCATACTTTGGCTTTCCCATGGGCATTTTCCCCATATTTTTTTGTGTGTGTGACAAGTGGGACTTAATTTCGTAACAATAATCTTACTTAGTAAAAAAAGTATAGGAAATACTAATTATGAACCAAATATTTAAGGGTTGGTGTTTCATGCATGCATCACACTCGTGCATGTTTGTCGTGATAGCACTTGCAACACTTGTGTCACCTTAGTGTTAATGATGCATGTGCGTAAATGATGTGCATGTTAGTGGTAGTTGAACTAGACTTGACAGAAACAAAACTTGGGTCATTGTTTTATTTCCTCTCGCCCGACTGTCCCAAAAACACTTTAGGTACTTGTAAGTTGTCTGGATTTTGAATTTGGGCCAGTGGATTTTTTGGTCGTTAATTTCTGCATTGAGATTCATGTTGTGTTTTTCTCCCTTGTGATGTTTGTTGTGTTGGGCTTGTTTTTATGGACTGACCCCATATTTGGAATAGATACTTTGCTACTGAGGCGAAGCATATTAACTTCGTCATCCGGCCCTCCTATCCCCATCCCCTTTGGCATTTTATGTTTTCTTTGTGTGTATGTGTTTTTGCTTTTGTGTTTTGTTTTTCTTTGTTAGTTGGTTTTTATTTTTGTTGTGTGGGTACTTTTGGTATGTTGGGAGAGTGTAAATGTATACACATAAATACGATGTAATCTGTGTGAAAAGTACACTATTATCTGATTATTGTTTTCATATTACAAAACATGCAATTTTAGAGCAAAGTTGTTTGCAAGTTTTTTTTAATATTTACCTTTCTTCTTCAAAGGGTAATACTATTGCTACTAAACCATTGCACCTTACTTTTAAAATTATAATTATAATTTCATTTTATTTCTTCTTCAAGGGTAAAACCAATGCCACTAAGTCATTCTTCCTTAAGAATTATTTTTGAGAAAAATCTACTATCATATGTTTATTTTTACATGTATTTGAAAAGCACATTTTGTTGAACACCGTGTGCAAATTTTGTCGTTGTTCATTTTAATTTTTTATTTTTATTTTCTCTTAAAAGGTAATACCAATGTGATCAATTTATTCTTCCTTAGATAACCTCTTTACTTTGTTTTGTTTTATTTTTTATTTTTTATTATTTCCTTTTAAAATGATAATACCAATTTCACTAATTCATTCTACCTTAGAAAACCTTTTACTTTATTTTATTTTTTCTTAAAAAGTAATACCTAAGACATTCTTTCTTTCTTACATGAATTTTTTGGTATATTGAAATTTTTATTATTTCCAATCTTCTTTAATGATAATACCAATGCCACAAATTCCTTTCTTCTTAGGAAACTTCACGTTTTAAGAAAATTTTCTATTATAGTCTTATTCTTGCATATTATAAAAATGCTCATCTTCTACGTAAATTCATTGACATTTTTTATTTATTCTTGCATATTATAAAAATGCTCATCTTCTACGTAAATGTTCATATTCTTAGGAAACTTCACGTTTTAAGAAAAATTTATATTATAGAAATTCCAAAATTATATGTTTATTCGTCCATATTATAAAAAATGTAATTTTGGTATTAATTGTGTGTAGATTTTCTTCTTGAAGGATAATCTCATTACGAGTAATTCGTTCTTTCTTCGAAGACATTTTTTTTTTCGAAGTAGAGATACCATGGATGAAATACTAATGTGGGTAATTCATTATTATTTTTAGAAAATCATTTGTTTGCAAAAAAGTCCATTATCATATACTTATTATTTTGTACGATAACAAAGCACAATTCGGGTTTAAATTGTGTGCAAATTTTATTTCACTTTCTTTCTTCTTTAAGGGTAAGACGAATGCCAGTAATTTTGTCTTCCTTAAAAAACTTGATTATTTTAGTTTTCTTACAGTTTTTATTTTATTTCTTCTAAAATGGTAGTACCAATGTCACTACTTTATTCTTCTTTAGAAAACTTAGTTATGTTAATTTACTTTTTTATCTAAAAGGCTAGCACCGATGCCATTGATTCATTCCTTCTTAGAAAAGTTCACTATTGTGATCTTGTTTTAGTTTTATTTTTTTTACTTTGTTTTGAAAGGGTAAAATGAATTCCACTAATTCATTCTTGCGTATAAAACTTCATTATTATTTTGTCTTACTTCATAGAAGTTTCTTTCTTCTTAAAGAGTAATATCATTGCCACAAATCCATTTCTTTTTAGAAAACTACTTTTGATGAAAATTTCGCTATTATATGTTTTTTTATAAAAGTGCGCAATTTGTATGTAAATTGCATGCATTTTTTTCATTATTTGTTTTACTATTTCCTTTTTCTTTATTTTTAGGTGGTAATACCAATGGAACTAAGTCATTCATGGTTAAGAAACTTTGGTATTTGATTTTGATTTAGTTTTTATTCCATTTTGTGTATTCTTTAATGGCAATACTAATGCCACAAATATCTTCTTAGACAATCTTCTTTTTCTGCGAAAATTCAACTAATATGGTTATTCATGCATATTATTAACAAATGCAATTTCCATGTATATTTTGTGCATTTTTATCTTTATTTGATTTAATGTTTTTATTTTTAAGGGTAATACCAATTGTTAGAGCATATTTCTTCATGTGTGGTTTTGGTAATTGATGACAATCTCTATGAACTAATGGTTGCCTTGAGTTACATTTGAAGGATTTGTGCGTAGGCACTTTTTGAAGTCCATCTATTGGTTTCAAGGAGTTTCTATGGTGACCAATCTGGTATTCAAGGTTTTATCTAAAGACTGATGATGTGAGAGTTGAGCTTATTGCAAGCATGTCTTGAAGAAGAATATTGTTTGAGCATTCATGTTTACCTTCAAGACATCATCTCTATGAAGAAGGAAGATAAGGCACAAGGTTGATCAAGACTAAGTCAAAGAGTGAATCAAGTTGATCAACACACAAGCGTACAAGATGTACCGAGAGGGATCAAGTGATTCCATGGTATGGTAAGTATTGTTCATTACTCCTTGTGTACTAAGCCATGGTCTACGTGAGAGTTCTATGTGGGGTTAGGTGTATTTCCATGGGCTTGCATCAAGAGGAAGATCTCATACAAGTTACCCCCGAGTGGTTTTGATGCTTTCATGAGGCCTCCTGTGTTTGAGGGTGTGCACTATAAGAGGTGGCGTGTGAGGGTCGTTTTATGGTTTCAAACCATGAGCAGCTATGATGTCACTCTTGGTAAACCTGAAGAAGTTCTTGATCCTCATCAGGAACAAGTTTTTCAGAAAACTGATACCTTGTTTAAGGCTTCTCTCTTAAGTGTTTTTGGTGAGAACATAATTGATGCTTATGCGTAAATTAACAATGGAAAATATATGTGGGATGCACTTGAGGCCAAGTTTGGGGTCTCGGAAGCCGGCAATGAGTTGTATATCATGGAAAAATTCTATGATTACAGGATGTCTGATTTGCGCTCCGTGGTTAGGCAAGCTCATGAGATACGGTCATTTGCTAGAGAATTTGAGCACTTCAATTGTATTTTATCGGATAAGTTTGTTGCTGGAGGTATCATCACTAAGCTTCCTCCCACGTGGAGGAACTTTGCTACCTCTCTATAGCATAAGAGGCACGAGTTTTCGTTCTAGATCTCATTGATACTCTTTATGTGGAAGAAAAGGCAAGAGCAAAATACACACGAGCTCGAGGTATCGAGAGAGATTCTAGTGCCAATCTGGTACACAAGAAAATCTTCCATCCCCACAAGTTCAAGAACATGCGAAAGTTTGATGGGAAGAACAAGGCTTCGTAGCACACACACTTCAAGAAGAAGACTGACAAGAAGAACGATATTTGTCATGTCTGCGGATATCTTGATCATTGAGCACCTAGTTGCCCTAACCTTTATGACAAGCGCCAACATAGGTAGGTGACAAGATCGCCAATATTGTCATTGGTGACACTGAGATGAAGGATGTTGGGTATGGTATAGTTTCCACTATTCTCTCAGTATGTCGTTCCCCAGATTGGTTGATTGACACGGGTGCTAATGTACATGTATGGAGTGATATTTCCATGTTTTCTTCTTATCATTCTGTAGGGACTACTTCCATGCTGATGGTCAACAATTCAAGTGCTTCTTTTCATGGTGTTGACACGGTCGATTTGAAGTTTACTTTGGGGAAGACCGTGTGGATAAAGAACGTGCATTATGTCCCCTCCATCAATAAAAATCTTGTTAGCAGATCTTGTGTGTATAGAGATGGCCGCAAGCTTGTCTTTGAGTCCAATCAATTTGTATTGTCCAAGTATGGAACTTTTGTTGGTAAAGGTTATGAGTGAGGAGGCTTGTTCAGACTATCCTTGTCACATGTTTGTAATAAAGTGGTTAATCATGTTTAAAACAATAGGGAATCAAATGTCTGTCATTCATGTCTTTGTCATATTAATTTTGGTTGTATGGCATAGCTAGACAAGTTGAACTTAATCCCTAATTTCACCGTTGTCAAGGGATCTAAGTGTCAAGTGTGTGTGCAAGCTAAGCAACCTCGTAAGTCACACACAACCGCGGAAACAAGAAATCTTGCACCACTAGAACTCATTCAAATCTTTGTGAAATGAATGGTGTTTTGACAAAAGGTAGAAGGGAATATTTCATGACGTTAATTGATGACTCCACTAGATACTTCCATGTGTATCTTTTGAAGTCAAAAGATGAGGCTTTGAACTTTTCAAGAACTATAAAGCTGAGGTGGAAAAGTAACTTCATCAGAAAACCAAGAGGCTTAGGTGCGATCGCGGTGGAGAGTATTTTTCCAATGAATTCGATTCTTTTGTGTGGAACATGGTATAATGGATGAGAGGACGCCTCCCCATTCACCTCAGTCAAATGGGGTAGCTGAAAGAAAGAACCATACTCTAACTGATTTGGTGAACGCCATGTTAGACACATCGGGTCTCTCCAAGGCATGGTGGGGGAAGGCGATATTGACTGTGAGTCATGTCCTAAACTAAGTTCCCACGAATAAAAAAGAGATAACTCCATCGAGGAATGGGAGAAGAAGAGGTTAAAAGTCTCTTACCTACGAACTTGGGGCTGCTTGGCAAAGTCAATATACCAATTCCAAAGAAACGCAAGGTTGGACCAAAAACTCTGGATTGTGTTTTCTCGGGCTAAGCTTTTCATAGCATTGGTTATATATTCTTGATTGTAAAATCTGAGGTATCGTACATTCACGTTGGTACAATCATGGAGTCGAATGATGCTGCTTTCTTCGAAGATATCTTTCCCATGAAGGATATGGGTAGCTCATCAAATCAGGAGTTGCCTAGTTCATCGAGTAGGAGTGTAGTTGAAATTTCTGAACCTACCATTGTGTTGCAACATCTTGAATATCCTGTGGAGGACAACAGTGAGGCTCCTAAAAGGATCAAGAGACAGAGGAATGCAAAGTTCTTTGGTGATGATTTTCTTGTGTACCTCATAGATGACACTCCCAATTCTACTTGAGAGGCATATGCATCTAAAGATGCTAACTACTGGAAGGAAGCGGTGCGTAGTAAGATGGATTCCATCTTGGCAAATGAAACTTGGGAGATAACTGATCGTCCTTATAGGTGCAAACCTATAGGGTGCAAATGGGTATTCAAGAAGAAGCTTAGGCCTAATGGCACTATTGAGAAGTATAAGGCATGTCTCCTGGGCAAGGGTTATACCCAAAAGGAAGGTGAATACTTTTTTGATAATTACTCATAGGTGTCTCGACTGACCACTATTCGAGTACTACTTTCACTAGCTGGCTCACATGGTCTTCTACTTCATCAAATGGATGTTAAGAGTGCTTTCCTAAATGGAGAGTTGGACGAGGAAATTTACGTGGAACAACGAGATAGGTTTAGAGTGGACGATCATGAAAGAGAGTTGTGCAAATTGTTGAAGTCTTTGTATGGATTTAAGCAAGCACCCAAGCAGTGTCATGAGAAGTTCGGAAGAATTTTAAGAGCTGCAGGCTTTGTTGTAAACAAAGCTGAGAAATGTGTGTAATATCGCCATGGTGGGGGAGAGGGAACCATCCTTTGCTTGTGTATTGATGATATATTGATTTTCCGAACAAACCCGAATATTATTGAGGAGATCAAGAATTTCCAATCTCGTTTGTTTCGAGATGAAGGATTTAGGAGTAGCTGATGTACAACCCAGCCACCGAGGTTCAAGTCCCCACGGCCGCGAATTTGGGTTCTTATTATTAAACAAATTGTTGTGGGGGTTCCCCTTAGAGTTTTCCTTAAAAAAAGATATGATGATGGTGGGATTACATTGTTTCGATCTTACTACATGGACAAGATCTTGAGTTGCTTTGGTTATAATGACTGCAAGCCCTCTCCAACACCTAATGATGCTATCATGTTGCTTCGGAAGAATCAAAGAATTGCTAGAGATCAATTGAAATACTCTTAGATAACTAGTTCGCTTATGTATTTAGCCAGCGGCATGAGACCTGGCATCTCTTTTGTTGTTAGCAAACTAAGCCGGTTTGTCTATAAACCATGAGTTGATCATTGGAAAGCTCTAGAAAGAGTTATGCGCTATTGGAAGGGCACTATATATGAGTTATGGAATTCACTACACTTGGTACCCAAAGGTACTTGAAGGGTATAGTGACTCAAATTGGATCTTTGATGTTGATGAGATAAATGCCACGAGTGGATATGTATGCACTCATGGTGGTGGCGCTGTTTCCTGGAAGTCTTGCGAGCATACCATCTTAACGAGGTCAACAATGGAAGCGGAACTCACAACACTAGATACAACTACGGTCGAAGCAGGTTGGCTTCATTGGCGCTTGAATGACTTGCCGGTTGTTGAGAAACCTGTACCAGGTGTTCTTATGAACTGCGACAATCAAACCGTGATCGCCAAAGTGAGTAGTTCAAAGGATAACATGAAGTCATCAAGACATGAGACCCACAATATGAGTTGTTCACACTCGTAACCCATTCTATGTGATCAGAGATCCCGTGGATTAGATGTGGAAGACAAGTTATTGGTCAACTGAGAGGAGAGCATCCTTCCTATTAATAATACCACTCCATGAAGATGCAATACTTTTCTAATCTACATGGCAGGTTGATATATATCTTAATGTATTCTAAGTGGCTTATTTAAGGACAGATGTTGTCGTGCAAAACATCTTTTGAAGAACACACCTATATGAGTCTGATTGTTAACGTCACAATCTATGAGAGTAGGGTGCTCTCTAGTAAATTCATGAAAGGTCTCAGAGTATGAGCATAAGATCAACCCACAGGGAAGTCCCACGGTAGCCTAGTATTGGTCAAGGCTTTGTGTGAAGCTAGATTCGCATAAAACTTGCAGT
This sequence comes from Hordeum vulgare subsp. vulgare, assembly GCF_904849725.1. Taxonomy (NCBI): domain Eukaryota; kingdom Viridiplantae; phylum Streptophyta; class Magnoliopsida; order Poales; family Poaceae; genus Hordeum; species Hordeum vulgare. Next base: position 88,775,546 of record NC_058520.1, read on the forward strand.
TCAAGGCATAATCCAATGTTCAAGTTGCTTAATGGTGTAGCATAGAGTTCTAGGTAAAAGTTCAACTTAAGAGTCCCCACTATAGTACCGAAATATAAACAATGTTTTAAAAATCAAAGTCAAATTTTGTGTGCCTTTGGGATCTGGTGGGGGATTGTTGGAATTTGATCTATATATGGGCCAACCCAATAACCAGTTCCAGAATTCCTAATAAATCTTAGAGGCCCACTTAGCCCATTTCATGCAAGGCAAGAGGTGGGACTAAAGTTTAGTCCCACATTGCTAGTTTGGTAGGAGGTGGACCTCCTTATAAGGGATGATGTTTCCCCACATGTATGAGCATGAGAACAAGAGGGACATTCACACGCGCTCCTCCTGCGCCGCCCGCCTCGCCGCGCCACGCTTTGTCGCGCCGGGGGTTGCAGGAATGAGCCGAGCCGATGTTTAACTTTTTTCCACGCACGACTGATACACGAAAGGTCACATGAAAGTTGAAAAGTTTTAGCTGTAGTGAAGATAAATACAAACGCCGCACCCTTTAGCTGGTGCATGTTCGTTTCGTCTCCCTTCACTGCCTGTTCGCCTCCTTCTTTTGTGCCTATAAAAGAGAGGTCACTCCTCTCCATAGAGACACATCAGGCCAACACTTTTCGCACGCCATCCAGTTAAAAAGCTCTGAGCTACTGCAAGGTTCTTCCCCATCCCGGCCTGTGGCGTATACCGTCGTTCGGGACAGTAGGCCTCCGAAACCCCACCTCTTTAAGTCCTATACGGGAGAAGGGTGATAAGGTTTTTGGGCAGCGCTCTGCGCTACTATTGACCTCTTCATCACGGATGCCACGAATGCCGACGATTACTTCCCCAACGACGACTTCTTCCCCTACGTCATCAACCTCTTCAATGACATGGACGACAACGACGTCAACGCCAACGCCAATGCTAATACTACTGCCACTACTCTGTACGTGTTCGTGTCTTTTCTGTTCGAGGTCCTGCTAGAGTTTATTTGTGTAGTTTCTGCTCTAGATATGTTTCGGTCTAGTTCACATGTTCACATAATATTTGTTTACTATCCTTCAGTTTGTCTGATAAGTCTTGCTCCTCTTATTGTGCATAATCACCTCTAATTTGCATGACTTGTGTCGTTTTCGTTACTATTATCTTGTTTTATCTACTGTTTATTTCTTTTAAATCGTTCGGTAAATTGCTCACTTTTCCAACAGCTATTGCATGCCGAGAAGCTTTTTCTCTGCGTGCGGATTTGATGCTCCAAAATTTGATCATTCCTCATACTCTAAGTAGATAGTGCACGATATTGCAAGAGGGTGCAACGGAGTATATGGTACTATTTTTACCGAAGTCAAGCACATGGGGCTGTTTTTAATTGTTCCTTTACTTTCAAAGGCTGAAGTGCTAAGAGCCATGACGATAAGTTAGCCAAGTTCTTGCATGCTCTTTATCATGGGCGACATGTTTGGTTGATCCAAACCCATGATTCCATTTGTATTTCACTTGATGCGTCTTTTGAGTAATAAAACTTGGTAATACTCCTAAAAAGAACTATATAGGGTCACCTTAGTGTTTATGATGCATATGTGTTAATGATGTCACGTTAGTGGGAGCTGAAGTAGGGTCGACTGAAACTCTCACCTCAAGATGGAAATGGGTTGGGTCGACCTGCTGGGTCACTGACCCGACCCAAATAATCGAGGCCAATGGGTCAAGTGGGTTGGCCTTAAATTATTTACGGGTGAATGGAGCCGGCCCTGTGAGACCCGATGAATCAGATGGGTCGATCCAATCAAATTGCTATGCCTAGTTGTTGTTGGCCGCCCCGAGCATCTCTGTCGTCATCGGCGTTCCTCCTGTTCGTCGTTTCGATCAGCGTCGAGCTCACCATTCGGCGATCCTGGTCGCCGTCCGAAAGCCTCGGACGCCGTTGAGCCCGCCATCCCGGTAGTGGTCCTGGTCCTCTCCAACTTGACTAGCTCACCACACGCTAGTCTTCCCGGTCTTTGGATTGTGTTCACTCTTGCCAGCGTCCTCCCATTCCCAGCACAATTGCAAGCCAAGCACACGTCCGATTGTATCTTCCTGTTTTGGTTCTTGGTCAGTGCGTATATGTACGTTCTGTAGTAGGAGTTTCAGTGTAGTAGATTTTATAAACTACTACAAAATTCAGTGTAGATCTAGTTGAAGTTTCAGTGCATATAATGATTCTGAAGCTTCGATACGTACATGTGAGGCTCCTATAGCTTCAATCTAGATTCTATAATAATTCCAATGTTGGCTCTGCAGTAGTTTTGGTGTGTATATGTATAGGAGTTTTTATCAATCTTATAAATTGCAAACGTGGAATTTTTTTGGTGCTGATAAAGACTACTTCTTTCTTATTCTTTGGTAGTGTATCATAGATATTTTTTCAATACAACAAATTTGAATTCATTGAATTTGGGTCGGCCTTGTATAGTCAATGAGGCCATGAATTTTTTACGAAATGGACCGACCATGCCCTCACATATTGACCTTGGGCCACGGGACCAGGTCCAAGGTCAGGTCTGGGTCGACCCATTTCCATCTTGACTCTCATCCGAATTTTGTTTCCAGTCAACTCACTCGTAGCCGATCTCTTATTTTTGTGGGTTTCCTTTTGTTAATCAGTTAATCACTCGTGCTCTGGAAATCTTAAATCTCATTCACCTGAAACCACATAACAATACTGACACACCAGTGTATCAAAAACGTACTGATACAGTTTAGCCAAAACAAATACGAGCACTAAAATTTTCACTCTATACGTGCAACCTGGTACCTTGATATGTACAATTAATGTAGTCACGAGACAAGAGGCGAACATCACGTCCTAAGCTATATGAGAAGCGAGAAGAACGATCGATTGATCCAACACGCAGGCTATGTACATAACCATACCCATGGTCACCTTTGCATGCATCCCGTCGACGTACATCCTGGCGGCGCTAGGGGTGTATCCCGTCGCTCGGGCCGGACGGCGGCAACGGTCGCCGCGACTTAGGGACAACGCGATTCATCTTCCGTGGCCACCGATCTTCGCTTCCGTGGCCGGACGCGATCTCCGACGCCCGTCCTGGCACTTTCACGCCCATCGCTGCCCCGGTAACGGACATGGTGTGGCCCTGGTGACGGTGATTGCTAGTCGCCACCCCTGCCGTCGTCGGCGTCGACGACGCTGCCGCGAACCCTATGACAAGCCCCAGAGACACCATTGTCAACAGAAGAGGAACGAGGATCCGCGAACGAATCTGCAGCCATGATACTGCAGGAGGAGGACGAGGCATGGCTGCAAGAGGTAAGGGCCGGCTGATACGCGCTGTCGATTTGGTGGTGATAACAACCTTGCCGTATGGTGATAACTAAAAGGCCTTATCTCTTAAAGGTATTTATCAGACCTTGGGTGGGACATATTACAGATCGATGTAGGGCATCTGATTGTGTATCAATTTGGACGTGTTTCTGATCAGGTTTTCAAACAGGCGAGAGGAGTCCCGGGTCATCTAGACCTGTGCGAATTGGCTGGTATATAGCTGTCTCCTGCTGTCCATTATATAGGTTACTCATATGCCGCAACTGTCTCAAAAAGAGGAGTTTCGGCAAAGTAAAAGGGCGTTGCTACAATCAAATCAATCGGCTGATTTCTTCAGAAAATCAGTCGGGTTAGCAGCCGTACGATCACCTGTCCTACATTCATTACCTCCACAAATTTGAAGCAACACCAGGAACTCTAGATGATGTCCATGGCAGCTTAAACGGCGCTCCAATGCACCAGGAGCAAAGCTCCATTGCGTCCTAATGACCCCGGCGACGCTTCACTGCAGCTCCAACAACGTTGCATTGCAACCCCGACGATGTATCGTTGCAGCGCCAACATTGGCACGACGGTGCTCCACCGCAGGACGTAGCACCCTGACACGGCCGGCAAAGCTTTACTGCACCACCACCACCACGCGGTGGCGCTCCATCGCAACACGGACTGCCCCGTCAAAACTCCACCGCCGCACCCGATGGCCGACGGCGAAGCTTCACTGTAGGTAAGTGACGATGACGCGATGTTGCGACGAAGCACGAAGGCGACCGCGGATGCTGCAACGCACCACGGCGGCGACAAAGATGCTGCGACGCAACACGCGGGTGGTGATGTCGGATCTTCAAGCAACAGTGGCATTGATGTAGGCGGTGGTCGGAGTGGTCCCTGTCGTGCGCGGTTGCTGGGGAAAAACGAATCAAGAGGGATGTAAAGAGAAGGTTGAGAGAGAGAGAGAGAGAGAGAGAGAGAGATAAGGCAACCTAGGGAAGAAGAGAGTAAACGAGTGGATAAGCTTTTCTCCCGTGAAAGCCAAGCGAGGGTGGACACTCGCACGGACATGTGTCAAGCGTTGGAGACGGCTTAGGCTGCGTTAAAATCATCCGAATGTTTTTAATTGTTTTCCAAAGTAAAATCATACTAACCGGAGTAGGTAAATTCAGACCCTTAAACGCTCCCGTGAAAGCGTGAGTACTAAAAATCTTAAATCCATACAAAAGCATGTAAAGAAAATAAAATCTTACGTACTACATAGATCAACTAGCTGCAGCGAAGCTTCGTGTCCGGTGGCCTAGCTCCGTGTACGGTGGCGGGTACATGCACGGCCGCCGCAGCTCCGACTCCTCTGCGACGGTCTCCACATCCATCTCCGCTTCGAGCTCCTCGAAGAGGGCATATGTCGTCGCCCGTTCCTATCGGATGAACAACCGATTGGCCTTCACATAGGCCTTATCCGGGATGGACTGTCGTCCGCTTAGGAGACGGCAAACTCCGCCTCCGTCTACTCCATGTCGAAGCACGGAGGCTCCTGCTCGAGCTGATATGCCTCTTGTCGTCCTTCAGATCCGCCAACAATTTTTCCTCTCCCCCTCCGCCGCCTGCTCCTACTCCTCCTCCTCCGGCTAAGGCGAGTCTGGAGGAAGCCCAACAGCGATGCGAGCGACACGCCTCACTCGGATCACCTGCTCGATCTTGTGCCGGCGCTTCGGTGTGAGCATAGCGTTGGTGGTTATCTTCGTTCGGACCATGGCTCCGGTAAAGAGAGTGGGATGAGCGCCGGAGCAGGAGAAATGAGGTGGATGGGCTCAGCCTGGCGGTGCGGAGAGGGAGGAGGTGAGTGAGATAGGGTTGGGGGACGTCAGCCGGATTAAAGAGCCGAATTTGGCCTCGAGCGGTGAGCCGGACCGACGCCACACGTCGTTCAACCGCCCCCCTACCAGAAAGACGTTCATCAGACTGTCGGGTTTTGAAGTGGTTTCGTGTGGGTAGATGATGTGAGGATTGCTAGTCAGCCTGGACGTTTGAGGCCGTTTAAGCCCCCCGCCTCAGGCGCTATTTTGTAACCGGTTAGTGACCGGACGACCTGCCCGAACGTTTGAGACAAATTGAGAGGTCCAGCAGTAGATGCTCTAACATATTTTTTCTGAATGGGATATACAGACAATCTTTATCACGTTTTCACTCATTCCAGTTTATATGTAGTCCAAATATCCAAAACATTACATATTCATGACGGAGGGAGCATATAATAGCACCGCCGGGCGTGACATTCAAAATTTGAAGGTGTAGATTCAAGGTGGTATATGGTCCTCCATCATTTGAAAATATATGACCGCATATAAACATTTTCGTAGCATGCGTTCACTTCGTTTTATATATAAAACAACCAAAAAACAAAGTACACAGTCAAAAAATACAAGATGCTGAGGTAGCCCTCATAGAACACCGTTTATAGGATAATCAGATCACATAAAAAGCAAGCGACTACACTATCAAAAGAGAACACGGGAAGAACTGAGTATGACGCCACACTACACCCTAAAATACTTAAAATCCACCACAGCGCCTCAAGAGGGGGAGCATCTGCCAATTTCACGGTGGACGAAGGTTTTCACACGGAATCCACACACGTAGAGGAGCCCCACGATAATGTCTTCAAAAAGAGAGTGAAGCCATCATCGACGACAAGGCACGAACTTTTTGCTCGGCAGCTCCAGTGTGCCTGTAACACCTTGTTTTCAACTCTCTTGACTGATTTGACTTTTCTCAAAAATTAGGATCAATTTTTTTGTGTGAATGATTGTGATGCTTGTAGTGACTCTTGTTTGCTTGCTTGTGTTTGATTCTCAATAATTTTTGCTACTCTCCACTCTTACCTCCTTAGCCCAAAACTCCTGCCTAATGATCATGCCATGTGTTTAGGACCAGAAACTATTTTTATCAAATATTATTTTCACAAAAAGCATTTCTTTGATTTAAGCTTTCGAAACCCCTGAGATGGGATTTGTACTACAAGCCCTCAAATTAGGGAACTTATTTTGCACCAATTATTTTATTTAAAACCCATTATCAAAATGACTTCCCAAAACCACAATATTATTATTTTAAAAGTTATTTTATTATTTTATTTAAATGCCTTCCTGTGAGGTCAGAAATGGTCTCTTATGAAGGAAAATTATTTTTATTGCTTTCAAGATATTAAAAAAAATTAGGGAAACTCAGTGGACATATATATTCCATTTATATGAGTTTCAACACATGGTCATGTTCAAAATATTGGGCAAACCCCTCTAAAACCATTCCTGCCTATTTCAAGCTTTTGGAATATTTCTATAAGAAATACTCTCAATATATTCCTGTAAAATTCTAGCATGTCACACATGATATGTTAAATGATCTTGGCAAGTTTTATCTCAATCCAAGTTGATTTGATTTCCCTAATTATTCTAAAACCCTATCTGTCCAGATCCAAATTTGAGCAACTCTACATTGTCAAGTGTCTCCAATTGTGCTCAAATTTGGTGGACATGTTCTTATGCTCCAATAATGCATCCACACTAAGTGGTGCATCAAGGAGAGTAGAAGAACTTGTCCCAAGCCCCTCAAAACCCTTTGTGTTGATTTCTAACTTTGGGAAACTTGACATTATAAAGTTTCTCTAATTGACCCCAAACTTTTTGGGCATGCTTTAATGCTCAAATAATGCCCCCACACCAAATATTTGATTTGTGGGAATTTAGTTTAATAGATTTGTAAGCAGAAGGCCATTTCTGCCCATTTCATGGGTTTTCCAAGCTTATTTTAACCTATTATTTGATCCTGTTAAGTTTCATATCAATTGAAGTCCATATGGTTGCGCTGACACTCATCAAACACCTTGTGTGCACTCACCAAATTGGCTACTTTGACCCCTTACACTTTTAGCCTTGAGCTCAACTTTCTACGACAGCTCTATATAGTTACATTTTACCTCTAGTAGCTTTGCCATGGCCTCTGGTCAATTATTGGAGGGAGACTATTTGTATCTACCTCTCAATTACTCCTTGGCAACACTGTTTCACCCCTCCTGTCATACTTATGCTTAAGCTAAGGCCCCCAATTCTTTCCAGAGCCTCTCTAGTATGCCAATGCTTCATTTCAAACCAAGATATGGCATGCTCCTGTAGGAAAAATGAGCAGCACATCTGAAACTTCATTTCTGGCTGAAATATAGTTTTGTACTGCAAGTACTAGCTAGGCTCCTCCAACTGAGCTAAAACTTTGCAGTGGTGTAGTCCTTCCATACCAGATGCTGCTAGAAATGGTTTCACCCCAAGTTTCCCCCTCTAAAAACCAGCTTTGCCAGCCCCAAGTTTCCTGCTGGAATCTTAACCACATCCAAAGCCAATTCAAACCAGCTCCAATTTGGTCCAAACTCCACGAGTGCATCATGGCACACATGCCTTGCATGTTTGACACCTTGCCCTGGCCAGGGGTGACCACCACCCTGGCCTGCAATATGGGTGCTATGTGCCTTGTTTCTTTCTTCCAGACCTCATCTGGTCGTTGCTAATTGTCTCAGAGCACCAGGACATCTCCCTTGACTGGTCCAAGCCATTCCCGATGCTGGATAGCATCCAAAGCACCCTAGGGACGCGTGTCTTCTCGCATGCCAGAGAGCTCCGAGAGCTCTCGAGCTCACCCTTCACCCCCTCCATTTTACGTCTCTCCCCGAGCCCCCGCCGCCTCACATCTTCTTCCCCTCTCTCCCTGGAACCTCCCAGACCTCTCCACTCTCCCTCTCGCCCTCTGCATTCCTGCATGCATGGCAATGGCCGGAGCTCTTCCGCCAGCCACCTCTAAAAACTCGGGCAACGCCAGGCTCCCCCTCTTCCTTGAGACTTCCCCGAGCACCCCTGCACCCCCGTCGTCTCTCTGGTGCTCTCCCCTCTTCCCTTCCATTGTTGGAGCACCTCGCCCACGACCTCTCGTCGGGTGGCCGCCGCGGCCAATGTCCTCCCTCTCCCGGCGCTCCCCTGGCAAAAAAGGGCACTCACGTGAGTGCGGGCCGTCGCCCTGAGCTCCGTGGTTGCCGGAGCTACCCCGGGGGCAGCCTGGGCTACTGGATCGGCGCCGGCTCCCGACCTTGTCCCGCCTCCCCACTGTCCCAGCTTGAGCGGGAGGTTGGAGATGAAGCAGACAGGCGGGGCCCGCCGGTAAGCGGCTCAGGAGTCGGGCCGAGCCAGTAAGTGGAGCTGGCTACCCCGGTTCCCGTCTTCCTGTGGGGAAAGTGCCCCCGGACTGGGCGTCTTCGGTGTGGCCCTCTGCTGGCGCCACAGAGCCGCTGGGCCGGCCCACCTCCCTCTCCAGCGCCACGGGCGGAGGATAGTCCGTGGAGTTGAACCCCCCTTATTCATTTTTCGTTTCTCACATATTCAAAAATCCTTTATAAATCCATGTGAGCTCCAAAATTAATGATTCAAATTTCTGCAGGTCCCTAAAATCAAGACCTATCCATATATGTGCATTGCATATTTTTACAGAAGACTTTCTATGGGAATTAATATTCAAATGCCCATTTGAATATTTTAAACCCCACTTTGTAAATTCCTATAGCATCCAAATCAACTCCAAATGGAGTGATTCCAAATTCTATAGCCTTCTAATATCATATCCTATTTTTGAAGCCTTGGTCAACATTTTTGTATGACTTATTTCTGTTGCAATAAATAAATAGCTTCCTTTTTCTATTTATCCAGTATTAGAAAATTCCTAGTATATTTATATTAGCTCCAAATCCAGTGAAGCATCTTCCTAAATATTTCTAAAATTATACTCTATTAAATGAGTGCCTCCACTCATTTTTATCATGATATTTTTTGTGAGCTTCATAAAGGACCACCTATTCTTCCTTTCATCCATTCAAGAATCCCGGATGATCCAAACCTCCTATGGCAAACTTCAGGTATTTTCTTATGACGAGAGAGGTCCAATAAAAATATAACTTCCGCTTTTATATCACTTTTGTTTCTGCTTGCTGCTGGCTTACTTTGTTGTTTCTGACGTTAGTTGACGGAGTAGATGAAATACTCAGAGTTGGATCGGAAGACCTCGAAGACCCCGAGGACTTATGTGAGCAAGGCAAACAACCCTTTGACCATGTTTGAGAAAATAACATATTGCATGCTAGTAGAGCAAATATTCCGTTGCATGTGATCATAAGTATTCGGTAAATCATTGATATGATGTTACCGATGGCTCCTCCGGAGCACTTGCATTTGAGCATGATCCTACCACCTATGAGGGTCATGCTGATATCATGTTGACGAGTAGACCTAAGCATAGTAGAAGCATGAGCATGATGATGGTAAATATCAAAGGTTTATGAAAACCCCGTCGGGTGCCACTAATGCCCGGGGGTGATGATGAGTTAGGTGGCCACTTTTGGAGAAGTGGTGCACCAGGTGTGTTTTGGTGTGAGTGGTTTCGGAAATGGGATTAGATTTATGATGTGTCGACCGTCCCAACCTTACATGTGCGACCACGTTATCCCTTTATGGGACGGGGCTTTGATGATTACTCCGGCCAGTGCTAGCAAAGAGCCATATTACTAGTGGCGGGAGTGATGTGTGATCATCTCGTGACGGGGTCGTGCCAGGTAGGACGACTATGTCGTTTTTACGTGTTCCGGGCACACCGTTGGTCCCCGCATGGATGATACTGTCCAGAGTCGGTGCTCGTAAGACATACATCATGTGGGCTGGGTACCAATCGAGTGGACCTCTTTGTCTAGTATCGTTAGGGGAAAGGCATTGATCGGGTACTTACCTCGGGTATGTTAAATATCGCGAGTCGTGGATGACACAGAAGTTTCCCGGATCTCGTGGGTACAACGTACAACCTCTACAGAGTGTAAAACTATTTGAATAGCTGTGTCCACGGTTAAGGACAGTTGGGTAATCCTGCTTAAACTACGTCCAGTCGTTTCCGCATAAACCAAGTGTGTGTGTGTGTGCGTGTGTGCGTGTTCAAGGTGTTATCTGAAAGAGTTGATATGACCAAGTTTGGTGACTTGGCATATCGGGTGAACCCGGAGTATTCAGCCCACAACAGATATGTTGATATCTGTAATATGTTCTTCTAAATACCATCTAGCTTTGTTGCACATCCATCTATGATCATGTTTATTTACAGTCAGCTGCTATCCACCAATATTGCATATTACTTGTTATCATACCAACTGCATTATCCATATCATGGGCTGTTTGCGAGTACATTCAAAGTACTCATTGGCTTGCTACTGGTTATCTCATTGACCAGGTATGAGAGTCAGGGTATGGTGAAGAGTAACTTGGTGACGTTCCTGTGAGCTAGGATGCTTCCCAGTCAGAATGCCTGTAGGTTAAGGCTGATGGCATGGGTTCACGCTTTCGACCAATATTTCCGCTATTGGTTAAGTTTGTTGTGTTGGGCCTCAAGGCCCTATATATGTAAGACTTGACCGCAATGGTCATTTATTGTATTAAACATTATGTATGGATGTAAGACTCTTGTTATTCAGTTTCTGTGTGTTCGGTGAGCATTGATCTCTGGGATCACTGAGCACGTTCATTCGGCGATCCCGACCCGTAAGTCGGGGTCCCCCACAGTGCCACTATGAGATCTTCAGGGCAAGCACAACCAGTTTAGATCTTCAGATGCAAATCGGGGCTCCCCATCGCCCGAGACAGAGAGCAGGCCCGAACCACTCACCGCTCCACCTCTTGCCACCCACACGACCAAGAGGAAGCCACCACCGCTACCATGGTGCCCCCAAAGATCCAACCATGAGGACCGCCGCCCCGACATCCATGTCTTAGGCATCACCATCCGTCTACATGACGGTGTACCCACCACGGTATGAGGAGTAAAAGGTGGATCCTTTCACTCCTAATCCGTCACCAGCCACAAAGTACTAGGTCGATGACTTCATTATAGGAGGAACCCATGCCTGCATCTCCAGCAAGTCCTGATAGACCGAGGGAGAAAAACTCCATGACTACCGACGATCGTTGTCGAGCATGCTGGCACAACGCCATGTCCATGGTAGTCAATGCCAATCTACAATATATAGTAGCGGAGTTCTCACCACCACTAGCGACCACCGCATCAGCGAGGAGAGGGATCTCAGCACTCACGGAGACCACATGGACGAGCCAACCATCGCCTACTCGGAGTGAAAGAAACGACCCTCATCGAGTTCCTATCAAATCCATCCGAGCACGAATCATGAGTCCTAGCCATCTCAGACGCATGAACAATGCACGCCGCCGATCCGGGCCCAAGAGAAGGGAGAAGTCACCACCACCCGCACCCCGCTGCCGCACGCCAGCCACCACATACAAACATTCATAAATTATGAATACAAATATAAAAGAGAAATTTTTGGAATGTGCCAATGTCAAACGCATTGTTTGCCAATTTTGAATGCATTGTTGAAGGTACACTGCATTCTATCATTTTGAGATATATGACCATATATGAACATAGAGAAATAAAAAATACCATGGTAAAACTAGAAAAATAAATTAGAAATGGATTATTTACAACGTATACTAATTAATGTTGGTTATTGATACCTTGGATATTAAGGTACCTCTTGTATTAAATATTAGCCGTGTTGGTTGTGTTCTAGTTTACAACAACCCCCATTTACAGTTCCAAAGGACCCACCGCGTGTTACATGCGGAATTGATTGATGAAATTTAGGTTGATAATATGTGAACCAAAATTAAAAGTACATATGACTTATTATATTTCATTATGCATAGTCATAGAATATTTATTGAACATAAGTACAATAATTAAATAGAAAACATTTTATCATTCATGGTTGAATGGTGTTGGGTTTTCTTTTTTCCATGCATATTACTTCCTCTCTATCACAATACTTGTTGTTGAGGGAACTTATATAGTTATCCTCAACAAGTATTTAGATACAGAGGGAGTACATGTTGAGGTGGAACTTATCCCATTCATAATTATATGGAGAGATGGCATGCCTACATGTTAAGATAAATAAGTTAGTGCAGATGACTCTCTTTGGTATAATATAGAATAAAGGGTTGAGATTACAACTTCTGTTTTCCTTAAAATAGGTAGAATAGTCTTTTTTCTGCATGTAGTATAGTCATATTCAACATGGTTAAAATATTGTACATTTTAAGATATATTTCTTTAACTGAGGGAAAAGTTTTACCATGTATACTAATTAAGGAGAGAGTACAGTTTTAATGTTTGTGTTATGACACACCCTTGGTTGAGAAAAAGGTCATTACTCTGGTGTCAAGTTGTAAGCAGGGCGGGATGTGAGGGTCCACTACAGGGCTAAGCGGGACAGTGTGTGTAATGCGGGAGTTCGGGGCTAGCCACCACACACCTCTGTTATTAGCGTGGGACAGTGCGGCATCCCGCATTAGCCCACATACACTCGCCAGCTACTACAATGTGTATTATTTCTGCTAGGTAGCTAAAACAGAGAAACAAAATAATAGTATCATTTCCAACAACAAAACAACAATATCATTTCCAACAACAAAACAACAGTATCATTTCTAGCAACTATCCATTTCTACAGGCAAAACAATAGTATCATTTCCAGAAACAAACAATAGCAACTTTTCTCCACACCAGACTAGACCAGGGAACAAAAGAATAGTTTCAACTCTCTCTACTTTTTTTCTCTTTCTAAACAGCCAAGAGGGGAGGAGGGCAGATGCAACAAAGATTAACAAACGACGTCACTCTTCATATGGGCGAATGCTCTCGTATACTCTAGGGTTGTTTTGATCATCAAATGAGTTGAATTCCACCGTGCAACGACGTCTAGAGATAGGTTCTTTTTGCAAGCAATGCCTTCTTGTGCAACTATTTTTCTAAATTTATGTTTCTGAGTGGGGAGCTTCTAACAAACTTGATGTTTTCCCTGATATTATTCGCTGCCTTGCAAGTAATCGCCAACTCATCTTGGACCATAAGGTTGATCACAAGAGATGCACATCGACCATGTAAAAGATCTCCTTTACAAGGTAGCAAATTCTTTCTTAGCAAATTGGATTTGATGAAGCCCACACCCGAGTTGTTGTTTAATGCATTTTCTAGAGTGACGGAGAATATCTTCGTTGTCAAACCCCACTCTGTTGGAATTATGCCCTAGAGGCAATAATAAATATAGTTATTATTATAATTCCTGTATCAAGATAATCGTTTATTATCCATGCTATAATTGTATTGAATGAAGAATCATTTACATGTGTGGATACATAGACAAAACACTGTCCCTAGCAAGCCTCTAGTTGGCTAGCCAGTTGATCAAAGATAGTCAGTGTCTTCTGATTATGAACAAGGTGTTGTTGCTTGATAACTGGATCATGTCATTAGGAGAATCACATGATGGTCTAGACCCAAACTAATAGACGTAGCATGTTGATCGTGTCATTTTGTTGCTACTGTTTTCTGCGTGTCAAAGTATTTGTTCCTATGACCATGAGATCATATAACTCACTAACACCGGAGGAATGCTTTGTGTGTATCAAACGTCGCAACGTAACTGGGTGACTATAAAGATGCTCTACAGGTATCTCCGAAGGTGTTCGTTGAGTTAGTATGGATCAAGACTGGGATTTGTCACTCCGTGTGACGGAGAGGTATCTCGGGGCCCACTCGGTAATACAACATCACACACAAGCCTTGCAAGCAATGTGACTTAGTGTAAGTTGTGGGATCTTGTATTACGGAACGAGTAAACAGACTTGCCATTAAACGAGATTGAAATAGGTATGCGGATACTGACGATCGAATCTCGGGCAAGTAACATACCGAAGGACAAAGGGAATGACATACGGGATTATATGAATCCTTGACACTGAGGTTCAAACGATAAGTTCTTCATAGAATATGTAGGATCCAATATGGGCATCCAGGTCCCGCTATTGGATATTGACCGAGGAGTCTCTCGGGTCATGTCTACATAGTTCTCGAACCCGCAGGGTCTGCACACTTAAGGTTCGACGTTGTTTTATGCGTATTTGAGTTATATGGTTGGTTACCGAATGTTGTTCGGAGTCCTGGATGAGATCACGGACGTCACGAGGGTTTCCGGAATGGTCCGGAAACGAAGATTGATATATAGGATGACCTCATTTGATTACCAGAAGGTTTTCGGAGTTACCGGGAATGTACCGGGAATGACGAATGGGTTCCGGGAGTTCACCGGGGGGGGGGGGCACCCACCCCGGGGAAGCCCATAGGTGTTGGGGGTGCCGCACCAGCCCTTAGTGGGCTGGTGGGACAGCCCAAAGGAGGCCTATGCGCATTGGGAAGAAAATCAAAGAGGAAAGGAAAAAAAGGAGGAGGTGGGAAAGGGAAGAAGGACTCCACCTTCCAAACCAAGTAGGACTCGGTTTGGGAGGGGAATCCTTCCCCCCTTGGCTCGGCCGACCCCTTGGGGGTTCTTGGACCCCAAGGAAAGGCTCCCCCTCCCTCTCCTATATATACTAGGGTTTTAGCGCTGATTTGAGACAACTTTGCCACGGCAGCCCGACCACATATCTCCACGGTTTTACCTCTAGATCGCGTTTCTGCGGAGCTCGGGCGGAGCCCTGCTGAGACGAGATCATCACCAACCTCCGGAGCGCTGTCACGCTGCCGGAGAACTCTTCTACCTCTCTGTCTCTCTTGCTGGATCAAGAAGGCCGAGATCATCGTCAAGCTGTACGTGTGCTGAACGCGGAGGCGCCGTCCGTTCGGCACTAGATCGTGGGACTGATCGCGGGATAGTTCGCGGGGCGGATCGAGGGACGTGAGGACGTTCCACTACATCAACCGCGTTCACTAACGCTTCTGCTATACGGTCTACAAGGGTACGTAGATCACACATCCCCTCTCGTAGATGGACATCACCATGATAGGTCTTCGTGCACGTAGGAAATTTTTTTGTTTCCCATGCGACGTTCCCCAACAGTGGCATCATGAGCTAGGTTCATGCGTAGATGTCTTCTCGAGTAGAACACAAAAGTTTTTGTGGGCGGTGATGTGCGTTTTGCTGCCCTCCTTAGTCTTTTCTTGATTCCGCGGTATTGTTGGATCGAAGTGGCTCGGACCGACATTACTCGTACGCTTACGAGAGACTGGTTTCATCGCTACGAGCAACTCCGTTGCTCAAAGATGACTGGCGGGTGTCAGTTTCTCCAACTTTAGTTGAATCGGATTTGACCGAGGAGGTCCTTGGATGAGGTTAAATAGGAACTCATATATCTCCGTTGTGGTGTTTGCGTAAGTAAGATGCGATCCTACTAGATACCCATGGTCACCACGTAAAACATGCAACAACAAAATTAGAGGACGTCTAACTTGTTTTTGCAGGGTATGCTTGTGATGTGATATGGCCAACGATGTGATGTGATATATTGGATGTATGAGATGATCATGTTGTAATAGAAAATATCGACTTGCACGTCGATGGTACGGCAACCGGCAGGAGCCATAGGGTTGTCTTTACAACTAACGTTTGTGCTTGCAGATGCGTTTACTATTTTGCTAGGATGTAGCTTTAGTAGTAATAGCATGAGTAGCACGACAACCCTGATGGCGACACGTTGATGGAGATCATGGTGTGGCGCCGGTGACAAGAAGATCGTACCGGTGCTTTGGTGATGGAGATCAAGAAGCACGTGATGATGGCCATATCATGTCACTTATGAATTGCATGTGATGTTAATCCTTTTATGCACCTTATTTTGCTTAGAACGACGGTAGCATTATGAGGTGATCTCTCACTAAAATTTCAAGACGAAATTGTGTTCTCCCCAACTGTGCACCGTTGCTACAGTTCGTCGTTTCGAGACACCACGTGATGATCGGGTGTGATAGACTCAACGTTCACATGCAACGGGTGCAAAACAGTTGCGCACGCGGAACACTCGGGTTAAGCTTGACGAGCCTAGCATGTGCAGACATGGCCTCGGAACACATGAGACCGAAAGGTCGATCATGAATCATATAGATGATATGATTAGCATAGGGATGCTTACCACTGAAACTATACTCAACTCACGTGATGATCGGACTTGAGCTAGTGTAAGTGGATCATGAACCACTCAAATGACTAGAGAGATGTACTTTTTGAGTGGGAGTTTAGCGAATAATTTGATTAAGTTAAACTCTAATTATCTTGAACATAGTCTAAGTCCACTTTGAATATATTTGTGTTGTAGATCATGGCTCACGCGACAGTCATCCTGAATTTTAATACGTTCCTAGAGAAAGCTAAGTTGAAAGATGATGGAAGCAACTTTGTAGACTGGGCTCGCAATCTTAAGCTAATCTTACAAGCTGGGAAAAAGGATTATGTCCTTAATGCTGCGCTAGGAGATGAACCACCCGCTATGGCTGATCAGGATGTTAAGAACGCTTGGTTAGCACGTAAGGAGGACTACTCAGTAGTTCAATGTGCAGTCTTGTATGGCTTAGAACCGGGACTTCAACTTCGCTTTGAGCGTCATGGAGCATTTGAGATGTTCCAGGAGTTGAAGTTTATGTTTCAGAAGAACGCCCGGATCGAGAGGTATGAGACCTCCGATAAATTCTATGCTTGCAAGATGGAGGAAAACTCGTCTGTCAGTGAACATGTGCTCAAAATGTCTGGGTACTCAAACCGTCTAGCTGAGCTGGGGATTGAACTCCCGCAAGAAGCTATCACTGACAGAATCCTTCAATCACTGCTGCCAAGATATAAAGGCTTTGTGTTGAACTACAACATGCAAGGGATGAACAAGTCTCCCGGCGAGTTGTTTGCGATGCTGAAAGTCGCAGAGTCTGAACTCCGTAAAGAGAATCAAGTGTTGATGGTGAATAAGACCACTAGTTTCAAGAGAAACGGCAAAGGCAAGAAGGGTAATTCGAAGAAGAGCGGCAAGCCTGTTGCCAATCCGACGAAGAAACCCAAAGCTGGACCTAAGCCTGAAACAGAGTGTTACTATTGCAAGGGTATGGGTCACTGGAAGCGCAATTGCCCCAAGTATCTGGCTGATAAGAAGGCGGCCAAAGAAAAATCAGGTATATTTGATATACATGTTATTGATGTGTACTTAACCGGCTCTCGTAGTAGTGCCTGGGTATTCGATACCAGTTCCGTTGCTCATATTTGCAACTCGAAACAGGAACTGCGGAATAGACGAAGGCTGACGAAAGATGAAGTGACAATGCGCGTAGGAAATGGTTCCAAGGTTGATGCAATCGCCGTCGGCATAGTTTCACTTCAGTTACCATCGGGATTAGTTATGGACTTAAATCATTGTTATTTAGTGCCTGCGTTGAGCATGAACATTATATCTGGATCTTGTTTATGGCGAGACGGTTACTCGTTTAAGTCAGAGAATAATGGTTGTTCTATTTCTATGAGTAACATCTTTTATGGTCATGCACCCAATGTGAGAGGATTGTTCATATTGAATCCTGATAGCGATACACACATACATAACATTGAGACCAAAAGAGTTAGAGTTAACAATGATAGCGCCATATTTTTGTGGCACTGCCGCTTAGGTCATATTGGTGTAAAGCGCATGAAGAAACTCCATGCCGATGGACTTTTGGAGTCACTTGACTTTGATTCACTTGACACGTGCGAACCATGCCTCATGGGCAAGATGACTAAGACTCCGTTCTCCGGAACAATGGAGCGTGCAAGTGACTTGTTGGAAATCATACATACCGATGTGTGTGGTCCGATGAGCGTAGAGGCACACGGCGGATATCGTTATTTTCTCACCTTCACTGACGATTTGAGTAGATATGGTTATGTCTACTTAATGAAGCACAAGTCTAAAACATTTGAAAAGTTCAAGCAATTTCAGAGTGAAGTTGAAAATCATCGCAACAAGAAGATCAAGTTCCTACGGTCTGATCGTGGGGGTGAATATCTGAGTTTCGAGTTTGGTGCTCACTTAAGACAATGTGGAATTGTTTCACAGTTGACACCGCCTGGAACACCACAGCGTAATGGTGTGTCCGAATGTCGTAATCGTACTTTTTTAGAGATGGTGCGATCTATGATGTCTCTTACCGATTTGCCATTATCGTTTTGGGGTTATGCATTAGAAACAGCTGCATTCACTTTAAATAGGGCACCATCAAAATCCGTTGAGACGACACCATACGAACTGTGGTATGGCAAAAGGCCAAAGTTGTCGTTTTTTAAAGTTTGGGGATGTGATGCTTATGTCAAAAAGCTTCAGCCTGAAAAGCTGGAACCCAAAGCGGAAAAGTGCGTCTTCATAGGTTACCCAAAAGAGACACTTGGGTACACCTTCTATCTCAAATCCGAGGGCAAAGTGTTTGTTGCTAAAAACGGAGCTTTTCTCGAGAAGGAGTTTCTCTCGAGAGAATTGAGTGGGAGGAAGATAGAACTTGACGAGGTTGTTGAACCTCTCATCCCTCTGGATGGTGGCGCAGGGCAAGGGGAAACCTCTGTCGTTGCGACGCCGCTTGAGGAGGAAGTTAATGATGATGATCATGAAACTCCGGTTCAAGTTTCTGTCGAACCACGCAGGTCGACGAGACCACGTGCTGCTCCTGAGTGGTACAGTAATCCCGTCTTATCAATCATGTTGTTGGACAACAATGAACCTGCAAATTATGAAGAAGCAATGGTGGGCCCAGATTCCAACAAATGGCTAGAAGCCATGAAGTCCGAGATAGGATCCATGTATGAAAACAAAGTGTGGACTTTGGAGGTACTGCCTGAAGGCCGCAAGGCTATTCAGAACAAATGGATCTTTAAGAGGAAGACGGACGCTGACGGCATGTGACCGTTTATAAAGCTCGACTTGTGGCAAAGGGTTTTTCACAAGTTCAAGGAGTTGACTACGATGAGACATTCTCACCCGTAGCGATGCTTAAGTCCGTCAGAATCATGTTAGCAATAGCTGCATTTTTCGATTATGAAATCTGGCAGATGGATGTCAAAACGGCGTTCCTTAACGGTTTCCTTAAGGAAGAATTGTATATGATGCAACCCGAAGGTTTTGTTGATCCTGAGAATGCTAACAAGGTGTGCAAGCTCCAGCGATCCATTTATGGACTGGTGCAAGCATCTCGGAGTTGGAACAAACGCTTTGATGAAGTGATCAAAGCATTTGGGTTTATACAAGTGGTTGGAGAATCTTGTATTTACAAGAAAGTGAGTGGGATCTCTGTGGCGTTTCTAATATTATATGTAGATGACATATTGCTGATTGGAAACAACGTGGAGTTTTTGGAGAGCATAAAGGATTACTTGAATAAAAGTTTCTCTATGAAGGACCTAGGAGAAGCTGCTTACATTCTAGGCATTAAGATCTATAGGGATAGATCAAAACGCCTGATAGGACTTTCACAAAGCACATACCTTGATAAAGTTTTGAAGAGGTTCAAAATGGAACAGTCCAAGAAGGGGTTCTTGCCAGTTTTACAAGGTACGAGATTGAGTAAGACTCAGTGCCCAGCAACTGATGAAGATAGAGAGCATATGCGTTCCGTCCCCTATGCTTCAGCCATAGGTTCTATCATGTATGCAATGCTGTGCACTAGACCGGACGTTAGCCTGGCCATAAGTATGGCAGGTAGGTTCCAGAGTAATCCAGGAGTGGATCACTGGACGGCGGTCAAAAATATCCTAAAGTACCTGAAAAGGACTAAGGAGATGTTTCTCGTATATGGAGGTGACGAAGAGCTCGCCGTAAAAGGTTACGTCGATGCAAGCTTTGACACAGATCCGGACGACTCTAAGTCGCAAACCAGATACGTATTTATTCTTAATGGGGGTGCGGTAAGCTGGTGCAGTTCCAAGCAAAGCGTCGTAGCAGATTGTACATGTGAAGCGGAGTACATGGCTGCCTCGGAGGCGGCTAAGGAGGGTGTCTAGATGAAGCAATTCATGACGGATCTTGGAGTGGTGCTAAGCGCACTGAATCCAATAACCTTGTTATGTGACAACACGGGTGCCATTGCCTTAGCAAAGGAACCACGGTTTCACAAGAAGTCCAGACACATCAAACGACGCTTCAACCTCATCCGTGACTACGTCGAAGGAGAGGACGTAAATATATGAAAAGTGTGCACGGATCTGAATGTAGCAGACCCGCTGACTAAACCTCTTCCACGGCCAAAGCATGATCAACACCAGAACTGTATGGGTGTTAGATTTATTACAATGTAATTCGCATGATGATGTGAGGGCTAGATTATTGACTCTAGTGCAAGTGGGAGACTGTTGGAATTATGCCCTAGAGGCAATAATAAATATAGTTATTATTATAATTCCTGTATCAAGATAATCGTTTATTATCCATGCTATAATTGTATTGAATGAAGACTCATTTACATGTGTGGATACATAGACAAAACACTGTCCCTAGCAAGCCTCTAGTTGGCTAGCCAGTTGATCAAAGATAGTCAGTGTCTTCTGATTATGAACAAGGTGTTGCTTGATAACTGGATCACGTCATTAGGAGAATCACGTGATGGTCTAGACCCAAACTAATAGACGTAGCATGTTGATCGTGTCATTTTGTTGCTACTGTTTTCTGCGTGTCAAGTATTTGTTCCTATGACCATGAGATCATATAACTCACTAACACCGGAGGAATGCTTTGTGTGTATCAAACGTCGCAACGTAACTGGGTGACTATAAAGATGCTCTACAGGTATCTCCGAAGGTGTTCGTTGAGTTAGTATGGATCAAGACTGGGATTTGTCACTCCGTGTGACGGAGAGGTATCTCGGGGCCCACTCGGTAATACAACATCACACACAAGCCTTGCAAGCAATGTGACTTAGTGTAAGTTGCGGGATCTTGTATTACGGAACGAGTAAAGAGACTTGCCGGTAAACGAGATTGAAATAGGTATGCGGATACTGACGATCGAATCTCGGGCAAGTAACACACCGAAGGACAAAGGGAATGACATACGGGATTATATGAATCCTTGACACTGAGGTTCAAACGATAAGTTCTTCGTAGAATATGTAGGATCCAATATGGGCATCTAGGTCCTGCTATTGGATATTGACCGAGGAGTCTCTCGGGTCATGTCTACATAGTTCTCGAACCCGCAGGGTCTGCACACTTAAGGTTCGACGTTGTTTTATGCGTATTTGAGTTATATGGTTGGTTACCGAATGTTGTTCGGAGTCCCGGATGAGATCATGGACGTCACGAGGGTTTCCGGAATGGTCCGGAAACGAAGATTGATATATAGGATGACCTCATTTGATTACCGGAAGGTTTTCGGAGTTACCGGGAATGTACCGGGAATGACGAATGGGTTCCGGGAGTTCACCGGGGGGGGGGGGGGACCCACCCCGGGGAAGCCCATAGGTGTTGGGGGTGCCGCACCAGCCCTTAGTGGGCTGGTGGGACAGCCCAAAGGAGGCCTATGCGCATTGGGAAGAAAATCAAAGAGGAAAGGAAAAAAAAGGAGGAGGTGGGAAAGGGAAGAAGGACTCCACCTTCCAAACCAAGTAGGACTCGGTTTGGGAGGGGAATCCTTCCCCCCTTGGCTCGGCCGACCCCTTGGGGGTTCTTGGACCCCAAGGCAAGGCTCCCCCTCCCTCTCCTATATATAGTGGGGTTTTAGGGCTGATTTGAGACAACTTTGCCACGGCAGCCCGACCACATATCTCCACGGTTTAACCTCTAGATCACGTTTCTGCGGAGCTCGGGCGGAGCCGTGCAGAGACGAGATCATCACCAACCTCCGGAGCGCCGTCACGCTGCCGGAGAACTCTTCTACCTCTCCGTCTCTCTTGCTAGATCAAGAAGGCCGAGATCATCGTCGAGCAGTACGTGTGCTGAACGCGGAGGTGCCATCCGTTCGGCACTAGATCGTGGGAATGATCATGGGATAGTTCGCGGGGCGGATCGAGGGACGTGAGGACGTTCCACTACATCAACCGCGTTCACTAACGCTTCTGCTGTACGGTCTACAAGGGTACGTAGATCACACATCACCTCTCATAGATGGACATCACCATGATAGGTCTTCGTGCGCGTAGGAAATTTTTTGTTTCCCATGCGACGTTCCCCAACACACTCTTGGATGCATTCTAACATGATATTAAATAATTTTGTTCCATCATGTGGTGTTTTTGCCTCGGAAAACAAAATCACTATTTTCTGCAATATCCAGTTATCACTAACGAAATGTCAAGTTATACACATATAGCTCACGAGTTAACTTGAAGTCCACATGTCGATGGTTAAAGAGACACGAGAGGTTAATATTGTATAGCCTCTCAAAGCTTTATCCTTTGTGCATAAAAAAGCATGATGGAATCAATTCTTATTGTTGTCCTGGACACCTCCTCAAATGTGGGATACCTTGGTGGGGGTCTTGTGTCACTGGATCAAGGGAGCAAAGTGTTGTAGCGGTAGCAACTTCTTCAGTTGACACATGCCCTTTGTTCTTGGACGCATGCCCTTTGTTCTTGGTTGCAACAACCCTTGATGAAGAGGACGACAAACAAACAACTGCTCCAATTGACAAGGGAAGTGACAGAGAAACAATAGCTTCAATGTGTGAGGGAGGCGGACGAGGGACAATGGTAGTCCCATTGCTGAGATGGCGGCAGCTCAACCGTCGACCCCACCATGGTTGCTCAACCAGTTTTAAATGGAAGTTATTATGAATCCTACAACAAAAGCAAAATATAAATGGAGGGATGGGGATACCAGCTTAAAAAGAGATCAACCATTCAATGGAAAAAACAACCACAACTGGATACTTCAAATACAAAAGGAAATCTGTACAACAGAGCTAGATTTCTGGTTTTTTTCTGGTGAAAAAGCATGTGCACTAATTTTAAAGATTAACATAATCTTCTGCACTTGCATTGTTTGAATGGACAATAATTATACGTACTCCATAAAAATGTCATAACAAAACCAGGAAAGACTATAAAGACAAAAGTGGAATTCACAGTACATTGATATTTATTCTTTGTGCAACAACTAAGGAGGTGTTTGTTTACATGGACTTTTTGGTGTAGGGACTAAAAAAATTCCCTTTTAGTCCCATTTAAACCAAACATGAGGGACTTTTAGGGACTAAAAGTGGACATTTGGGACTAAAGAAAGAAGTCCCTAAGGGAGAGTCTTTTTGGGACATTTTCCAACAGTGCCCCATCTTTTAGCATGTCATTTAATAACCTATAGTCCATGAGTAGGGGTAACATGGTCTTTTAGCATGTCATTTAATAACCTCTAGTCCATGTTTAGTCTATGGAACCAAACAAGTAGGGACTAGGGATTTTTTAGTTGGGACTAAAAAAAGTCCTACGCCTTTTTAAACAAACAGGGCCTAATAATAGCAAAGCTAGTTATGGATATACCTAATGACTTGAGTAAACTGAAATCACTAATTTAAAGCTGAGTATGGCTGCTTCCTTGATACATGAGAAGAATTCACTAATTTGAAGCTACAGAGTGATACACGAAATCCAACGACAACCAGGACAGTTTGACTTCAAACATAGTTAGTACGTGGAACACAACAACACGTACTCCCTCCATCCCGGTGCATAAGTCATCTTATGAAAACCAAATAATCAGTTCATTAACTTTCACCTCGTTTCTTGTTTTTAACATAAATAAAACAATCAACCAATAAAAGACATGAGACATGTATTGTTTTAATGACTTGAGACTACCTAACACAACATGCAATGATTAGTTCATTGTATGTAATGATATTAATTAGCAAATGAACATTAATTTCTCTCGTTTTCCTTTCCACCTTGGTCGCGGTGCATGACACGTCTCCATCGTATCTTCTTTTCCGAACTCTTTTGCCCTTGTTTTGGACTCTAATTTGCATGATTTGAATGGAACTAACCCGGACTAACATTGTTTTCAGCAGAATTGCCATGGTGTTGTTTTTGTGCAAAAATAAAAGTTCTCGGAATGTCGTGAAAATTTACGGAGAATTTTTCTGGAATAAATGAAAAATACCTGCGCAAAGATCCATCGGAGGAGGTGTGCCAGTGGGCCACAAGCCCACAGGTCGCGGCCACCCCACCTGGCCGCGCCATGGGGGCTTGTGGGGCCCACGTGGCACCACCGCCCCCAAACTCAGCTCTATATCTTCTGTTTCGCCCGGAAAAAAATCAGGGAGAAGGATTCATCGCGTTTTACGATACAGAGGTGCCGCCACCCCTGTTCTTCATCTGGAGGGCAGATCTGGAGTCCGTTTTGGGCTCTGGAGAGGGGAAATCGTCGCCATCATCATCATCAACCTTCCTCCATCGCATATTCCATGATGCTCTTCATCGTTCGTGAGTAATCTCATCGTAGGCTTGCTTGACGGTGATGAGTTGGATGAGATCTATCATGTAATCGAGTTAGTTTTGACGGGGATTGACCCCTAGTATCCACTATGTTCTGAGATTGATGTTGCTACTACTTTGCCATGCTTAATGCTTGTCACTAGGGCCCGAGTGCCATGATTTCAGATCTGAACCTATTATGTTGTCGCCAATATATGTGTGTTTTAGATCCTATCTTGCAAGTTGTAGTTACCTACTATGTGTTATCACCCGGCAACCCCGGAGTGACAATAGCCGGAACCACTCCCGGAGATGACCATAGTATGAGGAGTTCATGTATTCACCAAGTGTTAATGCCTTGGTCCGATTCTTTATTAAAAGGAGAACCTTAATATCCCGTAGTTTCCATTAGGACCCCATTGCCACGGGAGGGATGGACAATAGATGCCATGCAAGTTCTTTTCCCTAAGCACGTATGACTACATACGGAATACATGCCTACATTAGATTGACGAACGGGAGCTAGTTACTTATCTCTCCGTGTTATAACTGTTACATGATGAATCACATCTGGCATACTCATCCATCACCGATCCACTGCCTACGAGTCTTTTACTACTGGTCCTTGCTACCTTACTTTGTCGCTACTACTGTTGCTACTGCTGTTACTTGCTAATGCAGTCACTACTGTTGTTACTTGGTGCTGCTCTCAGTACTGTTGTTACTTGTTACTTTGCTGTTACCTGTTGCAAGACTTTTCTGGAGCCATAGCTGGGGAAGCATTATTCTCAAGAATAGTCCCCTGTCAACGTGCTATTTTCTGGCGCCATTGATACAACAGTTAGGAATAGTCTGCCGTCAACAGATCTTTTTCTCGCACCATTGCTATCATATCACTTATCTACTGATACTTTGCTTGCAGACACTAATCTTTCAGGTGTGGTTGAAACTAACAAACTCAGCTGCTAATACTTGAGAATATTCTTTCGCTTCCCCCTTGTGTCGAATCAATAAATGTGGGTTGAATACTCTAACCTCGAAAACTGTTGCGATCCCCTACATTTGTAGGTTATCAAGACTATTTTCTGGCGCCGTTGCCGGGGAAGCACATCTATATTCTCCGAGTCACTTGGGATTTACGTCTGCTGATCACTATGAAGAATCTGAGAGATCCAAGAACTAAAATCTTGCCTTCCACTACGAGGAGAGGTAAGGAACTGCCATCTAGCTCTGCACTTGATTCACCTTCAGTTATGAGTAAGTTTTTGACACCACCTCCTACTAGAAATCTTGATATGTCGCCCGTGCTTGATGATGCTACTTCTGCTGCCCATGATGCTTATGATGATGCTATGCTTGATACTATGCCTGATTATGCTATGCTTGATACTATGCCTGATGATGCTATGCCTGATACTGCTTTGCCACTAGGTGCATTCCTTGATGCACAAATTGCTAGAGTTGCTGCTAGATGTGATGATACTTCTGAAACTGCTGATACTATTGAAGTAGAACCTGCTACTATGCATGAATTGCCTGTTATGCCTGATACGTGATATGTTATGGAGGGAGAGATAGCTGAGGATTTTCTTGCGTGTAAGGATAGCTATGATGTTGAGAAATTACTGCACAAGTGGAAAGAAAAATCTCTGGACGCTAGGATGAAATACGACCAGAAGTTTGCCACTTCGTCTATCTTTGTGACCGGTAAGGATTATGAATTCTCCGTCGACCCTCAGTTAATCACTCTAGTCAAATCTGATCCTTTTCACGGTTATGAGTCTGAAACGCTTGTAGCCCATCTTACCAAACTGCACGATATAGCCACCCTATTCACTAGTGAGGAAAAGATCCGCCACTACTACATGCTCAAGCTGTTTCCTTTCTCACTAAAGGATGATGCTAAGACCTGGTTCACTTCTCTTGCTCCTGGTTGTTTGCGTAGCCCCGAGGATATGGTCTACTACTTCTCTGAAAAATATTTCCCTACCCATAAGAAGCAAGCTGCCTTGCAGGAAATATGCAACTTTGCTCAAGCTGAAGAAGAGAGTCTCCCACAAGCTTGGGGGAGGCTCATCCAGCTACTGAATGCTTTTCCTGATCACCCTCTTGAGAAGAATGAAATACTTGATATCTTCTATAATGGACTTACCGATGCTTCCAAAGACCACCTACATAGTTGTGCCGGTTGTGTTTTTAGGGAACGAACTGTAGAACAAGCTGAGATTCTATTGAATAACATCTTGTGCAATGAGAATGCTTGGACTATTCCCGAACCTAGAGGCGGTAGAATGACCGAGGAACTTCTGTATCTTGAGGGTCATTCGAAGAGAATTGAACAAGATTCTCAAGGAGTTAGCACTGATGCACCTAGTCATCCTAGAAAGAAGAAGAAATATGATAGGAACCTGCACGATAGCAACCCTGTTGCTGCTACCCCTGAGAGTCCAAACGATGTCTCTGTCTTTGATGCTGAAACACAATCTGGTGATGAACATGAGCCTAATGATAATATCAATAGTGATGTTCATGAAGATGCTCAACCTAGCAATGATAAGGATGTGGAGATTGAACCTGTTGATCTTGATAACC
Source organism: Hordeum vulgare subsp. vulgare (assembly GCF_904849725.1). Classification (NCBI taxonomy): domain Eukaryota; kingdom Viridiplantae; phylum Streptophyta; class Magnoliopsida; order Poales; family Poaceae; genus Hordeum; species Hordeum vulgare. The sequence continues at coordinate 88,802,799 of NC_058520.1, forward strand.
CACAACCTAAGAATAGAAGATACGATAAGAATGACTTTGCTGCTAGGAAGCATGGTAAAGAAAGGGAACCATGGGTTCAGAAACCCATGCCCTTTCCTCCCAAACCATCCAAGAAAAAGGATGATGAGGATTTTGAGCGATTCGTTGAGATGATCAGACTTGTCTTTCTGCAAATGCGTTTGACAGATATGCTCAAGATGTCTCCGTATGCTAAGTACATGAAAGATATTGTGACTAATAAGAGGAAGATACCTGAGGTTGAGATTTCCACCATGCTTGCTAATTATACCTTCAAGGGTGGAACTCCTAAGAAACTAGGTGATCCCGGTGTGCCCACTATACCTGGCTCCATTAAAGGTAACTACGTTAGAACTGCTTTATGCGACCTTGGAGCCGGTGTTAGTGTTATGCCTATCTCTCTCTTTATCATAGACTTGAACTGTATAAGTTAACACCCACTGAAATCTCTCTGCAAATGGCCGACAAATCAACTGCTTTCCCTATCGGCATTTGCGAGGATGTGCCTGTTGTGGTTGCTAACGTCACAATCTTAAGAGACTTTGTTATCTTGGATATTCCCGAGGACGATGCCATGGCGGTCATCCTCGGAAGACCCTTTTTAAACGCTGCAGGGGCTGTTATAGATTGCAACAAAGGCAATGTCACTTTCCATGTCAACGGTAATGAGCATACGGTGCACTTTCCGAAGAAACAATATCGAGTACACTGCATCAATGCTATCGAAAAAACTTCATCGATTCTTATTGGGAGCTTTGAATGCCCTATTCCTCGTGTCAAGATGAAGTATGATTTGCTTGTTGGGGAGATTCACATCCCCATTGAGGTGACCTAGTGACTATTCGAAAATTCTCCGTTCTCTTTTGCGATTCGAGAAGTTTTGTCGAGGGGATTTGATCAACCCCATCGACGGATTTCTTTCGATGACCATGAGATGGATGAATCAAGGAGTCACAAACCTTTGTTCCAAGATTTCACTTTAGGTTGCTTAGAATAAAAATGATAGATTTAGTTTAGTTTTCCCTGTTTTCTGTTTTAGCGTCCGGTAGAAAAGTACCCCGAAAATAAAATTTCTCCGAACGTCCTGAAATCAAGTATGATTTTTTGTGGATTTTTTGAAAAATACTGAGACGAAGAGCATGTCTGAGGGCTATACCAGTGGGCCACAAGCCCTTGGGGCGCGGGCACCCCCTGGCCGCGCCACCCAGGCTTGTGGGGCCCACAGGCACCCCCTCCACTCATTCTTGCTCTCATCTGGTTCTCCTACCTCCAGAAAAAATCGTTTCGCAGCTCAAACCCGTGTTCTTGCTCCTCTTGCTGGGATTTTTGATCTCTTTGCTCAAATCACCATTCTCCGAACTGTTTCGGGGGAAATTACTCCTTGGTAAGTGACTCCATTGGTCCAATTAGTTTTTGCTCTAGTGCCTTATACTTCGCGTATTTTTGCTGCCTTGGTGACCATGTTCTTGAGCTTTGCATGTTGATTCTAGCTTGTCCCAAGTAGTTTTGATGCGTAATATGGCCTCTAGGCACTTGTGGGAGTAGTCGCTACTAGTTTAGTTGAGTCTTGTTCACTTTTCCTTTGGGTCACTGAAAATTTCAGAAAAGTAAGATGTTCCGGAGAAACTTTCATGGTGGTTCCTCAAGCAAGAGAGGTCCCCGTCTTGCGATTCGGGAGCCTGATCCTTACCAACCTAGGGACGCGCAGGTACAACTATGTGAATGGCCTTCTGATGAATTTATGATTGAGGCAGGTTTCAAAGATGAGTTTGATGCACTTGTTCACAACGTCGGACTCGAAGAATTCATCTCCGATAAATGTGAACAATATGTTGCTCTAACTGCCTCTTTTGTTCGTAGATTCAAATTTTCAGCTGGCCGTGAGACATCGGTACTGTTTGATCTCTATGATAAATCATATACCATGGATTTAGAGGATTTCAATAGAATTTGCAAAATACCTATTTGGGGTAGCCTCAGTGATCCTCCTAAATCTACGGTTAGAGATTTTTTTCTCTGGTATTACTGTTGGAGAAACTAGAGATATTACGCGAGCTACCATAGGGAGCATTCATTTTCCTGCCTTGCATTACTTTGCCCTCTTCATAGGCACATGCATTAATGGCAAGATTGAGCATTGTCACCTCTGCGCATCCGACCTTAGTATCCTTAAGAGCGCAGTAACGGGTGATAAACGTTTCAATATAGGAGCTATAATAGCAAGGAGGCTGAATAAGAATGCTAATGAAGGAGATTCCTTTGGTGGGATCTATGCCACTCGCATAGCAAATTTTCTTGGAGTACCCATCCACGAAGGAGATCCCCCGCTCCATACAGCTTTCCTTGACCGCGTCGCTTTGACACGCTACCAGTTCCTTGAGAGGGATGATGAATCCCTCCTATACCGTTTGATATTTAACCGGCAGCGTGTTTTCCATATTACCCTTCCTGCTCCTGCCTTCTTTGACTTTCAGGTAAAACGAAGATATTACATAACCAGAGGAGAGGCACAGGAGTATGAGAGGGAGGCAAAGGCTGCTCGTCTCCGTGAGGCAACTATTCAGGCAGTGGCTGCAGTGCTCCCGTATAACCCCCATTATAATTTTGGATTTTGCCAGGACCATCCTTGGGAGTAGACCAACTTAGGCAAAAAGCCTAAGCTTGGGGGACTACGTGTTTTTCACCGACTTTACATTCTTGCTTATGCTTTCACTGTGTTAGCCGATGTTCACACTTTGTCACTGTATCATCCATGCTAGTTTATTTTCTTTTTCTCGTTTTCTTTTCGTGTGTGTGTCTAGTTTGAGAAAAAACCAAAAATATTTTCTTGTTTTGCTTGTTGGGAGTTTTCCCGTGTAATAGTTTTCTTTTTCTTTGGGTCAAGGTAGAAGATCATGGTTACAATGTTTAGTGGCTCTTGCATGCATACCTATTTAGCTTTCAAAGAGCCATATTACTTTGTCTTCTCCTTTGTGTTTGCCTGTAGATTCCAGCTTTAGTCCAATGCACGAGCACGCTTATTATTGTTCATGTCGTTCGGTCGTGCAAGTGAAAGGCAATAATGACGATATATGATGAAGTGACTGAGCCTGGAAAAGCTGGTATGAACTCGATCTATTTTGTTTTTGTAAATATGACTAGCTCATCGTGCCTGATTCAGCTTTGTTGTGAGAGAAACATGTTTGCAATGACAACTTAGAGATCATAGTTGCTTATGCCATGCTTACTTAGCTAGGAGCTTATAATGGTTTGTCTTGGTTGCCAACATGAATGTTGAGATGACTATGATGTAGTATGATAGGATGGTATCCTCCTTTGAAAGTTTCAAGTGGCTTGACTTGTCACACTTTCACACATGTAGTTGAAACAAAATCAACATAGCCTATATGATGTTCATGTTCATGGTGATTTGTGTCCTACTCATGCTTGCACTCAATGTTAGTTAATCTCAATGCATTTTGATGACTGTTGTCGCTCTCTAGTTGGTCGCTTCCCAGTCTTTTGCTAGCCTTCACTTGTACGAAGCGGGAATACTGCTTGTGCATCCACCTCCATAAACCCAAAGTTGTGCCATATGAGTCCACCATACCTACCTATGTGCGGTATCTACCTGCCGTTCCAAGTAAATTTGCATGTGCCATTCTCTAAATCTTCAAGAAATAATCTGTTTTGCATGCCCGAACCGCTCATGTGGTGACAGGGGGCTATTGGTATCTTCCATGCTAGGCGTGTTATCCTCGATATGTGTTTATTCACTATCATTCAGGAGAAAGGGGCCAGTAATTGGAATTCCCAGTTCCATGCTCAAATCGAAAAGATAATTTTAAACAAAACTCCCCTAGGATTGATGTTCGTATGGACGGTACCCGAGGATCCGGCTAGTCGTGGAGTGTTATTGATTGGTGGTGGAGGAGTCAAAACTTTACTTTTCTGTTTGGGAACCGCCTATAGCATGTGTAGCATGGAAGATGTTGAGAATTCTTAGTCATTGCATTGACAATGAAAGCATGCCACCCAAAATTATTATCTCTGTTTTCAAAGCTTGAGCTCTGGCACCTCTCCAAATCAATGCTTCCCTCTGCCAAGGGCATGTCTATTTATGTTCCTGTTGAGTCATCCTCCTCTTACAAAAGCACCAATTAGAGAGCACCTTTGTCATTTTTATGCTTTGCTTTTAACTGTGTTGAGTATGACTGTGACTGGATCTTCATTGCCTTGAATTACAATTTTTAGTCAGCCTTTGGTCTTTGAAGGTGCTCTGCATTTATGCTTTGCGGTCTCAGAAAGAGCTAGCGAGATACCATCTATTCGTACTGCTTCATGTTGTTTTGATTGAAGTGTTAACGTTTGAGACTTATTATTATTTGCTCGCTAGTTGATTATGCCATTGATATGAGTTTACCGTGAGACCTAGATGTCATTTGCTTATGTGGTTTGCTTGTGATCTTGCTCAAACTCTGGATATGAGTTAGACATAGTTGCAACAACAAGATCAAACATAGTTCGTCAAAGTTTTTCTTTTGTCTCTTTCAGTTTGTCAACTGAATATCTTGAGGACAAGTAAGGCTTTAAGCTTGGGGGAGTTGATACGTCCCCGCCGTATCTACTTTTTCGAACTCTTTTGCCCTTGTTTTGGACTCTAATTTGCATGATTTGAATGGAACTAACCCAGACTAACGTTGTTTTTAGCAGAATCGCCATGGTGTTGTTTTTGTGCAGAAATAAAAGTTCTCGAAATGTCCTGCAAATTTACGGAGAATTTTTCTGGAATAAATGAAAAATACCTGCGCAAAGATCCATCGGAGGAGGTGTGCCAGTGGGCTACAAGCCCACAGGCCGCAACCATCCCACTGGCCGCGCCGTGAGGGCTTGTGGGGCCCATGTGGCACCACCGCCCCCAAACTCAGCTCTATATCTTCCGTTTCGCCCGGAAAAAATCAAGGAGAAGGATTCATCGCGTTTTACGATACGGAGGCCCCGCCACCCCGTGTTCTTCATCTGGAGGGAAGATCTGGAGTCCGTTTTGGGCTCCGGAGAGGGGAAATCATCGCCATCGTCATCATCAACCTTCCTCCATCGCCAATTCCATGATGCTCTTCATTGTTCGTCATCATCAACTATGTTCTGAGATTGATGTTGCTACTACTTTGCCATGCTTAATGCTTGTCACTAGGGCCCGAGTGCCATGATTTCAGATCTGAACCTATTATGTTGTCGCCAATATATGTGTGTTTTAGATCCTATCTTGCAAGTTGTAGTCACCTACTATGTGTTATGACCCGCCAACCCCGAAGTGACAATAGTCGGAACCACTCCCGGAGATGATCATAGTATGAGGAGTTCATGTATTCACCAAGTGTTAATGTGTTGGTCCGGTTCTTTATTAAATGGAGAACCTTAATATCCCGTAGTTTCCATTAGGACCCCGCTGCCACGGGAGGGATGGACAATAGATGTCATGCAAGTTCTTTTCCCTAAGCACGTATGACTACATACGGAATACATGCCTGCATTAGATTGACGAGCGGGAGCTAGTTACTTATCTCTCCGTGTTATAGCTGTTACATGGTGAATCACATCCGGCATGCTCATCCATCACCGATCCACTGCCTACGAGTCTTTTACTATTGGTCCTTGCTATGTTACTTTGTCGCTACTACTGTTGCTACTGCTGTTACTTGCTACTGCTGTCACTACTGCTGTTACTTGCTGCTGCTGTCACTACTGCTGTTACTTGTTACTTTGTTGTTACCTGTTGCAAGACTTTTCTGGAGCCGTAGCCGGGGAAGCATTATTCTCAAGAATAGTCCCCCGCCAACGTGCTATTTTCTGGCGCCATTGATACAACAGTTAAGAATAGCGTGCCGTCAACAGATCTTTTTCTGGCACCGTTGCTATCATACCACTTTGCTACTGATACTTTGCTTGCAGACACTAATCTTCCAGGTGTGGTTGAAACTAACAAACTCATCTGCTAATACTTGAGAATATTCTTTCGCTTCCCCTTATGTCGAATCAATAAATTTGGGTTGAATAATCTACCCTCGAAAACTGTTGCGATCCCCTACACTTGTGGGTTATCAGTGCACAACGTAAGATGACTTATAAACCGAAACGGAGGAAGTACAAGAGAGCAAGATTAAGAGCACAACAACATGAACAGTTAAGGAAACCAGATCCAGATCCCCGTTCTTTGATTTTACTTCAGCGGCGCCCCTTGAGGCCATGACAATCACAAGTTCACGAAGTGATTCATATGGCACATAATAAATTAGGAGAAGAGAAGGGGAGGGGACCTGGCGGTGGTGAGGAGGTGGGCGACGCCTCGAAGTGGAACTTGCGAAGGCAGCCTCGACGCGGGTAGGGAGGGCCTTGACAGCGGGGAGCGGGCCGTCTTGGGCGAAGAAAGAGCTTCAAATGGGCGAAGGAGCCGCCACCGTGAAAACTTCCCCATCGTGGATGAATAGGCCGATTTTTTTGTTCGAGAGGTTGGTTATGCGGGATATACGGCAAGCCCGTTGGACTCAACGGCGTGACTGCTTAGGTGTTGGGAACGTCGCATGGGAAACAAAAATTTTCCTACGCGCACGAAGACCTATCATGGTGATGTCCATCTACGAGAGGGGATGAGTGATCTACGTACCCTTGTAGATCGCACAGCAGAAGCGTTAGAGAACGCGGTTGATGTAGTGGAACGTCCTCACGTCCCTCGATCCGCCCCGCGAACAATCCCGCGATCAGTCCCACGATCTAGTACCGAACGGACGGCACCTCCGCGTTCAGCACACGTACAGCTCGACGATGATCTCGGCCTTCTTGATCCAGCAAGAGAGACGGAGAGGTAGAAGAGTTCTCCGGCAGCGTGACGGCGCTCCGGAGGTTGGTGATGATCTTGTCTCAGCAGGGCTCCGCCCGAGCTCCGCAGAAACACGATCTAGAGGAAAAACTATGGAGGTATGTGGTCGGGCAGCCGTGAGAAAGTCGTCTCAAATCTGCCCTAAAAGCCTCATATATATAGGAGGAGGGAGGGGGACCTTGCCTTGGGGTCCAAGGGATCCCCAAGGGGTCGGCCGAGCCAGGGGGGAGGACTCTCCCCCCCCAAACCGAGTCCTACTTGGTTTGGTGGGAGGGAGTCCTTCCCCCTTCCCACTTCTTCCTTTTTTTTTTCTTTCCTTTGATTTTTTTCTCTCTTGGCGCATAGGGGATTGGTGGGCTGTCCCACCAGCCCACTAAGGGCTGGTGTGACCCCCAAATGCCTATGGGCTTCCCCGGAGTGGGTTGCCCCCCTCCGGTGAACTCCCGGAACCCATTCGTCATTCCCGGTACATTCCCGGTAACTCCGAAAAACCTTCCGGTAATCAAATGAGGTCATCCTATATATCAATATTCGTTTCCGGACTATTCCGGAAACCCTCGTGATGTCCGTGATCTCATCCGGGACTCCGAACAACATTCGGTAACCAACCATATAACTCAAATACGCATAAAACAACGTCGAACCTTAAGTGTGCAGACCCTGCGGGTTCGAGAACTATGTAGACATGACCCGAGAAACTCCTCGGTCAATATCCAATAGCGGGACCTGGATGCCCATATTGGATCCTACATATTCTACGAAGATCTTATCGTTTGAACCTCAGTGCCAAGGATTCGTATAATCCCGTATGTCATTCCCTTTGTCCTTCGGTATGTTACTTGCCCAAGATTCGATCGTCAGTATCCGTATACCTATTTCAATCTCGTTTACCGGCAAGTCTCTTTACTCGTTCCGTAATACAAGATCCCGCAACTTACACTAAGTTACATTGCTTGCAAGGCTTGTGTGTGATGTTGTATTACCGAGTGGGCCCCGAGATACCTCTCCGTCACACGGAGTGACAAATCCCAGTCTTGATCCATACTAACTCAACTAACACCTTCGGAGATACCTGTAGAGCATCTTTATAGTCACCCAGTTACGTTGCGACGTTTGATACACACAAAGCATTCCTCCGGTGTCAGTGAGTTATATGATCTCATGGTCATAGGAATAAATACTTGACACGCAGAAAACAGTAGCAACAAAATGACACGATCAACATGCTACGTCTATTAGTTTGGGTCTAGTCCATCACGTGATTCTCCCAATGACGTGATCCAGTTATCAAGCAACAACACCTTGTTCATAATCAGAAGACACAGACTATCATCGATCAACTAGCTAGCCAACTAGAGGCATGCTAGGGACGGTGTTTTGTCTATGTATCCACACATGTAAATGAGTCTTCATTCAATACAATTATAGCATGGATAATAAACTATTATCTTGATACAGGAATTATAATAATAACTATACATTTATTATTGCCTCTAGGGCATAATTCCAACAGTCTCCCACTTGCACTAGAGTCAATAATCTAGCCCTCACATCACCATGTGAATTACATTTGTAATAAATCTAACACCCATACAGTTCTGGTGTCGATCATGTTTTGGCCGTGGAAGAGGCTTAGTCAGCGGGTCTGCTACATTCAGATCCGTGTGCACTTTGCATATATTTACGTCCTCCTCCTCGACGTAGTCGCGGATGAGGTTGAAGCGTCGTTTGATGTGTCTGGTCTTCTTGTGAAACCTTGGTTCCTTTGCTAAGGCAATGGCACCAGTGTTGTCACAGAACAAGGTTATTGGATCCAGTGCACTTGGCACCACTCCAAGATCCGTCATGAACTGCTTCATCCAGACACCCTCCTTAGCTGCCTCCGAGGCAGCCATGTACTCCGCTTCACATGTAGAATCTTCTACGACGCTTTGCTTGGAACTGCACCAGCTTACTGCACCCCCATTAAGAATAAATACGTATCCGGTTTGCGACTTAGAGTCGTCCGGATCTGTGTCAAAGCTTGCATCGACGTAACCTTTTACGACAAGCTCTTCGTCACCTCCATACACGAGAAACATCTCCTTAGTCCTTTTCAGGTACTTCAGGATATTCTTGACCGCCGTCCAGTGATCCACTCCTGGATTACTCTGGAACCTACCTGCCATACTTACGGCCAGGCTAACATCCGGTCTAGTGCACAACATTGCATACATGATAGAGCCTATGGCTGAAGCATAGGGGACGGAGCGCATATGCTCTCTATCTTCATCAGTTGCTGGGCACTGAGTCTTACTCAATCTCATACCTTGTAACACTGGCAAGAACCCTTTCTTGGACTGTTCCATTTTGAACCTCTTCAAAACTTTATCAAGGTATGTGCTTTGTGAAAGTCCTATCAGGCGTTTTGATCTATCCCTATAGATCTTAATGCCTAGAATGTAAGCAGCTTCTCCTAGGTCCTTCATAGAGAAACTTTTATTCAAGTAACCTTTTATGCTCTCCAAAAGCTCTACGTTGTTTCCAATCAGTAATATGTCATCCACATATAATATTAGAAACGCCACAGAGCTCCCACTCACTTTCTTGTAAATACAAGATTCTCCAACCACTTGTATAAACCCAAATGCTTTGATCACCTCATCAAAGCGTTTGTTCCAACTCCGAGATGCTTGCACCAGTCCATAAATGGATCGCTGGAGCTTGCACACCTTGTCAGCATTTTTAGGATCGACAAAACCTTCGGGTTGCATCATATACAACTCTTCCTTGAGGAAACCGTTAAGGAACGCCGTTTTGACATCCATCTGCCAGATTTCATAATCGAAAAATGCAGCTATTGCTAACATGATTCTGACGGACTTCAGCATCGCTACGGGAGAGAAAGTCTCATCATAGTCAATTCCTGGAACTTGTGAAAAACCCTTTGCCACAAGTCGAGCTTTATAAACGGTCACATTACCGTCAGCGTCTGTCTTCTTCTTAAAGATCCATTTGTTCTGAATAGCCTTGCGGCCCTCTGGCAGCATCTCCAAAGTCCACACTTTGTTCTCATACATGGATCCTATCTCGGACTTCATGGCTTGTAGCCATTTGTTGGAATCTGGGCCCACCATTGCTTCTTCATAATTTGCAGGTTCATTGTTGTCTAACAACATGATTGATAAGACGGGATTGCCGTACCACTCTGGAGCAGCGCGTGATCTCGTCGACCTGCGTGGTTCAACAGAAACTTGAACTGGAGTTTCATGATCATCATCATTAACTTCCTCCTCAACCGGCGTCGCAATGACAGAGGTTTCCCCTTGCCCTGCGCCACCATCCAGAGGGATGAGAGGTTCGACAACCTCGTCAAGTTCTATCTTCCTCCCACTCAATTCTCTCGAGAGAAACTCCTTCTCGAGAAAAGTTCCGTTCTTAGCAACAAACACTTTGCCCTCGGATTTGAGATAGAAGGTGTACCCAACTGTCTCTTTTGGGTAACCTATGAAGACGCACTTTTTCGCTTTGGGTTCCAGCTTTTCAGGCTGAAGCTTTTTGACATAAGCATCACATCCCCAAACTTTAAGAAACGACAACTTTGGCCTTTTGCCATACCACAGTTCGTATGGTGTCGTCTCAACGGATTTCGATGGTGCCCTATTTAAAGTGAATGCAGCTGTTTCTAATGCATAACCCCAAAACGATAACGGCAAATCAGTAAGAGACATCATAGATCGCACCATTTCTAATAAAGTACGATTACGACGTTCGGACACACCATTACGCTGTGGTGTTCCAGGCGGTGTTAACTGCGAAACAATTCCACATTGTCTTAAGTGAGTACCAAACTCGAAACTCAGATATTCACCCCCACGATCAGACCGTAGGAACTTGATCTTCTTGTTACGATGATTTTCCACTTCACTCTGAAATTGCTTGAACTTTTCAAATGTTTCAGACTTGTGCTTCATCAAGTAGACATAACCATATCTACTTAGATCGTCAGTGAAGGTGAGAAAATAACGATATCCGCCGCGTGCCTCCACGCTCATTGGACCACACACATCGGTATGTATGATTTCCAACAAGTCACTTGCACGCTCCATTGTTCCGGAGAACGGAGTCTTAGTCATCTTGCCCATGAGGCATGGTTCGCACGTGTCAAGTGAATCAAAGTCAAGTGACTCCAAAAGTCCATCAGCATGGAGTTTCTTCATGCGCTTTACACCAATATGACCCAAGCGGCAATGCCACAAAAATATGGCGCTATCATTGTTTACTCTAACTCTTTTGGTCTCAATGTTATGTATATGCGTATCTCTATCAAGATTCAATATGAACAATCCTCTCACATTCGGTGCATGACCATAAAAGATGTTACTCATAGAAATAGAACAACCATTATTCTCAGACTTAAAAGAGTAACCGTCTCGCAATAAACAAGATCCAGATATAATGTTCATGCTCAACGCAGGCACTAAATAACAATGATTTAAGTTCATCACTAATCCCGATGGTAGTTGAAGTGACACTGTGCCGACGGCGATTGCATCAACCTTGGAACCGTTTCCTACGCGCATCGTCACTTCGTCTTTCGCCAGCCTTCGTCTATTCCGCAGTTCCTGCTTCGAGTTGCAAATGTGAGCAACAGAACCGGTATCGAATACCCAGGCACTACTACGAGAGCCGGTTAAGTACACATCAATAACATGTATATCAAATATACCTGATTTTTCTTTGCCCGCCTTCTTATCTGCCAGATACTTGGGGCAATTGCGCTTCCAGTGACCCATACCCTTGCAATAGAAGCACTCTGTTTCAGGCTTAGGTCCAGCCTTGGGTTTCTTCGGCGGATTGGCAACAGGCTTGCCGCTCTTCTTCGAATTGCCCTTCTTGCCTTTGCCGTTTCTCTTGAAACTAGTGGTCTTGCTCACCATCAACACTTGATGCTCTTTACGGAGTTCAGACTCTGCGACTTTCAGCATCGCAAACAACTCGCCGGGAGACTTGTTCATCCCTTGCATGTTGTAGTTCAACACAAAGCCTTTATAGCTTGGCGGCAGTGATTGAAGGATTCTGTCAGTGATAGCTTCTTGCGGGAGTTCAATCCCCAGTTCAGCTAGACGGTTTGAGTACCCAGACATTTTGAGCACATGTTCACTGACAGACGAGTTTTCCTCCATCTTGCAAGCATAGAATTTATCGGAGGTCTCATACCTCTCGATCCGGGCGTTCTTCTGAAAGATAAACTTCAACTCCTGGAACATCTCAAATGCTCCATGACGCTCAAAGCGACGTTGAAGTCCCGGTTCTAGGCCATACAAGACTGCACATTGAACTATTGAGTAGTCCTCCTTACGTGCTAACCAAGCGTTCTTAACATCCTGATCAGCCGTAGCGGGTGGTTCATCTCCTAGCGCAGCATTAAGGACATAATCCTTCTTTCCAACTTGTAAGATTAGCTTAAGATTACGAGCCCAGTCTACAAAGTTGCTTCCATCATCTTTCAACTTAGCTTTCTCTAGGAACGTATTAAAATTCAGGATGACACTTGCGTGAGCCATGATCTACAACACAAATACATTCAAAGTGGACTTAGACTATGTTCAAGATAATTAGAGTTCAACTTAATCAAATTATATGCTAAACTCCCACTCAAAAAGTACATCTCTCTTAGTCATTTGAGTGGTTCATGATCCACTTACACTATCCCAAGTCCGATCATCACGTGAGTCGAGAGTAGTTTCAGTGGTAAGCATCCCTATGCTAATCATATCAGCTATATGATTCATGATCGACCTTTCGGTCTCATGTGTTCCGAGGCCATGTCTGTACATGCTAGGCTCGTCAAGCTTAACCCGAGTGTTCCGCGTGCGCAACTGTTTTGCACCCGTTGTATGTGAACGTTGAGTCTATCACACCCAATCATCACGTGGTGTCTCGAAACGACGAACTGTAGCAACGGTGCACAGTCGGGGAGAACACAATTTCGTCTTGAAATTTTAGTGAGAGATCACCTTATGATGCTACCGTCGTTCTAAGCAAAATAAGGTGCATAAAAGGATTAACATCACATGCAATTCATAAGTGACATGATATGGCCATCATCACGTGCTTCTTGATCTCCATCACCAAAGCACCGGCACGATCTTCTTGTCACCGGCGCCACACCATGATCATCCATCAACGTGTTGCCATCGGGGTTGTCGTGCTACTTATGCTATTACTACAAAAGCTACATCCTAGCAAAATAGTAAACGCATCTGCAAGCACATATGTTAGTATAAAGACAACCCTATGGCTCCTGCCGGTTGCCGTACCATCGACGTGCAAGTCGATATTTCTATTACAACATGATCATCTCATACATCCAATATATCACATCACATCATTGGCCATATCACATCACAATCATACCCTGCAAAAACAAGTTAGACGTCCTCTAATTTTGTTGTTGCATGTTTTACGTGGTGACCAAGGGTATCTAGTAGGATCGCATCTTACTTACGCGAACACCACAACGGAGATATATGAGTTGCTATTTAACCTCATCCAAGGACCTCCTCGGTCAAATCCGATTCAACTAAAGTTGGAGAAACCGTCACTTGCCAGTCATCTTTGAGCAAAGGGGGTTACTCGTAACGATGAAACCAGTCTCTCGTAAGCGTACGAGTAATGTCGGTCCAAGCCGCTTCGATCCAACAATACCGCGGAATCAAGAAAAGACTAAGGAGGGCAGAAAAACGCACATCACCGCCCACAAAACCTTTTGTGTTCTACTCGAGAAGACATCTACGCATGAACCTAGCTCATGATGCCACTGTTGGGAACGTCGCATGGGAAACAAAAATTTTCCTACGCGCACGAAGACCTATCATGGTGATGTCCATCTACGAGAGGGGATGAGTGATCTACGTACCCTTGTAGATCGCACAGCAGAAGCGTTAGAGAACGCGGTTGATGTAGTGGAACGTCCTCACGTCCCTCGATCCGCCCCGCGAACAATCCCGCGATCAGTCCCACGATCTAGTACCGAACGGACGGCACCTCCGCGTTCAGCACACGTACAGCTCGACGATGATCTCGGCCTTCTTGATCCAGCAAGAGAGACGGAGAGGTAGAAGAGTTCTCCGGCAGCGTGACGGCGCTCCGGAGGTTGGTGATGATCTTGTCTCAGCAGGGCTCCGCCCGAGCTCCGCAGAAACACGATCTAGAGGAAAAACTATGGAGGTATGTGGTCGGGCAGCCGTGAGAAAGTCGTCTCAAATCTGCCCTAAAAGCCTCATATATATAGGAGGAGGGAGGGGGACCTTGCCTTGGGGTCCAAGGGATCCCCAAGGGGTCGGCCGAGCCAGGGGGGAGGACTCTCCCCCCCCAAACCGAGTCCTACTTGGTTTGGTGGGAGGGAGTCCTTCCCCCTTCCCACTTCTTCCTTTTTTTTTTCTTTCCTTTGATTTTTTTCTCTCTTGGCGCATAGGGGATTGGTGGGCTGTCCCACCAGCCCACTAAGGGCTGGTGTGACCCCCAAATGCCTATGGGCTTCCCCGGAGTGGGTTGCCCCCCTCCGGTGAACTCCCGGAACCCATTCGTCATTCCCGGTACATTCCCGGTAACTCCGAAAAACCTTCCGGTAATCAAATGAGGTCATCCTATATATCAATATTCGTTTCCGGACTATTCCGGAAACCCTCGTGATGTCCGTGATCTCATCCGGGACTCCGAACAACATTCGGTAACCAACCATATAACTCAAATACGCATAAAACAACGTCGAACCTTAAGTGTGCAGACCCTGCGGGTTCGAGAACTATGTAGACATGACCCGAGAAACTCCTCGGTCAATATCCAATAGCGGGACCTGGATGCCCATATTGGATCCTACATATTCTACGAAGATCTTATCGTTTGAACCTCAGTGCCAAGGATTCGTATAATCCCGTATGTCATTCCCTTTGTCCTTCGGTATGTTACTTGCCCGAGATTCGATCGTCAGTATCCGTATACCTATTTCAATCTCGTTTACCGGCAAGTCTCTTTACTCGTTCCGTAATACAAGATCCCGCAACTTACACTAAGTTACATTGCTTGCAAGGCTTGTGTGTGATGTTGTATTACCGAGTGGGCCCCGAGATACCTCTCCGTCACACGGAGTGACAAATCCCAGTCTTGATCCATACTAACTCACCTAACACCTTCGGAGATACCTGTAGAGCATCTTTATAGTCACCCAGTTACGTTGCGACGTTTGATACACATAAAGCATTCCTCCGGTGTCAGTGAGTTATATGATCTCATGATCATAGGAATAAATACTTGACACGCAGAAAACAGTAGCAACAAAATGACACGATCAACATGCTACGTCTATTAGTTTGGGTCTAGTCCATCACGTGATTCTCCCAATGACATGATCCAGTTATCAAGCAACAACACCTTGTTCATAATCAGAAGACACTGACTATCATCGATCAACTAGCTAGCCAACTAGAGGTATGCTAGGGACGGTGTTTTGTCTATGTATCCACACATGTAAATGAGTCTTCATTCAATACAATTATAGCATGGATAATAAACTATTATCTTGATACAGGAATTATAATAATAACTATACATTTATTATTGCCTCTAGGGCATAATTCCAACATTAGGCCCTTACACACGAAGCGGTGAGTCCAACGACGACTTGCGACTATTTTTATGACATTTTCTATTTGGCGCTAGAGGCGCTAGTTAACATGTATTTTTGTTAACTAACGTGTGTGGTGTTCGTAAATGAGCCGGCCCATCTAGACGCTCGTTGACGATTTTTTTAGAAAAATCAATGAACATTTTTAAATATGAGTGAGCTTTTTCAAAATTTCAACGAATATTTTTTAAGTTTGATGAACTTTTCTGTGAAAATCAGTGAACCTTTTCTGAAATATTAAAATTCTATGCACTTTTTTGAATATCGATGAACTTTTTTTTAAATTTGATGAACATATTTCTGAAAATAGATGAACTTTAATCAAAATTGATGAACTATTTTAAAGATTTATGATTTTTTTCAGTTCAATTAATGTTTTTTTTAAAATACATGAACTTTTTTTGAATTTCTATGAACTTTTTTTCAGATTTAATGAACTTTTTAAAAAAGTTAATGAACTTTTTTCGAAATTGGATGTTTTTTTCCAATTTCAATGTTTTTTTTCAAATTGATGAACTTTTTTCAAAATTGATGAACCTTTTTAAAAGATATTTTTTTTTCAAATGGATGAACCTTTTTCTATAAAGCTCTAAACATTTTTTGATTTCATATTTTTATTTTCGTGACAAATAGAAAATCTGGGCAATTTTCCCTACTGGATCAACAGAAAAAATATATCAAAAAAAAACTAGACAACATGATAGTGGGCCGGCCCATGCGAGCGACGCTACAAGCGCCGAATCTTTAACACACGTATGCAGCACTGCATAGGAGCTCCCTATTTTTATGGTGCGACGTGGTGGCCAGGCGGGATGTCCCACGCCGCTTACACCCTTACTCTGGTGGCATAATAGCACCCAATTGCTTGTTGCGTGCAAAGACCCAAAGCCTCGCCTCCATCTTGTTGAGTTTTAGAATGATCATATATAGGAGTGACATTCTTGTGTCAAAACACTCACGCATTTTGCTCATTACAAATTATCAAAGAGGTGAGCAAAGTCAACGATGCCATTGCTTTACTGTTGGAGAAATTATCATCGAAAAGCAGAGCCCACCACTTATTGATGGATTTCATCAAATACCATGTGAAGGTCGTTATGTATGATCCTTCGAGAAAATAAATCATAATTTATGTACTGAGTGCATCTCCATGTTGATATCTCATTTTTTGTGAAATAAATTGGTTTAAATTCAGGTTAACCCTCATCATTTCGCGAAACCCTTCTCGGGATTTTTCTCCGGTTTTTCCCGCCATCACAAGTTTCTGTTCCGAGGAGATCCAATCTGAATGCATGTTCAAACAGAGGGGGAATCCACCACGGTAGGCTTCTTTATCAACCTTACTGCATTCATGATCATGTGTGAGTAGTTCCCTTAGGACTTTAGGTTCCATAGCAGTAGCTAGATCTCTCTCTCTCTCTCCCTCCCTCCCTCCCCCTCTCTCTCTCTCTGTGTGTGTGTGTATGTGTGTGTGTGTCTCTGCGCGCGCGCACACGCACGCGCGTGTGTCTCTTTTATCGTCAATACCAAGTTCTCGTGAGCAGTCTCACATGATTGGGAACAATTCCATGTAAATGGTGGTGTGTTTGTTGGGATATTTTGAATTGTCCCTTTATGATAAGATTCTTCACTGAATTCAATTGTCTATTTTGAGGCTTTGTTGTATAATTAAATAGCTTTGCATGCTCTTCGATCTATCTATATTATTTGGCCAAGTTTAATGGGTATTTTTTCAGATGGAGTGGTGCGCTGCAGTGGGTTTCTAATCTTGTCGTGATCTATATCCCACTGACAAAAAGGGACAAGACATGTATTTTATTGTTGTCACTAAGGATAAAGCGATGGTATTTGTCATATTGCTTGATTTTTTTACTGTCTACATTGTGCAATATTGCTTATTGTAATGATTTATTTGTCATGAACTTAATACTTCGATATTCATGTTAGATGGTGGTCTTGGGGTGGGGTATTAGTTGTGAATACAATTGGATAATGGTCTACATATCACAAACGTATTGCTTTATGAGATTATAACATGAATGATCACAATCATAAATATAATTCATGTTATATTGCCTCCCCCTCCCTCCCTCCCTCCCTCTCCTCTCTCTCTCTGTGTGTGTGTGTGCACGCGCGCGCGCACACACAGACCCATGCACGCGCGTGTGTCTCTTTTATCGTCAATACCAAGTTCTCGTGAGCAGTCTCACATGATTGGGAACAATTCCATGTAAATGGTGGTGTGTTTGTTGGGATATTTTGAATTGTCCCTTTATGATAAGATACTTCACTGAATTCAATTGTGTATTTTGAGGCTTTGTTGTATAATTAAATAGCTTTGCATGCTCTTCCATCTATCTATATTATTTGGCCAAGTTTAATGGGTATTTTCAGATGGAGTGGTGCGCTAAAGTGGGTTTCTAATCTTGTCGTGACCTATATCGCACTGACAAAAAGGGACAAGACATGTATTTTATTCTTGTCACTAAGGATAAAGCGAAGGTATTTGTCATATTGCTTGATGTTTTTACTGTCTACATTGTGTAATATTGGTTATTGTAATGATTTATTTGTCATGAACTTAATACTTCGATATTCATGTTAGATTGTGGTCTTGGGATGGGGTATTAGTTGTAGATACAATTGGATAATGGTCTACATATCACAAACGTATTGCTTTATGAGATTATAACATGAATGATCACAATCATAAATATAAATATGTAATTTGTTTACCACACCACTTTGTTCTGCTTATGAGATATGCGGCTAGTGAACCTATGCCCCCTAGGTATACTCTCTATTACTGGAAAATTCTACAAAAATATTATTCTTTGTTGTACCGTTTCAACGTTCTATTAACTATCATTATCTCTTGTAATTTAATCTTGCAACTAGCAATACAAGAAGTTTGACAACCTTCTTGAGACAACCTTCTTGATACAACCTTCTTGAAGTGTTGGAGATAAGCTTGTATTTTGTCTTGTGTGCGCACATGTTTGGTTTTGGTAATTAATGACAATTCCTATGGACTTATGATTGCTTTGAGTTATTCTTTAAGAGTTTTTGTAGGCAATGCTTGAAGACCATGAAAGGACGTAGATGTCGCCTAGAGGGGGGGGGGTGAATAGGCACTTCAAACTAATTACAGTTTAGGCTTGAACAAATGCGGAATAAAACTAACATTTAATTTGTCAAGCACAAAACCTAAAACCACTAGGCTCAACTATGTGCACCAACAACTTATGCTAAGCAAGATAAACAACTAAGTGATAGCAAGATATATGACAAGAAACAATATGGCTATCACAAAGTAAAGTGCATAAGTAAAGGGTTCGGATAAGAGATAACCAAGGCACGCGGAAACGATGATATATCCCGAAGTTCACACCCTTGCGGATACTAATCTCCGTTGTAGCGGTGTGGAGGCACAATGCTCCCCAAGATGCCACTAAGGCCACCGTAATATCCTCACGCCCTCGCACAATGCAAGATGCCGTGATTCCACTAAGGGACCCTTGAGGGCGGTCACCGAACCCGTACAAACAAGGTTGGGGCAATCTCCACAATTTAATTGGAGGCTCCCAACAACACCACCAAGCTTCACCACAATGGCATATGGCTTCGAGGTGACCACAAATGCTCGGGGCAATCTCCACAACTTAGTTGGAGACCCCGGCGCATGCCCGGAGCTTTACACCATAATGATTGAGCTCCGAGGCACCACCAAGCTTCTAGGGCTACCAAGTACCCAAAGGTAATAAGCTTCTCAACTTCTCACTTCCACGTATCACCGTGGAGAACTCAAACCGATGCACCAAATGCAATGGCAAGGGCACATGGAGTGCCCAAGTCATTCTCTCCCAAATCCCACCAAAGAAACTAATGTTAGGGAGGAAAATGAGAGGAAGAACGAAGAAGAACATGAAGAACTCCAAGCTCTAGACCCAAGGGGTTCCCCTCACTTAGAGGAGAAAGTGATCGGTGGAAATGTGGATCTAGATCTCCTCTCTCTTTTCCCTGAAGAACTAGCAAGAATCATTAGACGGATTGAGAATTATCAAGCTCGAAGAAGGTCAACAATTGGGGAAGAACACGAGCTAAAGAGATAAGGTTCAATGGGGAAGAAGACCCCCTTTTATAGGTGGAGAAAAACCAACCGTTATGCTTCACAGCCCGCACAGAGCGGTACTACTGCTCGATAGGTTCACCTGCCATGCTGAGGCAAAAAGGATGCGCAAATAAAGTCAGACGGAGCGGTACTACCGCTCAGTAGGTTCACCAGCCATGCTGAGACAAAAAGGATGCACAAATAAAGTCCGACGGAGCAGTACTACCGCTCGTGGGAGCGGTACTACCGCTCGGCACAAGCGGTACTACTGGTCGCCACAAAAACTGCCTTAACTTTCGCATACGGACTCCGAATTCAAGTGAAACCAAGTTTGTTGGAAAGCTAACGACATGGGTAACACAATCTTGATAGAAATATCAATAAGAATAAAATGAGAAAAGGACCATAAGAAAATGGTGAGAACCCTTCCTCGAATAAGACAGGTAAAAACTTGCAACATCAAAAACATCATAGAAGATGCATATGGACTCCGTTTTCGATTAACTCGAGCTTGTCATGAAGATGACCATAAGCTCTAAAACTCACAAAGAGAAACAACAAACAAGAACCAAGAAGTATGATGCAAGGATGCAAATGGTTTGAGCTCTCAATGAACGATACGATCAAGCTACTCACTTGAAAGCCCCCCTTGACAGTACGACAATCTATCCTAAAACAGAAAACCTATCAAGGGAAAACCTATACCTTGCACCTCGTCTTC
Organism: Hordeum vulgare subsp. vulgare; assembly: GCF_904849725.1. Lineage (NCBI taxonomy): Eukaryota > Viridiplantae > Streptophyta > Magnoliopsida > Poales > Poaceae > Hordeum > Hordeum vulgare. The sequence continues at coordinate 88,823,173 of NC_058520.1, forward strand.
TTGAGCTAGATGACGATGATCTTGGCTTCCTCAAGATGGACGACCTTTCTTGATCGCGTTGTCTTGATGAAGACTAGTTGATTTCTCCCCCATACACACTATGGGTGAGCCGCTCTTCAGCATATCTTCACAAGTCCATTGCCACCACAATGGACGACAAGCTTCAACCTTATATATTCGTGATGATCCACTTGAACTTGCACACCGCAATCTTGATGACGATCACCACTTGACGTCATCCTCCATGGGTTGTATGAGATATTCCTCTTGGAGCAAACCCATGGAAACACACCTAACCCCACATAGAACTCTCACGAAGACCATGGGTTAGTGCACAAACACGTAATGGACAATGCTTACCATACCATGGGATCACTTGATCCCTCTCGGTACATCTTGTACGCTTTGTGTGTTGATCATCTTGATTTACTCTTTGTGTGACGATCTTGATCAACCTTGTATCTCTATGACCATTCTTTGGATAATACCTTGAATACCACCTTGGTCATCATATAAACTCCTTGAACCCAACAAATGGACTTCAAGAAGTGCCTATGGACAAATCATATAAATATAACTTAAGGCAACCATTAGTCCATAGGAATTGTCATCAATTACCAAAACCACACATGGAGAGATATGCTCTAACAATCTCCCCCATTTTGGTAATTGATGACAACCACTTCAAGAGAGTTTATATAGGGAAATAAGCATAACCAAGCGCACACATACAAAGCAATAATGCATGTGTGCAAGATGTAAATGCTTATGCAATAAAAGCAAAATCCTCTAAACATATCCAAAGTAAACTCTCTAAACTTCTCCCCCATTGGCATCGATTGCCAAAATGGACGAAAAGTTTAGAAAGCCAATATAGTAGGTGGTCATCCAAAAAGTGTGTACTTCTCAGCAAATGAGTGCAAAGAAATACACAAATACAATGATAAGTAGTTGGAGGAAAACGAACTATATTGCGGACCCAAAGATTGCAAAAAGAAGGATCGTATGGCACAAAGACATACAAAATAGAAGTAAGCAATCAAAATATACCAAATGGAACAAACAATCACATGGTCCTTCGAACCACATGATCAATAGATATTATGATAAAGGCAAAGGAGTGTTTTATCAAAACTAGAGAAGCTCCCCATGATTTGTGCACTAATAAGAGATTTTTGTATTTGATACAAGTGCACAAAATAGGATCATTGTTCCCCCCAAAATTAATAAAAACACACAAGAGTGCAATAAGATAGATGAGACAATAAGCATATCACTTGCACAAAACAAATGGTTGAGCAACATGTCAAAGAAGCAACTTAAGATAGGCTCAACCAAAATAATGTGTGTGAGTCATGGCAAAGCACTTGAGAAGACTAAGATAAGGACGAGCATTACTCATCAACATAGTCTTGATGAAATGAGAAACAAAGTGCAAGATATATCCTTCCCACACACACACACACACACTACTAGAAAATGGGTTCACAAGCTTACTAAAAAACAAATTGAGAACTAACGCTTGTGACAGCCCACGATGAAGATAGGAAACAATAACCTTGTCAATAGGAGGGATACCAATCGAAATGGAAAACCCCTCATCAAGACAAGCATGAGGAAAAATTATCTTCACCACCAAAGAGTGCATCAAGATGCAAGAATATAAGATATGCACTCAAGAAAAATCCTTTCACGAAGCCACCAAAAACTGAAAAAGGAAATGCAACGGTGGACGTGAAAGAAAAGAGGATATCAATTATAGATGTAACTTCTCTCATGTGTAAAAGATTCTAGGTAGAAGACAATCATGATGATATATATCCACAAAGAAGGATGTACACACGAAATGGTTACAAGAAGGAACAAACAAGATATCCAAAACGAAGTCATAAATATATCAATAAGGTCTTTGCTTGGAAGCATAACGCATGGCCTAATATTTTCTTATTGTACAATGAACTTCCAACATACGAATATCAAAGACATCCCAACTAGCAATAAGACATCATCGTTTGGATGCTTTGAGAAAGGAAACAAGTACCACAAGAACGAATCAAGAGATTCATGCCAAGATGCAACCTGGAGAGAGAGACAAAACCACAAGAGGAGGGTATAACCCATCGCGGTCCCGACGGTGTGGTAGTATCGCACGTCATCACGGTAGTACCGCCTGGCCAACGGTTGTAAAATTTTACTCCCGCTCATTGGGCGGTAGTAACGTCCGTCCAGGGGCAGCAGAAAAATACTGTTGTGCTGGATGCGGTAGTACCGTGTCGGTGCTGCTACTACATGAGTGCAGTAGTAACACATCTCCAGCGGTAGTACCATGGCTACCCACGGTAGTACCGCTCAGCCAAGAGAAGACATGTTTGGGCCTTACAAGGAATGTATGCATGAAGTAGATACTTGTTACCGAGACATCATTGGATTGATGTAGTAGATGGTTCTTCGTTGATCATCCTAACTTGGCTGCATTAAGCACACGGTGTCAACACCTTCCTTGTAGGTGAGCCGAGCATCCAATGCATCTCCAATTGTTCCTAGAACAAAAAACAAACAAAATGGTGCTCAAGCTCATTGGGACCAAAGAGTTAGAAAACCAACAATACATAGGACAAACTCCACATAAATATGTGCATCTAAATATGAAATTTAATTTCATGCACACTTTAACCAATGACAAGGTGGAGTTTCCCCTATATATCAGGTCAAGGAAGGAAAGCATGTAGAAGAATCTATATATAGTAAATATGCATGCTCAAGGCTTTCAAGAATCAACTCAACACAAAGTTGATAAGTCACCAAAAGACAAGGTATCAAGTGATAATAAGATCCTAAACAAAAACTATCACTTGAAGGATATCAATTAAAAGATACCTTAAGGAATGATATATCCACTGACACATGCCAAATAAAAGGAAACAAGATACCAATTGAAGGAAAACAAACACGAGGTATCTAGTTTCCAAAAGAGAGCTAGATTCCAAACAAACCAAAACCTCGACAAATTTTCATGATGGCACAAAGCATCATAAAGATCATGACTTGCCTCCCATCAACACACTTGATGGAGATCAAAATATTTTATGATGGGCGGATAAAGAGAGTGTTCTAAAGAAAATAGGATAGCTCCCCCAAGGGATGTGCATTATACAGAATTTGCATTTAAATACAAAATGCACAAGATGGGATCATTACTTTCTCTATTTCTATGAAAACACTAGACATGTTAAAATAGATCCACAAGAGGCAAGGAAGACAAGGGAAACACAAAATCCAATGTAAAGACGATTAGCAATTTCTACCACATGATGGGAACCAATTGTCAAGGACAAAATGTATTTTGGAAATAATACTCATTGGTAGATAGCAAATATATCCAACATCATCTTTTACCCCTAAAACACAAGCAAATGACACTTGTAGAGATAACATGCCACCTAGGAACAAGATAATTTACAATATCAACACTAAGTGGCAATACCTCAAATGTACACATTTTCTAGGCTTGTAATATGCACATAGCATATTACTCCCCCATAATGGGATAACCCAACAATATTAACAAGTGGAAAATTAAAACCAAGAAGAGATAATTAATGAACCATTTAGAATTTGAATTTCTCAAGATTAAGACATACCACATAGAAACTAGATAATCTTGAAATATCAATACTAAGTGGTAATCCACATGTATACACATTTATAGGATTGTGAGGTGTGCAAATCACATCACTCCCCCACAATGGGATAACCCATGAATGTCTCACAATAGCCAACAAAGATACAAACACGATGCAAAAAGGCTCAATACAAGACTCACATGTACATGATGTGCAAAATAACGTACACATACTCGATTACTCAAGATAAGCAAGTTGGAAGTACAACATATACAAACACATGCAAGGTACAAAATCACAACATGCAAAGGGGAGAGTAACTAACAATGTAAACAGTTTAAGTACAAGTTACCGTAAGGAGGCACATTGGATATAAGATAGAAACTCGATAATCCAAATGACTTGGCTTGAGATAATATGAATGATGAAGACCCCTTAATTCTTCATTATGTATCCAAGTCTCAAATGTCCTCCACAATCAACTATTGATCAAGTTTGAGCTTGTTGGTCCCCAACCACGTTGGGTCCTAAGAGGGTAGTCACAATAGGCTTGGCAACCCAAATGATACTTTTCTTGACACCACTTTCAGTACCAACAAACTTGGCAAACACATTGCCAACCTTATCCTTCCCAAGAGAATATATATCATTAATAATTATTGGGTTGGATAAATTACCTCTCATGCAAGAAGAAGCAAAGTGACCCTTCTCATGACATAAGTAGCAACATCTACCCTTTAGTTTCTTCCCTATTGATTTCTCAACATGAGGAGTGTTGGCTTGGGTCTTCTTGGGAAGAGGCCTTTCTTCAACTTGTAGTTGAGTATGTGATTGAACTTGTGGCCGCTTCCCTTGTTGCTTGTGACTTTGGGGCTTCTTCTTTAGTGGGCAAGATCTAACATGGTGCCCTTCAATTTTTCAGTTGAAGCAGGTAATCTTGGCCGAATTCTTGACTTGTTCTTGGCCCTTCTTCTTGAAGTTTTTGGACTTCTTATTCTTGTTGGAGTTGAATCCAAGTCCATCTTTGTCATTCAGGGATTTTTTCCCACACAAGACATTGTTGAGTGTGGACATCCCTTCATGACTCTTGTCCAAGTCTTTCTTCAAAGAAGTGACTTGGGCCTTGAGCTCTTCGATTTCCTCTACATGGTTAGTATCAACACAAGTACTAGAGGAAGTATAAGCTTCATTATTATAGCAACAAGGCAAGGAAAGTAATTCATCACAAGAGGTAGCAACATTATGAGTAGAAGAATTACGAGGACTAGCACATGGCAATATAACATTTTGACTAGAAGTAGTGCCACTGTGCACATGAGGCTCACTTGATGTTACCTTGGTAGTAATAGCCTCATGAGCTAATTTTAGCACATTATGGGATGCTAGAAGATCATCATGAGAGCTTGTGAGCATTACATGACTTTCTTCCAATTTCCCATAATTTCTAGATAGCAACTCAAGTTGAGCCCATAGCTCAACATTCTCCTTTAAAATGGATGCTTCACAAGAAGTAGAGTTAGTAGCACAAGCATCATCATTAGCAATAAGAGAAGAAGGCACCTTGGCAAGCTCTTTAGCATATGAAGCTTCAAGTAGAGCATGAGACTCGGTTAGTTCGATGAGCGAACTCTTAATAACCCTTGAGCCATTTTCGATGTGCTCACAGTCCACAAGAAGTTTAGCATGTGCAATTTCAAGCTTATCATTTTTAGTTCTAAAATCATTAGCCACCCCGAGAGCTCTATCATGGGATTCCTTTAATCTAGATAATTCTAGAGAAAAGGTTTCCTCAAGAGATTCCTTGGTGGTTTGTTCATTTTCAAGAGCTTGAGGTAGCTCTACGGTCTCATTAGCGTTTTCACGCTCATGACCTTCCTTTGTCTCAATGGTGGCCTCATGCTCTTCAAGATGAGCTTCCAACTCCTCAATGTATTTCTTGCCCTCAGTGGCTATAGACATGATTTCCAAGAAGTTGGAACAAGCAAGTTTATTCTCATAAAGAGATTTAAAAATCATTTCACCCTTAATTTTTAAGGATGCAATATTATCACTCTCTTCAACATTATCCTCATCCCCATCATCATCAACATCATCATCATGAGATATATTGGGATTCAAAGTAGGAGATACCTTTGAAGCCTTAGCCATAAGGCAAAAGTGAGTAACAATATATTGGGATTCAAAGTAGGATCCCTTGAAGCATCATTCAAGGCCACATCTTGTTCCATGGAGTGATGAATTTCCTCTACATTGTTAGCACAACAACTCGAGGAAATAGATACATTTTTATCATGGCAACAAGATATAGGAAGCATATCATCATGAGATTTAGTCAAGCAGTTTTTACATGATATGCAAGGACTATCAACACAAGCATGTAAACCATTTAGAGTGCTCGAAGTGTTAACGTCCAAAGATGAAGCATTGCAATAATATAGTGATGAAGGATCATCAACAATAAGCCCACTATCATCATTGCAATGATCTCCACTACTCACCATATAATTACCTTGTGGCAATCTACATGTAGGTGAAGTAGATGAAGTTGAGAAGACCACACGACCGCAGGTGGAGGGAGAACAATCATTCCCACAAATCTTGGACATACCATATTTATCTTGAAGCTTTGTCCACAACTCATGAGCATCAAGGAGTGGCATGAGTTGAAATATAACTACATTGCTCAAAGCATCAAAAAGTACATTAGAAGCTTGAGCATTGAGATAAGAGTTTTTCTCATCCTCTGAAGATATATTTTGAGAATCCTTTGGAGGAGAAAAAACCATATCTACAATTCGCTCCAATTTTGGGTCCATGACCCTAAAGTGATTAAGCATGCAAATTACCCGAACATCAAAATTTGTGCCATCGAAACTAAGAGTGTCAGAGAATCCTAAAACCCTAATTGACATCATTACTCCCTAGGTGGTTAAACCTAATAAAGAGAGACCTAGCTCTGATACCAATTGAAAGGACATAGGTGTCGCCTAGAGGGAGGGGGTGAATAGGCGCTTTAAAATACATACGGTCTAATCTTGAACAAATGCGGAATAAAACTAAGTTTTAATTTGTCAAGCACAAAACCTAAAACAACTAGGCTCAACTATGTGCACCAACAACTTATGCTAAGCAAGATAAAAAACTAAGTGATAGCAAGATATATGACAAGAAGCAATATGGCTATCACAAAGTAAAGTGCATAAGTAAAGGGTTCGGGTAAGAGATAACCGAGACGATGATATATCACGAAGTTCACACCCTTGCGGATGCTAATCTCCGTTGGAGTGGTGTGGAGGCACAATGCTCCCCAAGATGCTACTAAGGCCACCGTAATCTCCTTACGCCCTTGCACAATGCAAGATGTCATGATTCCACTAAGGGACCCTTGAGGGCAGTCACCGAACCCGTACAAACAAGGTTGGGGAAATCTCCACAACTTAACTGGAGGCTCCCAACAACACCACGAAGCTTCACTACAATGGCATATGGCTTCGAGACCCTGACGCTTGCCCGGAGTTTTACACCACAACAATTGAGCTCCAAGGCACCACCAAGCTTCTAGGGGTACCAAGTACCCAAAGGTAATAAGCTTCTCAACTTCTCACTTCCATGTATCATCGTGGAGAACTCAAACCGATGCACCAAATGCAATGGCAAGGGCACACGGAGTGCCCAAGTCCTTCTCTCCCAAATCCCACCAAAGCAACTAATGCTAGGGAGGAAAATGAGAGGAAGAACGAAGAAGAACATGAAGAACTCCAAGATCTAGACCCAAGGGGTTCCCCTCACTTAGAGGAGAAAGTGATTGGTGGAAATGTGGATCTAGATCTAGACCCAAGGGGTTCCCCTCAAGAACTAGCAAGAATCATTGGAGGGATTGAGAGTTAGGAAGCTCGAAGAAGGTCAACAATGGGAAAAGAACACGAGCTAAAGAGATAAGGTTCAATGGGGAAGAAGACCCCCTTTTATAGGTGGGGAAAAACCAACCGTTATGCTTCACAGCCCGCACAGAGCGGTACTACCGCTCGGTAGGTTCACCAGCCATGCCGAGGCAAAAAGGATGCCCAAATAAAGTCCGACGTAGCGGTACTACCGCTCGTGGGAGCGGTACTACCGCTCGTAAAGGTCACTAGCCATGCCTAGGCAAAAAGGATGCACAAATAAAGTCCGACGGAGTGGTACTACCGCTCGGCACAAGCGGTACTACTGCTCGCCACAAAAACTGCCTTAACTTTCGCACACTGACTCCGAATTCAACGAAACCAAGTTTGTTGGAAAGCTAATGACATGCACTAACACAATCTTGATAGAAATATCAATAAGAAGCAAATGAGAAAAGTCCCATAAGAAAATGGTGAGAACCCTTCCTCAAATAAGACAGGTAAAAACTCCCAACATCGAAAACATCATAGAAGATGCACATGGACTCCGTTTTCGATGAACTCGAGCTTGTCATGAAGATGACTATAAGCTCTAAAACTCACAAAGAGAAACAAAAAACAAGAACCAAGACGTATGATGCAAGGATGCAAATGGTTTGAGCTCTCAACGAACGATACGATCAAGCTACTCACTTGAAAGCTCCCCTTGACAGTACGTCAATTTATTCTAAAATAGAAAACCTATCAAGGGAAAACCTGTACCTTGCACCTCGTCCTCTTGAGCTAGATGACAATGATCTTCGCTTCCTCAAGATGGATCACCTTTCTTGATTGCATTGGCTTGATGAGGACTAGTTGATTGCTACCCCATACACACTATAGTTGAGCCGCTCTTCAGCATATCTTCATAAGTCCATTGCCACCACAATGGACAGCAAGCTTCAAGCATGATATCTTTGTGATGATCCACTTGAACTTGCACACCGCAATCTTGATGACGATCACCACTTGACGTCATCCTCCATGGGTTGTATGAGATCTTAATCTTGACGCAAGCCCATGGAAACACAACTAACCCCACATAGAACTCCCACGAAGACCATGGGTTAGTACACAAACACATAATGGACAATGCTTACCATACCATGGGATAACTTGATCCCTTTTGGTACATCTTGTACACTTTGTGTGTTGATCATCTTGATTTACTCTTTGTGTAACGATCTTGATCAACCTTGTATCTCTATGACCATTCTTTGGATAATACCTTGAATACCACCTTGGTCATCATATAAACTCCTTGAACTTAACAAATGGACTTCAAGAAGTGCCTATGGACAAATCCTATAAATATAACTTAAGGCAACCATTAGTCCATAGGAATTGTCATGAATTACCAAAACCACATATGGAGAGATATGCCCTAACAGACCATATGTTGGCTTCAAGGTTGAATGTAGAAGATTATTTCATGACCAAGGTGTTAGTCAAGGAATTGTCGAAAGATTGATCATGAGGGAGTTGAGCATATTGCAAGCATGCCTTGAAGATGAATATTGTGTGAGAATTCAAGTTTACCTTCAAGACATCATCTTAATGAAGAGATAATTTAAGATACAAGATTGATCAAGTCAAAGTGTAAAGAGTGGATTCAAGTTGATCAACACACAAAGCGTAAAAGATATACCGAGTGGGATCAAGTGATCGCATTATATGGCAAGCATTGTCCATTACGCTTTATGAATTAACCCATGATCTATTTGTTTGGTGCTTATGTGAGGGCTAGGTATTCTTCCATGGGCTCGCATACATGAATATGTCATATAACCCATGTAGAATGACATCAAGTGGTGAGGTGACCGTCATCATGGTTGAGTTGTACAAATTAAGGTGGAGCATCACAGAGATATCATATGGTTGAAGTTTGTTGTCCATTTGGTGATAATGGACAAGTGAAGATCTGCCTTAGGGATGCTCTCTTATAGTGGAATATGGGGGAGCAATTTACTAGTGTTCATCAAGCCAGCGCAATCAAGAAAGGTGGTTCAACTTGAGGAGGTCAAGATCTTCACCATCTAGCTCAAGTGGACTATGAGCAAGGCAATGGTATAACCTTGATAGGTTTCTCATATTACTAGTCTGATGGTGCCAGTTGGGAAACCGGGATATGGGAATGATAGTCGTACTATCTATGGTAGTATCTCAAGTGAGTAGCTTGATCCTATCTTTCGAAGAGAGCTCAAACCTTTGCGTCCTTGACATCATATTTGTTGGTTCTTGTTTGGATTTTATCTATGTAATATTTTAGAGCTTGTGGTTGTCTTCATGCCAAGATCAAGTTCATAAAAACGAATTTTCCATGCATCTTGTGTTACATTTTCGATGTTAGAGGTTTTGCCGGTTCCTGACTTATGAAGGTTTCATACTTTTATATATTTTACCGATCTCATGGTGTCTTGATTTGACAACTGTTGTCTTTAGCTTTCTATCAAATTTGAGTTCATCGAAATAAGAGTTTGCTTGCAGTATTTATGGCAGTTGTAGTTTTGCATGTTTACCTTGTCTTGTTGTACATCACGTGCTAGCGATTTTACTGCTCATTTATGGAGTGAATAGAGCTATGCATAGCCACGCGTTTGTACCACCTACCTTGGCGATTGTATTGTTCCAAAATTGAGAAGTACTACCACACCAAGTATTGGTCCAAGTACCACCCGAGGGGTGATTTCCCTCGGGTTTGGCAGCGGTGCTCGGGCGGTGTCCTGGTGATTGTTCCGATTGTTTCATAATAACCGGTACAACCGCGCAACTGAGCGGTTCTACCGCTTTGTATGCCATTGCCATGCCTATAGACACAGGCGATTGTACCTGCCCACGTACCACCCCAACAACCCCCCGAAGGGTGATTCCCTCGGGTTTGTCTGCGGTTGGTCGTGGTGGTTATGCAGTTATTCCAAGTACTATATCAATAGGTGATACAACCGGATGTTGCATCACTTATACCTCTTGGGCTGAAGCAGCCATAGTTTACTGCATGGAGAGGTTGTACTGCTCATCCAAGTGGTTGTACGGCTCTAGTATTTTTCTGCATCATAACGGTTAGATTTGTGGGTCCTATTTAAAGGGGACTTCTTCCCCAATGGAAATAATGGACCTGGGAAAGTTTCCCCATCACTGTTGACCTCTTGAAGCTTGCTTTCTTTCTATTCCTCCCTCGATTCTTGCATCTATTTGACGAAAAGAGAGCGGAGATCTAATTCTACAATTCCATCAATCTATATCTCCTCTAAGTGAGGGGAACCCTTTGGATCTAGATTTTGGACTACTTTTGTTGGGGATATAACCCCATTGTATAACCCGCCCCACTGGGCCGGGTTACTATTATGGCGGCTCAGCGATGTGATCAAGATGAGCTTTGACAGGCTGGACTTGAGAAGTAAGGCGGGTAACTAAGATGAACCCGTTGGTGGCCGAGGACATGAAGATAGTGATTCCAGGCCCACAAGGTGGGAGTTCACCAAGTGTTTTCTTACTTAAGGAGGAAGGCGAGTTAGAGACATGTCAGGTCACGAATCATAGGGTGACCTGGATTCTTGTAAACCTAGGGTCTCAACCTATTGATGACGAGTTGATGGATATACTTCTCGCCCCTCGTTGGATACCCCAAGTGGAAGGAAGAGATGTAGTGAGCAGCAGATTTCCCTTACACGAGAACTGTAAGGTTTATCGGACCAGGAGGACTCTGAGATTCAACAAGTAGGTGTCCGCTGCTCTGGCGCTAGCAGAAGACCTGGACCTACACACACAACAAATAACTTTGCTCCCAACAAGTACAGAGAGGTTGTCCACCTCTCCAGCCTTGTAGTTTGCAAAGGATCAAAACACAAGCGGGAATAGTGATAGTGATTGCAACGGAAAAGTAAATAAAAACAGTAAATGGTGGAGGTGTAAGCAATGGTGGTAATATGGACCGGAGTCACATGATGTTCACTAGTGATGTCTCTCTCCCAAAAGACAGTACCAACTATGAATCGGTAAACAAATTACAGCTGGGCAATTGACAGAATTATGAACTCACCGCAATGCTAATTATGCTACTTGAAAGTTAGAGGCTCAATAGTAATGGGCACTACGCCAAGACAAGTAGACCGTTTATTCATCAACATCTACTTACTAATCATCCACCTTGAGATATCTATCCAGAACATCTCGCTGGTATTAAGTTGTGAGCCCCACCCAAAGTGTAAACTCAAAGCAACAGACAACTGCATTAATGAAATTTGCATAAGGTAAACAATACTTGCAACCGCGGTCACAAGCACCGTTGTTTTTTCCCTGGTGGCAACAGTACATCCCCTAGTCTCATGTTTCTGTCACTCAAGCTAGACATCAAGGGGCATGAACCCACAATCATGCATAACATTCCCTCTTGGAGTTACAATCTACTACTCGGCCAAAGCAATAAAGAGCAACGGAGAACATGCATGAATCACTAAAGAACATAATATAAAAGGATAATCAAATATATAACTCATCACAATCTGAATATAATCTCATAATCCATCGGATCCCAACAAACCGAGCATAGCAATAGCAGGAAAATTACATAGATGCCTTGATCATGTAGGGCAGCTCAACATGGCTAATCACTGAAGCACAAGATTGGAGAGAAGACATCACATAGCTACTAGTCATGGACTCATGGTCCAAGGAGGACTACTCACGACACGTCCGGAAAGCGTCCATGGTGGTCGAGAAGCTCCCGGAGGTCAATCCTTCCTCCGGCAGGGTGCCGGGAAGAGGTCTCCTAATGCTCCCGATCTCAGAAGCGTTGCGTCGACAGAACGGTTGAGAAATTTGCGATTCTAGATTTGATGGAAGGGTTTCTGATCGGAGCGGTAAATATAGGCAAAAGGAGGGCATCAGAGGAGATGGGGCCCACCCAGGCGACCTGTGGGCGCGGCTACGGGCCAGGCCGCACAGGGAGGCCGTGTGGGCAGCCGATAGCTCCCCTTTGGCCCATCTTCGGTGTTCCGAAAGCTTTCGTTACGCTAATTTTTATATATTTTTCTCGGGATTTTTGGGACTCTGTAAATTGGGGTAAAAGTCCCTGGAAAAAATACATCAAAGACAGAAACTGGCACTGGGTGCACTGAGTTAGTAGGTTAGTCCAAATATGTTTAAAAAGATATAAAAGTGTAGCAAAACATATCACAATGTCACCCAAAAGATCATGGAACAAGCAGAAATTATAGATACGTTTGGGACATATCAACATCCCCAAGCTTAATTCATGCTTGTCCTCGAGTAGGTAAATGATAACACAAATAATTTTCGTGGTGACATGCTAACACACATATAAGAACTTCAAAGTAATGCAAGTGAGATATGCAATTCAAGTCAAGACAATAACAAGCAAGAGTCTATATCTAGTTTTGAAAATAGCAAAGTAAGAACATAAAGGTGCAAGAGCTCTCGCTGTCCGTGACTCGAATGTCTCCAAATGGTGTTTGTGTGCAAGAAATGGGAGATGGGTTTAGAGCATAAAAATGTTTTTTAATTGAGAACTCAATCTACTAAACATTACGCTTGGTCTCCTTTGGAATCTTATTTTGACTCATCCCCAGACCACTAGTGAGGCACAAGTCAAAATGATCCTCTCCCTTTCAACTTTGAGCACTCATGCAATGGATGAGCGCAAGCAAGATATGTTGGCACTTAGGATAGCAAAGAGAATAATGATGGGGAAGGGAAGACAAAAAGGTGTGAAAGTCTCACATCAATGAGGACAACCATAGGCGAGAGAAAGCCAAATGATAGATATGATGTGAGGATTAGGGACTGCCATGCAACTGATGCACATATCAGCTAAGGTAAGCTCTCCAATGGAACTAGTGGGGTGCATCCAACTTGCTTGCTCATGAAGACCTAGAGCTCATTTGAGGAGGCTCATCATTGGAATATACAAGCCAAGTTCTATAGTGTAAGGATCCCCACATAGTTATTCATGAGTGATAATCTCTATGGAGTACAAATATAACAATGGAGTACGAGTGTGGATATTTCAAAAGTAATAGTAGTGTTGCCCCCTTCTCTCTTTTTTTGTGGCCTCTTTGGCTCTTTCTATTTATCTCTCATTTGTCCTCTTTGGGATCTTTTAATTTCTCCTATTTGGGATCTTTTCCTCACTTAAGGGGAACACTCTATGTTTTACAAGAATAAAAAGAAGATCATCACACTTTATAAGAAGTACTCAACATAAAGACAAATGAAAACTATCATGATGTATGCAAATGTATGCCTCTGCCAGTGTAGCAGGATATGCAATGAAACTAGTGCGTCATGTAGCAATAATAAGGGCAAGGCCCAACTAGCATGCGGCTCCTCGATCAAGCAAAAGCATGTATGACATGAAGATCAAGTCATGAGATGGTGGATGTTGCATGGCAATGTATCTCGGAAAGGCTATGGAAATGCCTTAATAGGTAGGTATGGTGGCTGTTTTGAGGGAAGATATAATGAAGCTTATGATGACAGAGCGTATCATGCCAAGGGTTTGGATGCACCGACGAAGTTTGCACCAACTCGCAAGATGAGAAAGGGCAATGCACATCACCGAAGAGGCTAGCAAAATATGGATGGTGGAAGTGCCAACAATCGAATACTCACATTAGTCCTAAGAACTCATGCACTTATTATCGGTAACTCTCTATCTAGTTAGGAGATTCTCAAATAGACAATCACCTCAAGGAGGAGTGTTTGGGGGTTTGGTTATCCTTGCGCATCATCGACCCATGGTAACGTGAGGGTACTCTATATATTCCAACCCCTCCAGAGGTTAGCGATCAATCTAGTAGCTAGAGTTCTCAAATAATTTTTAGTTTTTGAAAACCACACGGATTTCCCAAAATACGACACCTATCACTAATAGGCTCAAGCTCTTGGCACCAATAGTCCAAACATTACTCAAATCAATACCTCCAAACTATTGCAAGTTACTACTATACTTAAATAGCAACCTCAATTACCTACTCATACAAGGTACACAACTCAGTGCAACAAGCCAACTCTATAAAAAATATAAGCATGATAACTCAAGAGAGTTCCAAAAGCAACCTAAATTAAAGCTATTAAAAAGATAAAGCATGAAAACTAAGAGCTAAGCATGACAACAGCTATGAAAAGATGAAGAACACACAAAAAGACAAGTCATGAAAACCTATGTTGTGTACTAGGGTGGAGTGGAACGTGTTTCTCTCCCAAACAAGGAAGGCTAGGTTCCAATTTGTTATGAAGAGCAAGCAAAACTAAAACAAACTATAAAGTAAAGAACGGGATGCTCCAAGCATAGCACATAACATATGAAGTGATAAAAATATAGCATGCAAAATGATGAAAATGCAAAACGTGGCAAAATCTATCAAAAACTGAATAACAGGTAGTAAATAATTTTTTCGGGGCACTTCTGCAACTCAAATCAAAAAACTTAGAACAAACGCTAGAAATAAAATTATATAGAGCATGCTGTCAAAATAATTCAGATCAAAAAGATGATGTGGTGATTTTTGGCAAATTTTTCCATCACGCAGACATAATCTGTTTCTGGACAGCATGTCACAACTTTTGAACTTTCTTGCAATCGGAGGCAAAGACTTGGCACAAAGCTTGAAAATAAAGATACAATGATGTTGCTACAGTAGTAACAAGCATCAAGACCACTAAAAGTAAAAGCAAATTGGGTTGCCTCCCAGCAAGCGCTTTCTTTTATGCCTTTGAGCTAGGCATGATGCAAAAAGATCAAGTTGTATCAATTCAACCATCACAAAGATCACCGGAAAGATCTTCAGTAATACAACTAATCTTAACAGGACTCTCAAAGATAGGATTAGTGGAAACACTTCTAGGAACATAAGCAAAGGTAGTAAGACCAATTGGAATTTCATTTCTAATTCTATTTAAGAGAGGTATCTCTTCCAAGGTCTTCATAGTTTCAACACCCCTAGCAATAGGTATACTTGTTTTGGGTTGAGGAACCGTGGGTGCATGAAAGAACTTGGGTTCCTTACTTGCGGGGGTTTCTACCTTTTTAGTCTTGATGGAGGATAGAGTAGTTCCTAGAGTTTCAATAATATCCTCGATCTTATCAATCCTAGAAGGATCCATATCGTGGGATTTAAGGGTCTCCAAAATTTTGTAATATTTGTTCATGGAGCTATCAAGTCTATTTAAGTTCCTTTGAATCCTACGATCTACTTCATTTATTTTACTCATGCTTGGCATCTTTAGCTCTATATTTTCAAGTTTACTCATAATGTGAGCTAAAGTGACATCATCCATTATGTTTACAATAGGTGGGATTCAAACAAGATTTTCCATACGTTAAGAGCCTCCCAAACGGGAGCTTCCAAGAAATTCCCACCTATTGCCGTGTCTAGAACAAACCTATTACAAGAAGTAATAACAACATAAAAATTCTAAGCAAAATAGTGGTGGATTGCTTCTTGGTGGCTCTATCTTGAGAATCTTTAATTCTATACCAAGCATCTTTCAGACTTTCTCCAACCCTTTGTTTGAAGGTGAGAATCTCTCCTTTCGGGTGCAACACCAAAGGCAAAGGACTTAGACATACCGACTAAACAAAGCAATGTAACTAATTTTTTTCTGGTTTTTGGTATAAGACTCTAAAAGAAAAACTATAGAGCAAACTAACAAGACTAAAAAGCAAAGGTAGAAGATAGTACAGAGAGGTTGTCAACCTCTCCGACCTTGTAGTTTGCAGAATACGTTAGCAGAAGACGTGGACCTGCAAACACAACAAATAACTTTGCTCCCAATGAGTACAGAGAGGTTGTAAACCTCTCCGGCCTTCTAGTTTGCAAAGGATCGAAACAGAAGTGGGAATAGTGATAGTGATTGCAATGGAAAAGTAAATGAAAACGGTAAATGGTGGAGGTGTAAGCAATGGTGGTAATATGGACCGGAGTCACATGATGTTCACTAGTGATGTCTCTCTCCCAAAAGACGGTAACAACTATGCATGGGTAAACAAATTACAGCTTGGCAATTGACAGAATTATGAACGCACCGTAATGCTAATTATGCTACTTGAAAGTTAGAGGCTCAATAGTAATGTGCAGTACGCCAAGACAAGTAGACCGTTTATTCATCAGCATCTACTTACTAATCATCCACCTTGAGATATCTATCCATAATATCTCGCTGGTACTAACTTGCGAGCCCCACCCAAAGTGTAAACTCAAAGCAACGGCAACTGCATTAACGAACTTTGCGTAAGGTAAACAATACTTGCAACCGCGGTGACAAGCACCGTTGTTTTCTCCCTGGTCGCAACAGCACATCCCCTAGTCTCATGTTTTTGTCATTCAAGCTAGACATCAGAGGGCATTGATACGTCTCCGCTGTATCTATAATTTTTGATTGTTTCATGCCAATATTCTACAACTTTCATATACTTTTGGCAACTTTTTATACTATTTTTGGGACTAACATATTGATGCAGTGCCCAGTGCCAGTTCCTGTTTGTTGCATGTTTTTTGTTCCGCAGAATATCCATACCAAACGAAGTCCAAACGTAATAAAAAATTATGGGGATTTTTATTTGGAATATTTATAATTTTTGGGAAGAAGAATCAACGCGAGGCGATGCACGGAGTGCCCACAAGCCCTGTCGCCGCGGCCAGGGGGTGGGCACGTGGCACGGGCTTGTGGCCTCTCCTTAAGGCGGTTGGAGCCCTTATTTTGCCACAAGAAAGATAATATCCGGAAGAAAATTGTGTTAAAAGTTTAGCCCAATTGGAGTTACGGATCTCCGGGAATTGAAGAAACGGTGAAACGCAGAATCTGGGAGCGTAGAAACAGAAGGACATAGAGAGAGATCCAATTTCGGAGGGGCTCTCGCCCCACCGCCGCCATGGAGACCATGGACCAGAGGGGAAACCCTTCTCCCCTCTAGGGAGGAGGTCAAGGAAGAAAAAGAAGGAGGGGGGCTCTCTCCCCCTCTCTCCCGGCGGCACCAGAACGCTGCCCGGGACATCATCGTGTGACGGCGATCTGCACCAACACCTCTGTCATCTTCACCAACATCTCCATCGTCTTCCCCCATCTATATTCAGCGGTTCACTCTCCCGCAACCCGCTGTACCCTCTACTTGAACATGGTGCTTTATGCTACATATTATTATCCAATGATGTGTTGCTATCCTATGATGTCTGAGTAGATTATCGTTGTCCTATCGGTGATTGATGAATTGCTATGTTTGGTTTAATTGGCTTGTGGTTATGTTGCTGTCCTTTGGTGCCCATCATATGATCGCGCGCGTGGATCACACCATAGGGTTAGTTGTGTGTTGATAGGACTATGTATTGGCAGGCTAGAGTGACAGAAGCTTCAAACCTAGCATAGAAATTGATGCATATGGGATTGAAGGGGGACCAATATATCTTATTGCTATAGTTGGGTTTTACCTTAATGAACGTTAGTAGTTGCGGACGCTTGCTAATAGTTCCAATCATACGTGCATAGAATTCCAAGTAAGGGATGACATGCTAGCAGAGGCCTCTCCCACATGATATTTGCTATCGATCTAGTAACGTAGTCAATTGCTTAGGGACAATTCCGCAACTCCTACCACCACTTTTCCACACTCGTTAGACACTCGTAGTTGTTTCTTTATCTAACCAGCCCCTAGTTTTATTTACGTGTTCTTTACTTTCTTGCAAGCCTATCCTATCACTCCTACAAAGTACATCTAGTTTCATTCTTGTTCTAGGTAAAGCGAATGTAAAGTGTGCGTAGAGTTGTATCGGTGGTCGATAGAACTTGAGGGAATATTTGTCCTACCTTTAGCTCCTCGTTGGATTCGACACTCTTACTTATCGAGAAAGTCTACAATTGATCCCCTATACTTGTGGGTTATCAAGACCTTTTTCTGGCGCCGTTGCCGGGGAGCAATAGCGTGGGGTGAATATCCTCGTGTGGGCTTGTTTGCTTTATCACTAAGTAGATTTATTTGCTGTTCTAAGTTGTTCTCTATCTTTAGTTATGGATATGGAACAATAAATACCAAAAAAATTAGGTGTACTTGCTACTCATGGAGATGGGGAACTTCCTAAAACCCTCGAGGCTCGTTATGTGGAAAATTTTATGCACTTCTTTAATAATCTTGAGAAAGCCCCATTCAATTATATAATGGGATACACGTTGGATCAACGTGAATACTTTAGGGATTATCTCTTGACTCAAAAAGGGAAACTTTTATGGGATCAAATCCATTTGTTGAAATGGTATGCTTGGGAACTATGCAAGAGATATGGTGTTACTTGTTGCTCTAGGATGAAGGCTCCACACCTTCCCTTTTCTTGTGAATTTAATGATCATAGAACCTTGGTTTATTATGCTAATGGTATATATTATTACTATGATGTGGATCAAATAGAAGAGTTTGTTGCTTTTATGGGTGCTTATGAAATTGACGCTCTGTTTAAAAGGTGTGATGATAATGATGATGCTCCTTACCGATCTGAAAATTTGGCTATGCTTCGTTATTGTTATACTAATTATGAATATAATGCCCATATTGAACAATTTAAGGAGAAATCCTATGCTGCCCAAGAAGAGACTATTATTTTGCAGGAAACTATGGAAGAAGAAAATGCTGAAATTGCGTGCTCATTAGATGAAAAAGATGAAGAGGAGAGTGAAGAACAAAAGGAGGAAGAGCGGACTAGCTACCCGTGTCCACCTTCTAATAAGAGTAACTCTTCTACTCATACATTATTTAATTTTCCTTCGTTCTTACCGAAGGATGAATGCTATGATCCCTTGGATTCATTTGAAATATCCCTTTTTGATGAATTTGATGCTTGCTATGCTTGTGGCCATGAAGCCATCATGAATGATGCTTATAAAGATGAGCTAGCTATAGTTCCTTATGTTACACATGATGATTTTGATGAATATAATATGCATGTGCTTGCTGCTCCTACTTGCAATTATTATGAGAGAGGAACTACATCTCCACCTCTCTATGTTTCCAATACGATAAAATTGCAAGAAACTGCTTATGCTATGTATTGGCCTTTACTTGGTATGCATGAATTGTTCTTTTATGACATGCCAATGCATAGAAAGAGAGTTAGAATTCGTCATTGCATGATATATGTTACCTTGTGCTCACTACTAAATTTCAAATCATTGCTAATTAAAATTGGCTTTGATATACCTTGGGATCCGGGTGGATCCATTACTTGAGCACTTTATGCCTAGCTTAATGGCTTTACAGAAAGCGCTGCCTGGGAGACAACCCGTAAGTTTTAGAGAGTCATTTATGTCTGTTGAGTGCTTTTATTTAGTTTAAAAATAAAAAAAATATATAGAGGGGAACTTAAAACTTTTTCAAAAAAGAAGCGATTGAAAGGTGATGCATTGCGGAAGTGAGGGTCGACCTTGAACACTTGTGTTCATGCTCATGGAAACAATGTAGAATTTTTCATGGAAGTTTGTCACAAAAAAAATTATCCCCTTGTACAATTCCTTTGTGTTTTTTAAAATAATGTGCCAAGCAAAGCCTTTATGATTAGTTTGGGTGATAGTTGTTTGATCACGCTGAGAAAAGACAAAAACTTTCTGCTCACAAAATTAATTTTCATTTTTATTATGGAAGATATTTTGAGTTGATTCTTTTTGCCGCTGATTGATATGCAAATTTGCCAGACGTTCATAAGTTTTCAGATTTTTTGAGATAACATAAGTATACGGAATATACAGATTGCTACAGACTGTTCTGTTTTGACAAAATCTGTTTTCTATGCATTGTTCTCTTATTTTGATGAATCTATGGGTAGTATCGGGGGGTATGAACCATGGTGAAGTTGGATATAGTAGATATAATGCTCATATGAATTTAGAATGAGATCACAACAGTACTTGAAGTGGTGATTTATTTTATTATACTAACGGATCTCATGAAGTTTTGTTGAGTTTTGTGTGATTGAAGTTTTCAAGTTCTGGGTGAGAGCACGATGGATGAAGGAATAAAGAGAGGCAAGAGCCTAAGCTTGGGGATGCCCGAGGCACCCCAAGGTAATATTCAAGGAATACTCAAGCGTCTAAGCTTGGGGATGCCCCGGAAGGCATCCCCTCTTTCGTCTACAATCTATCGGTAATTTTACTCGGAGCTGTATTTTAATTCGTCACATGATATGTGCAAATGCTTGGAGTGTCTTTTGTGTTTATTTTTTCCTTTTTCATTTTTGCACCATGCTGGTATGAGATAGTCCTTGGTTGGCTTTATAGAATTCTTCTTGTGCTTCACTTATATCTTTTGAAGTTTGGATTGCCTGTTTCCCTACACATAGAAAACCGCCATTTGTAGAATGCTCTTTTGCTTCACTTATATTTGTTAGAGCGGGGCATATCTTTTGTAGAAAGAATTAAACTCTCATTCTTCACTTATACCTATTTAGAGAGTTAACAGGAGTTGGTCATTCACATGGTTAGTCATAAAATCCTACATAAAACTTGTAGATCACTGAATATGATATTTTTGATTCCTTGCAACAGTTTTGCGACATGAATATGTGATATTAGAGTCGTGCTAGTGAGTAATTGTGTATTTTTAGAAATACTTGCGTTAAGGTTTGTGATTCCCGTAGCATGCACGTATGGTGAACTGTTATGTGATGAAGTCGGAGCATGATTTATTTATTGATTGTCATCCTTTGTGTGGAGGTCGGGATCACGCGATTGTTAACTCCTACCAACCTTTCCCCTAGGAGCATGCGTGTAGTACCTTGTTTTGATGACTAATAGACTTTTGCAATAAGTATGTGAGTTCTTTATGACTAATGTTGAGTCCATGGATTATACACACTCTCACCCTTCCACCATTGCTAGCCTCTCTAGTACCGCGCAACTTTCGCCGATGCATTACACCCACCATATAGCCTCCCTCAAAACAGCCACCATACCTACCTATTATGGCATTTTCATAGCCATTCCGAGATATATTGCCATGCAACTACCATTGTTCCGTCTCATGACATGTGCCACCACTTCCATATTGCCATTGCATGATCGTAAGATAGCTAGCATGATGTTTCCATGGCTTGTCCGTTTTTTTGATATCATTGCTATGCTAGATCATTGTCACGGTACACTACCGAAGGCATTTCATATAGAGTCATCATAGATCTAAGTATTGAGTTGTAAGTGTGATGATCATTATTAATAGAGCATTTTCCCATGTGAGGAAATAAAAGAGGCCAGCGAAGCCCATTTACAAAAAAGAGGCCAAAGATGCCCACCAAAAAAAAATAAAAGAGAAAAGAGGCCAAACAGCCCACAAAAAAATGAGAGAAAAGAGAGAAGGGACAATTGTACTATCCTCTTTCCACACTTGTGCTTCAAATAGCACTATGATCTTCATGACAGAGAGTCTCCTATGTTGTTACTTCCATATACTAATGGGAAAATTTCATTATATAACTTGGCTTGTATATTCCAATGATGGGCTTCCTCAAAATTTGAGAAGCCCGTTGATACGCCTAGTTGATGTGAGACTATCTCCTCCTTTTTTGTCTTCTCCATGACCACCATATTCTATTCCACCTATAGTGTTATGTGTTGGAAATATGCCCTAGAGGCAATAATAAAATGGTTATTACCATATTTCCTTGTTCATGATAATCGTCCATTGTTCATACTATAATTGTATTAACAGGAAACAATAATACATGTGTGAATAAATAGATCACAATGTGTCCCTGGCAAACCTCTAGTTGGCTAGCTCGTTGATCAATAGATGATCATGGTTTCCTAATCATGGGCATTAGATATCATTGATAACGGGATCACATCATTGGGAGAATGATGTGATGGACAAGACCCAATCCTAAGCATAGCACTAGATCGTATTGTTCGTATGCTAAAGCTTTTCTAATGTCAAGTGTCTTTTCCTTCGACCGTGAGATTGTTCAACTCCTCGATACCGTAGGAGTGCTTTGGGTGTATCAAACGTCACAACGTAACTGGGTGACTATAAAGGTGCACTACGGGTACCTCTGAAAGTGTCTGTTGGGTTGGTACGAATCGAGATCGGGATTTGTCACTCCGCGTGATGGAGAGGTATCTCTGGGCCCACTCGGTAGAACATCATCATGAGCTCAATGTGAATAAGGAGTTAGTCACACGATGACGTGCTACGGAATGAGTAAAGAGACTTACCGGTAACAAGATTGAACAAGGTATAGGTATACCGACGATCGAATCTCGGGCAAGTTCTATACCGACAGACAAAGGGAATTGTATACGCGATTGATTGAATCCTTGATATCGTGGTTCATCCGATGAGATCATCGTGGAGCAAGTGGGAGCCACCATGGGTATCCAGACCTTGCTGATGGTTATTGGCCGGAGAGGTGTCTCGGTCATGTCTGTCTGTCTCCCGAACCCGTAGGGTCTACACACTTAAGGTTCGATGACGCTAGGGTTATAGGGAATTGTTATACGAGGTTACTGAAAGTTGTTCGGAGTACCGGATGAGATCCCGGACGTCACGAGGAGCTCCGGAATGGTCTGGAGGTAAAGATTGATATATAGGATGGATGGTTTTGGACACCAGAAATGTTTCGAGCGTCACCGGTAATGTACCGGGACCACCGGGACCACCGGAAGTAGTCTCGGGGGTCCACCGGGAGGGTCCACCAGCCCCAGGAAGTAGCATGGGCCAAAAGAGGGAGGGCAACCAGCCCAAAGTGGGCTGGTGCGCCTCCCACTAGGAGGCCCAAGGCGCAGGAGGTGGAGAGGAGGGGGGGGGGGAAACCCTAGGCGCTGGTGGCCCTAAGGCCCACCTAGGGGTGCGCCACCCCTTCCCCTGCCCTGGCCACCGCACCTCCCATCTGGGGGGGCTGCCGTACCACCTAGGGTGGGAACCCTAGGGGTGGCACCCCCTCCCCTCCTCCTATATATAGTGGGGGTTTTGGGGCTGTTTTGCACACAATTTTCCCTCTCCCTCGGCGCAGCCCTGCCCCCCTTCTTCCTCCTCTCCCACGGTGCTTGGCGAAGCCTTGCCGGGAGACCTCGTCTCTCCATCGACACCACGCCGTCGTGCTGCCAGAGATCTTCCCCAACCTCTCCCTCTTCCTTGCTAGATCAAGGTGCGGGAGACGTCACTGGGCTGCACGTGTGTTGAACGAGGAGGTGCCGTGGTTCGGCACTAGATCGGAATCACACCGCGATCTGAATCGCCGCGAGTACGACTCCATCAACTGCGTTCTAGCAACGCTTCCACTTAGCAATCTTCAAAGGCATGAAGATTCACTCACCCCTCTCTCGTTGCTGGTCTCTCCATAGGAAGATCTGAATATGCGTAGGATTTTTTTTGAATTTATGCTACGTTACCCAACAGTGGCACCTGAGCCAGGTTTTATATGCGTAGATTCTATGCACGAGTAGAACACAAAAGGTTGTGGGCGATGATTCGTCAATTGCTTGCCGCTACTAGTCGTATTCTTTTCCGGCGATATTGTGGGATGAAGCGGCCCGGACCGACATTGCACGTACACTTACGTGAGACTGGTTCCACCGACAGACATGCACATCGTGCATAAATGTGGCTAGCGGGTGTCTGTCTCTCCTACTCTAGTCGGATTGGATTTGATGAAAAGGGTCCTTATGAAGGGTAAATAGCTTTGGCATATCATCGTTGTGGCTTTCACGTAGGTAAGAAAGTGTTCTTGCTAGAAACCCAAATCAGCCACGTAAAACTAGCAACAACAATTAGAGGACGTCTAACTTGTTTTTGCAGAGTTTGACATGTGATGTGATATGGCCAAAGTTGTGATGTTGCATGTATGATGTATGAAATGATCATGTTATTGTAATAGGTTTCACGACTTGCATGTCGATGAGTATGACAACCGGCAGGAGCCATAGGAGTTGTCTTAATTTATTGTATGAGATGCAACGCCATGTGCTTACTACTTTTACTTCATTGCTAACGGTTAGCTATAGTAGTAGTGATAGTAGTAGTTGGCGTGACGACTTCATGAAGACACGATGATGGAGATCATGGTGTCACGCCGGTGACAATGATGATCATGCGATGCCTGAAGATGGAGATCGAAAGAGCAAAGATGATAATGGCCATATCATGTCACTATATGATTGCATTGTGATGTTTATCATGTTTTTCATCTTATTGCTTAGAACGACGGCAGCATAATAAGATGATTCCTCTTAAAATTTCGAGAATGTATTCCCCTAAGTGTGCACCGTTGCGAAGGATCGTTGTCTCGAAGCACCACGTGATGATCAGGTGTGATAGATTCTAACGTTCGCATACAACGGGTGTAAGCCAGATTTACACACGTGAAACACCTAGGTTGACTCGACGAGCTTAGCATGTACAGACATGACCTCGAATACAAGAGACCAAAAGGTCGAACATGAGTCATATGGTTGAATATGATCAGCATGAAGTTGCTCACCATGGTTACTAATCTGTCTCACGTGATGATCGGATACGGGTTAGTCAACATGGATCATGTATCACTTAGATGACTAGAGGGATGTCGATTTAAGTGGGAGTTCATACTTAATTTGATTAAATGAACTTAATTGTCATGAACTTAGTCTAAAAGTTGTCTTTATAAATATTGTAGATGGCCAACCTCAACCTCAATTTCAACGCATTCCTAGAGAAAAACAAGCTGAAAGATGATGGTAGCAACTATGCGGAATGGGTTCGCAACTTGAAGCTCATCCCTGAAGCAGCTGAAAAGGCTTATGTCCTTGATGCGCCGCTAGGTGACCCTCCCGCTCCCGCAGCAGCCTAGGACATTCTGAACGTCTCGCAAACACGGAGTGATGAGTACTTTCTGGTTAGGTGTGGCATGTTATACAGTTTGGAAACGGGGCTCCAAAGGCGTTTTGAGCAACATGGTGCATATCAGATGTTCCAAGAGCTGAAACTAGTTTCTCAAGCTCATTTCCGTGTTGAGAGATATGAATTCTCCGACAAGTTCTTTAGCTGTAAGATGGAGGAGAACAGTTCAGTCAGTGAGCACATACTCAAAATGTCTGGCTTACACGGTCGTCTGACTTCACTTGGAGTCGAACTTCCGGATGATGCTATAATTGACAGAATCCTCCAGTCTCTCCCACCAAGCTACAAAGGTTTTGTGCTGAACTACAACATGCAAGGGATGGAGAAGACCATTCCCGAGTTGTACTCGTTGCTCGAGTCTGCAGAAGTAGAAATCAAGAAAGAGCATCAAGTGTTGATGGTCAGCAAGACCACTAGTTTCAAGAGGGGCAAGGGTAAGAAGAACTTCAAGAAAGACGACAAAGCTGTTGCCGTGCCCGGTAAGTCAGATGCCGGGAATAAGAAAAAGAATGGACCCAAGCCTGAGACTGAGTGCTTCTATTGCAAGGGAAAGGGTCATTGGAAGCGGAACTGCCCCAAATACTTAGCGGACAAGAAGGCCGACAATGTTAAAGGTATATGTGATATACATGTTATTGATGTGTACCTTACGAGCGCTCGTAGTAGCTACTGGGTATTTGATACCGGTGTTGTTGCTCACATTTGCAACTCAAAGCAGGAACTGCGGAATAAGCGGAGACTGGCCAAGGACGAGGTGACGATGCGCGTCGGGAATGGCTCCAAGGTCGATGTGATCGCCGTCGGCACACTACCTCTACATCTACCGTCGGGATTAGTTTTAAACCTTAATAATTGTTATTTAGTACCATCTTTGAGCATGAATATTGTATCAGGGTCTTGCTTAATATGAGACGGCTACTCATTTAAGTCAGAGAATAATGGTTGTTCTATTTATATGAGTGATATGTTCTATGGTCATGCTCCGCTGGTGAATGGTTTATTCTTGATGAATCTCGATCGTGATGTTACACATATTCATAGTGTGAGTACCAAAAGATGTAAAGTTGATAAAGATAGTCCCACATATTTGTGGCACTGCCGCCTTGGTCATATCGGTGTTAAGCGCATGAAGAAACTCCATACTGATGGACTATTAGAGTCTCTTGACTTTGAATCATTTGACACATGCGAACCGTGCCTCATGGGCAAGATGACTAAGACTCCATTCTCAGGAATAATGGAGAGAGCAACCGACTTATTGGAAATAATACATACTGATGTGTGTCGTCCAATGAACGTTGAAGCTCGCGGTGGCTATCGTTATGTTCTCACTCTCACCGATGATTTGAGTAGGTATGGGTATATCTACTTGATGAAGCACAAATCTGAGACGTTTGAAAGGTTCAAGGAATTTTAGAGTGAGGTCGAGAATCAACGTGACAGAAAAATTAAGTGTCTACGATCAAATCGTGGAGGAGAATATTTGAGTCACGAGTTTGGCACACACCTAAGGAAGTGTGGAATCGTTTCACAACTAACGCCGTCTGGCACACCGCAACGCAACGGAGTGTCTGAACGTCGTAATCGCACTTTATTAGATATGGTATGATCTATGATGTCTCTTACCGACTTTCCGCTATCATTTTGGGGATACGCATTAGAAACTTCAACATTCACTTTAAATAGGTTATCATCTAAATCCGTTGAGACGACACCGTATGAACTATGGTTTGACAAGAAACCTAAGTTGTCGTTTCTCAAAGTTTGGGGCTGCGATGCTTATGTGAAGAAACTTCAACCAGAAAAGCTCGAACCCAAAGCGGAGAAATGCGTATTCATAGGATACCCTAAGGAAACTATTGGGTATACCTTCTATCTTAGATCCGAAGGTAAAACCTTTGTTGCCAAGAACGGATCCTTTCTAGAGAAAGAGTTTCTCTCAAAAGAAGTAAGTGGGAGGAAAGTAGAACTTGATGAGGTAATTACACCCCCTCTCGAACAGGAAAGTAGCGCAGCGCGGGAAATTGTTCCTGTGGCGCCTGCACCAACTGAAGAGGAAGTTAA
The DNA here is from genome assembly GCF_904849725.1 of Hordeum vulgare subsp. vulgare. NCBI lineage: Eukaryota > Viridiplantae > Streptophyta > Magnoliopsida > Poales > Poaceae > Hordeum > Hordeum vulgare. Next base: position 88,850,646 of record NC_058520.1, read on the forward strand.
TGATAATGATCATGAAGCTTCGGATCAAGTTACTACTGAACCGCGAAGGTCCACAAGGGCACGCTCCGCACCAAAGTGGTACGGCAACCCTGTGATGGAAATCATGTTGTTAGACAACGGTGAACCTTCGAACTATGAAGAAGCTATGGCGGGCCCGGATTCCAACAAATGGCTTGAGACTATGAAATCCGAGATAGGATCCATGTATGAGAACAAAGTATGGACTTTGGTGGACTTGCCCGATGACCGGCGAGCCATAGAAAATAAATGGATCTTCAAGAAGAAGACTGATGCAAACGGTAATGTGACCGTTTATAAAGCTCGACTTGTCGCAAAGGGTTTTCGACAAATTCAAGGAATTGACTATGATGGCTGCTGTGTATCCCTTGCAACGGTGCCAGAAATAGTTGTATCGACGGCACCAGGAATCCTTCAGCTGCAGCTACGCCTTAAGGGACTTCCTTGGCAAGTATGCAAAGGATTTCCCCCGTGGCCTTGGAGCCTTGTGTTGGTGTTCCCTCGAAGCGGAAAGGGTGATGTAGCACAGCGACGACAAGTATTTCCCTCAGTTTGAGAACCAAGGTATCAATCCAGCGGAAGTGTATCTCAAGATCCTGCACAAAGACAAAAAGCTTGCACCCAACGCTATGAAGGGGTTGTGAATCCCTTATAGATTGTTTTCCAAGCGAGAACTGAAAGCAACAAAGTAACAAAGCAAAGTAAAAGTGGAGTTGTAAACGATGGATGTGAATAGACCCGGGGGCCGTAGTATTTACTAGTGGCTTCTCTCATGAAAGCAAGTAGACCGTGGGTGAACAAATTACTGTCGAGCAATTGATAGAACTATGCAGAGTCATGAAGATATCTATGCAATGATTATTTCTATAGGCATCACGTCCGAAACAAGTAGACCGATACTTTCTGCATCTACTACTATTACTCCACACGTCGACCGCTTTCCAGCATGCATCTAGTGTATTAAGTCCATAAAAACAGAGTAACACCTTAAGCAAGATGACATGATGTAGAGGGATAATCTCAAACCAATGATAAAAACCCCATCTTTTTACCCTTGATGGCAACTGCTTGATGTGTGCCTTGCTGCTCCTACTATCACTGGGAAAGGTCACCACATGGCAGAACCCAAAACCAAGCACTTCTCCCATTGCAAGAATCATAGATCTAGTTGGCCAAACAAAACCCAAGACTCGGAGAGACTTACAAGGATATCAAATCAAGCATAAAAGAAATCAGCAAAGACTCAAATGTATATCATAGATAATCTCATCACAAGTCCACAATTCATCGGATCTCGACAAACACACCGCCAAAGAAGATTACATTGGATATATCTCCATGAAGATCATGGAGAACTTTGTATTGAAGATCCAAGAGAGAGAAGAAGCCATCTAGATACTAACTACGGACCCGTAGGTCTGAAGTGAACTACTCACGGGTCATTGGAGGGGCGATGATGATGAAGAAACCCTCCACCTCCAAAGTCCCCTCCGGCAGGGCGCTGGGAAGGGTCTCCAGATGAGATCTCGTGGAAACGGAAGCTTGCGGTGGCGGAAAAGTATTTTCGAGGCTCCCCTGATTTTTTGCGGAATATTTGGGAATATATAGGCGCAAGACCTAGGTCAGGGGGCGGCCAAGGAGGCCACAAGCCTGCCTACCGCCGCCTCCTCCCTCGTGGCGGAGTGGGGGCTTGTGGGCTCCCTGGAGCCCACCTAGCTTGGCCCAAAAGCCCCCTGGACTTCTTCCGTTCGGGAAAAAATCATTTCGGGGTTTTTCTTCCGTTTGGACTCCGTTCCAAAATCAGATCTGAAAAGGGTCAAAAACACGGAAAAACAGGAACTGGCACTTGACACTGAATCAATAAGTTAGTCCCCAAAAAGATATAAAAAGGTACATAAAACATACAAAGAAGGCAAGATAACAGCGTGAAACCATAAAAAATTATAGATACGTTTGAGACGCATCAGACTATGAAGAGACTTTCTCTCCCGTAGCGAAGCTGAAATCAGTCCGGATCATCTTAGCAATTGCCGCCTTTTAAGATTATGAAATTTGGCAAATGGACGTCAAAACAGCATTCCTTAACGATAACCTTAAGGAAGAGTTGTATATGATGCAACCAGAAGGTTTTGTCGGCCCTAAGGGTGCTAGCAAAGTGTGCAAGCTCGAGCGCTCCATCTATGGGCTAGTGGAAGCATCTCGGAGTGGGAACATTGGCTTTAATGAGGTGATTAAAGCGTTTGGGTTCATACAGGTTTATGGAGAAGCCTGTCTGTACAAGAAAGTGAGTGGGAGCTCTGTAGCTTTCCTCATACTGTATGTGGATGACATATTATTGATGGGGAATAATATAGTGATGTTGGAGAGCATAAAGGCCTATTTGAACAAGAGTTTTTCAATGAAGGACCTTGGAGAAGCTGCATACATATTAGGCATCAAGATCTATAGAGATAGATCGAGACGCCTCATAGGTCTTTCGCAAAGTACATACCTTGACAAGATATTGAAGAAGTTCAATATGGAAAACTCAAAGAAAGGGTTCTTGCCAGTTTTGCAAGGTATGAGATTGAGTAAGACTCAGTCACCGACCACGGCAATAGATAGAGAGAAGATGAGTACTGTCCCCTACGCTTCAGCCGTAGGCTCTCTAATGTATGCCATGCTGTGTACCAGACCTGATATAAACCTTGCCATAAGTTTGGTAGGGAGGTACCAAAGTGATCCCGGTATGGAACACTGGACAGCGGTCAAGAATATCCTTAAGTACCTCAAGAGGACTAAGGAGATGTTTCTCGTTTATGGAGGTGACGAAGAGCTCGTCATAAAGGGTTACGTCGACGCTAGCTTCTACACAGATCCGGATGACTCTAAGTCACAGACCGGATACGTATATGTTTTGAATGGTGGGGCAGTGAGCTGGTGCAGCAGAAAGCAAGAAGTCGTGGCAGCATCTAGATGTGAAGCGGAGTACATAGCTGCTTCAGAAGCAGCTCATGAAGGAATTTGGATGAAGGAGCTCATCACCGACCTTGGAGTGGTTCCAAGCACGTCGGGTCCAATGACACTCTTCTGTGATAACACTGGGGCCATTGCCATAGCCAAGGAGCCCAGGTTTCATCGGAAGACGAAGCACATCAAACGCCGCTACAACTCCATCTAGGACAATGTCCAGAGTGGAGTAATAGAGATTTGTAAAGTACACACGGATTTGAATGTTGCAGACCCGTTGACTTAACCTCTTCCACGAGCAAAACATGATCAACACCATAATGCTATGGGTGTTCGATACATCACAATGTAACTAGATTATTGACTCTAGTGCAAGTGGGAGAGTGTTGGAAATATACCCTAGAGGCAATAATAAAATGGTTATTATCATATTTCCTTGTTCATGATAATCGTCTATTGTTCATGCTATAATTGTATTAACAAGAAACAGTAATACATGTGTGAATAAATAGATCACAATGTGTCCCTAGTAAGCCTCTAGTTGGCTAGCTCGTTGATCAATAGATGATCATGGTTTCCTGATCATGGGCATTAGATGTCATTGATAACGAGATCGCATCATTGGGAGAATGATGTGATGGACAAGACCCAATCCTAAGCATAACACTAGATCATATTGTTCATATGCTAAAGCTTTTTTAATATCAAGTGTCTTTTCCTTCGACCGTGAGATTGTGCAACTCCCAGATACCGCAGGAGTGCTTTGGGTGTATCAAACATCACAACGTAACTGGGTGACTATAAAGGTGCACTACGGGTACCTTTGAAAGTGTCTGTTGGGTTGGTACGAATCGAGATCGGGATTTGTCACTCCGCGTGACGGAGAGGTATCTCTGGGCCCACTCGGTAGAACATCATCATGTGCTCAATGTGACTAAGGAGTTAGTCACACGATGACGTGCTACAGAACGAGTAAAGAGCTTACCGGTAACAAGATTGAACAAGTTATAGGTATACTGACGATCGAATCTCGGGCAAGTTCTATACCGACAGACAAAGGGAATTGTATACGGGATTGATTGAATCCTTGACATCGTGGTTTATCCGATGAGATCATCGTGGAGCAAGTGGGAGCCACCATGGGTATCCAGACCCCGCTAATGGTTATTGGCCGGAGAGGTGTCTCGGTCATGTCTGCCTGTCTCCCGAACCCGTAGGGTCTACACACTTAAGGTTCGATGACGCTAGGTTTATAGGGAATTGTTATACGAGGTTACCGAAAGTTGTTGGAGTCCCGGATGAGATCCCGGACGTCACGAGGAGCTCTGGAATGGTCCGGAGGTAAAGATTGATATATAGGATGGATGGTTTTGGACACCGGAAATGTTTCGGGTGTCACCAGTAATGTACCGGGACCATCGGAAGTGGTCCCAGGGCTCCACCGGGAGGGGCCACCAGCCCCAAGAGGTAGCATGGGACAAAAGAGGGAGGGCAACCAGCCCAAAGTGGGCTGGTGCGCCTCCCACAAGGAGGCCCAAGCCGCAGGAGGTGGAGAGGGGGGAAACCCTAGGCGCTGGTGGGCCTAAGGCCCACCTAGGGGTGCGCCACCCCCTTCCCCTGCCCTGGCCGCCACACCTCCCATCTGGGGGGCTGCCGCACCACCTAGGGTGGGAACCGTAGGGGTTGCACCCCCTCCCCTCCTCCTATATATAGTGGGGGTTTTGGGGCTGTTTTGCACACAGTTTTCCCTCTCCCTCGGCGCAGCCCTGCCCCCCTTCTTCCTCCTCTCCCACGGTGCTTGGCGAAGCCCTGCCGGGAGACCTCGTCTCTCCATCGACACCACGCCGTTGTGCTGTCGGAGATCTTCCCCAACCTCTCCCTCCTCCTTGCTGGATCAAGGTGCAGGAGACGTCACCGGGCTGCACATGTGTTGAACGCGGAGGTGCCGTGGTTCGGCACTAGATCGGAATCACACCGCGATCTGAATCGCCACGAGTACGACTCCATCAACCGCGTTCTAGCAACGCTTCCACTTAGAGATCTTCAAAGGTAGGAAGATGCACTCACCCCTCTCTCGTTGCTGGTCCCTCCATAGGAAGATCTGAATATGCGTAGGATTTTTTTTGAATTTATGCTACGTTACCCAACACTATGTGTAACGCCCTGGACACACACGCTGGCAGTCGTTACTCCTGGTGGGATCTAGACTGGCCCCACATATCAATACTAGTCTTTTCTAAGCACTTTGTCCTCACTCATGCGCACTCGGGATCAACTTCCCGGTCGGTCACCCATCCAAGAACTACTCCAAGCCAAGCACGCTTAACCTGGGAGTTCTCCAAGCCAAGCACGCTTAACCTGGGAGTTCTACTCAGAGGAACCGAAGTCCTCGTCGGGCCACAGGAGCGTTCCCTCTTGGTACAAACGTCTGTGCATCCAGTCTAGTACATGTACCATGCCGTGTGCCACGATTGGTCACAAACGTCATGAACAACATGACCGCACATGATACCAAACTTGTAACGCCCCGGACACACCCGCCGGCAGTCGTTACTCCTGGTGGGATCTATAATGGCCCCACATATCAATACTAGTCTTTTCTATGCACTTTGTCCTCACTCATGCGCACCCGGGATCAACTTCCCGGTCGGTCACCCATCCTAGAACTACTCCAAGCCAAGCACGCTTAACCTGGGAGTTTTGTTTGAATGGGCTCCCGGAAAAGAAAAAATTCCTTATTGATATGAGTAGTCTATCTTCCCTAATAAGCCAGGCTATCACACTATGTCCATGGCTCACGCTCATGTATTGCGTGAAAGTTGAAATGGTTTGAGACACTAAAGTATGTAACAATTGCTTGGCTAAAACCGGGGTTGTGCATGATTTAAATACGTTGTGTGGGGAAGATGGAGCATAGTCAGACTATATGATTTTGTAGGGATAACTTTCTTTGGCCATGATATTTTGAGAAGACATGATTGCTTTGTCAGTATGCTTGAAATATTATTGTCTTTACGTCAAATGATAGACTATTGCTTCGAATCACTCGTGTTTTAGTATTCATGCCATGATTATATTATATGATCAAGATTATGCTAGGTAGCATTCCACATAAAAAATTATCTTTTTTATCATTTACCTACTCGAGGACGAGCAGGAATTAAGCTTGGGGATGCTGATACGTCTCCGTCGTATCTATAATTTTTGATTGTTTCATGCCAATATTCTACAACTTTCATATACTTTTGGCAACTTTTTATACTATTTTTGGGACTAACATATTGATGCAGTGCCCAGTGCCAGTTCCTGTTTGTTGCATGTTTTTTGTTCCGCAGAATATCCATACCAAACGAAGTCCAAACGTAATAAAAACTTACGGGGATTTTTTTTTAAATATGTATGATTTTTGGGAAAAAGAATCAACGCAAGACGATGCACGGAGTACCCATAAGCCCTGTCGCCGCGGCGAGGGGGTGGGCCCGTGCCACGGGGGCCTGTGGCCACTCCTTAAAGCGGTTGGAGCCCTTCTTTCTCCGCAAGAAATATAATATCCGGAAGAAAATCGTGTTAAAATTTCAGCCCAATCGGAGTTACGGATCTCCGGGAATTTAAGAAACGGTGAAACGCAGAATCTGGGAGCGCAAAAACAGAAGGACACAGAGATAGAGAGATCCAATCTCGGAGGGGCTCTCGCCCCTCCGCCGCCATGGAGACCATGGACCAGAGGGGAAACATTTCTCCCCTCTAAGGAGGAGGTCAAGGAAGAAGAAGAAGGAGGGGGGGGGCTCTCTCCCCCTCTCTCCCCGCGGCGCCGGAACGCCGCCCGGGACATCATCGTGTGACGGCGATCTACACCAACACCTCCGTCATCTTCACCAACATCTCCATCATCTTCCCCATCTATATTCAGCGATTCACTCTCCCGCAACCCGCTGTACCTCTACTGGAACATGGTGCTTTATGCTACATATTATTATCCAATGATGTGTTGCTATCCTATGATGTCTGAGTAGATTATCGTTGTCCTATCGGTGATTGATGAATTGCTATGATTGGTTTAATTTGCTTGTGGTTATGTTGCTGTGCTTTGGTGCACATCATATGATTGCGCGCGTGGATCACACCATAGGTTTAGTTGTGTGTTGATAGGACTATGTATTGGCATGCTAGAGTGACATAAGCTTCAAACCTTGCATAGAAATTGATGCATATGGGATTGAAGGGGGACCAATATATCTTATTGCTATAGTTGGGTTTTACCTTAATGAACGTTAGTAGTTGCGGACGCTTGCTAATAGTTCCAATCATAAGTGCATAGAATTCCAAGTAAGGGATGGCATGCTAGCAGAGGCTTCTCCCACATGATACTTGCTATCGATCTAGTAACGTAGTCAATTGCTTAGGGACAATTCCGCAACTCCTACCACCACTTTTCCACACTCGTTAGACACTCGTAGTTGTTTCTTTATCTAACCAGGCCCTAGTTTTGTTTATGTGTTCTTTACTTTCTTGCAAGCCTATCCTATCACTCCTACAAAGTACTTCTAGTTTCATTCTTGTTTTAGGTAAAGCGAACGTAAAGTCTGCCTAGAGTTGTATCAGTGGTCGGTAGAACTTGAGGGAATATTTGTCCTACCTTTCGCTCCTTGTTGGGTTCGACACTATTACTTATGAGAAAGGCTACAATTGATCCCCTATACTTGTGGGTTATCAGGCATGAACCCACAATCATGCATAACGTTCCCTCTTGGAGTTACAATCTACTACTCGACCAAAGCAATAAGGAGCAACGGAGAACATGCATGAATCACTAAAGAACATAATATAAAAGCATAATCAAATATATAACTCATCACAATATGAACATAATTTCATAACCCATCAGATCCCAGCAAACTGAGCATAGCAATAGCAGGAAAATTACATAGATGCCTTGATCATGTAGGGCAGCTCACAAGGGCTAATCATTGAAGCACAAGATTGGAGAGAAGACATGACATAGCAACTGGTCATGGACTCATTGTCCAAGGAGAACTACTCAGGACACGTCCGGAAAGCATCCATGGTGGTGGAGAAGCTCCCGGAGGTCAATCCTCCCTCCGACCGGGTGCTGGGAAGAGGTCTCCTGACGGTCCCGATCTCGGAAGCGCTGCGGCGATGGAACAATGGAGAAATCCACGATTCTGGATATGCTGGAAGGGTTTCCGATCGGAGGGGTAAATATAGTCCAAAGGAGGGCGTTAGAGGGGGTGGGGCCCACCCAGTTGGCCTGTGGGCATGGCCAGGGGCCAGGCCGCGTAGGGAGGCCGCCTGGGAAGCCCCTGGATCCCCTCTGGCCCATCTTCGGTGTTCCGGAAGCTTCTGTTACACTGATTTTTATATATTTTGCTCGGGATTTTTGGGACTGTAATATGGGGTAAAAGTCCCTGCAAAAAAGACATCAGCAGACAGAAACTGGCACTGGGTGCACTGAGTTAGTAGATTAGTCCAAATATGTGTAAAAAGATATAAAAGTGTAGCAAAACATATAACAATGTCACCCAAAAGATCATGGAACAAGCAGAAATTATAGATACGTTTGGAATGTATCACCTATATATAAAGGCGAGTATCTAGGGCCAGTAGGGTTAATTTACAATCAATCGATAGCTAGGCCAAGCGAATCCACTCCCTTGTAATTGATTTCATCATCAATACACACAAAGAAGGATGTAAGCTTTTAACTCCATTGGAGGGGCCGAACCTTGGTAAACTCGTCTCTCATTCCCGATCAACCCCTTTGAGTCGCCACATAGCAGCAATGGGCTCACACTCAAGTTCTCTCACAAGGATATCTATAGTGACAAAACCACGACAGTTGGCGCCCACCGTGGGGCTGTCGCATGATGGAGTTGAGTTCTCAAAGGGAGCCCTTCCAGGGTTCGGGAGCTACGCAGTTGGCCTAATGACCAAAAAACACCGTGGAAAGTGCTACATCGACAATTCGAATTGGGGTACCGAGGCCGATTCGATTGAATCTGGATACCGGGTCCCCTTTGGCAAGATACACGTCTTCATCAGCAAAATTGGCGCGTCTATTCCCGAGTCGGACATCTGCACCGACATCGTCGAGCTGGCTCGGCTCGCGCAACCCGCCCGACGTCTAACCGGACGGCGTCAGGTCTTGTCGGCTTCATGCAAGGGACGGGCTTCCCAGATGAGCCGACGACTGGCGGAGATACTCCTATTAACTCTGATGGTGAGTCATCCATGGGGGACACAGGGTCGATCTACCCCCTCTTTGATGGAAGACATGGAGGCTTTCCCAAGGCAGAAATCTCCGAGGAGTCACGAGAGCCGCCCGCCAGGTCACCATCTACATGGCGGGGTCCGCGTCGGCTTAGGATAAGCCAGGAACAGACGCTGGCTCAAGCCATGATGGATTTGATGGGGGAGATGTCAAAGCTCGTGGCAACCCTGGTCACTGCTAAGAATCAGGAGGATATTATTGCGGAGTTGGTAAAACTATGTGAGGAGATGGCCAAGGTGCAATGCGAGATTGACGTCGAGAACACCCGGATGGAAGAGTTGTAGGCTCAAATCAATAATGAGACGAAGCATTTGAAAGATGAGGCTTGGCAGTTGGAAAGTCGTCAAAATGCTTCCGACGCTGTGCATCAGAGGAGACATCGTACTCGTTTTCCATTTGATCTTGACCTGACTCGTTTGTTCGACAATCGACGCACCCTAGGGGTGGAGCGGGACCCCCTTGACAAACGGACCGACAGGTCGAGCCGGCTCAGCCTCCACCGACGCGGTCACCGAGTTAGTGTTTCTAGACACCAGAGAGTCACTTCTCCAACCCTGTTGATAATATGCTGGCCGCCACACACAACCTGGAGTTGCTCCCCATACATGGAAACACCCCGCTAGAGGTGGAGGCTAGGAACCCCATCTAGATGTTTAAGACCGCGGTAGTTCAGTAGGCACAATTTTCTTACGGCCGAGATCGGCTACACTCCTTGCCGCATGCCAGCCGCACCAAGAGTTTCCATGAGGAATCCCAGCAGTTTCCAGCAGCGGTCTTCGGCAGCAACCTCAAGTTAACCCCCCGAGCCTCCGATATCAAATGCCCAGGCGCTCGTAGATGCCGCCCAGCCGCCCATCAGGCAGAAGCAGACGCGTCGGCGACGATGGCGGATCAAGTGGTTCCGACTTATCCTCAGCTAACACCTGCACGTGGCGAGTTAAGTGGTAGGACTGTCGGGGTCCCGTGTTTATGTTTGGCTCCTCGCAACGAGCACATGCCAAAAGACATCAAAGGCCCTCGTAAGGTGCCTAACTACACAGCAGAGAGCCAGCCGCGTGGATTGAGAGTTACGAGCTCGCTATGGATATGCTTGATGCTAGTGACGTGGTATGTGCCAAGTACCTTATGATGATGTTGGAAGGGCCAGCTCAAACATGGTTGAAAAACTTACCACCCAATTCTATCAACATTTGGGTAGAGTTGAAGGAGCGATTTATCAGAAACTTTAGGGTAACAAGCAAACGCCCAATGACGATAGTGGATCTGCAGCATTGTGTTCAACGCTTTGATGAGTCGGCACACCATTGGATGCGTCGGGTCGCCGAAATCAGTCACTCGTGAGATCGCACCACAACGGCTCAGGCCGTCCTAATTTTGGAGAAGAACTGCCACTTTCAGTCGCTCGTTTTGAAGCTTGGACGCCTGAAACGAAAGGTGCAGGATATGGGCGAGTTAATGGACACCCTCACGAGATATGCCGAGACATATGGCATGAAGGATGCCGACTCAGAGGAGGACAAAGCTGGAGAGAACAAGAAAGGAGACGTCACCAAGGGTCATTATCAGAACTCTCGGCGTAATGGGAACCCAGGAGGTCAAGGAAAACGAAGGCAGCAAGATGGCGAGTCTGATTTTGTCGCTACCACCAATACTAGGTTCAGGAATCAGCGTTGCAACACTCGCACCGTACGAGGTTTCAGTAGGAGAAAACCGCACAATTACGAGGAGATGTTAAAGGTGCCCTGCCCCAAGCATAGTACCCTAGATACCCCGTCTACTCATTCTTGGGAAAAATTCTATGTTATGCAGGAATTACGTCTCGAGGCCTCTAGGGATAATCAAGGAGGTAATGGTGGTGGACATCCAGGTTAGCCTGGTCCTGGCGGGTCATATGGGGGCTCATCTGGTGGGTTCCTTAGATATGGATTTCACGGACAGGGAGGCTTAGGTAATGGCAATGGAGAACATTCTGGCCGAATAATCAGCACCAAAACAATCAGGGCGGGCTCCAGAGTAACCCCAAGTAGATGTACATCGGTCAGTACCACGTTTTTACCACTAACACTTGCAGGCGGGATAAAAAATGTTAAGCAAAGAGCCATTAATATGACTGAGCCGATGGTTCCCAGGTATCTCAATTGGTCAGAGCAACCTATCACTTGGAGTAGGGACGATCACCCGCCTCGGGTTGACAACGGATACGTCCATTTTGCATCATGCTTTTATATTGATATTTATCGCATTATGGGCTATTATTACACATTATGGTACAATACTTATGCCTTTCTCTCTTATTTTATAAGGTTTACATGAAGAGGGAGAATGCTAGCAGTTGGAATTCTGGGCTGGAAAAGGAGCAAGTTTGAGATACCTGTTCTGCACAACTCCAAAAGCCGTGAAAATCAGCGAGGAATTATTTTGGAATATATAAAAAATACTGGGCGGAAGAAATACTGGAGGGGAGCCACCAGGAGGTCACGAGCCTGCGAGGCGCGCCCCACCCCCTAGGCACGCCTGGGGGGCTCGTGGCCCCCCTATTACCCCTCCGCCTCCCATCTTCTGCTATATAGAGGGTTTCGTCCCAGAAAAAAATCACGAGAGAGCTTTTAGGAAGAAACGCCGCCGCCACGAGGCAGAACTTGAGCAGAACCAATCTAGAGCTTCGGCAGGACCGTCCTGCCGGGGAAACTTCCCTCCCGGATGGGGAAATCGCCGCCATCGTTATCACCAACACTCCTCTCATCGGAGGGGACTCATCTCCATCAACATCTTCATCAGCACCATCTCATCTCCAAACCCTAGTTCATCTCTTGTACCCAATCTCCGTCTCGCGACTCCGATTGGTACTTGTAAGGTTGCCAGTAGTGTTAATTACTCCTTGTAGTTGATGCTAGTTGGATTACTTGGTGGAAGATCATATGTTCAGATCCTTAATGCTAGTCAGTACCTCACTGATCATGAACATAATAATGCTTTGTGAGTAGTTACGTTTGTTTCTGAGGATATGGGATAAGTCTTGCTATAAGTAGTCATGTGAATTTGGTGTTCGTTCGATATTTTGATGCCTTGTATGTTGTTTTTCCTCTAGTGGTGTTATGTGAACGTAGACTATATGACACTTCACCATTATTTGGGCCTATAGGAAGGCATTGGGAAGTAATAAGTAGATGATGGGTTGCTAGAGTGACAGAAGCTTAAACCCTAGTTTATGCGTTGCTTCGCAAGGGGCTGATTTGGATCCACCAGTTTAATGCTATGGTTAGACTTTGTCTTAATTCTTATTTTGTAGTTGCAGATGCTTGCAAGAGGGGTTAATCATAAGTGGGATGTTTGTCCAAGTAAGGACAACACCCAAGCACCGGTCCACCCACATATCAAACTAACAAACTAGCGAATGCGAATCATACGAACATGATGAAAACTAGCTTGACAGAAATTCCCATGTGTCCTCGGGAGCGCTTTACCTTATATAAGAGTTCGTCCAGGCTTGTCCCTTGCTACAAAAGAGATTGGGCCATCTTGCTGCATCTTTTTTACTATTGTTACTTGTTACCCGTTACGAATTACCTTATCCCGCAACTATCTGTTACCGATAATTTCAGTGCTTGCAGAGAATACCTTGCTGAAAACCACTTGTCATTTCCTTCTGCTCCTCGTTGGGTTCGACACTCTTACTTATCGAAAGGACTACGATAGATCCCCTATACTTGTGGTTCATCAAGACTCTTTTCTGGCGCCGTTGCCGGGGAGTGAAGCGCCTTTGGTGAGTGGAATTTGGTAAGGAAACATTTATATAGTGTGCTGAAATTAATTGTCACTTTTCACTATGGAAACTAATTCTTTGAGGGGCTTGTTCGGGGTATCTTCACCTCGATCGGAAGCACACAGAGTTGCTCCTCAACCTACTGCACCTACTGAAAATATTTATTATGAAATTCCTTCGGGTATGCTAGAGAAACTGTTGGCTAATCCTTTTACAGGAGATGGAACATCACATCCCGACTTGCATCTAATCTATGTAGCTGAAGTTTGTGGTTTATTTAAGCTTGCAGGTTTTCCCGAGGATGAGGTCAAGAAGAAGGTCTTTCCCTTCTCTTTGAGGGATAAAGCATTGACATGGTATAGGCTATGTGATGATACTAGATCATGGAACTACAACCGATTGAAATTGGAATTTCATCAAAAGTTTTATCCTATGCATTTGGTACATCGTGATCGGAATTATATCTATAATTTTTGGCCTCGTGATAGAGAAAGTATCGCTCAAGCTTGGGGGAGGCTTAAGTCAATGTTATATTCATGCCCCAACCATGAGCTCCCTAGAGAAATTAGTATTATGAAGAGAGATATTGATTTCAAATGACAATCGCACCATGACAATCGCACCATGCTTGACACTTCTTGTACCGGTTCTTTTATGAAGAGAGATATTGATTTGAAATGGGATTTATTGGAAATAATTAAATGCAACTCTGAAGATTGGGAGTTTGATGAAGGTAAGGAGTCAAGTATGAATCTTAAGTTCGATTGCGTTAAATCCTTCGTTGAAACAAATACATTTCATGATTTTAGCGCTAAACATGGACTTGAGTGTGAGATAGTAGCTTCTTTATGTGAATCATTTGCTGCTCATATTAATCTCCCTAAGGAGAAGTGGTTTAAATATCATCCTCCCATAGAAGTTAATGTAGTAAAACCCAATCGAGTTGAAGAGAAAGTTATTGCTTATAATGATTCTATTGTTCCTAGTGCTTACATTGAGAAACCACCTTTCCCTGTTAGAATAAAGGATCATGCTAAAGCTTGAACTGTGATACGTAAGGGCTACATTAGAACACCCACACCCCCTGAGCAAATTAAAGTTGAACCTAGTATTGCTGTTATTAAAGATCTCTTGGCCGATAATGTTGATGGGCATGTTATTCAATTTTGTGAAGCTCCTTCTAGAATTGCTAAACCTCATGCTAGAGACAAACATAAACCTGTTGTTGGCATGCCTGTTGTTTCTGCTAAGATAGGAGATCATTGTTATCATGGTTTATGTGACACAGGTGCTAGTGTTAGTGCAATACCTCAATCTTTATATAATGAAATTAAAGATGAGACTGCACCTGTCAAGATGGAATTTATTGATGTTACTATTAAACTTGCTAATAGAGATACTATCTTCCCTGTGGAAATTGTTAGAGATGTTGAAGTCTTGTGTGGTAAAACTAAGTATCCTACTGATTTTCTTGTTCTTGCTACCACACAAGATATCTTTTGTCCCATCATATTTGGTAGGCCTTTCCTCAATACTGTTAATGCTCAAATTGATTGTGAGAAACAAACTCTTACTGTTGGCTTTGGAGGTGTGTCACATGAATTTAATTTTTCTAAGTTTGGTAGACAACCTCATGAAAAAGAATTGTCTAGTAAGGATGAAATTATTGCTCTTGCTTCCATTGCTGTGCCTCCTACTGATCCCTTAGAGCAATACTTGCTTGAACATGAAAATGATATGCATATGGATGAAAGGAATGAGATAGATAGAGTTAGCTTTGAACAAAGTCCTATCCTTAAGATAAATTTGCCTATTGAATTACTTGGAGATCCACCTCCACCAAAGGGTGATCCTGTGTTTGAGCTTAAACAATTAGCTGATACTCTTAAGTATGCTTATCTCGATGAAAAAGAGATATATCCTGTTATTATTAGTGCTAACATTTCAGAGCATGAAGAAAATAAATTATTGAAAACTCTGAGGAAGCACCGTGCTGCTATTGGATATACTCTTGATGATCTTAAGGGCATTAGTCCCACTCTATGCCAGCATAAAATTAAAACTGATCCTGATTCGAAACGAGTTTCCGATCACCAATGAAGATTAAATCCTAAGATGAAAGAGGTGGTAAGAAAAGAAATACTAAAGCTCCTGGAAGCAGGTATTATTTATCCTGTTGTTCATAGTGATTGGGTAAGTCCGGTGCATTGTGTCCCTAAGAATGTTGAAATTATGCCCTAGAGGCAATAATAAATGTATAGTTATTATTATAATTCCTGTATCAAGATAATAGTTTATTATCCATGCTATAATTGTATTGAATGAAGACTCATTTACATGTGTGGATACATAGACAAAACACCGTCCCTAGCATGCCTCTAGTTGGCTAGCCAATTGATCGATGATAGTCAGTGTCTTCTGATTATGAACAAGGTGTTGTTGCTTGATAACTGGATCACGTCATTGGGAGAATCACGTGATGGACTAGACCCAAACTAATAGACGTAGCATGTTGATCGTGTCATTTTGTTGCTACTGTTTTCTGCGTGTCAAGTATTTATTCCTATGACCATGAGATCATATAACTCACTGACACCGGAGGAATGCTTTGTGTGTATCAAACGTCGCAACGTAACTGGGTGACTATAAAGATGCTCTAGAGGTATCTCCGAAGGTGTTAGTTGAGTTAGTATGGATCAAGACTGGGATTTGTCACTCCGTGTGACGGAGAGGTATCTCGGGGCCCACTCGGTAATACAACATCACACACAAGCCTTGCAAGCAATGTAACTTAGTGTAAGTTGCGGGATCTTGTATTACGGAACGAGTAAAGAGACTTGCCGGTAAACAAGATTGAAATAGGTATGCGGATACTGACGATCGAATCTCGGGCAAGTAACATACCGAAGGACAAAGGGAATGACATACGGGATTATACGAATCCTTGGCACTGAGGTTCAAACGATAAGATCTTCATAGAATATGTAGGATCCAATATGGGCATCCAGGTCCCGCTATTGGATATTGACCGAGGAACCTCTCGGGTCATGTCTACATAGTTCTCGAACCCGCAGGGTCTGCACACTTAAGGTTCGACGTTGTTTTATGCGTATTTGAGTTATATGGTTGGTTACCGAATGTTGTTCGGAGTCCCGGATGAGATCACGGACATCACGAGGGTTTCCGGAATGGTCCGGAAACGAAGATTGATATATAGGATGACCTCATTTGATTACCGGAAGGTTTTCGGAGTTACCGGGAATGTACCGGGAATGACGAATGGGTTCCGGGAGTTCACCGGGGGGGGGGGGCAACCCACCCCGGGGAAGCCCATAGGCTTTAGGGAGACACACCAGCCCTTAGTGGGCTGGTGGGACAGCCCCAAGGGGGCCTATGTGCCAAGAGAAAGAAATCAAAGGAAAAGAAAAAAAAGAGGGAAGAAGTGGGAAGGGAGGGGGACTCCTCCCACCAAACCAAGTCCAACTCGGTTTGGGGGGGGAGTCCTCCCCCCTTGGCTCGGCCGACCCCTTGGGAGTCCCTTGGACCCCAAGGCAAGGTCCCCCTCCCTCCTCCTATATATATGGGGCTTTTAGGGCAGATTTGAGATGACTTTCTCACGGCTGCCCGACCACATACCTCCATAGTTTTCCTCTAGATCGCGTTTCTGCGGAGCTCGGGCGGAGCCCTGCTGAGACGAGATCATCACCAACCTACGGAGCGCCGTCACGCTGCCGGAGAACTCTTCTACCTCTCCGTGTCTCTTGCTGGATCAAGAAGGCCGAGATCATCGTCGAGCTGTACGTGTGCTGAACACGGAGGTGCCGTCCGTTCGGTACTAGATCGTGGGACTGATCGCGGGATTGTTCGCGGGGCGGATCGAGGGACGTGAGGACGTTCCACTACATCAACCACGTTCTATAACGCTTCTGCTGTACGATCTACAAGGGTACGTAGATCACTCATCCCCTCTCGTAGATGGACATCACCATGATAGGTCTTCGTGCGCGTAGGAAATTTTTTGTTTCCCATGCGACGTTCCCCAACAGTGGTATCAGAGCTAGGTTCATGCGTAGATGTCTTCTCGAGTAGAACACAAAAGGTTTTGTGGGCGGTGATGTGCGTTTTGCTGCCCTCCTTAGTCTTTTCTTGATTCCGCGGTATTGTTGGATTGAAGCGGCTTGGACCGACATTACTCGTACGCTTACGAGAGACTAGTTTCATCGTTACGAGTAACCCCCTTTGCTCAAAGATGACTGGCAAGTGTCGGTTTCTCCAACTTTAGTTGAATCGGATTTGACCGAGGAGGTCCTTGGATGAGGTTAAATAGCAACTCATATATCTCCGTTGTGGTGTTTGCGTAAGTAAGATGCGATCCTACTAGATACCCTTGGTCACCACGTAAAACTTGCAGCAACAAAATTAGAGGACGTCTAACTTGTTTTTGCAGGGTATGATTGTGATGTGATATGGCCAACGATGTGATGTGATATATTGGATGTATGAGATGATCATGTTGTAATAGAAATATCGACTTGCACGTCGATGGTACGGCAACCGGCAGGAGCCATAGGGTTGTCTTTATACTAACATATGTGCTTGCAGATGCGTTTACTATTTTGCTAGGATGTAGCTATAGTAGTAATAGCATAAGTAGCACGACAACCACGATGGCAACACGTTGATGGATGATCATGGTGTGGCGCCGGTGACAAGAAGATTGTGTCGGTGCTTTGGTGATGGAGATCAAGAAGCACGTGATGATGGCCATATCATGTCACTTATGAATTGCATGTGATGTTAATCCTTTTATGCACCTTATTTTGCTTAGAACGACGGTAGCATTATGAGGTGATCTCTCACTAAAATTTCAAGACGAAATTGTGTTCTCCCCGACTGTGCACCGTTGCTACAGTTCGTCGTTTCGAGACACCACGTGATGATCGGGTGTGATAGACTCAACATTCACATACAACGGGTGCAAAACAGTTGCGCACGCGGAACACTCGGGTTAAGCTTGACGAGCCTAGCATGTGCAGACATGGCCTCGGAACACATGAGACCGAAAGGTCGATCATGAATCATATAATTGATATGATTAGCATAGGGATGCTTACCACTGAAACTATACTCAACTCACGTGATGATCGGACTTGGGATAGTGTAAGTGGATCATGAACCACTCAAATGACTAGAGAGATGTACTTTTTGAGTGGGAGTTTAGCGTATAATTTGATTAAGTTGAACTCTAATTATCTTGAACATAGTCTAAGTCCACTTTGAATATATTTGTGTTGTAGATCATGGCTCACGCAAGTGTCATCCTGAATTTTAATACGTTCCTAGAGAAAGCTAAGTTGAAAGATGATGGAAGCAACTTTGTAGACTGGGCTCGTAATCTTAAGCTAATCTTACAAGCTGGAAAGAAGGATTATGTCCTTAATGCTGCGCTAGGAGATGAACCACCCGCTACGGCTGATCAGGATGTTAAGAACGCTTGGTTAGCACGTAAGGAGGACTACTCAATAGTTCAATGTGCAGTCTTGTATGGCTTAGAACCGTGACTTCAACGTCGCTTTGAGCGTCATGGAGCATTTGAGATGTTCCAGGAGTTGAAGTTTATCTTTCAGAAGAACGCCCGGATCGAGAGGTATGAGACCTCCGATAAATTCTATGCTTGCAAGATGGAGGAAAACTCGTCTGTCAGTGAACATGTCCTCAAAATGTCTGGGTACTCAAACCGTCTAGCTGAACTGGGGATTGAACTCCCGCAAGAAGCTATCACTGACAGAATCCTTCAATCACTGCCGCCAAGCTATAAAGGCTTTGTGTTGAACTACAACATGCAAGGGATGAACAAGTCTCCCGGCGAGTTGTTTGCGATGCTGAAAGTCACAGAGTCTGAACTCCGTAAAGAGCATCAAGTGTTGATGATGAGCAAGACCACTAGTTTCAAGAGAAACGGCAAAGGCAAGAAGGGCAATTCGAAGAAGAGCGGCAAGCCTGTTGCGAATCTGCCGAAGAAACCCAAGGCTGGACCTAAGCCTG
Organism: Hordeum vulgare subsp. vulgare; assembly: GCF_904849725.1. Taxonomy (NCBI): domain Eukaryota; kingdom Viridiplantae; phylum Streptophyta; class Magnoliopsida; order Poales; family Poaceae; genus Hordeum; species Hordeum vulgare. The sequence continues at coordinate 88,869,710 of NC_058520.1, forward strand.
AAACAGAGTGCTTCTATTGCAAGGGTATGGGTCACTAGAAGCGCAATTGCCCCAAGTATCTGGCAGATAAGAAGGCGGGCAAAGAAAAATCAGGTATATTTGATATACATGTTATTGATGTGTACTTAACCGGCTCTCGTAGTAGTGCCTGGGTATTTGATACCGGTTCTGTTACTCACATTTGCAACTCGAAGCAGGAACTGCGGAATAGACGAAGGCTGGCGAAAGACGAAGTGACGATGCGCGTAGGAAACGGTTCCAAGGTTGATGCAATCGCCGTCGGCACAGTGTCACTTCAACTACCATCGGGATTAGTGATGAACTTAAATCATTGTTATTTAGTGCCTGCGTTGAGCATGAACATTATATCTGGATCTTGTTTATTGCGAGACGGTTACTCTTTTAAGTCTGAGAATAATGGTTGTTCTATTTCTATGAGTAACATCTTTTATGGTCATGCACCGAATGTGAGAGGATTGTTCATATTGAATCTTGATAGCGATACGCATATACATAACATTGAGACCAAAAGAGTTAGAGTAAACAATGATAGCGCCATATTTTTGTGGCACTGCCGCCTGGGTCATATTGGTGTAAAGCGCATGAAGAAACTCCATGCTGATGGACTTTTGGAGTCACTTGACTTTGATTCACTTGACACGTGCGAACCATGCCTCATGGGCAAGATGACTAAGACTCCGTTCTCCGGAACAATGGAGCGTGCAAGTGACTTGTTGGAAATCATACATACCGATGTGTGTGGTCCAATGAGCGTAGAGGCACGCGGCGGATATCGTTATTTCCTCACCTTCACTGACGATTTAAGTAGATATGGTTATGTCTACTTGATGAAGCACAAGTCTGAAACATTTGAAAAGTTCAAGCAATTTCAGAGTGAAGTGGAAAATCATCGTAACAAGAAGATCAGTTCCTACGGTCTGATCGTGGGGGTGAATATCTGAGTTTCGAGTTTGGTACTCACTTAAGACAATGTGGAATTGTTTCGCAGTTAACACCGCCTGGAACACCACAGCGTAATGGTGTGTCCGAACGTCGTAATCGTACTTTGTTAGAGATGGTGCGATCTATGATGTCTCTTACTGATTTGCCACTATCATTTTGGGGTTATGCATTAGAAACAGCTGCATTCTCTTTAAATAGGGCACCATCGAAATCCGTTGAGACGACACCATACGAACTGTGGTGTGGCAAAAGGCCAAAGTTGTCGTTTCTTAAAGTTTGGGGATGTGATGCTTATGTCAAAAAGCTTCAGCCTGAAAAGCTGGAACCCAAAGCGGAAAAGTGCGTCTTCATAGGTTACCCAAAAGAGACAGTTGGGTACACCTTCTATCTCAAAACCGAGGGCAAAGTGTTTGTTGCTAAGAACAAAACTTTTCTCGAGAAGGAGTTTCTCTCGAGAGAATTGAGTGGGAGGAAGATAGAACTTGACGAGGTTGTCGAACCTCTCATCCCTCTAAATGGTGGCGCAGGGCAAGGGGAAACCTCTGTCGTTGCGACGCCGGTTGAGGAGGAAGTTAATGATGATGATCATGAAACTCCAGTTCAAGTTTCTGTTGAACCACGCAGGTCGACGAGATCACGCGCTGCTCCAGAGTGGTACGGTAATCCCGTCTTGTCAATCATGTTGTTAGACAACAATGAACCTGCAAATTATGAAGAAGCAATGGTGGGCCCAGATTCCAACAAATGGCTAGAAGCCATGAAATCCGAGATAGGATCCATGTATGAGAACGAAGTGTGGACTTTGGAGATACTACCTGAGGGCCGCAAGGCTATTTAGAACAAATGGATCTTTAAGAAGAAGACGGACGCTGACGGTAATGTGACCGTTTATAAAGCTCAACTTGTGGCAAAGGGTTTTTCACAAGTTCCAGGAGTTGACTACGATGAGACCTTCTCACCCGTAGCGATGCTTAAGTCCGTCAGAATCATGTTAGCAATAGCTGCATTTTTCTATTATGAAATCTGGCAGATGGATGTCAAAACGGCGTTCCTTAACGGTTTCCTTAAGGAAGAGTTGTATATGATGCAGCCCAAAGGTTTTGTAGATCCTAAAAATGCTGACAAGGTGTGCAAGCTCCAGCGATCCATTTATGGACTGGTGCAAGCATCTCGGAGTTGGAACAAATGCTTTGATGAGGTGATCAAAGCATTTGGGTTTATACAAGTGGTTGGAGAATCTTGTATTTACAAGAAAGTGAGTGGGAGCTCTGTGGCGTTTCTAATATTATATGTGGATGACATATTACTGATTGGAAACAACGTAGAGCTTTTGGAGAGCATAAAAGGATACTTGAATAAAAGTTTCTCTATGAAGGACCTAGGAGAAGCTGCTTACATTCTAGGCATTAAGATCTATAGGGATAGATCGAAACGCCTGATAGGACTTTCACAAAGCACATACCTTGATAAACTTTTGAAGAGGTTCAAAATGGAACAGTCCAAGAAAGGGTTCTTGCCAGTTTTACAAGGTACGAGATTGAGTAAGACTCAGTGCCCAGCAATTGATGAAGATAGAGAGCATATGCGCTCCGTCCCCTATGCTTCAGCCATAGGTTCTATCATGTATGCGATGCTGTGCACTAGACCAGATGTTAGCCTGGCCATAAGTATGGCCGGTAGATTCCAGAGTAATCCAGGAGTGGATCACTGGACAGCGGTCAAGAATATCCTGAAGTACCTGAAAAGGACTAAGGAGATGTTTCTCGTGTATGGTGGTGACGAAGAGCTCGCCGTAAAAGGTTACGTCGATGCAAGCTTTGACACAGATCCGGACGACTCTAAGTGGCAAACCGGATACGTATTTATTCTTAATGGGGGTGCAGTAAGCTGGTGCACTTCCAAGCAAAGCGTCGTAGCAGATTCTACATGTGAAGCGGAGTACATGGCTGCCTCGGAGGCGGCTAAGGAGGGTGTCTGGATGAAGCAGTTCATGACGGATCTTGGAGTAGTGCCAAGTGCACTGGATCCAATAACCTTGTTCTGTGACAACACTGGTGCCATTGCCTTAGCAAAGGAACCAAGGTTTCACAAGAAGACCAGACACATCAAACGACACTTCAACCTCATCCGCGACTACGTCGAGGAGGAGGACGTAAATATATGCAAGGTGCACACGGATCTGAATGTAGCAGACCCGCTGACTAAACCTCTTCCCCGGCCAAAACATGATCGACACCAGAACTGTATGGGTGTTAGATTTATTACAATGTAATTCACATGGTGATGTGAGGGCTAGATTATTGACTCTAGTGCAAGTGGGAGACTGTTGGAATTATGCCCTAGAGGCAATAATAAATGTATAGTTATTATTATAATTCCTGTATCAAGATAATAGTTTATTATCCATGCTATAATTGTATTGAATGAAGACTCATTTACATGTGTGGATACATAGACAAAACACCGTCCCTAGCATGCCTCTAGTTGGCTAGCCAGTTGATCGATGATAGTCAGTGTCTTCTGATTATGAACAAGGTGTTGTTGCTTGATAACTGGATCACGTCATTGGAGAATCACGTGATGGACTAGACCCAAACTAATAGACGTAGCATGTTGATCGTGTCATTTTGTTGCTACTGTTTTCTGCGTGTCAAGTATTTATTCCTGTGACCATGAGATCATATAACTCACTGACACCGGAGGAATGCTTTGTGTGTATCAAACGTCGCAACGTAACTGGGTGACTATAAAGATGCTCTACAGGTATCTCCGAAGGTGTTAGTTGAGTTAGTATGGATCAAGACTGGGATTTGTCACTCCGTGTGACGGAGAGGTATCTCGGGGCCCACTCGGTAATACAACATCACACACAAGCCTTGCAAGCAATGTAACTTAGTGTAAGTTGCGGGATCTTGTATTACGGAACGAGTAAAGAGACTTGCCGGTAAACAAGATTGAAATAGGTATGCGGATACTGACGATCGAATCTCGGGCAAGTAACATACCGAAGGACAAAGGGAATGACATACGGGATTATACGAATCCTTGGCACTGAGGTTCAAACAATAAGATCTTCGTAGAATATTTAGGATCCAATATGGGCATCCAGGTCCCGCTATTGGATATTGACCGAGGAACCTCTCGGGTCATGTCTACATAGTTCTCGAACCCGCAGGGTCTGCACACTTAAGGTTCGACGTTGTTTTATGCGTATTTGAGTTATATGGTTGGTTAACGAATGTTGTTCGGAGTCCCGGATGAGATCACGGACGTCACGAGGGTTTCCGGAATGGTCCGTAAACGAATATTGATATATAGGATGACCTCATTTGATTACCGGAAGGTTTTCGGAGTTACCGGGAATGTACCGGGAATGACGAATGGGTTCCGGGAGTTCACCGGGGGGGGGGGGGGCAACCCACCCCGGGGAAGCCCATAGGCTTTGGGGAGACACACCAGCCCTTAGTGGGCTGGTGGGACAGCCCCAAGGGGGCCTATGCGCCAAGAGAAAGAAATCAAAGGAAAAGAAAAAAAAAAGAGGGAAGAAGTGGGAAGGGAGGGGGACTCCTCCCACCAAACCAAGTCCAACTCGGTTTGGGGGGGGGAGTCCTCCCCCCCTTGGCTCGGCCGACCCCTTGGGAGTCCCTTGGACCCCAAGGCAAGGTCCCCCTCCCTCCTCCTATATATATGGGGCTTTTAGGGCAGATTTGAGACGACTTTCTCACGGCTGCCCGACCACATACCTCCATAGTTTTTCCTGTAGATCGCGTTTCTGCGGAGCTCGGGCGGAGCCCTGCTGAGACGAGATCATCACCAACCTCCGGAGCGCCGTCACGCTGCCGGAGAACTCTTCTACCTCTCCGTCTCTCTTGCTGGATCAAGAAGGCCGAGATCATCGTCGAGCTGTACGTGTGCTGAACACGGAGGTGCCGTCCGTTCGGTACTAGATCGTGGGACTGATCGCGGGATTGTTCGCGGGGCGGATCGAGGGACGTGAGGACGTTCCACTACATCAACCGTGTTCTCTAACGCTTCTGCTGTACGATCTACAAGGGTACGTAGATCACTCATCCCCTCTCGTAGATGGACATCACCATGATAGGTCTTCGTGCGCGTAGGAGAATTTTTGTTTCCCATGCGACGTTCCCCAACAAAGAAGGGAGGTAGTACCGTTGTCCCTAATGATAAAGATGAACTGATCCCACAAAGAATTGTTACTGGCTATAGGATGGTAATTGATTTTAGGAAATTAAATAAAGCTACTAAGAAAGATCATTACCCTTTACCTTTTATTGATCAAATGTTAGAAAGATTGTCTAAGCATACACACTTTTGCTTTCTAGATGGTTATGCTGGTTTCTCCCAAATACCTGTTGCACAGTCTGATCAGGAGAAAACCACTTTTACTTGCTCTTTCAGTACCTTTGCTTATAGACGTATGGCTTTTGGTTTATGTAATGCACCTGCCACCTTTCAAAGATGTATGATGGCTATATTCTCTGACTTTTGTGAAAAGATTGTTGAGGTTTTCATGGATGATTTCTCCATTTACGGATCTTATTTTGATAATTGCTTGAGCAACCTTGATCGAGTTTTGCAGAGATGTAAAGATACTAACCTTGTCTTGAATTGGGAGAAGTGCCACTTTATGGTTAATGAAGGCATTTTCTTGGGACATAAAATTTCTGAAAGATGTATTGAAGTCGATAAGGCTAAAGTTAATGCGATCGAGATAATGGCATGCCCTACAGACATTAAAGGTATAAGAAGTTTCCTTGGTCATGCTAGTTACTGTTGGGGCATAGTTTATGCCTAAGTAATTTTGGTGATTGATGATAGTACCGCAAAGGACTAACCGTGTGTATTAAGATTTCAGATAACACACGTCAACGACACAAGATGACTCGCCCCCTCTTTCGTGGAACAGAAGCACGGTGTTCTCTACGATTATCTTTATTTGAGTCATAGGAAAGCCGTACTATTAAGAGGGGAACCGTAGTGGAAAGGTTTGGGTGGAATCAATCTTGCACGCGCACACTTCACATATTTTCCCCCTTGCCGGCAACTTTGGAGTGGCTCCCGCCGTAGTGTTTCCTTCATCTTTGCAAAGGGTCCCCCAGCGGTAGTACCGCTGGGCCTAGCGGTAGTACCGCTGGCCCTAGCGGTAGTACCGCTGGAGTGGAGTGCTAGCGGAAGTACCGCTGCATCCAGTGGTAGTACCGCCCCTGGTCAGCGGTAGTACCGCTCCAGGAGCTTAGTACCGCCTGCCTAGCGGTTGTACGTGGACGAACCTTTTTGCGAAGACTTTCTTGGCAATGGTAGTGCTTATGCACTACCAGGGGCCCAACGGTAGTACCGCTGCAGCCAGCGGTAGTACCGCTGGAGTGCCAGCGGTAGTACCGCTGGAGTGCAAGCGGTAGTACCGCTGCGTCCAGCGGTAGTACCGCTAGGCACGGGCTGTGAGTAGGAAAACAGTTGGATTCCCCCCACTATATAAAGGGTTCTTCTATCTCTGGAACTCTATCTCTTCCCCTCCCAAGCTCCATTGTTGCTCCCTAAGCTCAAAAGTGCCCGATCTCTCTCCCTAGCCAATCAAACTTGTTGATTCTTTAGGGATTGGTTGAGAAGGCCTAGATCACACTTCCACCAATAGAAAAGTTGATTCCCCCACCAATCCCTTGCAGATCTTGTTACTCTTGGGTGTTTGAGCATCCTAGACGGTTGAGGTCACCTCGAAGCCACATTCCATTGTGGTGAAGCTTCGTGGTCTTGTTGGGAGCCTCCAAGCTTTGTGTGGAGTTTGCCCCAACCTTGTTTGTAAAGGTTCGGTCGCCGCCTTCAAGGGCACCTATAGTGGAATCACGGTACCTTGCATCGTGCGAGGGCGTGAGGAGAATACGATGGCCTTAGTGGCTTATTGGGGAGCATTGTGCCTCCACACCGCTCCAACGGAGACGTACTTCCTGTCAAAGGGAAGGAACTTCGGTAACACATCCTCGTCTTCATTGGTTCCACTTGTGGTTATCTCTAACCTTTACTTTGTGTATGCTTATGTTGTTATATTTCCCTTACTTGTCTTAGTAGCTATCATTCCTAGCTTCATTACGGTTCACCCCATTGTTGTCATATTTGTGAACCCGTATGTAGTTTACCCTAACTTGCTAAGGTTAATTAAAAAGCGGTCGTTGCCTATTCACCCCCCTCTAGTCAACCATATCGATCCTTTCAATTGGTATCAGAGCCACGTCTCTTTATTAAGGGTCTGACCACCCGAAGAGTATGGAAGGCGAAGAGGGAATTAACCATGGGCAACCCGAGGCCATGGACTTGACTTCGGTCACAAGGGATGACTTGAATACGGTTATGGCCGCCCTCAAGACGTCCTTGACGAACGAAGTCAAGACCATGCTTAAAGAGTTAATTGAGGGATTTAAAAGTCCACCCGAACCGACGTTAGTGGTTAAACCCACCAACACCGATTCGGAGGCCAATTCCTCTAAGGAAGCGGCTAAAGGTATGCGACCTTCCTCATCTCACGAAAAGGATGGGACTGGAACATATGCCTTAGTTCCACCACCCATGGTCTATGGAGGATCCGTTCCCGCACCGCGTCTTAATCCTGTTGGTCCTCCTCCTAAGCTTGTGAAAGGTGACTTTGCTAACTGGGTATTTTCTATTAAGTCTCATTTGAATCACAGCTCAACCAACTTGTGGAGAATCATCGAGCAAGGATATTATCCCCATGATCCAAGCAACCTCACTCCAAGAGAAGATGCAGACAATCAATACGATCACTCCGCCTTGTTTATTCTCCAGTCTGCAGTGCCACCTGAAGATCTTCCTCACTTGCGTCCCTTCACTTTGGCCAAAGATTGTTGGGAGCATATTATGGTGTTGTACAAGGGAAGCTCAAGCATTCAATGATCCAACTATGAGTGATCCTTGATAAGTCCGATGAGTTTGTGATGAAGGAAGACAAGGACCCTCGTGATCTCTATCGGAGGGTGACTGCTATTGCCGTGGCACTCAAGGATCATGGGAGCAAGGATGTGGATGATACATGGGTCAAGCGCAAGTTTATCAAAGCCATCATGCCTTTCAACAAAGCCATGTCATCTGTCATTCGTCAGCGGCCAGACTTCCACTCCTTGTCTTCCAGTGAGGTGTTGGACGAATTCATTGCAATGTCAATCATGAACGAAACAGCCGACAATGCACTTGCTCGGGTTCGCTCAAAGACAACTTCACCCAACCTTGCACTAAAAGAAAAAGCAATGTTTGAAGAAGAAGAAGAGGATGAGGAAGAGGAGAGCTGCCCTGAAGACACAAAGTATGCCTATCATGAGCACATGGCTCTTGCGTCAAGGCAATTCTGGGGCAACAAGAGGAACTCCAGACCCACCTTCACCAAGAACAACTCGAGTGGTTTCAAACCCAAGCACCGAGTGAGGACATGTTATAACTGTGGTAATGTGAGCCACTTCATGGCCGAATGTCCCTATGAGAAAAGGGAAGACAACGGGGGCAAGCTCATTCGCAAAGACAAAACCAAATCATTTCCAATCAAGAACAACTTTGTGAAGAAACCCCACCCAAAAGGGATGGTGGCCCTTGAAGAGTACCCTTCCGATGATGATGATGATGATGATGATGATGATGCAGTGGCAATGGCAACTGTTGCTATTGCCACTACCTCTCCCCAGAAGGTGTCTCTCTTCAACGCCCCCAACGAGAACCACATCACCAAGTGCCTCATGGCAAAAGGTATCAATCAGGTAACTCCCATCATTAAGACCAACATCGCTACTGCTCCTTCATTGTTAAATTGTGTTGATGATAGTGATGTTGGGGAAATTAATGAGCATGATCTTGACAAGTTTATGTGCACTATTAAGGGAGAATCCAAGAAGCACTTTGTTGCTCTCTTGGAACAACTGGGTGAGGCCACTGACCTCATTGAGTCTCATGAGGAGACCATCTCTGAGCTTCAGGGATACAGTCATGACTATGCCGATGAAATTGCTGAATTATCTATTGCTCTAGAAAAGGAGCGCACTCTTCGTTTGGCTCTTGAGGAGTCATATAACGATGACTGCGCTAAAATGCAAAAGAAACTTGATCATGATGTCATTCTTACTCGTATGCTTAAGTCTGAAAAGCATGCTCTTTGGGTTGGCAATGACAGACTCAAAGTGGAGTTTGACACACTTGACAAGGCGCACAAGGTCTTGAAAGGTGTTCATTTCTCTTTGAAAGAGTCCCATGATCAACTCCAAGCAAAGCTTACCAAGGAGATCTCTACTTGTCCTCCCTTTGTGTTAATTGATAATGCTTGTGCAACTAATCCCTGTTGTGAGCATGTACATCTTGTGGAGGAAAATGCCAAGTTAAAGGAGAAAGTTGAGAAGGGCCTTGTGGCATGCATACAAGGTGAGAAGAGCCTGAACGATCTCTTGAGCACTCAAAAAGGTGTTGTAGGGAAGGAGGGACTTGGACTTACCTCCAAGTCAAAAGGTAAAAGGAGAAACAGGAACAAACGATCTCCTACCCTCATGGACATCTTTGTCAAAGAGGGTGAGGGGACTCAGAAGGGGAACAGGAACAAGATGGACTATGGAAACCACAAGAAGGGCAACACCATTCCTACTAACACAGCCGACAAACTCAATTCTTCTTATGTCTTATGTCGTGCTAGTGATGGGCACGTTTATGCCAGATTTGTTGGTTCCTACGATGAGTACATTGAATGGGCTATCTGGGTTCCTAAGACACTTGTCTCTAACATGAAAGGACCCATTAAAAAATGGGTACCTAAAGCCAAGCCTTGATCTATTGCAGGAGTTTGCTTCCGGTGGGGTATCATGGTTGCTCGATAGTGGAGCAACAAATCATATGACCGGAAGCAAGGACTTAGTGGTGGATGTGCATCCTTCTCCATCTATGCCCACCCATGTCCAATTCGCCGATGCATCCTCGTCAAAGGTATTGGGATTTGGTAAGGTGGTCGTCTCTCAAGATTTATCCATTGAGAAGGTCATGCTTGTTGAGTCACTTGCCTACAATTTACTTTCGGTTCATCAACTTGCAATTATGGGTTTTTCCACATTCTTTAATCTTGATACTATGGTCCTCCCGTGGAGCAAGACTCTTAAAGTAGCCTATGTTGGATATGTCGAAAATGGTTTTTATGTGGTGAACTTCTCAAAGCGACCCACTAAGACCGCGACGTGTTTAATGGCTAAAGTTGATGTGGGCTGGCTTTGGCATCGCCGTTTAGCTCATGTCAATATAAGATCTTTGCAAAGTCTTCTAACAGGGGACAAGGGACCATATCCGTGGACTAACAAATGTGAGTTTTGCTAAAGATCGTGTTTGCAGTGCCTGCATTGAAGGAAAGATTCATGAAACTGCTCATCGTCCAACGACTCTCATCTACACTAAGAGGCCATTGGAGCTCCTCCATATGGATCTGTTTGGCCCTCCATCATTTGATAGTCTTGGAGGCAGAAAGTACTGCTTGGTGATTGTTGACGACTACTCAAGATACACCTGGGTATATTTCTTCAAAAGGAATAGTGAAACTCAACAAACTATCATCAACTTTGCTAATGAAGCTCAACGTCAACATGAAGCAAAGATTTTGATGATTAGAAGTGACAACGGCACCGAGTTCAAGAACTACACCTTGGATGAGTTTCTAGGTGATGAGGGAATAAAACATCAATATTTAGCACCATATACCCCTCAACAAAACGGCGTGGCAGAAAGGAAGAACCGGACCTTGATAGACGCTGCAAGAACAATGATGGCGGAATTCAAATCTCCATATAACTTTTGGGCAGAGACCATGAACACAGCATGTCATGCGTCCAATCGGCTCTATATCCGCAAAGGCTTGAACAAGACTCCTTATCAGATTCTAACTGGAAACAAACCCAATCTCAAGTACTTCTGGGTATTCGGTTGTAAGTGTTTCATTCTCAAGAAAGGTGCACGTTTAGCTAAATTTGATTCTAGAGCTCATGAGGGCATCTTTGTTGGTTATGCTACAAACTCTCATGCTTACCGTGTCCTCAACAAGTCCACTGGACTCATTGAGGAGACGTGTAACATGGAGTTTGATGAAAATAATGGCTCCCAAGTGGAGCAAAGTGGTCTTTGTGATATAGGTGATGAAATTCCTCCCCAAGCCATAAGAAGAATGGGGATTGGTCAAATACTCCCCATTGAGGAAGCCCTTGTGGCCGAAGGATAAGGACAATGCTCTATTCAAGTGGAGCCATCACCTCCACAAGCCCCACACGCTTCCGATGAACAAAGAGAAGACTCTCAACAAAATGAACAAGCTCAAGGTCAAGATAAATTTCCCAACAACGATGATGTGTCTCATGATATTCAAGCACTCACCCAAGACTCCGAATCGGCTCATGATCAAGATCAAGTGCAACCACGAGATCCAGACCAAGTAGAAGCACAAGATCAAGATCAAGAGCCACCACAAATACAAGATCAAACTAGTGAACCTGCTCAAGTCGAAAGTCAAGATGATCAGGATACTGTCTCACAATTCCCTTCTGCAGCACCAACAGCCGGTGCCAAGGGAGGCTCAAGACGCAAGGGCAAGCAAAGTAAACAAGTCGATGCTCCCCCGCTATCCAATGAAGAACTCTTGGAGCGTCGAGCAACCAAGATTGCGAACAAGCTGAGAGTCAAGTCACATCTTATGAAGAATGTACTTGGCAGTTTAAAAAGGGGAGTATCCACCCGTCAACAGATTTGGAATTATTGTGAGCATCACGCGTTTGTTTCGTATTGTGAACCTCAACAGGTACAGGAAGTGCTCGATGATGAGGATTGGCTTATGTCCATGCATGAAGAACTTAACAACTTCGAGCGCAACCAAGTGTGGGATTTAGTGCCAAGGCCAACGGAGGAACATAATGTCATCGGGACCAAATGGATATTCAAGAACAAGCAAGATGCCAATGGGATTGTGATTCGAAAGAAGGCAAGATTGGTGGCTCAAGGCTACTCCCAAGTCGAGGGTATCGACTACGGTGAAACCTTTGCCCCTGTTGCTCGTCTAGAATCTATTCTCATGTTGCTTGCATTTGCTTCTCCTCATAACTTCAAATTACAACAAATGGATGTGAAAAGTGCCTTTCTTAATGGTCCGTTAAATGAGTTGGTCTATGTCAAACAACCCCCGGGATTCGAACATCCCAAGCTCCCCAATCATGTGTACAAACTTAATAAGGCACTCTATGGCCTTAAACAAGCCCCACGTGCGTGGTATGAGTATCTTACTAAGTTGTTACAAGATCGTGGGTTTGAAATTGGGAAGATAGATCCCACTCTTTTTACTAAGAGGGTTAAAGGGGATTTGTTCATATGCCAACTGTATGTGGATGATATTATCTTTGGCTCTCCTAACATTTCTTTCAATGAAGAATTTGCTGCACTAATGACTGAGAAATTTGAGATGTCCATGATGGGAGAGTTGAAGTTCTTCCTCGGGTTCGAGATTAAACAAGGCCTAGAAGGGACCTTCATCAAACAAGACAAGTACACTCAAGACATGCTCAAACGGTTCGAGCTTGAAGATGTCAAACCGGTCAAGTTCCCCATGCCAACAAGATACAAGCTTGACAGTGATCCCAATGGTAAAGAAGTGGATCAAAAGGTATATCGCTCCATGATTGGATCCCTCCTTTACCTTTGTGCATCTAGACCGGATATTATGTTGAGTGTAGGGACATGTGCATGGTTTCAATCCGCACCAAAAGAAAGTCATTATATGGCTGTTAAGCGAATCTTTCGATATTTGGCTCATACCCCAAACTTTGGCCTTTAGTATCCCAAAGGAGCAAACTTCAATCTAGTTGGCTATTCTGACTCAGATTGGGCAGGAGATTGTGTGGAGAGGAAGTCAACTTCTGGAGGATGCCAATTCCTTGGTCACTCATTGGTAAGTTGGTCTTCAAAGAAGCAGAATTGCGTCTCTCTATCATCCACCGAAGCTGAGTATGTGGCAGCTGCAAGTTGTTGTGCACAATTGCTATGGATGAGGCAAACTTTAAAGGATTACGGTGTTACTTGTGACAAAGTGCCTCTTCTATGTGACAATCAAAGTGCTATCAAGATTTCCCTCAACCCAGTGCAACATAGCAAAACCAAGCATATTGATATTCGCCATCACTTCATTCGTGAACATATCAAGCTAGGTGATATTGAGGTTCATTTCATCCACATTGAAGAGCAACTTGCAGATATTTTCACTAAGCCCCTAGATGAAGCAAGGTTCCGGGAGTTAAGGCATGAGCTAAATATCATTGGTTCAAGTAATGTGGATTGAAGCTAGGCACGTTGCACCTCACTATGCATTCTATCTTTGCTAGATGTAGGCATGGACATAGGGGGATTGTTGTTCTCTCAATGAACTTTTCCTCCCCCCATTATGCATAAATCGATCTAGTCTTTCACTTTAGCCATTTTCAAATGGCACTTGTGCTTCAAAGACGAGCATTGGTCATGAACCCAAGGATAATTCTTCGCGGTGTCATACCTTTGTCTCAAACATACGTGGCCTCGGTCACCGCCCCCCACCTTTCTCTCATATAGAAGGAAGGATATAAAATGACAAGTCAGTATATCTTGCTGGTGCTATCTTCTTTTCCACTCACTTGTCATTTGCCCACGTTCTTCTCTTATCCTAGGCCCCATGGTGACATTTGCAGCGGTACTACCGCCAGGGGTAGCGGTACTACCGCCAGGGGTAGCGGTACTACCGCCAGGACCCCAGCGGTACTACCGCCAGGGGTAGTGGTACTACCGCCAGGACCCCAACGGTACTACCGCTAGGGATAGCGGTACTACCGCCAGGATCCCAATCAACCACGACCTAACTAGGACATTTTTAGGGCTGTCTCAGGGGGAGCGGTAGTACCGCCAGGGTGAGCGGTACTACCGCCAGGACCCCAGCGGTACTACCGCTGCAGCCAGCGATACTACCGCCAGGTAGCGGTACTACCGCCAGGACCACAGCGGTACTACCGCTGGCCCGTACCCCTTGGGCTATATAAAGGAGGGGGAGCCCGTTTTTCTCCCTCCTTCTTCTTCCTCGCGGCTCCTCCCTCCCCAACCTCGAACTTCCCCGATTTCGATCTCTATTCGTGGAGCCCCTTCTCTCCGTTGAGTTGGAGGGTTTGCTCCACTTCTCCTTCCTCCTCCAAGTGCCATGGATCCCGGTAAAGCTCCTCCCCTTCTTCTCTTGATTGTTGTTCTTGCTTTTGGGTTAGGAGCATTGGTGGTTTGGATCCATGTCTTTGATATTGTGCCTTGTTCTTGGATGGCATGAAGGAGATGTTCAAGGGGAGTGTAGGTCCTATGAATCTATGCTTTTATTTTGCCATGCCCTAGGATTTACATGTTTTAGATCAAGCAGTTGGACTATGTTTGGATTAGATCTAAAACTTGCTCTCTCTTGACTAGGCATGTGCTTATTTAGATGGTACTTGTGATCCTCATGTGATTAGGGCTATGGTGGAGTTCTTATTGTTCATCCACAGCCCATGACCCTCGTCAAATCCATGTAGCCCTCTCTATGGGTTCTATTCATATTTCAGATCTGAAAAATCAAACCCCAGCGGTACTACCGCAAGGGTAGTGGTACAACCGCCAGGACCCCGGCGGTACTACCGCCAGGGGTAGCGGTACTACCACCAGGACCCCAGCGGTACTACCGCCAGGGGTAGCGGTACTACCGCCAGGAGGATTCTCTGTGTATTCTTTTCATGTGCTTGGCAATGTGTGTTTACTTTTCTGCCCTCTCTTGTTCATCGCCTTGACTCCTTTTCTCGCTCTTTATCGGTGTGTGTTTTGTGTCACAGGTGGTGCTCGCCGCTCGAACCCCCCACAGGACACACAGTCAAAGCATTATCACAACCCAGAGGCTCCATAGGGCTCCGCCACTTCAGGTCTGCAACCCAAAAAGCAGTCCTTCAAGAAGACCGCTCACAAGGACAAGGGGCTCAATGTTCGCACCATGCCCCCTAAGGATTTTCTGCGGTTCCGCACCCAAAACCACTATCTCCAAGAGCGGGCTGTGATCAAGAATGTCGAGCATGTGTGGACAAGGGATCACTGCAGGATTTACCGTGATATCATCAACCATTTCAAGAAGAACTTTGTCCCCATTCAGTGGATTGACCTGGCTCACCTTCAGCGGAACATGGACTACTTTGGTGATGCTCTCTCTTTGATTGACAAACTGGGCATCAAGGAAATCATCTCTTTCAAGACAGACTTTGACCCCAATGTTGTTGCCCAGTTCTATGTCATGGTTCACTTCTCTCCTGATGACGAGCGCTCCATGGTGTGGATGACTCGGACTCAGAAGATGACCGGTTCCTGGCGTGAATTCATGGCATTCCTCAAGGTTGATTTCCAGGGAGCTGACACTCCACTTGGGTCGCGTCCTCATGCTGCAGCTTCCACTGATAGGGCCTCCGCCAAGGACAGATTGCAGCTACTCCATGTGAAGAAGGGTGTGCTCCCCAGGCATCTGGACATCATGCATCGGATCTTCCGCAACACCCTCTTTCCTCGCATTGGCAACTTCGACGAGGTACATGGCTCTCTGGCTGAGATGCTACTGCTCTGTGAGGAGGCTATGACTAAGGAGTCTGCCCCTCTTGATATTTCTGATGTGATGTTCACTGATCTCTGGAACTGCATCATGATGCGCAAGGTTCCCATCTACGGGCCCTACTTGTTTGCTTATATCCGCCAGAAGTCGCAAGACACCTATCCGCGGGAGGAGTTATACATTCAGGCTGACTACATTGTGCACGATCCTGTCAAGCTTCGCGTCAAGGACAAATGGGCCAACCCATCAACTTCATCTCAGCACATGGACACTGACACAGAGACTGCTGCTGACAGAGGGACCACCTCTCAGTCCCGCTCTTTTGCCATGCCATCTTGGGCCATGAAGCTGCAGGATAAGATGAAGACTCTCTTCTCTATGCAGGCTAAGGGCCAGTATCAGACGCATGTGGCTCAGAAGGAGAACCGCCAGAGGCACAAGCGTGTCCTGCGGACACTTGATGTGGACATCTCCAGCGGATCAGAGGACGACATCACTCCAGAGGCTGCTTGGATGCGGGCTCAAGGTTACCAGTGGTCTGGCGCTGAGGAGGAAGAGGACAATGATGAGGAGCAGGATGATCCGGAGGGTACGAACAAGTCTGGCGATGCTGAGGATGAGGAGTAACCACCTGTGGCGTTAGGTGTGCCCCTTTTTGGTGTCTTGTGCCAAAGGGGGAGAGAGTCTAGGAGCTGGATTTTCTTTGAGAGTTGAACTTTGCTTAGCCTTGCTTATCTTTCGTGTTTTTCTTCGAACTTGGTTTGCTTCTATTTTGCTATCTTTCGTGAGACATGAACTTATGTGAGATTTATTTCCATCATATGTTGTGAGTCATATGCTCTTTATTTTCATATATCTCTATCTTTTTGTTCTCATATTATTCTGTGTGCAAATCCGGTATTGTCATCAATCCACCAAAAAGGGGGAGATTGTTGGGGCATAGTTTATGCCTAAGTAATTTTGGTGATTGATGATAGTACCGCAAAGGACTAACCGTGTGTATTAAGATTTCAGATAACAACAAGACGACTCGCCCCCTCTTTCGTGGAACAGAAGCACGGTGTTCTCTACGATTCTCTTTATTTGAGTCATAGGAAAGCCGTACTATTAAGAGGGGAACCGTAGTGGAAAGGTTTGGGTGGAATCAATCTTGCACGCGCACACTTCACATATTTCCCCCCTTGCCGGCAACTTTGGAGTGGCTCCCGCCGTAGTGTTTCCTTCATCTTTGCAAAGGGTCCCCTAGCGGTAGTACCACTGGAGTGCTAGCGGTAGTACCGCTGCATCCAGCGGTAGTACCGCTAGCTGGCGGTAGTACCGCTCCAGGAGCTTAGTACCTCCTGCCTAGCGGTTGTACGTGGACGGACCTTTTTTGCGGAGACTTTCTTGGCGGTGGTAGTGCTTATGCACTACCAGGGGCCCAACGGTAGTACCGCTGCAGTGCGAGCGGTAGTACCGCTGCGTCCAGCGGTAGTACCGCTAGGCACGGGCTGTGAGTAGGAAAACGGTTGGATCCCCCCCACTATATAAAGGGTTCTGCTAGCTGTGGAACTCTATCTCTTCCCCTCCCAAGCTCCATTGTTGCTCCCTAAGCTCAAAAGTGCCTGATCTTTCTCCCTAGCCAATCAAACTTGTTGATTCTTTAGGGATTGGTTGAGAAGGCCTAGATCCACACTTCCACCAAGAGAAAAGTTGATTCCCCCACCAATCCCTTGCGGATCTTGTTACTCTTGGGTGTTTGAGCATCCTAGACGGTTGAGGTCACCTCGAAGCCACATTCCATTGTGGTGAAGCTTCGTGGTCTTGTTGGGAGCCTCCAAGTTTTGTGTGGAGTTTGCCCCAACCTTGTTTGTAAAGGTTCGGTCACCGCCTTGAAGGGCACCTATAGTGGAATCACGGTACCTTGCATCGTGCGAGGGCGTGAGGAGAATACGGTGGCCTTAGTGGCTTATTGGGGAGCATTGTGCCTCCACACCTCTCCAACGGAGACGTACTTCCTGTCAAAGGGAAGGAACTTCGGTAACACATCCTCGTCTTCATTGGTTCCACTTGTGGTTATCTCTAACCTTTACTTTGTGTATGCTTATGTTGTTATCTTTCCCTTACTTGTCTTAGTAGCTATCGTTGCTAGCTTCATTACGGTTCACCCCATTGTTGTCATATTTGTGAACCCGTATGTAGTTTACCCTAACTTGCTAAGATTAATTAAAAAGTGGTCGTTTCCTATTCACCCCCCTATAGTCAACCATATCGATCCTTTCAGTTACTATAGAAGGTTTATTAAAGACTTCTCTAAGATTTCTAGGCCTCTCACCAATATCTTGCAAAAAGGTATTCCATTTGTTTTTGATGATGATTGTGAAGAAGCATTTGAAATACTTAAGAAGGCCTTGATAACTGCACCTATTGTTCAACCACCTGATTGAGACCTACCTTTTGAAATTATGTGTGATGCTAGTGATTATGCTGTTGGTGCTGTTCTAGGACAAAGAGTTGATATGAAATTAAATTTTATTCATTATGCTAGTAAAACTCTAGACAGTGCCCAAAGAAACTATGCTACTACTGAAAAAGAATTTTTAGCAGTTGTGTTTGCATGTGATAAGTTCAGATCTTATATTGTTGATTCCGAAGTTACTATTCACACTTATCATGCTGCTATTAAATATCTCATGGAAAAGAAAGATGCTAAACCTAAACTTATTAGATGGGTTCTCTTGCTACAAGAATTTGATTTGCATATTGTTGATAGGAAGGGTGCTGAGAACCCCATAGCAGATAACTTGTCTAGGTTAGAGAATGTTCTTGATGACCCACAACCTATTAATGATAGCTTTCCTGATGAACAATTGAATTTCATCAATGCTTCACGTAGTACACCATGGTATGCTGATTATGCTAATTATATTGTTGCTAAATATATACCACCTAGTTTCACATACCAACAAAAGAAAAAAGTTCTTTTATGATTTGAGACATTACTTTTGGGATGATCCTCACCTTTATAAAAAAGCAGTAGATGGTGTTATTAGACGTTGTGTACCTGAGCATGAACAGGGACAGATCCTATAGAAGTGTCACTCCGAGGCTTATGGAGGACACCATGCGGGAGATAGAACTGCACACAAGGTATTGCAATCCGGATTTTATTGGCTTGCTCTCTTCAAGGATGCTCGTAAGTTTGTCTTGTCTTGTGATGAATGTCAAAGAATACATATATCAGTAAACATCAGGAAATGCCTATGAATTATTCACTTGTTATTGAACCATTTGATGTTTGGGGTTTTGATTATATGGGACCTTTTCCAAAGTCCAACGGGTATACTCATATTCTAGTTGTTGTTGATTACGTTACTAAGTGGGTAGAAGCTATTCCAACTAGTAGTGTTGATCATAACACCTCTATTAAGATGCTTAAAGAAGTTATTTTTCCTAGATTTGGAGTCCCTAGATATTTAATGACTGATGGTGGTTCAAATTTTATTCGTGGTGCTTTCCATAAAATGCTTGCTAAGTATGATGTCAACCATAGAATTGCATCTCCTTATCATCCTCAATCTAGTGGTCAACTAGAGTTAAGTAATAGAGAAATTAAATTAATTTTGCAAAAGACTGTTAATAGGTCTATAAAGAATTGGTCTAGGAAACTTGATGATGTACTGTGGGGTTATAGAACTGCTTATAAGAATCCCATGGGCATGTCTCCGTATAAAATGGTTTACGGTAAAGCATGTCATTTACCTCTTGAGCTAGAGCATAAGGCTTATAGGGCAATCAAAGAGCTCAACTTTGATTTCAAACTTGCTGGTGAGAAGAGGTCATTTGATAATAGCTCACTTGATAAATGGAGAACTCAGGCATATGAAAATATGAAGTTGTTTAAAGAAAACGTTAAGAGGTGGCATGATAAAAGGATACAAAAATGTGAGTTCAATGTAGGTGATTATGTCTTGCTATACAATTCTCGTTTAAGATTTTTTGCAGGCAAACTTCTCTCTAAATGGGAAGGACCTTACATTGTTGAGGAAGTATATCGTTCCGGTGCCATAAAAATCAACAACGCGGAAGGTAATTTTCCGAGAGTTGTAAATGGACAAATAATCAAGCATTATATCTCAGGTACTCCCATGAATGTTGAAAGCAATATTATTAATACCATAACTCCGGAGGAGTACATAAGGGATATTTACCAGCTTGTTTCAGACTCCAAAAATTAAGAGGTCTGTGATACGGTAATTAAACCGACTCCAAAACTTTTCAAATAGCAATTTTGTCCGTTTTGGAATATTTAGAAAAATAGAAAAATTTAAATTAGTTCGGAAAGTGCACGAGGAGGTGACAAGCCTGCCTGGCGCGCCTCGGGGGCTCGTGAGCACCTCGTGTGTCTTCCGAACTACGTTTTCTTGTGGAATACTCCTTATGATGAGTAAAAATTCATTATATAATATCCCGAAAGGTTGGACCCTCGTATCACGTAAATATCCTCTGATTTTGTTTCGAGCCTGTTTCTGCAGCAGATTTAGAGCAAAGATGTCTTCTCAAGATTTAGAGGGGGACAACTATGTGGATAATTACCTTGCTAACCCCAAGGTCTACAAAGACTCAGATCCTTATGATTGGACCACAGATGAGGAAGAAGATTATGATCCTAAGGGGAAGGAAGGAACAAATTCCGACAAAGAGGAAGTTCCTCTACCCCAACCTGGGGACATACATGTGGAGCTCAAGAAGTCGACTCTCCCTAACTCAAGGAAGAAGCCTAATATTTTGGTTACCCATTCTCGTCTTTTGCAGGAGAGTAAGCAAGAATTATGTCAAAGGGTGTTGAGGCTTGAAGAGGAAGTTAACGATCTAAAAGAGCAGAACTTTGTGCTAAAAAGGAAACTAAACAAGCTTAAGCATTCTGCCCCAACTCCACCACCATCACTTTCGAAGGAAGACAATTAAACACATGGGTACGGGCACTCCCCTTGGCTTGTTCCAAGCTTGGGGGAGTTGCCCCGGTATTGTATCACCATCACATCTTTTGTCTTTACCTTTATCTTAGTTCGATCCTTTTTGGTAATATCTTTATCTAGTAGAATAAAGTTCTTAGTCTGATCTAGGCTTGAGTTTTGCTTTGTGTTACCCCCAATGTAATCAAGTCCGTGAGTTATATAATAAAGAGTGTTTTAGTTAAGGGCTTTGCTTCATGCCATGATCTAAAGAATATAATAATAATAGAACAAAAGCATGAAAGATCATGTGATGATCCTATGGGAAGTGGTGGCTTCACATATAAAAAGAATGTTGATTGAAACTTGTTGTGGGTGGACAAACGTAGACCTTGGTCATTGTTGCAATTAATAGGAAGTAATAAAGAAAGAGAGGTTCACATATAAATATATCATCTTTGACACCATCTATGATTGTGAACACTCATTAAACTATTACATGCTGAGAAGTAGATGTTGGACAAGGAAGACAACATAATGAATTATGTTTGCTTGGTTCCGAACAATTTTATATGACTAGAGATCCCTTAGCATGTGACGCTTGCTTCCACCTCATATCAGCCAAAACTTCCGCACTAAGTAGAGATACTACTTATGCATCCATAAACCCTCAACCTAGTTTTGCCATGAGAGTCCACCATACCTACCTATGGATTGAATAAGATCCATCAAGTAAGTCGTCATGAGTGCAAGCAATACAAATTTCTCCCTAAATATGTATGATCTATTAGTGTGTGGAAAATAAGCTTTGTACGAACCTGTGATGAGGAAGATATAAAAGCGACAAACTGGATAATTAAGTTCTTTATCACAGGAGGAAATATAAAGTGATGTTCCTTCACACTAAGAGATCACACATCAAAACCTCAAAAGCACATGACAACCTCTGCTTCCCTCTGCGAAGGGCCTATCTTGTACCTTTACTTTTTATCTTTAAAAGAGTCATGGTGATCGACACCAATTCGCCATTATCCTCGCAAGCGTCATGTGCTAGGGAAAGTGTCACAACCCTAGATTATAGCTAGTAGTTAGTTGCATGAGTAATCATTCATGAATGCATTCAAATCAATTTAATTCAAATTTGAATGATCTACAAATGGGGATGACCAAACCCTAACACCAAACAACATCCAAATAGGTTCAACAAGAGAAAAATCCTAGCTACTCCATATTCAAAACAAAACCCTAGCAACTCTATATGCAAAACAATTCAAAAGTGGTGACAAATCAATGAACCAAAATGGTTTTCATAAAAGTCCATCATTTTTGATAAATGCTGGAAAGAAAATATTAGGGGTGATATATATTTCCAAAATAATTTTGGCATTTTATTTTAAACTCAAAAGCCACTCAAATCAATTCATTAATTGATTTCAAATACTTCCTAGTTTTATGAAATGTTGAAAACTTCACATGGGGTTGGAAATATTCCAAATGACACCCTAGAGTTGTTTAGCTATTTTCTTTGAATTAGTTGGAGCCAAAACAAATAAAAACAAATGTCAGAAACAAAACAAAACAAAAAAAGAAAAAAAGAAGAAAGGGAACTAACCTGCGCTCACCTGCTGGCCCAGCCCACCAAGGGGGTTTCCCGTGTCGTCTTCCTCCTCGTGCCAGAAGGCAGAGGTGAAGGAAGACATGGCGCACCCCTCGCCACCTCCTACTTCGCGCTGGAGGCACCTCCTCCGTCCCTATCCGCGTATGAAGACAATGTGGATGAGCCCCTGGATCTTTTTCCCCTCACCTAGCGCCGTTTTCCCCTCCTGCTTCCCTCTCCTCTTCCTCCCGCCATGGCCGAGCTCTGCTTGAGCTCACCGGCGCCTTTCCGGCCACAGCGAAGGCTCCCTGAGCAGTCCATTCTCTCCACCACGATGAGTAGCTCCTCCACGCCGAAGGAATCGAGTCGCAGCCTCCTGAAGCGCCGCCGTCGTCGTCGTTCCCATCTCCGATCACCGAGATCCGCCGCCGTCGATCCACTGCCAGAGAGCGTCTCCTTCGTCGCCGATGCCAGAAATGGAGCCGTCGTGAGCCCTCGAGCCTTTCCCTTCTCACCCCATGCTCTTCCATGCCCCGTAGCCTCGATGCCCACCATGGCCGACTCCGGCCACCGCCCGAGGTCGTCGCCAGCCTCACTCCATCCACCTCTTGGCCCGTGGCTTGGTCGGAACGGATGCTGCGCTTCATCAGCTATCTGTTGAGCCAAACCGAGCCTGATTTGGTGCCCTGTAGCACCGTTTAGGTCGTCTCCGGCGAGCCCTCCGCCGCGGCTATGGTCGCCGGCGACCACCCTCCGGTGGGGGCCGATGTGGCCACCTTAACCCGCCACTAATCAGGCCTTAGAGCCACTGCCAGAGGGCCCCACGCCTGGTCAAACCCCAATTAGGGGCTGGTCAGCGCGGGGTTAGCCCCTGGGTCATTGACCAGTGGGCCCCACTGGTCAGGTTTTGACCTGGACCGGCTGGTTGACCTGCTGACGCAGGGATGACATCAGCCTGACGCTGTAATAGCTTTTTCTGATTTTAATTTATTCCAAAATAATAGCAGAACTTGTAAAAATCATAGGAATTAAAATATAACTTGGATGGAAATAATTTATATATGAAAAAGGATCAGAAAAATCCAAAGAATCTGATTACGGCATTTTCATGCATGTTTGAAAAAGTTAACATCACCAAATAGGCAAAATGGTGAATAGGATAAATTTCATATTTAGTTTGGAGATGGAATTTGATACTTATTTGAATTCCACTTCAATTGTTATGAACAAACATTGGTCAATGCAAATCAGTACCTCAAAATACTAACTCCATGCATATTGGAACAATTTGTTATGAGCATCAGGTCGAATCTATTATAAGGGTACTTGGAAAAATACCCGGCTTGAAGTGATGTTTGAATCCAAATTCAAACCAACTTCAACTTAAGAAATGATAGCCACATTAGCCCTGTCACCTTTCATTTCATGTCATGAGCATGCATCATGGTGCTGCATTTCCGTGAAGTGATTGTCGTTCCTTTCTTGTTTGCCGGTGTTGTTCCCTCCCGGTAGACGATGTTTCCGACGATGTGATCGTTGACATTGATGAAGAATCATTGCTATCTTCAGACGTGTCAGGCAAGCAAACCCCCTTTGAGCATATTGATATGAACCCACTCTCTCGCTCCTGCTCTCTTTTACTACATTAGGACAAACACGATTAAACTGTACATGTTATCGGTAGTTGAACGCATTCCTCTGCATGACCTGATTTTGTCACAGTAAATAGTTGAAACCACTTAGCATGAGTAGCAACTGTTTGAGCCTTGTTGTGCTTACTCATCAATGCTTTTTTACAATGCCTGCTATGCTTAGATTCGCTTCGGGTCCGATCCATCTGGATGATGAATCAGAATGGTTGTGATCATGTTCTACAGTGTGAGAGTAAAAGTGTGAATCCGATTTGGTAAAGGTAGTGATGAGAGGCCATGTAGGAGTACATGGTGGGTTGCCTCATTGAGACCGTTCTTAAGAACTGAGTTCTGTGTATGTTATCCAAGACAAGATACTACCATGCATTGGGCCCTGAAATATGACCCCGCTCGGCTTATTAATTACCTAGATCCCTGTCCAGGAGTTGCAATTAGTTTGTGGTGTTTGTAGGAAAAGTGTTGGCGGCCGTGTTTAGCTCTGCCCGACGGGGTAGGCTTCTCTGCGGTAGATACACAGTGGCACGGTGTACCAAGTGGCACCCGGATGGTGGGCTTGGGAACCCTGCGCACATTGTTTGGGGCAGTAGAGGAAACCTCGGCCGGACTTCCTTGCGGATTCAATCTCAAATAGGCGATAAACCTGGACTAGGGTCTTGTGTGGTTAACGGTCGTGGCTAACACCCATGCTAGTTCTTCCGCTTGAAGGTTGCCGAGATGCATGACGTGCATATGGTGCTAAGTGGTGAGAGCATGTGTGAAGAAGTATACCCCTGCAGGGTAATTTAATCTGTACGGATAGCCGCGTCCTCGGATATGGACTACTTGGAAACATTACGTGGTACATAGACAACATAAATGGATACTCTAAAACATGCAAGATAAGTGTGAGTGTTATGGAAGGCTTTCTCGTAGGGAGACGAGAGTGGATCCAAAGTGGTGTATTGAATTGGTGAATATGTGGACTCGTGTGCGCTATCCCGCCTCGAAGAAAGAACTTGTAGTCGTAGTACAGGTTAGCCAAGATTCAAAGCTGGCTTGCTGCAATCAAACCCCACAATCCTTTCATTGAAACATGATGCATATGTAGATAGTTCTGATGTAAGACTTGCTGAGTACCTTTGTACTCACGGTTGCTTTATTTATGTTTTGCAGAGAAGACTTAGACACATTAAAAGGTTCTACACGATGTGTTCGATGTTGACCGGATTAGCTTGGGAATCCTAGACAAAGGTCTGGCTCCTTTGGTAGGGTCGTAGTATCTTTTCAGGCTCTTCCAGCCACTTTTAGTAGATGTCTATACCCAGACATGATTTGCTTCCGCTTGTTGTTTGTATGACTTGAGTGTCGGGTCACGAGACCCCTGTTTGTAATATCATACTATGTTGACTCTTATGAGTCTTTAATAAATGCTTGAGTCATATTGTTATGTTGTGATGCCATGTTGTATCTACACATATCGTGCATAATGTGTGTATATTTGAAATGCATTATATGTGTGGGATTCGACACCTAGTTGTGTGCCTTTAGTAGTACTATTTACAGGGAAATGCCTCTTTGTGCTTCTATCGAGCCTTGGTAGCTTGCTACCGCTCTAGACACATTGATTGACCGACATGTATCCTTCTTTGCTGTTGTGTCTGTCCCCTCGGGGAAATATCACGCGGTGTAATGGAGTCCTTGTAGCTTGCTACGACTCGTCTACACACGCTGCTGATCGACACCTGCCTTGCTGGGTTATGTATGTCTGTCCCTGTACGGATGTATCGCTTGGGTTTATAACTAGTCATGTCGACCTGGGTTCTTTGTCGTTTGAACGCTAGCAACATATTTATATACATGAGCCAAAAGACGCAAACGGTCCCGGCCAAGGTAAGGTGGCAGCCGTGGAGTTTACCGTGCGTGAGGCCGCAAAGTGATGTGATGTGTTACAGACTGGGTTCTTATGACTTATGATCAGGGTCCCGATAGCTTTGGTATCAGAGCTTGACTGCCTGTAGGATAACCGAGCCAAACTGGTCGATGTTGTGTCTAGCAACTCTTTAGTTATATAAGGGAATTGTTTGTGGAAGGGAACGTAAGGCTCCTTTTACTCCTTTCCTTGTGTCATTCTTATTCTGAGTCATCCTCTTCTTTATTCTACGGGGGTTTAATAATTAGGCTTTCTCATCTATTCATTAGGATGACGAGTTACTATGTTGGAGACTTATAGAAAAGTTGTTGTCTTCCTGGATCAGTGTCTCCATAAGAATTCAATTGTTATGTTGTTAGTTTTCTTGCAGGTTGCCTCACATTTCATGCCCGCACAGCCGTTATGCTGTCCGAGTTTTCCAAAGTTCCCAAATAGTATGATGCGATTGCAAATTCCTTCCTCTTTTCCCAATGTCTTTTGGCCGGACAAAGCACACTAATAATTGTGCTGAGGTACTCTATTACCTCGACATTTTGTTGAAGTATTAGGAAAACATGTTACTCTGAAAACTACCCAATAGTCTAGATGTGTGCTATGTCTTCCAGTGCGATAATTCTGGCCATCATTTTAGAAAAACATCTCGTGATGTTATTTAGTTTTTAGTTATTCTATTTCTCGGTCTTTGAATCCAAGGATCATTCTGCTCATCTCTGTTGATAGTGTTGCTAGTTCCTTTAGAATGATTAGTAACCTAGTCCCAAGGTTCATGGTATATCATCCTTCCAACACCATGAATCATCTTTGGCAGTAGTTCTCCGTGAACTAAAGACCATAACAAGAGTGCTCGTGATGAGTTCTCTACTTCATATTGTGATTCTGCCTACTTCCCCCTTCTGCATGGGTTGTCGGGAAGAATTATGTTGAACCCGTTCGTCATGCTAATCCATGCATCCACAACTCAAGAAACCATGTGCTCTTGAGTTGGCCCTATCTAGTTGTATTTTGACCTTCATCATTGAGAGGATAGTCAAGAGTAATTGTGCATTTGTGTCATCAATGTCTTTTATTCCTGTGGTCTGTCAAATAGTTCTATTCTCGAATGACTGGGAGAAGCAAACTCCAGTACCTCATTCATTTCTTGGATTGGGTCAAAGTAGTTGTATTCCGCAGATCGAAATGCTTAACCAGCTTTTGTTCTGTTCTATCTTGGAGTACTACCCTCTTTTTGTCAAGAGTGTTATGAGAATTGCACCATCTCTTAGGAACTCTTGATGTAGTGATACTTCTCGCTATCATTGTTCATCCCTCGGTTTTCGTGTTGGTTGTAACCGGAATATCGACAAGTGAACCATGATGTGTGAAGTCAATACTCCTAGCAATGTTATTGCTTAGCAGTTAATGGACAACAAATTCACTCTTGTGGTGATGATGATTGAATCGTCATCCTAAGATTGACCGTGCTACCTAGTTCATGTTTCATGGTGCACTTTTTGATCAATGAGTTAGGATTTTGTCAATCCCTCGCTCTATTGATCACATCATCTTGCCCTGAAAAGCGAGATTGTTCCCGAGCTTAATAATATATCGGTGGTTCGTGATTTTCCGAATATCTTTCCGGAAGTATTACTAGGTTGTTTTCTGACTGTTATGATAGAGCTCATGATCAAGTTGGTTTCTCTATAAGCCATCTTCTCCAAGAATCCGTATTGGATACCCCGAGCTAGTTGGTTAAGCTAAACAACAACTTGGAGAGTTGGAAGATAAAAGCTTCGCCTAAACTTAGCTCATTTAAAAAGGATATTTTTCCTGTTGTGTGAGTCTGAAGAAAGATGATATTTTCATCGGTTTATCCGTGTGATCAATTGTTGCATATATTATCTTGTTCAATTTTGATTTGAGTATGGGCTATTGTCAAATCAAACTCAGAACCAAAGATTTTTCGTAGCGGTGTCTTACTCAGGGTTTTCCTTGAGCCTACACCATTATATTCCTTGATCTGACCAATGCTACTATCTTGCTCACATAGTTGTGGAAATCCATTTATATGGGTATCTTGATGAATTGTTGTTGAGCCCATCGGCAACATTCTAAATTGTTCCATGATCTATGTGGACATTAAGCTAGTGCTGGAAACTTTGTAGACATTGTCTTCGTGTCTCGTGCACGAGGTATATGTTAGGTGTAAGAAGTGAATTCCTGTAATTCATGTGCATCTAATGCAAGTTGCCTCCGTGAATTCGAGAAAAGTTATTTTGTTTCTTCGGAATCATCCCAAGTCAATCATGCACGTGCGAAGTATTTTATGGTTTGATAGACTGATCATCTTCACTCCATATGTATCTCCTAGCACACCAAGCCAGTGATTGATTTGTTCAAGGAAAAGAAGGTAAGTGCCATTCCTGAAGGTACCAGATGGACTTGCACATGGCTTCGTCATCCGCAATGATGGTTCCCATCCAGAACTCGGTAGTGTTTTGATTGTAAGATTTGTCATGTGCTCATCATTGTCTTGGGCAGTGTGTTCACGTGGGTTTTGCAATCCAGCTCTTGTTTTGGAGCTGTCTCCGTAGTTCATTTCCTGAGAATCACGCAATGTTATCTCGTCGATTTGTGTTGCAAACTTTCTTTTCGGACATGTTGAGTCTGAAGCATCGTGTCACCAACGGGAGCTGAATCTCAGGCAGTTATAATGGTTGGAACTTTCCCCAAGAATTATAATATTGGTCTCTATGTAACCCGGTAAAGTGATGTAATGGCTAACACACCTAGCCGGAAGATTTGATATTGTATCTTGTATCAGCAATCTTAGCCATCTCCCTGTGAGGTTTTGTATGACTTATTTTGGAAGTTGTTCCTCATGGACTCCCTTTGATGCCCCGAATTCCGACCTATACTTGATGTGCTAGATATAAAGCATGATCTATAATTGGGTTGTGCTAGTACATCAAGGAGAACATTAGAAGCGGAGTGCTAAATGTCTCTCGGTCGATCAACCAGATTTCGTTTCCTTGGCACAGCTAAGGTGAATTCTGAGGAAATGTTGTCTTCCTTTGTATCTGCATCCTCCATCTCTGTTCATCATGGTAGTATGTTGTGTCACCAAGATCTTGGCACGGATGTCGGTAAACTTTGATGAATATGGAAATGCTCAAGTTCTTGAGAGCACGCTCAGACACTAGGTTATATCCTCGGTAATAATTGGATTGTGCCTTCCGTTTGCTGAGTTGTTCAATAACTCTAGTTTCTTTCCAACCTGAGTATGCCATTCTTTCAACTTCCTTCAAACAATCATTTCTGAATTGCCTTACCCTGGTATGAAGAGTTTCAATGATCTTAGGATCAAAAGTAATTCTTTTTGCCACTTAAGGGGAATAACTCTAAGAGTCACCTTCCTAAGGTGCCCCATTGTGGTATGAAGGGTAACTTAATCCTCGCTACTTTGAAACCTCGCCACCATCTGATTTAAGCATGGATTTGTTGCCTACCAATCGCACCTTTGTTATATGTCTCATTTTCTCATCCGTGTTTTGGTGTTGTGTCTCATCGCAAGGGACGTTCCTATGTCTCATTCTATGAGTTGATCTTGAGTTGCTCGATCTTCGAGGAGATCGAATCTTGTGTAGTCTCCCTGTTCTTTTGTCGTCAAGCTAGATGAAGACCTCAAGAACAAAGATGTCAAGATCAACATGGTGCGATGAATCAACATCCTCGAGAGGAGCAAATGGATCGTGAAGATTGTGATAGTTTAGTGTCCCCTCTTCCTCTTCCCGACTACGCTTGAATCTCGGGATGAGATTCTTGTTTAGTGGGGGTGAGTTGTCACAACCCTAGATTGTAGCTAGTAGTTAGTTGCATGAGTAAGCATTCATGAATGCATTCAAATCAATTTAATTCAAATATGAATGATCTACAAATGGGGATGACCAAACCCTAACACCAAACAACATCCAAATAGGTTCAACAAGAGAAAAATCCTAGCTACTCCATATTCAAAACAAAACCCTAGCAACTCTATATGCAAAACAATTCAAAAGTGGTGACAAATCAATAAACCAAAATGGTTTTCATAAAAGTCCATCATTTTTGATAAATGCTGGAAAGAAAATATTAGGGGTGATATATATTTCCAAAATACTTTTGGCATTTTATTTTAAACTCAAAAGCCACTCAAATCAATTAATTAATTGATTTCAAATACTTCCTAGTTTTATGAAATGTTGAAAACTTCACATGGGGTTGGAAATATTCCAAATGACACCCGAGAGTTATTTAGCTATTTTCTTTGAAATAGTTGGAGCCAAAACAAATAAAAACAAATGTCAGAATGAAAATAAAAAAGAAAAAAAGAAAGGGAACTAACCTGTGCTCACCTGCTGCCCCAACCCACCAAGTGGGTTTCCCCTGTCGTCTTCCTCCTCGTGCCAGAAGGCAGAGGAGAAGGAAGACACGACGCGCCCCCCGCCACCTCCTGCTTCGCGCTGGAGGCACCTCCTCCGTCCCTATCCGCGTATGAAGACGATGTGAATGAGCCACTGGATCTTTTTCCCCTCACCTAGCGCCGTTTTCCCCTCCTGCTTCCCTCTCCTCTTCCTCCCGCCATGGCCGAGCTCTGCTTGAGCTCACCGGCGCCTTTCCGGCCACAACGAAGGCTCCCCGAGCAGTCCATTCTCTCCGCCACCACGAGTAGCTCCTCCACGCCGAAGGAATCAAGTCGCAGCCTCCTAAGGCATCGCCGTCGTCGTCATTCCCATCTCCGGTCATCGAGATCCGCCGCCGTCGATCCACTGCCAGAGAGCCTCTCCTTTGTCGCCGATGCCAGAAATGAGGCCGCCGTGAGCCCTCGAGTCTTTCCCCTCTCACCCCACGCTCTTCCGTGCCCCGTAGCCTTGATGCCCACCATGGCCGACTCCGCCCACCGCCTGAGGTCGTCGCCGGCCTTGCTCCGTCCACCTCTTGGCCCGTGGCTTGGTCGGAACGGATGCTGCGCTTCATCAGCTATCCGTAGAGCCAAACCGCGCCCGATTTGGTGCCCTGTAGCGCTGTTTAGGTCGTCTCCGGCGAGCCCTCCGCCGCGGCTATGGTCGCCGGCGACCACCCTTCGGTGGGGGCCGACGTGGCCACCTTAACCCGCCACTAACCAGGCCTTAGAGCCACTGCCAGAGGGCCCGACGCCTGGTCAAACCCCAATTAGGGGCTGGTCAGCGCGGGGTTAGCCCCTGGGTCACTGACCAGTGGGCCCCACTAGTCAGGGTTTGACCTGGACCGGCTGGTTGACCTGCTGACGCAGGGATGACATCACCCTGACGCGGTAATAGCTTTTTCTGATTTTAATTAATTCCAGAATAATAGCGGAACTTGTAAAAATCATAGAAATTAAAATATAACTCGGATGGAAATAATTTATATATGAAAAAGGATCAGAAAAATCCAAAGAATCTGATTACGGCATTTTCATGCATGTTTGAAAAAGTTAACATCACCAAATAGGCAAAATGGTGAATAGGATAAATTTCATATTTAGTTTGGAGATGGAATTTGATACTTATTTGAATTCTACTTCAATTGTTATGACCAAACATTTGTCAATGCAAATCAGTACCTCAAAATACTAACTCCATGCATGTTGGAACTATTTGTTATGAGCATCAGGTCGAATCAATTATAAGGGTACTTGGAAAAATACCCGGCTTGAAGTGATGTTTGAATCCAAATTCAAACCAACTTCAACTTAAGAAATGATAGCCACATTAGCCCTGTCACCTTTCATTTCATGTCATGAGCATGCATCATGGTGTTGCATTTCCGTGAAGTGATTGTCGTTCCTTTCTTGTTTGCCGGTGTTGTTCCCTCCCGGTAGACGATGTTTTCGACGATGTGATCGTTGACATTGATGAAGAATCATTGCTATCTTCAGACGTGTCAGGCAAAAAAACCCCCCTTGAGCATATTGATATGAACCCACTCTCTCGCTCCTGCTCTCTTTTACTTCATTAGGACAAACACGATTAAACTGTACATGTTATCGGTAGTTGAACGCATTCCTCTGCATGACCTGATTTTGTCACAGTAAATAGTTGAAACCACTTAGCATGAGTAGCAACTGCTTGACCTTGTTGTGCTTACTCATCAATGCTTGTTTACAATGCCTGCTATGCTTAGATTCGTTTCGGGTCTGATCCATCTGGATGATGAATCGGAATGGTTGTGATCATGTTCTACAGTGTGAGAGTAAAAGTGTGAATCCGATTTGGTAAAGGTAGAGATGAGAGGACATGTAGGAGTACATGGTGGGTTGTCTCATTGAGACCATTCTTAAGAACTGAGTTCTGTGTATGTTATCCAACACAAGATACTACCATGCATTGGGCCCTGAAATATGACCCCGCTCGGCTTATTAATTGCCTAGATCCCTGTCCAGGAGTTGCAATTAGTTTGTGGTGTTTGTAGGAAAAGTGTTGGCGGCCGTGTTTAGCTCTGCCCGACGGGGTAGGCTTCTCTGCGGTAGATACACAGTGGCACGGTGTACCAAGTGGCACCCGGATGGTGGGCTTGGCAACCATGCGCACATCGTTTGGGGCCGTAGAGGAAACCTCGGCCGGACTTCCTTGCGGGTTCAGTCTCAAATAGGCGATAAACCTAGACTAGGGTCTTGTGTGGTTAACGGTCGTGGCCGATACCCACGCCAGTGCTTCCGCTTGAAGGTTGCCGAGATGCATGACGTGCATATGGTGCTAAGTGGTGAGAGCATGTGTGAAGAAGTATACCCCTGCAGGGTGATTTAATCTGTTCGAATAGCAACGTCCTCGGATATGGACTACTTGGAAACATTACATGGTACATAGACAACATAAATGGATACTCTAAAGCATGCAAGATAAGTGTGAGTTCTATGGAAGGCTTTCTCGTAGGGAGACGAGAGTGGATCCATAGTGGTGTATTGAATTGGTGAATATGTGGACTCCTGTGCGCTATCCCACCTCAAAGAAAGAACTTGTAGTCGTAGTAAAGGTTAGCCAAGAGTCAAAGCTGGCTTGCTGCAATCAAAACCCACAATCCTTTCATTGAAACATGATGCATATGTAGATAGTTCTGATGTAAGACTTGCTGAGTACCTTTGTACTCACGGTTGCATTATTTATGTTTTGCAGAGAAGACTTAGACTCATTAAAAGGTTCTACGCGATGTGTGTTGGAATTATGCCCTAGAGGCAATAATAAATATAGTTATTATTATAATTCATGTATCAAGATAATCGTTTATTATCCATGCTATAATTATATTGAATGAAGACTCATTTACATGTGTGGATACATAGACAAAACACCATCCCTAGCAAGCCTCTAGTTGGCTAGCTAGTTGATCAAAGATAGTCAGTGTCTTCTGATTATGAACAAAGTGTTGTTGCTTGATAACTGGATCACGTCATTAGGAGAATCACGTGATGGACTAGACCCAAACTAATACACGTAGCATGTTGATCGTGTCATTTTGTTCCTACTGTTTTCTGCGTGTCAAGTATTTATTCCTATGACCATGAGATCATATAACTCACTGACACCGGAGGAATGCTTTGTGTGTATCAAACGTCGCAATGTAACTGGGTGACTATAAAGATGCTCTACAGGTATCTCCGAAGGTGTTAGTTGAGTTAGTATGGATCAAGACTGGGATTTGTCATTCCGTGTGACGGAGAGGTATCTCAGGGCCCACTCGGTAATACAACATCACACACAAGCCTTGCAAGCAATGTAACTTAGTGTAAGTTGCGGGATCTTGTATTACGGAACGAGTAAAGAGACTTGCCGGTAAACAAGATTGAAATAGGTATGCGGATACTAACGATCGAATCTCGGGCAAGTAACATACCGAAGGACAAAGGGAATGACATACGGGATTATATGAATCCTTGGCACTGAGGTTCAAACGATAAGATATTCGTAGAATATGTAGGATCCAATATGGGCATCCAGGTCCCGCTATTGGATATTGACCGAGGAGTCTCTCGGGTCATGTCTACATAGTTCTCGAACCCGCAGGGTCTGCACACTTAAGGTTCGACGTTGTTTTATGCGTATTTGAGTTATATGGTTCGTTACCGAATGTTGTTCAGAGTCCCGGATGAGATCACGGACGTCACGAGGGTTTCCGGAATGGTCCAGAAACGAAGATTGATATATAGGATGACCTCATTTGATTACCGGAAGGTTTTCGGAGTTACCGGGAGTTCCCCAATAGTGGCGCAGGTCAAGGGGAAACCTCTGTCGTTGCGACGCCGGTTGAGGAGGAAGTTAATGATGATGATCATGAAACTCCAGTTCAAGTTTCTGTCGAACCACGCAGGTCGACGAGACCACGTGCTGCTCCAGAGTGGTACGGTAATCCCGTCTTATCAATCATGTTGTTAGACAACAATGAACCTGAAAATTATGAAGAAGCAATGGTGGGCCCAGATTCCAACAAATGGCTAGAAGCCATGAAGTCCGAGATAGGATCCATGTATGAGAACAAAGTGTGGACTATGGAGGTACTACCTGAGGGCCGCAAGGCTATTCAGAACAAATGGATCTTTAAGAGGAAGACGGACGCTGACGACAATGTGACTGTTTATAAAGCTCGACTTGTGGCAAAGGGTTTCTCACAAGTTCAAGGAGTTGACTACGATGAGACATTCTCACCCGTAGCAATGCTTAAGTCCGTCAGAATCATGTTAGCAATAGCTGCATTTTTCGATTATGAAATCTGGCACATGGATGTCAAAACGGCGTTCCTTAATGGTTTCCTTAAGGAAGAGTTTTATATGATACAACCCGAAGGATTTGTCGATCCTAATAATACTAACAAGGTGTGCAAGCTCCAGCGATCCATTTATGGACTGGTGCAAGCATCTCGGAGTTGGAACAAACTCTTTGATGAGGTGATCAAAGCATTTGGGTTTATACAAGTGGTTGGAGAATCTTGTATTTACAAGAAAGTGAGTGGGAGCTCTGTGGCGTTTCTAATATTATATGTGGATAACATATTAGTGATTGGAAACAACGTAGAGTTTTTGGAGAGCATAAAGGGTTACTTGAATAAGAGTTTCTCTATGAAGGACCTAGGAGAAGCTTCTTACATGCTAGGCATTAAGATCTATAGGGATAGATCAAAACGCCTGATAGGACTTTCAGAAAGCACATACCTTGATAAAGTTTTGAAGAAGTTCAAAATGGAACAGTCCAAGAAAGGGTTCTTGCTAGTTTTACAAGGTACGAGATTGAGTAAGACTCAGTGCCCAGCAACTGATGAAGATAGAGAGCATATGCGCTCCGTCCCCTATGCTTCAGCCATAGGTTCTATCATGTATGCAATGCTGTGCACTAGACCGGATGTTAGCCTGGCCATAAGTATGGCAGGTAGGTTCCAGAGTAATCCAGGAGTGGATCACTGGACAGCGGTCAAGAATATCCTAAAGTACCTGAAAAGGACTAAGGAGATGTTTCTCGTGTATGGAGGTCACGAAGAGCTCGCCGTAAAAGGTTACGTCGATGCAAGCTTTGACACAGATCCGGACGACTCTAAGTCGCAAACCGGATACGTATTTATTCTTAATGGGGGTGCGGTAAGCTGGTGCAGTTCCAAGCAAAGCGTCGTAGCAGATTCTACCTTTGAAGCGGAGTACATGGCTGCCTCGGAGGCGGCTAAGGAGGGTGTCTGGATGAAGCAGTTCATGACATGGAGTGATGCCAAGCGCACTGAATCCAATAACCTTGTTCTGTGACAACACGGGTGCCATTGCCTTAGCGAAGGAACCACGGTTTCACAAGAAGACCAGACACATCAAACGACGCTTCGACCTCATCCGCGACTACGTCGAGGGAGAGGACGTAAATATATGCAAAGTGCACACGGATCTGAATGTAGCAGACCCGCTGACTAAACCTCTTCCACGACTAAAGCATGATCAACACCAGAACTATATGCGTGTTAGATTTATTACAATGTAGTTCACATAATGATGTGAGGGCTAGATTATTGACTCTAGTGCAAGTGGGAGATTGTTGGAGTTATGCCCTAGAGGCAATAATAAATATAGTTATTATTATAATTCCTGTATCAAGATAATTGTTTATTATCCATGCTATAATTGTATTGAATGAAGACTCATTTACATGTCTGGATACATAGACAAAACACCATCCCTAGCAAGCCTCTAGTTGGCTAGCCAGTTGATCAAAGATAATCAGTGTCTTCTGATTATGAACAAAGTGTTGTTGCTTGATAACTGGATCACGTCATTAGGAGAATCACGTGATGGACTAGACCCAAACTAATAGACAGAGCATGTTGATCGTGTCATTTTATTGCTACTGTTTTCTGCGTGTCAAGTATTTATTCCTATGACCATGAGATCATATAACTCACTGACACCGGAGGAATGCTTTGTGTGTATCAAACGTCGCAACGTAACTGGGTGACTATAAAGATGCTCTACAGGTATCTCCGAAGGTGTTAGTTGAGTTAGTATGGATCAAGACTGGGATTTGTCACTCCGTGTGACGGAGAGGTATCTCGGGGCCCACTCGGTAATACAACATCACACACAAGCCTTGCAAGCAATGTAACTTAGTGTAAGTTGCGGGATCTTGTATTACGGAACGAGTAAAGAGACTTGCCGGTAAACGAGATTGAAATAGGTATGCGGATACTAACGATCGAATCTCGGGCAAGTAACATACCGAAGGACAAAGGGAATGACATACGGGATTATATGAATCCTTGGCACTGAGGTTCAAACGATAAGATCTTCGTAGAATATATAGGATCCAATATGGGCATCCAGGTCCCGCTATTGGATATTGACCGAGGAGTCTCTCGGGTCATGTCTGCATAGTTCTCGAACCCGCAGGGTCTGCACACTTAAGGTTCGATATTGTTTTATGCGTATTTGAGTTATATGGTTGGTTACCGAATGTTGTTCGGAGTCCCGGATTTGATTACGGACGTCACGAGGGTTTCCGGAATGGTCCGGAAACGAAGATTGATATATAGGATGACCTCATTTGATTACCGGAAGGTTTTCGGAGTTACCGGGAATGTACCGAGAATGACGAATGGGTTCCGGGAGTTCACCGGGGGGGCAACCCACCCCGGGGAAGCCCATAGGCCTTGAGGGTGGCACACCAGCCCTTAGTGGGCTTGTGGGACAGCCCAAAAGGGCCCTATGCGCCTAAGAAAGAAAATCAAAGAGAAAAGAAAAAAAAGAGGAGGTGGGAAGGGAAGGAAGGACTCCCACCCACCAAACCAAGTCCAACTCGGCTTGGGGGGGAGCCTTCCCCCTTGGACTCGGCCGACCCCCTTGGGGCTCCTTGAGCCCCAAGGCAAGGTCCCCTCCCTCCCACCTATATATACAGAGGTTTTAGGGCTGATTTGAGACGACTTTTCCACGGCAGCCCGACCACATACCTCCACGGTTTTTCCTCTAGATCGCGTTTCTGCGAAGCTCGGGCGGAGCCCTGCTGAGACAAGGTCATCACCAACCTCCGGAGCACCGTCACGCTGCCGAAGAACTCTTCTACCTCTCCGTCTCTCTTGCTGGATCAAGAAGGCCGAGATCATCGTTGAGCTGTACGTGTGCTGAACGCGGAGGTGCCGTCCGTTCGGTACTAGATCGTGGGACTGATCGCGGGATTGTTCGCGGGGCGGATCGAGGGATGTGAGGACGTTCCACTACATCAACCGCGTTCACTAATGCTTCTGCTGTACGATCTACAAGGGTACGTAGATCACTCATCCCCTCTCGTAGATGGACATCACCATGATAGGTCTTCGTGCGCGTAGGAAATTTTTTGTTTCCCATGCGACGTTCCTCAACAATGTGTTCGATGTTGACCGAATTAGCTTGGGAATCCCAGACAGAGGTCCGGCTCCTTTGGTAGGGTCGTAGTAGCTTTTCAGGCTCTTCCAGCCACTTTTAGTAGATGTGTGTACACAGACATGATATGCTTCCGCTTGTTGTTTGTATGACTTGAGTGTCGGGTCACGAGACCCCTGTTTGTAATATCATACCATGTTGACTCTTATGAGTCTTTAATAAATGCTTGAGTCATAGAGTTATGTTGTGATGCCATGTTGTATCTACACATATCGTGCATAATGTGTGTATGTTTGAAATGCATTATATGTGTGGGATTCGACACCTAGTTGTGTGCCTTTAGTAGTACTCTTTACAGGGAAATGCCTCTTTGTGCTTCTATCGAGCCTTGGTAGCTTGCTACTGCTCTAGACACATTGATTGACCGGCATGTATCCTTCTTTGTTGCTGTGTCTGTCCCCTCGGAGAAATGTCACGCGGTGTAATGGAGTCCTTCTAGCTTGCTATGACTCGTCTACACACGTTGTTGATCGACACCTGCCTTGCTGGGTTATGTATGCCTGTCCCTGTATGGATATACCGCTTGGGTTTATAACTAATCATGTCGACCCGGGTTCTTTGTCATTTGAACGCTAGCAACATATTCATATACGTGAGCAAAAAGACGCAAACGGTCCCGGCCAAGGTAAGGTGGCAGCCGTGGAGTTTACCGTGCGTGAGGCCGCAAAGTGATGTGATGTGTTACAGACTGGGTTCTTATGACTTTGGATCGGGGTCCCGACAGAAAGATCTATATTCATATATCAACTTGGAAGTAAGTAATCATGAATTATTATTGTTGACATTACCCTTGAGGTAAATAGTTGGGAGGCGAAACTATAAGCCCCTATCTTTCTCTGTGTCCAACTGAAACTTTGATCTCATGAGTACCGCGTGAGTTTTAGCAATTCTAGAAGACTAAAAGATGATTGAGTATGTGGATTTGCTTTACAAGCTCTTATTTGACTCTTACCGATGTTATGATAAATTGCAATTGCTTCAATGACTAAATACTATTGGTTGTTAATTCTCAATAAGGTTCTTGATCCATACTTTACATTGTGAAGGAATTGTCACATTAGCATAAGAGATTATATGACGATATTGCTGTTCTAAATATGATCATGATGCGTGCATCTTGGTATTTTATTTTATCGACACATCAATCTCTAAACATGTGGGCATATTTATTGATCTCGGCTTCCGCTTGAGGACAAGCGAGGTCTAAGCTTTGGGGAGTTGATACGTCCATTTTGCATCATGCTTTTATATTGATATTTATCGTATTATGGGCTGTTATTACACATTATGGTACAATACTTATGCCTTTTCTCTCTTATTTTATAAGGTTTACATGAAGAGGGAGAATGCCGACAGCTGGAATTCTAGGCTGGAAAAGGAGCAAGTTTGAGATACCTATTCTGCACAACTCCAAAAGCCGTGAAAATCAGCGAGGAATTATTTTGGAATATATAAAAAATATTGGACGGAAGAAATACTGGAGGGGAGCCACCAGGAGGTCACGAGCCTGCCAGGTCGCCCCACCCCCCTAGGCACGCCTGGGGGGCTCGTGGGCCCCCTGTTACCCCTCCGGCTCCCATCTTCTGCTATATAGAGGGTTTCGTCCCAAAAAATCAAGAGAGAGCTTTCGGGAAGAAATGACGCTGCCACGAGGCGGAACTTGAGCAGAACCAATCTAGAGCTCCGGCAGGACCGTCCTGCCGAGGAAAATTCCCTCCCGGAGGGGGAAATCGTCGCCATCGTCATCACCAACACTCCTCTCATTGGAGGGGCTCATCTCCATCAACATATTCATCAGCACCATCTCATCTCCAAGCCCTAGTTCATCTCTTGTACCCAATCTCCGCCTCGCGACTCCGATTGGTACTTGTATGGTTGCCAGTAGTGTTAATTACTCCTTGTAGTTGATGCTAGTTGGATTACTTGGTGGAAGATCATATTTTCAGATCCTTAATGCTATACATTACCTCTCTGATCATGAACATAATTATGCTTTGTGAGTTGTTACGTTTGTTCCTGAGGACATGGGATAAGTCTTGCTATAAGTAGTCATGTGAATTTGGTGTTCGTTCGATATTTTGATGTGTTGTATGTTGTCTTTCCTCTAGTGGTGTTATGTGAACGTCGACTACATGGCATTTCACCATTATTTGGGCCTAGAGGAAGGCATTGGGAAGTAATAAGTAGATGATGGATTGCTAGAGTGACAGAAGGTTAAACCCTAGTTTATGCGTTGCTTCGCAAGAGGCTGATTTGGATCCACCAGTTTAATCCTATGGTTAGACTTTGTCTTAATTCTTCTTTCGTAGTTGCGGATGCTTGCGAGAGAGGTTAATCATAAGTGGGATGTTTGTCCATGTAAGGACAACACGCAAGCACTTATACGTCTCCATCGTATCTACTTTTCCAAACTCTTTTGCCCTTGTTTTGGACTCTAACTTGTATGATTTGAATGGAACTAACCTGGACTGACGTTGTTTTCAGCAGAATTGCCTTGGTGTTATTATTGTGCAGAAATCAAAGTTCTCATAACGTCCTGAAAATTTACGGGGAACATTTTTGGAAAATATGAAAACTATGTGCGCAAATATCCACCTGAGGGGGTGGGCCAGTGGGCCACATGCCCTGCCACCGCCGCCCCCTGGTGGCGGATGGCAAGCTTGTGGGGCCCACGGGGCTCTGTCGCCCCCAATCTTAGCTCTATTAGTTTACTTTTGTCCTAGAAAAAATCAAGAGAGAAGGTTTCGTCGCGTTTACGATACGGAGGCGCCACCACAACCTCTTCTTCATCTGGAGGGCAGATCTGGAGTCCGTTTTGGGCTCCGGAGAGGGGAAATCGTCGCCATCGTCATCATCAACCTTCTTCCCTCTCCAATTCCATGAAGGTCTTCATCGTTCGTGAGTAATCTATTCGTAGGCTCGCTGGGCGGTGATGAGTAGGGTGAGATCTATCATGTAATCGAGTTAGTTTTGACGGGGATTGATCCCTAGTATCCACTATGTTCTGAGATTGATGTTGCTGTACTTTGCCATGCTTAATGCTTGTCACTAGGGCCTGAGTGCCATGATTTAAAATCTGAAATTATTATGTTCTCACCAATATATGTGTATTTTAGATCCGATCTTGTAAGTTGTAGTTACCTACTATGTGTTATGATCCGGAAACCCCAGAGTGACAATAACCGGAACCACTCCCGGTGATGACCATAGTTTGAGGAGTTCATGTGTTAACCAAGTGCTAATGCGTTGGTCCGGTTCTTTATTAAAAGGAGAACCTTAATATCCCGTAGTTTCCTTTTGGACCCCGCTGCCACGGGAGGGATGGACAATAGATGTCATGCAAGTTCTTTTCCCTAAGCACGTATGACGACACACAGAATGCATGCCTACATCACATTGACGAACCGGAGCTAGCCACATATCTCTCCGTGTTATAACTGTTGCATGATGAATATCATCCAAAAAAATCACCGACCCATTGCCTACGAGTTTGTCCTACTGCTGCTGTTACTTGTTTTGCTCTGCTGTTGTTACTTGTCTTGCTCTGCTGCTATTGTTGCTACTACTGTCGCTTGCTACTGTTGCTACTTGCTACTGCTGTCACTACTGCTGTTCCTTGCCACTGCTATTACTCGTTACACTGTTGCTACCTGCTACAATTTTGGTACACTGGTCGTTGATGGGAACGCCATTGATACAATCGTTAGAAATAGTCTGCCGTGTCAACACATCGTTTCTGACACCGTTGTTATCGGACTACTTTGCTGTTACTACTTTGCTTGCACATACTAATCTTTCAGGTGTGGTTGAATCTGACATATTCAGCTGCTAATACTTGAGAGTATCCTCTCACCTCCTATTTGGCGATCAACAAATTTGGGTCGAATACTCTACCCTCGAAAACTGCTGCGATCCCACGCGCTGGTGGGCCGTCAACAACATCCTTCTAGTTTCGATTGCCGAAGAGTGCTAGCAGCATTCTTCTGGTGCCGTTGCAGGGGAAGGTCTGCTGTCATGGAATCAGCATTTTTCTTGCGCCGTTGCCGGGGAGGTATTTTTATATTCTCTGAGTCACTTGGGATTTATATCTGCTGATCACTATGAAGAATCTGAAGGATCCAAAAACCAAAGTCTTGCCCTCAACTACGGGGGAGGTAAGGAATTGCCATCTAGCTCTTCACTTGATTCACCTTCGTTATGAGTAAGTTTGCGACATCACCTCCTGCTAGAAATCTTGATATGTCGCTTGTGCTTGATGATGCTTATGATGCTACTGCTAGAGATACTATGCTTGATACTATGCCTGATGATGCTATGCCTGATACTGCTAGAGATGTTATGCCTGATATTGCTAGAGATGCTATGCCTGATACTGCTGTGCTTCATACTGCTAGAGATGCTATGCCTGATGATGCTATGCTTGATACTTCTAGAGTCACTACTTTGCCTGATGTTCCACTAGGGGTGTTCCTTGATGCTCATATTGCTAGAGTTACTGCCAATGCTCGTGATGCTTTTGAAACTGTCGATACTATTGAGATAGAACCTGCTGTTGCTCCTGCTAGATCTAGCTCTCCTAGATATGAATTGCTTGATATACCTGAGGGTTACGTTATGGAGGGAGAGATAGCTGAGGATTTTCTTGTGTGTAAGGATGCCTATGACGCTGAGAAATTACTTCTCAAGTGGAAGGAAAAATCTCTGAAAGCTAGGATGAAATACGACCCGAAGTTTGCCACTTCACCTATCTTTATCACCGATAAGGATTATGAATTCTCTGTCGATCCTGAGATAATCTCTGCAGTCGAATCTGATCCTTTTCACGATTATGAGTCTGAGACGGTCGTAGCCCATCTTGCCAAACTACACGATATAGCCACCCTTTTTACTAATGAGGAGAAGATCCGCCACTACTATATCCTTAAGTTGTTTCCTTTCTCTCTAAAGGATGACGCTAAAGCCTGGTTCACCTCTCTTGCTCCTGGATGTGTGAGTAGTCCCCAGGATATGGTCTATTACTTCTATGAGAAATATTTCCCTGCCCATAAGAAGCAAGTTGCCTTGCAGGAAATATACAACTTTGCTCAACTCCAAGAAGAGAGTCTCCCACAAGCTTGGGGAGGCTCGTCCAGCTACATAATGCTTTCCCTGATCACCCTCTTCAGAAGAACGAGATACTTGATATCCTCTATAACGGACTTACCGATGCCTCCAGAGACCACCTAGATAGTTGTGCCGGTTATGTTTTTAGGGAATGAACTATAGAACAAGATGAGACCCTACCGAATAACATCTTGATCAACGATAATGCTTGGACTATTCCCGAACCACCTCCTAAGCCAACCTTGAAGAAAAGAGGTATTCTATTCCTCAGTTCCGAAGATATGCAAGAAGCCAAGAAATCTATGCAATATAAACGCATTAGATATGAAGATGTCAAAAATCTACCACCTATCGAAGAGATCCATGGTCGCGATAACCCGATACAAGTAGTAGAAGTGAATTCTCTGAGTAGGTTTGATGGGAGCGATATTCCTTTTGACAAACCTTCTAGCCTATGCTTTGATGAATTTGACAACTTTGTTGCCAAACAACAGAGTTTCAATGATTATGTTAGCAGACATTTGGAACAAAGCACTCGTATGCTTAGCCATTTAAGTGCTTGTGTTGACAGAAATGTCAATGATCTGAAGCTTCTAAGCAAACATGCCTCTATGATTACTACTCAGGTAGAACAAGTACTTAAAGCTCAGAATGACTTGCTCAATGAAGTAAATGAAAACTCTGTCACAGTCATTACTAGAGGAGGCAAAATGACTCACAAACCTTTGTATCCTGAAGGTCATCCTAAGAGAATTGATCAAGATTCTCAAGGAATCAATGCTGATACACCCAGTCATCCTAAGGAGAAGAAGAAGGATGATAGAAACCTAAATGCCAGTTCACCAAATACTATCACACCTGAAGAACCAAATGATATTTCTGCGTCTGATGCAGAAACACAATCTGGTGATGAACATGAACCTGGTGACAATATGGACATTGATGTTCATAATAATGCTCAACCTAGCAATGATGAGGATGTGGAGATTGAACCTTCGGTTAATCCTGATAACCCACAACCTAAGAGATACGATAAGAATGACTTCACTGCTAGGAAGCATGGTAAAGAAAGGGAGCCATGGGTTCAGAGATCTATGCCCTTTCCTCCAAAGCCATCCAAGAAAAAGGATGATGAGGATTTTGAGCGCTTCGTTGAGATGATAAGACCCATCTTTCTGCAGATGCGGTTAACTGATATGCTCAAGATGTCTCCGTATGCCA
This sequence comes from Hordeum vulgare subsp. vulgare, assembly GCF_904849725.1. NCBI lineage: Eukaryota > Viridiplantae > Streptophyta > Magnoliopsida > Poales > Poaceae > Hordeum > Hordeum vulgare. The sequence continues at coordinate 88,913,647 of NC_058520.1, forward strand.
AGTACATGAAAGATATCGTGACTAATAAACGGAAGATACCAGATCTTGAGATCTCCACCATGCTTGCCAATTACACTTTCAAAGGTGGAACTCCTAAGAAACTTGGTGATCCCGGAGTGCCCACTATACCTTGCTCCATTAAAGGAAACTACGTAAGAACTACCTTATGTGACCTTGGAGCCGGTGTTAGTGTTATGCCGCTCTCTCTTTATCGTAGACTTGAATTGGATAAGTTGACACCCACTAAAATTTCTCTGCAAATGACCGACAAATCAACTGCTTTCCCTATCGGCATTTGCGAGGATCTGCCTGTTGTGGTTGCTAACACCACTATCTTAACAGACTTTGTTATCTTGGATATTCCCGAGGATGATGCCATGGCTGTCATCCTCGGAAGACCCTTTTTAAACACTGCAGGGGCAGTTATAGATTGCAACAAAGGCAACGTCACTTTCCATGTCAATGGTAATGAACACACAGTGCACTTTCCGAAGAAACGATATCAAGTACATTGCATCAATGCTATCGAAAAGACTTCATCGATTCTTATTGGGAGTTTTGAATGCCCTATTCCTCGTGTCAAGATGAAGTGTGATTTGCTTGTTGGGGAGATACATATCCCCATTGAGGTGACTTAGTGGCTATTAGAAAAATTCTCCGTTCTCTCTTGCGATTCGAGAAGGTTTTGTCATGAGGACTTGATCAACCCCATTGACGGATTTCTTTCGATGACCATGAAATGGATGAATCAAAGAGTCACATACCTCTGTTTTGAGCTTTCATTTTCTTTTGCTTAGAAGAAAAATGATAGATTTAGTTTTGTTTTTCCTGTTTTCTGTTTTAGCGTCCCGGAGAAAAATACCTCGAAAATAAAAGTTCTCCGATGGTCCTGAAACTTTAGTATGATTTTTTCTGGAATATTTGAAAAATATTGGGCCTGAGAGCTGGCCTGGGGGCCAGACCAGTGGTCCACAAGCCTTGCCACCGCCACCCCCCTGGTGGCGGCTAGCAAGCTTGTGGGGCCCACAGGGACCCCTCCACTCATTCCAGCTCCCAGCCTCTTCTTCCACCTCCATAAAAAATTGTTTCGCAGCTCAAACCCATGTTCTTGCTCATTTGGCTGTGATATTCGATCTCCTTGCTCAAAGCACCATTCTCCGAACTGTTTTGGGGAAATTACTCCTTGGTAAGCGACTCCTCCATTGGTCCAATTAGGTTTTTCTCTAGTGCTTTATCCTTCGTGTATTCTTGCTACCTTCGTGACCCTGTTTTTGAGCTAGAAATGTTGATTTAGCTGGTCCCAAGTAGTTTTAGCGCGTGATACGGTCTCTAGGCACTAGTAGGAGTAGTTGCTACAAGGTGTGGTTGGTCTTCATTCACTTTTCTCTTGAACTTCAAAAAGATCAGCAAAAGGAAATTATGTTTAGGAGGAAGTTTCTTGGTGGTTCCTCAAGTAAGAAGGGTCCCCGTCTTTCTTTTCGGGAGCCCGAACCTTTTCAACTAAGGGACGCACCGGTACAACCATCTAAATGGCCTTTCGATGAATTTATGATCGAAGCAGGTTTCAAGGATGAGTTTGATACACTTGTCTGCAATGCCGGGTTAGAAGAATTTCTCTTAGACAAATGTGAACAGTATGCTATGCTCACTGCCTCTTTCGTGCGTAGATTTAAATTTTCAGCTGGCCGTGACTCATCCATACTGTTTGATCTGTACAATAAATCCTATGCCATGGATTTGGAGGATTTCAATAGGATTAGCAATATACCCGATGGGGGTAGTATTAATGATCCTTCTAAGTCTTCGGTCAGAGACTTTGTCTCCAGTATAACTGTTGGAGAAACCAGAGATATCACGCAAGCCACCATAGGAAGCATCCATTTCCCCGCCTTGCACTATTTTGCCCTCTTCATAGGTAGGTGCATTAACGGCAAGGGTGCACATTGTCACCTATGCGCTTCCGACCTTAGTATACTTAAGAGCGCAGTAACAGGTGATAGGAGCTTCAATATGGGACCTATAATAGCAAGGAGGCTGAATAAAAATGCCAGTGAGGGGGATTTCTTTGGTGGAGTTTATGCTACACGCTTAGCAAATTTTCTTGGGGTATCCATCCGTTCAGAAGACCCTCCTCTCCGTACAGCCTACCTTGATCGTGTCGCTCTAACACGCTACCAGTTCCTTGAGAGAGATCGTGGATCCCTCCTATATCGCTTGATATTTAACCGGCAGCGTGTTTTCCATATTACCCTTCCTGCTCCTGCTTTCTTTGACTTTCCGGTAAAACGAAGATACTACATAACCATAGGAGAGGCATAGGAGTATGAGAGGGAGGCGACGGCTGCTCGCCTTCGTGAGGCAACGATTCAGGCAGTGGCTGTAGCACTCCCGTATAACACCCATTATGATTTTGGGTTTCGCCAGGACCATCCATGGGAGTAGACCAAGCTAGGCCAAAAGCCTAAGCTTGGGGGAGTACGTGTTCTCACCGACTTTACATCCATGCTTATGCTTTCGCTCTGTTAGCCGGTGTTCACACTTTGCCACTGTATTATCCATGCTAGTTTATTTTTGTTTTCTTGTTTTCTTGTTTTGTGTCCTTTTGAGAAAACCCAAAAAGATTTTTCTTTCTTCTTTTGCTTGTTGGGAGCTTTCCCGTGTAAATAGTTTTATTTTTGTTTGGGTCAAGGTAGAAGATATTGGTTACAATGTTTAGTGGTTCTTGCATGCATACTTGTTTAGCTTTCAAGAGAGCCATATTACTTTGTCTTCTCCTTTCTGCTTGCTTGCAGATTCAGCTTAGTCCAATACTCTTATTGTTCACATTGTTCGATCGTGCAAGTGAAAGGCAATAATGATGATATATGATGAAGTGACTGAGACTGAAAAGCTGGTATGAACTCTATCTATTTTGTTTTTGTAAATATGACTAGCTTGTCATCCCAGATTCAGCTTTGTTGTGAGAGAACCATGTTTGCAATGACAACTTAGAGATCATAGTTTCTGATGCCATGCTTAACTAGCTGAGAGTTTATAATGGTTTGTCTTGAATGCCAACATAGATTTTGAGATGACTATGATGTAGTATGATAGGATGGTATTCTCCTTTGAATGATTCATGTGGCTTGACTTGGCGCATGTTCATGCATGTAGTTGAAACAAAATCAACATAGCGTCCATGATGTTCGTGTTCATGGTGATTTATATCATGTTCATGCTTGCTTTCAATATTAGTGAAACTCATTAAATCTTGATGACTGTTGTCTCTCTCTAGTTAGTCGCTTCCCAGTCTTTTGCTAGCCTTCACTTGTACTAAGCGGAATACTGCTTGTGCATCCACTTCCATAAACCCAAAACTTTTTCCATGAGAATCCACCATACCTACCTATTTGCGGTATCTACCTGCCGTTCCAAGTAAATTTTCATGTGCCACTCTCTAAACCTTCAAGAAATAATCTGTTTTGCATGCCCGAACCGCTCATGTGGTGACAGGGGGCTATTGGTATCTTCCATGCTAGGAGTGTTATCCTCGACATGTGTTCATTCACTGTCATTCACGAGAAAGGGGTCGGTAATTGGAATGCCCAGTTCCACGCTTGAATCGAAAACATAACTGTAAAACAAGACTCCCCCAGATTGATGTTAGTATGGATGGTACCCGAGGATTCGACTAGCTGTGGAGTGTGATTGATTGGTGGTGGGGGAGTTAAAACTTTACTTTTCTGTTTGGGAACCGCCTATAGCATGAGTAGCATGGAATATATTGAGAACTCTTGGTCATTGCGTTGACAATGAAAGCATGCCACCCAAAATTATTATCTCTATTTTCAAAGCTTGAGCTCTGGCACCTCTGCAAATCAATGCTTCCCTCTGCAAAGGGCCTGACTATTTATTTTCCTGTCGAGCCATCCTTCTCTTATATAAGCACCAATTATAGAGCACCTCTGTCATTTTTATGCTTTTCTTTTGATTGATATTGAGTATAACTATGACTGTATCTTCGTTGCTACGAATTACAATGTTTAGTCAGCCCTTGATCTTTGAAAGTGCTCTGCATTTATGTTTTGCGGTCTCAAAAAGAGCTAGCGAGATACCACCTATTCATATTGCTTCATGCTTGTTTTGATTGAAGTGTTGGTATTTGAAACTCATTATTATTTGCTTGTTAGCTGATTATGCCATTGATATTAGTTTACCATGAGACCTTTGTGTCACTTGCTTATGTGGTTAACTTGTGATCTTGCTGAAATTCTGGTTATGAGTTAGACATAGTTGCAACAACAAGATCAAACAGAGGTTGTCAAAGTTTTTCTTTCTCTCTCAGTTTGTCAACTGAGTTGCTTGAGGACAAGCAAGGTTTTAAGCTTGGGGGAGTTGATACATCTCCATCGTATCTACTTTTCCAAACTCTTTTGCCCTTGGTTTGGACTCTAATTTGTATGATTCGAATGGAACTAACCTGGACTGACGTTGTTTTCAGCAGAATTGCCTTGGACTGACGTTATTTTTGTGCAGAAATCAAAGTTCTCAGAACGTCCTGAAAATTTACGGGGAACATTTTTGGAAAATATGAAAAATACTTGCACAAAGATCCACCTGAGGGGGTGGGCCAGTGGGCCACAAGCCCTGCCACCGCCACCCCCCTGGTGGCGGATGTCAAGCTTGTGGGACCCACGTGGCTCTGCCGCCCCCAATCTTAGCTCTATAAGTTCACTTTCATCCCAGAATAAATCAAGAGAGAATATTTCGTGCAAGTTGTAGTTACCTACTATCTGCTATGCTCCGGCAACCCCGGAGTGACAATAACCGGAGCCACTCCCGGTGATGACCATAGTTTGAGGAGTTCATGTGTTCACCAAGTGCTAATGCGTTGGTCCGGTTCTTTATTAAAAGGAGAACCTTAATATCCCGGTGTTTCCTTTTGGACCCAGCTGCCACGGGAGGGATGGACAATAGATGTCATGCAAGTTCTTTTCCCTAAGAATGTATGAAGATACACGGAATGCATGCCTACATCACATTGAAGAACGGGAGCTAGCCACATATCTCTCTGTGTTATAACTATTGCATGATGAATATCATCCAAACAAATCACCGACCCATTGCCTACGAGTTTGTCCTACTGCTGCTGTTACTTGTTTTGCTCTGCTGCTGTTACATGTCTTGCTCTGCTGCTACTGTTGCTACTACTGTCGCTTTCTACTGTTGCTACTTGCTACTGTTGTCACTACTGCTGTTCCTTGCCACTGCTATTACTCGTTACGCTATTGCTACCTGCTACAATTTTGGTACACTGGTCGTTGATGGGAACAGACAATTTCCGTCAATGAGGCAACTTGGCGCCATTGATACAATCATTAGAAATAGTCTGCCGTGTCAACACATCGTTTCTGACACCGTTGTTATCATACTACTTTGCTGTTACTACTTTGCTTGCACATACTAATCTTTCAGGTGTGGTTGAATCTGACATATTCAGCTGCTAATACTTGAGAGTATCCTCTCACCTCCTGTTTTGCGATCAACAAATTTGGGTCGAATACTCTACCCTCGAAAACTGTTGCGATCCCACGCACTGGTGGGCCGTCAACAACATCCTTCTAGTTTCGATTGCCGGAGAGTGCTAGCAGCATTCTTCTGGTGTCGTTGCAGGGGAAGGTCTGCTGTCACGGAATCAAGCACCGGTCCACCCACATATCAAACTATCAAAGTAGCGAACGCGAATCATATGAACATGATGAAAACAAGCTTGACATAAATTCCCATGTGTCCTCGGGAGCGCTTTACCATATATCAGAGTTCGTCCAGGCTTGTACCTTGCTGCAAAAGGGATTGGGTTATCTTGCTGCACCTTTGTTACTATTGTTACTTGTTACCCGTTTTGAATTATCTTATCCCGCAACTATCTGTTACCGATAATTTCAGCGCTTGAAGAGAATACCTTGCTGAAAACCACTTGTCATTTCCTTCTGCTCCTCGTTGGGTTCGACACTCTTACTTATTGAAAGGACTACGATAGATCCCCTATACTTGTGGGTCATCCACAACCACGACGATTTTGGCTCTGGTGGTGGCACCTCAGGTTGGAGGGTATACTCTCAGAAAGGTTTTATGGATGGAGGGAGTAGTATTAATATCTTATATTATGATACCTTGTGATGGATGAACTTTCCTAAGAATGACCTGATGCCATCGACAACAGTTTTTCAGGGCATAGTCCCACCCAAGTCAGCATACCCAGTTGGGCGGATCAAGTTGAACGTCGCCTTTGGGGACGAATCCAATTACACAAACAAGGCTCTGATGTTCGAGGTGGTCAAGACCAAGATCCCGTATCATGCTTTGTTTGGGCGGCCAACTTATGCCCGGTTCATGGCCCGTCCATGCTATGTATATCTCAAGCTTAAAATGTTGGGTCTCAAGGGCACCATTACTGTAAATGGGAATCGGAAGATAGCTCGGGAGTGTGAAGAAGGAGATGCTGCCTTCGCTGAGTCGGCATGTGCGACTGAGGAGTTGAAATTCCACAAGGCCAATGTTGACCCGACCGACATGAGCCCTCATAAGAAGCCCACTATCGATCCTGAGCCACCCCTCAAGTTCAATCCAACACATGACACCAAGAAGATTTACTTCACCCCGAGCGACTCTTCTAAGCAGTTCACTATTGGGACCGGCCTGGTCCCCAAATGGGAAAGCGCGCTCATCGAATTAATCCATGAGAATCATGACATCTTTGCATGGAAGCCGTCTGGCATGCTTGGAGTACCTATAGAATTCGCACAACACCACCTTAATGTGGATCCAATGATGAAACGTGTATGAAAATACCTCCGTCATTTTAACGAGGAGATACGCAAGGCTATTGGGGAAGAAGTCGCGTGACTCCTAGCTGTCGGGTTCATTATTGAAGTTCTTCATCCTGAGTGGTTGGCTAACCCGGTGCTTGTTCTGAAGAAGAATGGCACTTTTTGTATGTGTATAGACTACACCGACCTCAACAAAGCTTGTCCTAAAGATCCCTTTGCTCTCCCCCCGTATCGGTCAGATCATTGACTCTATGGCAGGTTGTGAGCGCATGTGTTTACTGGATGCATATTCAGGTTACCACCAGATCAATATGGCTAAGGAGGATCAGGAGAAGACGGCCTTCATAACCCCTTTCGGCGCAGTCTACTATGTTTCTATGCCTTTCGAACTTCACAGCACAGGGGTGATACGTCTCAAACGTATCTATAATTTTTGATGGTTTCATGCAGTTATCTTGTCATCTTTGGATGTTTTATGTACCTTTTATATCTTGTTTGGGACTAACTTATTAATTCAGTGCCAAGTGCCAGTTCCTGTTTTTTCTGTATTTTTGGCTCTTTTCAGATCTGATTTTCGAACGGAGTCCAAATGGAATAAAATCCCCGAAATATTTTTTTCCCGAACGGAAGAAGATCAGGGGTCTTGAGGGACAAGCCAAGAGAGCTACAGGGGGCCCACAAGCCCTGTAGCCGCCACCAGGGGCGACGGCTAGCAGGCTTGTGGCCTCCCTGGCGCCCCCCTGACCTAGCTCCTTCACCTGTATATTCGCTAAAATACAGAAAAAACAGGGAATCCACGAAAACACTTCTCCGCCGCCGCAAGCTTCCGTTTCCACGAGATCTCATCTGGAGACCCTTCCCGGTGCCCTGCCGGAGGGGACTTTGGAGTTGGAGGGCTTCTACTTCAACATCATCGCCCCTCCAATGACTCGTGAGTAGTTCACTTCAGACCTACGGGTCCGTAGTTAGTAGCTAGATGGCTTCTTCTCTCTCTTGGATCTTCAATACAAAGTTCTCCATGATCTTCATGGAGATCTATCCGATGTTATCCTCTTTGGCGGTGTGTTTGTCGAGATCCGATGAATTGTGGATTTGTCATCAGATTATCTATGATATATATTTGAGTCTTTGCTGATTTCTCATATGCATGATTTGATATCCTTGTAAGTCTCTTAGAGTCTTGGGTTTTGTTTGGCCAACTAGATCTATGATTCTTGCAATGGGAGAAGTGCTTGGTTTTGGGTTCTTACCGTGTGGTGACCTTTCCCAGTGACCGTAGGGGCAGCAAGGCACACATCGTGTAGTTCCCATCGAGGGTAACAAGTTGGGATTTGTCGTAGATATGAGATTGTCCATCTACATCATGTCATCTTGCTTAAGGCGTTACTCTGTTCTTTTGGACTTAATACACTAGATGCATGGTGGATAGCGGTCGACGTGTGGAGTAATAGTAGTAGATGCAGAGAGTATCGGTCTACTTGTTTTGGACGTGATGCCTATAGATATAATCATTGCCATAGATGATGTCACGACTTTGCGCGGTTCTATCAATTGCTCGACAGTAATTTGTTCATCCACCATCTACTTGCTTTCATGAGAGAAGCCACAAGTAAACACTACGGCCCCCGAGTCTATTAACACCTATCGTTTCCACTTTTGCTTTCACTTTTCTTTGTTACTTTGTTGCTTTCAGTTCTCACTTGGAAAACAATCTATAAGGGATTGACAACCCCTTCATAGCGTTGGGAGCAAGCCTTTTGTGTTTGTGCAGTTACTTGTGATACTCCTTCACTGGATCGATACCTTGGTTCTCAAACTGAGGGAAATACTTACCACCGCTGCGCTACATCACCATTTCCGCTTCGAGGGAACACCGGCGCAAGGCTCCAAGGCCACGGGGAAATCCTTTGCATATTTTCCTAGGAAGTCCCTAAAGGCTTAGCCGTAGCAGAAGGATTCCTGGTGCTGTTGCTGAGGAGAATCAAGACAAGAACAGTCTCCCGTCAGCACGTGTTTCTGGCATCGTTGGAAGGTCTTTTGTTGCAGTAGCAAGGGGCGACTTATCAATGTTGCATCCAGAATTGTTTACACGATCAGATTAGATGCAACGTCCATGCTTATGTTGACGATATCGTGGTAACATCTCAGAAGAAGGAAACGCTCTTGGAGGATCTCAAGGAGACGTTTGGTAATATTCGAGTCTACCAGATGAAACTTAACCCAACCAAGTGTGTTTTTGGTGTTCCTGCGGGCAAGTTATTGGGTTTCCCAGTGTCCGAGCGAGGCATTCAGGCTAACCCGGATAAAATCAAGGCAATAACTTCATTGGGTAAGCCATCTAACGTCAACCAAGTCCAACGCATGGTGGCCGGGTCGCATCACAGTGTTAAGACGGTTCATAAGTCACCTCGGCGAAAAGGCTATACCTCTTTACCAGTATCTCAAGAAGACGGATAATTTTGTCTCAACAAATGCAGCTAATGAAGCTTTTGAAGCCCTCAAGAAGCAGCTTGCTGAGCCACCCATTTTAGCCGCCCCGAATGATAAAGAGCCCATGCTCCTCTACATTGCTGCTAATTCTGAGGCAGTAAGTGTGACAGTGGTTGTCGAGCGCAAGGAAGAAGGGAAAGAGTACCTGGTTCAGCGACTTGTGTATTTCATCAGCAAGGTACTAACCTTGTACAAACAACGATACCCACATTGGCACAAACTAGTCTTTCGGATCTTTATGCCAAGCCAGAAGCCGAAGCACTACTTTCAGGAACACCCAATCAGTGTTGTCAGTTCGGCGCCAATTGGGGACATTATACAGAACCGCGAGGCCATTGGTCGGATTGCCAAGTGGGCGATTGAGCTTGGTTCTCATCATGTGAAGTATGTGCCTCGTACAACCATCGAGTCTGAGGCATTGGTGGATTTCATCAACAATTGGACTGAGCTGCAGATTCCAGAAGATAAGCCAGATAACACGTACTGAACTATACATTTTGACGGCTCCATGCAATTGGAAAGCTCGGGGGCAGGTGTAGTGTTATCCTCTCCACGAGGTGACAAGTTCTGTTATGTATTACGACTCATATTTCCTTGCACTAACAATGCAGCTGAGTATGAGGCTCTCTTTCATGGGCTCAGGATAGCTAAGGAGATGAACCTTAGCCGGGTCAGATGCTTGGGCAACTCAGACTTGGTGGGTCAACAGGTCTCTGGAACTTGGGACTCAAAGGACCCCCTGATGACGGCTTGTAGGTGAGTGGTAACCGAGATGGAGGGTCATTTTTACGCTACCAGGTTGATAACATTGATCATCGACATAATGAGGCAGATGACGCTTTTTCACGACTTGGATCTCAACATAAGCGTGTTCCTCCTAATGTGTTCTTGGATGTCCTACACAACCCCTCTGTGAAATTACCATCTGAAGAGGATATAGCTATCCCTGATCCGGAAACACAGTTGGTGGCGGCTCTCCGGGGAACTCGTGATTGGACGATTCCATATATGGCTTACCTTGCTCGGGACGAGCTGCCAGCTGAGGAAATCATCTCCCGACAGATAATACGACGGTGCAAGTCTATGACTATCCATAAGGGCGAGTTACACAAATGAAGCACTTGCGAAATTTTTCAACGATGTGTCTCCCCCGAGGAAGGACGGGAAATTCTCAATGAGATACATGGTGGAGACTGTGGGCATCATGCCAGTTCACGATCTTTAGTGTCAAAAGATTTCCGTCATGGGTTTTACTGGTTAACAGCTCATGCTGATGCTGAGGATATCATACGCAAGTTCAATGGATGTCAGAAGTTTGCTCGACAAACTCATGTGACAGCTCAGGAATTGCGTATGATGAAAATCATTTGGTCGTTTGCGGTCTGGGGGCTTGATATGGTTGGCCCGTTCAAGATGTCTTCCGACAAAAAGACTCATCTACTCGTGGCGGTTGACAAGTTTACCAAGTGGGTTGAAGCAGAATCTGTCAGCAATTACGAAGCAGAGACGACAGTCAAATTTTTGAAAAAACTGATTTTTCGGTTTGGTTATCCTCAGAGCATTATAACTGATAATGGTGCCAATTTATCCAAAGGGGCCATGAAATAGTTCTGCGAGCAGAAGCATATCCGTCTTGATGTTTTGGTGGTAGCGCATCCACAGTCCAATGGGCAGGCTGAACGAGCTAATCAAGAAGTCTTACGAGGGATCAAGCCCCGGCTCATGGTTCCCTGATAGCATACTCCGGGTTGTTGGGTTGAAGAAGCCATCGTACTGCTTTGGAGCATCAGGACGACGCCAAACAGATCTACTAGTTACATGCCCTTTTTCTGGTTTATGGAGCTAAGGCGGTTCTACCAAGCGATAAACGACATGATTCCCCACGAGTCGCCGCTTACGTTGAAGCTCACAATGAGCAGGCGCGTCAAGATTCTTTGGACACCTTGGAGGAATAACGTGAGTTGGGAGTAGCAAGATCAGCTATATATCAGCAAGACCTACGTTTCTATCATAGCCGTACGGTTAAGAGCCGGACTTTTCAGGAGGGCGACTTAGTGCTTCGATTGATTCAAGATTGTATAGGCATGCACAAGATTTCACCACCCTGGGAGGGTCCTTTTGTCATCAATAAGAATCGCCACAATGGTTCATAATACCTGGTGGACCTCCAGCCCAATTCATACACTTCTCAGGAAGAGACGACCCGGCCTTGGAACATTGCCCACCTTCGGCCTTACTACACTTAGCGCCAATGGCTCATCGATTATGTACCTACTACAATGTTTGTACATACCCTTTTATGTTTAATATAATAAAGCCGATACCCATGAAATTTGGGTGCCGTTTCAGCCTATGCAATGAGCATGAGTCTTTATTATTTCACCTAAGCCGCCCAAGAGGATGAGTCGCCGTGTGGCGGTCATTCAAACATGGACGCTATTAGTATCAAAGAGGATGAGACGCCATGTTGCGACCGTTCAAACATAGGTACTAATAAGCCAAATAGGACATGTTGCCACGTTGCACGGTTCGAACATAGGCGCCAATTGTGGCCAGGAGAATCAAGCGGACTTCTCTCGGGCCTACTAATCCCCAGATTGTTTGGTAGTAACAGCATTGTCTTCTGCAATGGTATGCTAGGCTTTTCCTTGATCATGGGTCACTTGGGGGTTTCCAACTCACTGATTTTAGCTTTCTCACCCTCTTAGTCTATGAAAAATTACCGCTTTACGATGGTTAGACCTGACTCTATGTTTGTGCAACTCCCCTTATTGGCCCCGTGTACTCTTGGCAAGTCAATTCATTGTGGACCCTGAACTTGCCAACGTTAAAAGATTGAGTGTATCGTCTGAGAGCCTGCTACCTCTTGAGATTGTGTTGGTTTTTCCGTTGAAGAGGAAAGGGTGATGCAACATAGTAGTAGTAAGTATTTCCCTCAGTTTGAGAACCAAGGTATCAATCCAGTAGGAGTATCAAGATGAGGCACCAATGTACTTGCGCAAAAGCAAACAAACTTGCACCCAACGCTATAAAGGGGTTGTCAATCCCTTCACAATTATTTGCAAGGTGAGATTTTAAGGTGAAAAGTGCAGCAAAGTAATCTTGTGGATCTGAAAATATGATGTGAAGTAGACCTGGGGGCCATAGTGTTCACTAGAGGCTTCTCTCATGATAGCAAGTATTACGGTGGGTGAACGAATTACTGTCGACCAATTGATAGAATCGTGCAAAGTCATGATGATATCTAAGGCAATGATCATACATATAGGCATCACGTCCGAGACAAGTAGATCCATACTTTCTGCATCTACTACTATTACTCCACACATCGACCGCTATCCAGCATGCATCTAGTGTATTGAGTTCATAACAAATAGAGTAACGCCTTAAGCAAGATGACATGATGTAGAGGGATAAATTCATGCAATAGATATAAACCCCATCTTTTTACCCTTGATGGCAACAACATGATCTGTGCCTCGCTACCCCTACTGTCACTGGGTGAGGACACCGCACGGTATGAACCCAAAACCAAGCACTTCTCCCATTGCAAGAATTATAGATCAAGTTGGCCAAACGAAACCCTTAACTCGAAAAGAATTACAAGGATACGAAATCATGCATATAAGAGATCAGAGGAGACTCAAATAATATTCATAGATAATCTGATCATAAATCCACAATTCATCGGATCTCGACAAACACACCGCAAAAGAAGGTTACATAGAATAGATCTCCATGAAGATCATGGAGAACTTTGTATTGAAGATCCAAGAGAGAGAAGAAGCCATCTAGCTACTAGATATGGACTGATACGTCTCAAATGTATCTATAATTTTTTATGGTTTCACGCTGTTATCTTGCCTTCTTTGTATGTTTTTTGTACCTTTTTATATCTTTTTTGGGACTAACTTATTGATTCAGTGCCAAGTGCCAGTTCCTGTTTCTCCGTGTTTTTGACTCTTTCCAGATCTGATTTTGGAACGGAGTCCAACGGAATAAAAACCTCGAAATGATTTTTTTCCCGAACGGAAGAAGTCAAGAGGGATTTTGGGCCAAGCTAGGTAGGCTCCAGGGAGCCCACAAGCCCCCACTCCGCCACCAGGGGGGAGGCGGCGGTGGGCAGGCTTGTGGCCTCCCTGGCCTCCCCTGACCTAGGTCTTGCGCCTATATATTCCCAAATATTCCGCAAAAAATCAAGGGAGCCTCGAAAATACTTTTCCGCCACCGCAAGCTTCCGTTTCTGCGAGATCTCATGTGGAGAGCCTTCCCGGCGCCCTGCCGGAGGGGACTTTGGAGCTGGAGGGCTTCTTCATCATCATCATCGCCCCTCTAATGACTCGTGAGTAGTTCACATCAGACCTACGGGTCCGTAGTTAGTAGATAGATGGCTTCTTCTCTGTCTTGGATCTTCAATACAAAGTTCTCCATGATCTTCATGGAGATCTATCTGATGTAATCTTCTTTGGCGGTATGTTTGTCGAGATCCGATGAATTGTGGACTTGTGATCAGATTATCTATGATATATATTTGAGTCTTTGCTGATTTCTATATGCATGATTTGATATCCTTGTAAGTCTCTCCGAGTCTTGGGTTTAGTTTGGACAACTAGATCTATGATTCTTGCAATGGGAGAAGTGCTTGGTTTTGTGTTCTGCCATGTGGTGACCTTTCCCAGTGACAGTAGGGGCAGCAAGGCACACATCAAGCAGTTGCCATCAAGGGTAAAAAGATGGGGGTTTTATCATTGGTTTGAGATTATCCCTCTACATCATGTTATCTTGCTTAAGGCGTTACTCTGTTCTTATGGACTTAATAGACTAGATGCATGCTGGATAGCGGTCCACGTGTGGAGTAATAGTAGTAGATGCAGAAAGTATCGGTCTACTTGTTTCGGACGTGATGCCTATAGAAATAAGAATTGCATATATATCGTCACGACTCTGCACAGTTCTATCAATTGCTCGACGGTAATTTGTTCACCCACCGTCTACTTGCTTTCATGAGAGAAGCCACTAGTAAACACTATGGCCCCCGGGTCTATTCACATCCATCGTTTACAACTCCGCCTTTACTTTGCTTTGTTACTTTGTTGCTTTCAGTTCTCACTTGGCAAACAATCTATAAGGGATTGACAACCCCTTCATACTGTTGCGTGCAAGCTTTTTGTGTTTGTGCAGGATCTTGAGAAACTCTTTCGTCGGATTGATACATTGGTTCTCAAACTGAGGGAAATACTTACCGTCGCTGTGCTACATCACCCTTTCCGCTTCGAGGGAACACGAACACAAGGCTCCAAGGCCACGGGGGGAATCCTTTGCATACTTGCCTAGGAAGTCCCTTAAGGCGTAGCCGTTGCTGAAGGATTCCTGGTGCCGTCGACACAACTACTTCCTGGCGCCGTTGCAAGGGATACACAACAAAACAATCAGAAGTATTTCTGGCGCCGTTGCCGGGGGGGGGGGAGAAATCAAGATCTATCCAAGTAGGTCTCACAAACTCTTCTCTTGCATTTACTTTTGTTGCCAGTTGCCTCTCGTTTTCCTCTCCCCCACTTCACATTTGCCGTTCTCATTCGCTTTTCGCCTTTCGCCTTCGCTGTTTTCTCTTGCCCTTGCCGTTTTCCTTTGTCGGTTTCTTGCTTGCTTGTGTGCTTGTTTGTTTGTTGAAGACATCATGTCTGAAAACACCAAACTTTGCGACTTCTCGAGACTAATAATAATGATTTTATTAGTACTCTGATTGCTCCCACCACTAGTGCGGAATCGTATGAAATCAATGCAGCTTTGCTCAATCTTGTTATGAAAGAGCAATTCTCTGGCCATCCTAGTGAAGATGTCGCATCCCATCTCAATACCTTCATTGAGCTTTGTGATATGCAAAAGAAAAGAGATGTGGATAATGACGTGATTAAGTTGAAACTTTTTCCTTTCTCGTTGTGAGATCGCGCAAAAACTTGGTTTTCTTCTTTGCCTAAAAATAGTATCGATTCTTGGGATAGGTGCAAAGATGCATACATATCCAAGTATTTTCCGCCGTCTAAGATCATCTACTTACGTAACGATATCATGAATTTCAAGCAACTTGATCATGAACACGTTGCACAATCTTGGGAGAGGATGAAGCTTATGATTAGAAATTGTCCTGCTCATGGCTTAAGTTTATGGATGATTATACAAATCTTTTACGCTGGATTGAATTTCACTTCTCGCAATATCTTGGACTCCACCTCAGGTGGAACGTTCATGGAAATCACGTTAGGAGACGCTACAAAACTCCTAGGCAATATCATGATGTAACATCCCAATTTTCTTAAATTCGGATGTTAATAGATCATTCATATGCGTCTCATATTTTATGCATATTTGTGTTCTTCTGAAAATTCTACTCGTTATGTGACTACGGGCAATTTATTGGAGTGGAGATAATATGACTTCTCCCCTGTGAGTTAAAGTCACCAATTTGGTTTTGCAAATTTTCTAAACTCCTAAGTATTTTTTTTGTTGAGTTTTTCAATCGAGTTGTGTGACCTATTGCATAAAACTCTTTTTTCGAAAGTTTTGCATTAGGTGGAACTAGGGTTCCTATATATATTATATATATATTAGTTGTATATATTTCTGTTTTGTTTTTCTCCTAAGTATTCTAGTGTATATATATATATTAGTACATACTATTTTTTTCTAGTATTTGTTAGTTAGGAAATATTTTTTTATTGTTTTTTTTTCTTTTGCTGCTGCTTGTTCTTTGTTTTCAAAAAAAAAAGGAATCAACCTGCCGGGCCGAGCCAAAGGGGCTCAGCCCAGCCGCCCCCAGGAGCCCCATGCACGTACCCGAGGCATGCAAGCCATGCATGCATGCACAGCCCCCCGAGTCACTCCCCTCCCTTATTCTCTCCTCTCTCTCTCCATGCGATCTCCTCCCTCCCTTTCCTTTTCTTTCACCAGGAACCGAGCCGAAGCTCCCTCTCCTTCTCCAGTGATTTCTTTCCCCAGTTCTCCCTCCTCCTTCCTTCTTTCTTCTTCCTCCCCTTCCTTCTCTGTTTCTCCTAGACCGAGCTCTCCCTTCTCTCCCGCGATCCCTCCTTTCCTCTCTGCCTCTCCTCTCTTTCCTTCTCTACCAGACCGAGTTCTCCCTCTCCTCTCTCCCGTGATCTCCTTCCCGCGAGCTCCCTCCCCTTCCATAGCCACCCCTCCCCAAGGGCTATATAAACCCCCCTCCCACCGCCACCCCTCCCCAACCCTAGCCGCCGCCGCCTCCACGAGCCGCCGCCGCCTCCACTAGCCGCCGCCGCCCGAGCAGCAGCAGCAGCCCGAAGGCTGCACCTTCGGCCTCGCCAGGAGGAGCTCCCCCGAGCTCTCCCTCAACACCGCCGCCTCCCCCGCGGAGGAGGAACCACTCCCCCGCCGCCCGACGTCTCCACCGCCGGAGCTACTCCCTCCTTCCCCGCCGGCCAACTCTCCTCTCGCCGGTGCGACACCTCCAGCAGCAGGTAGCTATCTCCCTCTCTCTCTATATATTGCATGCAATCCCTCCTAGCCTTTAGATCTCCATGCAATGGCTAGGATTAGAACACTAGTAACCCTTCGGTTATTCTCAGAAAACCAGTAGGTTTTTCTAGTCACTTATGAATTAACCGGCGACTTTGCTAGCCTTAGGCTGTTTGCTCGAAGCCACTCAACAAACAGCCACTACAGCCAGTAGAAACTTGCCACGTGTGCCTCTCATTAGCACTAGCAGTTTTGTAACTTTCTGTCCAGATTTCAAAAACAGAAACTTTCAATTTTGTTTTGGCCACCACTTTTTATCCCTACGGCCAATGACATTGATTCTTTTTCCAGTAGGTCACAAATTTCCTGTAGTTTTTAAAAACATATAATTTGTCTATGTTTGAATTTCTTTAATATAAGTTAGAACAGATTTAGTTTAAACACTGTTTTGCCTATTCCAGGAGTTTGAAAAATGATATTGAGCTGATTCTTTTTGCTACTGTTTTCTAGTGATAAAGTCTCACTGTGGTAGAAGTTTCAGAATTTTTAAAGTATGTTGACTGGTGTTTTGAACAGAAACAAGTTTTTGCCATACCGGCACGTGATAAATTCTTTTGCGTAGTCTTTTGCAAATCATTGCATGTGATTTTTACTTGTGGCATGATTGAATTGCTTATGGTGTGCTTTGTGTTTGTATCGGTAGATCATCCGAAGTGCGAAGCGTGTTACTTAGAGACGCTCGAGCAGGATAACTATCATCAAGGCAAGTCATCTTTGATCATGTTATTTTACCTATGTTTTCAATGCATAGTAGATCACCTTCTTTGCCCAATTTGCATGCTGCCTAGGTACTTGGAAACTTTAGCTTAAGTTGTAGTATCATGTGGTAGGAACACAACAACCCCGACACTTGGCCCCGGGACGACAATTTCTTAATGCTATGCTTGAGTAGACGGGTTATCGGTTGAGTGAATACCACGAGTGATGCGAGGTTGATATAATAACCAAGACCGGACTAAGACAAGATTTTCAAGACCTTGGACGCAATGCAACTCTGGGTGAAGGACGGTTGATCGGCTCCCTGGAAAACCCAGTGGATGCCCGGGATGCTGGAGAGGCCATGTCATCCTGCGGAAAGCTTCACCCAGGCTCAAAGAGACGGACGGATATTTTCAAGACTCAAGGCTTACCTGCACAGCCACAAGTCATTATGGGCTCTGGCTTGGTTGGACAACGCGGCGACTCTGGACAGGCGGTGCTAGCAGATGTAGACGAACGGTAGGAATGGATGGGCACCGACAGGGATTCAGAGGGACCCGTTGAAAGACCATGTTTTGATCATCCGGTCTTCAAACACCCTGAAGTGCGAGGACAAACCCGGATGGGATCAAATCTTGTGGGGAACGTGTGCAAAACTCTGCAGAGTACCCAACCTAATTGATTAGCCGTGTCCACGGTCATGGACAACTTGAGCCGAAGGCATTGAATTTCCCCTGAACTCTCGACACAACTTAATAATGATGTGGGTGTTAACAACTATTCGGGTACGAGAACTGGTTGGCGGAACCATCTCGTTAACAACAAACTATGTAGTAATATTTTGCTTTCGACCCCTTTTGTTGTTGGATAAAACTAGCTTTGTGCAAAACTTAGCTCCACCGGCCAAATATGCATGTAGAGATAGTTGATTATTATTTTACCCCCTCTCTTTGATGATTTGCCGGCATATTCAATATGCTGACCTACACGGCTGCAACGTATCATGTTGCAGAGTACTTTTCCGACCAGGAGTGAGGCTACGATTCTACGCTCAGCGACATGCCCTTGGAGTCGGATGGACTCGTCTACCTAATGCTCCCGCTTAGTCTTCGTTAGATAATCTCATGAGATGGCCTTCAGCCACTTTATTGTACTCCTTTATTGTAATAAAGTACTCTTGATGAGATTTCGATTAATAAAGCTGTGTGATTGCACTCTTGAATATGTACATTATGTACTGTGTGTGTACCAGCATGATCTTGGAATGGTACGGAAACACCAGAGGCTTGACTCGTTGAGTCGGGTCGCTACACATGACCAACTACTCTCAGTGGCACACTAAAAGGTCGCCTGCTAGCAAAAAGGTGCACTCTATAGAAGAGATTAACTCGCTTAGTGCTAAGATGGACGAGTTGATGAATTTGGTTGCTAGTAGAAACGCTACCGTAGATCCTAATGACATGCCACTATCTTCTTTTATTGAGAGTAGCAACGCTAGTATGGACGTGAATTTTGTTGGTAGGAACAATTTTGGCAACAACAATGCTTTTAGAGGAAACTATGTTCCTAGGCCTTTTCCTAGTAACTCCTCTAACAATTATGGCAATTCCTACGGCAACACTTATGGAAATCACAACAAATTACCTTCTGATCTAGAGAGTAATATCAAAAAGTTCATCAACTCTCAAAAGATTTTCAATGCGTCCATAGAAGAAAAACTACTCAAAATAGACGATTTGGCTAAGAGCGTTGATAGGATGTCTTGTGATATTGATGCTTTGAAAGTTAGATGCGCTCCTCCCAAGATCAACTTGGATGAAACTTTGAAAGCTATGCGTATCTCCATGAATGAGAGCAAACAAAGAACCGCCCAAATTCTCGCTAGACATGAATGGTTTAAAAGGGTGCGTTCTAGTGATGCAAATAACGAAGATCTTAAAGTGCTTGGTGTGTCTCCTCTTGAATCTTTGTTTTCGCGTGTCAAACCTACTTATGGAGGGGCTGGATATCAATCCACTTTGGTTGAAAAAACACCCCAATGATTCAGTGTCCACCTATCTTGATGATAAAGGTGTGGAGAGTGGAGTAGAAGAAGTCAAAATTTTGGGTAGTAATGAAACTCCCACTTTGGACTTCAAGGAATTCAATTATGATAATTGCTCCTTGTTTGAATGCATTTCTTTGATGCAATCCATTGCAAACTCTCCACATGCTTATAGCCAAAGCAAAGCCTTTACCGCGCATATCGTAGATGCTATGATGAAATCTCTTGAAGAGAAGCTCGAACTAGAAGTCTCGATACCTAGAAAACTTCATGATGAGTGGGAACCTACTATCAAAATCAAGATCAAAAACTATGAGTGCAATGCTTTGTGTGATTTGGGTGCTAGTGTTTCCGCGATTCCAAAGTCTTTATGTGATATTATTGGTTTTCATGAGATTGAAGAGCGTTCTCTTAATTTGCATCTTGCGGATTCTACTGTCAAGAAACCCATGGGAAGGATCGATGATGTTCTTATTGTTGCAAATAATAACTATGTACCTGTGGATTTCATTGTACTTGACATCGATTGCAATCCTTCATGTCCCATTATTCTTGGTAGACCTTTCCTAAGGACTATTGGTGCTATCATCGATATGAAGGAAGGGAATATTAGATTTCAATTTCCTTTAAAGAAGGGCATGGAGCACTTTCCTAGAAAGAAAATAAGATTGCCTTACGCATCTATGATTAGGGCTACCTATGGTTTGAGCACCAAAGATGACTATACGTAATTCCATCACTTTCGCCTAGCTAAGGGCGTTAAACAAAAGCGCTTGTTGGGAGGCAACCCAACGAATCTATCCTTTTTCTTTCTGTTTTGTGTTTTTCACACTTTCATAATTCTGTTATGATTGTGTTTTTGTGTTTCTTTTTGCGTTTGTGCCAAGCAAAACCGTTGTGATTAGTCTTGAGGATGATCGTTTGGTCATGCTGGGAAAGACAGAAACTTTCTGCTCACAAAAAGAATTTTCATTTTTTTCTGTAAGAGATTTTGAGTTGATTCTTTTTGCTTCTGATTTCTACGAAACTTCTTCAGACTGTCTTAATGTTTCAGAATTTTTGAAGTAACATAGGTATACGAAACATACAGATTGCTACAGACTGGTCTGCTGTTAACAGATTCTGTTTTTGTTGTGTTGGTTGCTTATTTTGATGAAACTATGGATAGTATCGGGGGTATTAGCCATGGAAGATTGAAAGTACAGTAACCCAAAATCAGCACAATTAGGATTTAAGCTTGCTACAGTGCTTAAGGAAGTGGTGGTTTGCTTTCTTGTACTAATGTTATCACGAGTTTCTGTTTAAGTTTCGTGTTGTGAAGTTTTCAAGTTTTGGGTGAAGTTTTTACGGACAAAAAGATAAAGAGTGGCAAGAGCTCAAGCTTGGGGATGCCCAACGCACCCCAAGAGATTCAAGGATGCCGTAAAAGCCTAAGCTTGGGTATGCCCAAGGCACCCCAAGAGATTCAAGGATGTCGTAAAAGCCTAAGCTTGGGGATGCCCCGGGAAGACATCCCCTCTCTCATCTTCAATCCATCGGTAACTTTACTTGGGGCTATATTTTTATCCACCACATGTTATGTGTTTTTGCTTGGAGCGTCTTGTATCGTAGGAGTATTTTATTTTTGTTGTGTCACAATCATCCTTGTTGCACACCTAGAGAGAGAGACATGCACACACCGTGATTTTGTCGAGCTTCACTTATATCTTTTGGTAGACAATTCAGCTCACATGTGCTTCACTTATATCTTTTGAGCTAGATACTTTTGCTCTTTGTGCTTCACTTATATCTTTTAGAACACAGCGGTGCGTGTCTTGGTAGTTGATCTATGCTTTGAAAGTATTCTCAAAAGGGGTAGTTATCCAAAGGGATACGAAAACTTCCACCTTCATGTGCATTGAATAGTTAGAGAAGTTTGATTCATCTCAAGTAGTTTTGAGTTGTGGTTATGGTAATAGTGAAGTCATGCTAGTAAGGTGTTGTGGATCTAGAAATACTTGTGTTGAAGTTAGTGATTCCCGTAGCATGAACGTATGGTGAACCGCTATGTGATGAAATCTGAGCATGATTAGTCTTTTGATTATCATCCTTTGCGTGGCGGTCGGGATCGCGCCATGGTTTGTACCTACCAACCCTTCCCCTAGGAGTATGCGTAGAATGCTTTGTTTAGATTACTAATAAAACTTTTGCAACAAGTATATGAGTTCTTCATGACTAATGTTGAGTCCATGGTTTAGATGCACTTTCACCTTCCACCATCACTATCTTCTTAGTGCCGTGCAACTTTCGCCGGTGCACAAAACACACCATTAGGCTTCCTCAAAACAGCCACCATACCTACCTATTATGGCTTTTGCAAAGTCACTCCAAGATATATTGCCATGCAACTATCACCATGATATGTGCCACCACGTCTACATTGCCTTTGCATGATCATAAGATAGCTAGCATGATGTTTCCGTTGATGTATATGCCATGCTAGATCATTGCCACGGTACACTACCAAAGGCATTCCATACAGAGTCATAATTGCTCTAAGTTTTGAGTTGAAAGTGTGATGACCATCATTATTGGAGCATTGTCCCATGTGAGGAAATAACAGAGGCCAAAGAAGCCCATAAAAAGAGGCCAAATAGCCCACCAAAATAAAAAAAATGAGAGAAAAAGAGAGAAGGGACAATGCTACCACTCTTTCCACACTTGTGCATTTTGAGCACCATGATCTTCATGATTGAGAGTCTCTCGTTTTGTCACCACCATATAGCTAGTGGGAAATTCTCATTATATAACTTGGCTTGTATATTCCAATGATAGGCTTCCTCAAAATTGCCTTAGGTCTTCATGAGCAAGCAAGTTGGATGCACACCCACTAGTTTTCTTTAAGAGCTTTCACATACTTGTAGCTCTAGTGCATCATTTGTATGGCAATCCCTACTCATTCACATTGATATCTATTGATGAGCATCTCCACAGCTCATTGACGTGCCTAGTTAATGTGACTATCGTCTCCTTTTTGTGTTGCAACCTCCACCACATTCCACACCATCTATAGTGCTATAACCATGGCTCACGCTCATGTATTGCGTGAGAGTTGAAAATGTTTGAGAAAGTAAAGCTGTGAAACAATTACTTGGCCAATACCGGGGTTGTGCATGATTTAAATTCGTTGTGCAATGATGATAGAGCATAGCCAGACTATATGCTTTTGTAGGGATAACTTTCTTTTGGCCTTCTTATTTTGAAAGTTCATGATTACTTTGCTAGTTTGCTTGAATTATTATTGTTTCCACGTCAATAGAAAACTATTGTTTTGAATCTAATGGATCTGAACATTCACGTCACATAAGAGGAATTACAAAGGACACCTATGCTAGGTAGCATGAAAACATCAAAAATTCATTCTTATCACTTCCCTACTCGAGGACGAGCAGGAGTTAAGCTTGGCGATGCTTGATACGTCTCAAACGTATCTATAATTTTTGATGGTTTCACGCTGTTATCTTGCCTTGTTTGTATGTTTTTGTACCTTTTTATAGCTTTTTTGGGACTAACTTATTGATTCAGTGCCAAGTGCCACTTCCTGTTTTTCCGTGTTTTTGTCTCTTTTCAGATCTGATTTTGGAACGGAGTCCAAACGGAAGAAAAACCCCGAAATGATTTTTTTCCCGAACGGAAGAAGTCCAGGGGGCTTTGGGCCAAGCCAGGTGGGCTCCAGGGAGCCTACAAGCCCCCACACAGCCACCAGGGGGAGGCGGCGGTGGGCAGGCTTGTGGCTCCCTAGCCACCCCCTGACCTAGGTCTTGGCCTATATATTCCCAAATATTCCGCAAAAAATCAGGGGAGCCTCGAAAATACTTTTCCGCCGCCACAAGCTTCCGTTTCTGCGAGATCTCATCTGAAGACCCTTCCCGGCGCCCGGCCGGAGGGGACTTTGGAGCTGGAGGGCTTCTTCATCATCATCATCGCCCCTCCAATGACTCGTGAGTAGTTCACTTCACACCTACGGGTCCATAGTTAGTAGTTAGATGGCTTCTTCTCTCTCTTGGATCTTCAATACAAAGTTCTCCATGATCTTCATGGAGATCTATCCAATGTAATCTTTTTTGGCGGTGTGTTTGTCGAGATCCGATGAATTGTGGACTTGTGATCAGATTATCTATGATATATATTTGAGTCTTTGCTGATTTCTTATATGCATGATTTGATATCCTTGTAAGACTCTCCGAGTCTTGGGTTTTGTTTGGCCAACTAGATCTATGATTCTTGCAATGGGAGAAGTGCTTGGTTTTGGGTTCTGCCATGTGGTGACATTTCCCAGTGACAGTAGGGGCAGCAAGGCACACATCAAGCAGTTGCCATCAAGGGTAAAAATATGGGGTTTTTATCATTGGTTTGAGATTATCCCTCTACATCATGTCATCTTGCTTAAGGCATTACTCTATTCTTATGGACTTAATACACTAGATGCATGCTGGATAGCGGTCGACGTGTGGAGTAATACTAGTAGATGCGGAAAGTATCGGTCTACTTGTTTCAGATGTGATGCCTATAGAAATAATCATTGCATAGATATCGTCACGACTCTGCACAGTTCTATCAATTGCTCGACAGTAATTTGTTCACCCACCGTCTACTTGCTTTCATGAGAGAAGCCACTAGTAAACACTACGGCCCCCGGGTCTATTCAAATCCATCGTTTACAACTCCGCTTTTACTTTGCTTTGTTACTTTGTTGCTTTCAGTTCTCACTTGGCAAACAATCTATAAGGGATTGACAACCCCTTCGTAGCGTTGGGTGCAAGCTTTTTGTGTTTGTGCAGGATCTTGAGAAACTCTTCCGCCGGATTGATACCTTGGTTCTCAAACTGAGGGAAATACTTACAGTCGCTGTGCTACATCACCCTTTCTGCTTCGAGGGAACACCAACGCAAGGCTCCAATGCCATGTGGGGAATCCTTTGCATACTTTCCTAGGAAGTCCCTAAAGGCGTAGCCCTTGCTGAAGGATTCCTGGTGCCGTCGACACAACTACTTCCTGGCGCCGTTGCAAGGGATACACAACAAAACAATCATGGACCCGAAGGTCTGTGGTGAACTACTCATGCATCATCGGAGAGGCAATGGTGTTGATGAAGAAGCCCTCCGTGTCCGAATCCACCTCCGGCAGGGCACCAGAACGTGCCCCAGATGGGATCTTGCGGAGATAGAAGCTTGCGGCGGCGGAAAAGTATTTTCGTGGCTCTCTTTGGTGGTTTTGGATTTTTAGAGAATTTATAGGCGAAAGAGGTAGGGCAAAGGAGCCACGGGGGGCCCACAAGCCTGCTAGGCGCGCCCCCCAGGCCGTGGCTAGGGGGCTTGTGACCTCCCCCGAGGTCCTTTGCCTTGGTTCTCAAGTTCCCTGCTTATCTTTTGTTATGGAAAAAATTCTCCCGCAGGTTTTATTCCGTTTGGACTCCGTTTCATATTCTTCTCTGAAAAAGGTAAAAAAGACGGAAAAACAGAAACTGGCACTTGGCACTGAGTTATTAGGTTAGTCCCAAAAAAGATATAAAATAGCATATTCATGCATACAAAACATCCAAAATTGACAAGATAATAGCATGGAACCATAAAAAATTATAGATACATTGGAGACGTATGAGAGCCGGCATATGGAAAATGGAGAAACCATGGGTTCATGTAACCCGCTTCATTGAAGCTTGACTTGAGCCTGATCAACTAGTCTAAATCGTTGAGTCTCATTGAACCGACTTATAATAATTTGTGTGGGTTATTACACCTGCCCAATTGAGGGTAGGACTAGGGCCTTGCAAGCATGTCTCCCTGTCGAGTCTCATTGAGTTGGATTATTGATACTGTTAAGTTTTTCCTTGACATATTTCAGGGATGAACCCATATTCATTACCGGCTCACAAGGAGCGTCCGGGTTATACAGTTTTTTGTCCTGTAGCGACCCGACTCAAAACGAGTCAAGCCTCTGTGTTTCTGCGCCATCCCTGGATCGGTATGCTGGCACACACAGTACATCAATGTATATATCAAAGTGCAATCACATGTAAATAGCGTAAAACTGATATATACCTTAAATATCTCATTGGAAGTAGTCAAGGGAGTGGAGTCCCAATAAACACCAACGGCAAGTTGAGTGTAGACCGTAACCCTGAATCGTACTCTTACTCGTCGAAGAAAAATATCTGCAACATAAGACGTTGCAGCCGTGTAGGTCAGCATATTGAATATGCCGGCAAGTCACATATGAGAGGGGGTAAAATGTCATCTATACTATATGCATATATGGCAGGTGTGGCTATAAGTTTTCAGCGAAAAGTAAGTTTTCTCCTACATCAAGAGAGGCTAAAAGCAAAATATTACTACGCTGTTGGTTCTGAATGAGACGGTTCCGCCAACCAGTTCTCATACCAGAGTTATCAATATTACCCTCATCAAGTATTTATAATGGTGTTGAGAATTTCACATAACTTCAGTTCCTTTAGCTCAAGTTGTCCATGACCGTGGACACGGCTAATCGATTACTTTTGAGAAGTCTGCAGAGTTTTGCACACGTTCCCCACAAGATTTGATCGCCTCCGAGTATGTCCTCGCACTTGAGGGTGTTTGAAGACCGGATGATCAAAACATGGTCTTTCAACGGGTCCCTCTGAATCCCTGTCGGTGCCCATCCATTCCTACCGTTCTTCTACATCTGCTAGCACCGCCTGTCCAGAGTCGCCGCGTTGTCCAACCAAGCCAAAGCCCATAATGACTTGTGGTTGTGCAGGTAAGCCTTGGGTCTTGAAAATATCCGTCCGTCTCTTTGAGCCTGGGTGAAGCTTTCCGCAAGATGTCATGGCCGTCTCCAGCATCCCGGGTCATCCACTGGTTTCTCGAGGGAGCCGATCAACCGTCCTTCACCCAGAGTTGCATTGCATCACGAGGTCTTGAAAAGTATTGACTTAACCGGTCTTGGTTATTAAATTATTCTCGCATCACTCGTGGTAAACTCTCAACCAGAATCCTGTCTACTCAAGCATAGCAATATGAAATTTGTTGTCCCGGGCCAAGTAACGGGGTTGTTGGGTGCCTACCGCATGATACTACAATATGTAACCATAATTTCCAAGTACCTAGTCAGCATGCAATTGGGCATAGGATGGTAGAACTATGATGCATAAAACATAGGTGATACATGATCAAATGACTTTCCTGGTGATGTTGACGAAGAAGAATTTTCGTTCTCGGGAAATACGTGATAGAACTATTCGTCACTCTCCGATGAAATCTACATAATCAAACATAGTATTCACATAAGCACTCACACTAGCAATCATTCTAGCAATCAATTAACAAACAGCAATAAAAGTTGATGCAATCAAAAATCAATAAGAGAGAGCGGATAAAAATCCAAAGGAAACTTCAAAGAAGCTAGGAAGCCTTCTACTACATCAAACACTATATAGTTTTTGTTCTAACTGAAAATAAAACACTAAAATAGAAAAAATAACAGAATACAAAATATAAAATAACTAAGATAACAGAAGTAAAATTTACAAAACAATATTATTTCATAAGTATTTTCAAAATAGGAAATCAAACTAGCAATGCAATCAATTCGCAAGTTAGTATAGAACTAGAATTGATTCCATGCAAACAAATAAGAATAAATAAAATAAAATTTTGTTGTTGTTGAAAAGTTACTTGTAAATATCAGAAAACAAAATATAACTTGTCACAATTACAAAAAAAACAAATTAAGAACAATTAATACAAAACAAATAGCAAGAAAACAAAAAAGGCTAAAACAGAATCTGTTTTGCTTAAAATCCTAAGTAAAATTACTTAAAAAAATTTAAACTTAAACTACTGAAAGATATGATCAATAGGAAGCAGCAGCAAAAAGAAAAAAATTAAAAGCTATTTTTAAACTCCCGGAATAAGCAAAACAAGCTTGAATTCAAATCTGATCTAACTAAATTTTTATAAATCCAAACATAGACAAACTATATATCTACAGAACCTACATAAAATTTTTGATCCAAAGAAAAAAGAATCACCTAATTCGGAGTTATGGACTAATAGATATGAATTTTCTAAAATTGCAATTTTCTGAAAAAACTACAATACGGGATTTCGTGAATCTCACCATGGGTGACAGAGAGGAAGAACTCCGGCGAGGTAGCTGCTCCGGCGAGGTGGGGAGGTCGCTGGCGGGGAGGGGGAACGGCGGAGGGGGTCCTGGAGGCGAGGAAGGGGGCGTCAGGGGCTCCTGGGCGTTCTTCTGTTCGGCTCCTTGCAGGAACAACAATGGTGGGGGCGTCGTGGCTACGGGCAGGGAGAGGGCGAGCTGATGGGGAAAATGGAACGAGGAGAGGAGGGGCGTTCTTATAGGGGTGGTGGGAGGCTCGGGAAGGAAGTGTGGCCCGCGAATCGGGGGAGGGAAGCTTCGTGGGAAGCTTCTCCCATGGCCACACAAGCAAGCTAGTGAGGAGGAAGAAGAAGGTGGGATTGGGCCAGATTGGTTTCCTAACGTGGCCCAAGTACATTCCTAAAATAAGAGATTTCTTTCCCTTTTTATTAAAATAGGAATTAGTACGACTAAAAGGAAACAGAATATCCTTGGAATATAGGGGTATAATATATTAAAATTTTCAGAAAAATAAATTCAAAAAGATGGACATTTTTCCACGGCCAAAATACTTCAAAAAAATGTTTTTTCGGAAAATCCCCTAAATTCTTTATTTTCTTTTGGCAAAATACTTTCTCCATAAAACTTGGGTCTTCTTGGCTCAAAATATTTCAGAAATGCCTCACATTTTGGAGGGTCAGTTTCCTCCGCTCTTTCTTGCGCGCAAGAATTTTGTCGGGGCATTTTCTCGGGGAAGAAAAATAAAGAAGCAAGGGCAAATGTTTGAAAGAATTCAAATGCAAAACTCCGTTCAAATTCTTTATAGTTGAAGAAGTCATGTCATCTTCTCTATTTGCTTTTAAAAGATTGAATTTGAATTCATCGGAGATGGGGAAAGTCAGTCTATTCCCTCTGATTAAAAAGTTTTTGAAAAGTTTCAAATTTCACTCAAGTTTCAATCACTCAAGCAAGCAAACAAACAATATAATAATTATATTAACATTCCAAAATTTGGGATGTTACAAACCTACCACACTTAAAATGAATCTCGTCCTCGAGATTCGAAGAGGCTAGAAAGAAAGGTTAGGGTTTGGGGTCTTCTAACAAATCCAATCTCCGGCAAGGTGGGATGCTACCACACTTCAAATGAGAGATACTGGTCCCTTACGAATTTAACAAACCTCTGGGGTTTTTGGCATCTGACTCCTCACAGTCTTCATACCTTCCGTTATATTCATAACGTTTCCATTAAAATGAGGGTCCTTCTGTTGATATAAGCTTCTTCCTTTACTGGGTCTTCTTAACTGACAGTCTCACGGTCAATTCTAAATAACCTATCGATGGTTCTCATGGTGGTCTACCACTTGTGGTTATCCTGCAGAGAGAGAGGTCTTGTCTTCATTCTCACCGTAAAATTTCCTACGCGTGACAGCAAGTGCCATGTACATGGGACTTTTCTTATACCATTCTAAGGATTAAACAAAAGCTTCAAAGGACGTCGTCTCTCACTATGGGTAAGTCTCTCAGATTTACCATTCCGAATAGCAAGAGAATGATAATAGTAAGTCGTCATGGTGGCCAAGCCATGTCGCACTGAAATCATTACCTTGTATAAGGCTTAGTGAATCTCGTATTCTAACACTTGGGCATCCTCACAAGTGTTACAGAATTTCTCTTGTCCACGAACGAAGTTCGGATAAATCCAATGATTCTGCAAGCTGAACAAACATCTATTGTTTCTTCACAACTCTCAGGTTTTCGTATGCTCCTAAGAAAACGTTTGCTGAAACAAGTTTCCTTCTCCAAAAAGATAGTACTTGATCCTTGTTAGTCCCGGGGTCTGTGGGTTTCAGGCATACTTGGGGTAAATGTGACACGCCGCTGGGTAGTGGGTGGTTCCTTCACACAAGAAACAAGTCATCTGACTAGTTGGGCATTCCTCCGCTGGGTGATTTTCTTCACAATGAGTGCATCCATCCTTGTGTTCCTCCTAGGTGTGTCCTATTTCTCCACAGATCTTGCATGCACAAGTCTTCTTCTTCGGATTATCATAGCACTTTTGAATAAGATAGGATCTTAACAGTGTCTTCTTGAATTCGTCCCAGGTTTCTGCTCCACTAAATCCTTGTATGGCATGATGCATTTTCCACCAGATTGCGGCACTTTGTGTAAAGTATTGAAGAGCGTGTTCCACTTCATACTTCCTTGAGATCAAGTTGCTCCTGAAGTGGTACTCCATGTTTTGAATCCGTATATCAGCTTCCAGCTGGGTTATTGGTCCAAAGACTACAAGTCCAGCTTCATACTCCATCTGGTAGGGTTGAGGTTTTGGGGATGAGACGGGTAAGAGAGAGAGGGAGATACACAAAATACAAACAATATTTTTGAGAATAGGTTTTATTTGTGGCCGTCGGAAAACACACACCAATGACGGCTCACAAATCATCGTATCTAACGTGGGTATATAACAGGGGTTTGGACTTCTAACGGTCATATAATTATTCGAACACTTCAGGGTCTTCGAGTTCTTCGGGTCTTGAGAGTCCTCTGTTGGTGTAGCTTCAATTCTTCAAACATGTGGTGAGATCCTCTTTACTTTGAAGTAGAACTCCGCTGATTCTTCATGAGGTCGAAGGGGTAAGGGTATTGTCTAACTATTGGAGGTGAGAGAGAACGTTTGATGAAGTCAGAAGAGATGAGAAGTAATGGATGTTCTTGAAATAAAATTTTGAGAGATCCTTTCCTAAGGGAATTCCAATTTCTGGGGTTACGTCCTACAGTCAACATGTGCTCTGATACCATTTCTGTAGCGACCCGACTCAAAACGAGTCAAGCCTCTGTGTTCATGTGCCATCCCTGGATCAGTATGCTGGCACACACAGTACATCAATGTATATATCAAAGTGCAATCACATGTAAATAGCGTAAAACTGATATATACCTTAAATATCTCAGCGGAAGCAGTCAAGGGAGTGGAGTCCCAATAAACACCAACGGCAAGTTGAGTGTAGACCGTAACCCTGAATCGTACTCTTACTCGTCGATGAAAAATATCTGCAACATAAGACGTTGCAGCCGTGTAGGTCAGCATATTGAATATGCCGGCAAGTCACATATGAGAGGGGGTAAAATGTCATCTATACTATATGCATATATGGCAGGTGGGGCTATAAGTTTTTAGCGAAAAGCAAGTTTTCTCCTACATCAAGAGAGGCTAAAAGCAAAATATTACTACGATGTTGGTTGTTAATGAGACGGTTCCGCCAACCAGTTCTCATACCCGAGTTATCAATATTACCCTCATCAAGTATTTATAATGGTGTTGAGAATTTCAGATAACTTCAGTTCCTTTGGCTCAAGTTGTCCAAGACCGTGGACACGGCTAATCGATTAGGTTTGAGAACTCTGCAAAGTTTTGCACATGTTCCCCACAAGATTTGATCGCCTCCGAGTATGTCCTCGCACTTCAGGGTGTTTGAAGACCGGATGATCAAAACATGGTCTTTCAACGGGTCCCTCTGAATCCCTGTCGGTGCCCATCCATTCCTACCGTTCTTCTACATCTGCTAGCACCGCCTGTCCAGAGTCGCCGCGTTGTCCAACCAAGCCAGAGCCCATAATGACTTGTGGCTGTGCAGGTAAGCCTTGGGTCTTGAAAATATCCGTCCGTCTCTTTGAGCCTGGGTGAAGCTTTCCGCAAGATGTCATGGCCGTCTCTAGCATCCCGGGTCATCCACTGGTTTCTCCAGGGAGCCGATCAACCATCCTTCACCAAGAGTTGCATTGCATCACGAGGTCTTGAAAAGTCTTGACTTAACCGGCCTTGGTTATTAAATTATTCTCGCATCACTCGTGGTAAACTCTCAACCAGAATCCCGTCTACTCAAGCATAGCAATATGAAATTTGTCGTCCCGGGCCAAGTAACGGGGTTGTTGGGTGCCTACCGCATGATACTACAATATGTAACCATAATTTCCAAGTACCTAGTCAGCATGCAATTGGGCATAGGATGGTAGAACAACGATGCATAAAACATAGGTGATACATGATCAAATGACTTTCCTGGTGATGTTTACGAAGAAGAATTTTCGTTCTCGGGAAATACGTGATAGAACTATTCGTCACTCTCCGATGAAATCTACATAATCAAACATAGTATTCACATAAGCACTCACACTAGAAATCATTCTAGCAATCAATTAACAAACAGCAATAAAAGTTGATGCAATCAAAAATCAATAAGAGAGAGAGGATAAAAATCCAAAGGAAACTTCAAAGAAGATAGGAAGCCTTCTACTACATCAAACACTATATAGTTTTGTTCTAACTGAAAATAAAACACTAAAATAGAAAAAATAACAGAAAAAAAAATATAAAATAACTAAGATAACAGAAGTACAATTTACAAAACAATATTATTTCATAAGTATTTTCAAAATAGGAAATCAAACTAGCAATGCAATCAATTCGCAAGTTAGTATAGAACTAGAATTGATTCCATGCAAACAAATAAGAATAAATAAAATAAAATTTTGTTGTTGTTGAAAAGTTACTGGTAAATATCAGAAAACAAAATATAACTTGTCACAATTACAAAAAAAACAAATTAAGAACAATTAATACAAAAGAAATAGCAAGAAAACAAAAAAGGCTAAAACATAATCTGTTTTGCTTAAAACCCTAAGTATAATTATTTAAAAAAAATTGAAACTTAAACTACTGAAAGATATGATCAATAGGAAGCAGCATAAAAAAGAATCAAATTAAAAGCTATTTTTAAACTCCCGGAATAAGCAAAACAAGATTTAATTCAAATCTGATCTAACTCAATTTTTATAAATCCAAACATAGACAAATTATATATCTGCAGAAACTACATAAAATTTGTTATCCAACGCAAAACGAATCACCTAATTCGGAGTTATAGACTAATAGATATGAATTTTCGAAAATTGCAATTTTCTGAAAAAACTGCAATACGGGATTTCGTGAATCTCACCATGGGTGACAGAGAGGAAGAACTCCGGCGAGGTAGCTGCTCCGGCGAGGTGGGGAGGTTGCTGGTGGGGAGGGGGAACGGCGGAGGGGGTCCTGGAGGCGAGGAAGGGGGCGTCAGGGGCTCCTGGGTGTTCTTCTGTTCGGCTCCTTGCAGGAACAACAATGGTGGGGGCGTCGTGGCTACGGGCAGGGAGAGGGCGAGCTGATGGGGAAAATGGAACAAGGAGAGGAGGGGCGTTCTTATAGGGTGGTGGGAGGCTCGGGAAGGAAGTGTAGCCCGCGAATCGGGGGAGGGAAGCTTCCTGGGAAGCTTCTCCCATGGCCACAGAAGGAAGCTCGTGAGGAGGAAGAAGAAGGTGGGATTGGGCCAGATTGGTTTCCTAACGTGGCCCAAGTACATTCCTAAAATAAGAGATCTCTTTCCATTTTTATTAAAACAGGAATTAATACGATTAAAAGGAAATAGAATATCCTTGGAATATAGGGGTATAATATATTAAAATTTTCAGAAAAATAAATTCAAAAAGATGGACATTTTTCCACGGCCAAAATACTTCAAAAAAATGTTTTTTCGGAAAATCCCCTAAATGCTTTATTTTCTTTTGGAAAAATACTTTCTCCATAAAACTTGGGTCTTCTTGGCTCAAAATATTTCAGAAAACTTGGGTCAGTTTCCTCCGCTCTTTCTTGCGCGCAAGAATTTTGTCGGGGCATTTTCTCGGGGAAGAAAAATAAAGAAGCAAGGGCAAATGTTTGAAAGAATTCAAATGCAAAACTCCGTTCAAATTCTTTATAGTTGAAGAAGTCATGTCATGTTCTCTCTTTGCTTTTAAAAGATTGAATTTGAATTCATCGGAGATGGGGAAAGTCATTTTATTCCCTCTCATTAAAAAGTTTTTGAAAAGTTTCAAATTTCACTCAAGTTTCGATCACTCAAGCAAGCAAACAAACAATATAATAATTATATTAACATTCCAAAATTTGGGATGTTACATGTCCTATGAAGGCGGTTCATGTAGCTCACGTCCCACGATGGCGAGTAATGAAGTTCTAATCCTATGATGGATACATGGTCTCCAAAACAAAGGTGTAAAAGAAGAAGCAACATTAAAGCTGGAACACAAGATTTTAAAACATGCACGAAGGCATGGCATACATTCAGTTTGGTGCAATTCAAAAATATTACAAGGCTACATGGAGCCCAGGATTTTCGAACAAAAGTTTTTCAAGACTTAGCAATATAACCCGGCTGTCGATTCATCCGGGTTAACTTCAAGACCAATTTCTTACTTAAGCCAACGCCAATTCACCCTGCGCCGAGCTTTCTGGTTCCTGGATCAGAAGGTTGTCCACATCCCAACTGCAATGGATTAAGGCATGGAATTCAGCTTCTTTATTTAAGGTGCGGGACGGGTCAACATCAGGGGCAAAGAGATGCTTACGACATTGACGAGTTAGACACACCGGTTCAAACGTGGGTGGCCGCACTCCTGTGTTGTTGTCATCATAAGCCGCCTGATATGTCTTCACATCTACACCGTCAGCCAGATGACTAGCCACCACTTGAGATGCTTTCATGCATTTGCCATAGTCTTCTTGTGTAAAAGCCGACACGTCATGTTTGAGTTTCGGGAACCTGCCAGCTAGCTCCTCCGGGTTAAGTTTCGGTGTGTAATGTTGAGGAACGTCGCATGGGAAACAAATATTTTCCTACGCGCACGAACACCTATCATGGTGATATCCATCTACGAGAGGCGATGAGTGATCTACGTACCCTTGTAGACCATACAGCAGAAGCGTTAGTGAACGCGGTTGATGTAGTGGAACGTCCTCACGTCCCTCGATCCGCCCCGCGAACAATCCCGCGATCAGTCCCACGATCTAGTACCGAACGGACGGCACCTCCACGCTCAGCACACGTACAGCTCGACGATGATCTCGACCTTCTTGATCCAGCAAGAGAGACAGAGAGGTAGAAGAGTTCTCCGGCAGCGTGACGGCGCTCCGGAGGTTGGTGATGACCTTGTCTCAGCAGGGCTCCGCCCGAGCTCCGCAGAAACGCGATCTAGAGGAAAAACCATGGAGGTATGTGGTCGGGCTGCCGTGAGAAAGTCGTCCGAGCCAAGGGGGGAAGGTCTCCCCCCCCCCCAAACCGAGTTGGACTTGGTTTGGTGGGTGGGAGTCCTTCCTTCCCTTCCCACCTCCTCTTTTTTTTCTTTCTCTTTGATTTTTCTTCCAATGCGCATAGGGCCCCTTTTGGGCTGTCCTACCAGCCCACTAAGGGCTGGTGCGCCACCCTCAAGGCCTATGGGCTTCCCCGGGGTGGGTTGCCCCCCCCGGTGAACTCCCAAAACCCATTCGTCATTCCCGGTACATTCTCGGTAACTCCGAAAACCTTCCGGTAATCGAATGCGGTCATCCTATATATCAATCTTCGTTTCTGGACCATTTCGGAAACCCTCGTGACGTCCGTGATCTCATCCGGGACTCCGAACAACATTCGGTAACCAACCATATAACTCAAATACGCATAAAACAAGGTCGAACCTTAAGTGTGCAGACCCTGCGGGTTCGAGAACTATGTAGACATGACCCGAGAGACTCCTCGGTCAATATCCAATAGCGGTAACTTGATGCCCATATTGGATCCTACATATTCTACGAAGAACTTATCGTTTGAACCTCAGTGTCAAGGATTCATATAATCCCGTATGTCATTCCCTTTGTCCTTCGGTATGTTACTTGCCCGAGATTCGATCGTCAGTATCCACATACCTATTTCAATCTCGTTTACCGGCAAGTCTCTTTACTCGTTCCGTAATACAAGATCCCGCAACTTACACTAAGTTACATTGCTTGCAAGGCTTGTGTGTGATGTTGTATTACCGAGTGGGCCCTGAGATACCTCTCCGTCACACCGAGTGACAAATCCCAGTCTTGATCCATACTAACTCAACGAACACCTTCGGAGATACCTGTAGAGCATCTTTATAGTCACCCAGTTACGTTGCGACGTTTGATACACACAAAGTATTCCTCCGGTGTCAGTGAGTTATATGATCTCAACATGCTACGTCTATTAGTTTGGGTCTAGTCCATCACGTGACTCTCCTAATGACGTGATCCAGTTATCAAGCAACAACACCTTGTTCATAATCAGAAGACACTGACTATCTTTGATCAACTCGCTAGCCAATTAGAGGCTTGCTAGGGACAGTGTTTTGTCTATGTATCCACACATGTAAATGAGTCTTCATTCAATACAATTATAGCATGGATAATAAACAATTATCTTGATACAGGAATTATAATAACAACTATATTTATTATTGCCTCTAGGGCATAATTCCAACAGCCTCCCACTTGCACTAGAGTCAATAATCTAGCCCTCACATCATCATGTGAATTACATTGTAATAAATCTAACACCCATACAGTTCTGGTGTTGATCATGCTTTGGCCGTGGAAGAGGCTTAGTCAGCGGGTCTGCTACATTCAGATCCGTGTGCACTTTGCATTTATTTACATCCTCTCCTTCGACGTAGTCGTGGATGAGGTTGAAGCGTCGTTTGATGTGTCTGGACTTCTTGTGAAACCGTGGTTCCTTTGGTAAGGCAATGGCAATCGTGTTGTCACAGAACAAGGTTATTGGATTCAGTGCGCTTGGCACCACTCCAAGATCCGTCATGAATTGCTTCATCCAGACACCCTCCTTAGCCGCCTCCGAGGCAGCCATGTACTCCGCTTCACATGTAGAATCTGCTACGACGCTTTGCTTGGAACTACACCAGCTTACCGCACCCCCATTAAGAATAAATACGTATCCGGTTTGCGACTTAGAGTCGTCCGGATCTGTCTCAAAGCTTGCATCGACGTAACCTTTTACGGCGAGCTCTTCGTCACCTCCATATACGAGAAACATCTCCTTAGTCCTTTTCAGGTACTTCAGGATATTCTTGACCGCTGTCCAGTGATCCACTCCTGGATTACTCTGGAACCTACCTGCCATACCTATGGCCAGGCTAACGTCCGGTCTAGTGCACAACATTGCATACATGATAGAACCTATGGCTGAAGCATAGGGGACGGAGCACATATGCTCTCTATCTTCATCAGTTTCTGGGCACTGAGTCTTACTCAATTTCGTACCTTGTAAAACTGGCAAGAACCCTTTCTTGGACTCTTCCATTTTGAACCTCTTCAAAACTTTATCAAGGTATGTGCTTTGTGAAAGTCCTATCAGGCGTTTTGATCTATCCCTATAGATCTTAATGCCTAGAATGTAAGCAGCTTCTCCTAGGTCCTTCATAGAGAAACTTTTATTCAAGTAATCCTTTATGCTCTCTAAAAACGCCACAGAGCTCCCACTCACTTTCTTGTAAATACAAGATTCTCCAACCACTTGTATAAACCCAAATGCTTTGATCACCTCATCAAAGCGTTTGTTCCAACTCCGAGATGCTTGCACCAGTCCATAAATGGATCGCTGGAGCTTGCACACCTTGTTAGCATTCTAAGGATCGACAAAACCTTCGGGTTGTATCATATACAATTCTTCCTTAAGGAAACCGTTAAGGAACGCCGTTTTGACATCCATCTGCCAGATTTCATAATCGAAAAATGCAGCTATTGCTAACATGATTCTGACGGACTTAAGCATCGCTACGGGTGAGAATGTCTCATCGTAGTCAACTCCTTGAACTTGTGAAAAACCCTTTGCCACAAGTCGAGCTTTATAAATGGTCACATTGCCGTCAGCGTCCGTCTTCCTCTTAAAGATCCATTTGTTCTGAATAGCCTTGCGGCCTTCAGGCAGTACCTCCAAAGTCCACACTTTGTTCTCATACATGGATCCTATCTCGGACTTCATGGCTTCTAGCCATTTGTTGGAATCTGGGCCCACCATTGCTTCCTCATAATTTGTAGGTTCATTGTTGTCCAACAACATGATTGATAAGACAGGATTACCGTACCACTCTGGAGCAGCACGTGGTCTCGTCGACCTGCGTGGTTCGACAGAAACTTGAACCGGAGTTTCATGATCATCATCATTAACTTCCTCCTCAACCGGCGTCGCAACGACAGAGGTTTCCCCTTGCCCTGCGCCACCATCCAGAGGGATGAGAGGTTCGACAACCTCGTCAAGTTCTATCTTCCTCCCACTCAATTCTCTCGAGAGAAACTCCTTCTCGAGAAAAGCTCCGTTTTTAGCAACAAACACTTTGCCCTCGGATTTGAGATAGAAGGTGTACCCAACTGTCTCCTTTGGGTAACCTATGAAGACGCACTTTTACGCTTTGGGTTCCAGCTTTTCAGGCTGAAGCTTTTTGACATAAGCATCACATCCCCAAACTTTAAGAAACGACAACTTTGGCCTTTTGCCATACCATAGTTCATATGGCGTCGTCTCAACGGATTTTGATGGTGCCCTATTTAAAGTGAATGCAGCTGTTTCTAATGCATAACCCCAAAACGATAACGGCAAATTGGTAAGAGACATCATAGATCGCACCATCTCTAATAAAGTACGATTACGACGTTCGGACACACCATTACGCTGTGGTGTTCCAGGCGGTGTTAACTGTGAAATAATTCCACATTGTCTTAAGTGAGCACCAAACTCGAAACTCAGATATTCACCCCCATGATCAGACCGTAGGAACTTGATCTTGTTGTTACGATGATTTTCAACTCCACTCTGAAATTGCTTGAACTTTTCAAATGTTTCAGACTTGTGCTTCATCAAGTAGACATAACCATATCTACTCAAATCGTCAGTGAAGGTGAGAAAATAACGATATCCGCCGCGTGCCTCCACGCTCATCGGACCACACACATCGGTATGTATGATTTCCAATAAGTCAATTGCACGCTCCATTGTTTCGGAGAACGGAGTCTTAGTCATCTTGCCCATGAGGCATGGTTCGCACGTGTCAAGTGAATCAAAGTCAAGTGACTCCAAAAGTCCATCAGCATGGAGTTTCTTCATGCGCTTTACACCAATATGACCTAAGCGGCAGTGCCACAAAAATATGGCGCTATCATTGTTAACTCTAATTCTTTTGGTCTCAATGTTATGTATGTGTGTATCGCTATCAAGATTCAATATGAACAATCCTCTCACATGGGTGCATGACCATAAAAGATGTTACTCATAGAAATAGAACAACCATTATTCTCTGACTTAAAAGAGTAACCGTCTCGCAATAAACAAGATCCAGATATAAT
The DNA here is from genome assembly GCF_904849725.1 of Hordeum vulgare subsp. vulgare. Lineage (NCBI taxonomy): Eukaryota > Viridiplantae > Streptophyta > Magnoliopsida > Poales > Poaceae > Hordeum > Hordeum vulgare. Next base: position 88,952,588 of record NC_058520.1, read on the forward strand.
GTTCATGCTCAACGCACGCACTAAATAACAATGATTTAAGTTCATAACTAATCCTGATGGTAACTGAAGTGAAACTGTGCTGACGGCGATTGCATCAACCTTGGAACCATTTCCTACGCGCATCGTCACTTCATCTTTTGCCAGCCTTCGTCTATTCCGCAGTTCCTGTTTCGAGTTGCAAATATGAGCAACAGAACCGGTATCGAATACCCAGGCACTACTACGAGAGCCGGTTAAGTACACATCAATAACATGTATATCAAATATACCTGATTTTTCTTTGGCCGCCTTCTTATCTGTGAGATACTTGGGGCAATTGCGCTTCGAGTGACCCATACCCTTGCAATAGTAACACTCCGTTTCAGGCTTAGGTCCAGCTTTGGGTTTCTTCGTCGGATTGGCAACATGCTTGCCGCTCTTCTTTGAATTACCCTTCTTGACTTTGCCGTTTCTCTTGAAACTAGTGGTCTTATTCACCATCAACACTTGATGCTCTTTACGGAGTTCAGACTCTGCGACTTTCAGCATCGCAAACAACTCGCCGGGAGACTTGTTCATCCCTTGCATGTTGTAGTTCAACACAAAGCCTTTATAGCTTGGCGGCAGTGATTGAAGGATTCTGTCAGTGATAGCCTCTTGCGGGAGTTCAATCCCCAGCTCAGCTAGACGGTTTGAGTACCCAGACATTTTGAGCACATGTTCACTGACAGACGAGTTTTCCTCCATCTTGCAAGCATAGAATTTATCGGAGGTCTCATACCTCTCGATCTGGGCGTTCTTCTGAAAGATAAAATTCAACTCCTGGAACATCTCAAATGCTCCATGACGCTCAAAGCGACGTTGAAGTCCCGGTTCTAAGCCATACAAGACTGCACATTGAACTACTGAGTAGTCCTCCTTACGTGCTAACCAAGCGTTCTTAACATCCTGATCAGCCGTAGCGGGTGGTTCATCTCCTAGCGCAGCATTAAGGACATAATCCTTCTTCCCAGCTTGTAAGATTAGCTTAAGATTACGAGCCCAGTCTACAAAGATGCTTCCATCATCTTTCAACTTAGCTTTCTCTAGGAACGTATTAAAATTCAGGGTGACTGTCGCGTGAGCCATGATCTACAACACAAATATATTCAAAGTGGACTTAGACTATGTTCAAGATAATTAGAGTTTAACTTAATCAAATTATTCGCTAAACTCCCACTCATAAAGTACATCTCTCTAGTCATTTGAGTGGTTCATGATCCACTTACACTAGCTCAAGTCCGATCATCACGTGAGTTGAGTATAGTTTCAGTTGTAAGCATCCCTATGCTAATCATATCATCTATATGATTCATGATCGACCTTTCGGTCTCATGTGTTCCGAGGCCATGTCCACACATGCTAGGCTCGTCAAGCTTAACCCGAGTGTTCCGCGTGCGCAACTGTTTTGCACCCGTCGTATGTGAACGTTGAGTCTATCACACCCGATCATCACGTGGTGTCTCGAAACGACGAACTGTAGCAACGGTGCACAGTCGGGGAGAACACAATTTCGTCTTGAAATATTAGTGAGAGATCACCTCATAATGCTACCGTCGTTTTAAGCAAAATAAGGTGCATAAAAGGATTAACATCACATGCAATTCATAAGTGACATGATATGGCCATCATCACGTGCTTCTTGATCTCCATCACCAAAGCACCGGCATGATCTTCTTGTCACCGGCGCCACACCATGATCTCCATCAACGTGTCGCCATCGGGGTTGTCGTGCTACTCATGCTATTACTACTAAAGCTACATCCTAGCAAAATAGTAAACGCATCTGCAAGCACAAACGTTAGTATAAAGACAACCCTATGGCTCCTGCCGGTTGCCGTACCATCGACGTGCAAGTCGATATTATTTATTACAACATGCTCATCTCATACATCCAATATATCACATCACATCGTTGGCCATATCACATCACAAGCATACCCTGCAAAAACAAGTTAGACGTCCTCTAATTTTGTTGTTGCATGTTTTACATGGTGACCACGGGTATCTAGTAGGATCGCATCTTACTTACGCAAACACCACAACGGAGATATATGAGTTGCTATTTAACCTCATCCAAGGACCTCCTCGGTCAAATATGATTCAACTAAAGTTGGAGAAACCGACACTTGCCAGTCATCTTTGAGCAACGGGGTTACTCGTAGCGATGAAACCAGTCTCTCATAAGCGTACGAGTAATGTCGGTCCAAGCCGCTTCAATCCAACAATACCACGGAATCAAGAAAAGACTAAGGAGGGCAGCAAAACGCACATCACTGCCCACAAAAACTTTTGTGTTCTACTCGAGAAGACATCTACGCATGAACCTAGCTCATGATGCCACTGTTGAGGAACGTCGCATGGGAAACAAAAATTTTCCTACGCGCACGAAGACCTATCATGGTGAGTGATCTACGTACCCTTGTAGATCGTACAGCAGAAGCGTTAGTGAACGCGGTTGCTATAGTGGAACGTCCTCACGTCCCTCGATCCGCCCCACGAACAATCCCGCGATCAATCCCACGATCTAGTACCGAACGGACGGCACCTCCGCGTTCAGCACACGTACAGCTCGACGATGATCTCGGCCTTCTTGATCCAGCAAGAGAGACGGAGAGGTAGAAGAGTTCTCGGCAGTGTGACGGCGCTCCGGAGGTTGGTGATGACCTTGTCTCAGCAGGGCTCCGCCCGAGCTCCGCAGAAACGCGATCTAGAGGAAAAACCGTGGAGCTATGTGGTCGGGCTGCCGTGGAAAAGTCGTCTCAAATCAGCCCTAAAACCTCCGTATATATAGGTGGGAGGGAGGGGACCTTGCCTTGGGGCTCAAGGAGCCCCAAGGGGGTCGGCCGAGCCAAGGGGGGAAGGTCTCCCCCCAAAACCGAGTTGGACTTGGTTTGGTGGGTGGGAGTCCTTCCTGCCCTTCCCACCTCCTCTTTTTTTTCTTTCTCTTTGATTTTTATTCCAATGCGCATAGGGCCCCTTTTGGGCTGTCCCACCAGCCCACTAAGGGCTGGTGCGCCACCCTCAAGGCCTATGGGCTTCCCCGGGGTGGGTTGCCTCGTGATGTCCGTGATCTCATCCGGGACTCCGAACAACATTCGGTAACCAACCATATAACTCAAATACGCATAAAACAACGTCGAACCTTAAGTGTGCAGACCGTGCGGGTTTGAGAACTATGTAGACATGACCCGAGAGACTCCTCGGTCAATATCCAATAGCGGGACCTGGATGCCCATATTGGATCCTACATATTCTACGAAGAACTTATTGTTTGAACCTCACTGTCAAGGATTCATATAATCCCGTATGTCATTCCCTTTGTCCTTCGGTATGTTACTTGCCCGAGATTCGATCGTCAGTATCCGCATACCTATTTCAATCGCGTTTACCGGCAAGTCTCTTTACTCGTTCCGTAATACAAGATCCCGCAACTTACACTAAGTTACATTGCTTGCAAGGCTTGTGTGTGATGTTGTATTACCGAGTGGGCCCCGAGATACCTCTCCGTCATACGGAGTGACAAATCCCAGTCTTGATCCATACTAACTCAACTAACACCTTCGGAGATACCTGTAGAGCATCTTTATAGTCACTCAGTTACGTTGCGACGTTTGATACACACAAAGTATTCCTCCGGTGTCAGTGAGTTATATGATCTCATGGTCATAGGAACAAATACTTGACACGCTGAAAACAGTAGCAACAAAATGACACGATCAACATGCTACGTCTATTAGTTTGGATCTAGTCCATCACGTGATTCTCCTAATGACGTGATCAGTTATCAAGCAACAACACCTTGTTCATAATCAGAAGACACTGACTATCTTTGATCAACTGGCTAGCCAACTAGAGGCTTGCTAGGGATAGTGTTTTGTCTATGTATCCACACATGTAAATGAGTCTTCATTCAATACAATTATAGCATGGATAATAAACGATTATCTTGATACAGGAATTATAATAACAACTATATTTATTATTGCCTCTAGGGCATAATTCCAACAGGTAAGCCAACGCCTGGCTCAACGCAGTTATCGCCCCTTTTCGGATAGCCGATTTCTTCAACTCTTCAATTTGTTTAGGGATCGTTTAAAGACACCTCAACACATCATTTATAAATTTGATCGGGTCTTTCTCCCACATGACGGCTTTGATAGTGAGCAAACTCCCAGCATATAGTTGTTCCGTTAAGGTGTACAAAGCTTTTAGTTTTAGTAAGTTGTTGTCTTGAAGGTTGCGAGTTCGAAGGCCTGCAAATATTTTAAACATATAAGTCACCCGGCGGGTCTCTTCTACAAATATTTGGCACAAATTCATCAGATAATGCTGACCAAAGATTGTCGAGGTCATCTGCGAGACATGGTGCTTGAGACCAGTCAGCTCCTCAGTAATTGGCTTCAATTGGCCTTCAGCGTCTTCACCACGCTGCACCAAGGCGGCTCTTTCAGCCTCAGAAGAATCTTTATATGCTTTGAAATCATCTTTGATTTTTTCCACCTCTTCACAGGCGGCCCGAAGTTTTTCATCAGCTAGGGCTCGGGCGTCTTGTTGCTGCAGCAGATTCTTCCTCATGCTGCCTAATTCTGATTCAGCCATTTTCAAAGCCTCCTGCACAAATCAAGTGATTGAATGGATATTAGTCAAATCTAAGCCGCCAATATGGTGCATAAAAGATACTTGGGAAATGCAAAGAATATTGTTATAAGTCTCAAGTAGATTGCAAGTAATATACTTGACACTTGGGGGCTAATGCATATCAGTTTTTATACCTTATATGTTGTGATCAAGACCCGACTCATCTTCAAGAAGATAACACTGGCCTTCGGGCTACAGGTTAACATCTTACAACTAAGCATGATCAAGACCCGACTCATCTTCAAGAAGATGACCCAGCCCTCGAGAGCTACAGGTTGAAATCTTACAACTAAGCATCATCAAGACCCGACTCGTCTTCAAGAAGATGACCCGGCCCTTGGGGGTTATAGGTTGAAATTTTACAATTCAGCATGATCAAGACCCGACTCATCTTCACAAAGATGACTCGACCCTTGGGGGCTACCAGTAGCTTCACTTATTTTTCAGTTTCATCAAGACCCGACTCATCTTCAAGAAGATGGCCCGACCCTTGGGGGGTACATAGGGGTATATGTAATACAAAATTATGTTGAGCATACTTCATATCTTCTGTTCATCATACCAACGAGGTTCGCTTCCATATCCCGGTTGGTGGAGAGGCGGCTTAGATATCCAGAATGCAGTTCTTCAAAACTAAGTTTTTTGATATTGGGAAGCCTAAGCTTAGTCTTCCCTTTCTCCAGTTCAGGCGCCGCATCCTTAGTACTATGCTTGGCCAGCACATTGAAGACATGCTTTGTATAGCCTGTCCTTGTGATAACAACCCTCTCTTCATGGGAAGCAATGTCTTTTGCTTCTTTCAGAGGACTGGGCGGGTCAGGATTGGCTTCTGGGTTTGTCTGCATGGCTACATCATTAGTACTTGCTCGCTCAGCATGAATATCAACAGGGTCCTCATAGGTGTCTTCATGATCTTCAGGGAGATCAATGTGCGCATCAATAGAGTTAATATGAGTCTTAGGAATAACAGGTTCCTGACTTTTCTTCCACGGCGCACCAGGATTGGTTGATGACCCGCCAATTTTCTTCTTTTTGGCTTGGGCCCTATAAAGCAAGCTTAAGTTATATGCAAAGATTAAAAGTACTAAATAGTGTTGAATGCAAAACAAAAATTACCCTGGATTGACAATGAGTGGTGGCAGCTTTGAAATAGCTGAGTCGCTTGAAGAAGGCGGTGACTCCTGATAGATTGAATTAAAAGATTTGAGAGTTTTTTGAAAAAGGTCGGCTTTTGGGAAAGAAAGAGTTAGATTGTTAGTTACCTCATTCCGATGTTTAAGAGTGGCAGAATTTTTAGGAAAGCCTGTCACAAGATCACGTGAAGCACTACGGGTGTGGCGTCTTGGTGTATAAAGAGTTTTCTTCAAAAGGAAATCAGGATCCAAATAAGCGTCCGGGTGAGACATAGGTATTTTCTTAACGACTCGCCTTGGTGGTCTTGGAAATGAGTTTTTTGAGTCACAAGATATAGAGATTACCTCAACACCTTCATCCTGGTTAGCTTCTTCATCATCCTGCGATTGAACAAGTGTCATCAAGTTTAATTTAAAACAGTTTTAAAGTAACGATCTTACCTCAAATTGGTCATCAGTGGTTTGTGACTCGGCCATAACTGACGACTCCTCAATGGCCTCCTTTTTCTTCTTTTTTGCTGGGGCGGCTTTGGTCTTCTTGGCAACAACTTTCTGCTATTTTCTTTTCCAAAATGCTGAATCCGCGTGTAAAAATATTGACAAGGAAAAGCAAGTTGTGAACAATGAAGAAACTTATAAGTAGAGTAAGAGATGTTAAAGATTGTTACCTCAGGAGCCGGATTCTGAGTATAGAACGGCTACATGCCAATCTTACAGCAAACTTCTTTCAGTTCACCCAGCAGCTTCTTCACAATTTTATTGAGATCACTTAACTTGAGGCTCATGTTGTTGAAGCGTTGCACGTTGTTCAAGTCGCCGTCATATTCGCACATTAACGCGTTGCAGCGACACAAGGGCATGATCCGCCAATCCACCCAACACCGGGTCAAATCAATTCCGGTTAAACCATTGTTTGTAAGAGATCTGAACTTGGGCCATACTAAGGCGAGTTGTGCAAGCTCTTCAGGAGTTGGTGGGCCGGGTAATTCAAAATCTATTAGAAGGCGGTCTTCTCTCAAACCTGGCACAGCATTTTCATCGGTTGTGGCTGTGTTTTTTCAATAAAACTAAGTCTTACCCCCAACCTTTCGGGTGTCTAGGTAAGGTAGCAGCTGGGAATCCTCATTCCCACGTCTCTGGATTGTTGCCCCACCGAGTTCTATGCAGGGTCCATTTGCAAATTCTGTTTTGTGGATGAGATAAAACAATTCCCTGAATAGGAGGACAGTGGAATCCATTCCCATGTACACTTCACAGAATACTTGGAATTGGCACAAGTTGGTTACAGAGTTAGGCCCAGGTCTTGAGGATGAACATTGTAAAAGTGCAGAACATCTCGAACTAGTTTTGACCCGGGAGGAGTGCTACTTCTCAAACAACAGCACCAAAAATTGACATGTTGACGGAGACTTGCTTGCGTTGGTTTTTCCCTTGAAGAGGAAAGGGTGATGCAGCACAGGAGCAGTAAGTATTTCCCTCAGTTTGAGAACCAAGGTATCAATCCAGTAGGAGAATCTCGTCAAGTCCAGAGTACCTGCGCAAACACAAAAGAGCTTTTACCCAACACTATAAACGGGTTGTCAATCCCTTCAAGATTGATTGCAAAGTGAGATCTGAAGGCAGAAAGTGCAACGAAGAAAAAGTGTAAGGCTGAAAATATGGTGTGAAGTAGACCCGGGGGCCATAGTGTTCACTAGAAGCTTCTCTCAAAATAGCAAATATTACGGTGGGTGAACAAATTACTGTCGAGCAATTGATAGAACCGCGCAAAGTCATGACGATATCTAAGGCAATGATCATACATATAGGCATCACGTCCGAGACAAGTAGACCAATACTTCCTGCATCTACTACTATTACTCCACACATCAACCGCTATCCAGCATGCATCTAGCATATTGAGTTCATGACGAACAGAGTAATGCCTTAAGCAAGACGACATGATGCAGAAAGATAAACTCAAACCAATGATGAAAACCGCATCTTTTTACCCTTGATGGCAACAACATGATGTGTGCCTCGCTACCCCTTCTGTCACTGGGTGAGGTCACCGCACGGTATGAACCCAAAACCAAGCACTTCTCCCATTGCAAGAATCATAGATCAAGCTGGCCAAACAAAACCCACAACTCGAAGAGAATTTCAAGGATATGAAATCATGCATAAGAGAGATCAGAAGAAACTCAAATAAGATTCATAGATAATCTGATCATAAATCCACAATTCATCGTATCTCGACAACACACCGCAAAAGAAGATTACATCGGATAGATCTCCATGAAGATCATGGAGAACTTTGTATTGAAGATCCAAGAGAGAGAAGAACCATCTAGCTACTAGCTATGGACCCATAGGTCTATGGTGAACTACTCACGCATCATCGGAGAGGTCATGGTGTTGATGAAGAAGCCCTCCGTATCCGAATCCCCCCTCCGGCAGGGCACCAGAATGTGCCCCTCATGGGATCTTGCGGAGACAGAAGCTTGTGGCGGCGGAAAAGTGTTTTCGTGGCTCCCCTTGATTTTTTCTGGAATTTTTCGGAATATATAGGCGGAAGACCTAGAGCAGAGGAGGCCCAGGGGGCCCACAAGCCTAGGAGGCGGGGTCCCCTGGCCGCGGCTAGGGGTCTTGTGGGGTCCCTGGTGGCCCCCTGACTTGGTTCTCAAGTTCCCCGATTGTCTTCTGTTTTGGAAAAAATCTTTTTGGAAGTTTCGTTCCGTTTGGACTCCGTTTAAAATCCTCCTCTGAAAAGGGTCAAAAACACAGAAAAAACAGGAACTGGCACTTGGCACTGAGTTAATAAGTTAGTCGCAAAAAAAGATATAAAAGGCATACAAAACATCCAAAGTTTGACAAGATAATAGCATGAAACCATAAAAAATTATAGATACGTTGGAGACGTATCAAGCATCCCCAAGCTTAACTCATGCTCGTCCTCAAGTAGGGAAGTGATAAAGACTGAAATTTTGATGTGGAATGCTACCTAGCATAGTTGTCCTTTGTAACTTCTTTCATGTGACATGAACGTTCAGATCCGTAAGATTCAAAATAATAGTTTGCTATTGACATGAAAACAACAATACTTCAAGCAAACTAGCAAGGTAATCATGAACTTTCAAAATAACAAGGCCAAGGAAACTTATCCCTACAAAATCATATAGTCTGGCTATGATCCATCATCCTCACACAACTAATTTAAATCATGCACAACCCCGGTATTGGCCAAGTAATTGTTTTCACACTCTTACTTTCTCAAACTTTTTATAACTATCACGCAATACATGAGCGTGAGCCATGGATATAGCAATGTTGGTGGAATAGAGTGTGGTGGTGGTTGTGAGACAAAAAAGGAGGAGATGGTCACATTGACTCGGCGTATCAAAGGGCTATGGAGATGCCCATTAATAGATATCAATGTGAATGAGTAGGGATTGCCATACAAAGGATGCACTAGAGCTATAATTGTGTGAAAGATCAAAAGGAGAACTAGTGGGTATGCATCCAACTTGCTTACTCACTAAGACCTAGGGCAATTTGAGGAAGCCCATCATTGCAATATACAAGCCAAGTTATATAATAAAGATTCCCACTAGCATATGGTGGTGACGAAACGAGAGGCTCTCAATCATGAAGAACATGGTGCTATTATGAAGCACAAGTGTGGAAAAAGATAATAGCATTGTCCCTTCTTTCTTTTTCTCTCTTTTATTTTATTTGGGCTCTTTGGCCTCTCTTTTTTGTGGGCAACTTTGGCCTCATTTTTTTTATTTCCTCACATGGGACAATGCTCTAATAATGATGATCATCACACTTTTATTTACACACAGCTCAAAGCTCAGAACGATGATGACTCTATAGGAAATGCCTTTGGCAGTGTACCGGGATGTGCAACGATCTAGCTTGGCGTATGATTTTGAAACATCTCGCTAGCTATCTTATGATCATGCAATGGAAATATGAGAGTGACGGCACAAGTCATGAGATGGAACGGTGGGAGTTTCATGGCAATATATCTCGGAATGGCTATGAAAATGCCATAGTAGGTAGGTATGGTGGCTGTTTTGAGGAAGGCATATGGTGGGATTGTGTACCCGCGAAAATTGTGCGGTACTCAACAGGCTAGCAATGGTGGAAGGTGAAAGTGCATCTATACCATGGACTCACATTAGTCATGAAGAACTCACATACTTGTTGCAAAAGTTTTTATTAGTAATCGAAACAAAGTGCTAAACGCATACTCCTAGGGCAAGGGTTGGTAGGTGTTAACCATCTCACGATCCCGACCTCAACACAAAGGATGACAATCAATAGATCAATTATGCTCCGACTTCCTAACATAGCGGTTCACCATACGTGCATGCTACGGGAATCACTAACTTCAACACAAGTATTTTTAGGTTCACAACACCCTACTAACATCAGTCTTAATATTACCAAATCCACGTCTCAAAACTAATTGAGAGGAATCAAAACTTCTCTTTCTACAAAATGCACATGGAGATGGAGGTTTTTGTATCCTCTTTGGGTATCTATCACCTCTGGGACTACTTTCATAGCACAAGCAAACTACCAAGTCAGGCACCGTCATGCTCTAAAAGATCTAAGTGAAGCACATAGAGCAAAATTATCTAGCTCAAAAGATATAAGTGAAGCACGATGAGCATTCTAGCAAAATCAAGATGAGTGCATGTCTCTCTCAAAAGGTGTGCAGCAAGGATGATTGTGACACAACAAAAATAAAAGACTCCTACGATACAAGACGCTCCAAGGAAAACACATATCATGTGGTGAATAAAAATATAGCTCCAAGTAATGTTACCGATGGATTGAAGACAAAAGAGGTGATGCCTTCCCGGGGCATCCCCAAGCTTAGGCTTTTTGGTGTCCTTGAATTTGGATTGGGATGCCTTGGGCAGCCCCAAGCTTGAGATCTTTTCACTCCTTGTCTCTTTGTCCATGAGAACATCACCAAAAACTTGAAAACTTCACAACACAAAACTTAAACAGAAACTCATGATAACATTAGCACAAGAAAACAAACTACCACCTCTTTAGGTACTATAGCAATCTTGATTTCTATTTATATTGGTGTTAGATTACTGTATTCTCACTTTTCCATGGCTAGTACCCCCCGATACTATCCATAGTTTCATCAAAACAAGCAACCAACTCAACAAAAACAGAATGTGTCAAAAACAGACCAGTCTATAGCAATCTGTATACTTCCTATACTTCTGGTACCTCAAAAATTCAGAAAAATTACGAGTACGTGGGAAAAAGGAATATAAACTAGCAGAAAAAGGAATCAACTCAAAATCTCTTTCTGAATAAAAATAAAAAATAATCTCGTGAGTGAAAAGTTTCTGTCTTTTTCCAGCAGGATCAAACGACCATCACCAAGACTAGTCATAAATGTTTTACTTGGCTCAAACACAAAAAGAAACACAAAAGACACTATAATAACAGAATTATGATGGTGTGGGCGCAACAAAACAGAAAGAAAAAGATAAATTCATTGGGTTGCCTCCCAAGAAGCGCTATTGTTTAACGCCCTTAACTAGGCATAAAGCGATAGATTCACGTATCGTCGTCTTTGGTGCTCAAACCATAAGTAGCCCTCATCATGGACTCATAAGGCAATCTTATTTTATTTCTAGGAAAATGTTCCTTGCCCTTCTTTAAAGGAAATTGAAATCTAATATTCCCTTCATTCATATCGATGATAGCACCGATAGTCCTTAGGAAAGGTCTACCAAGAATGATAGGGCATTGAGGATTGCAATCAATGCCAAGCACAATGAAATCCACGGGTACATAGTTACTATTTGCAATAATAAGAGAATCATTGATCCTTCCCATGGGTTTCTTGATAGTAGAATCCGCAAGATGCAAATTAAGAGAGCACTCCTCAATCTTATTAAAACCCAAAACATCACATAAAGACTTTGGAATCACGGAAACACTAGCACCCAAATCAGACAAAGCATTGCATTCATAGTTTTTGATTTTGATTTTGATAGTAGGTTCCCACTCATCATGAAGCTTTCTAGGGATAGAAACTTCCAATTCAAGTTTCTCTTCAAGAGATTTTATCATAGCTTCAACAATATGATCGGTAAAGGCCTTGTTTTGGCTATAAGCGTGTGGAGAGTTTAGCATGGATTGCATCAAGGAAATGCATTCAATCAAGGAGGAACTATCATAATTGAATTCCTTGAAATCCAAAGTAGTAATTTCATTACTACTCAAAGTTTTAATATCTTCTACTCCACTTTTAATGCTTTTAGCATCAAGATAGATGGACTCCGAATCATTGGGGCGTTTTTCAACCAAAGTGGATTCATATCCAGCCCCATCATCACTAGGTTTGACACGAGAAAACAAAGATTCAATGGGAGTCACACCAAGCACTTTAAGATCTTCCTGACTTTTATCATCAGAACACCCATTTTTAAGCCATTCATGTCTAGCACGAATTTGGGCGGTTCTTTCTTTGCTCTCACTCAGGGAAACACGCATAGCTTTCAAAGTTTCATCCATATTGATCTTGGGAGGCGCACATATAACTTTCAAAGCATCAATATCACTAGACATTCTATCAACGCTCCTAGCCAAATCGTCAATTTTGAGTAGTTTTTCCTCTATGGACGCATTGAAAATCTTTTGCGAGTTGATAAACTCTTTGATATTACTCTCTAGATCAGAGGGTAATCTATTGTAATTTCCATGAGTATTGTTGTAGGAGTTGCCAAAGTTATTAGAGGAGTTACTAGGAAAAGGCCTAGGAACATAGTTTCCTCTAAAAGCATTGTTGTTGCCAAATTATTCCTACCAACAAAATTAACGTCCGAGCTAGCGTTGCTACTCTCAATCAAGGAAAACAAGGGCATATCATTAGGATCTAAAGGAGCACTTATACTAGCAACCAAATTCATTGACTCATCCGTCTTATATTTAATGAGTTAATTTCTTCTATAGCGTGTACCTTCTTACTAGTAGGTGACCTTTCAGTGTGCCACTGAGAATAGTTCGTCATGATATTGTCTAGGAGTTTTGTGGCTTCTCGTAACGTGATTTCCATGAACGTTCCACCTGAGGAGGAGTCCAATATATTTCTAGAAGCGAAATTCAAGCCAGCGTAGAAGATTTGCATAATCATCCAAAGACTCAAGCCATGAGCGGGACAATTTCTAATCATCAATTTCATTCTCTCCCAAGATTGTGCAACATGTTCATGATCAAGTTGCTTAAAATTCATGATATTATTACGGAGAGAGATAATCTTAGCCGGCGGAAAATACTTGGATATGTAAGCATCTTTGCACTTATTCCAAGAATCAATACTATTTTTGGACAAATACGAAAACCAAGTTTTTGCTCGATCTCAAAACGAGAAAGGAAAAAGCTTCAATTTAATCACATCATTATCCAAATCTTTGTTCTTTTGCATATCACGAAGCTCAATGAAGGTATTAAGATGGGATGCGGCATCTTCACTAGGAAGGCCGGAGAATTGCTTTTTCATAAAAAGATTCAGCAAAGCGGCATTGATTTCGTAAGACTCCGCACTAGTGGCGGCAGCAATCGGAGTACTAATAAAATCATTATTATTAGTATTCGAGAAGATACAAAATTTGTGTTCTCGGTCATGGTGACTTCAGCAAGCAAGCAAGCACACAAGCGAACAAAGAGCAAGCGAGAGAAAAGGGCGAATGAAAAAGGCAAACGAAAAACGCAAACGAAGAAAACGGCAAATATTTTTGTAAATTTTTGTTTTTCAGAAGTGGGGGAGAGGAAAACGAGAGGCAAAAAAGTAAATGCAAGAGATGAGTTTGAGACACTTACTTGGATGAGTTCTTGACTTGATCCTCCCCGGCAACGGCACCAGAAATCCTTCTGCTACTTCTCAAACAACAGCGCCAGAAATTAAGACGTTGACGGAGACTTGCTTGCATTGGTTTTTCCCTTGAAGAGGAAAGGGTGATGCAGTAAGTATTTCCCTCAATTTGAGAACCAAGGTATCAATCCAGTAGGAGAATCTCGTCAAGTCCAGAGTACCTGCGGAAACACAAAAGAGCTTGCACCCAACGCTATAAAAGGGTTGTCAATCCCTTCAAGATTGATTGCAAAGTGAGATCTGAAGGCGGAAAGTGCAACGAAGTAAAAAGTGTAAGGTTGAAAATATGGTGTGGAGTAGACCCGGGGGCCATAGTGTTCACTAGAGGCTTCTCTCAAAATAGCAAGTATTACAGTTGGTGAACAATTTACCATCGAGCAAGTGATAGAACCGCACAAAGTCATGACGATATCTAAGGCAATGATCATACATATAGGCATCACGTCCGAGACAAGTAGACCGATACTTTCTGCATCTACTACTATTACTCCACACATCAACCGCTATCCAATGTGCATCTAGTGTATTGAGTTCATGACGAACAGAGTAACGCCTTAAGCAAGAGGACATGATGTAGAGGGATAAACTCAAACCAATGATGAAAACCCCATCTTTTTACCCTTGATGGCAACAACATGATGCGTGCCTCGCTACCCCTTTTGTCACTGGGTGAGGTCACCGCACGGTATGAACCCAAAACCAAGCACTTCTCCCATTGCAAGAATCATAGATCAAGCTGGCCAAATAAATCCCACAACTCGAAGAGAATTACAAGGATATGAAATCATGCATAAGAGAGATCAGAAGAAACTCAAATAAGATTCATAGATAATCTGATGATAAATCCACAATTCATCGGATCTCAACAAACACACCGCAAAAGAAGATTACATCGGATAGATCTCCATGAAGATCATGGAGAACTTTTTATTGAAGATCCAAGAGAGAGAAGAAGCCATCTAGCTACTAGCTATGGACCCGTAGGTATATGGTGAACTACTCACGCATCATCGGAGAGGTCATGGTGTTGATGAAGAAGCCCTCCGTATCTGAATCCCCCTCCGGCAGGGCACCGGAACGTGCCCCAGATGGGATCTTGCGGAGACAGAAGCTTGCGGCGGAGGAGAAGTGTTTTCGTGGCTCCCCTTGATTTTTTTCTGGAATTTTTAGGAATATATAGGCAGAAGACCTAGGGCAGAGGAGGCCTAGGGTGCCCACAAGCCTGGGAGGCGCGCCCCCTGCCACGGCTAGGGGGCTTGTGGGGTCCCTGGTGGCCCCCTGACTTGGTTCTCAAGTTCCCCGATCGTCTTCTGTTTCGGAAAAAATCTTTTTGGAAGTTTCGTTCTGTTTGGACTCCGTTTAAAATCCTCCTCTGAAAAGGGTCAAAAACACGGAAAAAACAAGAACTGGCACTTGGCACTGAGTTAATAAGTTAGTCCCAAAAAATATATAAAAGGCATACGAAACATCCAAAGTTTGACAAGATAATCGCATGAAACCATCAAAAATTATAGATACGTTGGAGACATATCAAGGAGTAAAACTCCGTTCAAGATGATCTAATAAGACCACTACTTCTCCTTCATTGGGTTATGGTCATTCCTCTCCAATGGCGGCTCGCCAACCAATTTCTTCCTTTGATGATAAGGCTCCTACAAACATGTAGTGTTGGAGTATAGTGTCAGAAACTTAAGAGGGTGCCCAGTTGCATGAGACGGGTTTGGCCATGATGATGGATTTAGGGGAAATGGGTTGTAGAGACATGTTTGGCAGGTTATTCAAAAGAGGAACAAATTATTTGGGAAGCATGATACTCAAGATAGAACTATATGATCGGTTCTAATTTTTAGTAAACCTTCGACATGAAGGTCGCCTCAACATGAGTCGCCACCTAAAGGAGAAGCGATTTATAAAAGCTGGCGGGTTACACTTATACTAAAGGAGCTGGCAAATTCGAAGGCGACTTACAGATGGACAAGGTTTTCTTTCTTTCCACTAAGTCCAAGACAAACAGGTTTCTACCGAAGCATCTAAAAATTCGGATCTACAAAGGGTTCAAAAAGGAAATAATTACTAGCCCTAGATAGGAATGTATGAAGCAGTGGTGATTTTACTGACGGATGTCGAAGGAAATCTACGAAACATTATGAGCAAAATAGGGCAGCTAAACCTACCGCCATAATACCATGGACTAATCTCATGAAAATAGGTGAGGATGAACGATAACACGGAGAACACGTGACGAATGCCGACGAACTCCTACGGACAACTCCAACTTAATACAGATCTAGAGATAAAGACGAGATTACCTAGAGGGTTGTTGACGGTGGCGGAGATGATCAGCCGCGTCTTGATGGAGTCAAGGAGCGTCGCGTTCCTGGAAAGCTATCAACCAACTGAGGAGAATGGCATCGACAACAATGGCATGACGAGCAGAGGTGTGCGCGAGCAAGAAGACAAGGGGAAGAGTGTAAAAATGAAGGACCCCTCGCAAGTATTTAAAGCCCAAAAGTTGAAGTGCGACCGACAGGCGCGGGAATCTGGGGGCACAGTAAATCTCAGAGTTATTGGCGCCTTGATTCTCGGGCCGAACAAAATATCTACAGACCGTTAAGATGACATCAGCGAATACTTATAATTTCGGGGCGGGTGACGTCACTCATGAGCGGAAAAGCAAAATAGAAGATGAGTCGCCAATGTCAGAAAAGAATCCATTGTATAACCCCATTATATAACCCGCCCCACCGAGCCGGGTTACTATTATGGTGGCTCAGCGATGTGATCAAGATGAGCCTTGACAGGCCGGACTGGAGACGTTAGGCGCGTAACTAAGATGAACCCATTCGCGGCCCAAGACATGAAGATCGCAATTCAAGGCCCACAAGGTGGGTGGTCACCAGGAGTTTCCTTACTTAAGGAGCAAGGTGAGTTAGAGACATGTCGGGTCAAGAATCATAGGGTGACCCGGATTCTCGTAAACCTAGGGTCTCGACCTGTATATAAAGGCAAGTCTCTAGGACGAGTCTCTAGGACCAATAGGGTTAAGTTACAATCAATCGATATCTAGGCCAAGCGAATCCGCTCCCTTGTAATCGATTTCATCATTAATACACAAAAAGCAGGACGTAGGCTTTGACCTCAATTGGAGGGGCCGAACCGGGGTAAACTCCTCTCACGTTCCCGATCAACCCCTTTGAGTCGCCACATAGCGTCGATGGCCTCACACTCAAGTTCTCTCACGAGTACATCTGTCGTGACAAAACCACGACAACTTTGGTGTTCTCCTCTTTTGTTCTTCCTCTCATATTCCTCCATAGCATTAACTATTGTGGTGGGATTTGGGAAAGATGGACTTAAGAACTTGGTATTATCTTTCCATTCCATTCGGTGCATAGGTTTGAATTTTCCATGGTGATTAGTGGAAGTGGAAGTTGAAAAGTTTTTACTCTTGGGCACTTGGTACCCTCGAGCTTGATCTTCTTGGGCGTTTAGGATGCCCTAGACTGTTGGTGTTGTTGCGGAGCTCAATCATTGTGGTGTAAAGCTTCGGATAAGCTTCAGGACACTCAATTTAAATTGTGGAGATTGCCCTGGTAATTTGTGGAAGTACGGTGACCGCCTCAAAAGTTTCCGATTATACGGGTTCAATGACCCCCCCCCTTAGGGGTCACTTAGTGGAGTCACGGCACCTTACGTTGTGTGAGGGTGTGAGAAGAATACAGTGAGTCATCGTGACATTTCGGGGGCATTATGCCTCCACACCGCTCCAACAGGGTTAGCATCTGCTAGAGTGTGAACTTCAAGATAAATCGCCATCTCTACGTGCCTCGGTCATCTCTTACCCACGCTCTTAACTTATGCACTTACTTTGTGATAGCCGGCGTGCCTCAAGTTATATATCTTGCTATCACATAGTTGTTTATTTTGTTTAACACAAGTTATTAGTGCAGTTAGTCGAGCCTAGATTATTTAGGTTTTGTGCTGGATAGATTAAATGCCGGTTTTATTCCGCATTTATTCAAGGCTAAACCGTAATTATTTTTACCTACCTATTCACTCCCCCTCTAGACGACATCCAAATCCTTTCACTTCGTTTGCTATAAGAACTCCTTCTTGTTCGATAAATTTTGGTTCTTAAATCAAGAAAAATACTTATTGTTAGGTTATTTGACCCTTAAACTTGGGTATTACCCAACTAATCTGATGAGAGAGCAAGCAATAATTCAAAAATAAATTCCTAGAGAGCGAGATCTTTTCCATAGTAACATTTTGGACGAAGAATGGTGTATACCCCTTTCCTCCTCCCCGCGAAAAGACTCCCTGGAGATAAGGTTTCCTCCTCCTATAAACGGTGCCACCATTGGTACGCATCACCTTAGATATACTTTGAGCCATGGAGGTGTAGAGGACATTGGCCCTCCACTAATGACAGGGACCCCGGTCTTGTTCTTGTTAGGTTCAACAACTTGGTGGAGGTTTTGCAAAAGCGGTGATATGGAGCAAACCATGATCATCCCCATGGATACATCACTAACACCCCAAGCTCCAAGTGGGGTCCCATGACGAGAGCCCGTACACGTGCCACTGAAACCAAGGTGACATCTCTCCTTGCTCACCTATCCTTTGATCATCTCGAGGCATGGTAGGCCATGGACCAATCGTCAAGGAACACAAAGAAGACGAGCTAAAGATGAACACTACAGCGGTTGGACGACCGAACGCGGTCAGATGTCCGACCAATACTAGCATCCAGATTTCCGAGCTCGTCCGGACGATTGACGCCTCGAGCCTCCCAAGTCCGCACGTCACAGTGCCCGGACAACCGACCCCGGTCGGCGACCTATCGTTCCTCGATAGAATCAAACTCTTGGAAATTCGGACCCCGTCGGACATCTGAGCCTTGGACGACCGACAAGCCCCGGAAATCCTGCAACATCACTATCGATCCAAAGTCCTCGGACGATCGGACTGCGCCGGACGTGTGAGCCCCACTGAGCCTCCGGAAGACCGACTTCTCTCGCATGTCCGAGCCCTGTCTGTGCACAGGCCCTTGGGCCACGACCCATGTACCCCTCTATTTCGCCTAGTACTATAAATACTCCTCCCCCATCTCCATCTAGGATTATCTAATGTATTAAAAATCACTTTGTTGATCTTCTCTCCATCTACTATCCTCTTCCCATGGGGATGCCCTCCATGTGAGAACATCCATAGTGATACCAAGGCCCCTCTTGTAGGGAAGATCCCCTCGTGGCTACAAGCCTCGTCTCATAGGGAAGACTATCAGTTATGTCTATTCTTTTGTTGTCTTTGGATCTATGTATCTCTTGTGTTTGAGTGGATATAGTGGATGTGTAATTGCAGATCATTCTTGAGCTCGTGTGTTTCTCTTAGTTTTCTCCCTTTTCCTCCATCTGAGCGTGAAAAGATCGACACCCATAGGTTTTTCCCGTATCATATTGGTATCATGAGCCACGTTGATTCACATCTTCGAGTCTCATCCCCCACTTTCTAGCCATTTTTTGTTTGATTTAACCTAATTTCAAAAATCCCCCCAAAAATAGACATACCAAAATTTCTTGGATTCACTGGATTTGAAGAGATTTTGTTGATTTGGATCCATGGATTTCATCGTGGACAAGTGGATCTACCTTTTCCCACCATCCCCACCTTTTCACCCACCAAATCACCCAAATTTTGAGTATTCATCCATGTTCGACTCGATTTCATCCGCCTGGCCTATCCTGAGGCGTCGGACGATTGAGACACCCGAATGTTTGGATACCGTCGGACTCCGAGACTGTGGGATGATCGAGCCAGCCCGAACATCCGAACAACTCTGTTGAAGCTGAATTTTCCCCGTGAAATTTTTGTTCTCTCCACCATTTTCTTCCGCATTTTCCACCGCCATTTCTTCCGCAACCCATTTGCATTTGAGATTTTGAGCCGCGATCCCCGCCACTTCCTAAGGTGTTTTGGCTAATTAGGAGTGGTTCTACACCGACATCGCCGATCATCATCGCCCAGGATTGTCGCCAACCAATTCTCCATTGACACTTCACCATAAGCAAGGACGGTAACCGCAATGACACTCTTGTCATATACCCTTGCCATTGCATTTTCACCCAAGCCTACTTGTGTAACTTGCCTATCAAGACTAGCCTTTGAGTACTACGGGCCATGCTACTTGTGCACTTCAGTGATACATATGCCACATAGCTTCAATTGCATGCAAACACCATAAGTATCATATTGTGGTGTCATACAAGTATCTTTTGTGTCTCAATGGTACCTGCATACTTAATTGCTATCGTGGTGTGCATGTCCCACATAGTGACCACAGAAATATCATCACCAAAAGAAAGAAAAGCAAAGCTTTTAAGCAGGAGAAAAGAGCAATAGCATCGCACAATTGCATAACATTGATATCATATCATATCATACTTGATCATCTTAGATCACTTGAGCGAGAGATATTGTGCCTCATACATATAGAAAAAGTCGGGAATATGAAGACGACACGTTTTGTTTCTTATAGATTGTGCACAAGTTCATATCACGCTCATTTGAGCAACCGTGCTAGCACCTCTCTTGCATTGTGCAACACGAGCGTTTTCCATGGATACCACATTTTGTGCTCATTTTGGTTATCCGTGTGTGTGTTTCCGTGTAGAATCATTGCTATTGATCTAGCTTGTATTACTGGTGAATTTGCGAATTTCTTTTAACATTATTGAATCTGATCTTCGTATTGCTTGAATTTTGTGCCACCATCATAACCAAGCTACACCATAACCTTTATTTTTGTAGGTGTGAGAAGGACGATTTTCGATACCAATTCCACTATTTCCATACTTGCACATTGAGTGATCTTGATCCATTTTCAACATTTGGAACGATAATTGGTATTGTCTTCTCATTCTTCCACTTATATCTACTTGAATGCTATGGATAGGGCTGCTATGTCGAACTCGGCCTTCGAGGAACAAGACGACGACGAGAACAACTACATCACCAAACTACACTTCTTTGGCGCCAAATGAGGAATGCGCCAATCACAAGACGCTATGAGCGATCGCATCACGCAACTCACCACCGACTTGCGTGAATCCAAGGTGCGCATGAGGGACTACCTTGATGACAAGCTATCAAGCCAAATGGACGAGATCCGTGCATTGATGGTGAACCACGCATCCTCAACCTCTACTTCATTGCGGCGGCGCCAGTCAAGTCACCACTCCGATGAGTACTCTTCTGGTGCAAGTCCACCACGAGCTCGACATCATCAACATGAGGACCATCACCACAACCAAGATGCGGACAATCCTTTCCATGGCAATGGATCACAAGATCGACTTCACGAGCGTGATCGATGACATCGACAAGAACAAGAAGCTTCAGAGCAAGAACGCATACAACAACGCTATGAAGATGAAGGCGGCATGAAGAACAAGCGCTTGAAGCTCAACGTTCCTTCCGAGAAGAAACTCGCGCCATGCAAGATCGCAACCGCCAAGCGCACAAAGAATAAGAAGCACTACAGCATGAACGTCAAGATGAAACCGCGCACCAAGAGGAGAATCAAGAGATACAACATCAGGAAAGAGGATCTCTCCAACGACCTCAAGCAAATCATGATGAGCAAATCGTGACCAAACTCCAAGGCAAGAACAACAATGTTAAGTCAACAACGACACTGACGCCCCTTCGCCAAGACAAGGGCATCACCAAAACAACCACCATGAAGAGTATCGCCTTAGAAATCTCAAGTTCACCTTGCCAAGGTTCTCCGGAAGCAATGATCCCGAAGACTATCGATCATGGGCAGTCAAAGTTGATAAGGTCTTTCCTCTTCATAACTTTCACGGAGATAAGAAGATTTCCATGACCTCACTTGAGTTCAATGATTATGTTTTCATTTGGTGGGAACAAGTGGAGCAAATAAGAGAAAGAGGAGATCCTCCTCTCACCACATGGGCCCAAATGAATGATCTCATGTGAGCTCGATTTGTGCCTACACACTATAACCATGTCGTCTTCAAGAAGCTACAACTACTCAAGCCAGGCACCAACTCGGTAGACGAATACTATCAAGAGATGTAAATGGCCATATCCGAGCCAATGTTAAGGAAGATGAGGAGAAAACAATGGCGCATTTCTTCAATGGTATCAACTACCTAGTCAAGAAAATTATGGATTTCCAACCCTATGCCAACTTACTCAAGCTAGTGCGTCAAGCATCAAAGTCGGAATGTCAAGTGCAAGATGACTACAAATACTCCAAGTTCTCTTCCAATACATATGACTCAAGTGCTCAAGCTTCTCCGACTACGAGTCTTCGACCATAAAGCTGTTGGGTAACGTAGCATAAATTCAAAAACTTTCTACGCATATTCACATCTTCCTATGGAGAGACCAGCAATGAGAGAGGGGTCAGTGCATCTTCATACCTTTGAAGATTTCTAAGTGGAAGCGTTACTAGAACGCGGTTGATGGAGTCGTACTCGCGGCGATTCAGATCGTGGTGTGATTCTGATATAGTGCCGAACCATGGCACCTCCGCGTTCAACACACGTGGAGCCCGGTGACGTCTCCTGCACCTTGATCCAGCAAGGAGGAGGGAGGGGTTGGGGAAAATCTCCTGCAGCACGACGTCGTGGTGTTGATGGAGAGACGAGGTCTCCCGGCAGGGCTTCGCCAAGCACCGTGGGAGAGGAGGAAGAAGGGGGGCAGGGCTGCGCCGAGGGAGATGGAAAACTTTGTGTAACACAGCCCCAAAACCCCCACTATATATAGGAGGAGGGGAAGGGGGGTGCCACCCCTAGGGTTCCCACCCTAGGTGGTGCGGCAGCCCCCCCATATGGGAGGTGCGGCGGCCAGGGCAGGGGGAGGGATGGCGCACCCCTAGGTGGGCCTTAGGCCCACCACCACTTAGGGTTCCCCCCCTCTCCACCTCCTGCGCCTTGGGCCTCCATGTGGGAGGCGCACCAGCCCACTTTGGACTGGTTGCCCTCCCTATTTTGGCCCATGCTACCTCTTGGGGCAGGTGTCCCCTCCCGATGGACCCCCGGGACCATTACAGGTGGTCCCGGTGGTCCTCGTACATTACCGGTGATGCCCGAAACATTTCCGGTGTCCAAAATCATCTATCCTATATATCAATCTTTACCTCCGGACCATTCCGGAGCTCCTCGTGACGTCCGGGATCTCATCCGGGACTCTGAGCAACTTTCGGTAACCTCGTATAACAATTCCCTATAACCCTAGCGTCATCGAACCTTAAGTGTGTAGACCCTACGGGTTCGGGAGACACGCAGACATGACCGAGACACCTCTCCGGCCAATAACCATCGGCGGGGTCTGCATACCCATGTTGGCTTCCACTTGCTCCACGATGATCTCATCGGATGAACCACGATGTGAAGGATTCAATCAATCTCGTATACAATTCCCTTTGTCTGTCGGTATAGAACTTGCCCGAGATTCGATCATCGGTATACCTATACCTTGTTCAATCTCGTTACTGGTAAGTCTCTTTACTCGTTCCGTAGCACGTCATCATGTGACTAACTTATTAGTCACATTGAGCTCATGATGATGTTCTACCGAGTGGGCCCAGAGATACCTCTCCGTCACGCAGAGTGACAAATCCCGATTTCGATTCGTACCAACCCAACAGACACTTTCAGAGGTACCCGTAGTGCACCTTTATAGTCACCCAGTTACATTGTGACGTTTGATACACCCAAAGCACTCCTACGGTATCCGAGAGTTGCACAATCTCACGGTTGAAGGAAAAGACACTTGACATTAGAAAAGCTTTAGCATACGAACAATACGATCTAGTGCTATGCTTAGGATTAGGTCTTGTCCATCACATCATTCTCCCAATGATGTGATCCCGTTATCAATGACATGTAATGCCCATGATCAGGAAACCATGATCATCTATTGATCAACGAGCTAGCCAACTAGAGGCTTGCTAGGGACACATTGTGATCTATTTATTCACACATGTATTACTGTTTCCTGTTAATACAATTATAGCATGAAGAATAGACGATTATCATGAACAGGAAAATATGATAATAACAATTTTATTATTGCCTCTAGGGCATATTTCCAACAGTCTCCCACTTGCACTAGAGTCAATAATATAGTTACATTGCGATGTATCGAACACCCATAGCATTATGGTGTTGATCATGTTTTGCTCAAGGAAGAGGTTTAGTCAACGGGTCTATGACATTCAGATCCGTATGTACTTTACAAATCTCTATTACTCAACTCTAGACATGGTCCTGGATGCAGTTGTAGCGGCGTTTGATGTGCTTGGTCTTCCGGTGAAACCTGGGCTCCTTGGCTATGGTAATGGCCCGAGTGTTACCACGGAAGAGCGTCATTGGACCTGACGTGCTTGGAACCACTCCAAGGTCGGTGATGAGCTCCTTCATCCAAATTCCTTCATGAGCCGCTTCTGAAGCAGCTATGTACTCCGCTTCACATGTAGATGCTGCCACGACTTCTTGCTTGCTGCTACAGCAGCTCACTACCCCACCATTCAAAACATATACGTATCCGGTCTGTGACTTAGAGTCATCCGGATCTGTGTCGAAGCTAGCGTCGATGTAACCCTTTACGACGAGCTCTTCGTCACCTCCATAAACGAGAAACATCTCCTTAGTCCTCTTCAGGTACTTAAGGATATTCTTGACCGCTGTCCAGTGTTCCATACCGGGATCACTTTGGTACCTCCCTACCAAACTTATGGCAAGGTTTATATCAGTTCTGGTACACAGCATGGCATACATTAGAGAGCCTACGGCTGAAGCGTAGGGGACAGTACTCATCTTCTCTCTATCTGTTGCCGTGGTCGGTGACTGAGTCTTACTCAATCTCATACCTTGCAAAACTGGCAAGAACCCTTTCTTTGAGTTTTCCATATTGAACTTCTTCAATATCTTGTCAAGGTATGTACTTTGCGAAAGACCTATGAGGCGTCTCGATCTATCTCTATAGATCTTGATGCCTAATATGTATGCAGCTTCTCCAAGGTCCTTCATTGAAAAACTCTTGTTCAAATAGGCCTTTATGCTCTCCAACATCTCTATATTATTCCCCATCAATAATATGTCATCCACATACAGTATGAGGAAAGCTACAGAGCTCCCACTCACTTTCTTGTACAGACAGGCTTCTCCATAAACCTGTATGAACCCAAATGCTTTAATCACCTCATTAAAGCCAATGTTCCAACTCCAAGATGCTTGCACCAACCCATAGATGGAGCGCTCGAGCTTGCACACTTTGCTAGCACCCTTAGGGCCGACAAAACCTTCTGGTTGCATCATATACAACTCTTCCTTAAGGTTACCGTTAAGGAACGCTGTTTTGACGTCCATTTGCCAAATTTCATAATCATAAAAGGTGGGAACTGCTAACATGATTCAGACTGATTTCAGCTTCGCTACGGGAGAGAAAGTCTCTTCGTAGTCAATTCCTTGAATTCGTCGAAAACCCTCTGCGACAAGTCGAGCTTTATAAACGGTTACATTACCGTTTACATCAGTCTTCTTCTTGAAGATCCATTTATTTTCTATGGCTCGCCGGTCATCGGGCAAGTCCACCAAAGTCCATACTTTGTTCTCATACATGGATCCTATCTCGTATTTCATAGCTTCAAGCCATTTGTTGGAATCCGGGCCCGCCATTGCTTCTTCATAGTTCGAAGGTTCACCGTTGTCTAACAACATGATTTCCATCACAGGGTTGCCGTACCACTCTGGTGTGGAGCGTGCCCTTGTGGACCTTCGCGGTTCAGTAGTAACTTGATCCGAAGCTTCATGATCATTATCATTAACTTCCTCTTCAATTGGTGTAGGTGCCACAGGAACAATTTCCCGCATTGCGCTACTTTCCTGTTCGAGAGGGGGTGTAATTACCTCATCAAGTTCTACTTTCCTCCCACTTACTTCTTTCGAGAGAAACTCTTTCTCTAGAAAGGATCCATTCTTGGCAACAAAGGTTTTACCTTCGGATCTAAGATAGAAGGTATACACAATAGTTTCCTTAGGGTATCCTATGAATACGCATTTCTCCGCTTTGGGTTCGAGCTTTTCTGATTGAAGTTTCTTCACATAAGCATCGCAGCCCCAAACTTTAAGAAACGAAAACTTAGGTTTCGTACCAAACCATAGTTCATACGGTGTCGCCTCAACGGATTTAGACGGTGCCCTATTTAAAGTGAATGATGCAGTTTCTAATGCATATCCCCAAAATGACAGCGGTAAGTCGGTAAGAGACACTACAAGAAATATGATCGATAATGACCCACCATTTTGGTCAAAGAATCGTCATTGGTATCATGTTATGACCTTTTTTTGACCAAATTGAGAGGGTCAACAGTTGGCCGTCAAGAATGAACAACCATGACCTTTTCAGTATTTTGGTCAAGTATTCTTTGACCAAAAACCTTAGGTCATAAAATCTTTGACCAATTTTTTTGGTCATTACATGTGTACCTGAACCACATAGGAGCTGACATGGCATCAGCCACGTGGCTAAGCTGATGATGTGGCGGATCACCAATGACTAAAAAATAAGGTCACAATTTTACTAGCCCAATCCAAATCACACACCTAAATGGGTCAGGCCCAACAATTCAAAACAATATTTGATATTTCAGCCCATTACTCTTTTTATCTAGGACCAGGCCTTATTTTTGCACAGTTTTCATACACTAGGCATTGTAGATAATTCCGATGAAAAAACATTATGTTAAGCATCATTGCAGAAACTTTACAAACATGCACCACATAAAATAGTTCGGCCTTCATCTCCACTACAAATCCAATTGCAATGAAGCTTCATCCAGTTACAAATCCAGCCCTAGAACCTAGTCACTATTACTAAAATGAGCACATAAAGAGAATGAAAGGTGCAATGAAGCTTCATCTCAGTCAAACATGTTACAATGACTAACAGTTAACTAGTCCTACATTACATTGTGAAATGAGCACAATATGTGATTTGACTTGTAACTATATTCATGTGTGTATACTAAGTGTGGGTGATACAATTGAAGCCCCATCTGCCATACCTTCTTTATTGCTCCGGAGGAATGAAGGAATATGTGTAGCAGTCTCCATTATCTTCCCAGGTCAGGAATTATGTTTCAGTATCTCCTGCAAAGCATCCCAACAGGGTTCATAAAATATATGTAATAGTGATCCTCAATGTCTATTTCTCAAACAGAAAGTACTACAGGATCAAGATTTAATTAGACATGGACAAAACGTTATAGAAACAAGCATATGCTCTAATAAATTGCGAGTGAAAGCACATACAACAAGCATACATTATAAATAAGCAAAGGAAAACTATAAGATTGCACAACACATGATATTTCTGCTTGGTCTAGGGTCTGATGGAGAAGCAAGAAAGGGGACACCAAATATAGCTCCAGTTTTTTTATCTATCAATCCTTTCCTCACATAATTTGAAGTAGTCAATCATACCTAAAAGCGTGTTTGTCTGGTTTGCTTTTACCATTTTGTTATATGTCAGTAGAAGCAACGGAAATAAAATTTGACTAATAGTGACATAAGTGCATCTAGAAACCGAAGATCACATATAAACAACATGATGGACCATCAAAGGGTTTGCAGCCACTTTTTTATGTTTTCTCAATGTTTTTAATTTTGGTTTTTTTGGTTTCCTGCTGCAAAATATGACACCCTCTTCCAGTCAGCTACTAACTCCGGCAAACCTTATTTAGCACTCAGCTACTAACTCCGGCAAAAAACATACGCGGTGTTTTTAGAAACTGGACCATGAAACTGCTCCAACTTTGACTATTATTATTATCACTGGTATATATACTATGATATTATTTAGATTGGCGAGGTGAATATGGTAGTGTTAGATTTGTTTTTTGACTGCTTACTGTGGGGAAAAAAACCCACAGCCTGAAATTCTATCAAAGAATGGGGCAACAGACACAATATTTAAGTTACAAGGAAGGTTTAAAGAAAATAAAACTGACCCATCAAGGGGGCAAATAGTAGAGTTGATTATGATGTTCCTTAGTAGTTTGAGCTAACTAAAGCAGAGTTGATTAACCAACATCTATGGCAGACAAAAGATATAGTGGGGAAGGGCACCAAGGTAAACATGAGTAGTATTTCATATAGTAGGGTAAGTAGGCAAAACCAATTATGTGCACTTTGGTAGTAACTATACCAGAAACGAGAAGAAAATAATTATCTAGGGGTAAACTCGTGCTCAGATAGCAAGGTGAAAGCCTATCACAGTGATCTGTCACATTAGAATCATGATATTTCCCAATGAAGGGATATATACAGTTGCCACTTGGCACTTTGAGGGCCTAAATTAGGCAATAGAGGTAACTAAAGAATTGATCGATCGATATCACATTGCAGTACTTAGTTTTCACCTGATACAGCTAGGGAATGTCATTGGCTTATTAATATTCGATTGGAGTAAAAGGGAAATATGGAAGTACGAAATTACATGATGTGGAAGTGTGTGCTACAATCATATAACTATCAGACGTAAATACAAACATATAACATCATTGGTGGCATTCCATACCAGAGAATCGACTTGAAAATATCTTCTAAGGGGGTAGCCGTCCGAGGCAGGAAATCATCCTGTCAATTGCCAGAACAACAACAGTTATATTCAACCTATAGATACTCTATTGATATGATTCTATCTGGAAGTTAGGGGAAGAGCAAGTATTCTTGTCTGACAGAAGTAGCACCTAACAAAATTCAGACAGGCATGGAACTAAATTCGGCAACTAATTCTTTAGCAGCAAGCAAACACTCAACAAAATTCAGATACGCATATAACTAAATTCTAGTGAATTTGTAGCAGCAAGCAAGCACTCAACAAAAATTCAGATACGCATATAACTAAATTGTAGTAAATTTGTAGCAGCAAGCAAAATCGATTGGCGAACACTGCAATGCTTATCTCGCTCTGAAGCAGAGCCGGAGGTATGCTGTCTGACAGCAGTGGCACCGGAAAAATTCAGACACGCGTGTAACAACTGAACTAATGGGCACCAAATTCAGACAAGCAAGCAACCAGATCAATTGGGTCCTTATTGCTGACTCACCTGTAGCACAACTGAGCCAGTTTCTACATTCTTGCTGGCTTCACACTTCTCCATGCACAAAAAGTAACAAGTGTTCATTAATTAATATTTCAAGAGAAGTAGAATTGCACTGAAAGAAGAAATATACAATGGATAGGTAGGACATTTGGAAGAAGATACATGATAAAAGTAGAGGTCTTATAATTATCTACAAATATAGCTACATCTAACATTTGTTCCTGATATAAAAATCTCATGTCTGCCAATGCAGTCCAAGCAGATGGTAAACTTAGTTCGAAGCAGAAATATGTGTGAGGATTTTAATCTTTGCATAAGTAGAAGAATGCTTGCTACAACTTCCTATGTTCGGAGAAGAAATTTCATGCCTACCAATCCAAGTTCTTGTTCAGTAACCGGTTATAGCATCTTGCAAATTCAGTTTTGGCATATATCATGAAATCTAGCAGTATTAAAATGTTGACCGCTGCTTTTCTAAAGTATGTGATGCACACACACACCGTCCTTCCTTCCTTCCCCATTTTTTCACTCACACAAACACAAGAGCTAGTAGTATGAATCTTTATTGACTCATCTGAAATGCTACAGCAAGCTTACTTGCTTATAGCAGGCTTATGCCTTATAAGCTAAGAAAATCTAAACCGACCTATACTACTATATATGCTACAAGACACAAGGATTATCGAGTGCTAGTGGCAGCAAGCAGCCGCCTATGTTGCACAGACACAGACACAGACAGAGATTTGGTTTTTCAAACAATGCGACACAAAGAGGCTGCTATATGTCTTTAAATACAATGTATAATTCATTCAATAAACCATATAAGTGCACTTCAGCTTGATAAACTGTCAACTACACTTATTCTGCATCACTTTTTTTTAGAAAACCACACGTTTATGATTCAGTCTACGCTCTACAGACTATAAACTTCTCCAAATTTGCATATCAACAAAAATGATAGTCTGGCAGAAAATACAGTGAATTGTGGACATCAACAAAACTGAATGAGTGGTACTCATAGGTTATCAAAAAGGCTGAGTAAGTATGAGCTAACCGGGAGGCATTTATGTAAAGCTAAATACACTAATTATGTAGCAACACAGCAAGAAAATAATCCCAAAGCCATTTATGGAACTGTTTGCACTGCTGAAAAATTCACAGCAACAAGTACGGTTATTTAGAGATGTATTTACACAATGGGTGTCAAACTGAATGCTAAATATACCTTTCAAAACGCAGTTTGTATTTCTTTCTTTCTGAGTTAGAAGTCAAAATGGAGGAAAGAAGAGTGACAAGGAGATCACATGAAATGGTGGACGTGGAGCAGACCAACACATCTGACTGGAGTGATGGAGTATGCCATGTGCGTCCTCGGAAGAAATGCGTCTGTCGAAGTCGAGAACGCACTGCTGAGCTCCATGGTGGAATCTAGTCACTACACTGGTTGCGCAATTCCAACTGTTGGAGCCAACAAGCAAATTGGCTGTTTGTAGCTCCTGAAGGACATGAATGCAGAGACTGTTCTTGTTCTCTGTTTTCTGTACATAGTTACCTGGATAGTGTAGATAGTTACATATAAGCAATGGAGAAGTAAAATTGTTGTGTAATGCACTACAATATTGCAAGCAATCAAGTAGGAACGCCAGTAACCGCAGTTTTTTTTTCTTAGACATACGTTGCATTCAGTGAATAAATAATTGATGCAACTGTTCATTTAGATGCCAATAGTACCATAGCCAGGTTATTAGGGGGAAAAGAATTCAAATAGATCTAAATACTACAGGACACAAAAGATCAAACAGACAAGTGTGTGCCAAATTGGTGATGTTTGCAACTAATAATCTATCTACACATGTGAGCATAGAATGTAGTGTTCGCCACTAAGCAACTAAATCTAACAAGTACAGTGACAGACTGGTGGACGGAATGTTGTATTGCAATATATAACCAGCCACTTACCATTCAAGAAGTTAAATCAGGGCCTGAAGACACCTTTCTTCAGAAGACTTTTAACTACTTTTGACAGAAGGCCCTTTTGATGCAACAAACAGGGACTCAGAAAATTTCAGAAATACTGTAGTTATCTAATTCCCTCGCCAGATTTGTCCTCCGTACTGCAAGACATGGTAATTGATATATAAGAATTAGCCTACTCTTATCTCTAGATTCAGGATAGGAAATTTAGAACGTTGATCAAACTCACGCAAGTGAATTTATTGAAGTAGATCACATGCATGAAGAATCAACTCCGGCGAGACAACCGTGTCTTGCTTACTCTCCGCGTCGTTGTCGGCGGCTGTTGGGCAGCCTATGTAAGAGATCCTCCTGTAGTGCCATACGTACGCGATGTCAAGGACGTCGTCGATGCGCAGGTGGACGAAGACGTCACCAACTGCACGGCCGATGCGGTCGCCCGCGCTGAGGATGTTGGTCTTGATGCCGGAGAGTTGTTGCTTCTGCGGGGGTGGCATGATGGAAGAAACCCGTGATCTGGCGGGTTGAGGTCAATGGAGGATCCATCGGTGTTTACTAAGAGCACGACCGATCTATGGGGGAATCAGTCCGGGAGGCTTCACACGATCGTCTCGAGAGTCGGAGGAGGTGGGGGTGGGAGCGGAGCCGGATGGGGTGGCGCTGGGCAGGGGATCTGGGCGATGTTGGCGGCGGCAGCGGCTACAAATGAGGGTGGGGCGGACAGGAAAAACTTAGGGTTAGAGAGTTAGTATTTGTGAGACCTCGCATCGAGCGCGGCTCGAGAAGAAAATGCGCGAAAGTGAAAATGATGAAGGGAATCAGGGAAATGTGGGCGGGACGCGAAAAATAGATAGACTCTACTTACACGTAAGTAAATCCATTTCTTGTTAGTCCTATTCGATTTTATTGAAATAACCAATAAATGAAATTAGTACCAGGAGTTTCTATGTATAGAATTAAAACAAAAGTAGATTAATTTTTTGTTTACCATGAAAATAAAATATAAATTATTACCTTGTAGCTTAGACTAAATGGTTTTTGAATAAATGGTCCTCGCATTTAAATAAGAGCCACATGGCATTCGTGTACATCTAGATTTCTTTTATAGGCCCACGAAACAAATCTATTATGAATACGCTTTGAAGGGATATGCTTCACAAATATATGAAACATTTTAAATATACAGATACATCTACACAACACATATTTATAGTAGGACAGACATTTTATTAAAATATGGCTTAACATGTGATATTTAAATTTGGAATGCTATTTAAATAAAATACTTAGATGGATCGATGACAATTTAAAGTGAACGTGTAAATTTTCTATGGTGTGTGGAACCAACAAATAATATTGTTTGGCCTTGCACGGATGTTTGGGGTCCTACTTGTCAATACTATCTGCATTAGGTAGGAGGTGTGAGCACATAAGCAAAATCAACTTGCATACATGGCACTTACACTACTGAAATTCAGAAATTTGCCGTCTGCCAAGGCGGACGGCAAAGGGGGCTACCACGGACGGCAAAGGATTTGCCGTCGGTCAGCAGACGGCAAAGTAGACGGTAAAAAAAATCCGGTGAAGAGGCTCTTTGCCGTCTGCTTTCACAAAGCGGACGGCAAAGAATCTTTGCCATGAGGGGGCGGACGGCAAAATAAGTGGGACGGCATATATTGCAACGTCCCCGTTAAGTGTTAACGGAGGCCTCCCCCCTTTGCCGTCTGCCTTCCCCCCTTTGCCATGTGGTGGCAGACGGCAAAGAGGGGAGAGAGGGGGGGCAGATTCCCCCCTTTGCCGTCTGCCTTCCCCCCTTTGCCATGTGGTGGCAGACGGCAAAGAGGGGAGAGAGGGGGGGCAGATTCCCCCCTTTGCCGTCTGCCTCCCCCCCTTTGCCATGTGGTGGCAGACGGCAAAGAGGGGAGACAGGGGGGGCAGATTCCCCCCTTTTCCGTCTGCCTCCCCCCCTTTGCCATGTGGTGGCAGACGGCAAAGAGGGGAGAGAGGGGGGGCAGATTCCCCCCTTTGCCGTCTGCCTCCCGCCCTTTGCCATGCGGGGGCAGACGGCAAAGAGGGGAACCAGCCCCTTTTTTATTTGTTTTTTGTTATATCCAGCATTTTTAACAATAATCAGGATATATATATATTTGACATAAATAAATATCTTTCCGTACTCATAACCATATTAAAATAACTCTCATCCATAGTGCATACATATTATGGAAGTTACATCCGTACCAAACCATATATTACACTAGTTTCATCCACGTGCATACAAAGTTTCATATATTCATATACTACAATAGTTTCAATATAACACATGGTACAAGAAATCATCTTCAAGCATTCCATCAACCAAGCTTCCCGTGAAGTGAAGGTAATCTGCAAAATGACAAATAAGAAAGTTAGAAAAATAATACTAGATGAAGTAGTGTATATATAGGTTATTTCGGAGAGAAATTAGCTAAGTATAGACCATTTAGGAGCTAACTAAGCTAATTATGTCATTTAGGTGGAACCCTAGCTAACTATAGGAGAAGAGAAAGAGAAGAAGAAGTAAAAGAAGGAGGAGGAGGAGGAAGAGGAGAAGAAGAATAAAAAGGAGGAGGAGGAGGAGAAGGAGAAGGAAGAGGAGAAGGAGAAGAAGGAGAAGAAGGAGAAGAAGAAGGAGAAGAAGAAGGAGAAGGAGCGGGAGCTCCTTCTCCTTCTCCTTCTCCTTCTTCTCCTTCTTCTTCTTATCCTTTTGTCCCCTTCTTCTTCTCCTCCTCCCTCTCCTCCTTCTTCTTTTCCTTTTTCCTCTTCCTTGCTTTCATTTTCCTCTTTTTCTATTCTTGTCCCCTTCTTCGGGCTAAATTGGCTAAGAATGCCTTTTTGGAGCTAATTATGTCATTTCGAGGATAATTAGCTAAGTATAGGTCATTTTTTATTAAATAGGCCATTTTGGAGCTAACTAAGCTAATTATGTCATTTAGGTGGAACCCTAGCTAACTATAGGAGAAGAGAAAGAGAAGAAGAAGTAAAAGAAGGAGGAGGAGGAGGAAGAGGAGAAGAAGAAGAAAAAGGAGGAGAAGGAGGAGGAGGAGAAGGAGAAGGAAGAGGAGAAGGAGAAGAAGGAGAAGAAGGAGAAGAAGAAGGAGAAGGAGCGGGAGGGGTAGGGGGCGGCGCGCGGCAGGGGGCGGCGGCGGCAGGGGGCGGGGGTGGGTCGCCGCGGGAAGGGGGTCGCCGGGGGGGTGGGCTCGCCGGGGGGGTAGGCTCGCCGCGGGGAGGGGATCTCGCCAGCAGGGGTGAGAGTGGTCGGGGTGAGAGAGAGAGAGAGACAGTGAGCGAGGTGGGGGGTAACGGCCGTTATAGGGAGGCCCCTTTGCCGTCCGCCCCCCGACGGCAAAGGGACGTAAGGCAGACGGCAAAGGGCCGTACGGCTGACGGCAAAGGCCCGCGGACGGCAAAGGCCCCGGATTTCGGACACGGCAGGCATGGGGCCCACGCGTCCCCTTTGCCGTCTGCCCTGGGGCTCTTTGCCGTCTGCTGGCAGACGGCAAAGGACCCACACATGGCAAATAGTATTTTTGCCATGTGTCAGTTCTTTGCCGTCTGTATTGTGTCAACTGATGGCAAAGAGGTTCTTTGCCATCAGCCAGCAGACGGTAAAGAACTGGCTGACGGCAAATTTCTGGATTCCAGTAGTGTTAGAGACAATTGCTGAATTTTGTGCCTAACGGGCATGCCCCGTTTGTGGCAAAGATCTTATGATGACACAATTATTTTAAAGACGCTCGAAAATATGTTCTAAAACAATGCTATATATCCTCATGACCATATTATGTAATGGGATTATGACCTTTTGACACATATGGTCAACAAGATTAGGGGGTTGGGGCCCTCCTAGACACTCACTGACCATTTTGTAAATTTAGGTCATACATCTATGACCAATTTAGCCTCGGTCATTTTTTTTGGTCATAAAAGGGCATATTTCTTGTAGTGAGACATCATAGATCGTCCCATATCTAATAAAGTTCGATTACGACGTTCAGACACTCCGTTGCGTTGCGGTGTGCCAGGCGGCGTCAGTTGTGAAATGATTCCACACTTCCTTAGGTGTGTGCCAAACTCGTGACTCAAATATTCTCCTCCACGATCAGATCGTAGACATTTAATTTTTCTGTCACGTTGATTCTCAACCTCACTCTTAAATTCCTTGAACTTTTCAAACGTCTCAGATTTGTGCTTCATCAAGTAGATATACCCATACCTACTCAAATCATCGGTGAGAGTGAGAACATAACGGTAGCCACCGCGAGCTTCAACGTTCATTGGAACACACACATCAGTATGTATTATTTCCAATAAGTCAGTTTCTCTCTCCATTGTTCCTGAGAATGGAGTCTTAGTCATCTTGCCCATGAGGCACGGTTTGCATGTGTCAAATGATTCAAATTCAAGAGACTCTAATAGTCCATCAGTATGGAGCTTCTTCATGTAACACCGATATGACCAAGGCGGTAGTGCCACAAGTATGTGGGACTATCATTATCAACATTACATCTTTTGGTATTCACACTATGAATATGTGTAACATCACGATCGAGATTCATCAAGAATAAACCATTCACTAGCGGAGCATGACCATAAAACATATCATACATATAAATAGAACAACCATTATTCTCTGACTTAAATGAGTACCCGTCTCGCATTAAGCAAGACCCTGATACAATATTCATGCTCAAAGCTGGTACTAAATAACAATTATTAAGGTTTAAAACGAATCCCAGCGGTAGATGTAGAGGTAGCGTGCCGACGGCGATCACATCGACCTTGGAGCCATTCCCGACGTGCATCGTCACCTCGTCCTTGGCCAGTCGCCGTTTATTCCGCAGTTCCTGCTTTGAGTTGCAAATGTGAGCAACAGCACCGGTATCGCATACCCAGGAGCCACTACGAGCGCTGGTAAGGTGCACATCAATAACATGTATATCACATATACCTTTAACGTTGCCGGCCTTCTTGTCCGCTAAGTATTTGGGGCAGTTCCGCTTCCAGTGACCTTTTCCCTTGCAATAGAAGCACTCAGTCTCAGGCTTGGGTCCATTCTTTTTCTTCTTCCCGGCATCTGGCTTAACGGGCGCGGCAACATCTTTTTCATCTTTCTTGAAGTTCTTCTTACCCTTGCCCTTCTTGAAACTAGTGGTCTTGTTGACCACCAACACTTGATGCTCTTTCTTGATTTCTACTTCTGCAGACTTGAGCATCGAGTACAACTCGAGAATGGTCTTCTCCATCCCTTGCATGTTGTAGTACAGCACAAAACCTTTGTAGCTTGGTGGGAGAGACTGGAGGATTCTATCAATTATAGCATCATCAGGAAGTTCGACTCCAAGTGAAGTCAGACGATCGTGTAACCCAGACATTTTGAGTATGTGCTCACTGACAGAACTGTTCTCCTCCATCTTACAGCTAAAGAACTTGTCGGAGACTTCATATCTCTCGACACGGGCATGAGCTTGAAAAACTAGTTTTAGCTCCTGGAACATCTCATATGCACCGTGTTGCTCAAAACGCCTTTGGAGCCCGTTTCCAAACTGTATAACATGCCACACCCAACCAGAGAGTAGTCATCACTCCGCGTTTGCTAGACGTTCAGAATGTCCTGGGCTGCTGTGGCAGCGGGAGGGTCACCTAGCGGCGCAATAATGACATAAGCCTTTTTAGCTGCTTCAAGGATGAGCTTCAAGTTGCGAAGCTAGTCCGCATAGTTGCTACCATCATCTTTCAGCTTGTTTTTCTCCATGAATGCGTTGAAATTGAGGTTGACGTTGGCCATCTACAATATTTATAAGGACAACTTTTAGACTAAGTTCATGACAATTAAGTTCATTTGATCAAATTAAGTATGAACTCCCACTTAAATCGACATCCCTCCAGTCATCTAAGTGATACATGATCCATGTTGACTAACCTGTGTCCGATCATCACGTGAGACGGACTAGTCATCATGGTGAGCAACTTCATGTTGATCGTATTCAACCATACGACTCATGTTCGACCTTTCGGTCTCTTGTATTCAAGGTCATGTTTGTACATGCTAAGCTCGTCGAGTCAACCTAGGTGTTTCGCGTGTGTAAATATGGCTTACACCCGTTGTATGCGAACGTTAGAATCTATCACACCCGATCATCACGTGGTGCTTCGAGACAACGATCCTTCGCAATGGTGCACACTTAGAGGAATACGTTCTCGAAATTTTAAGAGGGATCATCTTATTATGCTACCGTCGTTCTAAGCAATAAGATGAAAAACATGATAAACATCACAATGCAATCATATAGTGACATGATATGGCCATTATCATCTTTGCTCTTTCGATCTCCATCATCAGGCATCGCATGATCAACATTGTCATCAGCGTGACACTATGATCTCCATCATCATGATCTCCATCATCGTGTCTCCATGAAGTCGTCACACCAAATACTACTATAGCTAACCGTTAGCAATGAAGTAAAAGTAGTAAGCACATGGCGTTGCATCTCATACAATAAATTAAGACAACTCCTATGGCTCCTGCCGGTTGTCATACTCATCGACATGCAAGTCGTGAAACCTATTACAATAACATGATCATCACATACATCATACATGCAACATCACAACTTTGGTCATATCACATCACATGTCAACCCCTGCAAAAACAACTTAGACGTCCTCTAATTGTTGTTGCAAGTTTTACGTGGTTGATTTGGGTTTCTAGCAAGAACGCTTTCTTACCTACGTGACAGACACAACGATGATATGCCAAAGCTATTTACCCTTCATAAAGACCCTTTTCATCAAATCTAATCCGACTAGAGTAGGAGAGACACACACCCGCTAGCCACCTTTATGCACGGTGTGCATGTCTGTCGGTGGAACCAGTCTCACGTAAGCGTACGTGTAATGTCGGTCCGGGCCGCTTCATCCCACAACACCGCCGGAAAAGAATAAGACTAGTAGCGGCAAGAAATTGACAAATCATCGCCCACAACCTTTTGTGTTCTACTCGTGCATAGAATCTACGCATAGAAAGCCTGGCTCGGATGCCACTGTTGGGTAACGTGGCATAAATTCAAAAAAATTCCTACGCATATTCAGATCTTCCTATGAAGAGACCAACAACGAGAGAGGGGTGAGTGCATATTCATACCTTTGAAGATTGCTAAGCGGAAGCGTTACTAGAACGCGGTTGATGGAGTCGTACTCGCGACGATTCAGATCGCGGTGTGATTCCGATCTAGTGCCGAACCACGGCACCTCCGCGTTCAACAGACGTGCAGCCCGGTGACGTCTCCCGCACCTTGATCCAGCAAGGAGGAGGGAGAGGTTGGGGAAGATCTCCTGCAGCACGACGGTGTGGTGTCGATGGAGGGACGAGGTCTCCCGATAGGGCTTCGCCAAGCACCGTGGGAGAGGAGGAAGAAGGGGGGCAGGGCAGCGCCGAGGGAGATGGAAAACTGTGTGTAAAACAGCCCCAAAACCCCTACTATATATAGGAGGAGGCGAAGGGGGTGCCACCCCTAGGGTTCCCACCCTAGGTGGTGGGGCAGCCCCCCCCCCCCAGATGGGAGGTCCGGCGGCCAGGGCAGGGGGAGGGGGTGGCGCACCCCTAGGTGGCCCTTAGGCCCACCAGCGCCTAGGGTTCCCCCCCCCCCTCCACCTCCTGCGCCTTGGGCCACATTGTGGGAGGCGCACCAGCCCACTTTGGGCTGGTTTCCCTCCCTCTTTTGGGCCATGCTACCTCTTGGGGCTGGTGGCCCCTCCCGGTGGACCCCCGGGACAATTACCGGTGGTCCTGGTACATTACCGGTGACGCCCAAAACATTTTTGGTGTCTAAAACCATCTATCCTATATATCAATCTTTACCTCCGGACCATTCCGGAGCTCCTCGTTACATCCGGGGTCTCATCCGGGACTCCGAACAACTTTCGGTAACCTCCTATAACAATTCCCTATAACCCTAGCGTCATCGAACCTTAAGTGTGTAGACCCTACGGGTTCGGGAGACAGGCAGACGTGACCGAGACACCTCTCCGGCCAATAACCATCAGCGGGATCTGGATACCCATGGTGGCTCCCACTTGCTCCACGATGATCTCATCGGATGAACCATGATGTCAAGGATTCAATCAATCCCGTATACAATTCCCTTTGTCTGTCGGTATAGAACTTGCCCGAGATTCGATCGTCGGTATACCTATACCTTGTTAAATCTCGTTACCGGTAAGTCTCTTTACTCGTTCCGCAGCACGTCATCGTGTGACTAACTTATTAGTTACATTGAGCTCATGATGATGTTCTACCGAGTGTGCCCAGAGATACCTCTTCGTCACGCGGAGTGAAAAATCCCGATCTCGATTCGTACCAACCCAACAGACACTTTCAGAGGTACCCGTAGTGCACTTTATAGTCACCCAATTACGTTGGGACGTTTGATACACCCAAAGCACTCCTACGGTATCCGGGAGTTGCACAATCTCACGGTCGAAGGAAAAGACACTTGACATTAGAAAAGATTTAGCATACGAACAATCCGATCTAGTGCTATGCTTAGGATTAGATCTTGTCCATCACATCATTCTCCCAATGATGTGATCCCATTATCAATGACATCTAATGCCCATGATCAGGAAACCATGATCATCTATTGATCAACGAGCTAGCCAACTAGAGGCTTGCTAGGGACACATTGTGATCTATTTATTCACACATGTATTACTATTTCCTATTAATACAATTATAGCATGAACAATAGACGATTATCATGAACAAGGAAATATGATAATAACCATTTTATTGTTGCCTCTAGGGCATATTTCCAACAAAAGCCTTCTTCAACAACCGGCGACAAGTCAAGCTACAAGGACAAGATAACTTCGTCAAGCCGCTCTCCTACAACAACCAACTACAAGACAAGAACTTCATCCTCTACTCCAACACCGGATGCCAACGCTAAAACAAGCTC
Organism: Hordeum vulgare subsp. vulgare; assembly: GCF_904849725.1. Classification (NCBI taxonomy): domain Eukaryota; kingdom Viridiplantae; phylum Streptophyta; class Magnoliopsida; order Poales; family Poaceae; genus Hordeum; species Hordeum vulgare. Next base: position 88,992,392 of record NC_058520.1, read on the forward strand.
CATCAAGTGCTTCACGTGCCAAGGCCGCGTACACAAGACATTCGAGTGTCCAACAAGACGCGTGATGATCTTCCAAGATGACGGCACATATGACTCCGTGAGCGACGATGGGATGGAAGCTTTGGAACATGTGGCCATGCACCGACAAGTAAATGAATATGACGATGCGTAAATATATCGCTTCAGTGATTCGATCCACGCTCTCGTTGTTTCAAAGGTGCTGACTCTTCAACAACAACAAGAATAGAAGCAGCGCTACCACATCTTCCACACCAAGGCGCGCATTCAAGGAAAATCCGTCAAGGTCATCATCGACGGCGGATGTTTCCATAATTTGGCAAGTGAGAAACTGTGCTCCAAGCTATAATTACTCAAGAAGAAGCACCCTCGCCCCTAAAAGGACCAATGGCTTAGTGACTCCGGCATAATCCAAGTTGAACACACTGTGCAAGTATCCTTCAAGATTGGTGCTTAGGAAGATACATTGGAGTGTGATGCTGTGACCATGTCTGCGTGCCATCTCCGCCTTGGGAGACCTTGGCAATTGGACTCTGGCATCATTCACAATTGACAGACAAATCACTATATATTCAAGATGAAGGGCAAGGAATCTGGGCTTGCTACCTCTTGAGCTTGCGTTGGTTTTTCCCTTGAAGAGGAAAGGGTGATGCAGCACAGTAGCAGTAAGTAATTCCCTCAGTTTTGAGAACCAAGGTATCAATCCAGTAGGAGTATCAAGCCAAGTTTCCAAAGTACCTGCGCAAAAATAGCAAACTTGCACCCAACGCTACAAAGGGGTTGTCAATCCCTTCACGATTGATTGCAAGGTGAGATATGAAGGTGGAGAGTGCAACAAAGTAAAAGTGTAAGGCTGAAAATATGATGTGAAGTAGACCCGGGGGCCATAGTGTTCACTAGAGGCATCTCTCAAAATAGCAAATATTACGGTGGGTGAACGAATTACTGTCGGGCAATTGCTAGAACCGCGCAAAGTCATGACGATATCTAAGGCAATGATCATACATATACGCATCACGTACGAGACAAGTAGACCGATACTGTCTGCATCTACTACTATTAATCCACACATCGACCGCTATCCAGCAAGCATCTAGTGTATTGAGTTCATGACGAACAGAGTAACGCCTTAAGCAAGATGACATGATGTAGAGGGATAAATTCATGCAATAGATATAAACCCCATCTTTTTACCCTTGATGGCAACAACACGATGCGTGCCTTGCTACCCCTTCTGTCACTGGGTGAGGTCACCGCACGGTATGAACCCAAAACCAAGCACTTCTCCCATTGCAAGAATCATAGATCAAGTTGGCCAAACAAAACCCATAACTCGAAGAGAATTACAAGGATATGAAATCATGCATATAAGAGATCAGAAGAAACTCAAATAAGATTCATAGATAATCTGATCATAATTCCGAAATTCATCAGATCTCGACAAACACACCACAAAAGAAGATTACATCGGATAGATCTCCATGAAGATCATGGAGAACTTTCTATTGAAGATACAAGAGAGAGAAGAAGCCATCTAGCTACTAGCTATGGACCCGAAGGTCTATGGTGAACTACTCACGCATCATCGGAAAGGCAATGGTGTTGATGAAGAAGCCCTCCGTATCCGAATCCCCCCTCCGGCAGGGCACCAGAACGTGCCCCAAATGGGATCTTGCGGAGACAGAAGCTTGTGGCGGCGAACAAGTATTTTCGTGGATCTCTCCCGTGGTTTTTGATTTTTTGGAGATTTATAGGAGGAAGAATTAGGGCAGAGCCATAGGGGGCCCACAAGCCTGCTAGGCATGGGCCCCCCTCGCCACGCCTAGGGCGCTTGTCGCCTCCCCTGGTGGCCTCTGCCTTGGTTTTCACGCCCCCTGCGTATCTTCTGTTCCGGAAAAAATATTTTCGGAAGTTTTATTCCGTTTGGACTCCGTTTAATATTCTCCTCTGAAAAGGGTCAAAAACGGAAAAAATAGGATATGACACTTGGCACTGAGTTAATAAGTTAGTCGTAAAAAAGATATAAAAGGCATACAAAACAACCAAAGTTTGACAAGATAATAGCATGGAACCATCAAAAATTATAGATACGTTGGAGACATATCAAGCATCCCCAAGCTTAACTCCTGCTCGTCCTCGAGTAGGGAAGTGATAAAGACTGAATTTTTGATTTTGAATGCTAGCTAGCATATTTGTCCACTGTTCAGATCCGTAAGATTCAAAACAATAGTTTGCTATTGACATGAAAACAATAATACTTCAAGCAAACTAGGAAGGTAATCATGAACTTTCAAAATAACAAGGTCAAAGAAAATTATCCCTACAAAATCATATACTCTGGCCATGCTCCATCATCCCCACACAACTAATTTAAATCATGCACAACCCCGGTATTGGCCAAGTAATTGTTTTCGCAGTCTTACTTTTTCAAACCTTTTTCAACTCTGACGCAATACATGAGCGTGAGCCATGGACATAGCACTATAGGTGGAATAGAGTGTGGTGGAGGTTGTGAGACAAAAAAGGAGGAGAGGGTCATATCGACTCGGCATATCAAACGGCTATGGGGATGCCCACTAATAGATATCAATGTGAAAGAGTAGGGATTACCATGCAATGGATGCACTGAGAGCTATAAATATGTGAAAGCTCAAAAGGAGAACTAGTGGGTGTGCATCCAACTTGCTTGCTCACGAAGACCTAGGGCAATTTTGAGGAAGCCCATCATAGGAATATACAAGCCAAGTTATATAACGAAGATTCACACTAGCATATGGTGCTGACAAAAAAAGAGACTCTCAATCATGAAGAACATGGTGCTATTATGAAGCTCAAGTGTGGAAAATATAGTAGCATTGTCCCTTCTCTCTTTTTCTGTCTCTTTTTTTTGATTGGGCTCTTTGGCCTCTTTCCATATCTCTGTTTTTTTGTGGGCAACTTTGGCCTCTTTTTTTTATTTCCTCACATGGGACAATGCTCTAATAATGATGATCATCACACTTTAATTTACTCACAGGTCGATGCTTAGAACGATGATGACTATAGGAAATGACTCCGGCAGTGTATCGGGATGTGCAACGATATAGCTTGGTGTATGACGTTGAAAACATCTCGCTAGCTATCTGACGATCATGCAATGGCAATATGAAAGTGACGACACATGTCATGAGACGGAACGGTGGGAGTTGCATGGCAATATATCTCGGAATGGCTATGAAAATGCCATAGTAGGTAGGTATGGTGGCTGTTTTGAGGAAGGCATATGGTGGGTTTGTGCACCAGCGAAAGTTGCGCGGCACTCGAGAGGCTAGCAATGGTGAAAGGTGAAAGTGCATCTATACCATGGACTCACATTAGTCATGAAGAACTCACATACTTATTGCGAAAGTTTTTATTAGTAATCGAAACAAAGTGCTAAACGCATACTCCTAGGGGAAGGGTTGGTAGGTGTTAACGATCGCGCGATCCCGACCGCAACACAAAGGATGAAAATCAATAGATGAATTATGCTCCGACTTCCTAACATAGCGGTTCACCATACGTGCATGTTACGGGAATCACCAACTTCAACACAAGTATTTCTAGATTCACAACACCCTACTAACATAACTCTTAATATTACCAAATCCATGTCTCAAAACTATTTGAGAGGAATCAAACTTCTCTTTCTAATCAATGCACATGAGGATGGAACTTTTATTGTATCCTCTTTGGGTACCTATTGATAACCCACAAGTGTAGAGGATCGCAACAGTTTTCGAGGGTAGAGTATTCAGCCCAAATTTGTTGATTCGCCACAAGGGGAAGCGAAAGAATATTCTCAAGTATTAGCAGCTAATTTTGTCAGATTCAACCACACTTGAAAGATTAGTGTCTGCAAGCAAAGTATCAGTAGCAAAGTAGTATGATAGCAACGGTGCGAGAAACAAATCTATTGACGGCAGACTATTCCTAACTGTTGTATCAATGGCGCCAGTAGGTTGCACATGGATGGGGAACTATTCTTCCCCAGCAACGGTGTCGGGAAAGGTCTTGCAACAAGTAACAGCAAAGTAGCAAGGAACAACAGTAGGAGCAGCAGCAGAGTAACAGCAGTAGCAACAGTAGTAGCAAAGTGGCCCAATCCATTTTGTAGCAAGGGACAAGCCTGGACAAAGTAGCGTAGCAAGGACCAGTAGTAAAAGACTCATAGGCAGTGGATTGGTGATGGATGAGTATGACGGATGTGATTCATCATGTAACAGCTATAACACGGAGAGATAAGTAACTAGCTTCCGTTCGTCAATCTAATGTAGGCATGTATTCCATATGTAGCCATACGTGCTTAGGGAAAAGAACTTGCATGACATCTATTGTCCATCCCTCCCGTGGCAGCGGGGTCCTAATGGAAACTACGGGATATTAAGGTTCTCCTTTTAATAAAGAATCACACCAACGCATTAACACTTGGTGAATACATGAACTCCTCATACTATGGTCATCTCCGGGAGTGGTTCCGGCTATTTTCACTCCGGGGTTGCCGGGTCATAACACATAGTAGGTGACTACAACTTGCAAGAGAGGATCTAAAACACACATATATTGGCGACAACATAATAGGTTCAGATCTGAAATCATGGCACTCAGGCCCTAGTGACAAGCATTAAGCATAGCCAAGTAGTAGCAACATCAATCTAGAACATGGCGGATAATAGGGATCAATCCCCGTCAAAACTAACTCGATTACATGATAGATCTCATCCAACTCATCACCGTCCGGCAAGCCCACGATGAGATTACTCACGAACGATGAAGAGCATCATGGAATTGTCGATGGAGGAAGGTTGATGATGATGATGGCGACGATTTCCCCTCTCCGGAGCCCGGAACGGACTCCAGATCTGCCCTCAAGATGAAGAACATGAGGAGGCGGCGCCTCCGTATCGTCAAATGCAATGAATCCTTCTCCCTAATTTTTTTCCGGGCGAGACGGAATAAATAGAGCTGAGTTTGGGGGCGATGGTGCCACGTGGGCCCCACAAGCCCTCACGACGCGGCCTAGGGGGTGACCGCGGCCCAGGGGCTTGTGGCCCACTCGCACGCCCCCTCCCGTGGATCTTTACGCAGGTATTTTTCTTTTATTCCAGAAAAATTCTCCGTAAATTTTCAGGACATTCCGAGAACTTTTATTTCCGCACAAAAACAACACCATGGCAATTCTGTTGAAAACAGCGTTAGTACAGGTTAGTTCCATTCAAATCATGCAAATTAGAGTCCAAAACAAGGGCAAAAGAGTTCGGAAAAGTAGATACGATGGAGACGTATCAACTCCCCCAAGCTTAAAGCCTTGCTTGTCCTCAAGCAATTCAGTTGACAAACTGAAAGAGACAAAAGAAAAACTTTGACGAACTCTGTTTGATCTTGTTGTTGCAACTATGTATAACTCATAACCAGAATTTCAGCAAGATCACAAGCAAACCACATAAGCAAATGACATCTAGGTCTCACGGTAAACTCATATCAATGGCATAATCAACTAGCGAGCAAATAATAATAAGCCTCAAATGTCAACACTTCAATCAAAACAATCATGAAGCAGTACGAATAGATGGTATCTCGCTAGCTCTTTCTGAGACCGCAAAATATAAATGCAGAGCACCAAGGGCTGACTAAACATTGTAATTCAAGGCAATGAAGATCCAGTCACAGTCATACTCAACAAAGTTAAAAGCAAAGCATAAAAATGACAGAGGTTCTCTCTAATTGGTGCTTTTATAAGAGGAGGATGACTAAACAGGAACATAAATAGACAGGCCCTTCACAGAGGGAAGCATTGATTTGCAGAGGTGCAAGAGCTCAAGCTTTGAAAACAGAGATAATAATTTTGGGTGGCATGCTTTCATTGTCAACGCACTGATTAAAGTTCTCAACATCTTCCATGCTACACATGCTATAGGCGGTTCCCAAACAGAAAAGTAAATTTTTGACTCCTCCACCACCAATCAATCACACTCCACGGCTAGCCAAATCCTCGGGTACCGTCCATACCAACATCAATCCTGGGGGAGTTTTGTTTGCAATTATCTTTTCGATTTGAGCATGGAACTAGGAATTCCAATTACCGGCCCCTTTCTCGTGAATGATAGTGAATAAACACATATCGAGGATAACACGCCTAGCATGGAAAATACCAATAGCCCCCTCTCACCACATGAGCGGTTCGGGCATGCAAAACAGATTATTTCCTGAAGGTTTAGAGAGTGGCACATGCAAATTTACTTGGAACGGCAGGTAGATACCGCACATAGGTAGGTATGGTGGACTCATATGGCACAACTTTGGGTTTATGGGAGTGGATGCACAAGCAGTATTCCCGCTTAGTACAAGTGAAGGCTAGCAAAAGACTGGGAAGCGACCAACTAGAGAGCGACAACAGTCATCAAAATGCATTGAGATTAACTAGCATTGAGTGCAAGCATGAGTAGGACATAAATCACCATGGGCATGAATATCTTAGAGGCTATGTTGATTTTGTTTCAACTTCATGCGTGAACATGCGCCAAGTCAAGCCACTTGAATCATTCAAAGGAGGATACTCAAAGGAGGATACCATCCTATCATACTACATCATAGTCATCTCAACATTCATGTTGGCAACTAAGGCAAACCATTATAAGCTCCTAACTATGTAAGCATGGCATAAGCAACTATGATCTCTAAGTTGTCATTGCAAACACGTTTCTCTCACAACAAAGCTGAATCAGACACGATGAGCTAGTCATATTTACAAAAACAAAATAGATCGAGTTCATACGAGCTTTTCCAGGCTCAGTCACTTCATCATATATCGTCATTATTGCCTTTCACTTGCACGACCGAACGATGTGAACAATAATAAGCGTTCTCGTGCATTGGACTAAAGCTGGAATATGCAGGTAAACACAAAGGAGAAGGCAAAGTAATATGGCTCTATGAAAGCTAAACAGGTATACATGCAAGAGCCACTAAACATTGTAACCAATATCTTCTACCTTGACCCAAAGAAAAACAAAACTATTTACACGGGAAAGCTCCCAACAAGCAAAAGAAGAAAAAGAAAATATTTTTGGTTTTTCTCAAACTAGACAGACACACGAAAAGAAAACGAGAAAAAGAAAATAAAACTAGCATGGATGATATAGTGGCAAAGTGTGAACACCGACAAACAAAGTGAAAGCATAAGCAAGAATGTAAAGTCGGTGAGAAACACGTACTCCCCCAAGCTTAGGCTTTTGGCCTAAGTTGGTATACTCCCAAGGATGGTCCTCGTGAAACCCAAAATCATAATGGGGGTTATACGGGAGCGCTGCAGCCACTGCCTGAATAGCTGCCTCATGGAGACGAGCAGCCTTTGCCTCCCTCTCATACTCCTCTGACTCTCCTCTGGTTATGTAATATCTCCGTTTTACCTGAAAGTCAAAGAAGGCCGGAGCAGGAAGGGTAATATGGAAAACACGTTGCCGGTTAAATATCAAACGGTATAGGAGGGATTCGTCATCCCTCTCAAGGAACTGGTAGCGTGTCAAAGCGACGTGGTCAAGGAAAGATGTATGGAGCGGGGGATCTCCTTCGCGGATGGGTACTCCAAGAAAATTTGCTATGCGAGTGGCATAGATCCCACCAAAGGAATCCCCTTCATTAGCATTCTTATTCAGCCTCCTTGCTATTATAGCTCCCATGTTCAAGCTTTTATCACCCGTCACTGCGCTCTTAAGGATACTAGGGTCGGGTGCGCAGAGGTGACAATGCTCAATCTTGAAATTAATGCATCTGCCTATGAAGAGGGCAAAGTAATGCAAGGCAGGAAAATGAATACTCCCCATGGTAGCTTGCGTAATGTCTCTAGTTTCTCCAACAGTAATACCAGAGCAAAAATCTCTAACCGAAGATTTAGGAGGATCATTGAGGCTACCCCAAATAGGTATTTTGCAAATTCTATTGAAATCCTCTAAATCCATGGTATACGATTTATCATAGAGAACAAACAATACCGATGTCTCATGGCCAGCTGAAAATTTGAATCTACGAACAAAAGAGGCAGTGAGAGCAAAATACTGTTCACATTTACCGGAGATGAATTCTTCGAGTCCGACGTTGTGAACAAGTGCATCAAACTCACCTTTGAAACCTGCCTCAATCATAAATTCATCAGAAGGCCATTCACATGGTTGTACCTGCGCGTCCCTTGGCTGGAAAGGATCAGGCTCTCGAATCGCATGACGGGGACCTCTCTTGCTTGAGGAACCACCATGAAAGTTTCTCCTGAACATCTTCCTTTTCTGAAATTTTCAGTGACCCAAAGGAAAAGTGAACAAGGCTCAACTAAACTAGTAGCAACTACTCCCACAAGTGCCTAGAGGCCATATTACACATCAAAACTACTTGGGACCAGCTAGAATCAGCATGCAAAGCTCAAGAACATGGTCACCAAGGCAGCAAAAATACGCGGAGTATAAGGCACTAGAGCAAAAACTAATTGGACCAATGGAGGAGTCAATTACCAAGGAGTAATTTCCCCAAAACAGTACGGAGAATGGTGATTTGAGCAAAGAGATCGAAAATCCCAGCAAGAGGAGCAAGAACACGGGTTTGAGCTGCGAAACGAGAGGAGGGTGCCTATGGGCCCCACAAGCCTGGGTGGCGCGGCCAGGGGGGTGCCCGCGTCGTCAGGGCTTGTGGCCCACTCGTACAGCCCCCAGACAAACTCTTTGTCTCTGAATTTTTCAAAAATTCCAGAAAAAATCATATTTGATTTTCAGGACGTTCGGAGAACTTTTATTTTCGGGGTACTTTTCCACGAGACGTTAAAACAGAAAACAGGGAAAACTAAACTAAATCTGTCATTTTTCTTCTAAGCAACCTAAAGTGAAAGCTTGGAACAAAGGTTCGTGACTCCTCGATTCATCCATCTCATGCTCATCGAAAGAAAATCCGTCAATGAGGTTGATCAAGTCTCCTCGACAAACCTTTTCGAATTGCAAAAGAGAACGGAGAATTTTTGAATAGTCACTAGGTCACCTCAATGGGGATGTGAATTTCCCCAACAAGCAAATCATACTTCATCTGGACACGAGGAATAGGGCATTCAAAGCTCCCAATAAGAATCGACGAAGTTTTTTCGATCGCATTGATGCAATCTACTCGATATTGTTTCTTCGGAAAGTGCATCGTATGCTCATTACCGTTGACATGGAAAGTGACATTGCCTTTATTGCAATCTATAACAGACCCTGAAGTGTTTGAAAAGGGTCTTCCGAGGATGACCGCCATGGCATCGTCCTCGGGAATATCCAAGATAACAAAGTCTGTTAAGATAGTGACATTAGCAACCACAACAGGCACATCCTCGCAATGCCGATAGGGAAAGTAGTTGATTTGTCGGCCATTTGCAGAGAGATTTCTGTGGATGTCAACTTATCCAGTTCAAGTCTACGATAAAGAGAGAGAGTCATAACACTAACACCGGCTCCAAGTTCGCATAACGCAATTCTAACGTAGTTGCCTTTAATGGAGCAAGGTATAGTGGGCACACCGGAATCACCTAGTTTCTTAGGAGTTCCACTCTTAAAGGTATAATTAGTGAGCATGGTGGAAACCTCAACCTGAGGTATCCTCCTCTTATTAGTCACAATAACTTTCATGTACTTAGCATACGGAGACATTTTGAGCATATCTGTCAAACGCGTTTGCACAAAGACGGGTCTAATCATTTCAACAAAGCGCTCAAAATCTTCATCATCCTTTTTCTTGGATGATTTGGGAGGAAAGGGCATGGGTTTCTGAATCCATGGTTCCCTTTCTTTACCATGCTTCCTAGCAGCGAAGTCATTCTTATCGTATCTTCTATTCTTAGGATGTGGGTTATCAAGATCAATAGGTTCAATCTCCACATCCTTATTATTGCTAGGTTGAGCATCTTCATGAACATCACTATTGATATTATCATTAGGCTCATGTTCATCACCAGATTGTGTTTCAGCATCAGAGACAGAGGCATCGTTTGGACTCTCAGGTGTAGCAGCAACAGGGTTGCTAGCATGCAGGTTCCTATCATCTTTCTTCTTCTTTCTAGAATGACTAGGTGCATCAGTGCTAACTTCTTGGGAATCTTGTTCAATTCTCTTCGGATGACCCTTAGGATACAAAGGTTCCTGAGTCATTCTACCGCCTCTAGTGAAGACTCCAATGGAATTGTCATTCAACTCATTGAGCAAGTCATTTTGAGCTTGAAGTACTTGTTCTACCTGAGTGGTAACCATAGAGGCATGTTTACTCAGAAGCTTAAGATCATTGACATTTCTGTCCACACAAGCACTTAAATGACTAAGCATACGAGCATTATGTTCCAATTGTGTGCTAACATAATCATTGAAACTATGTTGTTTGGCAACAAAGTTATCAAATTCATCCATGCATAAGCTAGCAGGTTTATCAAAAGGAATATCACTCTCATCAAACCTACAAAGAGAATTTACTTCTACTACTTGTATCGGGTTATCAAGACCATGGATCTCTTCGATAGGTGGTAGATTTTTGACATCTTCAGATTTAATGCCTTTCTCTCGCATAGATTTCTTGGCTTCTTGCATATCTTCAAGACAGAGGAATAGAATACCTCTTTTCTTCAGAGTTGGCTTAGGAGCTGGTTCGGGAATAGTCCAATCATTCTCATTGCACAAGATGTTATTCAATAGAATCTCAGCTTGTTCTACGGTTCGTTCCCTAAAAACACAACCGGCACAACTATCTAGGTGGTCTTTGGAAGCATCGGTAAGTCAATTATAGAAGATATCAAGTATTTCATTCTTCTCAAGAGGGTGATCAGGCAAAGCATTCAGTAGCTGGATGAGCCTCCCCCAAGCTGGTGGGAGACTTTCTTCTCCAGCTTGAGCAAAGTTGTATATTTCCTGCAAGGCAGCTTGCTTCTTATGGGTAGGGAAATATCTTTCAGAGAAGTAGTAGACCATATCCTGGGGGCTTCGCACACAACCAGGAGCAAGAGAAGTGAACCAAGTCTTAGCATCATCCTTTAGCGAGAAAGGAAATAGCTTGAGCATGTAGTAGTGACGGATCTTTTCCTCACTAGTAAATAGGGTGGCTATATCGTGCAGTTTGGTAAGATGGGCTACAACCGTTTCAGACTCATAACCGTGAAAAGGATCAGATTCGACCAGAGTGATTAGCTCAGGGTCGACAGAGAATTCATAATCCTTATCGGTCACAAAGATAGGCGAAGTAGCAAACTTCGGGTCGTATCTCATCCTAGCGTTCAGAGATTTTTCTTTCCACTTGCGCAATAATTTCTCAACATCATAGCTATCCTTACACGCAAGAAAATCCTCAGGTATCTCTCCCTCCATAACATAGCACGTATCATGCATAACACGCAATTCAGGCATAGTAGCAGGTTCTATTTCAATAGTATCAGTAGTTTCAGAAGTATCATCACGTCTAGCAGCAACTCTAGCAATATGTGCATCAAGGGTACCTAGTGGCAAAGCAGTATCAGGCATAGCAGGCATAGTATCAAGCATAGCATCATCAGGCACAGTATCAAGCATAGCATCATCATAAGCATCATGGGCAGTAGAAGTAGCATCATCAAGCACAGGCGACATATCTAGATTTCTAGCAGGAGGTGATGTTGCAAACTTACTCAAAACTGAAGGCGAATCAAGTGCAGAGCTAGATGGCAGTTCCTTACCTCTCCTCGTAGTGGAAGGCAAGATTTTAGTTCTTGGATCTTTCGGATTCCTCATAGTGATCAGCAGACGTCAATCCCAAGTGACTCAGAGAATATAGTTGTGCCTCCCCAGCAACGACGCCAGAAAAAAGGTCTTGATAACCCACAAGTGTAGGGGATCGCAACAGTTTTCGAAGGTAGAGTATTCAACCCGAATTTGTTGTTTCGCCACAAGGGAAAGTGAAAGAATATTCTCAAGGATTAGCAGCTAAGTTTGTCAGATTCAACCACACCTGAAAGATTAGTGTCTGCAAGAAAAGTATCAGCAGCAAAGTAGTATGATAGCAACGGTGCCAAAAACAAATCTATTGACGGTAGACTATTCCTAACGGTTGTATCAATGGCGCCAGTAGGTTGCACGTGGACGGGGAAAAGGTCTTGCAACAAGTAACAGCGAAGTAGCAAGGAACAGCAATAGCAGCACCAGCAGAGTAACAACAGTAGCAACAGTAGTAGCAACGTGGCCCAATCCCTTTTGTAGCAAGGGACAAGCCTGGACTAGTAGGCAGTGGATCGGTGATGGATGAGTATGACGGATGTGATTCGTCATGTAACAGCTATAACACGGAGAGATAAGTGATACTTCTCCAACGTATCCATAATTTTTTATGGTTTCATGCTATTATCTTGTCAAACTTTGGATTGTTTGCATGCCTTTTATATATTTTTTGGGACTAACTTATTAAGTCAGTACCAAGTGCCAGTTCCTGTTTTTTCCATGTTTTTGACCCCTTTCAGAGGAGATTTTGAAATGGAGTCCAAACGGAAGAAAATCCCCGAAAAGATTTTTTCTGGAACGGAAGAAGATCGGGAAGCTTGGGAGCCAAGGCAGGGGAGCCCCAGGGGCCCCAGGGGCCCCACAAGCCCCCACCCCGCAGCCAGGGGGTAGGTCGCGCCACCCAGGCTTGTGGTCCCCCTGAGCGTCCCCTGACCTAGGGGTTGCGCCTATAAGTTCCCTAAAAATCAAAACAAATCAGGAGATCATCGAAAGTACTTTTCCGCCGCCGCAAGCTTCTGTCTCCGCAAGATCCCATCTGGGCCACGTTCTGGTGCCCTCCCGGAGGGGAGATTCGGATACGGAGGGCTTCTTCATCAACACCATGACCTCTCCGATGATGCGTGAGTAGTTCACCATAGACCTACGGGTCCATAGCTAGTAACTAGATGGCTTCTTCTCTCTCTTGGATCTCCAATACAAAGTTCTCCATGATCTTCATGGAGATCTATCCGATGTAATCTTCTTTTGCAATGTGTTTGTCGAGATCCAATGAATTGTGGATTTATGATCAGATTATCTATGAATCTTATTTGAGTCTCTTCTGATCTCTCTTATGCATGATTTCATATCCTTGTAATTCTCTTCGAGTTGTGGGTTTTGTCTGGCCAACTAGATCTATGATTCTTGCAATGGGAGAAGTGCTTGGTTTTGGGTTCATACCGGGCGGTGACCTCAACCAGTGATAGAAGGGGTAGCGAGGCACGCATCGTGTTGTTGCCATCAAGGGTAAAAAGATGGGGTTTTCATCATTGGTTTGAGATTAGCCCTCTACATCATGTCATCATGCTTAAGGCGTTACTCTGTTCGTCATGAACTCAATACACTAGATGCATGCTGGATAGCGGTCAATGTGTGGAGTAATAGTAGTAGATGCAGAAAGTATCGGTCTATTTATCTCAGACGTGATGCCTATATGTATGATCATTGCCTTAGATATCGTCATGACTTTGCGCGGTTCTATCAATTGCTCGACAGTAATTTGTTCACCCACCGTGATATTTGCTATTATGAGAGAAGCCTCTAGTGAACACTATGGCCCCCAGGGTCTACTCCACACCATATTTTCAGCCTTACACTTTTTACTTTGTTGCACTTTCCACCTTCAGATCTCACTTTGCAAACAATCTTGAAGGGATTGACAACCCCTTTGAAGCGTTGGGTGCAAGCTTGTTTGTGTTTGCACATGTACTTTGGAGTTGATGATACCTTGGTTCTTAAACTGAGGGAAATACTTACTGCTCCTGTGTTGCATCACCCTTTCCTCTTCAAGGGAAAAAACCGACGCAAACCATAGAAGTAACAGGAAGAATTCCTAGTGCCAAGGAAGGACTTTTGTTGCCACAGCAGAAGAATTTCTGGCGCCGTTGCCGGGGAGGAAGATCAAGTCAAGGACTCATCCAAGTAGGTGTCGCAAACTCATCTCTTGCATTTACTTTGTTTGCCAGTTGCCTCTCGCTTTCCTCTCTCCCACTTCGCCAATTTGCCTTTTTCGTTCGCCTTTGTCTCGCCTGCTCTTTGTTTGCTTGTGTGCTTGCTTGCCTGCTGAAGTCACCATGAACGAAAACACCAAACTTTGTGACTTCTCGAATACTAATAATAACGATTTTATTAGTACTCCGATTGCTCCCACCACTAGTGCGGAGTCATACGAAATCAATGCCGCTTTGCTGAATCTTGTTATGAAAGAGCAAGTCTTTGGCCTTCCTAGTGAAGATGTGATACGTCTCAAACGTATCTATAATTTTTGATGGTTTCATGTTGTTATCTTGTCAACTTTGTATGTTTTGTTTACCTTTTATATCTTTTTTGGGACTAACTTATTAATTCAGTGCCAAGTGCCAGTTCCTGTTTTTTCTGTATTTTTGACCCTTTTCAGATCTGATTTTGGAACGGAGTACAAACGGAATAAAATCCCCGAAATAATTTTTTCCAGAACGGAAGAAGATCGGGAGACTTGTTGGCCAAGGCAGGGGGCCCACAGGGAGCCCACAAGCCCTGTTGCCGCGGCCAGGGGGGCCCGCGGCAACCAAGCTTATGGCCTCCCTGGCGCTCCCCTGCCCTAGCTCTTTGGCCTATAAATTCCCTAAAAATCCTGAAAAAATCAGGGCATCCACGAAAACACTTTTCCGCCGCCGCAAGCTACCGTTTCCGCGAGATATCATCTGGAGACCCTTCCCGGTGCCCTGTCGGAGGGGACTTTGGAGTTGGAGGGCTTCTACATCAACATCATCGCCTCTCCAATGACTCGTGAGTAGTCCACTTCAGACCTACAGGTCCGTAGTTTGTAGCTAGATGGTTTCTTCTCTCTCTTGGATCTTCAATACAAAGTTGTCCATGATCTTCATGGAGATCTATCTGATGTAATCCTCTTTGGCGGTGTGTTTGTCGAGATCCGATGAGTTGTGGATTTGTGATCAGATTATCTATAAATTATATTTGAGTCTTTGCTGATTTCTTATATGCATGATTTTTTTTGACGAAAAACTGTAAGGGAATCCCCCCACAGCGAGTTTTTTTTTAAATAATAAGAACCCAAATTCGCGCCCGTGGGGACTTGAACCTGGGTGGCTGGGTTGTACATCCACTCCACTAGCCAAGTGAGCTAGGCTCATTTCCTTTATATGCATGATTTGATATATAAAGTGCTTGGTTTGAAAGCCAAGAAGCACTTCTCCGAGTCTTGGGTTTTGTTTGGTCAACTAGATCTATGATTCTTGCAATGGGAGAAGTGCTTGGTTTTGGGTTCATACCGTGTGGTGACCTTTTTCCAAGTGACAGAAGGGGCAGCAAGGCATGCATCGTGTTGTTGCCATCAAGGGTAACAAGATGGGCTTTTATCATAGATATGAGATTGTCCATCTACATCATGTCATCTTGCTTAAGGTGTTACTCTGTTCTTTTGGACTTAATACACTAGATGCATGTTGGATAGCGGTAGACGTGTGGAGTAATAGTAGTAGATGCAGAAAGTATCGGTCTACTTGTTTTGGACGTGATGCCTATAGATATAATCATTGCCTTAGATAACGTCACGACTTTGCGCAGTTCTGTCAATTGCTCGACAGTAATTCGTTCACCCACCGTCTACTTGCTTTCATGAGAGAAGCCACTAGTGAACACTACGGCCCCCGGGTCTATTCACAACTATCGTTTCCACTTTCACTTTTACTTTGCTTTGTTTACTCTTTGCTTTCAGTTCTCACTTTGCAAACAATCTATAAGGGATTGACAACCCCTTCATAGCGTTGGGTGAAAGTCTTTGTGTTTGTGTAGGTACTTGAACTCTCCTCCTACTGGATTGATACCTCGGTTCTCAAATCTGAGGGAAATACTTACCGCCGCTGTGCTACATCACCCTTTCCTCTTCAAGGGAACACCAACGCAAGGCTCCAAGGCCGCGGGGAAATCCTTTGCATATTTGCTAAGGAAGTCCCTATAGGCGTAGCCCTAGCAGCAGGATTCCTGGCGCCGTTGCCAGGGAAGGTCTGTTGTCGCAGTAGCACAAGGATTTCTGGCGCCGTTGCCGGGGAGGAGAGATCAAGTCAAGATCTATCCAAGTAGGTGTCGCAAACTCATCTCTTGCATTTACTTTCTTTGCGAGTTGCCTCTCGTTTTCCTCTCGCCCACTTCACCAATTTGCCTTTTTCGTTTGCCTTTTTTCATTTGCCTTTTTCGTTTGCCTTTCCTTTGCTTGTGTTCCATGTGCCTTCAATATACTTGCATCTTTGCTTGCTGAAAATCTAGTGATATGGATCCTCATCCACTTGCTAATCTCTTTAAGAGATCCAATTATGATGATCCAATTGCTAGTGAGTTGAGTGCACTTGACTATCTTTATGGAGTTTTGCTTGAGATGCGTGAATCTGAAAATTGTGTGGAAGAAATTTATGAAGTGATTCACGAGGGCTCCTTGGATGAAAAGCATGATTGCAATGGTTTCACTATAAATTCTATTAGTGACAATCATGCTAAAAATATGCAAAACCCTAAGCTTGGGGATGCTAGTTTTGCTATGACCACTACTTATTGCAATAATCATGATTGGGGTGATGATCTTTCTTATGATCTTGAAAATTTGTTTAAACCTCATGATGAATATGATATTTGCAATAATATTGAAAGTGGGTTTGGAGAATTCATGACTTTGGTTGATGATAATCCCACTATTTTTGAAGAGCGTCAACCTTGCATGCATGTGGATCATGAAAATAATATCCTAAGTGATAGTTACATTGTTGAATTCGAATATGATCCCACATGTAATTATTATGAGAGAGGAAAATATGGTGGTAGAAACTTTCATATCACTAAATCACCTCTCGTTATGTTGAGATTGCTATTGTCTCTTTCTTCTTCCTTGCATTTGGTAACTATTGGTTGTCTTGACAATCTGTTTTCTTATAAAATGCCTATTCATAGGAAGTATGTTAGACTTAGATGTGATTTTCACATGCTTCATGATGCTCTCGTTGTGCTTCAATTCTTGTCTTTTGTGTGAGCATCCTCGAATTATCAATGCCTAGCTAAGGGCGTTAAACAATAGCGCTGGTTGGGAGGCAACCCAATGAATTTATCTTTTTCTTTCTGTTTTGTTGCGTCCACACCATCACAGTTCTGTTATGATTGTGTTTTTTGTGTTTCTTTTGCGTTTGTGCCAAGTGAAACCATTATGATTAGTCTTGGGGATGATCGTTTGATCGTGCTGGAAAAGACAGAAACTTTCTGCTCACGAAAAGAATTTTCATTTTTTTCTGTGAGATATTTTGAGTTGATTCTTTTTGCTGCTGATTTCTACGCAAATTCTTCAGACTTCGCAATTTTTCAGAATTTTGTACGTATCAGAAGTATACGAAGTATACATATTGCTACAGACTGGTCTGCTGTTAACAGATTCTGTTTTAGTTGAGTTGGTTGCTTATTTTGATGAAACTATGGATAGTATCGGGGGGTATTAGCCATGGAAGATTGAAAATACAGTAACCCAACATGAGCATAAGTAGAATTTAAGTTTTCTACAGTACCTAAGGAAGTGGTGGTTTGCTTTGTTATACTAATGTTATCACGAGTTTCAGTTTAAGTTTCGTGTTGTGAAGTTTTCAAGTTTTGGGTGAAGTTCTTATGGACAAAAATATAAAGAGTGGCAAGAGCTCAAGCTTGGGGATTCCCAGGGCACCCCAAGTTGATTCAAGTATGTCGTAAAAGCCTAAGCTTGGGGCTGCCCCGGGAAGGCATCCCCTCTTTCGTCTTCAATCCATCGGTAACGTTACTTGGGGCTATATTTTTATTCACCAATGATATGTGTTTTGCTTGAAGCGTCTTGTATCGTAGGAGTCTTTTGTTTTTGTTGTGTCACAATCATCCTTGCTGCACATCTAGAGGGAGATACATGCACTCACCGTGATTTTGTCGAGCTTCACTTATATCCTTTGGGTAGACAATTCAGCTCACATGTGCTTCACTTATATCTTTTGAGCTAGTTGCTTTTGCTCTATGTGCTTCACTCATATATTTTAGAGCACAGTGGTGCGTGGCTTGGTGGTTGATCTATGCTTTGAAAGTAGTCTCAAAAGGGGTAGTTATCCAAAGGGATACGAAAACTTCCACCTTCATGTGCATTGAATAGTTAGAGAAGTTTGATTCATCTCAATTAGTTTTGAGTTGTGGTTGTGGTAATATTGAAGTTATATTATTAAGGTGTTGTGAATCTAGAAATAATTGTGTTGAAGTTAGTGATTCCCGTAGCATGCACGTATGGTGAACCGCTATGTGATGAAGTCTGAGCATGATTAGTCTATTGATTGTCATCCTTTGTGTGGCGGTCGGGATCGCGCGATGGTTTATACCTACCAACCCTTCCCCTAGTAGTATGGGTTGAATGCTTTGTTTCGATTACTACTAAAACTTTTGCAACAAGTATATGAGTTCTTCATGACTAATGTGGAGTCCATGGTTTAGATGCACTTTCACCTTCCACCATCATTATCTTCTTTAGTGCCGTGCAACTTTCGCCGGTGCACAAAACCACCCATATAGCCTCCCTCAAAACAGCCACCATACCTACCTACTATGGCTTTTTCAAAGCTATTCCAAGATATATTGCCATACGACTACCACCATGACATGTGCCACCACTTCTACATTTCCATTGCATGATCGTAAGATAGCTAGCATGATGTTTCCATTGATGTCTATGCCATGCTAGATCATTGTCACGGTACATTACCGAAGGCATTCCATATAGAGTCATCATTGCTCTAAGTTTTGAGTTGTAAGTGTGATGATCATCATTGATGGAGCATTGTCCCATGTGAGGAAATAAAAGAGGCCAAAGATGCCCACTAAAAAAAAGAGGCCAAAGAGCGCACCCAAAAAAATGAGAGAAAAAGAGAGAAGGGACAATGCTACCACATTTCCACACTTGTGCATATTAAGCACCATGATCTTCATGATTGAGAGTCTCTCGTTTTGTCACCACCATATAGCTAGTGGGAAATTTTCATTATATAACTTGGCTTGTATATTCCAATGATAGGCTTCCTCAAAATTGCCTTAGGTCTTCGTGAGCAAGCAAGTTGGATGCACACCCACTAGTTTTCTTTAAGAGCTTTCACATACTCTTAGCTCTAGTGCATCATTTGTATGGCAATCCCTACTCATTCACGTTGATATCTATTGATGAGCATCTCCGTAGCTCATTGATATGCCTAGTCAATGTGACCATCTTCTCCTTGTTTGCCTTGCAACCTCCACCACGCTCCACACCACTTATAGTGCTGAAACCATGGGTCACGCTCATGTATTGCGTGAGAGTTGAAAAGTTTTGAGAAAGTAAAGGTGTGAAAACAATTACTTGGCCAATACCGGGGTTGTGCATGATTTAAATTCCTTGTGCAAGGATGATAGAGCATAGCCAGACTATATGATTTTGTAGGGATAACTTTCTTTTGGCCTTGTTATTTTGAAAGTTTATGATTACCTTGCTAGTTTTCTTGAATTATTATTGTCTCCACGTCAATAGCAAACTATTGTTTTGAATCTAATGAATCTGAACATTCACGTCACATAAGAAGAGTTACAAAGGACATCTATGCTAGGTAGCATGAAAGCATCAAAAATTCATTCTTTATCACTTCCCTACTCGAGGACGGGCACGAGTTAAGCTTGGGGATGCTTGATACGTCTCAAACGTATCTATAATTTTTGATGGTTGCACGATGTTATCTTGTCAACTTTGGATGTTTTGTTTACCTTTTATATCTTTTTTGGGACTAACTTATTAATTCAGTGCCAAGTGCGAGTTCCTGTTTTTTCTGTGGTTTTGACTGTTTTTAGATCTGATTTTGGAACGGAGTCCAAACGGAATAAAATCCCCAAAATAAATTTTTCCAGAACGGAAGAAGATCGGGAGACTTGAGGGCCAAGGCACGGGGCCCACAGGGAGCCCACAAGCCCTGTTGTCGCGGCCAGGGGGGCCGCGGCAACCAAGCTTGTGGCCTCCCTGGCGCTCCCCTGCCCTAGCTCTTTGGCCTATGAATTCCCTAAAAATCCAGAAAAAATTAGGGCATCCACGAAAACACTTTTCCGACACCGCAAGCTTCCGATTCCGCGAGATCTCATCTGGAGACCCTTCCCGGTGCCCTGCCGGAGGGGACTTTGGAGTTGGAGGGCTTCTACATCAACATCATCGCCTCTCCAATGACTCGTGAGTAGTCCACTTCAGACCTACAGGTCCGTTGTTAGTAGCTAGATGGTTTCTTCTCTCTCTTGGATCTTCAATACAAAGTTCTCCATGATCTTCATGGAGATCTATCCGATGTAATCCTCTTTGGCGGTGTGTTTGTCGAGATCCGATGAATTGTGGATTTGTGATCAGATTATCTATGAATTATATTTGAGTATTTGCTGATTTCTTATATGCATGATTTGATATCCTTGTAAGTCTCTCCGAGTCTTGGGTTTTGTTTGGCCAACTAGATCTATGATTATTGCAATGGGAGAACTGCTTGGTTTTGGGTTCATACCGTGTGGTGACCTTTCCCAGTGACTGAAGGGGAAGCAAGGCACACATCGTGGTGTTGCCATCAAGGGTAACAAGATGGGCTTTTATCGTAGATATGAGATTGTCCATCTACATCATGTCATCTTGCTTAAGGCATTACTCTGTTCTTTTGGACTTAATACACTAGAAGCATGCTGGATAGTGGTCGACGTGTGGAGTAATAGTAGTAGATGCAGAAAGTATCGGTCTACTTGTTTTGGACGTGATGCATGTAGATATAATCATTGCCTTAGATAACGTCACGACTTTGCGCGGTTCTATCAATTTCTCAACAGTAATTCGTTCACCCACCGTCTACTTGCTTTCATGACAGAAGCCACTAGTGAACACTACGGCCCCCGGGTCTATTCACAACTATCGTTTCGATTTTCACTTTTACTTTGCTTTGTTTACTCTTTGCTTTCAGTTCTCACTTTGCAAACAATCTATAAGGGATTGACAACCCCTTCATAGCGTTGGGTGCAAGCTCTTTGTGTTTGTGCATGTACTCTAACTCTCCTCCTACTGGATTGATACCTTGGTTCTCAAAACTGAGGGAAATACTTACCGCCGCTGTGCTACATCACCCTTTCCTCTTCAAGGGAACACCAACGCAAGGCTCCAAGGCCGCGGGGAAATCCTTTGCATATTTGCTAAGGAAGTCCCCATAGGCGTAGCCGTAGCAGCAGGATTCCTGGTGCCTTTGCCAGGGAAGGTCTGTTGTCGCAGTAGCAAGATGCCGCATCCCATCTCAATACCTTCATTGAGCTTTGCGATATGAAAAAGAAAAAAGATGTGGATAATGACGTGATTAAATTGAAGCTTTTCCTTTCTCGTTGCGAGATCGCGCAAAAACTTGGTTTTCTTCTTTGCCCAAAAATAGTATCGATTCTTGGGATAAGTGCAAAGATGCTTATATATCCAAGTATTTTCTGCCGGCTAATATCATCTCTCTCCAAAATGATATCATGAATTTCAAGAAACTTGATCATGAACATGTTGCACAATCTTGGGGGATAATGAAATTAATGATTAGAAATTGTCCCGCTCATGGCTTGAGTCTTTGGATGATTATTCAAATCTTTTACGCTGGCTTGAATTTCGCTTCTAGAAATATCTTGGACTCCGCCTCAGGTGGAACATTCATGCAAATCACGTTAGGGGAAGCCATAAAGCTCTTAGACAACATCATGACGAACTACTCTGAGTGGTACACTGAAAGGTCACCTACTAGTAAGAAGGTACACGCTATAGAAGAAATTAACTCGTTAAGTGCTAAGATGGATGAGTTAATGAATTTGGTTGCTAGTAGAAGTGCTCCTTTGGATCCTAATGATATGCCCTTGTCTTCTTTGATTGAGAGTAGCAACTCTAGCTTGGACGTTAATTTTGTTGGTAGGAATCACTTTGGCAACAACAATGCTTTTAGAGGAAACTATTTTCCTAGGCCTTTTCCTAGTAACTCCTCTAATAACTTTGGTAACTCCTACAACAATACTCATGGAAATTACAATAGATTACCCACTGATCTAGAGAGTAATATCAAAGAGTTCATCAACTCTCAAAAGATTTTCAATGCGTCCATAGAGGAAAAACTACTCAAAATTGACGATTTGGCTAAGAGCGTTGACAGAATTGCTAGAGAAGTTGATGCTTTGAAAGTTAGATGTGCTCCTCCTAAAATCAACATGAATGAAACTTTGAAAGATATGCGTGTTTCCATGATTGAGAGCCAAGAAAGAAGCGCCCAAATTCGTGCTAGACATGAATAGCTTAAAAAGGCGTGTTCTCGTGATGAGAATCACGAAGATCTTAAAGTGCTTGGTGTGACTCCCATTGAATCTTTGTTTTCTTGTGTCAAACCTAATGATTATGGAGCTGGATATGAATCCACTTTGGTTGAAAAGTGCCCCAATGATTCGGAGTCCATCTATCTTGATGCTAAAAGCATTAAAAGTGGAGTAGAAGATGTTAAAACTTTGAGTAGTAATGAAATTACTACTGTGGACTTCAAGGAATTCAATTATGATAGTTGCTCCTTGATTGAATGCATTTCCTTGATGCAATCCATGTTAAACTCTCCACACGCTTATAGCCAAAACAAGGCCTTTACCGATCATATCGTCGAAACTATGATAAAATATCTTGAAGAGAAACTTGAATTGGAAGTCTCTATCCCTAGAAAGCTTCATGATGAGTGGGAACCTACCATCAAAATCAAAATAAAAAACTATGAGTGCAATGCTTTGTGTGATTTCGGTGCTAGTGTTTCTGCGATTCCAAAGTCTTTATGTGATGTTCTGGGTTTTAATGAGATTGAAGAGTGTTCTCTTAATTTGCATCTTGCTGATTCTACTATCAAGAAACCCATGGAAGGATCAATGATGTTCTTATTATTGCAAATAGGAACTATGTACCCATGGATTTCATTGTGCTTGACATTGATTGCAATCCTACTTGCCCAATTATTCTTGGTAGACCTTTCCTAAGGACTATCGGTGCTATCATCGATATGAAGGAAGGGAATATTATATTTCAATTTCCTTTAAGGAAGGGCATGGAACACTTTCCTAGAAAGAAAATAAGATTGCCTTATGAATCCATGATGAGGGCCACTTATGGTTTGAACACCAAAGACGACGATACGTGATTCTATCACTTTTATGCCTCGCTAAGGGCGTTAAACAATAGCGCTTGTTGGGAGGCAACCCAATGAATTTATCTTTTTCTTTCTGTTTTGTTGCGTCCACACTTTCATAATTCTGTTGTGATTGTGTTTTTTGTGTTTCTTTTTGTGTTTGAGCCAAGCAAAACCTTTATGACTAGTCTTGGTAATGGTTGTTTGATCCTGCTGGAAAAAGACAGAAACTTTTCGCTCACGAGATGATTTTTCATTTGTATTCAGAAAGAGATTTTGAGTTGATTTTTTTTCTTCTGGTTTATATGCTTTTTTCCCAGACCGTCGTAATTTTTCAGATTTCTGAGGTACCAGAAGTATACGAAGTATACAGATTGCTACAGACTAGTCTGTTTTTGAAAAAATCTGTTTTTGTTGAGTTGGTTGCTTGTTTTGATGAAACTATGGTTAGTATCGGGGGGTACTAGCCATGGAAAAGTGAGAATATAGTATCCCAACATCAATATAGATAGAATTCAAGTTTGCTACAGTACCAAAAGAAGTGGTAGTTTGTTTTCTTGTGCTAATGTTATCACGAGTTTCTGTTTAAGTTTTGTGTTGTGAAGTTTTCAAGTTTTGGGTGATGTTCTCATGGACAAAGAGATAAGGAGTGAAAAGAGCTCAAGCTTGGGGATGCCCAAGGCATCCCAAGCCAAATGCAAGGAGACCAAAAAGCCTAAGCTTGGGGATGCCCCGGGAAGGCATCCCCTCTTTCGTCTTCAATCCATCGGTAACATTACTTGGAGCTATATTTTTATTCACCACATGATATGTGTTTTTGCTTGGAGCGTCTTGTATCGTAAGAGTCTTTTCTTTTTGTTGTGTCACAATCATCCTTCCTGTACACCTTTTTGAGAGAGAGAGAGAGACATGCACTCATCGTGATTTTTGCTAGAATGCTCATAGTGCTTCACTTATAACTTTTGAGCTAGATACTTTTGCTCTAGTGCTTCACTTATATCTTTTAGAGCACAGCGGTGCGTGATTTGGTAGTTGGCTTATGCTATGAAAGTAATCCCAAATGTGATAGATACCCGAAGAGGATTCAAAAACATACATCTCCATGTGCATTGAGTAGAAAGAGAAGTTTTGATTCCTTTCAAATAGTTTTGAGACATGGATTTGGTAATATTAAGAGTTATGTTAGTAGGGTGTTGTGAATCTAGAAATACTTGTGTTAAAGTTAGTGATTCCCGTAGCTTGCACATATGGTGAACCGCTATGTTACGAATTCGGAGCATAATTGATCTATTGATTGTCATCCTTTGTGTTGAGGTCAGGATCGCACGATGGTTTACACCTACCAACCCTTCCCCTCGGAGTATGCATTTAGCACACTGTTTCGATTACTAATAAAAACTTTCGCAACAAGTATGTGAGTTCTTCATGACTAATGTGAGCCCATGGTATAGATGCACTTTCACCTTCCACCATTTCTAGCCTCTCTAGCGCCGCGCAATTCTCGCCGGTGCACAAACCCACCAAATTCCTTCCTCAAAACAGCCACCATATCTACCTACTATGGCATTTTCATAGCCATTCCGAGATATATTGCCATGCAACTCCCACCGTTCCATCTCATGACTTGTGCCATCACTCTCATATTTCCATTGCATGATCGTAAGATAGCTAGCGAGATGTTTCAATGTCATACGCCATGCTAGATCGTTGCACATCCCGGTACAGTGCTGGAGGCATTTCTTAAGGAGTCATCATCATTGTGATCTTTGAGATGTGGGTAAATAAAAGTGTGATGATCATCATTATTAGAGCATTGTCCCATGTGATGAAATAAAATAAAAAAAGAGGCCAAAGAGCCCAAAAATAAAAAAAGAGAAAATAAAAAAAAGAGGCCTAAGAGCCCAAATGAAAAAAAAGAGAAAAAGAGAGAAGTGACAATGCTACTATCTTTTTCCACGGTTGTGCTTCATGATAGCACCATGTTCTTCATGATTGAAAGCTTCTTTCTTTGTCACTACCATATGCTAGTGGGAATCTTAATTATATAACTTGGCTTGTATATTCCAATGATGGGCTTCCTCAAAATTGCCCTAGGTCTTTGTGAGCAAGCAAGTTGGATGCACACCCACTAGTTCTCCTTTTGAGCTTTCACATACTTATAGCTCTAGTGCATCCTTTGTATGGCAATCCCTACTCATTCACATTGATATCTATTAATGGGCATCTCCATAGCCTTTTGATACGCCGAGTCAATGTGACCATCTCCTCATTTTTGTCTCACAACCACCACCACACTATATTCCACCTATAGTGCTATATCCATGCCTCGCGCTCATGTATTGCGTGATAGTTATAAAAAGTTTGAGAAAGTAAGAGTGCGAAAACAATTACTTGGCCAATACCGGGGTTGTGCATGATTTACATTAGTTGTGTGAGGATGATGAAGCATAGCCAAACTATATGATTTTGTAGGGATAACTTTCTTTGGCCTTGTTATTTTGAAAGTTCATGATTACTTCGCTAGTTTGCTTAAAGTATTAAGTTTTCATGTCAATAGGAAACTATTGTTTTGAATCTTACGGATCTGAACATTCATTACACGTGAAATAAGTTGCAAAGGACAACTATGCTAGGTAGCATTCCACATCAAAAATTCATTCTTTATCACTTCCCTACTCGAGAACGAGTAGGAGTTAAGCTTGGGGATGCTTGATATGTCTCCAACATATCCATAATTTTTGATGGTTTCATGCTATTATCTTGTCAAACTTTGGACGTTTTGCATGCCTTTCATATATATTTTGGGACTAACTTATTAACTCAGTGCCAAGTGTCAGTTCCTGTTTTTTCCATGTTTTTGACCCCTTTCAGAGGAGATTTCGAAACGGAGTCCAAACGGAAGAAAATCCCTGAAAAGATTTTTTCTGGAACGGAAGAAGATCGGGAAGCTTGGGAGCCAAGGCAGGGGAGCCCCAGGGGCCCCAGAAGCCCCCACCCCACGGCCAGGGGGGTAGGCCGCGCCACCAAGGCTTGTGGCCCCCCTGAGCGTCCCCTAACCTAGGGGTTGCGCCTATGAATTCCCTAAATCCCAAAAAAATCAGGAGATCATCGAAAGTACGTTTCCGCCGCCGCAAGCTTATGTCTCCGCAAGATCCCATCTGGGCCACGTTCTGGTGCCCTGCCGGAGGGGAGATTCGGATACGGAGGGCTTCTTCATCAACACCATGACCACTCCGATGATGCGTGAGTAGTTCACCATAGACCTACGGGTCCATAGTTAGTAACTAGATGGCTTCTTCTCTCTCTTGGATCTTCAATACAAAGTTCTCCATGATCTTCATGGAGATATATCCGATGTAATCTTCTTTTGCGGTGTGTTTGTCGAGATCTGATGGATTGTGGATTTATGATCAGATTATCTATGAACCTTATTTGAGTCTCTTCTGATCTCTCTTATGCATGATTTAATATCTTGTAATTCTCTTCGAGTTGTGGGTTTTGTCTGGCCAACTAGATCTATTATTCTTGCAATGGAATAAGTGCTTGGTTTTGGGTTCATACCGTGTGGTGACCTCACCCAGTGACAGAAGGGGTAGCGAGGCACGCATCATGTTGTTGCCATCAAGGGTAAAAAGATGGGGTTTTCATCATTGGTTTGAGATTATCCCTCTACATCATGTCATCTTGCTTAAGGCGTTACTCTGTTCGTCCTGAACTCAATACACTAGATGCATGCTGGATAGCGGTCGATGTGTGGAGTAATAGTAGTAGTTGCAGAAAGTATCGGTCTACTTGTCTCGGACGTGATGCCTATATATATGATCAATGCCTTAGATATCGTCATGACTCTGCGCGGTTCTATCAATTGCTCGACAGTAATTTGTTCACCCACCATGATATTTGCTATTATGAGAGAAGCCTCTAGTGAACACTATGGCCCCCAGGGTCCACTCCCCACCATATTTTCAGCCTTACACTTTTTACTTCGTTGCACTTTCCGCCTTCAGATCTCACTTTGCAAACAATCTTGAAGGGATTGACAACCCCTTTGAAGCGTTGGGTGCAATCTTGTTTGTGTTTGCGAAGGTACTTTGGACTTGACGAGGCCCTCCTTCTAGATTGATACCTTGGTTCTCAAACTAAGGGAAATACTTACTGCTCCTGTGTTGCATCACCCTTTCCTCATCAAGGGAAAGACCGGCGCAAACCAGAGAAGTAATAAGAAGAATTCCTAGCGCCAAGGAAGGACTTTTGTTGCCGCAACAATAAGTAACTAGCTCCCGTTCGTCAATCTAATGTAGGCATGTATTCCGTATGTAGTCATACGTGCTTAGGGAAAAGAACTTGCATGACATCTATTGTCCATCCCTCCCGTGTCAGCGGGGTCCTAATGGAAACTATAGGATATTAAGGTTCTCCTTTTAATAAAGAACGAAACCAACCCATTAACACTTGGTGAATACATGAACTCCTCATACTATGGTCATCTCCGGGAGTGGTTCCGGCTATTGTTACTCCGGGGTTGCCGGGTCATAACACATAGTAGGTGACTACAACTTGAAAGATAGGATCTAAAACACACATATATTGGCGACAACATAATAGGTTAAGATCTGAAATCATGCCACTCGGGCCCTACTGAAAAGCATTAAGCATAGCCAAGTAGTAGCAACATCAATCTAGAACATAGTGGATACTAGGGTTCAATCCCCGTCAAAACTAACTCGATTACATGATAGATCTCATCGAACTCATCACCGTCGAGCAAGCCTACAATGAGATTAGTCACGAACGATGAAGAGCATCATGGAATTGTCGATGGAGGAAGGTTGATGATGACGATGGCGACGATTTCCCCTCTCCGGAGCCTGGAACGGACTCCAGATCTGCCCTCCACATGAAGAACAAGAGGTGGCGGCGCCTACGTATCGTAAAACGCGATGAATCCTTCTCTCTGATTTTTTTCTGGGCGAGACAGAATAAATAGAGCTGAATTTGGGGCGGTGGTGCCACGTGGGCCCCACAAGCCCTCACGGCGCGGCCTAGGGGGGTGGCCGCGGCCCAGGGGCTTATGGCCCACTGGCACGCCCCCTCCCGTGGATCTTTACGCAGGTATTTTTCTTTTATTCTAGAAAAATTCTCCGTAAATTTCCAGGACATTCCGAGAACTTTTATTTCTCCACAAAAACAACACCATGGCAATTCTTCTAAAAACAGCGTTAGTCCGGGTTAGTTCCGTTCAAATCATGCAACTTAGAGTCCAAAACAAGGGCAAAAGAGTTCGGAAAAGTAGATACGGCTAAGACATATCACCTATCACCTTTGGGACTACTTTCATAGCACAAGCCAACTACCAAGTTACTCAGAGAGATCAGTCTCAAAAAGATATAAGTGAAGATCAATAGTTCTTATTTCTCCAAAATCTGACACCACTATGCTCTAAAATATCTAACTGAAGCACTAAGAGCAAAGTTATCTAGCTCAAAAGATATAAGTGAAGCACATGTGAGCTAAATTGCCTAACTCAAAAGATACAAGCGAAGCTCAGAGAGTATCCTAGCAAATTCACGATGAGTGCATGTCTCTCTCAAAAGGTGTACAGCAAGGATGATTGTGACACAACAAAAAGAAAATACTCCTACGATACAAGACGCTCCAGGCAAAACACATATCATGTGGTGAATAAAAGTATAGCTCCAAGTAATGTTACCGATGGATTGAAGACGAAAAAGGGGATGCCTTCCCGAGGCATCCCCAAGCTTAGGCTTTTTGGTGTCCTTGAATTTGGCTTGAGGTGCCCTGGGCATCCCCAAGCTTGAGCTCTTTCCACTCTTTATTCCATTGTCCATGAGAACATCACCCAAAACTTGAAAACTTCACAACACAAAACTTAAACATAAACTCGTGATATCATTAGCACAAGAAAACAAACTACCACCTCTTTAGGTACTGTAGCAAACTTGATTTATATTTATATTGGTGTTAGATTACTGTATTCACACTTTTCCATGGCTAATACCCCCCCCCCCCCCCGATACTATGCATAGTTTCATCAAAATAAGCAACCAACACAACAAAAACAGAATCTGTCAAAAACATACCAGTCTGTAGCAATCTGTATACTTCGTATACTTCTGATATCTCAAAACTTCTGAAATTTACGAAAGTTTGGGAAATTGGCATATCAACCAGCAGCAAAAAGAATAAACTCAAAAGCTCTTTCTGGATAAAAATGAAAAATAATTTCGTGAGCGAAAAGTTTCTGTCTTTTTCCAGCAGGATCAAACAACCATCACCAAACTAGTCATAAAGGTTTTACTTGGCTCAAACACAAAAAGAAACACAAAATACACAATCATAACAGAATTATGATGGTGTAGAAGCAACAAAACAGAAAGCAAAAAAGCAAAGATAAATTCATTGGGTTGCCTCCCAACAAGCGATATTGTTTAACGCCCTTAGCTAGGCATAAGGTGATAGAATCACGTATCGTCGTCTTTGGTGCTCAAACCATAAGTAGCGTGAACACTCATCATCTTAAGGTCTTCATCTCTCTTACTAGATGGTTCACCACTATTCTTAGGAACAAAAACAGACTTGGTGGCCTTATTGTGGGCAAAAATTGGAGTGTTCTGCACAGCGGCAAAAGCGGAACCCAAGTTGGTTATAACATCCTCTAGTTTGCCAATCCTAGTGAATCATGACCTAGTTTTTCGTTAAATGTGGGTTCCCTCTCCTTTAGATTTTTCAAAGTCATTCCCACCTTGGATCCATACTAAGTGATTTGATTGTGGATCTTTTTATCCAAATTATCAATGAGTTCAATCATAGCAACTTTATTTTCAATGATATCCAGCCTACGTATCACATGTTCCAAAGTTAAGGTGGTTCCATCAACCATGAGTGGGGGTGAGCCTACCAAATTTATCAAAGAACCGTAAGAATCAACAGTATGGCTACCCAAGAAATCTCCGCCTACAATGGTGTCAAGAACATACCTATTCCAAGGGGAAATACCCACATAAAAGCTGCGAAGCAGGACGGTAGTGGATTGTTTATGAGTAGATCTACTCTGAGCATTGAAAATCCTATACCAAGCATCCTTTAAATTTTCTTCCTCATTTTTCTTAAAATTGAGAACTTCGCTCTCGGAGGTATCGTTCGAAGCGGTGGGTCTAGCCATGCGGACAGGTAGAATATCCCTACTCAAGCAGGCAAAAAGCAAGTGAAAGAAAAGAGCGAACGAAAAAGGCAAATATTTTTGTAAATTTTGGTTTTTCAGAAGTGGGGGAGAGGAAAACGAGAGGCAAAAAAGTAAATGCAAGAGATGAGTTTGCGACACTTACTTGGATAAGCTTCACTTAGAATAATCCCCGGCGCTAGAGATTGACACGTTGACGGGAGACTATTCTTGACTTGATCCTCCCGGCAACGGCGCCAGAAATTCTTCTTGCTACCTCTTGAGCTTGCGTTGGTTTTTCCCTTGAAGAGGAAAGGGTGATGCAGCATAGTAGCAGTAAGTATTTACCTCAGTTTTGAGAACCAAGGTATCAATCCAGTAGGAGTATCAAGCCAAGTTTCCAAAGTACCTGCGCAAAAACAGCTAACTTGCACCCAACGCTACAAAGGGGTTGCCAATCCCTTCACGATTGATTGCAAGGTGAGATCTGAAGACGGAAAGTGCAACAAAGTAAAAGTGTAAGGCTGAAAATATGATGTGAAATAGACCCGGGGGCCATAGTGTTCACTAGAGGCTTCTCTCGAAATAGAAAATATTACGGGGGTGAACGAATTACTGTTGAGCAATTGATAGAACCGCGCAAAGTCATGACGATATCTAAGGCAATGATCATACATATAGGCATCACGTCCGAGACAAGTAGACACATATGGTCTGCATCTACTACTATTACTCCACACATCGACCGCTATCCAGCATGCATCTAGTGTATTGAGTTCATGATGAACAAAGTAACACCTTAAGCAATATGACATGATGTAGAGGGATAAATTAATGCAATAGATATAAACCCCATCTTTTTACCCTTGATGGCTACAACACGATGCGTGCCTCGCTACCCCTTCTGTCACAGGGTGAGGTCACCGCACGGTATGAACCCAAAACCAAGCACTTCTCTCATTGCAAGAATCATAGATCAAGTTGGCCAAACAAAACCCATAACTCGAAGAGAATTATAAGGATATGAAATCATGCATATAAGAGATCAGAAGAAACTCAAATAAGATGCATAGATGATCTGATCATAAATCCACAATTCATCGGATCTCGACAAACACACCGCAAAAGAAGATTACATCAGATAGATCTCCATGAAGATCATGGAGAACTTTGTATTGAAGATCCAAGAGAGAGAAGAAGCCATCTAGCTCCTAGCTATGGACCCGAAGGTCTATGGTGAACTACTCATGCATCATCAGAGAGGCAATGGGTGTTGATGAAGAAGCCCTCTGTATCTGAATCCCCCCTTCGGCAGGGCACCAAAACGTGTCCCCGATGGGATCTTGCGGAGACAGAAGCTTGCGGCGGCGGAAAAGTATTTTCGTGGATCTCTCCCGTGGTTTTTGATTTTTTGGAGATTTATAGGCGGAATAAGTAGGGCACACGAGCCACAGGGGGGCCACAAGCCTGCTAGGCGCACCCCCTGGCCGCGCCTTGGGGGCTTGTGGCCTCCCCTGGTGGCCTCTGCCTTGGTTCTCATGCCCCTGCGTATCTTCTGTTCCAGGAAAAATCTTTTCGAAAGTTTTATTCCATTTGGACTCCGTTTAATATTCTCCTCGGAAAAGGGTCAAAAACACGGAAAAAACAGGAACTGGCACTTGGCACTAAGTTAATAAGTTAGTCCCAAAAAAGATATAAAAGGCATACGAAACATCCAAAGTTTGACAAGATAATAGCATGGAACCATCAAAAATTATAGATACGTTGGAGACGTATCAGGGCTTCGACCAATGACTCCAAGTCAAGTCACCGCCAACAAACAAAACACATCCCATCATGATGATAAAAGTGAGAGAGCGATCCAACTAAAAGAGAGTGAGCGCAACAAGCCAAAATTGAGTAACTCCATGATGAGGGACAAGAGAGATCTAGTCCTTTTAGCCACCAAAAGAGACTTGAGGGATGTGAGTGAGATCCCATCAACCGTTCTTCACTTTGTACTTGTGTGCAAAGATGAGATCATAAAGGCTAATGTTTCACAACATCTACCTCTTGTGTTGTCTCATCTATTGCAGGAATTCCAAGATGTAATTCCTGATGAGCTACCTCCAAGATTACCGCCAAAACAAGGGATCGACAACCGCATCGACCTCGTACCTGACGCATCACTCCCCAACAAGGCACCTTATCGTGTCAACCCAGAAGAAACTAAGGAGTTACAAAGGCAAGTCCAAAAACTCATAAAAAACAGGCATGTACGCGAGAGCCTAAGTCCTTGTGAGGTTTCGATAATACTAATGCCTAAGAAAGTTGGTAGTATGCGCATGTGTTTGGATTTCCACCCCATAAATGCTATCTCCATTCATTATAGACATCATATACCCTGCCTTGATGATATGCTAGATGAACATAGCGGTGCCACTATATTCTCTAAAATTTATTTGAAAAGTGGTTACTATCAAATATGCATTCAATAGGGCGATGAGTGGAAAATTGCCTTTAAAACTAAATTTGGTCTATACAAATGGCTAGCGATGCCTATGGGCTTATCTGAATCACCAAGTACTTTCATGTGTGTCATGCATTATGTCTTACGCCATCTCATTGGTGATTGTGTTGTGGTATACTTTGATGCCATTCTTGTTTGTGGCAATACTCTATAGGAGCATGCTAATTATGTTAGGGAAGTATTGCAAGTTCTTAGAAATGAAAACTTTATACAAACGTGGAAAATGCACTTTCGGTGTTGACAAGATTGTTTTTCTTGGATTTGTAGTATATTCTAAGGGTGTGCAAGTTGAGGAAACTAAAATTGATGCTATTAAGACTTGGCCCATACCAACAAACTTGCATCAAGTGCGTAGTTTCCTTGGTATAGCCGGCTTTTATCATCGATTTGTCAAGGATTTTAGCACCATTGCATCTACTTTACATGCTTTGAGCAAGAAAAATGCACCCTTTGTTTGGGGACCATCGCAAGATACCGCTTTTAATAAGCTTAAAATTTTCTTACTCATGCACCTTTTCTTGCGGTACCCAACTTCGACAAACCTTTTGAAGTGCATTGTGATGCTAGTGGTAGTGTCGTTGGTGGTGTGCTCATGCAAGAAAAGCGCCCAATTCCTTACTTTAGTGAGAAACTTTAGGGATCTCAACTTAACTACCCAATATATGATAAATAATTGTATGCTTTAGTGAGAGTCTTGCATGTTTGGGAACATTATCTATGACCTCATGATTTTTTATTCATACCGACCATGAAAAATTGAAATACCTGAAGGGTCAAGCCAAGTTGAACAAGAGGCATGCTAAATGGAGTGAATTCATTGAGTCTTTTTCTTATGTTATCAAATACATTAAGGGTAAAGAGAATGTAGTAGTCAATGTGCTTTCCCGCAAATGCATGCTCGTTACGCAACTTGAATTGAATGTGATTGGATTTGAGCATATCAAAATTTCTGTAATCATGATACTTTCTTTGGGCTTCCATATGCTAAATGCCATGATAATACTTGTTGGGAAAAATATTACAAGAAAGATGGCTATCTTATGCGTGCTAAAAAACTATGCATTCCCGAGTCTTCTCTTCGTTTGTTGCTTTTGCAAGAAGCTCACGTTGGAGGACTAATGGGTCACTTTGGATGCGACAAGACATATGCCACTCTCTCCAACAAGTACTTTTGGCCAAATATGTTTCCTCATGTTGCACGTTTCACCAACTGATGCTCTACATGTCGCAAAGCTAAGTCAAAAGCTCAATCCCATGGTCTTTACATGCCTCTTCCTATACCTTTTCAACCTTGGGAAGATATTATCATGGACTTTGTGCTTGGTTTGCCTCGAACAAAAAATGGTCATGATTCCGTGTTTGTTGTTGTGGATCGTTTTTCCAAGATGTCTCACTTCATTCCATGTCACAAGATAGACGTTGCTTCTCTTTTCTAGGGACATCTTGAGACTACATGGCGTCCCCAAGACCATTGTGTCGGACTGCGACGTCAACTTCCTTAGCTACTTTTGGAAGACTCTATGCGTCGAGCTCGGAATCAAGCTCCTTTTCTCTTCAACCTATCATCCACAAACCGATGGCAAGCGGTGGTGACAGACTAGACGCTTTTAACTCTCCAACGCGTGTTGAACAAGAAGAATCTCAAGGAATGGGAAGAATGCATTGTTGGGGAGCGTAGTAATAATTCAAAATTTTCTATGTGTCACCAAGATCAATCTAGGAGAAGCTAGCAATGATAGATAGGGAGTGCATATTCATACCCTTGAAGATCGCTAAGCGGAAGCATTACAAAGAACACGGTTGATGGAGTCGTACTCGCGGCAATTCAAATCGCGGAACATCCGATCCATGCGTCGCACAAACGGTGCCTCCGCGTTCAACACATGTACAGCCCGAGGATGTATCCTCCTTCTTGATTCAGCAAGGGGGGATGAGAGGTTGAGGGAGAGCTCCGGCAGCATGACAGCATGGTGGCGGTGAAGCTTGTGGTTCTCCAGCAGGGCTTCGCTAAGTACTACGGAGGAGGAGGAGGTGTAGGAGGGGGAGGGCTGCGCCATGGGCAAGGGTTTAGGCTCCCATGCACCTCCCCACTATATATATAGGGGTGGAGGGTGCTGTTTTCTTGGCCTCCAAGTCCATTGGGGCATTGGCAAAGGTGGGAGGAAAGAAATCCCATCCTTTCCCTTCCCCACCGTTTGTTATCCCCCTTTTTTAGGGATCTTGATCTTATCCTTTCGGGATATGATTGACGACCCACAAATGTAGCAGATCTATTGTATTCCTTTCGATAAGTAAGAGTGTCGAACCCAACGAGGAGCAGAAGGAACTGACAAGTGGTTTTCAGCAAGGTATTCTCTGCAAGCACTGAAATTATCGGTAACAGATAGTTGTGTGATAAGATGATTCGTAGCAAGTAGCATGTAACAATAGTAACAACGGTGTAGAAAACTGGTCCAATCCCTTTTGTATCAAGGGACAAGCCTGGACAAACTCTTATAGGAGGTAAAGCGCTCCCGAGGACACATGGGAATTTCTGTCAAGCTAGTTTCTATCATGTTCATATGATTCACGTTCGCTACTTTGATAGTTTGATATGTGGGTGAACCGGTGCTTGGGTGCTGCCCTTACTTGGACAAGCATCCCACTTATGATTAACCCCTCTCGCAAGCATCCGCAACTACGAAAGAAGAATTAAGACAAAGTCTAACCATAGCATTAAACTAGTGGATCCAAATCAGCCCCTTACGAAGCAATGCATAAACTAGGGTTTAAGCTTCTGTCACTCTAGCAACCCATCATCTAATTATTACTTCCTAATGCCTTCCTATAAGCCCAAATAATGGTGAACTGTTATGTAGTCGATGTTCACATAACACCACTAGAGGAAAAACAACATACATCGCATCAAAATATCAAACGAATGCCAAATTCACATGACTACTTATAGCAAGACTTATCCCATGTCCTCAGGAATAAAAGTGACTACTCACAAAGCATAATTATGTTCATGACCAGAGAGGTATTGAATAGCATCAACGATCTGAACATATAATCTTCCATCGAGTAATCCAAGTAGCATCAACTACAAAGAGTAATTAACACTACTAGCAACTTTACTAGTACCAATCGAAGTCGCGAGACGGAGCTTGGTTACAAGAGATGAACTAGGGTTTGGAGATGAGATGGTGCTGATGAAGATGTTGATGGTGATGAGTCCCCTCCGATGAGAGGAGTGTTGGTGATGGCGATGGCGATGATTTCCCCCTCCGGGAGGGAAGTTTCCCCGGCAGGACGGCCCTGCCGGAGCTGTAGATTGGTTTTTCTCAAGTTCCGCCTTGTGGCAGCGTTGATTCTCCCCGAAAGCCTCGTCCTGATTTTTTCTGGAACGATACCCTCCTTAAAGAAAAAGATGGGAGACAGAGGGGCAACAGGAGGGCCACAAGCCACCTAGGCCCGGCCAGGGGGGTAGGTCGCGCCTGGCAGGCTTGTGGCCTCCTGGTGGCTCCCCTCTGGTACTTCTTCCGCCCAGTATTTTTTATAAAATCCAAAATAATTCCTCGTTGATTTTCACGGCTTTTGGAGTTGCGCAGAATAGGTATCTCAAACTTGCTCCTTTTTCAGACCAGAATTCCAACTGTCGGCATTCTCCCTCTTCATGTAAACCTTATAAAATAAGAGAGAAAAGGCATAAGTATTGTACCGTGAAGTGTAATAACAGCCCATAAAACGATAAATATCAACAAGAAAGCATGATGCAAAATGGACGTATCAACTCCCCCAAGCTTAGACCTCGCTTGTCCTCAAGCGAAAGCCGAGATCAATAATTATGCCCACATGTTTAGAGATAGACGTGTCGATAAAACAAAATACGGACATGAAGGCATCATGATCATAATCAGAATAGCAATATTGTCGTATAATCTCTTATGCTAAAGTGACAATTCCTTCACAAAGTAAAGTATGGATCAAGAACCTTATTGAGAATTAACAACCAATAGCCTTTAATCATTGAACCAATTGCAATTCATCATAACGTCGGAAAGAGTCAAATAAGAGCTTGTAAAGCAAATCCACATACTCAATCATCCTTTCATCTTCTACAATTGCTAAAACTCACGTGGTACTCATGAGATCAAGGTTTCAGTTGGACACAGAGAAAGATAGGGGCTTATAGTTTCGCCTCCCAACTACTTACCTCAAGGGTAATGTCAACAATAATAATTCATGGATACTTACTTCCAAGTTGACATATGAGTATAGATCTTTCCCTAGCACATGACGTTAGCCAAGATAAAGGCGAAATAAGGAATTGGTGTCGATCACCACGACTCTTTTAAGGACAAAAAGTAAAGGTACAAGATAGGCCCTTCGCAGAGGGAAGCAGAGGTTGTCATGCGCTTTTGAGGTTTGTATGCGTGATCTCTTAGTGTGGAGGAACGTCACTTTATATTTCCTCATGTGATAAATAACTTTATTATGCAGTCTGTCGCTTTTATGTCTTCCTCATCACAGGTTCGTACAAAGCTTATTTTCCATACACTAATAGATTATACATATTTAGGGAGGAATTTTTATTGCTTGCACCGATGACAACTTACTTGAGGGATCTTCTGCAATCCATAGGTAGGTATGGTGGACTCTCAAGGAAAAACTGGGTTGAAGGTTTATGGATGCACAAGTAGTATCTCTACTTAGTGCGGAAGTTTTGGCTAATATGAGGTGGAAGCAATCGTCATATGCTAAGGGATCTCTAGTCACATAACATTGTTCGGAACCAAGCAAACATAATTCATTATGTTGTCTTGCTTGTCCAACATCTACTTCTAAGCATGTAATAGTTTAGTGAGTGTTCACAATCATAGACGGTGTCAAAGATGATATATTTATATGTGAACCTCTCCTTGTTTATTACATCCTATTAATTGCAACAATGACCAAGGTCTACGTTTGTCCACCCACAACAAGTTTCAATCAACATTCTTTTTATATGTGAATCCATCACTTCCCATAAGATCATTACATGATCTTTCATGCTTTTGTTCTCTTATTATTCTTTTCTTTAGATCATGGCATGAGGCAAGGCCCTTAACTAAAACACTCTTTATTATATGACTCACGAGCTCGAATACTTTGGGGTGACACAAAGCAAAACTCAAGCCTTAGAACACTAAGAACTTTATTCTACTAGAGAAAAATAAAACCAAAAAGGATCGAACTAAGAAAAAAGTAATGGCGCAAGATGTGATGGTGATACGATATCGGGGCAACTCCCCCAAGCTTGGCACAAGCCAAGGGGATTGCCCATACCCGTGCTTAGTTGTCTTCCATCGAAGGTGATGGTGGTGGAGTTGTTGCAACCTGGTTTTGATCCTCCTTCTTCAAAGGCATAGGTGCTCCATGATGGAAAGATGATCGAGTCTCCGGAATCCTCAAATCTGCAGCCAACCGTATTGATTTAAAACTATACTCATACTCACAGTTTTGGTTCTGCAGGTCATAGATCTGGGCTTGGAGGTGATCAATTCTATCATAGAGCCTGGAGAGGTGCTTCCCAATGTCATTGGCATCGATCTTGTGCTTGTTGGTGAACTCCGTGATCATCATGTGGTTGGCGTTGAGTCCATGTTCCACCATCCCTTGGCACTTGAAGACTTGCTGCTCAATTGCTTCGAGCCTCGCCTCCACGCTTCCGGTCTTCTTGGCCCCCTCAACATCACGGATGTGTAGCACCCCCTCATGCATCTCGATATATTGAGGGTGTTGCAGCACTCCCGCGAGGTAGGGATTGATGACCTTCTCGAAGAACTTGTCCTTCGGAACTTTTGGCATAGCGATCTAGATGTGTCTGCATAGTAGCTCGAAACGAAAACAAAGGATATTTCCACGATACGAGGGTCAGACCTTCCGGGAGAATATATAATTAATTTTTCCCGACCAAAAGGAGAACTCCGCAAGAAAATGGAGTCCGGGAGGCACACGAGGTGCCCACAAGCCGCGCCTGGCAGGCTTGTCGCCTCCTGATGCACTTTCCAGACTACTTTAAATTTTTCTAAGTTTCTAAAAATTCCAAAACGGAGAAAACTTGCTACTGGAAAAGTTTTGGAGTCGGTTTACTTACCGAATCTCATACCTCTTCATTTTTGGAGTCTGAAACAGGCTGATAAATATCCCTTATGTACTCCTCCGGAGTTATGGTATTAATAACATTGCTTTCAACATTTATGGGAGTACCTAGCATATAATGCTTGATTCTTTTGCCCATTTACCACTCTCGGAAAATTACCTTCCATGTTGTTAATCTTGATGGCACCGAAATGATATACTTCCTCAACAATGTAAGGACCTTCCCATTTAGAGAGAAGCTTGCCTGCAAAAAATCTTAAACGATAATTGTATAGCAAGACATAATCACCTACATTGAACTCATGTTTTTGTATCCTTTTATCATGCCACCTTTTAACTTTTTCTTTAAACAACTTGGCATTTTCATATGGCTGAGTTCTCCATTCATCAAGTGAGCTAATATCAAATAACCTCTTCTCACCAACAAGTTTGAAATCAAAGTTGAGCTCTTTGATTGCCCAATAAGCCTTATGCTCTAGCTCAAGAGGTAAATGACATGCTTTACCGTAAACCATTCTGTACCGAGACATGCCCATGGGATTCTTATAAGCAGTTCTATAAGCCCACAGTGCATCATCAAGCTTCTTAGACCAATTCTTTCTAGACCTATTAACAGTCTTTTGCAGAATTAGTTTAATATCTCTATTGCTTAGCTCTACTTGACCACTGGACTGAGGATGATAGGGCGATGCAATTCTATGGTTGACATCATACTTAGCAAGCATTTTACGGAAAGCACCATGAATAAAATGTGAACCACCATCAGTCATTAGATATCTAGGGACTCCAAATCTAGGGAAAATAACTTCTTTAAGCATCCTAATAGAGGTGTTATGATCAACACTACTAGTTGGGATAGCTTCTACCCACTTACTAACATAATCAACAGCAACTAGGATATGAGTATAACCGTTGGACTTTGGAAAAGGTCCCATATAATCAAAACCCCAAACATCAGATGGTTCAATGACAAGTGAATAATTCATATGCATTTACTGACGTTTACTAATATTACCTATTCTTTGACATTCATCACAAGACAAGACAAACTTACGGGCATCCTTGAAGAGAGTAGGCCAATAGAAACCTGATTGGAATACCTTGTGTGCAGTTCTATCTCCCGCATGGTGTCCTCCGTAAGCCTCGGAGTGACACTTCTGTAGGATCTGTCCCTGTTCATGCTCAGGTACACAACGTCTAATAACACCATCTACTCCTTCCTTATAAAGGTGAGGATCATCCCAGAAGTAATGTCTCAAATCAAAGAAGAATTTATTCTTTTGCTGGTATGTGAAACTAGGTGGTATATATTTGGCAACGATATAATTTGCATAATCAACATACCACGGTGTACTACATGAAGCATTGATGACATTCAATTGCTCATCAGGAAAGCTATCATCAATAGGTTGTGGGTCATCAAGAACATTCTCCAACCTAGACAAGTTGTCTGCTACGGGGTTCTCAGCACCCTTCCTATCAACAACATGCAAATCAAATTCTTGTAGCAAGAGGACCCATCTGATAAGTATAGGTTTAACATCTTTCTATTCCATGAGATACTTAATAGCAGCATGATCAGTGTGAATAGTAACCTTGGAATCAACAATGTAAGATCTGAACTTTTCACATGCAAACACGACTGCTAAAAACTCCTTTTCCGTAGTAGCATAGTTTCTTTGGGCACTGTCTAGAGTTTTACTAGCATAATGAATAACATTCAATTCCTTGTCAACTCTTTGTCCTAGAACAGCACCAACAGCATAATCACTAGCATCACACATAATTTCAAAAGGTAAGTTCCAATCAGGTGGTTGAACAATAGGTGCAGTTATCAAGGCCTTCTTAAGTATTTCGAAGGCTTCCTCACAATCATCGTCAAAAACAAAAGGAATATCCTCTTGCAAGAGATTGGTAAGAGGCCTAGAAATCTTAGAAAAGTCCTTAATGAACCTTCTATAGAAACCAGCATGACCAAGGGAACTTCTTATACCTTTAATGTCTGTAGGGCATCGCATTTTCTCGATCACATCAACCTTAGACTTATCGACTTCAATACCTCTTTCAGAAATTTTATGTCCTAAGACGATGCCGTCATTAACCATAAAGTGGCACTTCTCCCAATTCAAGACAAGGTTGGTATCTTTACATCTCTGCAAAACTCGATCAAGGTTGCTGAGGTAATCATCAAAAGAAGGCCGTAAATGGAGAAGTCATCCATGAAAACCTCAACAATCGTTTCACAAAAGTCAGAGAATATAGCCATGATACATCTTTGAAAGGTAGCATGTGCATTACATAAGCCAAAAGGCATACGTCCGTAAGCAAAGGTACCGAAAGGGCAAGTAAAAGTGGTTTTCTCCTGATCAGATTGTGCAACAGGTATTTGGGAGAAACCAGAATAACCATCTAGAAAGCAGAAGTGTGTGTGTTTAGACAATATTTCTAGCATTTGGTCAATGAAAGGCAAAGGATAATGATCTTTCCTAGTGGCTTTATTCAATTTCCTAAAATCAATCACCATCCTATAGCCCATAATAATCCTCTGTGGGATCAATTCATCTTTAGCATTAGGGACAATGGTAATACCTCCCTTCTTAGGGATGCAATGCACCACACTTACCCAATCACTATGAGCAACAGGATAGATAATACCTGCTTCCAGGAGCTTTAGTATTTCTTTTCTTACCACCTCTTTCATCTTAGGATTTAATCTCCGTTGACGATCAGCAACTGGTTTCGAATCAGGATCGGTTTTAATTTTGTGCTGGCATAGAGTGGGACTAATGCCTTAAGATCATCAAGAGTATATCCAATAGCAGCACGGTGCTTCCTCAGAGTTTTCAATAATTTCTTTTCTTCATGCTCTGAAAGGCTAGCACTAATAATAACAGGATATATCTCTTTTTCATCAAGATAAGCATACTTAAGAGTATCAGGTAACTGTTTAAGCTCGAACACAGGACCACCCTTTGGTGGGGGTGGATCTCCAAGTAGTTCAACAGGCAAATTATTCTTAGGGATAGGATGTTGTTCAAAGATAACTCTATCTATCTGATTCCTTTCATCCATATGCATATCATTTTCATCTCAAGCAAGTATTTCTCTAAAGGATCAGTAGGAGGCACAGCAATAGAAGCTAGAGCAATAATTTCATCCTTACTGGGCAACTTTTTTTCATGAGGTTGTCTACCAAACTTGGAGAAATTGAACTCATGTGACACATCTTCAAAGCCAACAGTGAAAATTTGCTTCTCACAGTCAATATGAGCATTGACAGTATTGAGGAAAGGTCTACCAAATATAATGGGACAAAAGCTATCTTGTGTGGTAGCAAGAACGAGAAAATCAGCAGGATACTTAGTTTTTCCACACAAGACTTCAACATCTCTAACAATTCCCAAAGGGCAGATAGTGTCTCTATTGGCAAGATGAATAGTGACATCAATAGGTTCCATCTCGACAGGTGCAATCTCGTCTTTAATTTCATCATATAAATATTGAGGTATTGCACTAACACTAGCACCCACGTCACATAAACCATGATAACAATGATCTCCTATCTTAACAGAAACAACAAGCGTGCCAACAACAGGCCTATGTTTGTCTCTAGCATGAGGTTTAGCAATTCTAGCAGCATCTTCACAGAAGTGAATATCATGGCCGTCAACATTGTCGGACGGGAGATCTTTGATAATAGCAATGCTAGGTTCAACTCTAATTTGCTCAGGGGGTGTAGGTGTTCTAATGTAGCCCCTACGTATCACAGTTGAATCTTTAGAATCATCCTTTATTCTAACAGGGAAAGGTGGTTTCTCAATGTAAGCACTAGGGACAATAAGATCATTATAAGCAATGACTTTCTCTTAAACTCGATTGGGTTCAACTACTTTGACTTCTAAGGGAGGATAATATTTAAACCACTTCTCTTTAGGGAGATTGATATGAGCAGCAAATGATTCACATAATGAAGCTACTATCTTAGAGTCAAGTCCATAATTAGCGCTAAAATCACAAAAAGTATTTGTTTCAACAAAGGATTTAACGCAATCGAACTTAAGATTCATACCTGACTCCTTACCTTCATCAAACTCCCAATATTCAGAGTTGCGTTTAATTCTTTCCAATAAATTCCTTTTGAAGTCAATATCTCTCTTCATAAAAGATCAGGTACTAGAAGTGTCAAGCATGGTGCGATTATCATGAGAAAGCCGAGCATAAAAGTTCTAAATAATAATTTCTCTTGAGAGCTCATGGTTGGGGCATGAATATAACATTGATTTAAGACTCCCCAAGCTTGAGCGATACTTTCTCTATCACGAGGCCAAAAATTATAGATATAATTCCGATCATAATGTACCAAATGCATAGAATAAAACTTTTATGAAATTCCAATTTCAATCGGTTGTAGTTCCATGATCCAGAATCGTCACATAGCCTATACCATGTCAATGCTTTATCCCCCAAATATAAGGGAAAGATCTTCTTCTTGACCTCATCCTCGGGAAAACCTGCAAGCTTAAATAAACCACAAACTTCATCTACATAGATTAGATGCAAGTCAGGATGTGATGTTCCATCTCCTCTAAAAGGATTAGCCAACAGTTTCTCTAGCATACTCGAAGGAATTTCATAACAAATATTTTTAGTAGGTGCACCAGGTTGAGGAGCAACTCCTTGTGCTTCCATTCGAGGTGAAGATACCCCGAACAAGCTCCTCAAAGGATTAGTTTCCACAGTGACAAGTGACAATATATTTCAGCACACTATATAAATGTTTCCTTACCAAATTCCACTTACCAAAGGCGCTTCAATCCCCGGCAACGGCGTTAGAAAAGAGTCTTGATGACCCACAAGTGTAGGGGATCTATCGTAGTCCTTTCGATAAGTAAGAGTGTCGAACCCAACGAGGAGCAGAAGGAACTCACAAGTGGTTTTCAGCAAGGTATTCTCTGCAAGCACTGAAATTATCGGTAACAAATAGTTGCGTGATAAGATGATTCGTAGCAAGTAGCAAGTAACAATAGTAACAAAGGTGCAGCAAAGTGTCCCAATCCCTTTGGTAGCAAGGGACAAGCCTGGACAAACTCTTATAGGAGGTAAAGCGCTCCCGAGGACACATGGGAATTTCTGTCAAGCTAGTTTTCATCA
Source organism: Hordeum vulgare subsp. vulgare (assembly GCF_904849725.1). Classification (NCBI taxonomy): domain Eukaryota; kingdom Viridiplantae; phylum Streptophyta; class Magnoliopsida; order Poales; family Poaceae; genus Hordeum; species Hordeum vulgare. The sequence goes on from NC_058520.1 coordinate 89,036,588, forward strand.
TGTTCATATGATTCGCGTTCGCTACTTTGATAGTTTGATAGTTTGATATGTGGGCGAACCGGTGCTTGGGTGCTGCCCTTACTTGGACAAACATCCCACTTATGATTAACCCCTCTCGCAAGCATCTGTAACTACGAAATAAGAATTAAGACAAAGTCTAACCATAGCATTAAACTAGTGGATCCAAATCAGCCCATTACGAAGCAATGCATAAACTAGGGTTTAAGCTTCTATCACTCTAGCAACCCATCATCTACTTATTACTTCTCAATGCCTTCCTCTAGGCCCAAATAATGGTGAAGTGTTATGTAGTCGACGTTCACATAACACCACTAGAGGAAAAACAACATACATCGCATCAAAATATCGAACGAATGCCAAATTCAAATGACTACTGATAGCAAGACTTATCCCATGTCCTCAGGAACAAAAGTGACTACCCACAAAGCATAAATATGTTCATGACCAGAGAGGTATTGAATAGAATCAACGATCTATATAATCTTCCACCGAGTAATCCAACTAGCATCAACTGCAAAGAGTAATTAACACTACTAGCAACCTTACAAGTACCAATCGGAGTCGCGAGACGGAGATTGGTTACAAGAGATGAACTAGGGTTTGGAGATGAGATGGTGTTGATGAAGATGTTGATGGTGATGAGTCCCCTCCGATGAGAGGAGTGTTGGTGATGACGGTGGCGACGATTTCCCCCTCCGGGAGGGAAGTTTCCCGGGCAGGATGGCCCTGCCGGAGCTCTAGATTGGTTCTGCTCAAGTTCCGCCTCGTGGCGGTGGTGATTCTCCCTGAAAGCCTCCTCCTGATTTTTTCTGGAATGAAACCCTCCTTATAGCAAAAGATGGGAGTCACAGGGGCAACAGGGGGCCCACAAGCCACCTAGGCGCGGCCAGGGGGTAGGTCGCGCCTGGCAGGCTTGTGGCCTCGTGGTGGCTCCCCTCTGGTACTTCTTCCTCCCAGTATTTTCTATAAAATCCAAAATAATTCCTCATTGATTTTCACGGCTTTTGGAGTTGCGCAGAATAGGTATCTCAAACTTGCTCCTTTTTCAGACCAGAATTCCAGCTGCCGGCATTCTCCCTCTTCATGTAAACCTCATAAAATAAGAGAGAAAAGGCATAAGTATTGTACCGTGAAGTGTAATAACAGCCCATAAAGCGATAAATATCAACATGAAAGCATGATGCAAAATGGACGTATCAATGATTTATCCCTTCTAAGGGGGGACTAGGTTCGCCTTGACCAGGGGTGTGGGGCCTTGCCCCCACTACCCACGTTCATGTGGGTCCCCCATGCAGGTGGGCCCCACTCCGGAACCTTCTAGAACTTTCCCGGTACAATACCGAAAAATTCCGAACATTTTCCAGTAGCCAAAATAGGACTTCCCATATATAAATGTTTACCTCCGGACCATTCCAGAACTCCTCGTGACGTCCGGGATCTCATGCAATGCCCATTACAACTCTAGTGTCACCGAACCTTAAGTGTGTAGACCCTACGGGTTCGAGAACCATGCAGGCATGACCGAGACACCTCTCCGACCAATAACCAATAGCGGGATCTCGATACCCATATTGGCTCCCAAATGTTCCACGATGATCTCATCGGATGAACCACGATATCGGGGGTTCACTTTATCCCGTATACAATTCCCTTTGTCCATCGGTATGTTACTTGCCCGAGATTCGATCGTCGGTATCCCTATACCTTGTTCAATCTCGTTACCGTCAAGTCTCTTTACTCATTCCATAACACATGATCTCGTGACTAAATCCTTAGTCACATTGAGCTCATTATGATGATGTATTACCGAGTGGGCCCACAGATACCTCTCCGTTACACAAAGTGACAAATCCCAGTCTCGATTCGTACGAACCCAACAGACACTTTCAGAGATACCTGTAGTGCACCTTTATAGTCACCCTGTTACGTTGTGACATTTGATACATCCAAAGCATTCCTACGGTATTCGAGAGTTGTACAATCTCATGGTCTAAGGAAATGATACTTGACATTAGAAAAGCTCTAGCAGACGAACTACACGATCTTGTGCTATGCTTAGGATTGGGTCTTGTCCATCACATCATTGTCCTAATGATGTGATCCCATTATCAACGACATCCAATGACCATGGTTAGGAAACCATGACCATATATTGATCAACGAGCCAGTCAACTAGAGGCTCACTGGGGACATGGTGTGGTCTATGTATTCACACATGTATTACGGTTTCTGGTTAATACAATTATAGCGTGAACAATATACAATTATCATGAACAAGGAAATATAATAATAACCATTTTATTATTTCCTCTAGGGCATATTTCCATTAGTCTCCCACTTGCACTAGAGTCAATAATCTAGTTCAAATCACTATGTGATTGTAATGAATCTAACACTCATATAGTTTTGGGGCTTGATCATGTCTTGCTTGTGAGAGAGGTCTCAGTCAACGGGTCTAAACCTTTTACATCCGTGTGTGCTTTTCAAATCTCTATTTCATCCTATAGATGCTGCTACCACACGCCATTTGGAACTATTCCAAATGACTGCTCCACTATACGAATCCGGTTTACTACTCAGAGTTATCCGGATTAGTGTCAAAGCTAGCATCGACGTAACCCTTTACGACGAACTCTATTATCACCTCCATAATCGAGAAAAATTCCTTAGTCCACTAGTTACTAAGGATAACTTTTGACCGATGTCCAGTAATCTATTCCTGGTTCACTTTTGTACCCCTTGACATATTCATGGCAAGGCACATAGCAGGTGTGGTACACTGCATAGCATACTATAGAGCCTACGGCTAAAGCATAGAGGACGACTTTCGTCCTTTCTCTTTCTTCTGTCGTGGTAGGGCTTTTGAGTCTTACTCAAAATTACACCTTACGATGCAGTCAAGAACTCCTTCCTTAACTGATCCATTTTGAACTCCTTTAAAAATATTGTCAAGGTATGTATTCATTGGAAGTTTTATAAAGCGTCTTGATCTATCCCCATAGATCTTGGTGCTCAATGTTCAAGTAGCTCAATCCAGTTTTTCCTTTGAAAAACACTTTTCAAACAACCCTATATGCTCTCGAAAAATTCTACATCATTTCCGATCAACTCATCAGAAATTCTATAGTGCTCCCACTCACTTCTTTGGAAATACAAGTTTCTCATAAACTTTGTATAAAACCAAAATCTTTGATCACCTCATCAAAGCATCTATTCCAACTCCGAGATGCTTGCTCTAGTCCATAGAAGGATCGCTAGAGCTTTGCATACTTGTTAGTATCCTTTAGAATCGACAAAAACCTTCTGGTTGTATCACATACAACCTTTCCACAAGGAAACCGTTGAAGAACCAATATTTTGACATCCTATCTGCAAGATTTCATATTTCCAACATAATTCCAACAAACTTTCAGCATCGCTACGAGTGAAAAAGTCTCATCGTAGTCAACTCTTTGAACTTGTGGGAAACATCTTTGCGACAAGTCGAGCTTTCTTAATGGTGGATTTTCACCATCATCGTGTGTCTTCCTTTTAAAGATCCATCTGTACTTAACGGTCTTACGACCATCAAGTTGTTCTTCCAAAGTCTACACTTTGTTTTCATACATGGATCCTCTCTCGTATTTCATGGTCTCCAGCCATTTGTTGGAATCCGGGCCCACCATCGCTTCTCCATAGTTCGTAGGTTCATTGTTGTCCAACAGCATGATCTCCAAGACAGGGTTACCGTACCACTCCGGAGCAGTACGTGACCTTGTCGTCCTACTAGGTTTGTAGTAACTTGATCCGAATCTTCGTGATCATTATCATTAGCTTTCACTTCAATTGATGTACGAGCTAGATGAACAACTTCCCGCACCCTGCTACACACTGGTTGAAGTGACGGTTCAATAACCTAATCAAGTTTCCACCATCCTCCCACTCAATTCTTTCGAGAGAAACCTTTCCTCAAGAAAGGACCCGTTTCTAGAAACAAACACTTTGCTTCCGGATCTAAGATAGTAGGTATACTCAACTGTTTTGGGTGTCCTATGAAGATGCATTTATCCGCTTTGGGTTCGAGCTTATTAGGCTGAAACTTTTTCACATAAGCATTGCAGCCCCAAACATTTTAAGAAACGAGAGCTTAGCCCTAATTAAAGTGAATGTTGTTGTCCCTAATGCCTAACCCAAAACCGATAGTGGTAATTTCATAAGAGACATCATAGTATGCACCACATCCAATAGGGCGCGGCTATGACGTTCCGACACACCATCACTCTATGGTGTTCCACGTGGCATTAGTTGTGAAACAATTTCCACAATGTCTTAATTGTGTACCAAACTCATAACTTAGATATTCATGTCTATGATCATATCGTAGACATTTTATCCTCTTGTCATGACGATCTTCAACTTCACTCTGAAATTACTTGAACCTTTCAATAATTCAAACTTGTGTTTCATCAAGTAAATATACTAGTATCTACTCAAATCGTGTGTGATGTAAGAACATAATGATATCCACTACGTTCCTCAACGCTCATTGGACTGCACACATCAAAATGTATTACTTCCAACAAGTTATCTTTTTGTTCCATCTCAGTGGAAAACGAGGCCTTCAGTCATCTTGCCCATGTGGTATGATTTGCATGTCTCAAGTGATTCAAAATCAAGTGAGTCCAAACGATCCATATTCATGGAGTTTCTTCATGCATTTGTACCAATAGACATGGTCCGCATGTCTCATACTTTTTAAAATCAAGTGAGTCCAAAGATCCATCAGCATGGAGCTTATTCATGTGTTTTATACCAATATGACTCAAGTGGCAGTGCTTCAAGTAAGTGGTACTATCATTACTACTTTATATCTTTTGGCATCAATATTATGAACATATGTAACACTACGATCGAGATTCGATAAACCATTCATTTTAGGTGCAAGACCATTGAAGGTATTATTCAAGTAAACAGAATAACCATTATTCTCTTTAAATGAATAACCGTATTACAATAAACATAATCCAATCAAGTTCATGCTCAACTCAAAACACCAAACAACAATTAGGTTCAACACTAATCTCGAAAGTAGAGGGAGCGTGCGATGGTGATCACATCAACCTTGGAAACACTTCCAACACATATCGTCACCTCGCCTTTAGCCAGTCTCCATTTATTCTGTAGCTTTTATTTCGAGTTACTAACACTTAGCAACCGAACCGGTATCTAATACCCTGGTACTACTAGGAGTACTAGTAAACTACACATCAATATCATTTATATCCAATATACATTTTGTCGACATTGCCAGCCTTCTCATCTACCAAGTATCTAGGGTAATTCCTCTTCAGTGACTATTCCCCTCATTACATAAGCACTTAGTCTCGGGTTTGGGTTCTACCTTGGGTCTCTTCACGAGCAGCAACTGGTTTGCCATTTATGAAGTATCCCTTCATGCCCTTGCCCTTCTTGAAACTAGTGGTTTTACTAACCATCAACAATTGATGCTCCTTGTGATTTCTACTTTCGCGGTGTCAAACATCGCAAATAGCTCAAGGATCATCATATCTATCCCTAATTTCTATAGTTCATCACGAAGCTCTGGTTGCTTGGTGCCAGTGACTTTGGAGAACCATCACTATCTCATCTAGAAGATTGACTCCCACTTGATTCAAGCGATTGTAGCACTCAGACAATCTGAGCACATGCTCAACGATTGAGCGTTTCTCCCTTACTTCGCAGGCTAAGAATCTTGTCAGGGGCCTCATAGCTCTTAACGTGGGCACGAGCTTGAAATCCCAATTTCACCTCTTGGAACACCTCATATGTTTTGTGTCCTTCAAAACGTCTTCAGCGCCTTAATTCTAAGTCGTTAAGCATTACGTATTGAACTGTCACGTAGTCATCAAAAACATGGATGTCAGATGTTTGCACCATCAACACACGACGTTCGGGGTTCAGCACACCAAGCGGTGCATTAAGTACATAACACTTCTGTGCAGCAATGAGGACAATCCTTATTTTACGGACCCAGTACGCATAATTGCTACTATCACCTTTCAACTAAGTTTTTCTCTAGGAACATATCAAGAAAAAGTAGAGCTACAGCACAAGCTATAACATAATTTGTAAAGACCTTTTGACTATGTTCATGATAATGAGTTCAATTAATCATATTACTCATGAACTCCCACTCAAATTGACATCCCTCTATTCATTTGAGTGATACATGATCCATATCGACTAGGTCGTGTCTTATCATCACGTGAGCCTGACTAGTCATCAATGGTGAACATCTCCATGTTGATCGCATCTACTATACGACTCATGTTCGACCTTTCGGTATCTCGTATTCCAAGATCATGTCTTTACCTGCTAGGCTCGTCAAGTCCACCTAAGTGTTTTGCGTGTGTTAATCTGGCTTACACCCGTTGTATGCGAACGTTAGAATCTATCACACCCAATCATCACGTGGTGCTTCGAAACAATGATCCTTCGCAACGGTGCACACTTAGGGGGAACATATTTCTTGAAATTTTAGTGAGGGGTCATCTTATTTAGTATCATCGTTCTAAGAAAATAAGATGTAAAAACATGATAAACATCACATGCAAATCATAAAGTGACATGATATGGCCAATATCATCTTGCGCCTTTGATCTCCATCTTCGGGGCGCGACATGATCACCACTTTCACCAGCATGACACCATGATCTCCATCATCTTGTCTTCATGAAGTTGTCTCTCCAACTATTACTTCTACTACTATGGCTACCGGTTAGCAATAAAGTAAAGTAATCATATGGCGTTTTTGATTGACACGCAAGTCATACAATAAATTAAGACAAGTCCTATGGCGCCTATTACAAGAACATGATCAATCTCATACATCACATATATTTCATCACATCCTTTTGGCCATATCACATCACAGACCATACCCTGCAAAAACAACATAGACGTCCTCTAACTGTTGTTGCAAGTTTTACGTGGCTGCTATCGGTTTCTACCAAGAACGTTTCTCACCTACGTTATGGCCACAACGGTGATATGCCAATTGCTATTTACCCTTCAGAAGGACCCTCTTCATCGAATCTGATCCGACTAAAGTGGGAGAGACAGACAACCGCTAGCCACCTTATGCAACAAGTGCATGTCACGCGGCGGAACTAGTCCCACGTAAGAGTACCTGTAAAGTCGGTCCGGGCCGCTTCATCCCACAATGCCGCCGGATCAAGATAGGACTAGTAACGGTAAGAAAATTGAACAAATCATCGCCCACAACTTACTTGTGTTCTACTCGTGCATAGAATCTATGCATAGACCTAGCTCATGATGCCACTGTAGGGGAACATAGTAATAATTCAAAAAAATTCTACATGTCATCAAGATCAATCTAGGAGAAGCTAGCAACGAGAGAGAGGGAGTGCATATTCATACCCTTGAAGATCGCTAAGCGGAAGGGTTACAAAGAACACGATTGATGGAGTCGTACTCGCGGCGATTAAAATCGCGGAACATCCGATCCAGTCGTCGAACGAACGGTGCCTCCGCATTCAACACATGTACAGCCCGGGGATGTATCCTCCTTCTTGATTCAGCAAGGGGGGATGAGAAGTTGAGGGAGAACTCCGGCAGCGCGACGGCATGGTGGCGATGAAGCTCGTGGTTCTCCAGCAGGGCTTCGCTAAGAACTACGGAGGAGGAGGTGTAGGAGGGGGAGGGCTGTGCCAGGGGCAATGGTTGACGCTCCCATGCGCCTCCCCACTATATATATAGGGGTGGAGGGTATTGTTTTCTTGCCCTCCAAGTCCATTGGGGCGTTGGCAAAGGTGGGAGGAAAGAAATCCCATCGTTTCCCTTCCCCACCAGTTGTTATCCCCCTTTTTTAGGGATCTTGATCTTATCCTTTCGGGATATGATCTTATCCCTTCTAAGGAGGGGTCTTGGTGCACCTTGAACAGGGGTGTGGGGCCTTGCCCCCACTAACCACGTTCATGTGGGTCCCCCATGCACGTGGGCCCCACTCCGGAACCTTCTAGAACTTTCCCGGTAGAATACCGAAAAATTCCGAACATTTTTCGGTGGCCAAAATAGGACTTCCCATATACAAAATCTTTACCTATGGACCATTCCAGAACTCTTCGTGACGTCCGGGATCTCATCCAGGACTCCGAACAACTTTCGATAACGACATACAATTCCCATTACAACTCTAGCGTCACTGAACCTTAAGTGTGTAGACCCTACGGGTTCGAGAACCATGCACACATGACTAAGACACCTCTCCGACCAATAACCAATAGCGGGATCTGGATACCCATATTGGATCCCACATGTTCCACGATGATCTCATCGGATGAACCACGATGTCGGGGATTCACTTAATCTCGTATACAATTCCCTTTGTCCATCGGTACGTTACCTGCCCGAGATTCGATCATCGATATCCCTATATCTTGTTCAATCTCATTATCGGCAAGTATCTTTAATCATTCTATAACACATGATCTCGTGACTAACTCCTTAGTCACATTGAGCTCATTATGATGATGTATTACCGAGTGGGCTGAGAGATACCTCTCCGTTACAGGGAGTGACAAATCCCAGTCTCGATTCGTACCAACCCAACAAACACTTTCGGAGATACATGCAGTGCACCTTTATAGTCACCCAGTTACGTTGTGAAGTTTGATACACCCAAAGCATTCCTATGGTATCCGGTAGTTATACAATCTCATGGTCTAAGGAAATGATACTTGACATTATAAAAGCTCTAGCATACGAACTACACGATCTTGTGTTATGCTTAGGATTGGGTCTTGTCCATCACATCATTCTCCTAATGATGTGATCCTGTTATCAACGACGTCCAATGTCCATGGTTAGGAAACCATGACCATCTATGGATCAACGAGCCAGTCAGTTAGAGGCTCACTCGGGACATGTTGTGGTCTATGTATTCAGACATGTATTACGGTTTCCGTTTAATACAATTATAGCGTGAACAATAGACAATTATCATGAACAAGGAAATATAATAATAACCATTTTATTATTCCCTCTAGGGCATATTTCCAACATGCATCCCCAGTGCCAAGTATGCCTACAGTCGTACAAGACACTTCACCACCGGCAAGTCTCCTTTTGAAGTGGTCTATGCTTTCAACCCTTTGTCACCACTGGACATACTTCCGAGAGAGAGTGAACATGGGCGCAAGTGCAAGGGCAAGCTATATCAAGAAGTTCCCTGAAGATACAAGGCGCACCATTGAACTTAAAATGGAATGCGCCACCAACAAATGCACCATCAACAAGCATCTCATGGTGTTAAATACGGGTGGTATTGTGTGGCTACACCTTCGTCAGGAGCGCTTCTCCACCGAACACAAGTACAAGTTACTCCCTCGAGCAGACGGACCTTTCAAGGTGTTGACACGCTCCAACAATAATGCTGACAAGATCGACATCCCACAAGACAAGTACAATGTGAGCGACACATTCAATGTCAAGGACCTATCTCCTTTCCATGGTGATGAAGACTTTGATCCAAGGACGGATTTTTCACAAGGGGGGAGATGATATGGAGAATCCCATGATCATCCACATGGATACATCACCAACACCTCAAACTCCAAGTGGTCCCATGACATGAGCCCGTACACGTGCCATTGAAACCAAGGTGACATCTCTCCTTCCTCACCTATCCTTTGGCCCTCTCGAGACATGGTCGCTAACTCAAGCGGAGACATGTACTCGGAAGGATGCCATGGACTAATCATGAAGGAACACGAAGAAGACGAGTTGAAGCTAAACGCTACAGCGATCGGACGGCCGAGCCCGGTTGGACATCCAAGTTGTCCCAGCGTCCGGACATCCGAGCTCGTTCGAACAATCGACACTTGGAGCCTCCCAAGTCCGCATATCACAACTCCTCGACACAATCAAACTCTCATAAATCTATACCCCATTGGACGACTGAGCCTCAGATGACCAATAGGCCCCGGAAATCCGGTGACATTGCTACCAATTCAAAGTCCTCGGGCGACCAGACTACACTAGATGTCCGAGCCTCCGCACGACCGACATCTCTCGGACGTTCGAGCCATGTGCACGCTCAGGCCCTTTGGTTACAACCCATGTACCCCTCTATTTCGCCTTGTACTATAAATACTCCTCCCCCATCTCCGTCTAGGGTTAGCTAATGTATTGACAATCACTTTCTTGAGCTTAGCTCCATCTATTATCCTCCTCCCATGGATATGTCCTCCATGTGAGAAGATCCATAGTGATGCCAAGGCCCCTCTTGTAGGGAAGATCCCCTCATGTATGCAAGGCCCCTCTCGTAGGGAAGACTATAAGTTACGTGTATCCTTTTGTTGTCTTTGGATCTATGTATCTCTTGTGTTTGAGTGGATCTAGTGGATGTGTGATTGGACATCGTTCTTGAGTTCACGTGTTTCTCTTGGTTTTCTCCCAGTTGGAAATATGCCCTAGAGGCAATCATAAATTAGTTATTATTATATTTCTTTATTCATGGTAATCGTTTATTATCCATGCTATAATTCTATTGATTGGAAACACTAATACATGTGTGGATACATAGACAAAACACCGTCCCTAGTAAGCCTCTAGTTGCCTAGCTCGTTGATCAAAGATGGTTAAGGTTTCCTAACCATGGACAAGTGTTGACACTTGATAACGGGATCACATCATTAGGAGAATGATGTGATGGACAAGACCCAAACTATAAACGTAGCATATGATCGTGACAGTTTATTGCTACTCTTTTTTGCATGTCAATGTATTTGTTCCTATGACCATGAGATCATGCAACTCCCGGACACCGGAGGAATACGTCGTGGGTTATCAAACATCGCAACGTAACTGGGTGACTATAAAGGTGCTCTACAGGTATCTCCAAAGGTGTCTGTTGGATTGGCATGGATCAAACTGGGATTTGTCACTCCGTGTGACGGAGAGGTATCTCGGGGCCCACTCGGTAATACAACATCACAACAAGCCTTGCAAGCAATGTGACTAAGGAGTTAGTTACGGGATCTTGTATTATGGAACGAGTAAAGAGACTTATTGGTAACGAGATTGAACTAGGTATAGAGATACCAACGATCCAATCTCGGGCAAGTAACATACCGAAGGACAAAGGGAATAGTATACGAGATTATATGAATCCATGACATAGAGGTTCAACCGATAGAGGTCTTCGTAGAATATGTAGGATCCAATATGGACATCTAGGTCCCGCTATTGGATATTGACCGGGGAGTGCCTCGGGTCATGTCTGCATAGTTCTCGAACCCGTAGGGTCTGCACACTTAAGGTTCGGTGACATTTTAGTATAGTTGAGTTACATGTGTTGGTGACCGAAGGTTGTTCGGAATCCCAGATGAGATCACGGACGTCATGAAGTTTTTCGGCATGGTCCGGAAACGAAGATTGATATATAGTATGGTTTCATTTGGTCACGAGAAAGATTTCGGGCATTACCTCCAATGTACCTGGAGTGATGAATGGGTTCCGGGTATTCACCAGGAGGGGCCCACCCACCCGGGAGTGAGCCCAATAGCACTAGGGTGGCGCACCATCCCTTAGTGGGCTGGTGAGGCCAGCCTAAGTGGGCTATGGCGCCACAAGGAGATAAAAACCAAAGGAATAGAAAAAACAAGGAAAGAGGGAGGTGGGAAGGAAGGACTGGACTCCTTCCCCCCAAACTGAATTGGGGTGGGTGTCCACCTCCTCCTCCTTGGCCGGCGCCCTTGGGGCTCCCTTGAGCCCCAAGGCTATCCCCTCCCCTCCTCCTATATATATTGGTGGTTTTATGTCTTTTGAAACACAACTTTGCCACGTGCAACTCAAACCTATACCACGTAGTTCTTCCTCTAGATCAGATTTCTGCGGAGCTCGGGCGGAGCCCTACAAGAGTAGATCATCACCAACACCGGCGCGTCGTCACGCTGCCAGAGAACTCATCTACTTCCCCGTCCCTCTTGTTGGATCAAGAAGGCGGAGATCGTCATCGAGCTGTACGTGTGCGGGGCGCGGAGGTGTCATACGTTCGGCACTTGATCGGAACGGATTGTGGGACGGATCGCGAGACGGTTCATGGGACGGATCATGGGACGGTTTGTGGGAGGGATCGTGAAGACGTACCACTACATCAACCGCATTTATTAACGCTTCCGCTTAGCGATCTACAAGGGTATGTGGATCGAATCTCCCTCTCGTAGGTGAACATCACCATGATAGGTCTTCGTGTGCGTAGGAAATATTTTGTTTCCCATGCAACGTTCCCCAACAGTGGCATCATGAGCTAGGTTCATGCGTAGATGTTATCTAGAGTAGAACACAAAGTTTTTGAGGGTGTTGATGTTCAATTTGTTGCCCTACTTAGTCTTTTCTTGATTCGGCGGTATTGCTGGATTGAAGCGGCCGGACCGACATTACTCGTACGCTTACGAGAGACTGGTTTCATCGAACAACATGCAACTCGTTGCATAAAGATGACTGGCTGGTGTCGGTTTCTTCAACTTTAGTAGAATTGGATTTGACCAAGGCGGTCCTTGGAGAGAGGTTAAATAGCAATTTTCACATCTCCATTGTGGTTTTTGTGTAAGTAAGATGCGATCATACTAGATACCCATAGCAGCCACGTAAAACATGCAACAACAAATTAGAGGATGTCTAACTTGTTTTTGTAGGGTATGCTTGTGATATGATATGGCCAAAGACATGATGTGATATATTGGATCTATGAGATGATCATGTTGTAATAGTTAATATCGACTTGCACGTCGATACTATGGCAACCGGCAGAAGCCATAGGGTTGTCTTTAAACTAACGTTTGTGTTTGCAGATGTGTTTACTATATTGCTAGGTTGTAGCTTTAGTATTAATAGCATAGATAGCACGACAACCTCGATGGCAACACGATGATGGAGATCATGGTGTGGCGCCAGTGACAAGAAGATCATGTTGGTGCTTTGGTGATGGAGATCCAGAAGCACAAGATCATGGCCATATCATGTCACTTATGAATTGCATGTGATGTTAATACTTTTATGCACCTTATCTTGCTTAAAACGACGGTAGCATTATAAGGTGATCCCTCACTAAAATTTCAAGATGAAATTGTGTTCTCCCCGACTATGCACTGTCGCGATAGTTCGTTGTTTCGAGACACCACGTGATGATCGGGTGTGATAGACTCAACGTTCACATACAACGGGTGCAAAACAGTTGCACACACGGAACACTCGGGTTAAACTTGACGAGCCTAGCATGTGCAGACAAGGCCTCGGAACACAAGAGACCGAAAGGTCAAGCATGAATCATATGGTTGATATGATTAGCATAGAGATGTTTACCACTGAAACTATACTAAACTGACATGATGATCGGACTTGAGTTAATGGATTTGGATCATGGGCCACTCAAATGACTAGAGGTATGTATATTTTGAGTGAGAGTTCTTAAGTAATATGATTAATTGAACTAATTATCATGAACATAGTCAAAAGGTTTTTGCAAATTATGTTGTAGCTTGCGTTGTAGCTCTACTGTTTTCTCTATACGTTCCTAGAGAAATTTAGTTGTAAGATGATAGTAGCAACTATGCAGACTGAATCCGTAAACTGAGGATTGTCCTCATTGCTGCACACAAGGCTTTTTTGCTTAATGCATCACTCGGTGTGCTGCACCTCGAGTGTCGTCTGTGGATGTTGCGAACATCTGACATACACGTTTTTTATGACTGCGTGATAGTTCGGTGCGTATTACTTAATGGTTAGAAGCAAGGTGCTGAAGACCTTTGGAACGTTGCGGAACATATAGATGTTCTAAGAGATGAAATTGGGATTTCATGCTTGTGCCCTTGTTGAGAGGGATGAGACCTCCGACAAGATTCTTTGTCTACAAAGTAAAAGGAGAAAAGCTCAATCATTGAGCATGTGCTCGGATTGTCTAAGTGCAACAGTCGCTTGAATCAAGTGGGAGTTAATCTTCCAGATGAGATAGTGATGGTTCTCCAAAGTCACTGCCACTAAGCTGCTAGAACTTCGTGATGAACTATAACATATCAAGGATAGATATAATGATCCTTGAGCGATTCACAATGTTTGACACTACAAAAGTAGAGATCAAGAAGGAGCATCAATTGTTGATGGTTGGTAAAACCACTAGTTTCAAGAAGGGCAAGGGCTAGAAGGGATACTTCATGAAACGGCAAACCAGTTGCTGCTCTGATGAAGAAACCCAAGGTTGAACCCAAACCAGAGACTAAGTGCTTCTGTTATGAGGGGAACGGTCACTGAGGCGGAACTACCCCAGATACTTGGTAGATGAAGAGCTTGGCAAAGTCGACTAAAGTATATTGGATATACCCGATATTAATGTGTACCTTACTAGTATTCTTAGTAGCACCAGGGTATTAGATACCGGTTCAGTTGCTAAGTGTTAGTAACTCGAAGTTATAGCTACGGATTAAAAGGATACTAGAAAGGGTGAGGTGACGATGTGTGTTGGAAATAATTATAATGTTGATGTGACCAAACCACGCACGCTCCCTCTACCATCGGGATTGGTCTTAAACCTAAATAATTGTTATTTGGTGTTTGCGTTGAGCATGAACATGATTGGATCGTGTTTATTGCAATACTACCTTCAATGGTTTATTGAATCTCGATCGTAGTGTTACACATGTTCATAATATTGATGCCAAAAAGATACAAAGTAGTAGTGATAGTACCACTTACTTGTGGCACTGCCGCTTGAGTCATGTCGGTGTAAAATGCATGAAGAAGCTCCATGCTGATGGATCTTTGTGCTCACTCGTTTTTGAAACGTTTGAGACATGCAAACCATACCTATTGGTATAAAACGCGTGAAGAAACTCCATGCAGCTGGATCATTTGGACTCACTTGATTTCGAAACACTTGAGACATGCAAATCATACCACATGAAACAAGAAAGTAACTTGTTGGAAGTAATACATTTTTTATGTGTGCAGTCCAATGAGTGCTGAGGCACGCAGTGGATATTGTTATGTTCTTACTTCACCGATGATTTGAGTAGATACAGGAGTATTTACTTGATGAATCAAAAGTTTGAAATATTGAAAAGTTCAAATCTATTTCAGAGTGAAGATCGTTGTGACAAGAAGATAAACTGTCCACGATATGATCATAGAGATGAATATCAGAGTTGCGAGTTTTGGTACACAGTTAAGACAATGTGTAAATTGTTTTGCAATTCATGCCACCTAGAACACCATAGTGTGATGGTGTGTCCGAACATCATAGCCGCGCTCTATTTGATATGGTGCATACTATGACGTCTCTTATCGAATTACCACTATCGTTTATGGGTTATGCATTAGAGACAACCGCATTCACTTTAAATAGGGCACAGCGTATTTCCGTTGAGATGACACAGTATAGACTATGGTTTGGAGAAACCTAAGCTGTCATTTCTTAAAAGTTTGGGTCTGCGATGCTTATGTGAAAAAGTTTCAGTCTGATAATCTCAAACCCAAAACGGATAAATGCATCTTCATAGGATATCCAGAACAGTTGGGTACATCTCCTATCTCAGATCCGGAAGCGAAGTGTTTGTTTCTAGAAACGGGTCCTTTCTCGAGGAAAGGTTTCTCTCGAAAGAATTGAGTGGGAGGGTGGTGGAACTTGATAAGGTTATTGAACCATCACTTCAGCCAGTGTGTAGCAGGGCACAAGAAGTTGTTCCTATGGCGCCTACACCAATTGAAATGGAAATTGATGATGGTGATCATTAAACTTCGAATCAAGTTACTACAAACCTCGTAGGTAGACAAGGTCGCGTACTACTACAGAGTGGTTCAGTAACCCTCTCTTGGAGGTCATGTTATTGAACAACAATGAACCTACGAGATATGGAGAAGCGATGGTGGGCCCGGATTCCGGCAAATGGCTGGAGGACATGAAATCCGAGAGAGGATCCATGCATGAAAACAAAGTGTAGACTTTGAAGAACTACTTGATGGTCGTAAGATTGTTAAGTAAAGATGGATCTTTAAAAGGAAGACAGACGATGATGGTGAAAAGTCACCATTAAGAAAAGCTCGACTTATCGCAAAGATGTTTCCGACAAGTTCAAAGAGTTGACTATGATGAGACTTTCTCGCTCGTAGCGATGCTAAAAGTCTGTTGGAATAATGTTAGCAGTTGTTGCATTATTTATGAAATATGCACATACGATGTCAAAACATTGTTTCCTCAACGGTTTCCTTGAGGAAAGGTTGTATGTGATACAACCAGACGGTTTTGTCAATCCTAAGGAGGCTAACAAGTATACAAGCTCCAGCGATCCTTCTATAGACTGGTGCAAGCATCTCGGAGTTGGAATATACGCTTTGATGAGATGATCAAAGTTTTTGGGTTTATACAAGGTTTATGAGAAACTTGTATTTCCAAAGAAGTGAGTGGGAGCACTACAGAATTTCTGATAAGTACATGTGGTTGACGTATTGTTGATCGGAAGTAATGTAGAATTTCTGTAAAGCATAAAGGGTTGTTTGAAAGGAGTTTTTCAAAGGAAGACCTGGATAGAGCTACTTCAACATTGAGCATCAAGATCTACGGAGATAGATCAAAATGCTAAATAGAACTTTCAATGAAATGCATGCCTTGACAAGTTTTTGAAGGAGTTCAAAATAGATAAGCAAAGAATGAGTTATTGGTTGTGTTGTAAAGTGTGAATTTGAGTAAGACTCAAAGCCCGACCACGGCAGCAGAAAGAGAAATGAAGAAGGTCGTCCCCTATGCCTTAGCTGTAGGCTCTAAAGTATGCCAACTGTGTACCGCACCTGATGTGTGCCTTGCCATGAGTCTGTTAAGGGGTACAAAAGGTGATCCAAGATTGAATCACTAAAACAGCGGTCAAAGTTATCCTTAGTAACTAGTGGACTAAGGAATTTTTCTCGATTATGGAGGTGATTAAAGAGTTTGTCGTAAAGTGTTACGTCGATGCAATCTTTGACACTAATCCGAGTAACTCCAGGGAGTGAAGCGGATTCGTATAGTGGAGCAGTCATTTGGAATAATTTTAAATGGAACGTAGTAGCAGCATCTACATGATAACATAGGGATTGTAAAAGCACACACAAATCTGAAAGGTTCAGACTCGTTGACTAAAACCTCTATCACAAGCAAGACGTGATCAAACCCCAGAACTGTATGGGTGTTGGATTCGTTGAAATCACATAGTGATGTGAACTAGATTATTGACTCTAGTGCAAGTGGGAGACTGTTGGAAATATGCCCTAGAGGCAATAATAAATTAGTTATTATTATATTTCTTTGTTCATGGTAATCATTTATTATCCATGCTATAATTGTCTTGATTGGAAACACAAATACATGTGTGGATACATAGACAAAACACCGTCCCTAGTAAGCCTCTAGTTGACTAGCTCGTTGATCAAAGATGGTTCAGGTTTCCTAACCATGGACAAGTGTTGTCACTTGATAACGGGATCACATCATTAGGAGAATGATGTGATGGAGAAGACCCAAACTATAAACATAGCATATGATCGTGTTAGTTTATTGCTACTGTTTTCTGCATGTCAATGTATCTGTTCCTATGACCATGAGATCATGCAACTCCCGGACACTGAAGGAATACCTTGTGGGTTATCAAACATCGCAACATAACTGGATGACTATAAAGGTGCTCTACAGGTATCTCCAAAGGTGTCTGTTGGGTTGGCATGGATCAAGACTGGGATTTGTCACTCCGTTTGACGGACAGATATCTCGGGGCCCACTCGGTAATACAACATCCCAACAAGCCTTGCAAGCAATGTGACTAAGGAGTTAGTTGTGGGATCTTGTATTATAAAATGAGTAAAGAGACTTATCGGTAACGAGATTGAACTAGGTATAGAGATACCAACGATCGAATCTCGGGCAAGTAACATACCGAAGGACATAGGGAATAGTATACGGGGTTATATGAATCCTTGCCATAGAGGTTCAACCGATAGAGATCTTCATAGAATATGTAGGATGAAACATGGACATCTAGGTCCCGCTATTGGATATTGACCGGGGAGTGCCTCGGGTCATGTCTGCATAGTTCTTGAACCCACAGGTTCTGCACACTTAAGGTTCGATGACATTTTAGTATAGTTGAGTTACATGTGTTTGTGAGTGAAGGTTGTTTGGAGTCCCGGATGATATCGCGGACGTCACGAGGGTTTCCAGAATGGTCCGGAAACGAAGATTGATACATAGGATGGTTTCATTTGGTCATCGGAAAGATTTCGGGCATTACCGGCAGTGTACCGGGAGTGACGAATGGGTTTCGGGTATTCACCAGGAAGGGCCCACCCACCCGGGAGTGAGCTCAGTAGCACTAGGGTGGCGCACCAGCCCTTAGTGGGCTGGTGAGGCCAGCCCAAGTGGGTTATGGCGCCACAAGGAGAAAAAACCGAAGGAAAAGAAAAAACAAGGAAAGAGGGAGGTGGGAAGGAAGGAGTGGACTCCTTCCCCCAAACCGAATTGGGGTGGGAGTCGACCTCCTCCACCTTGGCCGGCGCCCTTGGGGCTCCCTTGAGCCCCAAGGCTAGCCCCTCCCCTCCTACTACATATATATATATATATATATATATATATATATATATATATATATATATATATATATATATATATATACACATATATATATATTGGTGGTTTTAGGGCTTTTAAGACACAACTTTGCCACGTGCAACTCAAACCTATACCACGTAGTTCTTCCTCTAGATCGGATTTCTGCGGAGCTCGGGTGGAGCCCTGCAAGAGTAGATCATCACCAACACCGGCGCGCCGTCACACTGCCGGCGAACTCATCTACTTCCCCGTCCCTCTTGCTGGATCAAGAATGCGGAGATCGTCATTGAGCTGTACGTGTGCGGGACGCGGAGGTGCCGTCTGTTCGGCACTTGATCGGAACGAATCGTGGGACGGATCGCGAGACGGATCGTGGGACGGTTCGTGGGACGGATTGTGAAGACGTACCACTACATGAACCGCGTTTATTAACGCTTCCGCTTAGCGATCTACAAGGGTATGTCGATCCAATCTCCCTCTCGTAGATGAACATCACCATGATATGTCTTCGTGTGCGTAGGAAATTTTTTGTTTCCCATGCAACGTTCCCCAACACTCCCTTCTCCCCCTCCAAGTGTGAAACGATCGACACCCACGGGATTGCCCCATATCAAGCGGCAATGTCCCTCGATAGGATAAGGTCGCACACATTCGATCTCTGTGTCGATAGTGCATCTAGCGTCTTTGGAGGTCGTGCGAAGGTGTGTGTCCATCCAGTCTCGCGGGATTTGTTCGTTGCTTGTCTTTGGTGAATATGTTTGGATCTTGTCTCCAATTGTGTGCTTACAAGTTTGATCGTTCTGAGCTACATCTCTCCTCATCAGCGGTGATTGTGCTATCGTCCACCGTTCGTGTGGAAGGATTAGCATGACAACTTCTCGACTGTCCCTACAACAAAGTTTGTCGGGATTTAGTGAGCAAAGGACGATAATGGCAGCTCGCCTTCGGCTAGCTTCACTGTTTTTAGTATTTGCTAGATGGTTCATCGCCATGATTATAACTTTTTCTACCTATGGTATTCTTTGTTAGAGTTTCTCCCGTAAAAAATCAGAATAAAACTGGAAAAACATATTTACTAGAAATAGTGTCTTGCATACTATGAATACAAAAGGAACATTAAAAAAAGTTAAAGATAGTCAAATGTATTAGCGCCGCACCACGATGGTTTGGAATTTATATATTTTCCACTCGATAGCAACATATAGGTATTTAGCTAACTAAGTTTAATAAGCTGCTCAAGAGGCGATTTTCTATGCATGGTGATAGCTACGCATGCATGGTGACAGCAACACACCCTTTGGCGAAAGTATCTTCTTTTATATATGAGATGTCAAGTTTATTATGACATTGGCACAAGTGCATATTTGATTTTATAGAAATGACATTTTCTCACTTATTTTTATCGTTATTACCTTTTTGACACAAGTGCCTTTTCGTTAGGTAGAAAGAGTGTTTCTCACTTTTCTCACTTTTCTCAGTATTTTTTGTTTGCCTTTTTGGCATAGTTGCATGTTTGCTTACATGGCTAGTCCAAAGTCATGATATTTTTGTTATAGAGTTATTTTCAATAGTCTAAAATAATTTACCAAAATAATTAGAGATAAAAATTGGGGTCGTGCGTAGCTCCCGCCATGGGTAGAAAATTATTTTTATAAGATGCTGCTCACAAGACAGTGCACTGCCATATCGTTTGCAAACATCACAGTTTACAATACTGAAATCTTGCGCTGCTAGAACTCTTTCTTTGAGAGTGCGCTAATAACGTACCTTAATCTGAGCTATTTTATGGTGAGGTTCAACCTCTCTAAACCAGGCTATAAAACGCGACATGATCTTGACTGTTGTTGTTAATGTTAGCGCATCTATAGTCAGATCCTTTATTTTCTCCTTAAATTTCCAAAACGTCCGTCTGATCAGTGAGCCGTCACAAAAGATGACCCAATCAGAATACTTATTTATCCCTAAATGTCCAGATTAACCGGCATAGCTCAAACACATCTCAAATCTTGGGGCAATATGAGGTTGTCTGGTCACGCCCGATCACTCTTGCCACCTAAGCTTGCTAAGGCACGGATCTGCAAGTCATCTGTACCTTCTGTTCCCTCTCTCTCTCCTCACGTCATGGTCGAAGATCGCCCTGACAATCATCCACCACACGAGCCCCTCCAGGCCCTCGCCCATACCACCGAGATCGAGTGCCAACGGGCGAATGGTCGAGGCCGCTTGCATCCGTGGACAATGCCACTAGCGCACGTAGTGTAAGGAGAAGCTTAACCGTGCAAGATTACAGAGGTAGAGGTAGCTAGTTCACCATGGATACGAATTACAATAGAAACAAATCGAAGAGGTAGCTCGAGGTAGGAGAAGGGAATCTGCCGTCGTTGTCGTGATCCACTCGATACCCTCCCTCGTTCCTCTACCTCGAGTATATGTTGTCGCCTTGTTCGACTGAGTCCGGATGGGATCAGCCCGTGGCGGTTGGCCCATGATAGATGGCCCGTAGCCCAGCCAGGATAGAGGGTTGCTGACATTCCCCCTTCCTTAAAAACCGGCTTGCCCTCAAGCCAGTGCATGCCCTTCTCTAGTTCATGTGTGATGCCACCAGGGTCCCATGATGTATCAATGCCTTGTATCAGAACTACACACGGTGTCCTTGTGGCCATGCTTCTTCATCATTACACCGAGTAGATTGCTGAGTTGCACGATAATAGCACATGAGAAACAGCTCATGGGATATCCTAACACGGAAACATGGCACAAGTGAAGTTCATAGGAAGACTCGCAAAACGCACCAAGTATGTTGGATATATGCCCTAGAGGGAATCATGTATGATGATATTTCCTATGTGTTTATGAATAAAGATAGTCCTTGGACATTTCCAATGACGTGTATCAACAAGTACATGACTTGTTTGTGAGACTATGCATTGTATGATGACTGTCCTAAGTCACTAATCGAAAAGGTTGTGTGGATGCGCAACCATTCAAATTAGCATATGACATGACAGATGGTTCGGTCTCACTAACCATGTAGCATTGGATGCTATCCGGATAATATGTACTTGGAAAGATCTGGTCGGATTCGACATAATCGGATCCGAGTCGAGATAAGGTCTGAGTTGGACATACCCAAGTATGAAACGCAGCGATAGGTCATCTGTGAGTCTCTAGTACAACATGCGTTCTGTGTCCAAAGACCTGAGCTAGTGCGTGTACTCGAGATGGTGACAGACTTGCTTTGGGCCGACCAAACATGACTCCGTGACTCGGTAGTTACAAACGTAGGTTTCGGGCTTGTCCAGACCCATGCTGCGAGACACGGTCAAGCAAGATGGGATTTGCCCCTCCGATCAGGAGAGATATACTATGGGGGCCCTCGGCTGATCTGACCTAGATAAGCATAGCCATGCGATGAGGATTATGAGATAATCCGAATGTTGGTTGGATTCACCAGAACGAGAAAAGAGGTCTTGTTGCAACAAGGATGACCATGTCACCTTGTGCAAGACAACATATATCGTGTGGCAAAGGGAACATAAGTATGAAGTGTCCAACATATATCGGACACTTGGAGTCGGCACACTTTGCTAGAAGTCGCTACCAACTAGCCGAGTAGGATGTGATCTAACTCGTGACTGCTACCTCTTGAGCTTCCGTTGGTTTTTCCCTTGAAGAGGAAAGGGTGATGCAGCACAGTAGCAGTAAGTATTTCCCTCAGTTTGAGAGCCAAGGTATCAATCCAGTAGGAGTATCAAGATGAGGCACCAATGTACCTGCGCAAAAACAAACAAACTTGCACCCAACGCTATAAAGGGTTTGTCAATCCCTTCACGATTATTTGCAAGGTGAGATCTAAAGGTGAAAATTGGAACAAAGTAATCTTGTGGAACTGAAACTATGATGTGAAGTAGACCCGGGGGCCATAGTGTTCACTAGAGGCTTCTCTCATGATAGCAAGTATTACGGTGGGTGAACGAATTACTGTCGTGCAATTGATAGAATCGCGCAAAGTCATGATGATATCTAAGGCAATGATCATACATATAGGCATCACGTCCGAGACAAGTAGACCGATACTTTCTGCATCTACTACTATTACTCCACACATCGACCGCTATCCAGCATGCATCTAGTGTATTGAGTTCATAACAAATAGAGTAACGCCTTAAGGAAGATGACATGATGTAGAGGGATCAATTCATGCAATAGATATAAACCCCATCTTTTTACCCTTGATGGCAACAACACGATGCGCGGCTTGCTACCCCTTTTGTCACTAGGTGAGGACACCGCACGGTATGAACCCAAAACCAAGCACTTCTCCCATTGCAAGAATCATAGAAGAAAAACTACTCAAATTTGATGATTTTGCTAGGAGCGTCGATAGAATGTCTCTTGATATTGATGCTTTGAAAGTTAGATGTGTTCCTCCCAAGATCAATATGGATGAAACTTTGAAAGCTATGAGTGTTTCCATGAATGAGAGTTAAGAAAGAACCGCCCAAATTCGTGCTAGACATGAATGGCTTAAAAAGGCGTGTTCTCGTGATGAGAATCACGAAGATCTATAAGTGTTTGGTGTGACCCCCATTGAATCCTTGTTTTCTAGTGTCAAACCTAATGATGATGGGGCTGGATATGAATCCACCTTGGTTAAAAAATGCCCCAATGATTCGGAGTCTATCTACCTTGATGCTAAAAGCATTCAAAGTGGAGTAGAGGATATCAAAACTTTGAGTAGTAATGAAATTATAACTTTGGATTTCAAGGAATTCAATTATGGTAGTTGTTGTAGATTGAATGTATTTCATTGATGCAATCCATGCTAAACTCTCCACACGCTTATTGCCAAAACAAAGCCTTTACCGATCATATCGTCGATGCTATGATGAAATCTCTTGAAGAGAAACTTGAATTGGAAGTTTCTATTACTAGAAAACTTCATGATGAGTGGGAACCTACTATCAAAATCAAGATCAAAACTATGAATGCAATGCTTTGTGTGATTTGGTTGCTAGTGTTTCCGCAATTCCAAAGTCTTTATGTGATGTTCTAGGCTTTAATGAGATTGATGAGTGCTCTCTTAATTTGCATCTTGCGGATTCTACTGTTAAGAAACCCATGGGAAGGATCAATGATGTTCTTATTATTGCAAATAGGAACTATGTACTCGTGGATTTCATTGTGCTTGATATTGATTGCAATCCTACATGTCCTATCATTCTAGGTAGACCTTTCCTAAGGACTACTGGTGATGTCATCGATATGAAGGAAGGGAATATTAGATTTCAATTTCCTTTCAAGAAGGGCATGGAACATTTTCCTAGAAAGAAAATAAGATTGCCTTATGAATCCATGATGAGGGCTACTTATGGTTTGAGCACCAAAGACGACGATACGTGATTCTATCGCCTTATGTCTAGCTAAGGGCGTTAAACAATAGCGCTTGTTGGGAGGCAACCCAATGAGTTTATCTTTAATTTTTGCTTTCTGTTTTGTTGTGTCCACACCATCATAATTCTTTTATGATTGTGTTTTTTGTGTTTATTTTTGTGTTTGAGCCAAGTAAAACTTTTATGACTAGTTTGGTGATGGTTGTTTGATCGTGCTGGAATAAGACAAAAGCTTTTCGCTCACGAAATTATTTTTCATTTTTATCCAGAAAGATATTTTGGGTTGATTATTTTTGCTGCTAGTTTATATTCCAATTTCCCAAACTGTCGTAATTTTTAAGAATTTTTGAGATACCAGAAGTATACTAAGTATACAGATTACTACAGACTGGTCTGTTTTTTATAGATTCTGTTTTTGTTGTGTTGATTGCTTATTTTGATGAAACTGTGGATAGTATCGGGGGGTATTAGCCATGGAAAAGTGATAATACAGTAATCTAACACAAATATAAATAGAAATCAAGTTTTCTACAGTACCTAAAGAGGTGGTAGTTTGTTTTCTTGTGCTAATGATATCACGAGTTTCTGTTTAAGTTTTGTGTTGTGAAGTTATCAAGTTTTGGGTGATGTTCTCATGGACAAAGGGATAAAGAGTGGAAAGATCTCAAGCTTGGGAATGCCCAAGGCATCCCAAGCCAAATTCAAGGACACCAAAAATCCTAAGCTTGGGGATGCCCCGGGAAGGCATCCCCTCTTTTGTCTTCAATCCATCGGTAACATTACTTGGAGCTATATTTTTATTCACCACATGATATGTGTTTTGCTTTTAGCATCTTGTATCGTAGGAGTCTTTTCTTTTTGTTGTGTCACAATCATCATTGCTGCAAACCTTTTGAGAGAGACATGCACTCATCGTGAATTTGCTAGAATACTCTTTGAGCTTCGCTTATATCTTTTGAGTAAGGCAATTTAGTTCACATGTGCTTCACTTATATCTTTTAAGCTAGATAACTTTGCTCTAAGTGCTTCACTTAGATCTTTTAGAGCACGGTGGTGTCATATTTTAGAGAAATAAGAACTCTCGATCTTCACTTATATCTTTTTGAGAGTGATCTCTCTGAGTAACTTGGTAGTTGGCTTGTGCTATGAAAGTAGTCCCAAAGGTGATAGGCACCCAAAGAGGATACAATAAAACTTCCATCTTCATGTGGATTGATTAGAAAGAGAAGTTTGATTCCTCTCAAATAGTTTTGAGACATGGATTTGGTAATATTAAGAGTTATGTTAGTAGGGTGTTGTGAATCTAGAAATACTTGTGTTGAAGTTAGTGAGTCACGTAACATGCACGTATGGTGAACCGCTATGTTAGGAAGTCGGAGCATAATTGATTTATTGATTGTCATCCTTTGTGTTGCCGTCGGGATCGCGTGATGTTTAACACCTACCAACCCTTCCCCTAGGAGTATGCGTTTAGCACTTTGTTTTGATTACTAATAAAAACTTTCGCAATAAGTATGTGAGTTCTTCATGACTAATGTAAGTCCATGGTGTAGATGCACTTTCACCTTTCACCATTGCTAGCCTCTCTAGTGTCGCGCAACTTTCGCCGGTGCACAAACCCACCATATGCCTTCCTCAAAACAGCCACCATACCTACCTACTATGGCAATTTCATGGCCATTCCGAGATATATTGCCATGCAACTCCCACCGTTCCGTCTCATGACATGTGCCGTCACTTTCATATTGCCGTTGCATGATCGTAAGATAGCTAGCGAGATGTTTCAAGGTCATACGCCAAGCTAGATCGTTGCACATCCCGGTACACTGCCGGAGGCATTTCCTATAGAGTCCTCATCGTTCTAAGCATTGAGCTGTGGGTAAACTAAAGTGTGATGATCATCATTATTAGAGCATTGTCCCATGTGAGGAAATAAAAAGAAAAGAGGCCAAAGTTGCCCACAAAAAAATAGAGATATGGAAAGAGGCCAAAGATCCCAAACAAAAAAATAAAAAAATAAAAGAGAGAAAATGAGAAAAGGGACAATGCTACTATCTTTTCCACACTTGTGCTTCATAATAGCACCATGTTCTTCATGATTGAGAGTATCTTGTTTCATCACCACCATATGCTAGTGGGAATCTTCATTATATAACTTGGCTTGTATATTCCAATGATGGGCTTCCTCAAAATTGCCCTAGGACTTCGTGAGCAAGCAAGTTGGATGCACACCCACTAGTTCTCCTTTTGAGATTTCACATACTTATAGCTCTAAGTGCATCCATTGAATGGTAATTAGTACTCTTTCACATCGATATCTATTGATGGGCATCTCCATAGCCCTTTGATACGCCAAGTCGATGTGACCATCTCCTCCTTTTTGTCTCACAACCTCCACCACACTCTATTCCACCTATAGTGCTATATCCATGGCTCACGCTCATGTATTGCACGGGATTTGAAAAAGGTTTGAGAAAGTAAGAGTGCTAAAACAATTACTTGGCCAATACCGGGGTTGTGCATGATTTAAATTAGTTGTGTGGGGATGATGGAGCATAGCCAGACTATATGATTTTGTAGGGATAATTTTCTTTGGCCTTGTTATTTCGAAAGTTCATGATTACCTTGCTAGTTTGCTTGAAGTATTATTGTTTTCATGTCAATAGCAAACTATTGTTTTGAATCTTACAGGTCTAAACATTCATGTCACATGAAAGAAGTTACAAAGGACAAATATTCTAGGTAGCATGCCACATCAAAAATTCAATCTTTATCACTTCCCTACTCGAGGACGAGCAGGAGTTAAGCTTGGGGATGCTAGATACATCTCCAACGTATCTATAATTTTTTATGGTTCCATGCTATTATCTTGTCAAACTTTCGATGTTTTGTATGCCTTTTATATCTTTTTTGGGACTAACTTATTAACTCAGTGCCAAGTGCCAGTTCCTGTTTTTTCCGTGTTTTTGACCCTTTTCAGAGGAGAATATTAAACGCAGTCCAAACGGAATAAAACCTCCAAAAAGAATTTTTTCCGCAAGAGAAGATATGCAGGGAGCGTGAGAACCAAGGCAGAGGCCACCAGGGGAGGCCACAAGCCCCCTAGGCGCGGCCAGGGGGGCGCGCCTAGCAGGCTTGTGGGCCCCCTGTGGCTCGTCTGCCCTACTTCTTCTGCCTATAAATCCCCGAAAATCCAAAACCACGGGAGAGATCCACGAAAATACTTTTCCGCCGCCGCAAGCTTCTGTCTCCGCAAGATCCCATCTGGGGCACGTTCTAGTGCCCTGTCGGAGGGGGGATTCGGATACGGAGGGCTTCTTCATCAACACCATTGCCTCTCCGATGATGCGTGAGTAGTTCACCATCGACCTTCGGGTCCATAGCTAGTAGCTAGATGTCTTCTTCTCTCTCTTGGATCTTCAATACAAAGTTCTCCATGATCTTCATGGAGATCTATCCGATGTAATCTTCTTTTGCGGTGTGTTTGTCGAGATCCGATGAATTGTGGATTTATGATCAGATTATCTATGAATCTTATTTGAGTTTCTTCTGATCTCTTATATCCATGATTTCATATCCTTGTAATTCTCTTCGAGTTGTGGGTTTTGTTTGGCCAACTTGACCTATGATTCTTGCAATGGGAGAAGTGCTTGGTTTTGGGTTCATACCGTGCGGTGACCTCACCCAGTGACAGAAGGGGTAGCGAGGCACGCATCATCTTGTTGCCATCAAGGGTAAAAAGATGGGGTTTATATCTATTGCATGAATTTATCCCTCTACATCATATCATCTTGCTTAAGGCGTTACTCTGTTTGTCATGAACTCAATACACTAGATGCATGCTGAATAGCGGTCGATGTGTGGAGTAATAGTAGTAGATGCAGAAAGTATCGGTCTACTTGTCTCGGACGTGATGCCTATATGTATGATCATTGCCTTAGATATCGTCATGACTTTGCCGGTTCTATCAATTGCTCGACAGTAATTCGTTCACCCACCGTAATATTTGCTATCTTGAGAGAAGCCTCTAGTGAACACTATGGCCCCCGGGTCTACTTCACATCATATTTTCAGCCCTACAGTTTTACTTTGTTGCACTTTCTGCCTTCAGATCTCACCTTGCAATCAATTCGCTCACCCCTTTGTAGCATTGGGTGCAAGTTTGCTATTTCTGCGCAGGTACATCGGTGCTTCATCTTGATACTCCTACTGGATTGATACCTTGGTTCTCAAAACTGAGGGAAATACTTACTGCTACTATGTTGCATCACCGTTTCCTTTTCAAGGGATAAAAACCAATGCAAGCTCAAGAGGTAGCAAGCCCATTATTGGAATATACAGGCCAAGTTATATAATGAAAATTCCCACTAGTATATGGAGGTGACAAAACGAGAGACTCTCCATCATGAAGAACATGGTGCTATTTTGAAGCACAAGTGTGGAAAAGGATAGTAGTATTGTCCCTTTTCTCTTTTTCTCTCATTTTTTTGGTCTCTTTGGCCTCTTTTTTCAAAAACTTTTGGTGGGTATCTTTGGCCTCTTTTTTTATTTCCTCAAATGGGACAATTCTCTAATAATGATGATCATCACACTTTTATTTACTTACAAGTCAATACTTAGAACAATGATGACTCTATTTGAAATGCCTCCGGCAGTGTACCGGGATGTGCAATGATCTAGCTTAGCGTATCACATTGAAACATCTCGCTAGCTATCTTACGATCATGCAATGGCAATATGAAAGTGACGGCACATGTGATGAGATGGAACGGTGGAAGTTGCATGGCAATAGATCTTGGAATGGCTATGAAAATGTCATAATATGTAGGTATGGTGGCTGTTTTGAGGAAGGTATATGGTGGGTTTGTGCACCGGTGAAAGTTGCGCGACACTACAAAGGCTAGGAATGGTGGAAGGTGAAAGTGCATCTATACCATGGGCTCACATTAGTCATGAAGAAATCATATACATATTGTGAAAGTTTTATTAGTAATCGAAACAAAGTGCTAAACGCATACTCCTAGGGGAAGGGTTGGTAGGTGTTAACCATGGCGCGATCCCGACCGCCACACAAAGGATGACAATCACTAAATCAATTATGCTCCGACTTCCTAACATAGCGGTTCACCATACGTGCATGCTATGGGAATCACTAACTTGAACACAAGTATTTCTAGAATCACAACACCCTACTAACATAACTCTAATATTACCATATCCATATTTCAAAACTAATTGAGAGGAATCAAACTTCTCTTTACTAATCAATGCACTTGAATATGGAAGTTTTTATTATATCCTCTTTGGATGCCTAACATATTTAGGACTACATTCATAGCACACGCCAATTACCAAGTTACTTAGAGAGAGCACTCTCAAAAAGATATAAGTGAAGATCGAGAATTCTTATTTATTCAAAATATGACACCGCCGTGCTCTAAAAATATTTAAGTGAATCACTAGAGCAAAATTATCTAGCTCAAAAGATATAAGTGAAGCACATGCGAGCTAAATTGCCTAACTCAAAAGATATAAGTGAAGCTCAATGAGTATTCTAGCGAATTCACGATGAGTGCATGTCCCTCTCAAAAAGGTGTGCAGCAAGGAAGATTGTGACAAAACAAAAAGAAAAGACTCCTATAATACACGACGCTCCAAGCAAAACACATATCATGTGGTGAATAAAAATGTAGCTCCAAGTAACGTTACCGATGGATTGAAGACGAAAGAGGGGATGCCTTCCTGGGGCATCCCCAAGCTTAGGCTTTTTGGTGTCCTTGAATTTGGGTTGGGATGACATGGGCATCCCCAAGCTTAAGCTCTTTCCACTCTTTGTTCCATTGTCCATAAGGACATCAGCCAAAACTTGAAAACTTCACAACACAAAACTTAAACAGAAACTCGTGATATAATTAGCATAAGAAAACAAACCACCAACTCTTTAGGTACTGTAGTAAAATTGATTTCCATTTAGATTGATGTTATATTACTGTATTCTCACTTTCCCATGGCTAGTACCCCCGATACTAACCATAGTTTCATCAAAATAAGCAATCAAGACAACAAAAACAAGATCTGTCAAAAATAGACCAGTCTGTAGCAATCTGTATACTTCGTATACCTATGGTATCCCAAAAATTCTGAAAACTTATGAAAATTAGGGAAATTTGCATATCAATCAGCAGCAACAAGAATCAACTCAAAATATATTTATGGATAGGAATTAAAAATAATTTCGTGAGCACAAAGTTTCTGTCTTTTTCAGCATGATCAAACAACTATCACCAAAACTAATCATAAAGGTTCTACTTGGCACAAACACTAAATAAAACATAAAAAACACAATCATAACAGAATCATGGTGGTGTGGACTCAACAAAACAGAAAGTGAAAAGCAAAAATAAATTCATTGGGTTGCCTCCCAACAAGCGCTTTTTCTTTAAAGCCTTTTAGCTAGGCATTGATAATTCAATGATGCTCACATAAAAGATAGCAATAAGACACGAAGAGAGCATCATGAAACATGTGACAAACATATCTAAGTCTAACATACTTCCTATGCATAGGAATTTTATAGGAAAACAAATTGTCAAGACAACCAATAGTTACCATATGCAAGGAAGAAGAAAGAGACAATAGCAATCTCAACAAACGAGAGGTGATTTAGTGATATGAAAATTTCTACAACCATATTTTCCTCTCTCATAATAATTACATGTGGGATCATATTCAAATTCAACAATATAACTATCACATAGGATATTATTTTCATGATCCACATGCATGCAAAGTTGACGCTCTTCAAAAATAGTGGGATTATCATCAACTAAAGTCATGACCTCTCCAAACCCACTTTCAATCTTATTGCAAACATTATTATCAATATCATATTCATCATGAGGCTTAAACAAATTTTCAAGATCGTAAGAAAAATCATCACCCCAATCATGATCATTGCAATAAGTAGTGGACATAGCAAAACTAGCATCCCCAAGTTTAGGGTTTTGAATATTTTTAGCATGATTGTCATTAATAGAATTTATAGTGAAACCATTGCAATCATGCTTTTCATTCAAGGATCCCTCGTGAATCACTTCATAAATTTCTTCATCACAATTTTCAGATTCACGCATCTAAAGCAAAACTTCATAAAGATAATCTAGTGCACAAAACTCACTAGCAATTGGTTCAACATAATTGGATCTCTAAAAGAGATTAGCAAGTGGGTGAGGATCCATATCAATAGATACTTAGCAAGCAAACATGCAAGCATGTTGAAGGCACATAGCACACAAGCAAGGGAAAGGCAAACGAAAAAGGCAAATATTTTTGTAAATTTTGTTTTTCATAAGTGGGGGAGAGGAAAACGAGAGGCAAAAGGGAAATAATGTAAATCCAAGAGATGAGTTTGCGATAGTTACTTGGATAAGCTTCACTTTGAATACTCCCTGGCAACGGCGCCAGAAATTGGCACGTTGATGGGAGACTATTCTTGACTTGATCCTCCCCGGCAACAGCGCCAGAAATTCTTCTTGCTACCTCTTGAGCTTGTGTTGGTTTTTCCCTTGAAGAGGAAAGGGTGATACAACACAGTAGCAGTAAGTATTTCCCTCAGTTTGAGAACCAAGGTATCAATCGAGTAGGAGTATCAAGATGAGGCACTAATGTACCTGCGCAAAAACAAACAAACTTGCACCCAACGCTATAAAGGGGTTGTCAATCCCTTCATGATTATTTGCAAGGTGAGATCTGAAGATGAAAAGTGCAACAAAGTAATCTTGCGGAACTGAAAATATGATGTGAAGTAGACCCGGGGGCCATAGTGTTCACTAGAGGCTTCTTTCATGATAGCAAGTATTACGGTGGGTGAACGAATTATTGTCGAGCGATTGATAGAATCGCGCAAAGTCATGATGATATCTAAGGCAATGATCATACATATAGGCATCACGTCCGAGACAAGTAGACCGATACTTTCTGCATCTACTACTATAACTCCACACATCGACCTTGAGTTCATAACAAACATATTAACGCCTTAAGCAAGATGACATGGTGTAGAGGGATAAATTCATGCAATAGATATAAACCCCATCTTTTTACCCTTGATGGCAACAACATGATGTGTGCCTCACTACCCCTTCTGTCACTAGGTGAGGACACCGCACGGTATGAACCCAAAACCAAGCACTTCTCCCATTGCAAGAATTATAGATCAAGTTGGCCAAACGAAACCCACAACTCGAAGAGAATTACAAGGATACGAAATCATGCATATAAGAGATCAGAGGAGACTCAAATAATATTCATAGATAATCTGATCATAAATCCACAATTCATCGGATCTCGACAAACACACCGCAAAAGAAGGTTACATCGGATAGATCTCCATGAAGATCATGGAGAACTTTGTATTGAAGATCCAAGAGAGAGAAGAAGCCATCTAACTACTAGCTATGGACCCGAAGGTCTGTGGTGAACTACTCTCGCATCATCGGAGAGGCAATGGAGTTGATGAAGAAGCCATCCGTGTGTGAATCCCCCTCCGGCAGGGCACCAGAACGTGCCCTAGATGGGATCTTGCGGAGACAGAAGCTTGCGGCGGCGGAAAAGTATTTTCGTGGCTCTCTCTGGTGGTTGTGGATTTTTAGAGAATTTATAGGCGAAAGAAGTAGGGCAAAGGAGCCACGGGGGGCCCACAAGCCTGCTAGGCGCCCCCCCCCCCAGGCCGCGGCTAGGGGGCTTGTGACCTCCCCCAAGGTCCTTTGCCTTGGTTCAGAAGTCCCCTGCGTACCTTCTGTTATGGAAAAAATCATCCCGCAGGTTTTATTCCGTTTGGACTCCGTTTAATATTCTTCTGTGAAAAAGGTCAAAAACACGGAAAAAACAGAAACTGGCACTTGGCACTGAGTTAATAGGTTAGTCCCAAAAAAGATATAAAATAGCATATTCCTGCATACAAAACATCCAAAGTTGACATGATAATAGCATGGAACCATCAAAAATTATAGATATGTTGGAGACGTATCATGACCAAGTGAACAAGAACCTAAGGGGTCGTGCGCTTAAGGGGAGGAACACATGGGCTTTAGAATCCATGCGAGGCCCAAGAGTTGAGCCCGCACCGAATGCCAATATATAGTGGAAGTGCGACACACTTAATCAGTTGATCGCTTCAGTGCCATCATTAGGGCTTTGCATGTGTTGCAACTAGCCCCGTCCACTCGCCGTCGCCGACTGTGTGATCCGGACCTAGCAGTCCACTGCACGACGTTCCTCCTGCCCGCGCGGGTAATATTAAATGTGGTGCACTTGCGCCACTCCAGCGAACTTGTACGTGTGATCCGACGACCGGCTGTTTGAGGGAGAGGATCCGGTGACCGGTTGTTCAAGGTAGATCGAACAAGGAGCAGACGGACCACGCGGACGCGCTGCCACTTTACTTCCGCTGCATGGCACTACGTGACTAGTTGTAACGATCTGTGATCCATCCCCATAGCATGTTCTTGGATGTTCTACACGTAGGAAAAAAATTAATTGGCATATGCGATGCACCTACTGTAGAACCCAACAAAGTGAAGATATCAACTTCTTAGTCCTGTGAAAGCATGCAACATAGAAGCCGTCGGACACTAACAAACTAACATTCTTTTCTTCTTGCCACGAAACTCGCTTGCCACCCTCCCTGGTGCATGCTCCCAATTGGACGTGGACATAAATTGTAGACAAGGACTGTAACCGAACTGTAGTAATGCCAAGTATGTATTCCAATTTATGTGCTTCAAACTGTACTAGCCACAATTCAGTTTGGGAGATAGAGCTAAGAAGTCCCTCATCCAAGGATGCAATCGGTGAAGCAACACACCACAGTAGCCGATAAATGAAGGCAATAGCAGAAAGCTCTGAGTTGAACCATGGATCACGTGCAACTCCATATTGATTGCGGTTATCACGACTGAATTCTGTGCAGCTCTTATTCCAGCGAATGACACATGCAATACTTGCTATGTTGTTGGCCATACAAAGTTGACCAGCACTGCTGCCCTTTAGGTGCAGGAAATTCGGATCCTTACTTAGTGATTTTTTATGACCAGATAAGATAACCATGCTAGTAGACATACTGGACTTTGAATCACAAGCCCCGGCTACATTTTTTATAGTCTGAACAACCAACGATTTTGAGAAGTGCCAAATACCAACAAGAATAATCAGCCTCACACGATATCTCTTCATAGGGTAAACAAGGCAGCACAAGTGTACAGAACGGACAACTGAATTCCCTCATGAAAAAGACAGTCGATTGCAATCCATGTGCACCATGAGTTGGTGGCCAATGTAATAGCATCAGTACGCTATGAATATGCAGCAATGGATCACTGAATATAGACAACATAGACAAACTACAAGCAGTCCCACTCCCAAAAGTTGATAGCTGCAAACTGAAAACTGGATACGTATATGTTTTTGCTAGCTTGGCATGTGTACATTTTACTGACTGTTTCAGAGTGGGAAGAATCGTCTGATGCAAGTACCAACTGATATCACTCGAACAGAGTATGATAATGCAACAAAAAATATTGGTTAATAACGTTGTGATGAGCACCACATATTGAGCAGCGATGAGATCTTGCAATGCACTTGTTGACATGTAAACATTACCCTGAAATCCCCTTCGACTCAAAACTGTCTAAATCACTAACATGCTCCTGATTTGCATGGCCTCTTGCGATTTCTCATGCGGAGGGATATCACATACAACAATGTGCTTGTCATAGATAAGTTACCATTGATTAGTGATGCTAGCTGTAGCAGACGGGGACCATTGCTTGAACTAAACTAAGTGAAGACCGATACTGCTCGAGTGTCCTGTATTCCCAACACCCATTTTCTGCATTCTCCAACACAGAAGTGTGGCCATAGTAGCAAGCGAGGAATGTTGCAGCACAGGTGCAGAAGTAATAGAGCATGCACAGAGTTCTGAAAACCAATGATTACCTTCATGAAGGAGATGCTTACAGAAACATGATTCCTCCATGTCCTGTTTGAGAGACCACAAGCACAAGAGCTCAATAGAAAGTATCGTTATGCAGAATCCATGTAGGTTGCACACAAGATTTCCAATATGACATAATTCCAGAGGAAAGTGACTAGCAGTCAAAGCGCATTCATGTATTTGGGCTGACAGAAACACATGCTCCATGGACATTCCAATTGGAAACGATGGTCGTACCTCAATTCGGTCTGACCATGGCTCCTTAGGATAGCCTGCACGTGAATGATAGTCGAACGATGGCCACAGTCTTGGCCTGAATATGTATCCCATGTGCCTAATGCGCATTTGCAAAAGTGGCGGCCATGGTTGCTGCTTGATCCCCTTCTGTATTGGTGGTAGAAACGAGGTCTTGTTCTTGTCCACAAGATGAACAAACTGCACCCAGTCGCCATGCCGGACTAGCCAGGCTGTCGAACACATGGTCGGCACCGGTGGAGCAGGGTCGCTCGGGATAATGAAGGTGACATCATGGTCCACCTTGTTCATCATCGGGGTGAAGGAGTTGGCGGAGAGGGCATTAAGCTCATGCACAATGGTCTTGGGATCGACATCGGTGGTGGTTGCCACCAGGGTCACGATATCGGCAGTGACCACCTGGTGGATGATATCGAGCATTGGCTCGGGGTGAACTGTGGTGGTGGTGTCCTGGATCGTTGAGGTCGACGATGGTAGAGACTTGGGTCGAGCAATCCATCGAACAGTTGATGGGTGCCCTGGCAATGCAATCGATGGTCGCATAACAAATGATCTTGACGACCTCTGGGGTCTTGGTGGTGGAAGAGGGGACGTCGGTGGCGGCTGCAGTGACCAGGGCGTCGATGGTGAGGCCGACTGCAAGCTCGGGGCAGAAGTCTGAGGTGGCGTCGTGGATTTCCTCGACAACAGTGGGCGGAGCAGGGGCGGTGATGATGCGGACGAAATTATCGTCACCGCCCGAGAGCGTCTGGCCGATGGGTGTGGGCGAGTCCAACGTCGTGGTCGCGAGGTTGATGATGGGCACGACCAGGGCCGATGTTGTTGTAGAGGAGGAAGCAGCCGAGTCGAGCCGTACGACAGCAACGAGCTTAGCTCTCATGCCCTCAACTTTGGCGATGAAGGATGCGAGATACCATATTATCTCCTCCTTGACACACATGGCATCCCACACCAGTGGTAAGACCGTAGGCATGGCATCGTCGCCGATGAAATAGAGGAATCGGGTGTGGAAGCAAAATTAGGGGGAAATGAGTGATCAAAGGATGGTGGCCTGGCTCTGAATACCAGATGTAAGGAGCAGCTTAACAGTGTAAGATTACACACATGGAGATAGCTAGTTCCTCATGAATATAAATTAGTATTTGATACGTCTCAAACGTTTTTATAATTTTTATGGTTTTACGTTGTTATCTTTCCTTCTTTGTATGTTTTATGTACCTTTTTATATTTTTTTTGGGACTAACTTATGGATTCAGTGTCAAGTGCGAGTTTCTGTTTTTCGTGTTTTTGACTCTTTTCAGATCTGATTTTGGAACGGATTCCAAACGGAAGAAAAACCCCGAAATTATTTTTTCCCGAACGGAAGAAGTCCAGGGGGCTTTTGGGCCAAGCCAGGTGGACTCCAGGGAGCCCACAAGCCCCCACTCCGCCACCAGGGGGAGGCGGCGGTGGGCAGGCTTGTGGCCCCCTCACCTAGGTCTTGTGTCTATATATTCCCAAATATTCCGCAAAAAATCAGGGGAGCCTCGAAAATACTTTTCCGCCGCCGCAAGCTTCCGTTTCCGCGAGATCTCATCTGGACACCCTTCCCGGCGCCCTGCCGGAGGGGACTTTGGAGTTGGAGGGCTCCTTCATCATCATCGTCGCCCCTCCAATGACTCGTGAGTAGTTCACTTCAGAACTACGGGTCCGTAGTTAGTAGCTAGATGGCTTCTTCTCTCTCTTGGATCTTCAATACAAAGTTCTCCATGATCTTCATGGAGATCTATCCGATGTAATCTTCTTTGGCGGTGTGTTTGTCGAGATCCGATGAATTGTGGACTTTATCTATGATATATATTTGAGTCTTTGCTGATTTCTTATATGCATGATTTGATATCCTTGTAAGTCTCTCCGAGTCTTGGATTTTGTTTGGCCAACTAGATCTATGATTCTTGCAATGGGAGAAGTGCTTGGTTTTGGCTTCTGCCATGTGGTGACCTTTCCCAGTGACAGTAGGGGCAGCAAGGCACACATCAAGCAGTTGCCATTAAGGGTAAAAAGATGGGGGTTTTATCATTGGTTTGAGATTATCCCTCTACATCATGTCATCTTGCTTAAGGCGTTACTCTGTTCTTATGGACTTAATACACTAGATGCATGTTGGATAGCGGTCGACGTGTGGAGTAATAGTAGTAGATGCAGAAAGTATCGGTCTACTTGTTTCGGACATGATGCCTATAGAAATAATCATTGCATAGATATCGTCACGGCTCTGCACAGTTCTATCAATTGGTCCATGATAGATGGTCCGTAGCCCATCCAGGATAGATGGATGGACACACCTAACATCTCTGTCGCGGCCGGAGCTAACACGCACGCACGCTAGTGCTCGTCTAAGGCCAACTTCACCACACGACCCCATTCTGTCCAGCCCCGTCTG
Source organism: Hordeum vulgare subsp. vulgare (assembly GCF_904849725.1). Lineage (NCBI taxonomy): Eukaryota > Viridiplantae > Streptophyta > Magnoliopsida > Poales > Poaceae > Hordeum > Hordeum vulgare. The sequence continues at coordinate 89,074,300 of NC_058520.1, forward strand.
TTTGGCGTAAAAGGGACAAATAGGTCGGCCCAGCGCGAGATGGTCCGGACCCATCTTGTTCGTTTCGTGTCCGGCCCGACCCATTTTGAGCGTAAATTTGCGCGGAATTTGTGTCGCGGCGGACATCAAACGGACGCGCGCTCGTCCGCGTCGGGGAAGCGTGGCAGGCGGCCACCAACCTCCCACCCACCCGCATCAATGCGCAAGAGTGGTCGGGCCCGTCTGTCATCCGCCCAGGGGACGGTCGCGGTCCTTCTTAAATTAGGAAGTCATAGACCGGTCGTCCACAGTTCCCATCGCCACCCCCGCGGCCTCCTCAAAACCCGACAGTTCCCTTCGTGAAACCCTAGCCTCCTCCTCGAGCTCGTCGGCCGCCGTAGACATGGGTTTGTGGAACTACGGCCGCAAGGGCCCCCACGACCGCGAGGATGGCTCCTCCTCGGGACGCCGTTGCGGCTCCGTGAAGGAGGAGGCCGCCTCGCCACCGCGCCAGGCCGTGGCTCCCTTCACCATCGATCCTAGGCCCGTGGGCCATCGCGACCAGCAGTACCTCTGTGTTGAGGTCTCCTGGCGCTACTGGGAGACGAGGACGCCGGTCCCGTGGAGCGATGTCCACCTCCCCAACGCGTGGCATCTCTCCACCGACCGCGTTCCCATCCCTCCGGTGCCGACGAGCGGCCGTGCGCGCCACAAGGAGATCGAGCGTCGTCGCTGCCTCCTCCCCGACGACCTCTACTACGACCCAAGGTACGCCGCCGATTCCACCCTATGGGACACATGGCTCAGGGACGAGCACGACGTGCAGTGTGCCTCCTACTTCCCCGGGACGGTCGCAGGGCCACGGCGGGCACGGTAGGTGCGCGGGCGTACACGGATGCGCGGCCTCACTCCCACACCGTCCTCTTCACCGACTCCATCACCACCTCCACCTCCTCGCATGACGGAGGAGGAGGAGGCCCGCCTCATGCAGCGCGTCATGGAGGACTCCATGACGGTGCATGATGAGCGCCAATTTCTGGGCCTGGACCATGCCATGGACCTCTCTGCGGCTGGCGACGTCACCATCCCCGAGCCGATGGAGGAGGAGGAGGTGGCCGCGTTCCCTCCGGAGCTGGTGGGTGCGTCGTGGGGCTCGTCGTGCACCGCGCCGGAGATGGCATAGGCAGTGGGGGCCGTGAACTGGTGCCCCACAACGCCGCGGTCAGCGGAGCGGGAGGCCTCGCCACTGGAGGAGGTGCTGCAGGCTAGCTTCGAGCACGCCCCGCTCACCAGGGACCGCCGGCCCACCTGTGGACGCCGCCGCCCTACGTCGATCTCGTCAACGACAGTGAAGACGACGACACCGGTGACCAGTGAAGACGGCGACGGCTGCGACGGGCTACTTTTTTATGTTAATTATGTCAAAAACTGGGCCATTTTGTGGCCATGAAAACTGAGTCTTTATTAATGTTAATCTTATTATGTTTTAAGTTTTTAAACTGTGTTTATTTATTTATAGTTGTGTTTTTATTTTATTTTTAAATCAAGTCCAACACGGACATGATTTGGGATGCGGTCGCGCGGTGGGCGCACGCACGACCCAATGGACAGAGGCGGACATGGGCGAACCCATTGTCGTCCCAAACTGACAAAATCCGGCCAAACCGGACGTCCGTTTGGGCTCGTGCGGTGGAGTTGGCCTTACTCCTTCGGCTCACAGCTCTCGCTGCTTGACGCGGTCGCGTGGTCGTCATGCTCCTTCAACTCTTGCACGACGAGCGTGCATCAACGGCCCCGCGGGCATGCTCACGTGCAACCGCAGACTTAAGGGCGTGCTAGCATGCAGCAGCAGCCTCGCGGGCGTCAGGCCAACTCCACCGCACGACCCCATTCTGTTCGGCCCCGTCCGTTTGGGGTAAAAGGGACAAACAGGTCGGCCCAGCGCGAGACGGCACGGACGCATCCTGTCTGTTTCGTGTGTGGCACGACCCATTTCAAGCGCAAACTTGCGCTGGATTTGGGTCGCGGCGAACACCAAACGGACGTGCGCTCGTCCGCGTCGGGGACGCGTGGCACGCGGCCACCAACCTCCCACCCACCCGCACCAATGCGCACGAGCGGCCTGGCCCGCCTGTCATCCGCCCAAGGGACTGTCGCGGTCCTTCTTAAATGAGGAAGCCGTGGAGTGGTCATCCAAAGTTCCCATCGCCACCCCCGCGGCCTCCTCGAAACCCGACAGTTCCCTCATGAAACCCTAGCCTCCTCCTCGAGCTCGTCAGCAGCCGCAACCATGGGTCTGTGGAACTACGGCCACAAGGGCACCCACGACCGCGAGTCTGGCTCCTCGTCGGGACGCCGTCGCGGCTCCGTCAAGGAGGAGGCTGCATCGCCACCACGCCAGGCCGCGGCTCCCTTCTCCATCGCTCCTAGGCCCGCCGGCCATCGCGACCGGCAGTACCTCAGCGTTGAGGTCTGCCGGCACTACTCGGAGACGAGGATGCCGGTCCCGTGGAGCGATGTCCACCTCCCCAACACGTGGCATCTCTCCTCCGACCGTGTTCCCATCCCTCCGGTGCCGACGAGTGGCCTTGCGCGCCGCGAGGAGATCGAGCGCCGTCGCCGCCTCCTCCCCGACGACCTCTACTACGACCCAAGGTACGCCGCTGATACGTCCATTTTGCATCATGTTTTCATGTTGATATTTATCGCTTCTTTGGTTGTTATTTCACTTCACGGTAAAATTCTTATGCCTTTTCTCTCTTATTTTGCAAGGTTTACATGAAGAGGGAGAATGCCGGCAACTGGAATTCTGGCCTGAAAGTGGAGCAAAGTTGAGATACCTATTCTACGCAACTCCAAACACCGTAAAAATCAACGAGGATTTTTTTTCCTGATTTATCAAAAATACGGACCGAAGAAGTGCCAGAGGGGCGCCAGGGGTTGGCCACAAGCCTGCACGGCGTGCCACCCCCCCCCCCCCCAGGCCACGCCATGAGGGCTTGTGGGCAACCTGCTGGCCCACTTGCCCCCCTCTTTTTCTATATGAAGGGTTTCGTCCAGAAAAAAATCAAGGAGGAGCTTTTTCGCGGATTCGCCGCCGCCGCGAGGCGGAACTTGAGCCGAACCAATCTAGAGCTCCGGCAGGACGATCCTGTCGGGGAAACTTCCCTCCCAGAGGGGGAAATCGTCGCCATCGTCATCACCAACACTCCCCTCATCGGAGGGGACTCATCACCATCAACATATTCATCAGCACCATCTCATCTCCAAATCCTAGTTCATCACTTGTAACCAATCTCCGTCTCGCGACTCCGATTGGTACTTGTAAGGTTGCTAGTAGTGTTGATTACTCTTTGTAGTTGATGCTAGTTGGATTACTTGGTGGAAGAGTTTATGTTCAGATCCTTGATGCTACTCATTACACCTCTGGTCATGAATATGATTATGCTTTGTGAGTAGTTACTTTTGTTCCTGAGGACATGGGATAAGTCATGCTAATAGTAGTCATGTGAATTTGGTATTCGTTCGGTAATTTGATATGTTGTATGTTGTTTTTCCTCTAGTGGTGTTATGTGAACGTCGACTACATAACACTTCACCATTATTTGGGCCTAGAGGAAGGCATTGGGAAGTAGTAAGTAGATGATGGGTTGCTAGAGTGACAAAAGCTTAAACCCTAGTTTATGTGTTGCTTCGTAAGGGGCTGATTTGGATCCACTAGTTTAATGTTATGGTTAGACTTTGTCTTAATTCTTCTTTCGTAGTTGAGGATGCTTGCGAGAGGGGTTAATCATAAGTGGGATGCTTGTTCAAGTAAGGGTAGTACCCAAGCGCCAGTCCACCCACATATCAAATTATCAAAGTAACGAACGCGAATCATATGAACATGATGAAACTAGCATGACAGAAATTCCTGTGTGTCCTCGGGAGCGTTTTTCCTCCTATAAGACTTTGTCCAGGCTTGTCCCTTGCTACAAAAGGAATTGGGTCACTTTGCAGAACCGTTGCTACTTTTGTTACTTGTTGCTTGCTACGAATCATCTCACCCCACAATCACTTGTTACCGACAATTTCAGTGCTTGCAGATATTTCCTTGCTGAAAACCACTTGTCAGATCCTTCTGCTCCTCGTTGGGTTCGACACTCTTACTTATCGAAACGACTACGATTGTTCCCCTATACTTGTTGGTCATCAAGACTCTTTTCTGGCGCCGTTGCCGGGGAGTGAAGCGCCTTTGGTAAGTGGAACTTGGTAAGGAAACATTCATATAATATGTTGAAATTTATTGTCACTTGTCACTATGGATACTAATTCTTTGAGGGGCTTCTTCGGGGTATCTTCACCTCGAACGGAAGCACAAATAGTTGCTCCTCAACCTGCTGCACCTACTGAAAATATTTGCTTTGAATTTCCTTTGGGTATGCTTGAGAAACTGCTGGCTAATCCTTTTACAGGAGATGGAACATCACATCCAGACTTGCATCTAATCTATGTAGATGAAGTTTGTGGTTTATTTAAGCTTGCAGGTTTGCCCGAGGATGAGGTCAAGAAGAGGGTCTTCCCTTTATCTTTGAAGGATAAGGCGTTGACATGGTATAGGCTATGTGATGACACTGGATCATGGGACTACAATCGGTTGAAATTGGAATTTCATCAAAAGTTTTATCCTATGCATTTAGTACATCGTGATCGAAATTATATTTACAATTTTTGGCCTCGTGACAGAGAAAGCATCGCTCAAGCTTGGGGGAGGCTTAAATCAATGCTATATTCATGCCCCAATCATGAGCTCTCGAGAGAAATTATCATTCAGAACTTCTATGCTCGGCTTTCTCATGACGATCGCACCATACTTGACACTTCTTGTACCGGTTCTTTTATGAAGAGAGATATTGACTTCAAATGGAATTTATTGGAGAGAATTAAACGCAACTCTGAAGATTGGGAGCTTGAAGAAGGTAAGGAGTCAGGTATGAATTTCACGTTTGATTGTGTTAAATCCTTTGTTGAGACAAATACCTTTAGTGATTTTAGCGCTAAGTATGGACTTGACTCTGAGATAGTAGCTTCATTGTGTGAATCATATGCTGCTCATATTGATCTCCCCAAAGAGAAGTGGTTTAAATATCATCCTCCTTTAGAAGTCAATGTAGTTAAACCCACTCCAGTTGAAGAGAAAGTCATTGCCTATAATGATCCTATTGTTCCTAGTGCTTACATTGAGAAACCACTTTTCCCTGTTAGGATAAAGGATCATTCTAAAGCTTCAATTGTGATACGTAGAGGCTATATTAGAACACCTACACCCCCTGAGCAAATTATAGTTGAACCTAGCATTGCTATTATCAAAGATCTTCTGTCCCACGATGTTGAGGGACATAATATTCACTTCTGTGAAGATGCTGCTAGAATTGCTAAAGCTCACGTTAGAGACAAACATAGTCCTGTTGTTGGCATGCTTGTGGTTTCTGTTAAGATAGGAGATCATTGTTATCATGGTTTATGTGACGTGGGTGCTAGTGTTAGTGCAATACCTCAATCCTTATATGATGAAATCAAAGACGAGATTGTACCTCTTGAGATAGAGCCTATTGATGTCACTATTCAGCTTGCCAATAGAGATACTATCTGCCTTGTGGGAATTGTTAGGGATGTTGAAGTCTTGTGTGGTAAAACGAAGGATCCTGTTGATTTCCTCGTTCTTGCTACCGCACAAGATAGCTTTTGTCCCATCATATTTGGTAGACCTTTTCTCAATATTGTCAATGCTCATATTGATTGTGAGAATCAAACTGTGACTGTTGGCTTTGAAGGTGTGTCACATGAGCATGAAAATGATATGCATATGGATGAAAGGGATGATATAGATAGAGTTGTCTTAGAACAATATCCTATTCTTAAGAATAACTTGCCTGTTGAACTGCTTGGGGATCCACCCCCGCCAAAGGGTGATCCTGTGTTTGAGCTTAAACAGTTGCCTGATACTCTTAAGTATGCCTACCTTGATGAAAAGGAGATATATCCTCTTATTATTAGTGCTAGCCTCACAGAGCATGAAGAAAAGAAGTTACTAAAAACTCTGAGGAAGCATCGTGCTGCTATTGGATATACTCTTGATGATCTTAAGGGCATTAGTCCTACCCTATGCCAGCACAAGATTAAAACTGATCCTGACTTCAAACCAGTTGCTGATCATTAAAGGAGATTGAATCCTAAGATGAAAGAGGTAGTGAGAAAAGAAATACTAAAGCTCCTAGAAGCAGGTATCATTTATCCTGTTGCTCACAACGATTGGGTGAGTCCGGTGCATTGCGTCCCCAAGAAGGGAGGCATTACCGTTGTCCCTAATGATAAGGATGAATTGATCCCTCAGAGGATTATTACTCGCTATAGGATGGTGATCGATTTTAGGAAATTGAATAAGGCCACTAGGAAAGATCATTACCATTTGCCTTTTATCGACCAAATGCTAGAAAGACTCTCTAAACACACATACTTCTCCTTTCTAGACGGTTATTCTGGTTTCTCCCAAATACCAGTTGCACAATCTGATCAGGAGAAAACCACCTTCACCTGTCCTTTTGGTACCTTTGCTTATAGACGTATGCCTTTTGGCTTATGTAATGCACCTGCCACCTTTCAAAGATGTATGATGGCTATATTCTCTGACTTTTGTGAATAGATTGTTGAGGTTTTCATGGATGACTTCTCCGTTTACGGGTCTTCCTTTGATGATTGCCTCAGCAACCTTGATCGAGTCTTGCAGAGATGTAAAGACACAAATCTTATCTTGAGTTGGGAGAAGTGCCACTTTATGGTTAATGAAGGCATCATCTTAGGACATAAAATTTCTGAAAGAGGTATTGAAGTCGATAAGGCTAAGGTTGATGCAATCGAGAAAATGCCATACCCCACAGATATCAAAGGTATAAGAAGTTTCCTTGGTCATGTTGGTTTCTATAGAAGGTTCATGAAAGACTTCTCTAAGATTTCTAGGCCTCTTACCAATATCTTGCAAAAGGATATTCCTTTTGTTTTTGACGATGATTGTGAGGAAGCCTTCGAAATACTTAAGAGGGCTTTGATAACTGCACCTATTGTTCAACCACCTGACTAGAACTTGCCTTTTGAGATCAGGTGTGATGGTAGTGATTATGTTGTTGGTGTTGTTCTAGGGCAAAGAGTTGACAACAAGTTGAATGTTATTCACTACGCTAGTAAAACTCTAGATAGTGCCTAGAGAAACTATGCTACTACGGAGAAGGAATTTTTAGCAGTCGTGTTTGCATGTGAAAAGTTCAGGCCATACATAGTTGATTCCAAAGTCACTATTCACACTGATCACGTTGCTTTTAAGTACCTCATGGAGAAGAAGGACGCTAAACCTAGACTCATCAGATGGGTTCTCTTGCTACAAGAGTTTGATTTGCACGTTGTTGACAGAAAGGGAGTTGATAACCCCGTAGCAGATAACTTGTCTAGGTTAGAGAACATTCTTGATGACCCACAACCTATTGATGATAGCTTTCCCGATGAGCAATTGAATTTCATCAATGCTTCACATAGTGCACCGTGGTATGCCGATTATGCAAACTATATCGTTGCCAATAACATACCACCTAGTTTCACGTACCAGCAAAAGAAGAAATTCATCTTTGACTTGAGACACTACTTTTGGGATGATCCTCACCTTTATAAGGAAGGAGTAGATGGTGTTATTAGACGTTGTGTACCTGAACATGAACAGGGATAGATCCTACAGAAGTGTCATTCCAAGGCCTACGGAGGACACCATGCAGGAGATAGAACTGCACACAAGGTATTGCAATCAGGTTTCTATTGGCCCACTCTCTTCAAGGATGCCCGTAAGTTTGTCTTGTCTTGTGACAAATGTCAAAGAATAGGTAATATTAGCAAACGTCAGGAAATGCCTATGAACTATTCACTTGTCATTGAACCATTTGATGTCTGGGGCTTTGATTATATGGGGCCTTTTCCAAAATCCAATGGGTATACTCACATCTTAGTTGTTGTTGATTACGTCACTAAGTGGGTAGAAGCTATCCCCACTGGTAGTGTTGATCACAACACCTCTATCAAGATGCTGAAAGAAGTTATCTTCCCTAGATTTGGAGTCCCTAGATATCTAATGATCGACGGTGGTTCACACTTCATTCATGGTGCTTTCCGTAAAACGCTTGCTAAGTACGCTGTCGAACATAGAATTGTGTCTCCCTATTACCCTCGGTCCAGTGGTCAAGTAGAGCTAAGCAATAGAGAGATTAAATTGATTCTGCAAAAGACTGTCAACAGGTCTAGAAATAATTGGTCTAAGAAGCTCGATGATGCACTGTGGGCTTATAGAACTGCCTATAAGAATCCCATGGACATGTCTCCGTACAAAATGGTGTATGGGAAAGCATGTCACTTACCTCTTGATCTAGAGCATAAAGCTTATTGGGCAATCAAAGAGCTCAACTTTGATTTCAAACTTGCCGATGAGAAGAGGTTATTTGATATCAGCTCGCTTGATGAGTGGAGAACTTAGGCATATGAGAATGCCAAGCTGTTCAAAGAGAAGGTTAAGAGGTGGCATGATAAGAGGATACAAAAGCGTGAGTTCAATGTAGGTGATTATGTCTTGCTATATAACTCTCGTTTAAGATTCTTTGCACGCAAGCTTCTCTCTAAATGGGAAGGTCCCTATGTTGTTGAGGAAGTATATCGTTCCGGTGCTATCAAGATCAACAACACGGAAGGTAATTGTCCGAGAGTGGTAAATGGGCAGAGAATCAAGCATTATATCTCAGGTACTCCCATAAATGTTGAAAGCAATATTATCAATAGCATAACTCCAGAAGAATACCTAAGGGATATTTATCAGCCTGTTTCAGACTCCGAAAACAAAGAGGTATGTGATTCGGTAAGAAAAGAGAGTCCAAAACTTTTCCACTAGGAAATTTTCTCCGTTTTGGAATATTTGAAAAAATACAAAAAATGGAAGTAGTTCAGAAAGTGCGCCAGGAGGCGACAAGCCTGCACGGCGCGGTCCCACCCCCTGGCCGCGCCATGAGGGCTTGTGGCCACCTCGTGCGCCTCCCGGACTCCGTTTTCGTGCGGGGTACTCCTTCTGGTCTGAAAAAAATCATTATATATACTCCCGTTTGGTCTGACCCCTGCATCACGCATATCTCTTCTGTTTTTCGTTTCGAGCATGTTTGTGTTGCAGATCTAGATCGCTATGACTACACCAAAAGCTCCGAAGGACAAGATCTTCGAGAAGGTCATCAATCCCTACCTCACGGGAGTGCTGCAACACCCTCAATCTATCGAGATGCGTGAGGGGATGTTGCACATCCGTGATGTTGAGGGGCCTAAGAAGACCGGAAGCGTGGAGACAAGGCTCGAAGCAATGGAGCAACAAGTCTTCAAGTGCCAAGGGATGGTGGAGCGTGGACTCAACGCCAACCACATGATGATCACGGAGTTCACCAACAAGCACAGGATTGATGCAAATGACATTAGGAAGCATCTCTCCAGGCTCTATGAAAGGATTGATCAACTCCACGCCCAGATCTATGACCTGCATAACCAAAACTGTGAGTACGAGTACAGATTTAAATCAATACGGTTGGCTACAGATTTGAGGATTCCGGAGACTCGTTCATCTTTCCATGATGGAGCACCTATGCCTTGGAAGACGGAGGATCAAACCCATGTTGCAACAACTCCTCCACCACCACCAAAGGAAGACAACTGAGCATTGGTATGGGCAATCCCCTTGGCTTTTTCCAAGCTTGGGGGAGTTGCCCCGGTATCGTATCACCATCACATTTTTTGCCTTTACCTTTGTTTTAGTTTTCCTTTTCAGTTTTCTCTTTCTATAGTAGTTTAAAAGTCTTAGTGTTTTAGTCTTGAGTTTTGCTTTGTGTCACCCTGATGTATTCTTGCTCGTGAGCCATATAATAAAGAGTGTCTTAGTTGAAGGGATTTGCCTCTTGCCATGATCAAAAGAGTGAGAATAGAACAAAAGCATGAAAGATCATGTAATGATCTTATGGGAAGTGATGGCTTCACATATAAAAAGAATGAGGATTGAAACTTGTTGAGGGTAGGCAAACGTAGACCTTGGTCATTGTTGCAATTAATAGGAAGTGATAAAGAAGGAGAGGTTCACATATAAATATATCATCTCTGACACCATCTATGATTGTGAACACTCACTAAACTATTGCATGCCTAGAAGTAGATGTTGGACAAGGAAGACAACATAATGAATTGTGTTTACTTGGCTATGAACAATGTTATATGACTAGAGATCCCTTAGCATGTGACGATTGCTTCCATCTCATATTAGCCAAAACCTCCCGCACCAAGTAGAGATACTACTTGTGCATCCATGAACCTTAAAACCAATTTTGCCATGAGTGTCCACCATACCTACCTATGGATTAAATAAAATCCCTCAAGTAAGTTGTTATCGGTGCAAGCAATAAAAATTGCTCTCTAATATGTATGATCTATTAGTGTGTGGAAAATAAGCTTTATACGAACCTGTGATGAGGAAGACATAAAAGCGACAGACTGCATAATAAAGTTCTTTATCATAGGAGGCAATATAAAGTGGCGTTCCTCCGCACTAAGAGGACACGCATCCAAACCTCAAAAGCGCATGACAACCTCTGCTTCCCTCTGTGAAGGGCCTATCTTGTACCTTTACTTTTTTCCCTTGAAAGAGTCATGGTGATCATCACCAATTCCTTATCTTGGCTAACGTCATATGCTAGGAAAAGATCTATATTCATATGTCAACTTGGAGGTAGGCATTCATGAATTATTATTGTTGACATTACCCTTGAGGTAAGCAGTTGGGAGGCAAAACTGTAAGCCCCTATCTTTCTCTATGTCCAGTTGAAACTTTGATCTCATGAGTACCACATGAGTTGTAGCAATTGTAGAGAACGAAAAAATGATTGAGTATGTGGATTTGCTTTACAAGCTCTTATTTGACTCTTTCTGATGTTGTGATAAATTGCAATTGCTTCAATGACTAAAGGCTATCGGTTGTTACTTCTCGGTAAGGTTCTTGATCCATGCTTTACTTTGTGAAGGAATTGTCACTTTAGCATGAGAGATTATATGTTGGTATTGTTGTTTCGATCTTGATCATGATGCATGCATGTTCGTGTCTTGTTTTGTCGACACCTCTCTCCCTAAATATGTGGACATATTTATTGAGCTAGGCTTTCGCTTGAGGACAAGCGAGGTCTAAGCTTGGGGAGTTGATACGTCCATTTTGCATCATGTTTTCATGTTGATATTTATCGCTTCTTTGGCTGTTATTTCACTTCACGGTACAATTCTTATGTCTTTTCTCTCTTATTTTGCAAGGTTTACATGAAGAGGGAGAATGCCGGCAACTCGAATTCTGGCCTGAAAGTGGAGTAAAGTTGAGATACCTATTCTGCGCAACTCCAAACGCCGTAAAAATCAACAAGGATTTTTTTCCTGATTTATCAAAAGTACTAGGCCAAAGAAGTGCCAGAGGGGCGCTAGGGGTTGGCCACAAGCCTTCACGGCGCGGCCACCCCCCCCCCCCCAGGCCACGCATGAGGGCTTGTGGGCAACCTGCTAGCCCACTTGCCCCCTCTTTTGCTATATGAAGGGTTTCGTCCAGAAAAAAAATCAAGGAGGAGTTTTTTCATGGATCCGCCGCCGCCACGAGGCGAACTTGGGCAGAACCAATCTAGAGCTCCAGCAGGACGATCCTGCCGGGGAAACTTCCCTCCCAAAGGGGGAAATCGTCGCCATCGTCATCACCAACACTCCTCTCATCGGAGGGGACTCGTCACCATCAACATATTCATCAGCACCATCTCATCTCCAAACCCTAGTTCATCACTTGTAACCAATCTCCGTCTCGCGACTCCGATTGGTACTTGTAAGGTTGCTAGTAGTGTTGATTACTCTTTGTAGTTGATGCTAGTTGGATTACTTGGTGGAAGAGTTTATGTTCAGATCCTTGATGCTACTCATTACCTCTCTGTTCATGAATATGATTATGCTTTGTGAGTAGTTACTTTTGTTCCTAAGGACATGGGATAAGTCATGCTAATAGTAGTCATGTGAATTTGGTATTCGTTCGGTAATTTGATATGTTGTATGTTGTTTTTTCTCTAGTGGTGTTATGTGAACGTCGACTACATAACACTTCACCGTTACTTGGGCCTAGAGAAAGGCATTGAGAAGTAGTAAGTAGATGATGGGTTGATAGAGTGACAGAAGCTTAAACCCTAGTTTAGGCGTTGCTTCGTAAGGGGCTGATTTGGATCCACTAGTTTAATGCTATGGTTAGACTTTGTCTTAATTCTTCTTTCGTAGTTGAGGATGCTTGCGAGAGGGGTTAATCATAAGTGGGATGCTTGTCCAAGTAAGGGTTGTACCCAAGCGCCGGTCCACCCACATATCAAACTATCAAAGTAATGAACGTGAATCATATGAACATGATGAAACTAGCATGACAGAAATTCCCGTGTGTCCTCGGGGAGCGTTTTTCCTCCTATAAGACTTTGTCCAGGCTTGTCCCTTGCTACAAAAGGGAATGGGCCACTTTGCTGCACCGTTGCTACTTTTGTTACTTGTTGCTTGCTACGAATCATCTCACCACATAATCACTTGTTACCGACAATTTCAGTGCTTGCAGATATTTCCTTGCTGAAAACCACTTGTCAGATCCTTCTACTCCTCATTGGGTTCGACACTCTTACTTATCGAAAGGACTACGATTGATCATCTATACTTGTGGGTCATCAGCCGTCGACAGCACCCTCTGGGACACATGGCTCAAGGACGAGCACGACGTGCGGCGTACCTTGTACTTGTCGGGACGGCCGCGAGGCCGCGGCTGGCATGGGAGGTGCGCGGGCGTACACGGGTGTGCGGTCTCACGCCCACGTCGTCGCCTTCGCCATCTCCGTCACCACCTCCATCTCCTCGCATGACGGAGGAGGAGGAGGCCCGCCTCATTCAGCGCGTCGTGGAGGACTCCATGACGACGCATGATGAGCGTCAATGGTCGGGCCTGGACCGCACCATGGCCCTCTCTGCGATTGGCGACGTTGCCATCTCCGAGCCGATGGAGGAGGAGGAGGTGGTCGCGTTCCTCTGGAGCTGGTGGGCGCGTCGTGGGGCTGGTCGTGCACCTCGTCGGAGATGGTGCAGGCAGTGGGGGCCATGAACTGGTGCCCCACGCTGCCGCGGTCACCGGAGCGGGAGGCCTCGCCACGGGAGGAGGTGTTGCACGCCAGCTTCCAGCACGCCCCCGCGCACCAGGGACTGTCGGCCCACCTCTAGACGCCGCCGCCCTACGTCAACCTCGTCAGGGACGGCAACACGACGACACCGGCGACTAATGAAGACGGCAACGGTGACGGCAACGACGGACGGGCTACTTTTTTTATGTTAATTATGTCAAATACCGGGTCGTTTTGTGGCCGTGAAAACTGGGCCTTTATTAATGTTAATCTTATTATGTTTTAACTTTTAAACTGAGTTTATTTATTTTTAGTTGAGTTTTTTTAAATCATGTCCAACACGGACATGATTTAAGGTGCGGCCGCGTGATGAACGCATGCACGACCCAACGAACAGAGACGGACATGGACGAACGCATTACCGTCCCAAACGAACAAAATCCGTCAAACCAAACATCCGTTTGGGATCGTGCGTGGAGTTGGCCTCACCGACCCTGCCGAGCGGGCGTGCCGGCTGGTCGCGACAGCCACATCGCACGCATGCTCGCTTGCATGCATGTGCTGAACTGCTGACCCCTAGTTTGTGTGCGTTCAATGGCTTGCATGCGCAGCCGCATGTGTTGGCCGCCGCTGATGCACAGGCGGTTTGTTTCATCGGCGACAACCTCTACTTCGCCTTCTTTGTTTGCATCGTGCTCCGGTGGTGCGCTCACAAGGTGCTTGCTTAAATATCTGAAAAAGTAAGGGGTCAACGTAAGAGGTATGGTTGAGTATAATCAAATTTGAGGATTAAAGACTATGTTTATATATTACGACAGTAGATGCTCTTAGATTTGAAACATTCCTGGCAATTCTGCATATCATGACTTGATTGAATCGGCCGGAAAGCAAAAGGCGCCCTCGTAGAGGCTCATGAGCAAAGCCTGGTGCCTGCCCAAGTGGACCATGGGGCAAATTCTTGTGCTCTCGGATGTCACTCTTTGAGGGCCCGTAAGCATAGCCCATGGCCAAAGATGACACACATGTGAGGATAAGGAATCGGAATGTTTTGGGATTTGGATTCGCGTTACCACATGACATGTTGACATGCCCTGTCGATTTGCCGTACGAAATGACTAGACTAGCAGGGGCTTGCAAGTTGCAACATGTGCTTTGATTATTTCTTTCATTGATTTTTTTTTTCCTTTGTGAGGTATGGTTATTTCTCTACTGTTGTTGAGAGCTTTTGCATTGGTACATGAAGGAGGAGGCACGAATTTGTCGTGATGAGCAAATTTGTTGCTAATGAAAAGAAAAAGTAGTTCAAGATTTACAACCCAAGTCCAAACAAGCTTGTCAGGCCCTTAGTCGTTTATCCATGGACTACTGGGCCGAGTGAACAGACAAATCCCAACTGGGCCTGGGCCTTGTTCCGAACCACACAAAGATGCCGAGATCACAACGACAGAAAGAAGGAGAAGGAAGGGAGAAAAAAAAAAGGCAATCAGCTGAGCAGCTCAAAGGTGGACAATGGTGATGGAACAAAAAGCCCTACTCCTAGGCTTGGAATGCAATTCTTTCCGCATCTCAACCTTTCCTTTGCAGCTGGTTAGTAGTGCCACTCAGCTGTATTTCCGTCCGATAACAAATGCACCCTATTATTGTCCTTAAAAGAAATACCACAAAAGCAGAAGCAAAATGGCTTGGTGGAAAGCAACAAATATACAAGTATCTTGCTTTTCCTTCACACACAATCAATCAAAACAAATAATTAGCCGCCTTTCTTGAGATCTTGCACCAAGGAAAAACTAAATAGAAAATGGTACTGTGGTACAGAAGTGTAGAACCAACCGTATCGCCATGTGCGTAAGCAAAGTGAGAGCCTTTCTCCTCTAACAGCCTTTGTTGTCTTGCTCTCGTAACAAACAGGCCAGCAGCAAGATTAACTAGTCCACGGCACATGCTTATAATCGCATATTTTTAGCGCCTGATCACAAACAACCAAGGGCATCCAACCAACTGCAAAACAGCAAGTCACAAGTTCCAACGAGCTACGTACTACCACCAAAGCCGCATCAACAAACAACCAAAAACGAGTTTATTATTGTTGTTACTGGTCGTGGGATTCCCAGGAACAAAAACACCGTTCAAGAATTCAGACCGTGTTCACCGGATGAACGTGCAGCCGGAATCTGGGCAGTATATGAACTCGATCAGATCAGAAATTCTGTGCATCAATCAGAAAGAAAATGCTCATGAACTGAAACGCTTGAGCAAGCTGCCGTGCAAATGAACAAACTGCGAGACAAGAGGAGGGCAAATAGACTGCATCATGGGTCCGAACTGAAATTGCCACTTATATTATGATCACATCGCTACATCCCTTAATAGATATACATAACCCCCATCACCACCGCCATTGATCATCTTCATCACCACCCCAGCCGGCAACCGGCGAGAGACCTCGACGGCCGCCCCAAAATGGGATTCTCCCTCCCCAGTCGTCGTCCGCCGGACGCTCCCAAACAGGACGGTTCTAACTTCCTGATTGATCACGGCCGCCGTCCCGGGCGCGCCAGGTACACGCGGCATTGGATCACCGTCCGGCCGACTCTAAACCCCGGTACTACGGTGAACCCGACGGTGCGTTCCTCGGCGGCGGTGCAGAACGCGTCCTCCGTGCGCCCGTCGTTGACGCTCTCCATGTACACCTCCGCGAACCGCGCGCCGGTCCGGACCTGGAAGATGGACGCTCCGTCCTCCTCGTCGCCGCCGTCGAACGCGTAGAAGAGGCAATGCAGCAGCCACACGCGGCGCGCCATCTCGGCGAACTCGGCGAACCACGAGCTCTCCGGGAACCCTGGCCCGGCGCTCACGATGCCGCGCTGCTCCTGCCTCCCGAAGAAGGCCGTCTCCATCCTCGCGTGCACCAGCGACAGGTACTTGGCGCGCAGGAACTTGCCGAACCCGCTCCACCGGGCGTTCCGCACGTCGAGGAAGACGCTGGCCGGCGCCGCCTTGAGCTCCGTGAACTCCTCGAAGAAGCGGCGCCGCTCGTACAACTCCCGCTCGTCCAGAAAGCTGAAATTGAAGTCCCTTCGGTGGAAATTGGCGAACATCTTCATGGCGACGTAGGATTCGAAGACGAACTTGGCGTCCCCGGCCCGTCGCAACGGGACGCCCGGGTGGACGGCGGCCGCCGCCGCCGCCAGATCCCACCCAGCCGCCTGCATCGAGGTGAGCATTGACTTGGAGAAGGACCGGATCGACTTCACGGCGTGCCTCAGGGCGGTGAGGAAGTGGGTGGGGTTGAGGCCGGAGACGTGGAGCTCGTCCAGCGACGCGAGGGTGCGGCCCGGATGCAGCCGCACCTCCATGGCGCGTTCCGCCCGGAGCTCCGCATCGAGGGAGCCCTTGGTGCGGTCGAGCTCCGCGTCCTTGGCACGGAGCTCCGCCTCCAGCTTGCGCGCCGTGATCTGGTACGTCTTGAGCAGATGGCGCTGCTCCTCGGCGTGCGCGGAGAGGGCGGTGTTGCCGGCCGCCGCGGCGTCCCTGGCGGCGCCGGCGGGGTCCTTGAGGAACCTGCGCTTGGTGTCGGACAGCCTGGTGAGCTCGGCAACGACGGCGGCGTCCGCGGACTGAATGGCCTCCGCGTCATAGGGGAACTGCGCGAGCTGCAGCTGCGCGTAGGCCGCCTTGACGGCCGAGACGCCGGCGAACAGATTGGCGAGGAGGGAGTCCGCGGCGGCGGCAACCGTCGCGGCGGCATGCGGCGACGGCTGCTGCTGCTGCTGTGGTGCCCCGGCGGCCTTCTTCTCCGCGGCGTTGCGGAAGAAGGCGTCGAGGGAGTAGGCCGCGGCGAGGTTCCCGGAGAGCTTGAGTTTGCTGAGCGACGGCATGGTGGCCGTGGTGGCGGTGGTGGTGGTGGCGTCCATGGAGCTGTCGTAGTCGTCCCCGGCGACGGACGGCGGCGCATCCGGCGTCTCCTTGGCCCCGGCCCCCGCCGCCGCGGAGTCGGAGCGCTTCCGGCGGAGCAGCTTGGTGAAGGTGCGCGCCAGGTTGGCCGCCTTCTGCTGCTGGTGGTGGCTGTGGCTGTGGTTGTGGCCGTGGTGGTGCGTCGGCGGGCGGGCTGCCGCCATCTGCGCCTCCATTGCTGCTCAGCTCCGGCTCCCCTCCAGCTTCCCCTCCCCTCTTTGTGGCTGGCTTCCGTCCGTCCGCTGGCTGCTGCTGTCTCTGCGTAGGGAGGGAGGGAGGGAGGAAGGTGGGGAAGGGAGGAGTGGGATAAATTTCAGCAGGAATATTTGGGGGATACTGTAAAGTAAAAGCGGAGCGTGCAGGCCGACGCGTTACTGTGCCGCACTCCTCCTACCGATGACATGACCCATAGGTACTTCTAGGCAGCAATAATATTTTTTAATAAACTTTGACGGTAAGAATTCATTTTCCAGCCAAGCGTCGGTAGAAATAGATTCGTGTAAAAGAAGACAGTGGTTAATCCTGACAAACCATACGTAGGAACTGATAAATACGATCTCATCGATGAGAAAAAAAAAAGGTGGACAGGAAAATGGCGAGCTCTCTCCACTGGTCTCCGTCATCTCTCCGGAAGTACTGGTACGAGTACGCTACTCGTCAGCGCATTGAACCGTTGAAGTTGAACACACCGGAGGGAGGGGAGGGGAGGGGAGGGGGAGCCCCACACGCGCGCGCACACGTGCCGACACGCCTGACCAAAGCAAAGCAGGCGCGTGAGCCTCGCGCAGCCGTGTTGCCCGCGCTTGCGCCAAAAGTGCGGCTGCCCAAACCGTCCCTCGCTACCGAATCGCTCTCCACGCTACGGCAGTGCGGGCTGGATCCGCAACAGCTCAACCAAATGGCGCCAAAACAATACAACAACTAGTAGAAAGAAATGCGTGGCGCCACCACACATACATATACGCTACGCTAGCAACGGAACCAAACGCCCACCGAGAGAAGTGTACTCCTGCTATGGAGCTTATGGAGCAGGGGGCGTTGGGCTCGGGAGCAACGGCTGCGGCCACAAGACCAGACAGACAAGGGCGAGGCGCCTTGGACACCATTTCGGACATGCTCGCATCACATGCCTATAAATCCATCGCGGAGTACGCCCGGAACCATGGAAACGATTCGACGTCGACGTAGCGTTGAGGGGTCGGCACACCGCACACACCCTTGCAGTCCGCCTCGCAGCATAGCAGACAACATCAACAAGTCACCACCAGCCCGAGCCGGCCAACACACGCAAACCACACACACACACGGGTGCAAATCAGATCGCCCTCGGCCTCCGATCGACCGGGACGGGCTCCATTCACACTACTATTTAGTATTCATACTATTTGTGGTGCGTACGCTCCATCATCAGCGAGTGGCGTCGACATGCAATGGGATCGCAGCACTAGGGCTCGCCAGCTCCGGCGCCATAATCTAATCGCCCACGTAAATGTATATAATAATCTTAATAATTGATAAATTCCTTAACAACAACGGCGCTCCTACATACTCCCTCCGTTTCAAAATATAAGACCTTTTAGATATTGCACTATGAACTACATACGAATGTACATAGACATATTTTAGAATGTAGATTCATTCATTTTGCTCCGTATGTAGTCTCCTAATGTAATCTTTAAAAGGTCTTATATTTTGAAACGGAGTGAGTACATGCTAATACGCGAAACAGGGGCAAGGACACACGATACAGTACATGATGAGGGGCTACCGGGGCTCACACATGGCAAGCCAAACCTAATAAAGGAACCGGCTTTTGGCCGATAGCAATGGCTTTGCCCTTTGGCTTGGACCTTGTTGCAGTCTTGCTATACTTGCTAGACTTGCTAGTAGCACCACATTCATGAGCAGGTGTTGTTGGTGCATTCATCGGGGGAGGTTGGCCTCCCACAAAACAAGGGTCATAAACTAGCATGTGGTGCTGGCATAAACAATGTCAGATGATCGGAGCAATGCCCGCATAAATTTCAGCTGGGTTTCGACAGAAACAATGCGGTTCGCTATGAACCGATTATTAAATTTCATGTTATATGCAAGCTCAAGTCTCTCCTAATTACAACGGGTAAGTGTGTCGTAGTATAATAATAATAGAAAAATTGCTCAAGACAAAACGGATGAGATCGCGATGAGGAAAATCCAGAGCAACTCTAGCGGACCCCGACAGCCAGTCTCCCGACCCCTCTCGGGGTCCTTTTAAGGCCGATAGTTTATTCGCTCCGATGTTCCTACATTTCTTTGAAAAAAAAAAAACAGCCCGACAATGTCCTATACTGGCGTTCTTTACTCGCTTCGACGTTCCTACACCTGCAAATTAAGCACGGATCCAACGTTAATCTGGGTTTGCTAGGTTAATTAACCGTAGTCGCTGGTGTTTTCACCGTGAACTTCATGGAAACCCAGACAGACAGACAAGCAGGAAAGAAAACGTGGCATGTGCATCTCAAGTGACATTCCTGATTCCTGATGGGTACTAGAAAAAGGATGACCGTGGATCACACACATTTAACAGCACATTGCAGGGCTCTACTGTGCTGTCGCACTAAGCTGGTAGCTTTAGTTGTAATGATTCCTGCCACTTAGTAGTTAGTACAGCCCCAAACATCTTTGTGTCCACCGCTGTTTCTGTAGTGGTGGTAGTAGTAGTAGGTGATATCACGTGGCTATCTTTTTCTCACCAGGAATTTTATGCCTTTCTGAGACATGGTGCTCGTACTACTTGCTGGCCCAGAAAACATATGACAATTGACAACACAAATCTTTCGTGAACGATGAACTTGTGGAAGGACCTGGCTGAAACTTCGGCATAAGAAGATCATCCACGGAAATAGGCAAACGTGCAGGGGCTTTGTTGAAATTTGGGCATAAAAATGACTAGAAAAGGTACTGCACAAAAAAGAGATGCGCTAGGCGTTCAGGCTAAGGACTAATCGGCACTGTTATTCCCCAGAAGAGCATCAGAGGTCACGTGCAGCCGCAGAGTCATTTGCTAATTCCTGCTTCATCTTGGCATCCAAGGTGAGAACGGATAAACCATGGCTAATAGCTAGCTAATCTGATGGTGGTGTCAGAGATGTACTACGCCATTAGTATTTAGTTAATCACTACTCTTGTAATTATATACAGTAGTATGTGCCACCTAGCCTAATGACGACGCGTCGGCCACCTCTCTCTCGCTCTCCTCCTGTTGACGGTATGATACCGCCGCACATGCAGGGTGAGGATTCTAATGATACGCCGCGCCAGCGTCAAATCGCGTCAGATTAAGGTATTTGGTTATCTGCAATTGGGCACCAGGGAATAGATTCTGACCAACTAAATACGTCCACCAGCAATGCTGATGGTGCTTACTATACTCGTACTAACGTCTGTGTATTCTGTAATTGTCAGATTCGATGAATGGTTTCTTTCTTCTCGACGCGTCGATTGCTCTTGGTGGTAGAATCTTACGGCATGCGCGGCCGAGGAAAATACCTTAATCTTACAGCGGTGATAATATAAACTTCTGGGCAAGGACCCAATAGTGGGTCGGTCGTAATCATGGTGCGGTGGGATGCAAGGATGTACCCTCAAACAAAAATATAAGTTTTTTCTATGATTTCACTACAGACCACATACAAAACAAAAATAAGTATATATTTATAGTTTAAAATATATCTATATGCATTTAAATGTATGTTGTCTGTAGAAAAACTTATATTCGAAAACGGAGGAATTAGTACTGCTACAATTTTCCACTTGTGATCGACGTATAGTTGAAGGTGAGTGCGTCGGTGCCCTACACACACGCCTAATGCGACTAATGAGGGAAATTACCTATCGCCATTGGCTTTGATTAGTCAAACAGGGACTAGTTATGGTTGTGTTAGTGCGATACCTATGGCAACGACGGAGAAGACACACAAGACTGGGATTGCGAGAACCAAGTGCCAAGCCTTTCAGAAAACAACGTGCGAAGTATTTGGTAGTACCTCTAGCAGCGCTGGCAGAAATTTACTGTGCAGTGGTGCCAGTGAACTGCTGCACCCTGCAAGCAAGGCTGCAACGGCTTTGGCTTGGAAATAGTCACACGTAAGTACACCACTGCCGCCCGTTAGCTTCAACTATATGGTTTCATCACAGTTTCACTGTTCGAGTGCTCCTACACCGGTCTCGACAAGAGAAAAGTACTTTTGTACACCACAGCCCTATACGTATAGTAGCACTCCTGCGTGCTACTAGTTCGTGTACAGTAACTCTACCGACAGTACAGTTCACGGGTCCCTGAGGTTAATCTCTCATGATGGTAAGTGAGTGGTAGCGTCACATCGCCTGGCAGGTGGGCCCTGTGGCCGGTGGCTGGCATGTGGGGCACGCGCCAACGGCAGCGGCACTGTGCAGCCGGTGAGGTCAACAGCAGCGTAGCTAATACGACTCGTACTTGGCTCACGCTCTACGGCAGGAGACAAAGGTCGGTGTGCACCGTGGTCCACCGGCCCGGCGGTGCGTGGCCAGTAGTACGTAGTAGTAGACGTGGTGGACAAAATGCGAGGACCAATCGTGCACTCGCAAAAGAAAAAGAAAAGGTCGATCTCACGCCCTGGTAGCAGCCATTAACGAGCGCATTCAAAGCTGGCGATAAATTACGACGCTGCCGCGTTTGTGATGCTCGGCTGGTCCTTACGGCTGGTGATTTTGGCGCGGTCTGCCTCTTCTGCCTGAGCCTGTTTGTAATGGAAGTATTACAGGTAATTTCATGTACGACAATTATTCCGTCATTTTTGATAAATCGGTATAGTACTAAATTAAGAAAAAAGATTAGGTATCATAATACATACAGTATTATAATAAATAATGTGTTATTATGTATCTTGTATGATAATAAATAAACTATCTTATAATGTCAACATATAATATTATGCATTACGGATGTGGTATCATATACTACTCCTTATGTTTCTAAATATAAGTCTTTTTAAAGATTTCATTAAATGACAACATACGGAGTAAAATAAATGAATGTATATTTTAAAGTATATGTGCATATATATTCGTATGTAGTGTTTTAATAAAAACCTCTTCAAAAATTTATATTTAGAAACGGAGGGAGTAGTATCAAATGCTTGATAATGAATATGCGATACTGTACTATTACAATACCACTACAACCAGTCTGAGAGTTTTGTTCGGGTAGGCAATGGCGGCGTGGTTTGATTGACTGATTTATTTATCGTGGAGGGCTTTTGCGGTACAACAAGTTTATTCAGGAACGTCGCAATCATCTACATACTCCAAAATTAAACCACGTGTATTAGCAGGAAAAGAAATGACATGGGGCGCGTAAACAAAACAAAGTTGTGGTGGTAGTAAACTAGTACTCGTAGTATAGCAAAAGTACAAGGAGCGCTGTGCTGTTTTTGGTTTTTCCTTAAGCCCAAAGGCCAAATATTTCCCCCCTCTTCCCTCGTGTGCGCGAAATTTTCAAACTAAGGAGATGACCTCACATACCACGCCAGGACAAATAAAAAAAAAGACGAATTCGAGACTGAGAAACCTATGCTATGTTTTCGTAGACCAAGACGATCTTTGCTGCCACCAAGAATCAGCCGAGGAAACTGAACAAGGAGGGACGAACTAGCCATGACCCGCTATCAGAAGAAACGGCAGCGTGGACCGTGGTTGAAGTGCTACGAAGAACGGAGTAGAAAGAAGAAACGGCGGCGGAGGAACCACGCGACTGATTGAATCATACACGAAGGGAAGGGAACTCACCGTAGGAGGACGACGAAGGAGGCGCAGATTATCTATCTCTCGTCGGTGAGGAAAGAGGAACCAATCTTGGGAACCGCTCCGCCCCCTCCCCGCACGCCGCCTCGCTTCTTCCTCCCCGGTTCCCTCGGCCCGCTGTCTCGGAATCAAACGAGCGGCGGGCGGGAGACCCGTGGTCGGCGCAGGCTAGCTCGTCCCCCGCGACACCGACCTGTCGCCGTCTCGTCCGGGGCAGAGGACACGCGATGGCAGGGAGGCACGGGCGGCACCGGCTGGGAGACGAAGACGCGCTATCGTGTTGGGATTGGGAGAGGAAAAACTGGATTACTACTAGTCCGTATCTCCTTCCAAACCCCGGCACTGATCCCCCGGGGCGTATTTATTCGGATTCAATGCGCGCGGGTGCTCTGCCCGTAAATGCCCCTCCCGCCGCGCACGACACGTGGCGGAGGTCGGCGGCGAGGTAGGATTGGAAGGTCCGGTCAAAATCTGTGTTTTTTTTCAGATAGAGAGAGAGAGAGAGAGCATGTTTTCGTTCTGCACGGCTTTGTTGGTCCCTTTCGCTGCCGGGCGTGATTCGCCACCGGATCGGGGATGATTCGGATTACTATAGTTTATGATGGAACTACGTTTGGTTGGTCACTGATTGCATGAACTGCGGAACAACTTGTATGATCGGTCGCTTGGGAGACGATGAGATGTAGGCGTCGTCTGGTGACTGGTGTGGTGTGGTGCGGTGCGGTGCTGTTCCCTGCCTGTGTGTCTGTCTGGTCTGCTGCTTCAACGCACGGTGTCTATTCAAATGAAGAGAAAGGTTCTGTACAAGCATATTTGCTTCCGATACAAGCATCGACAAATCGAATCAAACGAGCTTGCATGTAGAGTAGTACTGGACCAAACGGGACAGTTTGGACCGTGGTTGTTGAGCCCTCCAATTGGTGCATGAGTGCCTCTCCCTCGGATTTGCTAAAGCTCACTATGTCTAAGGCTCTCCATAGTGGGAGTAACTTAGACCCTCCGTTCAGGTGCATAGGGCATGCGTCGTAGTTCTATGTCGTTAATTTAACTACTTAAATATGTATATATATAATAAATAATATATTATTTGATTCATGTCGGGTTTGTATTTTTTTAATATGTAATTTTTATCGCATATAATATATATTTAGCTAGTTAAATTGACAACCTAAAACTAGGCGTATGCCCTATACACTTGGACGGAGTAGTAGTATCATACACTTGGGACTAGCAAACATGATGACGTGGCACACAATTAAAGAAGAGAGAGGGGTTAGAGTAACATAGGTAGATACCGTAACATGTTAAATGTTATACTACTATGTGTCATGCATGTCAATAAATGAGGCCATCTATGATACTTCCTCCGTCACGGTTTAGAAGGCACAGTTAAACTTGCGTGCGTTTCAAAATAGACAAGGTTTAAGGCGCGAAAGCAATTACTCTTATTAATTAGTACTAGTACTAGTCATGCATGCGCCCTTCCAATTTGTTGTTGAGACATTAGTACTAGTATTTTCTGAGTTGATTAGGCGCATTAGCATTTACACCTGCTACATCTCACAACCAATCGATGACTACCTTGGTCCCAGAGATTTTCAAGCCTGCCTTCTAAACCGTGATGGAGGGAGTACAAGTTTATCATACTATGCACTATGAAGGTAGTATCATACAATAATATCATATGCATGATACTACTATATGATACTCCCACTATGGCCAGCCTAATTCACTCTACTTACCATTAAGTATGAGATGTGATTCGTGTAGCTATCGACAACATGTGTAGCGATTTATCAGTGCGGCCCGTTTTGAGTTTTTTCTGCAACTCGACCAGATTACTGGCTCTATTGTGTTAGATTGTGGGCTTTGAACTTTTCTTTTTTGATTTTTGGTTTTCAAACCCATAGCCACTCGAGCAGCATCTCTTTCCTCCTTTCGATCATTGAAAGAGATAATGTCTTTGGAGATGCAAAAGCTTTTTTTAGAAAAGAAGGACTGCCTTCAGTCTCTGCATCAAAAAGATGCATGCGGTCGTTTTATTAAATAGAGTGAAATCATAGTTACTTCTTAGGGTGGTTTTGATAATTGATCACAACATATGCATCATTACACTAATGTTTTTCCAAATATATTTCAGAAAAGTTCAAAAGATGCTATGGCTTAAGGTTCATGTGGAGATACCCCTAGATGCAAGAAAGAAATAATATTGGCTCAAGCTTCAAGCTAGAAGACTTTTCATTTTATATTTGTGAGAAATCACTTCGGAGTACATAGGAAATCCAATGCTATTAAAAGGGGGTGAGGTAGTAAAAAGAACTGATTGCTCAAATGTTCAAAATTAGCCACCAAAACACTCGATCATTTTTCCCACATATCCACTCCGTCAAGTTCCACATTCACAAATTCGGTGTCACTAACATTTTCACATCGGACCCACCGAGTTTGAACCTTAAACAGAACCCTAGCCATTCCCACCAAATCGGTGCGACCGAAATTGCATTGGTGCTATCGAGTTTAGTGTGACCAACATTCTATTGCCAAGATACACAAAATCGGAATTTCCAAGTTTGAGTATCGGTGCCACTGAGTCAGCCCATCTGACCGTTAGTCACCTTTTCGGTGCCACCAAGTTCTATATATCAGTCTCACCGAGATTCAAAAGTTCACACTTTTAGTACAAGTCGGTACCACCGAGTTGTCCACTTCGGTGTCACCGAGTTTGCTCTTTTGTGTGTAACAGTTGGATTTTGGCTGTCTTCTATATATACCCCTTTGAAAGGACGTGGATGTTGCCTAGAAGGGGGGTGAATAGGCGTTTTAAAATAATTACGGTTTAGGCTTGAACAAATGCGGAATAAAACTAACGTTTAATTTGTCAAGCACAAAACCTAAAACAACTAGGCTCATCTATGTGCACCAACAACTTATGCTAAACAAGATAAACAACTAAGTGATAGCAAGATATATAACAAGAAACAATATGGTTGTTCCAATGTAAAGTGCATAAGTAAAGGGTTCGGGTAAGAGATAATCGAGGCACACAGAGACGATGATGTATCCCGAAGTTCACACCCTTGCGGATGCTAATCTCCGTTTGGAGCGATGTGGAGGCACAATGCTCCCCAAGATGCCAGTAAGGCCACCATAATCTCCTCACGCCCTCGCACAATGCAAGATGTCGTGATTCTACTAAGGGACCCTTGAGGACGGTCACCGAACCCGTACAAACAAGGTTCGACAATCTCCACAACTTAATTGGAGGCTCCCAACAACACCACGAAGCTTCACCACAATGGCATATGGCTTCGAGGTGACCACAAATGCTCGGGGCAATCTCCACAACTTAATTGGAGACCCCGACACTTGCCCGGAGCTTTACACCACAACGATTGAGCTCCGAGGCACCACCAGGCTTCTAGAATGCCAAAGCATCCACGAAGAACAATCTCTAGGGTATCAAGTACCCAAGGGTAATAAGCTTCTCAACTTCTCACTTCCACGTATCACCGTGGAGAACTCAAACCGATGCAACTAATACAATGGCAATAACACACAAAGTGGTCAAGTCCCTCACACTAAAATCCCTCCACAACAACAATATCTATGGAGAAATATGAAAGGAAGAACAAGGAGCTCACAAAGAACTCCGAGATCAAGATCCAAGGGGTTCCCCTCACATAGAGGAGAAAGTGATTGGTGGAGATGTGTATCTAGATCTCCTCTCTGTTTGCCCTCAAGAACTAGCAAGAATCATTGGAGGGATTGAGAGTTAGCAAGCTCTAAGAAGGTCAACAATGGTGGAAGAACACGAGCTCAACGGGTGGATTTGCTCCAATGGGGAAGAAGACCCCCTTTATATAGCGAGGGAAAGAATTCAACTGTTACCCCCACTCACAGCCCGAGCAGAGCGGTACTACCCCTGCTAGGAGCGGTACTACTGCACGGTAGGTTCACCAACCACGGTAGTAAAAAAACTACTATCGTACCTACCACTGCTGAGGCAAAAGGATGCGCAAAAAGTCCGATGAAGCGGTAGTAAAAAAATACTACTGCCCATAGAGCGATACTGCTGCCCAGCAAGCGGTACTACCGTCCAGAGGGCGGTAGTAAAAAACTACTACCGCTCGAGGAGCAGTACTACCGTTGGCCACTGAAATTGCCATAACTTTCGCATACGAACTCCGAATTGAGCAAACTCAAGCTTATTGAATTCGGGCAGACAAGAGCTATCCAAAAGCAAATGATATAGGGATGTGAGACCTCTATGAATGAATAATCGGCAAAAACTTCCAACATCGAAAACATCATAGAAGATGCATATGGACTCCGTTTTCGATGGACTCGAGCTTGTCATGAAGATGACCATAAGCTCTACAACTCACAAAGAGAAACAGCAAACAAGAACCAAGAAAGATGATGCAAGGATGCATATGATTTGAACTCTTTACGAATGATACGATCAAGCTACTCACTTGAGAGCCCTCCTTGACAGTACGACAAACTAACCTACAATAGAAGAACCTATCAAGGGCAAACCTATACCTTGCACCTAGTCCTCTTGAGCTAGATGATGATGATCTTGGATTCCTCAAGATGGACTACATTTCTTGATTGCTCTCCCATACTCACTATGGGTGAGCCACTCTTCAGCACATCTTCACAAGTCCATTGCCACCACAATGGACGCTTAGCTTCAAGCATGATATCTTCGTGATGCTCCACTTGAACTTGCATACTGCAATCTTGATGACGATCACCACTTGATGTCATCCTTCATAGGTTGAATGAGATCTTCCTCTTGACGCAAACCCATGGAAACACACCTGACCCCACATAGAACTCTCACGAAGACCATAGGTTAGTACACGAAAGCGTTATGGACAATGCTTACCATACCACGGGATCACTTGATCCCTCTCTGTACATCTTGTACACTTTGTGTGTTGATCATCTTGATTTACTCTCTGCTTAGTCTTGATCAACCTTGTATATTTATGACCAATCTTTGGATAAAACTTTGAATACCACCTTGGTCATCATATAAACTCCTTAAAACCAACAGATGGACTTAAAGAAGTGCCTATGGACAAATCCTTCCAATATAACTTAAGGCAACCATTAGTCCATAGGGATTGTCATCAATTACCAAAACCACATATGGAGAAATATGCTCTAACACCCTTCACCCACCTCTCATTTGTGGGAGAAGCACTCAGAACACACACTTCATTTCCAGATCCATTTTCTAAGAGAGAACCACCTACTCATGTGTTGAGACCAAGATATTCCAATACAATCATTTGAAACTTGATCTCTAGCCTCCCCAAACTGCTTTCCACCAAATCAACCTCTCCTACCCATGCATATTCTGTGAGAGAGTGATTTGTGTTGAGGAGACTATATTTAGAAGCACAAGAGAAATGAGTTCATTTATCTACCCCATCCATTACCTTTTGGAGGGTGGTGCCTCCAAGATTGGTTAGGTGTTGCTTGGGAGCCTCCTACTTCGTGTTGTGGAGTTGAACCAAGATGTTTGTAAGGGCAAGGAGATCGCCTACTTCGTGAAGATTTACCGTGAGTAAGGCTAGTGCTCCGTGGACATAAGCCGTGGTGGGATAGACAAGGCCGCTTCTTTGTGGATCCTACGTGGGTGGAGCCCTCCGTGGACTCTCGCAATCATTACCCTTCATGTGTTGAAGTCTCCACTAACATGGACGTACGATAGCGTCGCCTATCGGAACCATGCCAAAAATCATTGTGTCAATCTCATGCGTTTAATCTCCCTACCTTACTCCTCTATGTACACTTGCATCTTTACTTTCCGCTGTTGTACTATTATAATAGCAGGTGTAGGGTGTAGTTGACTTGTTATAACTATCGTAGCTGCCTCTCAAGTAAAATTGGGAAAAAGGCAAAAAAATCTTGTCAAGTAGTATAATCACCCCCTCTAGACATACTTTCGATCCTACAAGTGGTATTAGAGCTTTGGTCTCCATTTCATTTGTTTAGCAACCTAGGAGAGTATGGAATCTAGTGAGGAAAATTGTCATCGTAGAGGTCCTTGCTACGGCAACAAAAGTCCTTCCTTGGCACTAGGAATTCTTCTTGTTACTTCTCTGGTTTTGCGTCGGTCTTTCTCTTGAAGAGGAAAGGGTGATGCAGCATAGGAGCAGTAAGTATTTCCCTCAGTTTGAGAACCAAGGTATCGATCCAGAAGGAGGGTCTCGTCAAGTCCAAAGTACCTACGCCAACACAAACAAGCTTGCACCCAACGCTTCAAAGGGGTTGTCAATCCCTTCAAGATTGTTTGCAAAGTGAGATCTGAAGGCGGAAAGTGCAACGAAGTAAAAAGTGTAAGGCTGAAAATATGGTGTGGAGTAGTCCCTGGGGGCCATAGTGTTCACTAGAGGCTTCTCTCAAAATAGCAAATATCATGGTGGGTGAACAAATTACTGTCGAGCAATTGATAGAACCGCGCAAAGTCATGACGATATCTAAGTCAATGATCATACATATAGGCATCACGTCCGAGACAAGCAAACCGATACTTTCTGCATCTACTACTATTACTCCACACATCGACCGCTATCCAGCATGCATCTAGTGTATTGAGTTCATGATGAACAGAGTGATGGGGTTATAGTCCTAGGGTAGGGTCATAGGCCTGCCCAATGGGTCCTACCCAAGGACTACCCTTCATAAGGGATAAGGCCCTTAGTCAGTTCCGACTGAATTAAGGGCTTCCCATCATCCAGTCGGTGACGATTCCTACATCATCCAGTCGGAGATGAGCATTCGGAGCGTATCAAACTTACCGACTGGATTCCACTGTGTACATCATAACCCCCTGGAGGGCAACGGTCATACGTTTCCATGTACCTTTATTAGCATTTAAGACATACGTTACCTGTAACGTATGCAGTTATTCGCCACTACTCCACCCCTGTGCACCGAACCGTTATGAAGGGTAGCGCACTCTATATAAGCCGCCCTTCCCCACTGGTGCTGGGGTTAGCAATTCACTGTAATCTATATTCCACTCGACAACAAGCTCCCAAGAGCACTGAGACGTAGGGCTTTTACCTCCACCGTAGAGGGGCCTGAACTCATACAACCTTGCCGTAGCTAAGGCTCTGCCCATCCTTTCGTACCCTACACATCTACTGTCAGACTTATACCCACGACAGTTGGTGCCCACCGTGGGGCAGGCGTCTAAGCAACTTCCGGCGAGTTTGCGACTACATCTTTTCATCATGTCATCCGGTGGAGATTTGAGCATGGGTCACGAGATCCACTTCGGCGCTCTCTCCTTCATCGTCGATGATTCGGCATGGCTTCGGGACGCCCCTCTCGACGTCGAGGCGCTCCCTAGTCGTGGGGCTACGCACTTCCGTGCCGGCGCCCGCGGTATCCTTCTTCTCCAGCAGTCGGCTCCGGTGTCGACCTACGCCGCCGTCGCACGCCGCAATAAGCGGTCCCGCCGTCCGCGGCTCCAGCGTTGGGTGCAACACGCCCAGGCGCACCAGCACGCGTCCTCACAAGTGGCGGTCCTAGAGTCGGTTGTAGTGGCGCCGCCGTCCCAGCGCTCGGACTCAGTTCCGACCGAGTTTCCTTCCGAGTACTTGGGTCGCGGACCTGCAGCCGAAGTGCACATGGCCAACTCCCATGAAAGTCCCCGCCAGACCGACCGGAACGAGCACGAGGTCGGCGAAACATCCGACGCTCGCCGTCAGCCCCGTCGTTCTGCCAGTCGGCACACTCGGCGGAGCAACGTGGAGGTGTTCCGCACACCCGTCCTCAACCTGGCTGCCGCCGCCAAGATAGTCGATTCCCTCCGGCCGACTGATTCAGAGGCTGGCAGAGGGATCGAGCAAATCCGTGCCCTGCTGCACACGACGCAGTAGCAAAATTCGGCGGTCTCCCAGTCGCACAACAGGATCCACAATAGTTCTGTTCACGCGAACACGCATCGGTCAGTTCACAGCCCCGGTTCTCATCAGCGACACATGGGGGGCAGCCGTTCCATGAATCCCGAAGATCGTCGCTGTTCACGCACCCCTCCGTGGGGTGGGCCCTACGGGCCCCGACATCATGATGACCGGCGTTCAGTCGGTGACACTTATGATCCAAGGCCCGACGCGAGGGGGCATATCGCCTAGAGGAGGGTCGACAGGGGTCGGGCCCACCGCGATGGCCACGATGTGGACCGTCCGAGTGGAAGCAGGACCATCGCCTCTGGTCTCGAGTGTTTCAGTCGAGCCATCCGTTCGGCTGACATCCCTCCCAACTTCCGAGTGGAAGCACTGTGTCCAGAAGCAGAATGAGCTCCTGCGCGATTTCATTCAGCGTTGGACGACCCTCTACCACATGGTGGAGAACGTCACAGGGCACCAAGCAGTCTGCGCCTTCAAGGCAGGCGTGCGGTACAGAGATCTGTACCTGAAGTTCGGTCGAACAGGCGACATCTCCATGAGTAAGATGATGGAGATAGCGGCACGCTATGCAAATGGCGAAGAAGAGGACCGCATTCATAGCGGCAAGCACAAAGCAGTCGCCGATGGAGATGGGAACAACACTCGGAAGCAGAAGCAGAAAGCTCTGTCCACTCCGCAGGCAGAGGCCGCAGCCATTACCAATGCCATGTTCAAGGGCAAGGGGAAGGCTCAGTTCACCCCAAGAAGAAACAGTTCGGAAACCACATCCTGGACCAGCCATGTCCAATTCACACGAAGATGGATGAAGAGGGCAACGCCATATTTCCGAAGCATACCACTCGGCAATGTCGCCTCCTGATCCAGGGGTTCGGCGAAGGGCAGCCGAGTGAAAAGGACAATGAACAGGATGAGAAGGACAAGGAGGATTCGTTCCCCCAAGTCCATGCAACACTGATGAGTTTTGCTGACGTTGAGAGCAAGAGTCGGCTGAAGCTGGTGAACACGGAGGTGAACATGGCCATGCCGACCAACCCCACGTTCCTCAAATGGTCTCAGACTGCGATCACCTTTGACCAGTCGGATCATCCAGCACACGTACCCACCCCAGGGAGGCAGGCTTTGGTCGTCGACCTGGTGATGGAAGGAGTCCGACTGCGCAAAGTCCTGATGGACGGCGGCAGTGGCTTGAACATCATGTACGCTGACACTCTCAAGGGGATGGGCATTCCGATGTCCAAACTTAGCGAGAGCAGCATGCAGTTCCATGGAGTCGTCCGTGGACGAAAGGCCAAGTCACTCGGCCAGATCGCGTTGGACGTCGTCTTCGGCTCCGACAAGAACTTCCGCAAGAAAAGCTGACGTTCCAGGTGGTGGACTTCCAGAGAGCGTACCACGCAATTCTGGGCCGCCCGGCGTATGCGCGTTTCATGGCCCGTCCATGTTACGTGTACCTAAAACTGAAGATGCCAGGCCCAAAAGGTGTGATCACTATCACCGGCAATCGGCAACGGGCCGAGGAGTGTCTGCAGCAGGGATCGAGGATCGCCGATCAGCAGATGACTGTCGTCGAGCTTGACGAGTACAAGAAAACAGTGGACCCCGCCGACTTTATGTGTTCGAAGAAGCCAGCTTCGGAGTCCGCATTCCAGTCGGCGGGAGAGACGAAGAAGGTCAGCATCCACCCGACGGACGACACCGCTGCCCCGACGAACATCTCCACCACCCTCGATCCTAAATAGGAAGCCGAGCTCATCCAATTCCTCCGTGAGAACTGGGACATCTTTGCATGGAAGCCCGCCGACATGCCAGGTGTACCCAGGGAGTTGGCTGAGCACCGACTGCATGTGGATCCTGCCGCTCGGCATGTCCGAGAACGCCTACGTCGGTCCGCCGCGCACAAGAGGAAGGCAATCGGAGGAGAGGTGGCTAAGCTTTTGGCAGCCAACTTCATTTGCGAGGTACACCACTCCGAGTGGCTCGCCAATGTTGTCATGGTGCCCAAGAAAGACAAGTCGCTCCGAATGTGCATCGACTTCAAGCATCTCAATAAGGTCTACCCGAAAGACCATTTTCCGCTCCCCCGCATCGATCAAATTGTTGATTCGACTCCGGGTTGCGAGCGTTTGTCATTCCTTGATGCCTACTCGGGCTATCATCAGATCCATCTGTATGGCCCCGATGAATTAAAAATAGCCTTCATCACCCCATTCGGGTGCTTCTGCTACATCACTATGCCATTTGGTTTGAAGAATGCAGGAGCAACCTTTATGTGCATGATCCAAAAATGCCTCCTCGACCAGATCGGTCGGAATGTGGAGGCGTATATGGATGATATCGTAGTCAAGTCATGCAAAGGTTCCGACCTGCTGACTGACTTGGCAGAAACATTCGCCAACCTTCGTAGGTACGATACCAAGCTCAACCCAGCCAAGTGTTCATTGGGCGTTCCCAGCGAGTTACTCGGTTTCTTCGTTTCCGAACGAGGGATCAATGTCAACCCCGAAAAGATCGGGACCATCGTCCGAATGGAGCGGCCGGTCAGAATACACGATGTTCAAAGACTCACAGGTTGCCTAGCGGCTTTGAGCAGGTTTATCAGTCGACTCAGCGAGAAGGCACTTCCTTTGTACCGACTCATGAAGAAATCAGATACTTTCAAGTGGACAGACGAATCCCATATCGCATTCGACGACCTCAAGTTCCTACTTTCCACCCAGTCGGTTCTTACTGCTTCGCTCAGTAAAGAACCCCTTCTTCTTTACATCGCGGCTACAAATCAAGTCGTCAGCACTGTTCTCACGGTCGAACGGGAAGAAGAAGGCAAAGCATACAAGGTTCAGCGGCCAGTGTATTATGTCTCCGAAGTCCTAACTCCTTCCAAGCAGAGGCATCCCCATTATCAAAAATTTATCTACGAGATTTACATGACTGCGAAGAAGGTGGCTCATTATTTTCAAGACCAGTCGGTGTTCGTCGTTTCTGATGCTCCGTTGTCGGAAATCCTACACAATCGGGACGCATCGGGCCGAGTGGCGAAGTGGGCAATGGAGATGTTATACTGGGACACCAAGTTTGAGGCCAAGAAAGCTATAAAGTCTCAAGCTCTGGCTGACTTCATAGCAGAATGGGTAGAACAACAGCAACCGACCCACATCTACTCGGCTCATTGGACAATGTTCTTCGATGGGTCCAAGATGTTGAATGGGTCCGGCGCTGGCGTTGTGATCATATCGCCAAAGGGTGACAAACTCAAGTATGTGTTGCACATACACTTTGATTCCTCCAACAACGAGGCAGAGTATGAAGCTCTCCTTTATGGACTGCGCATGGCCATCGCACTCGGCGTCCGTCGCCTGATGGTCTATGGCGATTCGGATTTGGTGGTTAATGAAGTGATGAAGGAGTGGGACGTCAGGAACCCCACCATGACCACATACTGCAATGCAGTGAGGAAGCTCGAGAAAAAGTTTGAAGGTCTGGAACTCCACCATGTTCCGCGACTGAAAAAACAAGCAGCTGATGAGTTGGCAAAACTCGGATCCACTCAGAGGCCAGTCCCGAGTGACGTCTGCCTCGAGCACCTCCACCTTCCTTCAGTTAAAAAAGATCCTTTCACAGAGGAACCAGTACAACCAAAGAGCTCGACAGATCCGACTGAAGTCGAAGTCCCTGCTGTGGTTGATTTGATCATGGAGATTCTTGCTATCATCCCCGATTGGACTGTGTCGTTTATTGCATACATCCTGAGGCAAGAATTACCAGAAGACGAAGTCCAAGCCAGACAGATTGTCCACAGGTCAAAGTCGTTCACTGTCATTGATGGCCAGTTGTACAAAGAAAGCGTTTCAGGCGTCCTTCAATGATGCATCTCCCCTGAGGAGGGACAGTTAATCCTGGAAGAAATTCACTCGGGAACCTGCGGTCATCACGCCTCCTCAAGGGCAATCGTCGCCAAAGCATTCAGAGTTGGCTTCTTCTGGCTGCAGACGAATGAAATGGCGAAAGATATGGTCGACCGATGTGAAGGATGTCAGTTCTACTCTAACAAGTCCCACAAACCAACATCTGCGTTGAAGACAATCCCTCTTGTTTGGCCGTTTGCAGTATGGGGATTAGATACACTCGGTCCATTCAGGACAGGCCAAGGGGGATTCACACATCTGTTGGTGGCAGTCGACAAGTTCACAAAGTGGCTTGAAGCCAAGCCCATCAAAAAGCTCGACGCTCTTACGGCCATCAAGTTTGTCAGGGACATCATCTCCAGATTCGGGGTACCTCACAGCATAATCACTGACAATGGAACAAACTTTGACTCGGACAGATTCAAAGGTTTCTGTACAGGCCAAGGTATCCGAGTGGATTTTGCATCTGTGGCGCATCCCCAAACAAACGGGCAAGCAGAGCGGGCGAATGGACTTATTCTGCAAGGTTTGAAGCCTCGACTCCTGCGAGAAGTGGGACATGCCGCCGGCGCATGGGTCACCGAGCTGCCTTCGGTGCTTTGGGGTCTCCACACAACCCCAAATAGATCTACGGGGTGATCCCCATTCTTCCTCGTTTACGGAGCAGAGGCAGTCCTTCCGAGTGACTTGCTTCACAACGCTCCACGAGTTGAACTCTTCTCCGAAGCTGAAGCAGAGCAAGCAAGGCAAGACGGAGTGGATCTTCTAGAGGAGGAGCGCGAGATGGCACTGACTCGCTCAACCATTTATCAACAAGACCTACGTCGCTTTCATGCGCGACACGTCAGGAGTCGTACATTCCAAGCAGGCGACCTGGTGCTCCGAGTGGATCAGCAGAGACCTCACAAGTTGGCTCCCGCCTGGGAAGTACCCTTCATCATCTCCAAGGTGCTGAACAACGGAGCATATCGACTCTACAACCTCGATAGGGAAACGGACGAGCCGCGAGCATGGAACGAAGATCTCCTGAAGCGCTTCTACACGTGACCGTCGACTGAAGCAATGTAAAGAACAAGTATCGTTGAAGTAATACAAAGCAGATTGAGTTTTTGCAGATTCAAAATTCTTCCGCGTTCGCAGACTCCGGTCTCAAAAAAAAAACTTAACTGCGAACCAGAATCGCCTAAGTATAAACTTTCTCCGAGTGTGCACTAAACGTCGCACTCGGGGACTTAGCTGCGATCCAGAATCGCCTAAGTACTAACTTTCTCCGAGTGTGCACTAAACGTCGCACTCGGGGACTTAGCTGCGATCAAGAATCGCCAAAGTACAAACTTTCTCCGAGTGTGCGCTAAACGTCGCACTCGGGGACTTAGCTGCGATCGAGAATCGCCTAAGTAATAACTTTCTCCGAGTGTGCACTAAACGTCGCACTCGGGGACTTAGCTGCGATCAAGAATCGCCTAAGTACAAACTTTCTCCGAGTGTGCGCTAAACGTCGCACTCGGGGACTTAGCTGCGATCCAGAATCGCCTAAGTAATAACTTTCTCCGATTGTGCACTAAACGTCGCACTCGGGGACTTAGCTGCGATCAAGAATCGCCTAAGTACAAACTTTCTCCGAGTGTGCGCTAAACGTCGCACTCGGGGACTTAGCTGCGATCCAGAATCGCCTAAGTTATAACTTTCTCCGAGTGTGCACTAAACGTCGCACTCGGGGACTTAGCTGCGATCAAGAATCGCCTAAGTATTAACTTTCTCGGAGTGTGCACTAAACGTCACACTCGGGGACTTAGCCGCGATCCAGAATCGCCTAAGTATTAACTTTCTCCGAGTGTGCACTAAACGTCGCACTCGGGGACTTGTCTGCGACCAAGAATCGCCTAAGTAGAAAGCTTCCTTCGAGTGTATCTTACAGATCCACTGGGAGGCTTAGCAGACCCTCATTGAGGTTCATGTAGATGTCAAGACAACTGACAATTACATGAGTAGCACGAACCTCATTGAGGCTCATGTAGATGTCAAGAAAACTGACAATTACATGAGTACCAGAACCTCATTGAGGCTCATGTAGATGTCAAGACAACTCACAATTACATGAGTAACAACTCGCTCCGAGTACGACCTTACAGTCGCACTCGAAGACTTAGCCGCGATCACGAATCGCCTAAGTACACAATTGCCTTCGAGTGTATCCTACAGATCTACTAGGAGACTCAGCAGACCCTCAGTGAGGCTCATGCAGATGTCAAGACAACTGACAATTACATGCTCCGCATGTTTGCCATTGGCTTCACCAAGAAACGCCAAACAAAAACCACGAGCCAAAATCGTGTCAACAACTCTTTGGCAAAGGAAGAGCAAGACATTCTATTCAAATTCAAAGTTCGTCTAAAGATAGTTGGTTCGGTGTAGATCAAGCTTATCCACACCGAACCACGAATGTGACGGCCAACAGCAGTGGCCAAAGTTTCATACAACTAACACTCGGCATACCAGGTAAAAGTTTTCTCAAGCGTCGTCAGGACTGACACTGGGACTGGCAGGCTCCACGAAAGTGTCGAGGTCGATCCCGTCTGTGATGCGAGTGGCGCTCTCAAGGAAGGTCTCCATGAAATCTTCGAATCGAAGCTTCTTGGTCTTTGCGACCTGCAGCGCCTTCAACTTCTCTTCGCGAGCCTCCTTGCAGTGCACTCGGATCAGCGACAGCGCCACGTCTGCACCACAGCGAGCAGCAGACTTCTTCCACACCTGCACTCGGTTCGGGACGTCCTCCAGCCGAGTCATCAACCCTTCCATCTCTTGTCGGGACTCGTCTTTGGGCCACAGCTCCTTGTTGATTCGGCCGATGACCTCTCTCAGTCGACCGATGAAAGGTCCCACTTTACCCAGGCGAATGTGCGCTCAAAGCATGTTTCGATTGGCGTCGTCGCCGAGTGGAACGTTCGGAATAACCGACCGCTCAACGTCAGCTGCTTCAGCCTCAGCGTCCATACAAAAATCTGCAAAGACAAGACGAGCAGCAAGTAAGCGCAGAATGAACTACACAGTCAACAAGCACTCGGAAAAACAGAACTTACCACCGAGAAGCGCAATCATCTGCCTTGCCCAGTCACTGACGTACTTCTCCTGTGATATGCACCGCCTGTTCATCACCATCATCTGCTCCATCAGCTCGGTTCTTTGTTTCCCCATTTTCTCCATTTCAGCCACCAATGCCTTGTTTGCCTCACGGGACTCCTCTAAGGACTTCTTTCGTTCAGCCAGAACACCCTTCAGACCAGCCAAGGCAAGCATTTCAGCCTTCACAGTGTTGTACGCCGATCCCATCTCGCAAGTCTTCTGCAAGTCAGCGCGAACAGACGATCAGACAAATTCAGCAAGGAAAACAATAAAAACTAGAAGTTATTCAGACCCCTGCCGACGCAAGCAGTCGACATCGGTCTTGGGGACTACACCCAGTGGGTTCACTAAGAGTGACCCCACTGGCATGAAGCTCAAACAGGTCCGCCCTATTGAGATACGTAACAAAAACAAGCCTATGAGGCTACTACTACCCGACCTGAGTAAAATTACTCTCGGGGACTAATCCAGTAGGTGCACTCGGAGTGCCCCCACCGGTAACATTCGAACAGATTAGTTTTGATCTGATCAACTTAAAGAAAATGTATATAAAGACAACTGCCGGTGCAAGCACTCGACACAAGTCTCGGGGACTACACCCACTGGGTTCACTAAGAGTATATTGCTTAAACACCCAGTGGGTTACAAGGGGAAAGCAAATACTTACTAGCTCACTTACTCGGATATCGTCCTGGAGTTCCAAGCTTCGCTTGTACACAGACGCGATGGAGTCGTACGCTCTCTTGGCATCACCCGCCATCAACTCCGCCTGCACCATGGCCCCCTTGGCAGCTCCCACCTGATCTTCCGGAAGGCGCTGGGCGTCGAACTGGACGGTCGACGGACCTGGCACCACAAGAGACTCCTTGGGCATCCCAAGTCCTGCTCCAGTCGGTTCAACAACAATGAGCGCCGTGTCAGTCGACGGCATCGTCTCGGTTGGCGGCGCGTCCATGACGGGAGTAGTAACAGACGGAACAGCCTCAAGGACAGGCGCCGCAGCTTGCTCGGACCTCTTCTGATCGTCCTCCTCCACATGGATCACCTCTGAAGGAAGCCCGACCAAACAACGTGAGACCACGGGAAAAAGGACAAGACCAAAGACAGAATTCGTGAAACAATAATGTAAGCTCTCGGAGTCGCCATGACATACCTTGCTGGGATGTGACAACGTTGTCCGTATCCATGGGATCGTCTTCCTGGCGTGGTAGAGAAGTGGCAGAGGTGGCAGCTCTGTCGAGTAAAGTTCACTCGACCAATAAGCATGAGTTCAATCAAACACTGAAAGAAGATAAGAGAACAAGACACTTACGCTGAGCCAACGGGAACGGCGATCCTCATCCGCGGCAAAGCCTTCCAAGGTTTGGACCCACTTGGTTTGGCCACCTTGGAAGGTTGGCCCGCAGGCTCAGCAGCAGCGTCCCTGGTCCTCTTTGTGCTCCGAGCACTCGGAGCCACGGGAGTAGATGGCAAGGCACTCGGAACCACGGGAGGAGTTGACGGGGCACTCGAGACCGCTGGAGGAGCCGACGGAGTCACGGGAGCTGACGGGGCACTCGGGGCCGCTGGAGGAGCCAACGAAGTCACGGGGTTCGTGACGGCATTTAGTTCGAGGCTCTGGTGGTGGGGGTCGCGAGCTCTGCTCCTCACCTTCCCCCTCCTCTTCTTCAGACTCCTCCTCTGTCTCCCCGCTGTCGGAGACATACTCGGCGCTCTCCACGCTGCCTTCCTGGCTGCCTTACTCTTCCTCAGCCGGATTCCCGTTCGAGACGGGGGAATACCAATTGGTCCACGCGTGCACAAGATACAGTCGACAACATCAGACGTCAGACAAAGATACAAGAAAAAGCGATAAATCTAAGACAATTGTGTGCACTCGACAAGTTATACTCACCTCATTCGGAGGAGGGTTGTCTGCGCGGAAGGGCTTCACTCGCCGGGCTCCTCTGGGGTTATCGCAAGCGCCTGTGATGTTGCGGACCCACGACTTCACAAGCTCCCCGGTCACGCACTCGGGGTTAGTCTGAGTGGAGTCCTCAGGCCCCGTGTAGTGCCACATGGCGTGGTGTCGAGCTTGCAAAGGCTGGATACGCCGGCCCAGAAAAATCTCCAGCAAATCTATGCCAGTGACCCCCTTTCGGACGACCTCTACCAGTGCATCGACCAGAGGCTGGATCTGGATCTTCTCCATTTTCGTGAGTGCAAGCCGCCTAGGCGGAGCCGGTCGGTCTAGGCTAAAAGGTGGCAGTCCAGTTGCGGCATTCGGGCAAGCAACGTCCTGGCAGTAGAACCAAGTCGACTGCCAGTTCCTAACGGATTCAGACAATTGAAGAGCGGGATAGCTACTTTTACTTTTCTTAGCCTAAACCTCCGCAGAGCTGGAGGAGGTGAGTTTTGTCGTCCGACTGGCTAAGTCTTTTGATGGTTTGAGATCTAGCAGAGAAGATGTGCTTAAAGAGCCCCCAATGGGGAGGGCAGCCGATAAAACACTCGCATAGCACGACGAAGGCAGAGAGATGAGCTATTGCGTTGGGAGGAAAATGGTGGAGCTGCGCCCCGAAGTGGTTCATTATACCTCGGAAGAAGGGATGAGGAGGCAGAGAGAAACCTCGGTACACGTGACTGAGCAGCAAGACGCGCTCGTCCTCCCGAGGCGCCGGCTCCGTATCACCCTCCGCCGGCAGCATCCACGTCTTGTGCTCGATTATGCCTTGCTCCACCAGCTCCAGCATGTCCGCCACCGTCACCGTGGAGGGGAGGAAATCCCCCTGGATCCAACCCGCCGGCAGTGCTCGCTGCCGCCGCTGAGCAGGAGCCGCCGCTTTCTTCTTCTTCCGCGCCTCGAGCTTGCTCGTCTACCCCTTCGTCATGGTGGAGGCTGCAGATCCGCGGGGGAGGAGGGGAAGGAAGGAGCTTGGGATGCGCAGGAGGTCACGAGAGAAGCGGGGCAAGTGCGAGTTATCAGGCGAGTGCAACGAAAAACCCTCGCTGTAGAGGTTTAAATAAGGTTCCGACTCGGTCACTAGCAGGTGGCCCCGAAATCTTATCCCCCGACCGGTCGCTGCGATATTAGTGGAGGAGATGAAGGCGCGGAAATCGAGGCAACAGATACTACTCGATTACGATGTCGTCATCCCCGCCGAGCGCGCGGCAAGCGAAATTTGAGGATCCCAGAAAATCCGCCGCTGTCAGTTGACTGGTCACGTCAAAAGATTCCACGGAAACACTCGGTCCCTGACGGTTCGTTTCACAAATACATCCACTCGGATCACTGGTCAAGAGGATAAAATGGACCGAGGTAAACAACGCCAAAGTCGCATCCATACCAGTCGGATCCGTACTCCAAGCATCGCTTCGTCGTTCCAACCCCAATCCATTCGGGGACTAATGATGGGGTTATAGTCCTAGGGTAGGGTCATAGGCCTGCCCAATGGGTCCTACCCAAGGACTATCCTTCATAAGGGATAAGGCCCTTAGTCAGTTCCGACTGAATTAAGGGCTTCCCATCATCCAGTCGGTGACGATTCGTACATCATCCAGTCGGATATGAGCATTCGGAGCGTATCAAACTTACCGACTGGATTCCACTCTGTACATCGTAACCCCCCTGGAGGGCAACGGTCATACGTTTCCATGTACCTTTATTAGCATTTAAGACATATGTTACCTGTAACGTATGCAGTTATTCGCCACTACTCCACCCCTGTGCACCGAACCGTTATGAAGGGTAGCGCACTCTATATAAGCCGCCCTTCCCCACTGGTGCTGGGGTTAGCAATTCACTATAATCCATATTCCACTCGACAACAAGCTCCCAAGAGCACTGAGACGTAGGGATTTTACCTCCACCGTAGAGGGGCCTGAACTCATACAACCTCGCCGTAGCTAAGGCTCCGCCCATCCTTTCGTACCCTACACATCTACCGTCAGACTTATACCCACGACACAGAGTAACGCCTTAAGCAAGATGACATGATGTAGAGGGATAATCTCAAACCAATGATGAAAACCCCATCTTTTTACCCTTGATGGCAACAACACGATGCGTGCCTCGCTACCCCTTCTGTCACTGGGTGAGGTCACCGCACGGTATGAACCCAAAACCAAGCACTTCTCCCATTGCAAGAATCATAGATCTAGTTGGCCAGACAAAACCCACAACTAGAAGAGAATTACAAGGATATGAAATCATGCATAAGAGAGATCAGAAGGAACTCAAAGAACATTCATAGATAATCTGATCATAAATCCACAATTCATCGGATCTCGACAAACACACTGCAAAAGAAGATTACATCGGATAGATCTCCATGAAGATGATGGAGAACTTTGTATTGAAGATCCAAGAGAGAGAAGAAGCCATCTAGTTACTAGCTATGGACCCGTAGGTCTATGGTGAAATATTCACGCATCATTGGAGAGGTCATGGTGTTGATGAAGAAGCCCTCCGTGTCCGAATCCCCCCTCCGGCAGGGCACCAGAATGTGCCCCAGATGGGATCTTCCGGAGACAGAAGTTTGCGGCGGCGGAAAAGTACTTTCGATGATCTTCTGATGTTTTTGGGATTTTTAGGGAATATATAGGAGCAACCCCTAGGGCAGAGGGTGCTCAGGGGGCCCACAAGCCTGTGGGCCGCGGCCTCCCCCTGGCCGCGGGGTGGGGGCTTGTGGGCCCCCTGAGGCTCCCCTGCCTTGGCTCTCAAGCTTCCCGATCTTCTTCCGTTACGGAAAAAATCTTTTCGGGGATTTTCTTCCGTTTGGACTCTCTTTCAAAATCTCCTCTGAAAGGGGTCAAAGACATGGAAAAAACACGAACTGGCACTTGGCACTGAGTTAATAAGTTAGTCCTAGAAAATATATAAAAGGCATGCAAAACATCCAAAGTTTGACAAGATAATAGCATGAAACCATCAAAAATTATAGATACGTTGGAGATGTATCAGCCCTTACTTCGATTGCATTAATTTTGCTAGTTGGAAGCATAAAATGAAAATGCATATACTTGGCTTTAATCCTCATGTTTGGGTTGTTATTTGTGTTGGCGTGCAAGGTAACTTCTTTGGAGAAGGGCATGAAACATATTGGGATGCGACAACTGATAAACTGAAGATGTTTCAACTTAATGCTCAAGCCTGCGATATCATCTTCAACTGCCTTTGCCCCGAAGAATTCAACAAAATCAGTCGTCTTGAGAATGCAAAAGAAATTTGGGATACTTTGGGTGATATGCACAAAGGTACTGATTCTGTCAGAGAATCTAAGTTGGATGTGCTTCGAAGTCAACTTGACAAGTTCAAGATGAAGGATGGTGAAGGAGTCGTCGAAATTTACTCTAGGCTAGCTCTCATCACCAATGAGATTGTCGACTTAGGAAGTGAAGAGATGACCGAAAAATTCATCATTAATAAGATACTTAGAGCTCTTGATGGCAAGTATGACACAGTGTGCACATTGATCCAAATGATGCCAAACTACAAAGATCTCAAGCCAACTGAAGTCATTGGTAGGATTGTTGCTCATGAGATGTCACTCAAGGACAAAGATGAGCTGCACAACAAGTCAAGCGGTGCTTATAAATCTTGATGTGATGCTCCCGCTACTTCAAAAGACAATCTTGTCACTGATGAAGAGATAAGCCTCATGGTCAGAAAACTCAACAAGTTCTACAAGAGTAGAGGCAAAGATAGAAGCTCAAGTTCAAGACATGATGAGAAGCGTTCGTCTAGTTGTGATCGAAACAGCTACAAGTGTGGGAAGCCCGAACACTACTGAAATGAGTGCTCGGCTCCCTACAAAAGAAGAGAAGAGTCACCTCGAATACGAAGCTCAAGAGATGAGTCACCTCGTAGATAGAGAAGGAGTAGAGAAGATCACTATGAACGAAGACACTCACGGAGAGGCAACGAATCGGACAAGAAGGTCAAATACACCAAGATCAGTTCAAGAAGAAGACATCAAGCTCATGTTCGTGAATGGGTCTCTGGCTCTGAGTCTAACCACCCCTCAGAGAGAAGCTATCACTCCAACTCTGACTATAGTCAAGATGAAGGTGTTGCCGGGATTGTCCTTGTTTTCCCCAACTCCTATGACTTATTTGATTCACCAAATGAGGGAGTCGAAAACTG
Source organism: Hordeum vulgare subsp. vulgare (assembly GCF_904849725.1). Taxonomy (NCBI): domain Eukaryota; kingdom Viridiplantae; phylum Streptophyta; class Magnoliopsida; order Poales; family Poaceae; genus Hordeum; species Hordeum vulgare. Next base: position 89,118,392 of record NC_058520.1, read on the forward strand.
CTTCATGGCTAAAGGCCCCAAGGTATCACATCCTGAGTATCTTGATTTCAGTAGTGATGAGGATGACTTGTTAGGAGAAGATGACTTGCTTCTAGATAAAACTAGTGAATGCACTGAAAATGAACTTGCTATTTATCATGCGAGTCAAGAGAAATTGAATAATGATGATAAGAAATAAATTGAACGACTAACTCAAGAATTAAAAACTCTTAAGTTAGCTCATGAGACTACTCTAGAAGATCATAGAGAGGTTGCAAGAACCCATGAGAAGCTATGCTTTGAGAAGCTCAACTTGGAGCAAGAGCATGAGTTCTTAAAAGCAATTAATGATGATCTTCGGAAGAAGAGTTCTTATTATCTAGCCAAACGATTACTCTTGTCCAACTTTGTTCCACAAGTTAAACCTAGGAACACTACTAACAAAGGCAAGAAGGTTTCTTCATCTAGTAACAACAATGCTAAAGCTAAATCCAATAATGTTGTTGCTAGTACCTCTATTGATTCAACTAACGATTTTCTTAGCCAAGTTACAATTGAGCAAGAAAATGATCTATTGAAAGGGATTATAGAGAGAGGTGTCTTCAAGAGTCTTGCCGGAAGTAAGCAACTTGAGAAAATTGTGCGCAAGCAAGGAGGACATCGGAAGAAACAAGGTGTTGGCTAGTTCAACGTCAACGGAAATGTTTGGGAAGAAGGTACATATCCCACTCCCAAGTCTGTTCCCCAAGAGGAGAAGCCCACTCCTTCCAAAAGAAAAAGCTCACAAGATGGCCTTCTACCACAAGAGCACAAAGTCAAGGGAAAGCTTCAAGATGACATTGACCTATTTGAAGAAGAACCCCAAGCAAAGGTCAAGTGAATTCCCAACGATACTACTAGCTCTACCTCAACAAGTGCTACCACAACTCCAAGGATTCCCATCAATTTGGTGTGGATTCCAAAGAGGAAGAACTAGAAGTTCTTGAAGGGTGACTCTGCCAATGAATTCACTCTTAATCATTTTGGCAAGAACTATATGCAATCAACCTTAACCATATGCATTAGTTCAAGGAGTCATACATTCTGTAACATCCCAATTTTCTTAAATTCGGATGTTAATAGATCATTCATATGCACCTCATATTTTATGCATCATTGCGTTCTTCTGAAAAATTTTATCGTTATGTGACTGCGGGCAATTTATCGGAGCGGAGATAATATGACTTCTCCCCTGTGAGTTAAAGTCACCATTTTTGGTTTTTGCAAATTTTTCCAAACTCTGAATTATTTTAGTCGAGTTTTTTTTCGATCGCTTTGTGTGATCTATTTGCATAAAACTTTAAAAAAAAAATTGCATTAGGTGGAACTAGGGTTCCTATATGTATTATATATATTAGTACTCTTTATAGTATTTGTTAGTGAGGCCATATTTTTTTTTACCGCTGTTTGTTCTTTTTTTTTTAAAAAGAAGAAGAGAAAACTGCCAGGCCGAGCCACAAGGGCTCAGCCCAGCCGCCCCCATGCATGCACGCATGCACCTTGCATGCAGGCCCCCCCCACGTCCCCAATCTCTCTCCCTCCCCACGTCTCCTCTTTCCTTTTTTTTTCTCCTCCCTCCCTTTCCTTTTCTCTCCACCGCCACCTCTCCCTCTCTTTCCTATTTTCTCTCCCGTGATCCCCTTCCCAAAGTTCTCCCTCTCCTTCCTTTTACTCTCCTCCCCTAAGCCTATATAAACCCACCCCACCGCCACCTCTCCCCAACCCTAGCCGCCGCCGTCTCCACCGCCGCCTCCACAAGCCGCCGCCGGCGCCTCACCCCACCGCCGCCCTAGCCGCCGCCGCGAGCAACGGAAGCAGCCCGAAAGCTGCTGCACCTCGGCCTCTCCCGGAGGAGGAGCCCTCCCCGAACTCTCTCTCCACCGCCGCCTCTTCCCCTCGGAGAAGGAACCTCACCGCCGCCGCCCGACGCCCCACCGCCCGGAGCTACTCCCTCCTTCCTCGCCGGTCATCTCCTTTCTTGCCGGTGCAAGCTACAGCCAGCAGGTAGCTATCCATCTCTCTCTCTCTATTTGCATGCACTCCATCTCAGCCCTTAGATCCCATGCAATCCCATGCAATGGCTAGGATTAGATCACCTATACCCTTTCGGTTTAGCCCAGAAAACCAACGGTTCTTTTGTTCACTTTAGATTTAGCCAGTGGTTTTGCTAGCCATGGGACGTTTGCTCCAAACCAAGAACACACAGCCACTACAGCCATTAGAAGCTTGCCACGTGAGCCTCTCATTAGCACTAGCAGTTTTGTAATTTTCTGTCCAGATTTCGAAAACAGAAACTTTCAATCTTGTTTTGATCACAACTTTTTATCCCTACGTCCAATGACATTGATTATTTTTCCAGTAGCTCACAAATTTCCTGTAGTTTTTAAAAATATATATTTTTTCTGTGTTTGGAATTTTTAAATATAAGTTAGAGCAGATTTAGTTTAAACACTGTTTTGCCTATTCCAGGAGTTTGAAAAATGATATTGAGTTGATTCTTTTTGCTACTGTTTTCTAGTGATAAAACCTTACTGTAGTAGAATGTTCAGAATTTTCAAAGTATTTTTACTAGTGTTTTCAACAGAAACAAGTTTCTGTCCTACCGACGCGCGATAAAATTCTTTTGCGTAGTCGTTTGCCAATCATTGCATGTGATGTTATTTTACTCGTGGCATGATTGAATTGCTTATGGTGTGCTTTGTGTTTGTATCGGTAGATCATCCGGAGTGCGAAGCGTGTTACTTAGAGACGCTCGAGCAGGACAACTATCATCAAGGCAAGTCATCTTTGATCATGTTATTTTACCTATGTTTTCAATGCATAGTAGATCACCTTCTTTGCCCTATTTGCATGCTGCCTAGGTACTTGGAAACTTTAGTCATAGGTGTAGTATCATGTGGTAGGAACACCAACACCCCGATACTTGGCCCCGGGATGACAAACTTATATATATGCTATGCTTAAGTAGACGGGTTATCGGTTGAGTGTATGCCACGAGAGATGCGAGATTGATATAATAACCAAGACCGGACTAAGACAAGATTTTCAAGACCTCGGACGCAATGCAACACTGGGTGAAGGACGGTTGATCGGCTCCCTCGAAAACCCAGTGGATGCCCGGGATGCTGGAGAGGCCATGTCATCCTGCGGAAAGCTTCACCCAGGCTCAAAGGGACGGACGGAGACTTAAAGACTCAAGGCTTACCTGCACAGCCACAAGTCATTATGGGCTCTGGCTTGGTTGGACAACGCGGCGACTCTGGACAGGCGGTGCTAGCAGATGTAGACGAACGGTAGGAATGGATGGGCACCGACAGGGATTCAGAGGGACCTGTTGAAAGACCATGTTTTGATCATCCGGTCTTCAAACACCCTGAAGTGCGAGGACAAACCCGGAGGCGATCAAATCTTGTGGGGAACGTGTGCAGAACTCTGCAGAGTACTCAACCTAATTGATTAGCCGTGTCCACGGTCATGGACAACTTGAGCCGAAGGCATTGAATTTTCCCTGAACTCTCGACACAACTTAATAATGATGTGGGTGTTAACAACTATTCGGGTACGAGAACTGGTTGGCGGAACCATCTCGTTAACAACAAACCATTGTAGTAAATTTTGCTTTCAACCCCTTTTGTTGTAGGATAAAACTGGCTTTATGCAAAACTTAGCTCCACCGGCCAAATATGCATGTAGAGATAGTTGACTATTATTTTACCCCCTCTCTTGATGATTTGCCAGCATATTCAATATGCTGACCTACACGGCTGCAACGTATCATGTTGCAGAGTACTTTTCTGACCAGGAGTGAGGCTACGGTCCTACGCTCAGCGACATGCCCTTGGAGTCGGATGGACTCGCCTACCTGATGCTTCCGCTTAGTCTTCGTTAGATAATCTCATGAGTTGGCCTTCAACCACTTTATTGTACTCCTTTATTGTAATAAAGTACTCTTTATGGGATTTTGGTTAATAAAGCTGTGTGATTGCACTCTTGAATATATATATTATGTACTGTGTGTGTACCAGCATGATCTTGGGATGGTACAGAAACACCAGAGGCTTGACTCGTTGAGTCGGGTCGCTACAGAAATGGTATTCAGAGCACACGCTGACCTTAGGACGTAACCTCTAGGATTGGAAAAGCCTTAGGAAGAAAACTATTTTCTCTTATATCTTCTATTTCCCCCTCTGATCATTTCTGACTTCTCTCCGATTTTCCAATGTTTAGATGGCCACATTCATCCCTGTTAAGTTCACGGAGTTTTGCCAGCCCGACACCACTATGCCGTTCGGAAAAGAGCTGGTGCAGATCACCAAGGATTTGAGGATTGCTCTGCCGACTATGACAGGGAAGCCAACTTCGTCTTACCCGGAGGATTCACGCTACAGGATCGAGGTGCATATTCCCGGAAGGACATTCGAGCCGCGCACTGAGCCGATGGATTTCAAGTTCATCGCACCCAACTGGATTCTCGGAAGGGACATGGCGATCCATTGTGCACTCGGACGTATCAAGGATGAATACAAAGGCTGCCCTATTTCTCCAGACCTATTCGCTGTATCCCGGAGAAATGAAGACGGAGACATCATCTCAAGCAAGACCAATGATGCTCTCTTATCTTATGCCCAAACCTTGGAGAAGCACAGCGGAACTCTGGAGTATCACGCGATCAAGGACGCCAGGAAGATCAAGCAACTGTCACTCCGCAAGCTTGAACTTGAAGATGCAGCCCGGGAAGCCCACTATGAGCATGAGCTGGAAGTGAAGGATTTTCTCGAGCGGATCGAGAAGCTGAAGACTCGAGTTGCATACCTCGAGGAGGAACTGGACATGGGCGAGAACCTTCATCCCGAAGGAGACGTAGCCCCAGTGATCAGCAACGACGAGGACTATGAAGAAAGCTCCACCGAAGGACCCGACACCATGCTATTCTGAGGAGGACACTTAGACTAGACCACCAAATTTACTTTATCGTTTTACGTTTTAGGCCGATGTTTAGGATTATCGATTTTGTATCCTCGTGTGAACCTTTGTGATGATTGAATAAAATGTGTGGTGTGATAATTGTGTGTTGCATTCATATGGGTAGTGTAATTACTCTTAGACCATTGTTCTATGCTAATCTCACCCCTCTACAAATGTCAGATGCCTCCGAGACGCGCCCCTGAGTCCAACTTTCCACCGGAACTCAATCAGTTGATCCAGCAACAAAACACCTTGATGCAGCTGATCATCCAGAACCAGAACAACAACAACCGTCCCCCACCCCAGGCCGACAACCTTACCCGTTTTCTGAGGTTGAACCCTCCAACTTTCTCCAGCAGCATTGAGCCCATTGTGGCAGATGATTGGCTTCGCAAGATGGAGCGTGAGCTCATCACCGCTGGTTGTTCTGAAGCTGAGAAGGTGCGTTTTGCCGCGCATCAACTTGAAGGCCCTGCAGCTGCTTGGTGGGAGAACTACACCACCACTTATCCCATTGCTGGAGTCACTTGGGAGCAATTCAAGCAAGCCTTCCGCACCACACATGTCTCAGCTGGTGCAATGAGTCTGAAGAAGCGTGAGTTTCGCAACTTACGCCAGGGGAGTCGCACTGTGGCCCAGTACATTGATGATTTCAGCATGCTCGCCCGTTATGCACCTGGAGATGTGGCTGATGATGCGGCCAAGCAGGAGAAGTTCTTGGAAGGACTGAATGATGAGCTGAGCATTCAGTTGACGGTAGCCACCTTCAACAACTACCAGGAGCTGGTTGATAAGGCCCTCATCTTGGAGGGGAAACATCAGCAGATGGAGAACCGCAAGCGAAAGTATGGGGTTGGAAAGTTCAACTCCGGCACTCAGCAGAAGCCTCGCTACACCCCCTACTCAGGGAATACCGGGACTGGATCCGGTAAGTTTGGTGGACATGTTCAGCATAACTACCCTGTGCACAACCATGGAGGCCACAACCATGGAGGAAATGGGAACCACCGCAACAACAACAACTTCAAGAATGGCGGTACTGGCACTTCGCAACATTCAGCTCCAGCTCAGAAGGATCTGACTCACATCACTTGCTTCAAGTGTCAGAAGAAGGGACACTATGCCACCGATTGTCCCCAGAACAAGCAGGGGAATGGAAACGACAACGGCAACGGCAACGGCAACTCTGCAGCTAAGAAGCCCAATCCTTTTCCTCGAGCTCAGGTGAACCACATTGATGTTGAAGAGGTCTATGATCACCCCGATACTGTGGTTGGTAAGTTTTTGCTAAATTCACATCCAGTATTGGTACTTTTTGATTCTGGTGCAACACATTCATTCATATCAAGGGTAGTTGTGGAAAAGTATAGCTTGCCAACTAGAACCCTCGGCCAACCTATTAAGGTCAGTTCCCCAGGAGGCATGATGACAGCCGGGATAGGATGCCATGCTTTGAGTCTCAACATCGGGAACCATAATTTTCCCACCGACCTCATCGTATTAGAGTCCCTAGGATTGGATGTAATTCTAGGCATGGATTGGTTGGCCAAGTATGAAGGGAATATTGATTGTGCCCATAAGTCTATTTTGCTCACCACCCCTGAGCAGAAGCGGATTAAGTACGTGTCTCAGCGCCCGACACGGAGTAAGCGAGTAAACGCTCTCACGGGAGTAGTCCAGGGGGAAGTACCGATTGTACAGGAGTATCCAGATGTATTTCCGGAGGAATTGCCGGGCATGCCACCCGATAGAGAGATTGAGTTCTTGATTGAACTATTACCCGGAACAGCCCCGATATCCAAGAGACCTTATCGGATGCCCGCAAATGACTTGATAGAAATCAAGAGGCAAATTAAGGAGTTGTTGGACAAAGGGTATATTCGCCCAAGTTCTTCACCTTGGGGAGCCCCAGTGCTCTTGGTTGAAAAGAAGGACAAGTCCCTGAGAATGGTTGTCGATTATCGTGCATTGAACGATGTGACCATCAAGAACAAGTACCCCTTGCCGATGATCAATGATCTGTTTGATCAGTTAGTTGGAGCTCGCATATTCTCAAAGATCGATCTTCGATCCGGGTATCATCAGTTGAAAATTCGTAAACAGGATATACCCAAGACAGCCTTTACCACTCGGTACGGCTTGTATGAGTACACGGTCATGTCATTTGGACTGACTAATGCTCCGGCATATTTTATGAATCTGATGAACAAGGTATTTATGGAGTACTTGGACAAGTTTGTCGTGGTGTTCATCGATGACATACTGATATTCTCCAAGAACAAAGAGGAACACAAGGAACATCTGCGTCTAGTTCTGGAGAAGCTTCGAGAGCATAAGCTATATGCAAAGTTCAGCAAATGTGAGTTTTGGTTGAAGGAAGTCGGATTTCTCGGACACGTCATCTCAGGAGAAGGAATAGCAGTGGACCCTGCGAAGGTCGCAGCAGTCACCGAATGGGTAGCACCCACTTCAGTCAAGGAGATCCGCAGTTTCCTCGGACTTGCCGGATATTACCGGAGGTTCATTGAGGATTTCTCAAAGATTGCCAAACCCATGACAGAGTTATTGAAGAAGGAATCCAAGTATATCTGGACTGAGGATTGTGAAACCAGTTTTCAAGAGCTGAAGAAACGTCTTGTGACAGCCCCAGTGCTGATATTGCCGAACATTCAGAAGGATTTCCAGGTTTATTGTGACGCTTCTCGTCAAGGACTTGGAGGAGTGCTCATGCAAGAAGGCAAAGTTGTAGCCTATGCATCCAGACAGCTCAGACCTCATGAGTTGAGTTATGCCACACATGACTTGGAACTAGCAACCGTAGTGCACGCTCTCAAGACCTGGAGACATTTCCTGATCGGAAATAGTTGTGATGTTTACACTGATCACAAGAGCCTGAAGTATATCTTCACGCAGAAGGAGTTGAACCTCAGACAGAGGCGATGGCTAGAGTTGATCAAGGACTATGACATGAGATTGCATTATCATCCAGGCAAGGCAAATGTTGTAGCCGATGCGTTGAGCCGCAAGAGTTATGTGAACACGCTCACAGCAGGAGGATTACCCCAGGAGTTAGTCGATGACCTCCGAGAGCTCAAATTGGAGATAATTCCAAGAGGATTTGTTGCCACTCTGGAAATTCAGCCTACTTTGACGAAAAAGATCCGTGAAGCACAGAAAGCTGACAAAGAGATAGCTGAGATTAAGCAGAAAATGGAAGACGGGAAAGCTAAAGGTTTTCGTGAGGATGAACACGGAACTTTATGGTTTGAGGATCGCATCTATGTGCCCAATGATCCCGAACTCAGGAAGTTGATACTTCAGGAAGCTCATGATTCCCCGTACTCGATACACCCCGGTAACACCAAGATGTATTTGGATCTGAAAGAAAGTTTCTGGTGGATAGGATTGAAGAAAGACATTGCCGAGTACGTAGCTATATGCGATGTTTGTCAGCGAGTAAAAGCCGAGCATCAGAAGCCAGCAGGTTTGCTCCAACCTCTGCCGATACCCGAATGGAAATGGGAAAAGCTTGGTATGGACTTCATCACAGGATTACCTCGGACCCGTTCTGGCTATGATTCTATTTGGGTTGTGGTCGATCGTTTGACCAAGGTAGCTCATTTCATTCCGGTGAAGACTACCTACACAAGTGCCAAGCTGGCCAAGATATATATGACGAGGATCGTATGTCTGCACGGAGTACCGACGAGCATTGTGTCCGATAGAGGGACTCAGTTCACATCAAAATTTTGGCACCAACTGCATGAAATCTTGGGAACGATATTGGAGTTCAGCACAACATTTCACCCACAGACAGATGGACAGACCGAGAGAGTTAATCAGATTCTGGAAGACATGTTGAGAGCTTGCGCCCTAGACTATGGGTCTAGTTGGGATGACAATTTACCGTATGCCGAGTTCTCGTACAACAACAGCTACCAGACCAGTCTGAAGATGGCCCCTTTCGAAGCTCTATACGGAAGGAGGTGCAGAACACCGTTGATGTGGGATGGAGTTGGAGACCGACAACTTTTTGGTCCCGACCTTATCCGAGATTCTGAAGAGAAGGTCAAGCTTATTCGTGACCGACTCAAGATAGCTCAGTCTAGGCAGAAGAGTTATGCCGACAGCAAACGCAAGGAAGTAACGTACGAAGTGGGAGACCGAGCATATCTTCGGGTGTCTCCACTTCGAGGAATCAAGAGATTCGGTGTGAAAGGAAAACTAGCACCACGTTTCATTGGCCCCTGCAAAATTCTTGAACGTAGAGGCGAAGTTGCGTGCAAACTGGAACTACCGGAAGGATTGTCCGGAGTTCATGATGTCTTCCATGTTTCCCAGTTGAAGAAATGCCACGCTGAGATGGCCGATGTTCCGTTGAGAGATACAATGCCCCTAGAGGCCATACAGCTTGACAGCGATCTGACGTATGAGGAGAAACCCGTCCGGATTCTCGAGACCTCCAACAGAGTTACCCGCAACAAGATCATCAAGTTCTGCAAGGTGTTGTGGAGCCACCACACCGAGGAAGAAGACACCTGGGAACGAGAAGAGGATCTTCGTCGAGACCACCCGCACCTATTTTCTAGCCAACCCGAATCTCGAGGGCGAGATTCATCTTAAGGTGGGTAGGTTTGTAACATCCCAATTTTCTTAAATTCGGATGTTAATAGATCATTCATATGCACCTCATATTTTATGCATCATTGCGTTCTTCTGAAAATTTTTATCGTTATGTGACTGCGGGCAATTTATCGGAGCGGAGATAATATGACTTCTCCCCTGTGAGTTAAAGTCACCATTTTTGGTTTTTGCAAATTTTTCCAAACTCCGAATTATTTTAGTCGAGTTTTTTTTCCGATCGCGTTGTGTGATCTATTTGCATAAAACTTTTTTCAAAAAAATTTGCATTAGGTGGAACTAGGGTTCCTATATGTATTATATATATTAGTACTCTTTATAGTATTTGTTAGTGAGGCCATTTTTCTTTACCGCTGTTTGTTCTTTTTTTTAAAAAAAAGAGAAAACTGCCAGGCCGAGCCACAAGGGCTCAGCCCAGCCGCCCCCATGCATGCACGCATGCACCTTGCATGCAGCCCCCCCCCACGTCCCCAATCTCTCTCCCTTCCCACGTCTCCTCTTTCCTTTTTTTTTCTCCTCCCTCCCTTTCCTTTTCTCTCCACCGCCACCTCTCCCTCTCTTTCCTATTTTCTCTCCCGTGATCCCCTTCCCAAAGTTCTCCCTCTCCTTCCTTTTACTCTCCTCCCCTAAGCCTATATAAACCCACCCCACCGCCACCTCTCCCCAACCCTAGCCGCCGCCGTCTCCACCGCCGCCTCCACAAGCCGCCGCCGGCGCCTCACCCCACCGCCGCCCTAGCCGCCGCCGCGAGCAACGAAAGCAGCCCGAAAGCTGCTGCACCTCAGCCTCGCCCGGAGGAGGAGCCCTCCCCGAACTCTCTCTCCACCGCCGCCTCTTCCCCGCGGAGGAGGAACCTCACCGCCGCCGCCCGACGCCCCACCGCCCGGAGCTACTCCCTCCTTCCTCGCCGGTCATCTCCTTTCTTGCCGGTGCAAGCTACAGCCAGCAGGTAGCTATCCATCTCTCTCTCTATTTGCATGCACTCCATCTCAGCCCTTAGATCCCATGCAATCCCATGCAATGGCTAGGATTAGATCACCTATACCCTTTCGGTTTAGCCCAGAAAACCAACGGTTCTTTTGTTCACTTTAGATTTAGCCAGTGGTTTTGCTAGCCATGGGACGTTTGCTCCAAACCAAGAACACACAGCCACTACAGCCATTAGAAGCTTGCCACGTGTGCCTCTCATTAGCACTAGCAGTTTTGTAATTTTCGGTCCAGATTTCGAAAACAGAAACTTTCAATCTTGTTTTGATCACAACTTTTTATCCCTACGTCCAATGACATTGATTATTTTTTCAGTAGCTCACAAATTTCCTGTAGTTTTTAAAAATATATATTTTTTCTGTGTTTGGAATTTTTAAATATAAGTTAGAGCAGATTTAGTTTAAACACTGTTTTGCCTATTCCAGGAGTTTGAAAAATGATATTGAGTTGATTCTTTTTGCTACTGTTTTCTAGTGATAAAACCTTACTGTAGTAGAATGTTCAGAATTTTCCAAGTATGTTTACTAGTGTTTTCAACAGAAACAAGTTTCTGTCCTACCGACGCGCGATAAAATTCTTTTGCGTAGTCGTTTGCCAATCATTGCATGTGATGTTATTTTACTCGTGGCATGATTGAATTGCTTATGGTGTGCTTTGTGTTTGTATCGGTAGATCATCCGGAGTGCGAAGCGTGTTACTTAGAGACGCTCGAGTAGGACAACTATCATCAAGGCAAGTCATCTTTGATCATGTTATTTTACCTATGTTTTCAATGCATAGTAGATCACCTTCTTTGCCCTATTTGCATGCTGCCTAGGAACATGGAAACTTTAGTCATAGGTGTAGTATCATGTGGTAGGAACACCAACACCCCGATACTTGGCCCCGGGACGACAAAGTTATATATATGCTATGCTTAAGTAGACGGGTTATCGGTTGAGTGTATGCCACGAGAGATGCGAGATTGATATAATAACCAAGACCGGACTAAGACAAGATTTTCAAGACCTCGGACGCAATGCAACACTGGGTGAAGGACGGTTGATCGGCTCCCTGGAAAACCCAGTGGATGCCCGGGATGCTGGAGAGGCCATGTCATCCTGCGGAAAGCTTCACCCAGGCTCAAAGGGACGGACGGAGACTTCAAGACTCAAGGCTTACCTGCACAGCCACAAGTCATTATGGGCTCTGGCTTGGTTGGACAACGCGGCGACTCTGGACAGGCGGTGCTAGCAGATGTAGACGAACGGTAGGAATGGATGGGCACCGACAGGGATTCAGAGGGACCCGTTGAAAGACCATGTTTTGATCATCCGGTCTTCAAACACCCTGAAGTGCGAGGACAAACCCGAAGGCGATCAAATCTTGTGGGGAACGTGTGCAGAACTCTGCAGAGTACTCAACCTAATCGATTAGCCGTGTCCACGGTCATGGACAACTTGAGCCGAAGGCATTGAATTTCCCCTGAACTCTCGACACAACTTAATAATGATGTGGGTGTTAACAACTATTCGGGTACGAGAACTGGTTGGCGGAACCATCTCGTTAACAACAAACCATTGTAGTAAATTTTGCTTTCAACCCCTTTTGTTGTAGGATAAAACTGGCTTTATGCAAAACTTAGCTCCACCGGCCAAATATGCATGTAGAGATAGTTGACTATTATTTTACCCCCTCTCTTGATGATTTGCCAGCATATTCAATATGCTGACCTACACGGCTGCAACGTATCATGTTGCAGAGTACTTTTCCGACCAGGAGTGAGGCTACGATCCTACGCTCAGCGACATGCCCTTGGAGTCGGATGGACTCGCCTACCTGATGCTTCTGCTTAGTCTTCGTTAGATAATCTCATGAGTTGGCCTTCAGCCACTTTATTGTACTCCTTTATTGTAATAAAGTACTCTTTATGGGATTTCGATTAATAAAGTTGTGTGATTGCACTCTTGAATATATACATTATGTACTGTGTGTGTACCAGGATGATCTTGGGATGGTACAGAAACACCAGAGGCTTGACTCGTTGAGTCGGGTCGCTACACATTCCCTCAAAGGTAAGCAAGGAACCAGGTAATTAATGCATATTTGGACATTATCCCACGTGTGCTTCACTCCATGTACATAGATATTCTTGCATATGTTCCTTTTTCTTTGAGACTAACCCATGTAGGTGAGAAGAGTATGAAAAAAACAAGGATTTCTCCCAACTCAAGAGGATCTTCATTAACATTGAGCATCCACCACTACTTCACCTACTTGAAGTCTTCTACGACAAAACCCAAGGTTAGTTGATCTCTCTTAGCGGGGATATTATATCAAGGGGGAACTTTACTCTAAGACTTGAGTATAAGCATCTCCTAAGGATATGAACACATTAATGCTTATGTAAAAGTGGTAACTCTACTTGTGCTTAACGATGAGTATGACCTATGATCAAGTATTCTTACTTGGCTCCTATGTCAATATACATATAGATGACTTTGTCACCGCCCAAGTGCTTGATAGCTGCTAGGATGTGTGTGCATGTTCACCATGTTTTATTCATCATTCTTAATGTGTGAGCATGTTGGTCTGCATGCGTTTGATCATTTGAGGACATCCAATTGTTGTTATTTGGCTTTTGATTTATCTTTTGCCAATTGGATGGACAAGAATTCCTAGGACCCTTATCTAGCTATCTATGCTACCTCATCTCAAGTTATATCCATGCTTCATCACAACACTTGAACAAGCACTTGTCGATCCTGTTGGGGAACGTCGCATGGGAAACAAAAAATTTCCTACGCGCACGAAGACCTATCATGGTGATGTCCATCTACGAGAGGGGATGTGTGATCTACGTACCCTTGTAGACCGTACAGCAGAAGCGTTAGTGAACGTGGTTGATGTAGTGGAACGTCCTCACGTCCCTCGATCCGCCCCGCGAACTATCCCGCGAACAGTCCCACGATCTAGTACCGAACGGACGGCACCTCCGCGTTCCGCACACGTACAGCTCGACGATGATCTCGGCCTTCTTGATCCAGCAAGAGAGGCAGAGAGGTAGATGAGTTCTCCGGCAGCGTGACAGCGCTCCGGAGGTCGGTGGTGATCTAATCTCAGCAGGGCTCCGCCCGAGCTCCGCAGAAACGCGATCTAGAGGTAAAACCGTGGAGGTATGTGGTCGGGCTGCCGTGGCAAAAAGTTGTCTCAAATCAGCCCTAATACCTTAGTATATATAGGAGGGAGGGGGAGGGAAGAGGCAGCCTCAAACCCTCAAGGTTTGGCCGAAATTGGAGGTGGAGGAGTCCTACACCAATCCTACTTGGAGTAGGATTCCACCTTCCCACTTGGAAACTCTTTCCACCTTGTGTTTTTTCCTTCTCAAACCTTATGGGCCTTAGTGGGAACTTATTCCAGCCCACTAGGGGCTGGTTTATCTCTTCTCATAGCCCATGAGACCCCTTGGGGCGTGACACCCCTCCCGATGGTCCCCGGCACCCCTCCCGGCACTCCCGGTACACTACCGATAAGCCCGAAACTTTTCCGGTGACCAAAACAGGACTTCCTATATATCAATCTTTACCTCCGGACCATTCCGGAGCTCCTCGTGACGTCCTGGATCTCATCCGGGACTCCGAACAACATTCGGTAACCAACCATATAACTCAAATACGCATAAAACAACGTCGAACCTTAAGTGTGCAGACCCTGCGGGTTCGAGAACTATGTAGACATGACCCGAGAGACTCCTCGGTCAATATCCAATAGCGGGACCTGGATGCCCATATTGGATCCTACATATTCTACGAAGATCTTATCGTTTGAACCTTAGTGCCAAGGATTCATATAATCCCGTATGTCATTCCCTTTGTCCTTTGGTATGTTACTTGCCCGAGATTCGATCGTCACCATCCGTATACCTATTTCAATCTCGTTTACCAGCAAGTCTCTTTACTCGTTTCGTAATACAAGATCCCGCAACTTACACTAAGTCACATTGCTTGCAAGGCTTGTGTGTGATGTTGTATTACCGAGTGGGCCCCGAGATACCTCTCCGTCATACGGAGTGACAAATCCCAGTCTCGATCCATACTAACTCAACGAACACCTTCGGAGATACCTGTAGAGCATCTTTATAGTCACCCAGTTACGTTGCAATGTTTGATACACACAAAGTATTCCTCCGGTGTTAGTAAGTTATATGATCTCATGGTCATAGGAATAAATACTTGACACGCAGAAAACAGTAGCAACAAAATGACACGATCAACATGCTACGTCTATTAGTTTGGGTCTAGTCCATCACATGATTCTCCTAATGATGTGATCCCGTTATCAAGTGACAACACTTGCCTATGGCCAGGAAACCTTGACCCTCTTTGATCAACAAGCTAGTCAACTAGAGGCTTACTAGGGACAGTGTTTTGTCTATGTATCCACACAAGTATTGTGTTTCCAATCAATACAATTATAGCATGGATAATAAACGATTATCATGAACAAAGAAATATAATAATAACTAATTATTATTGCCTCTAGGGCATATTTCCAACAGATCCCTCCGTGTGAAGGTGCACTCGGAGTTCCGTATCATCAAAGGCTGCCTTCCAAAACCTCTTTGAAAAACTCGGTGTGACCAACTCCACAAACTCAGCGCCACCGATTTTTCAAAGTTGATCAAGTTTTTCAATCTCGTTACCACCGAAATCGCCAACTCGGTTACACCGAGTTTCCATGTCTACTAACTGTTGAGGATCTCGGTGACACCGATTTTGCCGTCTCGGTGACACCGACAGCACACGTGTATATATATTCACGGACCAAATCTTTTGACTTCACTTCATCAAAACCATTTCATTCGCCAAACCCTCGATGCCCCCGAGACCCCAGGTCATCGCCTTTGTCTCCCCGAGCGTCGCCGCCTCTGGGATTCGCCGCCGTCAATGCAATGTGCTCCACCGTCGTCGTCATAGCCGGACCGCCACCAAGTTAGGGTATGGATCCAATTTCCTGTGTGTTCCCTTATCTGATTCTTACGCATTGGGGAAGATTTTCTTCGAGCCACCATGTGCAAACCCTTCCGTAGTATGCAACTTGGTGAGACCGAGTTTGTAAAATCAGTTCCACCGATTCTTGTTTTAGGGCTCGTTAGAAGCAATTCGGTGAGACCGAGCAGCTCTTTTGAGTGCCACCGAAAATGACTGCCAAGTCTCTGTTAAGCGAGTAAGCCTTCTCGGTGACTCCAAAAATACCAACTCGGTGCCGCTGATTTACATCCTGCATAAGATCATATCCTAAGTTTCAAACTTCAATTTCAAAAAACATCTGAATTTTGTGATGCTCATCCATTCTGTCTTTCCTATATCCACTTCACAGGTTCTATTGTTTGCTTCTGAGCGTGTCTGTCAGCATGTCAGGTTCAGATGATAGTGAGAATGACTTCAGAGAAGAAGAGTGTTGAGATGGACTCATGCACTAGTCCAGAGAAGACTACTTCAGACCCAAGTTCTCCAGTTCTCATGTCTTGCCCAAGGCAGCCACCGGACAGAGGAAGAAGCTAGTTTGTGATGAGGAAGACTCGGACTTTTCGTGAGAAGAAACTTCAGCCCCTCCTAAGGCTCCTCCAAGGAAAGTTGTCACGAAGATATCTGCTAGTGTTGCTGATCTGAGAGCACCTGAATATGCCAAGAAGGGAAAAGCACTTCCCAAGGATACACCTGCAAAGAAGGCTGGTATGAAGAGACCCAGGAAGAGAACTATCCATCTTATTGGCAGAAAGACTTCTATGTTTGAAGACCCACAAGACGTTGATACGTCCCAAACGTATCTATAATTTCTGCTTGTTCCATGATCTTTTGGGTGACATTGTTATATGTTTTGCTACACTTTTATATCATTTTACACATATTTGGACTAACCTACTAACTCAGTGCACACAGTGTCAGTTTTTGTGTACTGATGTCTATTTTGCAGGGGCTTTTACCCAATTTCCCGAAGCCCGACAAATCCCAAGAAAAATATATAAAAAATCAGCGTACCGGAAGCTTCCAGATCAACGAAGATGGGCCAAAGGGGGCCAGGGGCCGCCCAGGCGACCTGTGGGCGCGACCTACCCCCTAGACATGCCAAGAGGCCGCCTGGGTGGGTCCCACGCCCTCTGGTGCCATCATTTCTCCTATATTTACCCCTTGATGAGGAAAACCCTATATGGGATCCAAAATCGTGAATTTCTCCATTGTTCCGCCGTCGCAGTGCTTCCAAGATCGGGAGCGTCAGGACACCTCTTCCCGGCACCGTGCCGGAGAGAGGATTGACCTCTGTGAGCTTCTCCACCGCCATGGATGCTTCCCGGACCTGCCGTGAGCAGTCCTCCTTGGACCATGGGTCCATGACCAGTAGCTATGTGATGTCTTCTCTCCAATCTTGTGCTTCAATGGTTAGTCCTTGTGAGATGCCCTACATGATCAAGGCATCTATTTAATTCTCTTGCTATTGCGATGCTCGGTTTGTTGGGATCCAATGAATTATGAGATTATGTTTAGATTGTTATGAGTTATATATTTGATTACCCATTTATATTATGTTCCTCTAATGCCCCAAGAGTGTAACTTGCCATATTTGGAACCTTCTGTATGTGGGTCCATCTTGTCATTGATATGAGAGATCAATGCATGTGTTATTTCATGTGTCACCTTGTCTTGCTTTCCTTTGCATGCATGCATCCATTCCATTCATCCATGCGTATTGTGTTTGTTGCCTTGTGATCATATGTATGTGGTGTGATATCATGTGATGATGTGTGGTTTATGTGAAGTATGTGGAGTGGTGCAATTGTTAGTAGGAAGCTATGTTGATTGCATTAGGTTTTATAAAACTTCTTCCTCTCTTTTGCCTCAAGGTCAAGATTCACTTGCCCCATCCCTATTTCAAAAGTGCCCGTGTTTTAGTTTGTTTTGTGGTGGAGATGAAGATATGAATTTGTTGTTTTGAAGATTTGTATGAGAGGTGCAAATATTCACAAAACAGATCATATATATTCCGTTTTGTAAATATTTAATTGCTCCAAATATTTCTTTTCCATTTTATTCAAGTAGGTCATAATTCCTTATGACCAGGGGTATTTTTGCTTTATTTTTAGCATTATCTCATTAGCCTGTGCATTTATTTTCTTGTCTCGTGTTGGGTTTAAATAAGAAACCCCAGTGGGTTATTTTCCTCTATCAGGTGCCAGCTTGGGCCTCTATTATCCCTCCCGAGGCCCAGCACTCCTCTCTATTTCCTAGCGGCAGCCCAAGCGCTCCTTCTCCTTTCTCTGACGGCGTCGTCCCCATGCGCTCACTTTCCGTCAGACTCCAGTGAGAGAGCGAGCACGCCGTGAGGCTCACGGACGTCGAGGCCTATTTATCCTTGGCGTGCGTACCCCCTTGGCCTAGGGTTCCGCGTTCCCCCCTCCTAGCGCCGCCACCTCCCTCCATCTCCTTCTTCCTCCCCAGGTAAGGTTGCTGTAGATCGGGCTAGCAGAGAGAGAGAAGTAGATCGCCGTCGTCCATCGTGTGTCCCTCGTCTTCGGCGCCAGCCAGCATGTCCGGGAGCTTGGGGAGAGCGCCCATGTTTCATTCCCGCCGTCGTTGAGGTCGGGGAGCGACCACATCGACGGGCAGGACCACGTCTCCGACATGTTCCCGGCGGACTCCTTCCCCTACTTCGGTTCTGCGTCCAGGCTTCTTCAGATCGGCGCCGCGTCATCTTCGTCAGGCTTCTTCCCCGATCGGCCCTCTCCCTCCTTTCCCTCGGTGAGCCTAGCTCCTCCTCCCTTCCCCCTCGGTAGTGCATGTATAGGAGCTCGTGGCCGGTCCTCTCTGGTCGGAGAGGAGCATGGAGTGCAGGGTTGTTGTGTGTGTGATGTGTTGTACGTGTGTGCCTGAGCTCGTGCCAATGCTCAGGGGCTTCCATCAGGCATGAGTAGTAGCGATAGGATTCCCCGCGGCGCAGCGGTAGTAGAGTAGAAGGCCATGCTCCGGTGGCGTTGCTGTCGGCATCTCTGTGCAGAGCAGAGCAGGGCGAGGTTGTATGTGTTACCTAGTAGGATTCCTCCTCCGTGTCAAGTATCGTAGCGTAGCGTAGTGGTTTGCGGTGTGGTTGTAGATCCAGGCGGTCGTGGGTTCGAGTCCCCGCGGCGCCACCCCCTTTTTAATTCTGTTTCAGCACAATAGCGCAGAGGGATGGCTTAACCTGCTTGTCTTCTCTGTTCCTATATAGTGCATGTTCAGTAGCAGAGTGGTGTTAGTTGTTGTTGGTTCTGTGGTTGATCCACGGGGTCTATGGTTTGATCCCTCCCCCACTCCTTTTATATTTTTTTGCTTTTCTTTCCTGTTTTGCATTGTTGCTTGCATAGTTGCTGTGGTGGCTAGATCTCCATATGAGGTGTTTTTTTTGTTGCCTCCCAAGCAGCAGGTTGTCCTTGTTCTTGATGCTAGAGAGCATGAGTTGATATATCATGTGTAGAAATGCATGTATAGGTTGAGTGCATGAACATTTGTGAGCTAGATTTTATGTGTGTGTGTTATGAGTGTGTGATGTATTAGGGTAGTGTGTTGTGGCGTGAAACCTATGTGCAAGTGTGGTGTATGTGTGTGTGTGGGTTTCTCCCACACACCTTGTGTGTCTTGGTGGTTCAAGTGGTGTTGTGTGTGCTTGTGTGTGTGTGTCTCACACATGCCCAAGGCATGATGTGCCTTGTTGTGCACATGAGCAAGCTAGTATGAGTAGGTGTAGAGAGGCTTGATGTGTTTGTTGTTAGTGGAGTGTTCTAACTAGCATGTGTAGGACTTGCTATATGTTGTGCTTGATGCATGGGTGTGTGTGGTGGTGTGCTAAGGCACATGAACATGAGGTCAACCCATCGTTTGCACCATTGGAGTGTTGATAGTGTGCAAGTGGATGTGAAGGTGATAATCTAGTGGATGCACATGTGATGATGCACTATTCATTTCTATGTGATTCCATGCTCATTTTTCTTCTTAGCCTTGTGCCCATTTGTTCTATGCAAGTGCCTATATATTATATATTTTTTGGGGGTAAAATCATCCGAGGAATCCAATAGTGGGTTCAGATTCCACTTTGGAACACTTTCTGGGAATGTCATATTTCAGTTTTGTCTATGTTTAGAGCTTGGTTCCATGTGATGTGATGAGCCCAAGAGGTTGATTCCTTGTTGTGGCAGTAGGGGGTGAATCCCTCTATAACATGTTGGTTTTGTTTTTTTGCTTAGGAGTTCATATGTGCAAGTTGTGCCTAGTGAAAGTAGGCATCTGGCTGAAATTCCAGTTTAGTGAAAATCTGAGATTTTCACTAAGTCTGAGAATCTGCTTATATTTTCTTCCCGTGTTGTTGTGCTTGTAGAAGTCCATGTGTTGGGAATCAGCCTTTGCTATCAACTGAGAAGTTGTAGATTTTATGTTTGTCAAGCTATCTGCCAATTTTCATTCCATTTGGATCCGTGTAGATATTGTTTTGGGTGCTGTCAACATGCTTCAGAGCATAAACAGCTAGTGAGAAACTGAGATTTTCACTAAGTCCCTGAAAACTGAAATTTTTGTCCAAGTTAGCAGCTGTAGAACTTTCTGTGTGAAACTCCTTTGTATTATCTTTTTGCTCATGCTTGTAGAGCTTTTGAATAGATTCTGTCACATATCCTATTTGGCCTATTTGGGTGGCTATGGGTGCTTTGCATGTAGCTCTCAAACTGCTACGATGCTGTTTATGGCAGAATGTATAATTTTCATGTTTTGATGCTTGTGAGTGCATAGTTGATGGTGTGGTGATATTCCTTGCACCACCCCATCCATTCTTGTTTGTTTTGTGATATGGAAACTTGGGAATACCAGAATTATGTCATTGGAGTGTGTCGTGTTGGATTTGATACGTAGGACTCCATTTCTTGTTCCGTTGTTTCCGGTTGAACCGTAGCTCCGTTCGTAACGTTCTTTATATGTTTTTTGCATCATTTTCGCGTGACGCATATGTTCATGTCATCCTCATGCAAGTCAAGATAGCTTCGAGTGCAGTTCTGTCCAGGAGCTTGTATTTTCTTCTCATGCATGTGCAAGTGACTAGAATAGAGAAGCATGTTCATTTTCATCTCATGCATCATGTGTTTGTTGCATCTTATTGTGCTGTTGTTCATTGGACGTTATTTTTATGTTGGGTAGCACCGGGATTGGAGAACGAGTACGTGGATCCAGGAGAGTACGTGCAGGACGAACAAGAGCAGTTCCAAGCTGATGACATCACAGGCAAGATGATATGACCTTGATTCCATCTCTAGACTTGTTATGCTAGATTCACATTTCATTCATCATATGCTTGCAGTCAACCACTGAAATAATTGCCTCCTGATATTGCCATGAAACCCAAACACTTTTCCCCTCCTAGCAAATATTGAATGGCTAAGTAGACTTGCTCAGCTACTAATGTTAGCGTTGCTAGTTGCCGGTGCATTTATCTCATGTGATAACATGAGCTTGATATCATTATGTTAAACCTGTTATTTAATTAATGCACATATATACTTGGTATATAACGGAAGGCCTAGCCTTTTACCGGGTGTTTTGTTCCGTTATTTCCGCCATAGTTTCCGGCTACCGGTGTTTGATTCCATAACTGATCGCTCCTAACACGTTTGGGGTTGTTATGGGGACCCCCTTGATAAATCGTGTAGTGTTAAGACTTGTCCGGCAGGACCCAACATTGGTTTTAATCTGCTAATCACTTAATAATAATCTGCATAGGGAATAGCTACCCCGAGGAATTAAGCAACAACCCGGGCCAGTGCTCCTCATGAGTGTTGGTCCACCCACCTAGCAGTCGGCGATACCACCTTGGGGAAACTTGAGGCATTGGTCATTGTCCACTATGCATAGACGATGTTATCCTGAGACTGAGATACGCGGCTCTTATTAGGGTCGTCGACACAACGGGAGGTCCTGCTAGTCTTGTCTTACCTTAGCGATATATCTTGCGTATAGGAATCTCGGTGAAGCTTTGGTTCTCCCTTGAGTTCAGGTTTTCCTCTAAGGAATCCGACGAGATCACGAGATTCGTGATAGAGGATTACTTTGCGGCCCGTGACCGTTTGTGATAGACTAGTTGGAGCACCCCTGCAGGGTTTAATCTTTCGGAAAGCCGTGCCCGCGGTTATGTGGAAACTTGGAATATTTGTTAACATCCAGTTATAGATAACTTGAACCTAATCTAATAACATTGCCAACTGTGTGCGTAACCGTGACTGTCCCCTTCGGAGATCTCTCTTTGATCGGGAACACGGTGGGGGTTATGATTGACATAAGTAGGTGTTCAGGATCACTTATTGATCAACTAGTCATCGATCGCTAGTATATACCACCGATACGTCTCCAACGTATCTATAATTTTTGATGGTTTCATGATATTATCTTGTCAAACTTTGGATGTTTTGCATGCCTTTTATATATTTTCTGGGACTAACTAATTAACTCAGTGCCAAGTGCCAGTTCCTATTTTTTTCCATGTTTTTGACCCCTTTCAGAGGAGATTTTGAAACAAAGTCCAAACGGGAGAAAATCCCCGAAAAGATTTTTTCTGTAACGGAAGAAGATTGGGAAGCTTGGGAGCCAAGGCAGGGGAGCCTCAAGGGCCCCACAAGCCCCCACCCCGCGGCCAGGGGGGAGGCCGCAACCCACAGGCTTCTGGGGCCCCTGGGCGCCCTCTGCCCTAGGGGTTACGCCTATATATTCCCTCAAAATCCCAAAACAAATCAGGAGATCATCGAAAGTACTTTTCCGCCGCCGCAAGCTTCTATCTCCGCAAGATCCCATCTGGGGCATGTTCTGGTACCCTGCCGGAGGGGGGATTCGGACACGGAGGGCTTCTTCACCAATACTATGACCTCTCCGATGATGCGTGAGTAGTTCACCGTAGACCTACGGGTCCATAGCTAGTAACTAGATAGCTTCTTCTTTCTCTTGGATCTTCAATACAAAGTTCTCCATGATCTTCA
This sequence comes from Hordeum vulgare subsp. vulgare, assembly GCF_904849725.1. NCBI lineage: Eukaryota > Viridiplantae > Streptophyta > Magnoliopsida > Poales > Poaceae > Hordeum > Hordeum vulgare. The sequence continues at coordinate 89,141,022 of NC_058520.1, forward strand.
TGGAGATCTATCCGATGTAATCTTCTTTTGCGGTGTGTTTGTCGAGATCCGATGAATTGTGGATTTATGATCAGATTATCTATGAATATTATTTGAGTTTCTTCTGATCTCTCTTATGCATGATTTCATATCCTTGTAATTCTCTTCGAGTTGTGGGTTTTGTCTGGCCAACTAGATCTATGATTCTTGCAATGGGAGAAGTGCTTTGTTTTGGGTTCATACCGTGTGGTGACCTCACCCAATGACAGAAGGGGTAGCGAGGCACGCATAGTGTTGTTGCCATCAAGGGTAAAAAGATGGGGTTTTCATCATTGTTTTGAGATTATCCCTCTACATCATGTCATCTTGCTTAAGGCGTTACTCTGTTCGTCATGAACTCAATACACTAGATGCATGCTGGATAGCGGTCGATGTGTGGAGTAATAGTAGTAGATGCAGAAAGTATCGATCTACTTGTCTCGGACGTGATGCCTATATGTATGATCATTGCCTTAGATATCGTCATGAATTTGCGCGGTTCTATCAATGGCTCGACAGTAATTTGTTCACCCACGGTGATATTTGCTATTTTGAGAGAAGCCTCTAGTGAACACTATGGCCCCCGGGTCTACTCCACACCATATTTTCAGCCTTACACTTTTTACTTCATTGCACTTTCCGCCTTCAGATCTCACTTTGCAAACAATCTTGAAGGGATTGACAACCCCTTTGAAGCGTTGGGTGCAAGCTTGTTTGTGTTTGCGCAGGTACTTTGGACTTGACGAGACCCTCCTTCTCGATCGATACCTTGGTTCTCAAACTGAGGGAAATACTTACTGCTCCTGTGCTGCATCACCCTTTCCTTTTCAAGGGAAAAACCAACGCAAACCAGAGAAGTAGCAAGAAGAATTCCTAGCGCCAAGGAAGGACTTTTGTTACTGTAGCAACCACCTTCAATACTTGTTCAACGTAAGTTAGCCACCATAAATGCTTAGGATGCTGCAAACCTAAACACTGAACCTTCCTTACCTAATAACTTGACTAGTTCTGGCACCGAGGTCATAGATTCCTAAGTCCCTCTGGCTCACAGATTACTTCAACACCCCAACAGGTACAGGTACGCCCGACACAGGTGATCCCGACGGCACGGAGCTGGCGTGGCAGTACGATGAGGAGAACGACCGCATGTACGTGAACTATCCAGAAGAGTGAGGCGTGCTCGTGATCGTTGGCAAGCATGCAGGGTATCATAGCCTTTTTCTCATGTTATGTAGTCCGTAGCAGAACTACCTTGTTTGAATAAATGCGTGATGTAAACTCTGATATTATTTATGAGATGAAAGTTGAATCCCTAATTGTCATTCTATTATTATGTATGTGCTATGTTATCGTGCTTCTGAAACGCTTAGATGCGCTTCTTTCCATTTTGGGGCCTCGTTCCCTAAATCAGAAAGGACCGCATCTTAGACGTTACAGTTCCTTAGTGATTAATGCATGTTCTCCGTTGCTATTTATTGCTTTGTCCAAGTAGTAGATTGTAACTCCAAGAGGGAGCGTTATGCATGATTGTGGGTTCATGCCCCTCGATGTCTAGCTTGAGTGACAGAAACATGAGACTAGGGGATGTGTTGTTGCCACCAAGGAGAAAACAATGGTGCTTGTGACCACGGTTGCAAGGATTGTTTACCTTACGCATAGTTCGTTAATGCAGTTGTCTATTGCTTTGAGTTTACACTTTGGGTGGGGCTCGCAACTTAATACCTGCGAGATGTTTTGGATAGATATCTCAAGATGGATGATTAGTAAGTAGATGCTGATGAATGAACGGTCTACTTGTCTTGGCGTACTACCCATTACTATTGAACCTCTAACTATCAAGTAGCATAATTAGCATTGCGGTACGTTTATAATTCTGTCAATTGCCCAACTGTAATTTGTTTACCCAAGCATAGTTGTTTATAGTCTTTTGGGAGAGAGACATCACTAGTGAACATCGTCTGACTCCGGTCCATATCACCATCATCAATTACACCTCCACTATTTACCTTTACATTTAATTTTCCGTTGCAATCACTATTACTTTCCCGCTTGTGTTTTGATCCTTTGCAAACTATAAGGCCAGAGAGATTGACAACCTCTCTGTACTCGTTGGGAGAAAAGTTATTTGTTGTATGTGCAGGTCCACTTCTTCTGCTAGCGCCAGGGTGGGAGACACCTACTTGTTGATCCTAGGAGTCCTCCTGGTTCGATAAACCTTACAGTCTCCGAGTAAGGGAAAACTTGCTGCTGACTACATCTCAACCTTCCACTTGTGGTAACCAACGAGGTGCGAGAAGTATACATCATCTCGTCATCAAGCAAAGTTTTCTGGCGCCGTTGCCGGGGGCTCCAGTCTTCAAGATAGGGGAGTTGCACACTATCTTTTACCTTTGCTTTTTAGTCTTGTTAGTTTGCTTTCTAGTTTTTGCTTTAGAGTCTTATACCAAAAACCACAAAAAATAGTTGCTTTGTTCCTTCTTGTTGCTGTTGCTATGGGTTCCATTGAGAACACTAAGTTGTGGAAAATTGCACTCTTAGTTCGCTACTTGGGAAAGGCCGCTTTACCACACCCGTGGTAGAGAAGTCTCCTCCACCTACTGAATGTATCCCATTCAAAATACCACTTGAGATAATTGAAATAATTAGAATGATTGTTATGGAGAGGATGGAACAGTCAATCCTAGTATTCATTTGTTGAAACTTACAAAACTTTGTGAGTTGTTTAAGATTTCAGTTTTGACAAGAGATGGGGTCATGAGGAAATTATTTGCCTTGTTACTGAAAGGAAAAGCATTGGAATGGTATGGGCTACTAGATGATTCTCACCTACGGGATTGGGAAGAGATCCAGTCTCTCTTTTACTCCAAGTTTTATCCTCTTCATGAAGTCCATGTGGATCATGGTAACAATGCTTTATGTGATACTTATATTGTTGAGTTTATTCATGATCCCACTGAAAATTATTATGAGAAGGGAACATATGCTTATAGATATTTCAATAATATCAAGTTCCCACTCTTTATGTTGAAGGTTTTGAAGCTGCACTTGTTTTGCCTTCCTATGCTTATTGCTTTGTGCTTCAATGAATTATTCTATTGCAAAATTCCTATGCATAGGAAGCATCTTAGACTTAAATGTGCTTGGTATTTGCTTCTTGATGCTCTCTTTTGTTCTACAACTCTTATTCCTACAAGAGCATCATTAAAATGGTAAGCCTATCTTTATGGCTACAAAGAAAGAGCTCTAGGGAGACACCCTTGTTATCTTTACTTTGAGTTTTTAGTCGTCTTGATGTGTGTTACTACTGTAGCAACACCATTGTATCTTAATTTTCAAGTTTTGTGCCAAGTTTTAGCTTCCAATTGCAAGAAAGTTCAAAAATTGTGACATGCTATCCAGAAACAGATTCTGCCTGCTTGACGAAAAAATTCACCAACAATCACCAGATCAACTTTTTGATCTGAAGTTTTTCGACAGCATGCTCTATGTAATTGCCTTTCTGGCATTTGTTCTCAGTTTTTTTTATTTGAGTTGCAGAAGCACCCCAAATAAATTACTTACTACCTGTTGTTCTGTTTTTCACAGATTCTGTCATGTTTTACGTTTTCATTGTTTTCCAAATCCTAAGCTTACTTTTTATTTGCAAAAACCTTTTGGCAATCATGAGAAACGGTAGCTATTCATGAAAATATTTATTTCCAGCATGTAATGAATTATTTTATTAAGGGTACTAACCACTCTAATAAGTTTATGACGAGTTCCGTATGAAGGGAGTTTTCAAGTATGCGATGGGAGATGATGAAAGAAGATACAAGAGTGTCAAGCGCTCAAGCTTGGGGATGCCCCCATCTACCCCAAGAAAATATTCAAGGAGACCCAAGCGTCTAAGCTTGGGGATGCCCCCGTGCATCCCTTTCTCTATCAACAATCATCAGTTCGTCCATCTCCATGATATATTTTTATCACTTCATATGTTATGTGCTATGCTTGGAGCGTCCCGCTATTTACTTTTATTTTGTTTTAGTTTTGCTTGCTGTTCATACTAGTCGAAACGTAGCCTACCTTGTTTCGGAGAGAAACACGCTCCATTCCACTCTAGAACACAACATAGGTCTTCATGCTTATCCTTTTTGTGTGTTCTCTATCTTTACATAGCTATTGTCATGCTTAGCTCTTAGTTTTCATGCTTATGTTTTTAAAATATTTTATTTAGATTGCTTTTGGAACTCTCTTGAGTTACCATGCTTATCTTGTTTAGAGAGTTGGCTCGTTGCACTGAGTTGTGTGTCTTGCATGAATAGGTAATTGAGGTTGCTATTTAAGTATAGTAGTAACTTGCAATAGTTTTGAGGCATTGATTTGAGTAATGTTTGGACTATTGGTGCCAAGAGCTTGAGCCTGTTAGTGATAGGTGTCGTATTTTGGGAAATCCGTGTGTTTCCTAAAACTAAAAATTAGTTTGAGAACTCAAGCTAGTAAATTGATCGCTAACCTCTGGAGGGGTTGGAATATATAGAGTACCCTCACGTTACCATGAGTCGATGATGCGCAAGGATAACCAAACCCCCAAACACTCCTCCTCGGGGTACTTGTCTCTTGTGTGAATTTCCTGACTAGATAGAGAGTTACCGATAATAAGTGTATGAGTTCTTCGGACTAATGTGAGTATTCGATTGTTGGCACTTCCACCATCCATATTTTTCTACCTCTTCGGTACCGTGTATTGCCCTTTCTCACATTGAGAGTTGGTGCAAACTTCGCCGGTGCATACAAACCCATGACATGATACGCTCTGTCATACATAAGCCTCATTATATCTTTCCTCAAAACAGCGACCATACCTACCTATTAAGGCATTTCCATAGCCTTTCCAAGATACATTGCCATGCAACGTCCACCATCTCATGACTTGATCTTCATGTCATACATATTTTTGCTTGATCGAAGAGCCGCATGATATTTGGGCCTTGCCCATATTATTGCTACATGACGCGCTACTATCATTGCATATCTTGCTACACTGGCAGATGCACACATTTGCATACATCATGATAGTTTTCACTTGTCTTTATGTTGAGTACTTCTTATAAAGTGTGATGATCTTCTTTTTATTAATGTAAAACATAGAGTGTTGCCCTTAAGTGAGTAAAAGATCCCAAATAGGACAAAACAAAAGATCCCAAAGAGGAAAAATGAGAGATAAATAGAAAGAGCCAAAGATGCCACAAAAAAAAAGAAAAAAAGAAAAAAAAAGAGAGAAGGGGCAACACTATTATTCCATTTGAAAGACCCACACTCGTACTCCATTGTTATATTTGTACTACATAGAGATTATCATTCATGCATAACTATGTGGGGACCCTTACACTATAGAACTTGGTTTGCATATTCCAATGATGAGCCTCCCAATTGAGCTCTAGGTCTTCATGAGCAAACAAGTTGGATGCACCCCCACTAGTTCCATTGGAGAGCTTACCTTAGCTCATATGTGCATGTGTTACATGGCAATCCCTACTCCTCACATCATATCTATCATTTGGCTTTCTCTCGCCTATGATTGTCCTCATTGATGTGAGCCTTTCACACCTTTTTATCTTACTTCCCCATCATTATTCTATTTGCCATCCTAAGTGCCAATATATCTTGCTTACGCTCATCCATTGCATGAGTGCTCTAAGTCAAAAGGGAGAGGATCATTTTGACTTGTGCCTGACTAGTGGTCTAGGGATGAGTCAAAATAAGATTCCGAAGGAGACCAAGTTTGAGGTTTAGTAGATTGAGTTATGTCGGTGAATACTCACAACATATGCCATATGTAGGCTAAAGTCAGTGAGAACCGAAGGGACAAAGGTGAGCGCTGGGAACGAGGTTGGTACACGCATGGGACGCACGATGTATCCAGGTTCAGGGCTCTCCGTAGAGATAATACCCCGAATCTTGCCGGAGTGTTTGATGTATAGGAACATAGTACAATGTCGCTCCTGGAGCTGTGTTGGGAGGAGTAAGAGGGGAGCAGCCGGCTCGTCTCTACCTCTCTCTATGTGGTTGGTGAAAGTGTTGTGTTGAATGACTCGTGAAGGATCGGCCCCCTTGCATGGGGGCGACCGGGGGGTTTTATAGACGAACCCGCCGGCCTACAATATGGATAAAGGGTACAAGCGTGGGACCCGGCTGGCTGCTAGGCCGGCTGGCCAGGGGCCCACAAGGGTCTTGTCTTGTCGATGAGGGGCCCGCTCATGGTCTCGATTGCCTTTGGGACCCGCCGGCTGGCCAATGAGGCTCTCGCGTAAGGTTGACACTGAGCATGCATTGTACGTCAAGCGTCGCCCCGCGAGATTCTTCATGCGCAGGTAGTACGACCGCCTCCACTGTTCCCCATGCCGAGTGCAGTAATGGAGTGGGAGTGTGACGGTCCGACACTATGCTAGGTGATGGATCAGAGCCAGGGTAGGTCAGCGGCGTGGCCGCCGACGCTCGTACCTTCCAGACGCCCTGGTCGTGTACCTTTGCTGACGCGTAGCTACCTTTAATCTTGTGGTCTCTTCCTGACCTACGATCTGATGTGACTTGTGATCCTCAGCCGGCTAGCCTGCTTGGCCAGCCGGCTTAAGTGTGGCCGCCTCCTCCCCAGTCCGGCTGGCGGGACCAAACCGGCTCCGAAGGGGAGGCTGCCAGGACTCTAGCCGGCACGGGTTGCCTGGCCGGCCAGAAAGGTGGCCGCCTCGTCCTCTAGCCGGCAGGTGATGCCTAGCCAGCCAGAAGACTTGGGCCTTGGGAATCTACATACGTTCATGTCCATTGGGCCGGAAATGAAGGAATAGGCTTGATGAGCCTACCCCGGGGTTATCCCCCCCCACGGTAGTCCCCGAAGCTGGCGAGGTCTGCCGCCTGCGGGCGGGCGGCCTCACCGGCTTGTTGTTTTGTCTTGATATTTTGGCTGCTATTCACGGCGAAGGACGCCGGCTTCGAAACCGGGTGGCTTCGAAGCGACGCCTCGGTCTAGTCGTAACTTGCCCGGAGAGTGCCATGTGACAGGCCCCGCCTGGCGTAATGATGGCGATTACTGCTGACGGGACCGGGCCTGGGCCCTGGGTCCCGCCACGACGCCCCCTCGGCCTCCGCGCGGGAGATCCTCTGCGGATTTACTCCGCGGCGGTTGGGCTTAGGGGGGCGTTACCGCCCGTAATACACGGGAGTAATGGGGCCCGGTGCACACCGGATCCCCTGCCCACGATGCTTCGTGGGGGTTTAAATGGGACGCGAGGGTTCCGAGGAAGCCATTCACCCCCTCTTCTCGCCTTGCATTCGCGCTCTCTTCCTCCCTGCGTCTTGAGAAGAAGAGCTTGTGCCCTTCGTCTTCTTCATCTTCGCCATCGCGACATCACCGACCGCTTCGAGCTCTCACCACCCGCAGCCATGGCCGGCGGTTCCTCCTCAAAGAAGTCGTCGCCGCAGAAGGCATCCTCGCCGGGGGCCTGGCTGGGCAGCGACGTCGACGAGGGGCACATCGAAGCGCTTCGCCACCATCGACTGCTGCCCCTGGCCTCCCAAGTGTCGGTGCGCCTCCCCAGCTCTGAGACCGCTCCCGCACCCGTCGCGGGAGAGGTCGTGGTCTTCGTCGAGCACTTATACCAGGGCTTCGGGCTCCCGGCTAGCTCCTTCTTCGCCGAATGGCTCCAATTCTTCGGCCTGCAGCCACATCATCTGGCGCCGAACGCCATACTACAGCTAGCCGCCTTCGTGGTCCTGTGCGAGGGCTTCGTGGGGATCGAGCCTCGCGTCGATCTATGGTGCAGCCTCTTCTTCTTCAAGCAGCAGTCCATTGCCATGGAGAAATCCGAGGTGGAGAAGCTCAAGGGGCCGCGCCCCATGATGCCGTGCGGGGCCACGTTGGTGCATCATCGCGTGAAGTCCGGCTTCCCCCAAATGCCTCTGCAAGACTCCATCAAGCATTGGCAGAAGGGGTTCTTCTACGTGAAGAGCGCCGACCCGGCCTAGGACGCCCTCAACATGCCCCCGTTCGCCATCGCTCCCCCGACGCAGCGGAACTGGGATGCGAAGACTCCCAGGCCGCATCCAGAGGTGGCACTTATCTGTGCCCACCTCGACATCTTGGAGAAGAGCGTCCTCCTCGGCCGCGACCTTCTCGCAACCATGGTTGTCCATTCTGCCTCTACAGAGGCGGCCGCATCTGGTCTGCCAGATGAGCGGCCGGCTTGATCCATGCCGGCTGTCCACCAAGAGGTTTACCCCGGGCGCTATAGTGCGAAGGGTGAACCTGATCTCCACCGCCCGCATGGATGAGGGCGGGAAATGGACATGGGGGATGTCCCCGTTCAACAGGGCTCACCCACCTCCGATGGTAGCCTTACTCCATTCTTCTCTGTTGTTTTGTCTCGAAGCCGGTGGCGTTGCTGAGCCTTTGGTTGAATTCTTTTTTGTAGTTGTTCGAGACCCTGTAGGGGTCCCTCCGTCAGCCTGCTCCCGATGTGGAGGTGTCCGACGCCTCCTAGATGGAGGACGAGGGCATGATGGAGCCCCGCTCGGACTCCTCCGCCGGCTCGGAGGATCCCCTGGAGTCGGAAGGGACCGAGCCGTCTGGTGAGTATACGCGGAACGCCGTAGCAGATTGGGCGGACGACGGCGAGGTAGCCTCATTTTATTCGGATGCAGCCTTCGAGGAAGACACTGATGAGGTGGAGGAGGTCACCAGCCCACTACTGACGCGTGGTCGGCGTCAAGGTGGCGGAGCGACCGCTGCTGACGAGGCAGCCGGGAAGAAGGGCAAGGGTGCCACAGCTTCCCGGCCGGCCTCTAAGCGGCCGACGTCGGGTCCTCTAGCCGGGCAGCGAGCACGCGGTGCCAAGCGGCGCCGTGGCGGTGGTCGGAGGCAGGTCCCTGTAGTTACGGTGTACGGTTTCCTCCTCTTTTCCTTTGCCCATCTTGGGATGAGCTTTGTTTCTTAGGAGCTTTTCTTGACAGGGAGGCGGAGGATGCGGATGAAGACACCGCCTCGGCAGCCGAACGGGCCGGCTGGGCAGCTGCTGATGCTGCCGAGAGGGAGCTCGAGATAGAGTCCAAGCGCCGGTGGGACACGGCTGCGGGGAAGGCCGCCGTGGGTCAGCCTCGCCCCAGCCGGGTCGAGAGGCCGGTGGAGAAGCGTGCGAAGGACAGACATGACCCCTCCGCACATGCTCGTGCGGAGGAGCCAGCTAGCGAGGCCGCCTCCAGGCCGGTCCCAAGGACCGAGGGGGGCCGACCATCTAAACCGGCAGCCTTGGCACAAGTGGACCTGGAGACGATCCCTGATTCTCCCAGGGCCGAGGCGGCTCCCGACACGCCGGAGTTAGACCTGGCAGCACCGGACACGGCCCCTGACGCCCCAGGGGCGACCATGCATGCGCCAAACACGGCCCATCCGCCTCCCGCACGGGAGGTAGCGCCGGTCGGGATAGCGCCCGAGCCGGTTGTCGAGCCGGCACCAGGAGCCGGCGCCATCGTCGTTTCTCAGCACGGCCCTATTGCGCCAAGAGCCGGGGCCGGGCTGGGAGCCGGCCTATGAAGACATGGTGGGCGGCGAACTTGGCCCGCCTGCGACTGCCCGCTGACACCATTCTTTCCGGCGTACCGGAGCTGGTGACGATGTTTTCCAGCAGCCGGTCGAAGGTGGAGCAGTCGGCCCGCGTGGTATGCGGCGACATGGAGCGCCTGGAAGCCCGCACCCAGGTAGGTATTGCCTTCTTTGGTTTTTGGTACTTCTTTTTCTCTTCTTCTTGGCATCAGTGGGGGCGCGACACCGCACCCACTGGGTGGAGCCCCCGAGAATCGATCGGGTTGATTGCCAACCGGTCCGAATCTCTTGGAGGCCTTTTTCCTTGCGTAGTTTTCTTCAGTGGGGGCGCGCTAGCGCACCCACTGGGTGTAGCCCCCGAGAATCGGGCTGGTTAAGTTTTTAACCAGGTTGAATCTTAATTATGCTCCCTTTCTCTCCCTTTTGGCAGGTGCTTTATGATGCTCAGGTACAGGCGTACAACGAGCTACGGGACCAGCACCTGGGGGCCGATAGCCGGATTGCCGAGCTTGAAGCCCGGCTGGGCGAGATCGCCGCGAAGCGTGATGCCCTGCGCAACGCCAGCGGTCGGCTCCAAGAGCAGCTGGACCTTCTTCAGGCGGAGAAGAAGGAGCTCGAGGCGGCTGGCCGGGTTGAGTTGGAGCGGCTGCGGGCCACGCTGCAGGAGAAGGAGGCCTCCTATTCTGCCGATGTGGACCGCCTCGCGTCGCTTCACCTCAAGGAGGTGAACCTCAAGGATGCCGCCTTGAGGGAGAAGGAAGAGGCCCTTGTCCAGAAGCAGACGCAGCTGGCCAAGGCTCTGGAGTCTGTGGCGACCCTCCAGGAAGAAGTCGCCCGCCTTACTCACGCGAGTAAGGTGCGGGAGCGCGAGGTCCTCGAGGTCTCTCATGAGACGGACGACGCCTTCCATCGCGGGTCTCTCTTCCTTGTCTTATGTTTGGTCTTTTTGCCGTCTCCTCCTTTTGTTGTGTTCTTACGTCCTGGTTGCCGTCATTCTAGGTCTCTTCCCCGAGACACAGATCGCAGCCGACACCGCCGTCGAGGTGTGCCGTGAGGAGCGCCGCGCGGCCGGGCAGGAGGTAGACATTACCTCCGGCTGGAGTGTGGAGGAGATCGGGGTGGGCCTTCGGGCCTGCCTGCACACCCTGGGCGAGTCTGTGGCTCAGCTCCAAGTTGCAGGCTCTTCGATGGTAGCAGCCTTGTGGCCGGAAGGCGTGGAGCCGGCGTCTATGAGCCAGCTCACCCGCTGGCTTGCAGTGGGTGGAGAGGGCTTGGACGCCTGGCGTGCCTCCACGGCGCGGTCTGGGGTTATATGGCCATGCGCTTGGCCAAGTCATGGTATCACAACCTGAACTTGGGCAAGCTGGCTGCCCAGCGCGACGGCTCGGAGGTGGAGCTGCAGGGCATGGAGGAGGAGCTCCGTGTGAGAGCCAGCATCGTCGCCGAGTACGCAGCCTGGGATGACTTCATCTTGGAGGGGGGTGAAGATGGCGGTGTGATCGCAGAAGATCTGCACGGCCTTCAACCCTATGACGCCGACGGCAACTCCAACGAAGCGGTCCGGGCTACGGAATCTGTTGCTGCCTCCAGCGGTGCGGCGTATGCCGACTCCGGGATTAGCGGAGCCGGGGGCCTCGGCAGGGAAGACGGCGCAACCACCTCGGGAGCAGCCGGAGGCGGTGATGCTACCACATCAGGAGCAGCGGCCGAGACGACCAATGAGGCTGTTGTCCCGTAACCGGTGTCCTTTTGTGTTTTTGGTTCTACCCCCGGAGGGATGTAACGAACGTGGGCCGGGGGCCAATGCTTTTGTGAATGTATATATTCAGCATTATATTCGTCCCCAAGCGTGTTGTCTTATGATCCTGTCTTTTGATTCCTGGTTGACTTCTCTTATCCGAAGCCATCAAGACATAAAGAACAAGACATAAGCCAATCATAGGCCGGCTTGAATGAGCCAACTCGAGTCGGTCGTCCCAAGTGTAGACGGACTTTGCATGTATTCGACCTGACCTGGCGTGACCTCGCAAACCAGGCGACCGGAGCCAGCCCGCAGGTTCGTACGAGGGACGAGGGATCAGCCGGTACACTATGTGTCCATTTAGAAGGGTGGGCCATCCGAGTGGCTAGCGAGCCCCCGAGCTTGTTAAAGCCAGCAAGGGGCCGCGCTGCGTAGCCTCCGAGCTTGATTAAGCCAGCAAGAGGTTGTACGCGGTGTAGCCCCCGAGCTTAATGAAGCGTGTCAGAGGGCGTACACTGAGTGAAAACTCTCAATAAAAAGAAACATGAAGCATGCTCTTTTTATCGAATTTGTTGTTCCCTGAAGAGGGAGGAAGATGCATGTGCACGCTCTTTCCTTTGCTTGACTTTTGCCTTTTAGTAGTAGGATGGGCGCAGCAACGCCGACTTCGTGAATGAGATCGTATATACGATCGAGCCAGCCCGAGCCGGCGACCCAAGTGTAGTCGGACTTTGCATGTATTCGACCTTACCTGGCGTCTCCTCGCGAACTGAGCGACCGGAGCCAGCCCGCAGGTTCGTACGAGGGGCCAGGGATCAGCCGGTACACTATGTGTCCATTTACAAGGGTGGGCCGTTCGAGCGGCTAGCGAGCCCCCGAGCTTGTTAAAGCCAGCAAGGGGCGTGCGCTGCATAGCCTCCGAGCTTGTTAAAGCCAGTAAGGGGCGTGCGCTGCGTAACCTCCGAGCTTTATTAAGCCAGCAAGAGGTTGTACGCGGTGTAGCCCCCGAGCTTAGTGAAGCGTGTCAGAGGGCGTACTCTTGGGGAACGTCGCATTGGAAACAAAAAAAAATTCTACGCGCACGAAGACCTATCATGGTGATGTCCATCTACGAGAGGGGATGTGTGATCTACGTACCCTTGTAGACCGTACAGCAAAAGCGTTAGTGAACGCGGTTGATGTAGTGGAACGTCCTCACGTCCCTCGATCCGCCCCGCGAACCGTCCCGCGATCAGTCCCACGATCTAGTGCCGAACGGACGGCACCTCCGCGTTCAGCACACGTACAGCTCGACGATGATCTTGGCCTTCTTGATCCAGCAAGAGAGACGGAGAGGTAGAAGAGTTCTCCGGTAGCGTGATGGCGCTCCGGAGGTTGGTGATGATCTCGTCTCAGCAGGGCTCCGCCCGAGCTCCGCAGAAACGCGATCTAGAGGTAAAACCGTGGAGATATGTGGTCGGGCTGTCGTGGCAAAGTTGTGTCAAATCAGCCCTAAAACCTCCGTATATATAGGGGGAAGAGGGGGAGCCTTGCCTTGGGGTCCAAGGATCCCTAAGGGCTTTGGCCGAGCCAAGGGGGGCAGCCCTCCCCTTCCAAACCAAGTCCAACTAGGTTTGGAAGGAGGAGTCCTTCCCCCTTTTCCCACCTCCCCTTTTTTTCTTTTCTCTTTGATTTTTCTTCCTATGGCTCATAGGGCCTTCTTGGGCTGTCCCACCAGCCCACTAAGGGCTGGTGCACCACCCCCAAGGCCTATGGGCTTCCCCAGGGTGGGTTGCCCCACCCCCCCCGGTGAACTCCCGGAACCCATTCGTCATTCCCGGTAACTCCGAAAACCTTCCGGTAATCAAATGAGGTCATCTTATATATCAATCTTCATTTCCGGACCATTCCGGAAACCCTCGTGACGTCCGTGATCTCATCCGGGACTCCGAACAACATTCGGTAACCAACCATATAACTCAAATACGCATAAAACAACGTCAAACCTTAAGTGTGCAGACCCCGCGGGTTCGAGAACTATGTAGACATGACCGGAGAGACTCCTCGGTCAATATCTAATAGCGGGACCTGGATGCCCATATTGGATCCTACCTATTCTACGAAGATCTTATCGTTTGAACCTCAGTGCCAAGGTTTCATATAATCCCGTATGTCATTCCCTTTGTCCTTCGGTATGTTACTTGCCCGAGATTCGATCGTCAGTATCCGCATACCTATTTCAATCTCGTTTACCGGCAAGTCTCTTTACTCGTTCCATAATACAAGATCCCGCAACTTACACTAAGTCACATTGCTTGCAAGGCTTGTGTGTGATGTTGTATTACCGAGTGGGCCCCGAGATACCTCTCCGTCACACGGAGTGACAAATCCTAGTCTCGATCCATACTAACTCAACGAACACCTTCGGAGATACCTGTAGAGCATCTTTATAGTCACCCAGTTACGTTGCGACGTTTGATACACACAAAGTATTCCTCCGGTGTTAGTGAGTTATATGATCTCATGGTCATAGGAACAAATACTTGACACGCAGAAAACAGTAGCAACAAAATGACACGATCAACATACTACGTCTATTAGTTTGGGTCTAGTCCATCACGTGATTCTCCTAATGACGTGATCCAGTTATCAAGCAACAACACCTTGTTCATAATCAGAAGACCCTGACTATCTTTGATCAACTGGCTAGCCAACTAGAGGCTTGCTAGGGACAGTGTTTTTTCTATGTATCCACACATGTATATAAGTCTTCATTCAATACAATTATAGCATGGATAATAAACGATTATCTTGATACAGGAATTATAATAATAACTTTATTATTGCCTGTAGGGCATAATTCCAACAGTCTCCCACTTGCACTAGAGTCAATAATCTAGCCCTCACATCATCATGCGAATTACATTATAACAAATCTAACACCCATACAGTTGTGGTGTTGATCATGCTTTGCCCGTGGAAGAGGTTTAGTCAGCGGGTCTGCTACATTCAGATTCGTGTGCACTTTGCATATATTTACGTCCTCCCCTTCGACGTAGTCGCAGATGAGGTTGAAGCGTCGTTTGATGTGTCTGGACTTCTTGTGAAACCGTGGTTCCTTTGCTAAGGCAATGGCACCCGTGTTGTCACAGAACAAGGTTATTGGATTCAGTGCGCTTGGCACCACTCCAAGATCCGTCATGAAGTGCTTCATCCAGACACCCTCCTTAGCCGCCTCCGAGGCAGCCATGTACTCCGCTTCACATGTAGAATCTGCTACGACGCTTTGCTTGGAACTGCACCAGCTTACCGCACCCCCATTAAGAATAAATATGTATGTGGTTTGCGACTTAGAGTCGTCCGGATCTGTATCAAAGCTTGCATCGACGTGACCTTTTACGGCGAGCTCTTCGTCACCTCCATACACGAGAAACATCTCCTTAGTCCTTTTCAGGCACTTCAGGATATTCTTGACCGTCGTCCAGTGATCCACTCCTGGATTACTCTGGAACCTACCTGCCATACTTATTCCCAGGCTAACGTCCGGTCTAGTGGACAACATTGCATACATGATAGAACCTATGGCTGAAGCATAGGGGACGGAGAGCATATGCTCTCTATCCTCATCAGTTGCTGGGCACTGAGTCTTACTCAATCTCGTACCTTGTAAAACTGGCAAGAACCCTTTCTTGGACTGTTCCATTTTGAACCTCTTCAAAACTTTATCAAGGTATGTGCTTTGTGAAAGTCCTGTCAAGCGTTTTGATCTATCCTTGTAGATCTTAATGCCTAGAATGTAAGCAGCTTCTCCTAGGTCCTTCATAGAGAAACTTTTATTCAAGTAATCCTTTATGCTCTCCAAAAACTCTACGTTGTTTCCAATCAGCAATATGTCATCCACATATAATATTAGAAACGCCACAGAGCTCCCACTCACTTTCTTGTAAATACAAGATTCTCCAACCACTTGTATAAACCCAAATGCTTTGATCACCTCATCAAAGCGTTTGTTCCAACTCCGAGATGCTTGCACCAGTCCATAAATGGATCGCTGGAGCTTGCACACCTTGTTAGCATTCTTAGGATCGACAAAACCTTCGGGTTGCATCATATACAACTCTTGCTTAAGGAAACCGTTAAGGAACGCAGTTTCGACATCCATCTGCCAGATTTCATAATCGAAAAATGCAGCTATTGCTAACATGATTCTGACGGACTTAAGCATCGCTACGGGTGAGAATGTCTCATCATAGGCAACTCCTTGAACTTGTGAAAAACCCTTTGCCACAAGTCGAGCTTTATAAACGGTCACATTGCCATCAGCATCCGTCTTCCTCTGAAAGATCCATTTGTTCTGAATAGCCTTGCGGCCCTCAGGTAGTACTTCCAAAGTCCACACTTTGTTCTCATACATGGATCCTATCTCAGACTTCATGACTTCTAGCCATTTGTTGGAATCTGGGCCCACCATTGC
The DNA here is from genome assembly GCF_904849725.1 of Hordeum vulgare subsp. vulgare. Lineage (NCBI taxonomy): Eukaryota > Viridiplantae > Streptophyta > Magnoliopsida > Poales > Poaceae > Hordeum > Hordeum vulgare. The sequence continues at coordinate 89,156,805 of NC_058520.1, forward strand.
TTCTTCATAATTTGTAGGTTCATTGTTGTCCAACAACATGATTGATAAGACGGGATTACCATACCACTCTGGAGCAGCACGTGGTATCATCGACCTACGTGGTTCGACGGAAACTTGAACCGGAGTTTCATGATCATCATCATTAACTTCCTCCTCAACCGGCGTCGCAATGACAGAGGTTTCCCCTTGCCCTGCGCCACCATCCAGAGGGATGAGAGGTTCGACAACCTCGTCAAGTTCTATCTTCCTCCCACTCAATTCTCTCGAGAGAAACTCCTTCTCGAGAAAAGCTCCGTTTTTAGCAACAAACACTTTGCCCTCGGATTTGATATAGAAGGTGTACCCAACTGTCTCTTTTGGGTAACCTATGAAGATGCACTTTTCTGCTTTGGGTTCCAGCTTTTCACACTGAAGCTTTTGACATATGCATCACATCCCCAAACTTTAAGAAACGACAACTTTGGCCTTTTGCCATACCACAGTTCGTATGGTGTCGTCTCAATGGATTTTGATGGTGCCCTATTTAAAGTGAATGCAGCTGTTTCTAATGCATAGCCCCAAAACGATAACGACAAATCGGTAAGAGACATCATAGATCGCACCATCTCTAATAAAGTACGATTACGACGTTCGGACACACCATTACGCTGTGGTGTTCCAGGCGGTGTCAACTGTGAAACAATTCCACATTGTCTTAAGTGAGCACCAAACTCGAAACTCAGATATTCACCCCCACGATCAGACCGTAGGAACTTGATCTTCTTGTTACGATGATTTTCAACTTCACTCTGAAATTTCTTGAATTTTTCAAATGTTTCAAACTTGTGCTTCATTAAGTAGACATAACCATATCTACTCAAATCGCCAGTGAAGGTGAGAAAATAACGATATCCGCCACGTGCCTCTACGCTCATCGGACCACATACATCGGTATGTATGATTTCCAACAAGTCACTTGCACGCTCCATTGTTCCGGAGAACGGAGTTTTAGTCATCTTGCCCATGAGGCATGGTTCGCACGTGTCAAGTGAATCAAAGTCAAGTGACTCCAAAAGTCCATCGGCATGGAGTTTCTTCATGCGCTTTACACCAATATGACCTAAGCGGCATTGCCACAAAAATATGGCGCTATCATTGTTAACTCTAACTCTTTTGGTCTCAATGTTATGTATGTGTGTATCACTATCAAGATTCAATATGAACAATCCTCTCACATTGGGTGCATGACCATAAAAGATGTTACTTAGAGAAATAGAACAACCATTATTCTCTGACTTAAAAGAGTAACCGTCTCGCAATAAACAAGATCCAGATATAATGTTCATGCTCAACGCAGGCACTAAATAACAATGATTCAAGTTCATAACTAATCCTGATGGTAACTGAAGTGAAACTGTGCCGACGGCGATTGCATCAACCTTGGAACCATTTCCTACGCGCATCGTCACTTCATCTTTCGCCAGCCTTCGTCTATTCCGCAGATCCTGTTTCGAGTTGCAAATATGAGCAACAGAACCGGTATCGAATACCCAGGCACTACTACGAGAGCCGGTTAAGTACACATCAATAACATGTATATCGAATATACCTGATTTTTCTTGGGCCGCCTTCTTATCAGCCAGATACTTGGGGCAATTGCGCTTCCAGTGACCCATACCCTTGCAATAGTAACACTATGTTTCAGGCTTAGGTCCAGCTTTGGGTTTCTTCGTTGGATTGGCAACAGGCTTGCTGCTCTTCTTTGATTTACCCTTCTTGCCTTTGCCGTTTCTCTTGAACTAGTGGTCTTATTCACCATCAACACTTGATGTTCTTTACGGAGTTCAGACTCTACGACTTTCAGCATCGCAAACAACTCACCGGGTGACTTGTTCATCCCTTGCATGTTGTAGTTCAACACAAAGCCTTTATAGCTTGGCGGCAATGATTGAAGGATTCTGTCAGTGATAGCCTCTTGCGGGAGTTCAATCCCCAGCTCAGCTAGACGGTTTGAGTACCCACACATTTTGAGCACATGTTCAGTGACAGACGAGTTCTCCTCCATCTTGCAAGCATAGAATCTATCGGAGGTCTCATACCTCTCGATCCGGGCGTTCTTCTGAAAGATAAACTTCAACTCCTGGAACATCTCAAATGCTCGATGACGCTCAAAGCGATGTTGAAGTCCTGGTTCTAAGCCATACAAGACTGCACATTGAACTACTGAGTAGTCCTCCTTACGTGCTAACCAAGCGTTCTTAACATCCTGATCAGCCGTAGCGGGTGGTTCATCTCCTAGCGCAGCATTAAGGACATAATCCTTCTTCCCAGCTTGTAAGATTAGCTTAAGATTACGAGCCCAGTCTACAAAGTTGCTTCCATCATCTTTCAACTTAGCTTTCTCTAGGAACGTATTAAAATTTAGGGTGACTATCGCGTGAGCCATGATCTACAACACAAATATATTCAAAGTGGACTTACACTATGTTCAAGATAATTAGAGTTTAACTTACTCAAATTAATCGCTAAACTCCCACTCAAAAAGTACATCTCTCTAGTCATTTGAGTGGTTCATGATCCACTTACACTAGATCAAGTCCGATCATCACGTGAGTTGAGCATAGTTTCAGTGGTAAGCATCCCTATGCTAATCATATCATCTATATGATTCATGATCAACCTTTCGGTCTCATGTGTTCCGAGGCCATGTGTGCACATGCTAGGCTCGTCAAGCTTAACCCGAGTGTTCCGTGTGCGCAACTGTTTTGCACCGGTTGTATGTGACCGTTGAGTCTATCACACCCGATCATCACGTGGTGTCTCGAAACGACAAACTGTAGCAACGGTGCACAGTCGGGGAGAACACAATTTCGTCTTGAAATTTTAGTGAGAGATCACCTCATAATGCTACCGTCGTTCTAAGCAAAATAAGGTGCATAAAAGGATTAACATCACATGCAATTCATAAGTGACATGATATGGCCATCATCACGTGCTCCTTGATCTCCATCACCAAAGCACCGGCACGATCTTCTTGTCACCGGTGCCACACCATGATCTCCATCAACGTGTCGCCATCGGGGTTGTCGTGCTACTCATGCTATTACTACTAAAGCTACATCCTAGCAAAATAGTAAACGCATCTGCAAGGACAAACATTAGTATAAAGACAACCCTATGGCTCCTGCCGGTTGCCGTACCATCGACGTGCAACTCGATATTATCTATTACAATATGATCATTTCATACATCCAATATATCACATCACATCGTTGGCCATATCACATCACAAGCATACCCTGCAAAAACAAGTTAGACGTCCTCTAATTTTGTTGTTGCATGTTTTTCGTGGTGACCATGGGTATCTTGTAGGATCGCATCTTACTTACGCAAACACCACAACGGAGATATATGAGTTGCTATTTAACCTCATCCAAGGACCTCCTCGGTCAAATCCGATTCAACTAAAGTTGGAGAAACTGACACCCGCGAGTCATCTTTGAGCAACGGAGTTACTCGTAGCGATGAAACCAGTCTCTCGTAAGCGTACGAGTAATGTCGGTCCGAGCCGCTTCGATCCAACAATACCGCGGAACCAAGAAAAGACTAAGGAGGGCAGCAAAACGCACATCACCTCCCACAAAAAATTTTGTGTTCTACTCGAGAAGACATCTACGCATGAACCTAGCTCATGATGCCACTATTGGGGAACGTCGCATGGGAAACAAAAAATTTCCTACGCGCATGAAGACCTATCATGGTGATGTCCATCTACGAGAGGGGATGTGTGATCTACGTACCCTTGTAGACCGTACAGCAGAAGCATTAATGAACGCAGTTGATGTAGTGGAACGTCCTCACGTCCCTCGATCCGCCCCGCAAACCGTCCCGCGATCAGTCCCACGATCTAGTGCCGAAGGACGACACCTCGCGTTCAGCACACGTACAGCTCGACGATGATCTCGGCCTTCTTGATCCAGCAAGAGAGACGGAGAGGTAGAAGAGTTCTCCGGCAGCGTGACGACGCTCCGGAGGTTGGTGATGATCTCGTCTCAGCAGGGCTCCGCCCGAGCTCCGCAGAAACGCGATCTAGAGGTAAAACCGTGGAGATATGTGGTCGGGCTGTCGTGGCAAAGTTGTGTCAAATCAGCCCTAAAACCTCCGTATATATAGGGGGAAGAGGGGGAGCCTTGCCTTGGGGTCCAAGGACCCCTAAGGGCTTCGGACGAGCCAAGGGGGGCAGCCCTCCCCTTCCAAACCGAGTCCAACTAGGTTTGGAAGGAGGAGTCCTTCCCCCTTTTCCCACCTCCCTTTTTTTTCTTTTCTCTTTGATTTTTCTTCCTATGGCGCATAGGGCCTTCTTGGGCTGTCCCACCAGCCCACTAAGGGCTGGTGCGCCACCCCCAAGGCCTATGTGCTTCCCCGGGGTGGGTTGCCCCCCCCCCCCCCGGTAAACTCCCGGAACCAATTCGTCATTCCCGGTACATTCCCGATAACTCCGAAAACCTTCCGGTAATCAAATGAGGTCATCCTATATATCAATCTTCATTTCCGGACCATTCCGGAAACCCTCGTGACATCCGTGATCTCATCCGGGACTCCAACAACATTCGGTAACCAACCATATAACTCAAATACGCATAAAACAACGTCGAACCTTAAGTGTGCAGACCCTGCGGGTTCGAGAACTATGTAGATATGACCCGAGAGACTCCTCGGTCAATATCCAATAGCGGGACCTGGATGCCCATATTGGATCCTACATATTCTACAAAGATATTATCGTTTGAACCTCAGTGCCAAGGATTCATATAATCCCGTATGTCATTCCCTTTGTCCTTCGGTATGTTACTTGCCCGAGATTCGATCGTCAGTATCCGCATACCTATTTCAATCTCGTTTACCATCAAGTCTCTTTACTCGTTTCGTAATACAAGATCCCGCAACTTACACTAAGTCACATTGCTTGCAAGGCTTGTGTTTGATGTTGTATTACCGAGTGGGCCCCGAGATACCTCTCCATCACACGGAGTGACAAATCCCAGTCTCGATCCATACTAACTCAACGAACACCTTCGGAGATACCTGTAGAGCATCTTTATAGTCACCCAGTTAAGTTGTGACGTTTGATACACACTAAGTATTCCTCCGGTGTTAGTGAGTTATATGATCTCATGGTCATAGGAACAAATACTTGACACGCAGAAAACAGTAGCAACAAAATGACACGATCAACATGCTACGTCTATTAGTTTGGGTCTAGTCCATCACGTGATTCTCCTAATGACGTGATCCAGTTATCATGCAACAACACCTTGTTCATAATCAGAAGACCCTGACTATCTTTGATCAACTGGCTAGCCAACTAGAGGCTTGCTAGGGACAGTGTTTTGTCTATGTATCCACACATGTATATAAGTCTTCATTCAATACAATTATAGCATGGATAATAAACGATTATCTTGATACAGGAATTATAATAATAACTTTATTATTGCCTCTAGGGCATAATTCCAACATGTACACTGAGTGAAAAACTCTCAATAAAAAGAAACATGAAGCATGCTCTTTTTATCGCATTTGTTGTTTCCTAAAGAGGGAGAAAGATACAAGTGCATGCTCTTTCCTTTTCTTGACTTCTGCCTTTTAGCAATAGAACGGGCGAAGCAGCGCCGCGTTCCATGGACGCTCCATTTCTTGGCCGGAGTCGTCCCTCTTGCGCTTCCTTGGCTTCTGGGCGTCAATCAGGTAGTAAGCGTTGTTGTGCAGCGCCCTGCTGATGATGAAGGGTCGCTCCTAGGGGGATGAGAGCTTGTGTTGGCCGGCAGTGCGCTGGATTCTTCTGAGGACCAAGTCTCCCTCCGTGAAAGAGAGAGGCCTGATCTTTTTGCTGTGGTAGTATCTCAGCTTCTGTTGGTAGATGGTCGTCCGGCTTAAAGACAAGTCCCTTGCTTCTTTGAGGAGATCCACACCGTCTTCTCTGGCCTCCTTCGCCTCCGTTTCTGTGTATAGGGTGACCCGAGGCGAGTCGAACTCGACATCCGTGGGGATAATAGCCTCAGACCCATATACCAGAAAGAATGGAGTGAAGCCGGTCAACCGGTTGGGCGTGGTGCGGAGGCTCCATAGCACAGCCGGCAGTTCTTCAATCTAGCAGCCGGCTGACCTGACCAGTGGTGCCAACAGCCTTGGCTTGATGCCGGCTAGGATGAGGTCGTTGGCCCTCTCTGCTTGGACGTTCGACTGAGGGTGTGCCACTGAAGCCAAGTCGAGCCGGATGCCTACCTTGGAACAGTAGAGCGCCAGGGCGCCCTTGGCGAAGTTGGTGCCATTGCCGGTGATGATGCTGTGGGGAACACCATATCGGACAGAGATGTATGTGATGAACCTGACAGCAGTGGGGCCGTCAAGCTTTTTGATGGGTCTGGCTTCGATCCACTTGGTGAACTTGTCGACGGCTACCAAAAGATGTGTCATCCCTCCGCGAGCCGTTTTGAACGGCCCAACCATGTCCAGTCCCCAGACGGCGAATGGCCATGACAGGGGAATGGTTTTGAGTGCCGAAGGCGGCATGTGGCTCTTTGCACTGAAGCGTTGGCAGCCTTCGCATTTTTCCACCAGATCCACGGCCTCCTCGAGGGTCGTGGGCCAGTAGAATCCATGGCGGAATGCTTTGGCCACCAGGGTTCTGGAGGCGGCGTGATGCCCACACTCCCCCTGGTGGATGTCTCTGAAGATCTCCTACCCTTTTTCTGACTCGACGCAACGTTGGAACACGACGTTCGTGCTGCGTCGCACCAGTTCGCGATTGATGATGGCGTAGGCGGCGGGCCTACGCTGGATCTGTCTCGCCTCCGCCTCGTTCTCAGGAAGTTCGCCGCGAAGAAGGAAGGCCAGAATGGCTTGAGCCCATGATGGAGCCGACACAAGGGTCGCCTCTGCTTCGTCTTGACTGTTGGAGGCTTCTGCAGCCCCCGAGCTTGATGGTGTCTCTCGTGTTATTACTGCAGCCGGCTCACCGTCTATCTCCATGACGTCCACCCACTGGGAGGATTCGAGCCCGGACAGAGCTGGGGTTGTTGTTGTAGCTGGTGCCGTTATTGGAGTCAGTTGGACCAATGGAGCCGGTATAGGATCCGCAGCCGGCGTAGTTGGTGGAGCCGACGGCGCTTGCACCGTGGATTCAGTCGGTGCCGCATTTGGAGCCGGTGCCGTCAGCGCAGCAGGCGTGGGGTCCGCAGCCGGCGTAACTGGCGGAGCCGACGGCGCTTATGAGTCAGCCGGTACGAAGATTGATGTCGACTCGGGAGATGGCTTGATAGACGGCTTATGGAGTTGCTCGAGGGAGACGCCGGCTGGAATGGCCTGTCTTGTGGAGCCGATTTTCGCCAGTGTATCGGCCGCCTCATTTTTCGCCCTGGGAACGTGATGGAACTCACAACCCTCGAAGGGGCCGCTGAGCTGCTGGATGAGGAAGCGGTAGCTCGCCATGTTGGCGTCCCTGGCGTCCCATTCGCCACAGACCTGTGGCACCACCATGTCTGAATCGCCGAAACATATTAGCCGCCGGATGCCGATCTCCTTGGCAAGCCGGAGGCCATGAGCCAGTGCTTCGTACTCGGTGACGTTGTTGGAGGCGGCGAAATGGATCTGGAGAGCGTACTTGAGCTGGTCCCCCTTTGGAGCCGTCAAGATGATGCCGGCTCCCATCCTTGTCCGCATCTTCGAGCCGTCGAAGTGCATCCGCCAATGCGTGGAGTCTGGAGGCGGTGGCTCGATCTGGGTCTCGGCCCAGTCGACTAAGAAGTCGGCCACCACCTATGATTTGATGGCGGTGCAAGGCTCGTACCGAATATCATGGTCCGCAATGGCGATGGACCACTTGGCAATTCTGCCCGTGGCATCACGGTTACCCATGATCTCTGAAAGCGGAGCAGTGCTCACCACAGTGATGGCATGCTCTTGGAAGTATTGCTTCAATTTCTTTGCAGCAAGGTAAACACCATAACACATTTTCTGATAATGAGGGTAGTTCTTCTTAGAGGCGGACAAGACCTCGCTAAGGTAGTAGACAGGGCGTTGCACTGGCAGGGCCTTGCCTTCCTCTTTACGCTGAACTACCAACACTACACTAACCACGCGAGTGGTCGCTGCGATGTATATGAGTATGGGTTCCCTTTCAGATGGGGCTGCCAAGATTGGCAAGCTCGAGATTACACGCTTGAGGTCGCGGAAGGCTTCGTCCGCTGGTCGTTCCACTCGAACTTTGTCGTCTTCTTCATTAGCTGGTATTGTGGAAGGGCCTTCTCACCAATCCGGCTGACGAACCGGCTGAGGGATGCCAAACAGCCGACGAACTTCTGGACGTCGAGGATCCGAGCCGGTCGCACCATCCACTTGATGGTGCTGATCTTCTCAGGGTTCGCTTCGATGCCGCTGGCGGACATGAAGAACCCCAAGAGTTTGCCGCCTGGGACCCCGAAGACGCACTTCTCAGGGTTGAGTCGGATCTTGTATTCGCGCAGATTGGCGAACGTCTCCCGCAGGTCGTCGAGGAGGCTGAAGTGCAGCTTCGTCTTGACGACGATGTCATCCACATAGACGTGGATGTTTCTGCCAATCTGTGGCAGTAGGCACTGTTGCATGCACCATTGGAATGTCGCACCTGCGTTCTTCAGACCGAACGTCATGGTGGTGTAGCAGTAGGCCCCGAAGGGCGTGATGAAGGAGGTCTTCGGGTGACCAGCTGGATCCAGCTTGATTTGATGGTAGCCTGAATAAGCATCGAGAAACGACAGCAGTTCGCAGCCTGCAGTGGAGTCGATCACTTGATCTATCCTAGGCAACGCGAAAGTGTCTTTCGGACAGGCCTTATTCAGGCTAGTGTAGTCGATACACATTCTCCATGTGTTGTTCTTTTTCAGCACCAGGACTGGGTTAGCTAGTTAGTCCGGGTGGAAAACCTCCATGATGAAGCCGGCTGCTTGGAGTCGGGTGATTTCTTCTCCGATCGTGCGCCGCTTCCCCTCGGCGAAGCGACGCACGAGTTGTTTCACCGGCTTCACATCCGGTCGCATGTGAAGTTTGTGCTCGGCGTACTTCCTCGGAACACCCAGCATGTCCTTGGGGGACCATGCAAAGATGTCCCGATTCTAACGGAGGAAGTCGACGAGCTCGCCTTCCTATTTGGGGCTGAGGCCAGCCCCGATGGTGACGCACTGCTTCGGGTTGGCGGGGTCGAGTGGGACCTGCTTGGTCTCTTTAGCCAGCTTGAAAGAGCCCTCGCCGGTCGATTGGGATGGAGGAGAAGGAATCGCCGGCTGCTCAGTAGCCTGGGCCACGAGCCGGTCAATCTACCGCTTCTCCTCAGCAATCACCAAGGCGTCGGCGAGGTGGCTGCTATCTTGGGCACACTCGAGCGACTTATTGTAGTCGCCAACAACAGTGATGATGCCCTTGGGACCCGACATCTTCATCTTTAGGTAGGCGTAATGCGGAATAGCCATGAACTTGGCTAGAGCCGGTCTTCCCAGCAGCGCGTGATACGGGCTACTAAGATCCAGTACGTCGAACCATATGGACTCTCGGCGGAAGTGGGCCTTGTCGCCGAAGAGGACGTCCAGCTGGATCTTGCCGATGGGTGAGCATGACTGCCCAGGCACGATGCCATGGAAGACAGTGCTGGTTGGCAGGACGTCCGTCTCCTTGAGCCCGAGCTTGAGGAGGGTGTCGAGGTAGAGGATGTTGATGCTGCTGCCGCCATCGACCAGCACCCAGAAGAATCGGCAGGTGATCCTTTTGGAGGCGAAGGTGGGGTCGAGGATGATTGTGTATGATCCCGGGTTGGGCATCACCGCAGGGTGGTCTACCCGGCTCCATGTGATTGGTTTGTCAGACCAATGCATGTACTGGGGAACCGGGGGGGTGGTGGCATTTACCTCGTGCCGTCTTTGGCGCGGGCTGTGTTTGTCGTCGCCTTCGCTTGTGAAGACGACGAACGCTCCGTGTTGATGAGGATAGTCGTCTTGGTGAGGACCGTCATCGCGAGGCGGCGGTGGCGGAAGCGGAGCGTGGTTGGGAGCCGGTGCACGGGGCGCCGCCTGCGCACCTGGAGGAGCCGACAGGCCATCCCCTTGCGACAGCCGGCGTGCGATGCTGCACTGTCGAAGGGTATGGGTAGACGACATTGCCCCAGAATGTATCTTGCAGGGGGCGTCGAGCAGCTGCTCGAGGGACTGCGTGGGCAGCCAGTTGGGGTTGCTCCGGTTGGGATGCTTTCGTGGAGGACCGGCTTGAGAAGTCGACGCCTCGCCCTCCACATTGGCCACCAGCTTGCTGTTGGAGCGGGGATCCATCTGATCCTCCTTGCGCTTGTAGTTGTTCTGGCCGCCTCGGTTGTCCCCAGCCGGCTTGGTAGTAGCCGGCGTAGGCACAACCTTGTCCGAGGCGGTCAATTTGATGCGCATTGCGGAGTCGGCCGTGGCATACTTGTCCGCCTTGGCCATGAGCACCGCCAAAGAGGTGCGCTCGACGCACATGAGCTTGTGCTTGAGGAGGGTGTCGTCTCGGCATCCGTCAATGAAGTACTGGATGGCTTGTACCTCATGCACCCCCTCACAGGAGTTGCGGAGCTCAGTCCACTGGGTGACGTGGTCGCGAAGGGGTTCGTCGGCCTTCTGGACGCACATGGCCAGCTCACGGGGCCGGCCAGGGCGCTTGTAGGTGCCGGTGAAGTTGCGGACGAACGCCTCCTCGAAGTCCACCCAGGAGTTGACACTTCCGGCCGAGAGGCTGTTAAGCCAAGTCCGGGCCGAGCCGGCCAACATGAATGGCACGTAGCGAACCGCTACGCGCTTGTTGCCCGTGGCGATGCCTACGGCCATGGTGTAATCAATCAGCCAGTCTTCTAGCTTGGCCGTGCCGTTGTACTTCGGCGTATCCCGGGGTAGAGTGAAACCTCGGGGGAACGGCTCCCCTCGGATCTGGGGGCCAAAGCATGCCGGGCCGACGGGTCCGTCTTCCTCTAGGAGTGCTGACTGGGCCAGGACGATGAGACACCGGCGGGCGTCCCACTCATCCTGGGTGTCGTGGGCGCCAGCCCAGGCGGCGAGAGGGGAGGCGCCTCACGAGCTAGAGGCGTGAGTTCTTTGCGGGGGGAAGATCCCCACACTCCGGATTGCCCTCGTCGCCTCCGCGACGCAAGCCCGAAGTGTGCTCGCTCTGGCGCTGAGAGTGTCGGTCTTGGCTTCCCTCGCCCTTCCGGCCGGAAGAGCGATGCGAGGAAGATCCTTCTGCGTGGTGCTGGCCGCTAGGGTTGCGGTGTGCCCCCGAGTTCGGTCCCGGGGACTCCGATTGAGCCTGACCGGGGTCAAGCCGGGCGTGTTGCTGGTTGGCGGCGTCAAGGAGATCCTTGACACACTTCTCCTGGAAGACACGCTCCTCTCCTTCCAGGCTTGCCATCTCCTCCATGGCTGCCTGCACCGCCCGCATGTTAGCCGCAGGAGTCTCGTAGGTGGGCAGATCACCACCTATAACCTCGGCGATGAACCGGCCGCGGCTGCGGACCGATCCAAGCCGGCTAGGGGGCTCGGAAATCGGAGTGAGACCGTATGCGGAGTTATACTCGCGCTGCGTAGCCTCCAACCGACATTTCGCCGAAGCTACGGCGATGCCCTCCTCCAAGATACGCTTGCGAGCCTCCTCCAGCGAGGCCCGAGCGTTTGCAGGGTCGGCAGCATCGGTGACCGGTGTCTTCAGGCCGGCGATGGCATCCCGAAGAGTATCAGCGGTGGCCGCAGCGGGCTCGCCAGCGCCTGCGGAGGCCTTGCCGGGAGCCGTGCTGGTGCCAGCGCCAATAACCATCACCTCCACGGTGTTGGAGACGGCAGCAATGTTGTATGGGGTGAAGAACCCCAGCGACGGCGGAGGGTCGTCGAAGACGTGGACGTTACTGGGGTAAACGTCGTGGGCAGGCATATCAGCGATAGACAGCCTGCTGAAGCTAGCGCAGAGCGCCTCAATGTCGAAGTCCTCGCCGAAGTAGCGCGGGTCATCGTTGAGACGAAGGTCGCTGAAGAGAACGCTCAGGTTCTCCATAGCAGCGCTGACAACGCTAGGTAGCACCTCGTCATCAGAGTCTTTGTCCGAATCCGCATGGCGGACGGGGACGTCGATCATCATGGGTGTCGCCTCGTCGAAGGTGGGCTCCACGGGCATGCAAACTGATCCGGACGCGACGCATCCGGTGGTGTAGGTGCGGGTTCCCGCCCAGCGCGTAACGCCAGCCGATGCCGCGATCGGCCCCATGGTGGGCGCCAAATGTCGGTGAATACTCACAACATATGCCATAGGTAGGCTAAAGTCGGTGAGAACCGAAGGGACAAAGGTGGGCGCTGGGAATGAGGTTGGTACACGCATGGGACGCACGATGTACCCAGGTTCAGGGCTCTCCGTTGAGATAATACCCCTAATCCTGTCGGAGTGTTTGATGTATAGGAACAGAGTACAATGTCGCTCCGGGAGCTGTGTTGGGAGGAGGAAGAGGGGAGCAGCCGGCTCGTCTCTACCTCTCTCTATGTGGTTGGTGAATGTGTTGTGTTGAATGAATCATGAAAGATCGGCCCCCTTGCATGGGGGGCGACCGTGGGGTTTTATAGACGAACTCGCCGGCCTACAATATGGATAAAGGGTACAAGCGTGGGACCCGGCTGACTGCTTCGCCGGCTGGCCAGGGGGGCACAAGGGTCTTGTCTTGTCGATGAGGGGCCCGCCGGCTGCATGGTCTCGATTGCCTGTGGGACCCGCCGACTGGCCAATGAGGCTCTCGCGTAAGGTTGACACGGAGCACGTGTTGTACGTCAAGCGTCGCCTGCGAGATTCTTCATGGGCAGGTAGTACGACCGCCTCCACTGTTCCCCACGCCGAGTGCAGTAATGGAGTGGGAGTGTGACGGTCCGACACTATGCTAGGTGATGGATCAGAGCCGGGGTAGGTCAGCGGCGTGGCCGCCGACGCTCGTACCTGCCGGACACCCTGATCTTGTACCTTTGCTGACGCGTAGCTACTTTTAATCGTGAGGTCTCTTCCTGACCTATGATCTGATGTGACTTGTGATCCTCAGCCGGCTAGCCTGCTTGGCCAGCCGGCTCAAGTGTGGCCGTCTCCTCCCCAGGTCGGCTGGCGGGACCAGACCAGACCACGGGTTGCCTAGCCGGCTAGAAAGGTGGCCGCCTCGTCCACTAGCCGGCAGGTGATGCCTAGCCGGCCAGAAGACTTGGGCCTTGGGAATCTTCATACATTCATGTCCATTGGGCCGGAAATGAAGGAATAGGCTTGATGAGCCTACCCCGGGGTTATCCCCCCGACAAGTTCTCAATTAAAAATATATATTTTATGATCTCAACCCATCTCCCACTTCTTGCACGCAAACACCATTTGGAGACATTCGAGTGACGGACAGCGAGAGCTCTTGCACCTTTATGTTCTGACTTTGCTAATTTCAATACTAGATATAAACTCTTGCTTGTTATTGCCTTGACTTGAATTGCATATATTACTTGCTTTACTTTGAAGTTCTTATATGTGTATTAGCATCTTGATACGTCTCAAACGTATCTATAATTTTTTATGGTTTCATGATGTTATCTTGTCAAGTTTGGATGTTTTATATACCTTTTATATCTTTTTTGGGACTAACTTATTAATTAAGTGCCAAGTGCCAGTTCGTGTTTTTTCTGTGTTTTTGACTCTTTTCAGATCTGATTTTGGAACGGAGTCCAAACGGAAAAAAACCCCGAAATGTATTTTTCCAGAACAGAAGAAGATCGGGGGACTTGAGGGCCAAGGTAGGAGGCCCACAGGGAGCCCACAAGCCCTGTAGCCGCGACCAGGGGGCCCGCGGCTACCAGGCTTGTGGCCCCCTTGGAGCTCCCCTGCCCTAGCTCTTTGGCCTATATATTCCCTAAAATCCTAGAAAAAATCAGGGCGTCCACGAAACCACTTTTCCGCCGTCGCAAGCTTCCATTTCCGTGAGATATCATCTCGAGACCCTTCCCGGTGCCCTGCCGGAGGGGACTTTGGAGCTCGAGGGATTCTACATCAACATCATTGCCTCTCCAATGACTCGTGATTAGTCTACTTCATACCTACGGGTCCGTAGTTAGTAGCTAGATGGCTTCTTCTCTCTCTTGGATCTTCAATACAAAGTTCTCCATGATCTTCATCGAGATCTATCTGATGTAATCCTCTTTGGCGGTGTGTTTGTCGAGATCCGATGAATTATGGATTTGTGATCAGATTATCTATGAATTATATTTGAGTCTTTGCTGATTTCTTATATGCATGATTTGATATCCTTGTAAGTCTCTCCGAGTCTTGGGTTTTGTTTGGCCAACTAGATCTATGATTCTTGCAATGGGAGAAGTGCTTGGCTTTGGGTTCATACCGTGCGGTGACCTTTCCCAGTGACAGACGGGGCAGCAAGGCACGCATCGTGTTGTTGCCATCAAGGGTAACAAGATGGGCTTTCATCATAGATTTGAGATTGTCCATCTACATCATGTCATCTTGCTTAAGGTGTTACTCTGTTCTTATGAACTCAATACACTAGATGCATGCTGGATAGCAGTCGACGTGTGGAGTAATAGTAGTAGATGCAGAAAGTATCGGTCTACTTGTTTTGGACGTGATGCCTATATGTATGATCATTGCCATAGATAACGTCATGCCTCTGCGCGGTTCTATCAATTGCTCGACAGTAATTCATCCACTCACCGTCTACTTGCTTTCATGAGAGAAGCCACTAGTGAACTCTACGCCCCCCGGGTCTACTGACAATTACCATCTCCGCTTTTTGCTTTTACTTTGCTTTTTTTACTTTTTGCTTTCAGTTCTCACTTTGCAAACAATCTATAAGGGATTGACAACCCCTTCATAGCGTTGGGTGCAAGCTTTTTGTGTTTGTGCAGGTACTTGTGACTTGACGCGATCCTCCTACTGGATTGATACCTTGGTTCTCAAACTGAGGGAAATACTTACCGCCGCTGTGCTACATCACCCTTTCCTCTTCAAGGGAACACCAACGGAAGGCTCCAAGGCCGCGGGCGAATCCTTTGCATATTTGCCAAGGAAATCCCTATAGGCGTAGCCAGCAGCAGAAGGATTTCTGGCGCCGTTGCCGGGGAGAGATCAAGTCAACATCTATCCAAGTAAGTGTCACAAACTCATCTCTTGCATTTACCTTTTTTGCAAGTTGCCTCTCGTTTTCCTCTCTCCCACTTGACATTTGCCATTTTCATTTGCCTTTCTCCTTTGCCGTTTTCATTTGCCTTTTGCCGTTTTCTTTTGCCTGTTTTCTTGCTTGCTTGTGTTCTTGTTTGTTCGTCGAAGTCATCATGGCTGAAAACACCAAACTTTGCGACTTCTCGAATACTAATAATAATGATTTTATTAGTACTCCGATTGCTCCCGCCACTAGTGTGGAATCATATGAAATCAATGCTGCCTTGCTGAATCTTGTTATGAAAGAGCAATTTTCTGGCCTTCCTAGTGAAGATGTCGCATCCCATCTTAATACTTTCATTGAACTTTGCGATATGCAAAAGAAGAAAGATGTGGACAATGATGTTTTTAAATTGAAGCTTTTTCCGTTCTCTTTGCGAGATCATGCAAAAACTTGGTTTTCTTCTTTGCCTAAAAATAGTATCGATTCTAGGAATAAGTGCAAAGATGCTTACATATCCAAGTATTTTCCACCGGCTAAGATTATCTCTCTCCGTAACAATATCATGAATTTCAAGCAACTTGATCATGAACACGTTGCACAATCTTGGGAGAGGATGAAATTAATGATTAGAAATTGTCCCGCTCATGGCTTGAGTTTGTGGATGATTATACAAATCTTTTACGCTAGTTTGAATTTTGCTTCTAGAAATATCGCGGACTCTGCCTCAGGTGGAACGTTCATGGAAATCACGTTAGGAGAAGCTACAAAAGTCCTAGACAATATCATGACCAACTACTCTCAGTGGCACACTGAAAGGTCACCTGCTAGCAAAAAGGTACACGCTATAGAAGAAATTAACTCACTTAGTGCTAAGATGGATGAGTTGATGAATTTAGTTGCTAGTAAAAATGCTCCTTTAGATCCTAATGACATGCCACTATCTTCCTTGATTGAGAGTAGTAACGCTAGTTTGGACGTTAATTTTGTTGGTAGGAACAATTTTGGCAACAACAATGCTTTTAGAGGAAACTATGTTCCTAGGCCTTTTCCTAGTAACTGCTCTAACAACTATGGCAATTCCTACAACAACACTTATGGAAATCATAACAAATTACCCTTTGATTTAGAGAATAATATCAAAGAGTTCATCAACTCTCAAAAGATTTTCAATGCGTCCATAGAGGAAAAACTACTAAAAATAGACGATTTGGCTAAGAGCGTTGATAGGATGTCTTGTGATATTGATGCTTTGAAAGTTAGATGTGCTCCTCCCAAGGTCAACTTGGAGGAATCTTTAAAACCTATGCAGGTCTCCATGAATGAGAGCAAAGAAAGAACCGCCCAAATCCGCGCTAGGCATGAATGGTTTAAAAGGGTGCGTTCTAGTGATGTAAATCACGAAGATCTTAAAGTGCTTGGTGTGACTCCTCTTGAATCTTTGTTTTCACGAGTCAAACCTATTGATGAAGGGGCTGGATATGAATCCACTTTGGTTGAAAACGCCCCAATGATTCGGAGTCCACCTATCTTGATGATAAAGGTGTGGAGAGTGGAGTAGAAGAAATAAAAATATTGGGTAGTAATGAAACTCCCACTTTGGATTTCAAGGGATTCAATTATGATAGTTGCTCCTTGTTTGAATGCATTTCCTTGATGCAATCCATTGCAAACTCTCCACATGCTTATAGCCAAAGCAAAGCCTTTACCGCACATATCGTAGATGCTATGATGAAATCTCTTGAAGAGAAAATCGAATTGGAAGTCTCTATACATAGAAAACTTCATGATGAGTGGGAACCTACTATCAAAATCAAAATCAAAAACTATGAATGCAATATTTTGTGTGATTTGGGTGCTAGTGTTTCCGCGATTCCAAAGTCCTTATGTGATATTGTTGGTTTTCATGAGATTGAAGAGTGTTCTCTTAATTTGCATCTTGCGGATTCTACTGTCAAGAAACCCATGGAAAGGATCAATGATGTTCTTATTGTTGCAAAGAAGAACTATGTACCCGTGGATTTCATTGTACTTGAAATTAATTGCAATCCTTCATGTCCCATTATTCTTGGTAGACCTTTCCTAAGGACTATTGGTGTTGTCATCGATATGAAGGAAGGGAATATTAGATTTCAATTTCCTCTAAAGAAGGGCATGGAGCATTTTCCTAGAAAGAAAATAAGATTGCCTTATGAATCTATGACGAGGGCTACTTATGGTTTGAGCACCAAAGATGACTATACGTGATTTCATCACCTTATGCCTAGCTAAGGCCGTTAAACAATAGCGCTTGTTGGGAGGCAACCCAACGAATCTATCCTTTTTCTTTCTTTTTTGTGTTTTACACACTTTCATAATTCTGTTATGATTGTGTTTTTTGTGTTTCTTTTGAGTTTGTGCCAAGTAAAACCGTTATGATTAGTCTTGGGAATGATCGTTTGATCATGCTGGAAAAGACATAAACTTTCTGCTCACCAAAAGATTTTTTTTTTCTGTGAGAGCTTTTGAGTTGATTATTTTTGCTGCTGATTGATACGCAAATTCTTCAGACTGTCGTAATTTTTCAGAATTTGTGAAGTACCATAAGTATACGAAGTATACAGATTACTACAGACTGGTCTGCTGTTAACAGATTCTGTTTTTATTGAGTTGGTTGCTTATTTTGATGATACTATGGATAGTATCGGGGGGTATTAGCCATGGAAGATTGAAAATACAGTAACCCAACATCAAGATAAGTAGAATTTAAGTTTGCTACAGTACCTA
Source organism: Hordeum vulgare subsp. vulgare (assembly GCF_904849725.1). Lineage (NCBI taxonomy): Eukaryota > Viridiplantae > Streptophyta > Magnoliopsida > Poales > Poaceae > Hordeum > Hordeum vulgare. The sequence continues at coordinate 89,174,770 of NC_058520.1, forward strand.
AGGAAGTGGTGATTTTCTTTCTTATACTAATGATATCACGAGTTTCTGTTTAAGTTTCGTGTTGTGAAGTTTTCAAGTTTTGGGTGAAGTTCTTATGGACAAAGAGATAAAGAGTGGCAAGATCTCAAGCTTGGGGATGCCCAAGGCACCCCAAGTTGATTCAAGGATGCTGAAAAAGCTTAAGCTTGGGGATGCCCCGGGAACGCATCCCCTCTTTCGTCTTCAATCCATCGGTAATGTTACTGGGGGCTATATTTTTATTCACCACATGTTATGTGTTTTGCTTGGAGCGTCTTGTATCGTAGGAGTCTTTTATTTTTGTTGTGTCACAATCTTCCTTGCTGCACACCTAGAGAGAGATACATGCACTCACCGTGATTTTGTCGAGCTTCACTTATATCCTTTGGTTAGGCAATTCAGCTCACATGTGTTTCACTTATATCTTTTGAGCTAGTTGATTTTGCTCTATGTGCTTCACTTCTATCTTTTGGAGCACAGCAGTGCGTGGCATGGTAGTTGATCTATGATATGAAAGTAGTCTCAAAAGGGGTAGTTATCCTAAGGGATATGAAAACTTCCACCTTCATGTGCATTGAGTAGTTAGAGAAGTTTGATTCATCTCAATTAGTTTTGAGTTGCGGTTGTGGTAATATTGAAGTTATACTAGTAAGGTGTTGTGGATCTAGAAATACTTGTGTTGAAGTTAGTGATTACCGTAGCATGCACGTATGGTGAACCGCTATGTGATGAAGTCTGAGCATGATTAGTTTATCGATTGTCATCCTTTGTGTAGCGGTCGGGATCGCGAGATGGTTTATACCTACCAACCCTTCCCCTAGGAGTATGCGTTGAATGCTTTGTTTCGATTACTACTAGAACTTTTGCAACAAGTATATGAGTTCTTCATGACTAATGTTGAGTCCATGGTTTAGATGCACTTTCACCTTCCACCATCACTATCTTCTTTAGTGTCGTGCAACTTTCGCCAGTGCATAAAGCCACCATTAGCCTCCCTCAAAACAGCCACCATACCTACCTACTGTGCCTTTTTCAAAGCCATTCCGAGATATATTGCCATGCAACTACCACCATGACATGTGCCACAGCTTCTACATTGCCCTTGCATGATCATAAGATAGCTAGCATGATGTTTCCATTGATGTCTATGCCATGCTAGATCATTGTCACGGTACACTACCGAAGGCATTTCATATAGACTCATCATTGCTCTAAGTTTTGAGTTGTAAGTGTGATGATCATCATTGATGGAGCATTGTCCCATGTGAGGAAATAAAAGAGGCCACCGAAGCCCATTTACAAAAAGAGGCCCAAGATGCCCACCAAAAAACAAAAAGAGGCCAAAGAGCCCACCAAAAAAATGAGAGAAAAAGAGAGAAGGGCTAATGCTACTATCTCCTTTCCACACTTTTGCTTCATATTAAGCACCATGATCTTCATGATTGAGATTCTCTCATTTTGTAACCACCATATAGCTAGTGGGAATTTTTCATTATATAACTTGGCTTGTATATTCCAATGATGGGCTTCCTCAAAATTGCCTTAGGTCTTCGTGAGCAAGCAAGTTGGATGCACACCCACTAGTTTTCTTTAAGAGCTTTCACATACTCCTAGCTCTAGTGCATCATTTTTATGGCAATCCCTACTCATTCACATTGATATCTATTGATGAGCATCTCCATAGCTCATTGATATGCCTAGTCAATGTGACCATCTTCTCCTTGTTTGCCTTGCAACCTCCACCACACTCCATTCCACTTATAGTGCTAAAACCATGGCTCACACTCATGTATTGCGTGAGAGTTGAAAAAGTTTGAGAAAGTAAAGGTGTGAAAACCATTACTTGGCCAATACCGAGGTTGTGCATGATTTAAATTCGTTGTGCAAGGATGATAGAGCATAGCCAGACTATATGATTTTGTAGGGATAACTTTCTTTTTGGCCTTGTTATTTTGAAAGTTCATGATTACCTTGCTAGTCTGCTTGAAGTATTATTGTCTCCACGTCAATAGAAAACTATTGTTTTGAAAATCTAACGGATCTGAACATTCATGTCACATAAGAGGAGTTACAAAGGACATCTATGCTAGGTAGCATGAAAGCATCAAAAATTCATTCTTTATCACTTCCCTACTCGACGACGAGCAGGAGTTAAGCTTGGGGATGCTTGATACGTCTCAAACGTATCTATAATTTTTGATGGTTTCGTGTTGTTATCTTGTCGATGTTTTATATACCTTTTATATCATTTTTGGGACTAACTTATTAATTCAGTGCCAAGTGCTAGTTCCTGTTTTTTCTGTGTTTTTGACTCTTTTCAGATCTGATTTTGGAACGGAGTCCAAACGGAATAAAATCCCCGAAATGAATTTTTCCATAACAGAAGAAGATCGGGGGACTTGAGGGCCAAGGCAGGAGGCCCATAGGGAGCCCACAAACCGTGTAGCCGCGGTCACGGGGGGGGGGCACGGCTACCAGCCTTGTGGCCCCCGTGGAGCTCCCCTGCCCTAGCTCTTTGGCCTATATATTCCCTAAAATCCCAGAAAAAATCTGGGCGTCCATGAAACCACTTTTCTGCCTCCGCAAGCTTCCGTTTCCACAGATCTCATTTGGAGGCCCTTCCCGGTGCCCTGCTGGAGGGGACTTTGGAGCTGGAGGGCTTCTACATCAACATCATTGCCTCTCCAATGACTCGTGAGTAGTCTACTTCAGACCTACGGGTCCGTAGTTAGTAGCTAGATAGCTTCTTCTCTCTCTTGGATCTTCAATACAAAGTTCTCCATGATCCTCATGGATATCTATACGATGTAATCTTGTTTGGCGGTGTGTTTGTCGAGATCCGATGAATTGTGGATTTGTGATCAGATTATCTATGAGTTATATTTGAGTCTTTGCTGATTTCTTATATGCATGATTTCATATCCTTGTAAGTCTCTCCGAGTCTTGGGTTTTGTTTGGCCAACTAGATCTATGATTCTTGCAATGGGAGAAGTGCTTGGTTTAGGGTTCATACCATGCGGTGACCTTTCCCAGTGACAGAAGGGGCAGCAAGGCATGCATCATGTTGTTGCCATCAAGGGTAACAAGATGGGCTTTCATCATAGATTTCAGATTGTCCATCTACATCATGTCATCTTGCTTAAGGCGTTACTCTGTTCTTATGAACTCAATACACTAGATGCATGCTGGATAGCAGTCGACGTGTGGAGTAATAGTAGTAGATGTAGAAAGAATCGGACTACTTGTTTTGGACGTGATGCATGTATGTATGATCATTGCCATAGATAACGTCATGACTTTGCGCGCTTCTATCAATTGCTCGACAGTAATTCGTTCACCCATCGTCTACTTGCTTTCATGAGAGAAGCCACTAGTGAACTCTACGGCCCCCGGGTCTACTCACAATTATCATCTCCGCTTTTACTTTTACTTTGCTTTGTTTACTTTTTGCTTTCAGTTCTCACTTTGCAAACAATTTATAAGGGATTGACAACCCCTTCATAGCGTTGGGTGCAAGCTCTTTGTGTTTGTGCAGGTACTTGTGACTTGACGCGATCCTCCTACTGGATTGATACCTTGGTTCTCAAACTGAGGAAATACTTACCGCCGCTGTGCTACATCACCCTTTCGTCTTCAAGGGAACACCAACGCAAGGCTCCAAGGCCGTGGAGGAATCCTTTGCATATTTGCCAAGGAAATCCCTATAGGCGTAGCCAGCAGCACATCTCACCACAGAAATTATTGTGTTATCATTTATCTACTCGAGGACAAGCACAAATTAAGCTTGGGGATGTTGATACGTGTGAAACGCATCTATAATTTCTGCTTGTTCCAAGATCTTTTGGGTGACACTGTTATATGTTTTGCTACACTTTTATATCATTTTACACATATTTGGACTAACCTAATAACTAAGTGCACCCAGTGCCAGTTTCTGTGTGCTGATGTCTATTTTGCAGGGGCTTTTAACCAATTTTCTGAAGCCCGAAAAATCCCGGGAAAAATATATAAAAAATCAGCGTACCGGAAGCTTTCAGATCACCGAAGATGAGCCAGAGGGGGGCCACGGGCCGCCCAGGTGACCTATAGGTGCAACCTACCCCCTGGCCGCTCCAAGAGGCCGTCTGGGTGGGTCCCACGCCCTCTGGTGCCCTCCTTTCGCCTATATTTACCCCTTGACGAGGAAAACAATATACGAGATCCAGAATCGCGAATTTCTCCATCGTTCGCCGCCGCAGCGCTTCCGAGATTGGGAGCATCAGGAGACCTCTTCCCGGCACCCTGTCGGAGGGAGGATTGACCTCCGAGTGCTTCTCCACCGTCATGGACGCTTCCCGGACATGTCGTGGGTAGTCCTCCTTGGACCATGTGTTAGAGCATATATCTCCATATGTGGTTTTGGTAATTGATGACAATTCCTATGGACTAATGGTTGCCTTAAGTTATATTTATAGGATTTGTCCATAGGCACTTCTTGAAGTCCATCTATTGGGTTCAAGGAGTTTATATGATGACCAAGGTGGTATTCAAGGTATTATCCAAAGAATGGTCATAGAGACACAAGGTTGATCAAGATCGTCACACAAAGAGTAAATCAAGATGATCAACACACAAAGCGTACAAGATGTACCGAGAGGGATCAACTGATCCCATGGTATGGTAAGCATTGTCCAGTACATATTTGTGTACTAACCCATGGTCTTTGTGAGAGTTCTATGTGGGGGTTAGGTGTGTTTCCATGCGCTTGCGTCTAGAGGAAGATCTCATACAACCCAAGAAGGATGATGTCAAGTGGTGATCGTCATCAAGATTGCGGTGTGCAAGTTCAAGTGGATCAGCACGAAGATATCATGCTTGAAGCTTGCCGTCCATTGTGGTGGCAATGGACTTGTGAAGATATGCTGAAGAGTGGCTCACCCATAGTGAGTATGGGGAGCAATCAACTAGTCTTTATCAAGCCAACGCAATCAAGAAAGGTGGTCCATCTTGAGGAAGCCAAGATCATCATCATCTAGCTCAAGAGGTTGAGGTGCAAGGTATAGGTTTGCCCTTGATAGGTTTTCTGTTTAGGATAGAATGTTGTACTGTCAAGGGGGGCTCTCAAGTGATTAGCTTGATCGTATCGTTCGTTGAGAGCTCAAACCATTTGCATCCTTGCATCATACTTCTTGGTTCTTATTTGGTGTTTCTCTTTGTGAGTTTCAGAGCTTATGGTCATCTTATGACAAGCTCGAGTTCATCGAAAACGGAGTCCATATGCATCTACTATGATGTTTTCGATGTTGGAGTTTTTTGCCAGTTCTTCATTCATAGAGGACTCACATCTCTATATCAAAGATTTCCAACAAACTTGGGTTTGCTCGATTCGGAGCTCGTATGCGAAAGTTATGGTTGTTTCAGTGGCGAGCGGTAGTACTGCTGGACCTAGCGGTAGTACCGCTGGCCCTAGCGGTAGTACCGCTAGAGCTGGGTTAGTACCGCTGGCCCAGCGGTAGTACAACCCCTGGTCAGCGGTAGTACCGCTCCAGGACTTTAGTACCGTCATCTTTGCGGCTGTACTTCGTCGGACCTTTTTGCGAAGACTTTCTTGGCGGTGGTTGGCCCGGTAGTATCTTTGCGCTACCATGGGATCAGCGGTAGTACCTCTGCAGCCAGTGGTAGTACCGCTGGAGGGTCAGCGGTAGTACCGCTGGAGCGAGCGGTAGTACCGCTGGACTCGGGCTGTAAGTGGGGGTAACGGTCTGATTCCTTCCCCCACTATATAAAGGGGGTCTTCTTCCCCCTTGGCCTGATCCATCCGTTGAGCTTATGTTCTACCTCCATTGTTGACATTCTTAGAGCTTGCTAACTCTCAATCCCTCCAATGATTCTTGCTTGTTCTTGAGGGAAAAGAGAGAGGAGATCTAGATCCACATCTCCACCAATCACTTTCTCCTCTATGTGAGGGGAACCCCTTGGATCTTGATCTTGGAGTTCTTTGTGAGCTCCTTGTTCTTCCTCTCATATTTCTCCATAGCTTTTGTTGTTGTGGAGGGATTTGAGTGTGAGGGACTTGACCACTTCGTGTGTTCTTTCCATTGCATTAGTTGCATCGGTTTGAGTTCTCCACGGTGATACGTGGTAGTGAGAAGTTGAGAAGCTTATTACCTTTGGTACTTAGTACCCTAGATATTGTTCTTCGTGGATGTTTTGGCATCCTAGAAGCTTGGTGGTGTCTCGGAGCTCAATCATTGTGTTGTAAAGCTCTGGGCAAGCGTCGGGGTCTCCAATTAGGTTGTGGAGATTGCTCCGAGCAATTTGTACGGGTATCGGTGACCGCCCCAAGGTTTGCCATTTGTACGGGTTCGGTGACCGCCCTCAAGGGTCCCTTAGTGGAAGCACGGCATCTTGCATTGTGCGAGAGCGTGAGGATATTACGGTGGCCTTAGTGGCATCTTGGGGAGCATTGTGCCTCCACACCGCTCCAACGGAGATTAGCATCCGCAAGGGTGTGAACTTCGGGATACACCATCGTCTCCGCGTGCCTCGGTTATCTCTTACCCGAACCCTTTACTTATGCACTTTACTTTGTGATAGACATATTGTTTATTGTAATATATCTTCCTATCACTTAGTTGTTTATCTTGCTTAGCATAACTTGTTGGTGCACATAGGTGAGCCTAGTTGTTTGTAGGTTTTGTGCTTGACAAATTAAACGTTAGTTTTATTCCGCATTTGTTCAAGCCTAAACCTTAATTATTTTAAAGTGCCTATTCACCCCCCTCTAGGCGACATCCACGTCCTTTCACCATGGATCCATGACCAGTAGCTATGTGATGTCTTCTCTCCAATCTTGTGCTTCAATGGTTAGTCCTTGTGAGCTGCCCTACATGATCAAGGCATCTATGTAATTCTCTTGCTATTGCTATGCTCGGTTTGTTGGGATCCGATGGATTATGAGATTATGTTCAGATTGTTATGAGTTATATATTTGATTATCCTCTTATATTATGTTCCTTAGTGATTCATGCATGTTCTCCGTTGCTATTTATTGCTTTGGCCAACTAGTATATTGTAAATCCAAGAGGGAGCGTTATGCATGATTGTGGGTTCATGCTCCTCGATGTATAGCTTGAGTGATAGAAACATGATACTAGGGGATGTGTTGTTGCCACCAGGGAGAAAACAACGATGCTTATGACCACAGTTGCAAGGATTGTTTACCTTACACATAGTTCGTTAATGCAGTTGTCTATTGCTTTGAGTTTACACTTTGGGTGGGGCTCGCAACTTAATACCAGCGAGATGTTCTGGATAGATATCTCAAGGTGGATGATTAGTAAGTAGATGTTGATGAAGAAATGGTCTACTTGTCTTGGCGTACTTCCCATTACTATTGAACCTCTTACTATCAAGTACCATAATTAGCATTGCGGTGCGTTTATAATTCTGTCAATTGCCCAACTGTAATTTGTTTACCCAAGCATAGTTGTTTATCATCTTTTGGGAGAGAGACATCACTAGTGAACATCATGTGACTCCGGTCCATACACCATCATCGTTTACACCTCCACTATTTACCGTTTTCATTTACTTTTCGGTTGCAATCACTATTACTTTCCCGCTTGTGTTTTGATCCTTTGCAAACTACAAGGCCAGAGAGATTGAAAACCTCTCTGTACTCGTTGAGAGCAAAGTTATTTGTTGTGTGTGCAAGTCCACGTCTTCTGCTAGCGCCAGGGTGGGAGACACCTACTTGTTGATCCTAGGAGTCCTCCTGGTTCGATAAAACTTACAGTCTCCGAGTAAGGGAAAACTTGCTGCTGACTACATCTCAACCTTCCACTTGGGGTAACGAACGAGGTCCGAGAAGTATACATCATCTCGTCATCAGAAGCCGAGGAAGAAGCTCCTGAGGAGATCCCAGTTCCTCCCAAGAAGAAGAAGTTGATGTGTGACGCCATGAATTCTTCTCCTAAGCCTCCTGCTAAAGCAAAGAAGGTTGTAGCTTCCACGAAGACCACCAAAGATATACTTGCAGCTGCTAAGAGCAAAGGCCCTGCATCCAGTGCCCATGCTGCAGAAGAGGAAGATGATGAGAATTCTCCAGCTCTCAGGAAGCTCATACCATTCCTTTCACTCCACAATGATGCTCATCCTATAGAAGAATATATGAAGAAGAGGAAGGATGCCGGACTAAGAAAGTGGAGAGCTATTGATCCATATGCTATCAGAAGAAGAACTGTTGTTGATCCAAGGTTTCACACGAAGGAACAACGAGATTTTTATGAGACTGTCCTGTATGACAAGAGTCCTGCTGTCAGTGATATGAGGTATGTCGACTGGGCATACATCAAGGAAAATGAGAATTTCTTTCCACATGTTCAAGAGAACTTCAAGGTAGTGGACATAGAAGATTTTGTTGGGAAAGAGATGGCCCCATTGGATGACGAGTTGGTCATGCAATTCCATGCAGTTGTTCATTTCTATGGAGATGACTCTTTAGTATGGATGATTGATGGTCACAAGTATGAAGCCACAATTGCTGAATGGGTTCCTATCATTGGTGTCCCCAAGCAGGAAGAATCAGATGTAGATGTGTATGCAGAAGCAAAGCAGAATCACAACTCCATGGCCAATATGTACAAAACCATTCCACATCAGTACTTGGCCAGTCACAAGTTTGGTTCAGTCTATTTTCTTCAAGCTGGCATTCCCACGACGAACACTATATTGCGATACACCCTCATGCCTAAGTCAGGAGATGAGAAGATGATTAGAGGATATTCTATCAAGTTGTTGCACCTGCTAGACACCCATACCAGATTTAGAGTGATGGACTTGATAGTTGAGACTATCTGAAGGACTGCTAAGGATCAGAAGAGATCATGTGGATATGCACTTTACATTCAGATGCTCATCAATGCCAAGCTAGGCAAGCATGCATATCTACTTGATTATCCCCATCTACCTCTTCAGCATGAATTTGAAGATAATGAGGTTGTGATGGATGACAATGATCCCAACTTAGCTGCAGCAAGAATGGCAGCAGAGGTAGCAGAGTCTGAAGCTGCTAGAAATAGGCCACCTCTAGTTCCACAGCTCAGAACTCAACCTCAACAAATGACATTTCTAGTAAGCACTTTCCAAGGCATGGAGAAGAACATCCAGGGGATCATGCAAAATCAGAAGAGTCCTGAGAGAGTTGCGGAGACAAAATTCCACAACATGGATGTGAAGGTAACTGAGTTGACCACTATTGTCACACAACTTCAACATGAAGTTGACTCTCTGGAGATTCCACGCTCAGAGGATGAAAATGAAGATGATGATGATGACGAGCATGAGTCTCCTCCTCCCACTACCACTAGGTTCAGCACCAAGCCTTAGTCAGTTGTTGTTCCTGCTCAGGAGACAAGACAAACATCTTCAACACAAGCTTCAGCACCTTCAGCACCAGCTCCAGCTCAAGCTCCTTCAGTATCAACTCCTCCAGCTCTAGGACATTCAACATAAGCCTTCGCACACGTTGTTCTATCGACTCCATCATCAGCTGCCTAGAGAGACGAGTTGTTCTATACTTTTGAACTTTTTGATAACTTGTTGCCAAAGGGGGAGAGATGTATCGATCATAGACTTCATGTGAGGGAAAGCTTTTGAATTTATTTGCTCTTGTTTGGTTTAAAAACTTTGTTTTTTTTGGATGACTTTATCCTATCTGTGTGATTGATCATACGCTTTATCATGTGTGATGCTACAATATCAACTTTTAGCTATCCTTGTGATGATCACTCACTTATCTTGTTGGTGTCATATGCATTGCTATTATTTTTACGCACCACCAAGATGTATGTGACATGGAAGAGTAACCCATGATCCTAATCGATTGTGCATTTGCATTCAAACGAAAATTTTAAATAATGCACAAAATTAGGGGGAGCTCTTGCTTTTCACATACTTCTCAAAGCGTCGATGCTAATCATTGATTATATCTTTTGTCAAAGCTTTGATCTATATGTTGTCATCAATTACCAAAAAGGGGAGATTGAAAGCACAATTGCTCCCTAGGGTGGTTTTGATAATTGATCACAACATATGCATCATCGGACTAATGTGTTCTCCAAGTATACTTCACAAAAGTTCAAAAGATGTTATGGCTTAAGGTTCATGTGGAGATACCCCTCGATGCAAGAAAGGAATAATATTGGCTCAAGCTTCAAGCTAGAAGACTCTTCATTTTATATTTGTGAGAAATCACTTTTGAGTACATAGGAAAGTCAATACTATTAAAAGGGGTGAGGTAGTAAAATGAACTGATTGCTCAAATGCTCAAAGTTAGCCACCAAAACACTCAGTCATTTTTCCCACATATCCACTATGTCAAGTTCCACATTCACAAATTCGGTGTCACCGACATTTCCACATCATACCCACCGAGTTTGAACCTCAAATAGAACCCTAGCCATTCCCACCAAATCGGTGCAACCAAAACTGCATCGGTGCTACCGAGTTTAGTGTGACCAACATTCCGTTGCCAAGATACACAAAATTGGAATTTCCGAGTTTGAGTATCGGTGCCACCGAGTTTGGCCATCTGAAAGTTAGTCACCTTTTCGGTGCCATCGAGTTTTATATATCAGTCTCACCAAGATTCAAAAGTTCACACTTTTAGTACTAGTCGGTACCACCGAGTTGTCCACTTCGGTGTCACCGAGTTTGCTCTTTTGTGTGTAACGGTTGGATTTCGGCTGCTACCTATATATACCCATTCACCCACCTCTCATTCGCGAGAGAAGCACTCAGAACACACACTTCATTTCCAGATCCATTTTCTGAAAGAGAACCACCTACTCATGTGTCGAGACCAAGATATTACAATCCAATCATATGAAACTTGATCTCTAGCCTCCCCAAACCGTTTTCCACCAAATCAACCTCTCCTACCCATGCATATTCTCTGAGAGAGTGATTTGTGTTGAGAATACTATCTTTAGAAGCACAAGAGCAAGGAGTTCATTGATCTACCCCATCTATTACCTTTTGGAGGGTGGTGCCTCCTAGATTGGTTAGGTGTCGTTTGGGAGTCTCCTACTTCGTGTTGTGGAGTTGAATCAAGATGTTTGTAAGGGCAAGGAGATCGCCTACTTCATGAAGATCTACAATAGTAAGGCTAGTCCTCCGTGGACGTAAGCCATGGTGGGATAGACAAGGACGCTTCTTTGTGGACCCACCGTGGGTGGAGCCCTCCGTGGACTCTCATAGCCGTTACCCTCCGTGGGTTGAAGTCTCCACTAACATGGACGTACGATAGCGCCACCTATCGGAACCATGCCAAAAATCACTGTGTCAATCTCATGCATTTGATCTCCCCACCTTACTCCTCTATTTACAGTTGCATGTTTACTTTCCGCTGTTATACTATTAGAACTGCATATGTAGGGTGTACTTGACTTGTTATAACTGTCGTAGCTGCGTCTCAAGTAAAATTGGGAAAAGCAAAAAAATTATCTTGTCAAGTAGTCTAATCACCCTCCTCTAGACATACTTTCGATCCTACATAGAGCAATAAAATAGTCTGGTTCTTAACAAGCTCATAGAGAGTTGTACAATAATTTAAACTCATAATAAGAATGCCACAATCGGCGAAAATAGGACTAGATGCCTAACCACCTATCCTACTAGTGGACCGCCATCCAAACCGGTTCTAGATATCCCGAGCTACCATCTCCCATAGGATAGACCCAGTAACCAAAGGCTCCCTGGTTTTCGCAGGAGTGAGTAACAACCATGTACGGATCCATGTTGATGTCGTGTATATTACATGCAAAAAAAATTATATGTGTTTGTCTATTAAAAGCCATGTCATTCATGCAATTCTATATAGCCCAAATTACCTGCAGAAGCTATAGTAGTGCGAACAAATACTTAACTGAAGTAAAACTAAGCTAGGCATGCAGTCAATGAAAAGACAAAGCCATCAGGACCAAGTATAACATGCAAACAAGGTAGCAGTATATGTAGAAGAGGCAAACATACAAGCATACTACCTTAAGCACAACCAAACAAAAAATGGAACGAAAGCATGACTGTGAATGTCTTCAAGCAAAGTCATCACACAAAGGAGCAACCAAAGTCTTCGGAGTGCAAATTAAAAATAAAATGGTGAAGAGAGAGAATCAGTTCCTTGGTGAAGACACAAGATTTGTTTGACTATCTCTAGTTATTGTGACAACTGCACGTCTAGTTGGAGAGGCCAAGATTTAACTCTGAAGATCAAGCATTCACCTTACTCTCCTTGCGCTAACGTCACTTAGACCTCGCCCAATCACTCGAATAAGTCCTCAAGGTATACTTTCAAAAACTTCACAAACGTGTTCAATTGCGATGCACAATGGCTCTTGGATGCTCAAAACATGACACCTAACCGTGTGAAAGATTTCAAACTTCAAGTGTAATAAGTCTTCAGTTCACTTGGAACAGAATGTCTTAAGTGATGCTCAATCAATTTCGGCTCTGAGTGTTTGGGTTTTTTCTATCGGGGACTTTCTCGAATGCTTTGGATGTGGTTGCTCTAAAATGACATAAGCCATGCAATAACTCGGAGCAACCATCAACTTTTGGTGGAGGGCCCACTATTTATAGCATGTGTAAGAACTAATAACCGACATGATACAACCAAAATAACACCGGTGATGTTATCCTGGATTAGGGGTTACTCCCCACGTTGGCTCACCATCCATGGGACGGGCCGAGGACCCAACAACAACCTAAGAAGGGGTCACCTTAACTATGGCGCTGAGAGTACACTCAAGATGGAATCTTCCGAAGACTTGGCATACACTCCAAGGCATATTCAAACGATAAACATGTTATGTCTAGTTGTAGTCGGCGTACTTGTAACCCTAGATACCTCCGATGCCTATATAAGTTGAGGGGTTTAGTCCGTAGTGGCAAGGATTTTTTTTACTAGAGGACATTCATATAATCTCGAGGTAGATCATCCTATACTTTGCACCCCATCCACGATCAATATAATACAAGCATGACCTAGGGTTTTACCTCTTCGAGAGTGTAACACCCCTGGATTTTCAGCTACAATAACTTACGTGATCAAGCTATAGTGATCACAAGATTAAGCCAATCCTTTTTGCTAAACACTGCATGACCACATTTGAATCAGACTTCATTTCAAATTCCTATTGATTTTCAAAATTCAATTAATAAGTGCATTAAATAATTTGACAAACATGAAAACTAAATTCATGATTGGTTTTCAAATATTCCTTAAGTATTTATAAAATTGAAACCAACATTTTATAAAGTATTTTAGTGCCTTAGAACAATTAAAACATAGGCCAAAACTATTATTTAGTTGCGTTTTGATTTATGAAAATTCAACTTATTCCAATAGTCCCCAAACTTTTTAAGGCCCTAATTAATATTGAAATATAAATACTTGGCCAAGTGGCATATTTTTACAAAAGTCCTTTAGTGCTAAAATTATTTCAAATAGAAGCAATTAATTAAAAGAAAACGGGAATTAAATTTTAAAAGGAAATTAACTATGAAAATTGTCTAGAATCCCGATTCTCCAGAATCTTGCTTGAAAAGAACATGCCCCTAGTTTCAAATGTCGTGCCAAAGGCATACGTGAGGGGCAAATAACACATATTTGGCCCGTTGGCGAAATCAATTCACGATCCGAACTGCCCTTGAAAAGAATTCTCAAACTCATCGCTTTGTGTGGCTCCTGATAGCTAGACGCCCTACTATACTGTGAAGTGCGTGGCTCTTAGGCGCGACACATCGGGCCAGGGTGGCAGCCCGGGGCCAGGCGCGGCCCCACATCCAGCCGTGCAGCGCCTAAGGGATAGGTGCCACCCATGTAATGTGCAACGCCTAAGGGCTAGGCGCCACACATGTAATGTGCAGCGCCCAGCCCTTAGGCAGCAATGTGTGTATGTCACTTAGGCTGCCCCCACCCCCACCCCACCCCCACCCCACCCCACTCACACTCGAAGCTAAGCGCCCCCCTCTCTCTCCCTCTCCCCTTCTCAAATCCTTCTCAAATCTTGCAAATCTGAAGTATTTGTTCGTGGATTTCGAAGCCAACCCCTCCCTTAAGGTAATCTCCTCCGATCCCTTCGTTTTCATCCATAGGAATTGTCACATTTGATCAAATCTTGCTAGTTTGGGGAAGCCCTAGTTTTGGCTTGGATTTGGAAATTTGTGTTGAAACATGTTGTGTTTCTTTGCCAATTTGCTAGGGTTAGGCTTCCTACTATGCTAGGGTTAGGGTTATGTGTGTTGTTATGTTGGGGTTAGGGTTAGGGTTATGCTATGGTTAGGGTTGTGGTTATTGTTAAGTGGGGGTTAGGGTTATTATTTCATATCAATGTTAGGGCTTATGTATTTTGTGCAAATTTTTGGTTAAGTACTTATTGGATATATGTGTGTTTTTGATTATTTTAGGGGTGGGAACAACATGTGCTTATGTTCATCATGTGGATAAATAAGCCTTTTTTAAAGACAATGTTGAGCCGGACCCGGATGAGCTTGACATGGTGTTTGAGAGTAGTCCTAGCTATGCGGATGTCTTGGAACAAGTGAGGAAGGATTTGAATTGCATGGATGCAAGTGGCGTTGTTGAGTTGGAGGGAAGGAATAATGTTGGTTTTGGAATGCACATCCATTGGAAGACAATGCGTGTGAACTCCAAGCAACGTTGGGTTGCATACAAGGAGATGGTTGCCGAATCTCTAGACAAGGCTCTTGAGTTATTTGCCTCATATGTGTTCATCTAAACATATCGTATGTATTCATCTACAAGAATCTCAACATCTCCTTCTCACACAATGAATAAATGATTTACAATGCTTATTTGAAAAATTCTCATATATATCTCCTATGTCATATGTGTTCATCTCATATTTTAAATAAACTCAATATCTCATATATATATATATATATATATATATATATATATATATATATATAAACTCAACATCTCATATATAGCATACATGGCCAAACGGGTCGGTCCGGCACGACCCGGCCGTAAACGGCCCCGGCATGACCCGACCCGCCCATGCACGGATATTAGTGAGGCCGTGCAGTGCTACACCACGTGTGTAGCCTTCCGGCCCAAGAACGACACTGGCGGTAAATGGGTCGGCCCGTCGGCTCGCCAAGCACGATTTTAGGCCGCTTTTAGGTAGTTTTTGGGCCGATTTTGTCCTATTGGGCTATTTTATACGATATATATAGGTCGGCCGCGTGCTTGGCATAGGCACGTTCAAGTCTTGTCGTGCCTAGCCCATGACGGTGTTGGGAAACATCGCATGGGAAACAAAAAATTTCCTACGCGCACGAAGACCTATCATGGTGATGTCCTTCTACGAGAGGGGATGAGTGATCTACGTACCCTTGTAGATCGTACAGCAGAAGCGTTAGAGAACGCGGTTGATGTAGTGGAACGTCCTCACGTCCCTCGATCCGCCCCGCGAACAATCCCGCGATCAGTCCCACGATCTAGTACCGAACGGACGGCACCTCCGCGTTCAGCACACGTACAGCTCGACGATGATCTCGGCCTTCTTGATCCAGCAAGAGAGACGGAGAGGTAGAAGAGTTCTCCGGCAGCGTGACGGCGCTCCGGAGGTTGGTGATGATCTTGTCTCAGCAGGGCTCCGCCCGAGCTCCGCAGAAACGCGATCTAGAGGAAAAACTATGGAGGTATGTGGTCGGGCAGCCGTGAGAAAGTCGTCTCAAATCTGCCCTAAAAGCCCCATATATATAGGAGGAGGGAGGGGGACCTTGCCTTGGGGTCCAAGGGACCCTCAAGGGGTCGGCCGAGCCAAGGGGGGGAGGACTCCCCCCCCCCAAACCGAGTTGGACTTGGTTTGGTGGGAGGAGTCCCCCTCCCTTCCCACTTCTTCCCTCTATTTTTTTCTTTTCCTTTGATTTCCTTCTCTTGGCGCATAGGCCCCCTTGGGGCTGTCCCACCAGCCCACTAAGGGCTGGTGTGTCTCCCCAAAGCCTATGGGCTTCCCCGGGGTGGGTTGCCCCCCCCCCCCCCCCCCGGTGAACTCCCGGAACCCATTCGTCATTCCCGGTAACTCCGAAAACCTTCCGGTAATCAAATGAGGTCATCCTATATATCAATCTTCGTTTCCGGACCATTCCGGAAACCCTCGTGACATCCGTGATCTCATCCGGGACTCCGAACAACATTCGGTAACCAACCATATAACTCAAATACGCATAAAACAACGTCGAACCTTAAGTGTGCAGACCCTGCGGGTTCGAGAACTATGTATACATGACCCGAGAGACTCCTCGGTCAATATCCAATAGTGGGACCTGGATGCCCATATTGGATCCTACATATTCTACGAAGATCTTATCGTTTGAACCTTAGTGCCAAGGATTCGTATAATCCCGTATGTCATTCCCTTTGTCCTTCGGTATGTTACTTGCCCGAGATTCGATCGTCAGTATCTGCATACCTATTCCAATCTCGTTTACCGGCAAGTCTCTTTACTCGTTCCGTAATACAAGATCCCGCAACTTACACTAAGTTACATTGCTTGCAAGGCTTGTGTGTGATGTTGTATTACCGAGTGGGCCCCGAGATACCTCTCCGTCACACGGAGTGACAAATCCCAGTCTTGATCCATACTAACTCAACTAACACCTTCGGAGATACCTGTAGAGCATCTTCATAATCAGAAGACACTGACTATCATCGATCAACTGGCCAGCCAACTAGAGGCATGCTAGGGACGGTGTTTTGTCTATGTATCCACACATGTAAATGAGTCTTCATTCAATACAATTATAGCATGGATAATAAACTATTATCATGAACTAAGAAATATAATAATAACTAATTTATTATTGCCTCTAGGGCATATTTCCAACAGTCTCCCACTTGCACTAGAGTCAATAATCCAGTTCACATCACCATGTGATTCCAACGAATCCAACACCCATATAGTTATGGGGTCTGATCACGTCTTGCTCCTGAGAGAGGTTTTAGTCAACGGTTCTGAAACTTTCAGATCCGTGCGTTATTTACAAATCTTTATGTCATCTTATAGATGCTGCTACTACGTGCTATTCGGAAATGCTCCAAATATCTACTCTACTATACGAATCCGTTTCACTACTCATAGTTATCCGGATTAGTGTCAAAGATTGCATCGACGTAACCCTTTATGACGAACTCTTTAACCACCTCCATAATCGAGAAAAATTCCTTAGTCCATTAGTTACTAAGGATAAATTTTGACCGCTGCCAGTGATTCAATCATGGATCACTCTCTGTACCTCTCAACAGATTTTGAGTCAAGGCACACATCAGGTGCGGTACACAGCATGGCATACTTTAGATTCTACGGCTAAGGCATAGAAGACGACCTTCGTCTATTCTCTTTATTCTGCCGTGGTCGGGTTTCGGGTCTTACTCAAATTCATACCTCACAACGCAACCAAGAACTCCTTCTTTGCTGATCTATTTTGAACTCTTTCAAAAACTTGTCAAGGCATGCATCTTGTTGAAACTTCTATTAAGCGCTTTTGATCTATCTCCATAGATCTTTGATGCTCAACGTTTCAAGTAGCGTAATCCAAGTACTCCTTTGAAAACTCCTTTCAAACAACCTTGTATGCTTTACAGAAATTCTACATTACTTCTGATCCACAATATGTCAACCACATATACCTATCAGAAATTCTATAGTGCTCCCACTCACTTCTTTGGAAATACAAGTTTCTCATAAACCTTGTACAAACCCAAAATCTTTGATCATCTCATCAAAGTGTATATTCCAACTCCGAGATGCTTGCACCAGTCCATTGAAGGATCACTGGAGCTTGCATACTTGCTAGTATCTTTAGGATCGACAAAACCTTCTGGTTGTATCACATACAATGTTTGCTCAAAGAAACCGTTGAGAAAACAATGTTTTGACATCCTATGTGCAATATTTCATAAATAATGCATCAACAACTAACATAATTCTAACAGACCTTTAGCATCGCTACGAGTGAGAAAGACTCATCATAGTCAACAGTTTGATCTTGTCGGAAACATCTTTGCGACAAGTCGAGCTTTTCATAATAGTGACTTATCACCATCATCGTCTGTCTTTCTTTTAAAGACCCATCTTTAGTCTATAGTCCTCTGACCATCAAGTAGTTCTTCCAAAGTCTACACTTTGTTTTCATACATGGATCCTCTCTCGGATTTATTGGCTTCCAGCCATCTGTCGGAATCTGGGCCCACCATCGCTTTCTCCATAACTCGTAGGTTCACTGTTGCTCAACAACATGACCTCCAAGACAGGGTTACCATACCACTCTGTAGTAGTACGCGACCTTGTCAACCTACGAGGCTTGTAGTAACTTGATCTGATGCTCGATGACCATCATCAGCTTCCACTTCAATTGGTGTAGGCGCCACAGGAACACTTCCTGCGCCCTGCTACACACTGGTTGAAGTGATGGTTCAATAACCTCATCAAGTTCTACCACTCTCCCACTCAATTCTTTCGAGAGAAACCTTTCCTCGAGAAAGGATCCGTTTCTAGAAAAAACACTTTGCTTTTGGATCTGAGATAGGAGATGTACCCAACTGTTTTGGATATCCTATGAAGATGCATTTATCCGCTTTGGGTTCGAGCTTATCAGACTGAAACTTTTTCACATAAGTGTCGAAGCCCCAAACTTTCAAGAAACGACAGTTTAGATTTCTCTAAACCTCAGTCTATACTGTGTCATCTCAACGGAAATACGCGGTGCCCTATTTAAAGTGAGTGCGGTTGTCTCTAATGCATAACCCATAAACGATAGAGGTAATTCGATAAGAGACATCATAGTATGCACCATACCAAATAGTGCGTGGCTATGACGTTCAGACACATCATCACACTATGATGTTCCAGGTGGCATGAACTGCGAAACAATTTCTACATTGTCTTAACTGCGTACCAAAACTCGTAACTCAGACATTCATTTCCATGATCATATCGCAGACAGTTTATCCTCCTGTTACGACGAACTTCACTCTGAAATGGAATTGAACTATTCAATATTTCAGACTTGTGATTCATTAAGTAAATACTTTTGTATCTACTCAAATCGTCAGTGAAGTGAGAACATAATGATATCCACTGCGTGCCTTATCACCCTTTGGACTGCATACATCAAAATGTATCACTTCCAATAAGTTACTATCTTGTTTCATCTCAATGAAAACAAGGCCTTGCTCATGTGGTATGATTTGCATGTCACTAGTGATTCAAAAACAAGTGAGTATAAAGATCCATCAGCATGGAGCCTCTTCATGCAATTTATACCAACATGACTCAAGCGGCAGTGCCACAAGTAAGTGGTACTACCATCATCAACTCGTATCTTTTGGCACCAATATCATGAACATGTGTAACACTACGATCGAGATTCAATAAACCATTGAAGGTGATTATTCAAGAAAATAGAGTAACCATTATTCTCTTTAAATGAATAATCGTATTGCAATAAACATGATCCAATCATGTTCATGCTTAACGCAAGCACCAAATAACGATTATTTAGGTTTAACACCAATCCCGATGGTAGAGGGAGCGTGCGACGTTCGATCATATCAACCTTGGAAACACTTCCAACACGTATCGTCACCTCGCCTTTAGCTAGTCTCCGTTTATGCCGTAGCTTACATTTCGTCTTAATAATCACTTAGCAACTGAACCGGTATCCAATACCCTCATGCTACTAGGAGTACTAGTAAAGTACACATCAACATCGTGTATATCAAATACACTTCTTTCGACTTTTGCCAGCCTTCTTATCTACCAAGTATCTAGAGTTTCTCCGCCTCAGTGACTGTTCCCCTCATTACAGAAGCACTTAGTCTCGGGTTTGGGTTTAATCTTGGGTCTCTTCATTAGTGCAGCAACTGTTTTGCCATTTCACGAAGTATCCCTTCTAGCCCTTGCCTTTCTTGAAACTTAGTGGTTTTACAAACCATCAACTATTGATGCTCCTTCTTGATTTCTACTTTCGCAGTGTCAAACATCGCGAATCGCTCAAGGATCATTGTATCTATCCTTGATATGTTATAGTTCATCACGAAGCTCTCACAGCTTGGTGGCAGTGACTTTTGAGAACCATCACTATCTCATCTGGAAGATTAACTCCCACTTGATTCAAGTGATTGTCGTACTCAGACAATCTGAGCACACGCTCAACGATTGAGCTTTTCTCCTTTACTTTGTGGACAAAGAATCTTGTTGGAGGTCTCGTACCTCTTAACAAGGGCACAAGCATGAAATCGCAATTTCATCTCTTTAGAACATCACTTATGTTCCGTGACGTTTTAAAACGTTTTCGGCGCCTTGCTTCTAAGCCATCAAGTATTTTGTACTGAACCATCGTGTAGTCATCAGAAACGTGTATGTCGGATGTTCACAGCATCCACAGACGACGCTCGAGGTGCAGCACACCGAGTGGTGCATTAAGGACATAAGCCTTCTGTGCAGCAACGAGGACAATCCTCGGTTTTACAGACTTAGTCTGCAAAGTTTGCTACTATCAACTTTCAACTAAATTTTCTCTAGGAACATATAAAAACAGTAGAGCTATAGCGCAAGCTACATCGTAATTCGCAAAGACCATTAGACTATATTCATGACAATAAGTTCAATTAATCATATTACTTAAGAACTCCCACTCAAAAAGTACATCTCTCTAGTCATTTGAGTGGTACATGATCCAAATCCACTATCTCAAGTCCGATCATCACGTGAGTCGAGAATAGTTTCAGTGGTAAGCATCTCTATGCTAATCATATCAACTATACGATTCATGCTCGACCTTTCGGTCTCATGTGTTCCGAGGCCATGTCTGCACATGCTAGGCTCGTTAAGCTTAACCCGAGTGTTCCGCGTGTGCAACTGTTTTGCACCCGTTGTATGTGAACGTTGAGTCTATCACACCCGATCATCACGTGGTGTCTCGAAACGACGAACTGTAGCAACGGTGCACAGTCGGGGAGAACACAATTTCGTCTTGAAATTTTAGTGAGAGATCACCTCATAATGCTACCGTCGTTCTAAGCAAAATAAGGTGCATAAAAGGATTAACATCACATGCAATTCATAAGTGACATGATATGGCCATCATCACGTGCTTCTTGATCTCCATCACCAAAGCACCGGCACGATCTTCTTGTCACCGGCGCCACACCATGATCACCCATCAACGTGTTGCCATCGGGGTTGTCGTGCTACTCATGCTATTACTACCAAAGCTACATCCTAGCAAAATAGTAAACGCATCTGCAAGCACAAACGTTAGTATAAAGACAACCCTATGGCTCCTGCCGGTTGCCGTACCATCGACGTGCA
Organism: Hordeum vulgare subsp. vulgare; assembly: GCF_904849725.1. Classification (NCBI taxonomy): domain Eukaryota; kingdom Viridiplantae; phylum Streptophyta; class Magnoliopsida; order Poales; family Poaceae; genus Hordeum; species Hordeum vulgare. Next base: position 89,196,177 of record NC_058520.1, read on the forward strand.
AGTCGATATTTCTATTACAACATGATCATCTCATACATCCAATATATCACATCACATCATTGGCCATATCACATCACAAGCATACCCTGCAAAAACAAGTTAGACGTCCTCTAATTTTGTTGTTGCATGTTTTACGTGGTGACCAAGGGTATCTAGTAGGATCGCATCTTACTTACGCAAACACCACAACGGAGATATATGAGTTGCTATTTAACCTCATCGAAGGACCTCCTCGGTCAAATCCGATTCAACTAAAGTTGGAGAAACCGTCACTTGCCAGTCATCTTTGAGCAAAGGGGGTTACTCGTAACGATGAAACCAGTCTCTCGTAAGCGTACGAGTAATGTCGGTCCAAGCCGCTTCAATCCAACAATACCGCGGAATCAAGAAAAGACTAAGGAGGGCAGCAAAACGCACATCATCGCCCATAAAAACTTTTGTGTTCTACTCGACAAGACATCTACGCATGAACCTAGCTCATGATGCCACTGTTGGGAAACGTCGCATGGGAAACAAAAATTTTCCTACGCGCACGAAGACCTATCATGGTGATGTCCTTCTACGAGAGGGGATGAGTGATCTACGTACCCTTGTAGATCCTACAGCAGAAGCGTTAGAGAACGCGATTGATGTAGTGGAACGTCCTCACGTCCCTCGATCCGCCCCGCGAACAATCCCGCGATTAGTCCCACGATCTAGTACCGAACGGACGGCACCTCCGCGTTCAGCACACGTACAGCTCGACGATGATCTCGGCCTTCTTGATCCAGCAAGAGAGACGGAGAGGTAGAAGAGTTCTCCGGCAGCGTGACGGTGCTCCGGAGGTTGGTGATGATCTTATCTCAACAGGGCTCCGCCCGAGCTCCGCAGAAACGCGATCTAGAGGAAAAACTATGGAGGTATGTGGTCGGGCAGCCGTGAGAAAGTCGTCTCAAATCTGCCCTAAAAGCCCCATATATATAGGAGGAGGGAGGGGGACCTTGCCTTGGGGTCCAAGGGACCCTCAAGGGGTCGGCCGAGCCAAGGGGGGAGGACTCCCCCCCCAAACCGAGTTGGACTTGGTTTGGTGGGAGGAGTCCCCTTCCCTTCCCACTTCTTCCCTCTTTTTTTTTATTTTCCTTTGATTTCCTTCTCTTGGCGCATAGGCCCCCTTGGGGCTGTCCCAACAGCCCACTAAGGGCTGGTGTGTCTCCCCAAAGCCTATGGGCTTCCCCGGGGTGGGTTGCCCCCCCGGTGAACTCCCGGAACCCATTCGTCATTCCCGGTACATTCCCGGTAACTCCTAAAACCTTCCGGTAATCAAATGAGGTCATCCTATATATCAATCTTCGTTTTCGGACCATTCCGGAAACCCTCGTGACGTCCGTGATCTCATCCGGGACTCCGAACAACATTCGGTAACCAACCATATAACTCAAATACGCATAAAACAACGTCGAACCTTAAGTGTGCAGACCCTGCGAGTTCGAGAACTATGTAGACATGACCCGAGAGACTCCTCGGTCAATATCCAATAGCGGGACCTGGATGCCCATATTGGATCCTACATATTCTACGAAGATCTTATCGTTTGAACCTCAGTGCCTAGGATTCGTATAATCCCGTATGTCATTCCCTTTGTCCTTCGGTATGTTACTTGCCCGAGATTCGATCGTCAGTATCCGCATACCTATTTCAATCTCGTTTACCGGCAAGTCTCTTTACTCGTTCCGTAATACAAGATCCCGCAACTTACACTAAGTTACATTGCTTGCAAGGCTTGTGTGTGATGTTGTATTACCGAGTGGGCCCCGAGATACCTCTCCGTCACACGGAGTGACAAATCCCAGTCTTGATCCATACTAACTCAACTAACACCTTCGGAGATACCTGTAGAGCATCTTTATAGTCACCCAGTTACGTTGCGACGTTTGATACACACAAAGCATTCCTCCGGTGTCAGTGAGTTATATGATCTCATGGTCATAGGAATAAATACTTGACACGCAGAAAACAGTAGCAACAAAATGACACGATCAACATGCTACGTCTATTAGTTTGGGTCCAGTCCATCACGTGATTCTCCCAATGACGTGATCCAGTTATCAAGCAACAACACCTTGTTCATAATCAGAAGACACTGACTATCACCGATCAACTGGCCAGCCAACTAGAGGCATGCTAGGGATGGTGGTTTGTCTATGTATCCACACATGTAAATGAGTCTTCATTCAATACAATTATAGCATGGATAATAAACTATTATCATGAACTAAGAAATATAATAATAACTAATTTATTATTGCCTCTAGGGCATATTTCCAACAGACGGGCCGTGCCGGCGGGCTCACGAGCCGGCCTGTTTAGCCCGACCCATTTGGCCATCTATAATATATAGCTACAAAACTCAACATCTCATAATTATCTACAAAACTAGGCATCTCATATATATCTAAAAAAATTAAACAATCTAGGGTTTCACTAACAAGAATCAAATATTGTGAACTAATGAACAATACTAGGGTAGTATCACTATGACTACACATCCTAAATCACAACACCCAATCTTGGACAAATAAATCAATACCAAGCAAATCAAGGGTTCCACCCAATCTTGGATAAATTTCTAAAATGACAACGAATTTATGGAGGAAAAGAAAGGGAACGGAGGAGTTTACCTAGTAGGGGGGATTAGAGATCGATTCCACAGCTGAAATCTCGAGATTTGAGAGGGGTGTGGGGGGTCGAAGGGGGCGCCGACGCTGCTCTCTGTTGACAGAGAGGAAGTGCCTCGGACAAGAAAGAACTGCGTGGAGAGGGCTGGCCCGATGCGGCTTAAGTCAATGTGCAACGCCTAAATGTTGGACGCTGCACATTATACTCTGTGGCGCCTAGCACTTAGGTGTTGCACGACTGGTTGTGGGGCCGCGCCTGGCCCAGGGCTGCCACGCTCGCAGTTTGTGAATTTTATTCAAGGGTAGTTTAGATTGTGATTTTTTTGAAAAAAGGGGTTCCCCCCTGCTCCATTTTATTGATGAAGCATAAGTCGAACGAATTTACATCCATCAAACCAACACGGCACATTATAGACAAAGAACAACCCAGACAAAAGATCAGCCAAAGTCAGTACCGCTAAACAGAGTAAAACCAAAAACAGAAACACAAGCTACTTCAGAATCAACTCCTCCACGCGATGCGCATAAGTTCCCCTCTGAATTTGTCAAGCTTAGAGATGAATTGCCGCAATACCACCTCCCGTCTGGCATCGCAGAGAACACACCATTGCCGGAGAAAACTTCAAAGTTTCACAAGAACGCAGTCCAGACTTTTCCAAGTTCGACCCTGGAAACAAAATTCATTTCTTAGTCTCCAAATACTCCATAAGGAGGCATCAACAATCATGTTGTGAACTCGCTTTTTCTTATGAACCAACCACAAGGCACAAATGTTTTTCAAACAGGACATAGTTGGCCTTTGAAAGGAATCCGCAAGAAGTTTCCAGATGCATTTAGCCACTACACAATCAAAGAATAGATGTTGTACAGATTCCAGTTCATTACAGAATAAGCAAGAAGAATCATCAACATTTTTCCTCTTAGGTAAGTTATCTCTAGTTAGGACTTTATTATACAAACTTAGCCAAAGAAAAACATGCATATTTTGTGGACATAAATTTTCCATAATTTTTCACCAAAAAGTGACCCCACCAAAGTTAATAGCATTATAAAATTACTTAACAGAGTATACCCCTTTTGATTCCAACATCCATATTGGAACATCGGGGGAGTGAGATAGTGGAGTCTTTTGAATAACATCAAGTAATTGGTTCCATTTATCAACCCCTCTACTGTCAACACATCTTCTAAAGGAGAGTTTAAGATCTACACCATCCCAAACCTGAGAGACATTGCAGTCATGTTGGTTGCATATGTAAAATAACTCCCAAAATTGAACCTTCACGGAACATTCCCCCACCCATATATCATGCCAAAACTTAATACTCCTACCATTACCAATTTTCCACCTATAGAATATCTTGGAGGCATTAAGAGCCCATGTTACACTCTTCCAGAAGGAAGATCCATTATCAGATTTAGACCAAAGAACATTGGGGGATTCAGTGTTATACTTGAAAGAGATGATATCTTTCTAGTCTTTTTCTCATTATCAAAAAATCTCTTCCCCGGGAGGCCAATAAAGCCATATTAAACTCTTTAAGGTTAGGTAACCCCAAACTCCCAAAGGATTTCTTCCTAGTAATCAATCCCCAATTAGCAAGGTGATATTTGTGATGGTCCCCCACATTCCCCTAGAAAAAATGTGCCATTTGCGAGTTAATGGCCTCAATGGCCCATTCGGGAACTTAATCATTGCCATAAGGTAAGCAGGAATACTGACAATGCAAGCACAAAGAAGAATCAGTTTCCCTTTGTAGGTAAGATGTTTGCCTAACCAACCAGAAATACATCTAATGATCCTGTCAATGATAGGTTGAAGGTCTTCCCCGCGCAATTTGTCATAGTGCAAAGGCACTCGCAAGTACTTAATAGGGAAAGACCCTACCTTACAACTGAAATTTTTGGCAAAAGATTTAGCCACCTCATCCTCAATGTTAATAGTTAACAGATCACTCTTGTGAAAATTGATTTTCATCCCAGAAAGATTTTCAAAGCAAGAGAGGATCCATTTAAAATTTCTCGCTTTTTCACAAGAGTTTTCTAGGAAAAGGAGAGTATCATCAGCATATTGTAAGTTGGTGATCCCTCCCTTTATCACCTGAGGCAGAAGCCCAGAAATGAGGTTCTGTTGAGCTGCTTTAGCTAACATTTTAGAAAAAACATCAGCTACAAGATTAAAAAGGATGGGAGAAATTGGATCCCCTTGTTTAAGGCCTTTGACACCAACAAAATAGGGGCCAGTCATATCATTAATACAAACACTAAACGTACCCTTCAGCAGAATACTCTTAATCTAAGAGATCCATTTAGTCCCAAAGCCCCTCGACTCCAACATCTCCAAAAAAATCTCAACTCACTCTATCATATGCTTTCTCATAGTCTAATTTGAGCACAAGCCCCTGAGTTTTGGATCGTTTGACTTCATGAATTACTTCATGAGCCAACACCACACTCTCAAGAGTAAATCTCACTTTGATGAAAGCAGTTTGGTTGGGAGAAATCAGTCTATCCCCAAGGCTGGTAGTCATATCTTTAGTAAGAATCTTAACTGCACAATTCCCAAGGCTAATAGGCCTGAATTTCTTCATATCCTTGGCATCACCTTCTTTAGGAATTAGGACAATAATGGAAAAATTCAACTTATTTATGTCAAGCTTCCCTTCTTCAAAATCTTTAACTAAGGCCACAAAGTTAGTTTTAATCAAATCCAGAAGGATTGATAGAACAAAAAAGAAAGGCCATCAGGGCCTGAAGCACCATGTGTATAGGATCTGAAAATGGCCTCTTTAATTTCCTCCTCGGCGAAACTCTTTTGTAATATCTCATTCTCATCAGGAGTAACCATCTCTTCTTCCTTCCAAAAGGAAGGACCCAAGCAAATATTATGCTTATGCTCATAACCAAAGAGGTTCTTATAAAAAGAAGTGGCAATATCAAGCATCTCTTTGGTGGAGTGAATTGGGCCATCATCACCATTCAACTCATATAAGTGGTTCTTCCTATGGCGATGGTTAGCTAAAGCATGGAAATATTTATTGTTCTTGTCACCATCTTTGATCCTCCTATCTCCGGACCGCTGCCACAAGGCAGTTTCTTCTTTCTTCCAGATATTCTCTAATTCTCTTTTAATCTCCTCCATACGAATCTTATCATTGGTATCTAAATGGTTTATTTAAGAAAAAAATAATCAAGAATGTCAAACTCTTGTAGAAGGACTTTCTTTCTCTTTTTCCTATCAGCCTCAAGATTAATACTCCAACCTTTAATCTTTTTCCGTAAGATCCTAGTTTTATTCACCCAGTTATCAATAGACTTACCTAAACAAACAGTATTAGTCCAGGTTTTGAATTGATTTCTTGAAAAGATTGTGAATTGATTTCGTCAACAGGTTAAATATGTGTTTTTTGCTGATGTGACTTTTCAATTTCCAAGATTGCACATTGCTCCATCATTCAAATGCTAACCCCCTGTATTTACCAATGTGTTGTTTATATTTCAAATGGACATCACTGTATTGATGAAAAGTGTTTTTTTATATTCCATCACCAATACAACTGTTCATTCCAAAACATTGTTTAAATCATGTATTCCACAATTATGTGATTTCTTGTCTCGTGTCTCCTCTAAACATGCTTCTAATCGGTTGGTGCCTGTCGCGAGCTCGTCTTCACGGCTTTAAACAGGGCCTCTTTTCAAGCATGCAAGACGTGTGCTTGCAATGCAATGCACTGGCGATGCATGCGTGGTCGTGTAGAATATACAACGTAGCCAAGCCACGGTTCGTCTCTTTCTCCATGAGTACTTAGCCACTGTACTCGCTGTGCATTCCACTATGCATCTTTCCATGCAAACTGCAAAACACCACCAAAAGAATGGAAACAAAGCAAACCACCATCGACGCACGCACGCATGCACTGAGGCACCTATGCCATCGATTCGTTCACCGGTAGCAAAGCAACGGAAGCACGCACGGCGCAGTGCCTGCGTTGCCCACTGCCCAGGCGAGGTGACGAAAGCTGGGAACATGTCATTCGTGGATCATCTTTTTTCAGAGGCATAGCGTGCCTGAATCCCGTGTGCCGCAATGCAAGCATGGACGCATCACATTATCTACTACTCCCGCGAATATCCAATTCTAAGCCCGGGCCCATCTGTATCCGGTCAGAAAACAATTCTTAAAACTTTCAAAAAGTTCAAAAACTTTCAAATTTTTCGTGCAAGGTAGATAATTTGATGCGTGAGGTGCTTTTTAAATTTCTGATTATTTAGACATCTGAGTAGCTCTCAGCAAAAATAACAAATTAGGTCTGAATAATACATGAACAGTATAGTTTTTAAAAGATCTCAAATTTCTTTTTTTTTCCTAAAAGCTACTCGGATGTTTAAATAATTTGAAATTTAAAACAGACATTACACATCAAATTCTCTAATATGATAAAAACAAATGAATTTTCTAAAAAAAATAGTATTTGTTTCAAAAAGCATATTCAGCATGTATGCAGATGAGCCTGGAAGCCAAAACACCTCACTCCTTTTTTTGCGAGGGAAAACACCTCACCCCTACTCCCGGGTCTTTTCTTTTCTTTCCGTTGTGAGGGAGAGGGAGAGGGACATGGAAAGAAAGGTGAGGTGTTCATGTTCACCTACTAGTCCTAGTCCCGCTAGTCCTACCTCCGTTATCTTTGTAGCCAATCAAACTCAAAGCGAGCCATTGAATTGAACCAAAAAGAGAAGCCCAGCATGATGGGCTATGAGGTGACACGGGACAGGGCCCATGGTGAGTGCATTTGAGAATACCATCTCCCTCAAAGCAGCTAGGACGACGTGGGCCAAAGCTTAACATGGTACTTTACCTTTCCCGGCGTCTGTCACGTGGGGCCTCCTCGCCGGCACTCGATCATGACCACACCAGCTACACTAGCTTAAATTGCCTAAAAAAAAATCTACACTAGCTTAAAAGCAACACACAACGGTGGCAAAAAAAAAAAAAAAAAAAAACACTCCCAGAAGAGAAAGGGGGAAACAGTAACACACCAACGAATCCTTATCATTCCAATGCTCCATGCATGGCCTTTTCGCCATGGGAGTGCGTACACACCAACGGCCCGTTCGCTCGCTCGTCTGATCATTTCGCGCTCGCCGTTCGCCAGCGGCGGCGGCTTTCCGTCGAAGTTTCTTGGAAGGAATTCGAGGAGCAGTGTCCTCAGCGCGCGTGTGTACATCCAACAGCTAGCGGCCGATGGAAGCCCGGGTTAAATCTGTGGTACGGTGCGCGCGTACGTGGCCTGTGAAAAGACATGGCGTGCGTACGTGTCCGTCCTGAATTCGCGGTCAGATCGTGCGGTGATCAGGTGCTTTCCGCGCGTTTATTTTGGAAGAAACGAAACCCATTCACACGTGCTGCAGATCGGTCACTCGATTGGAGAACGTGCCAGTACAGAAACTTCGGGATGTGTTGTTGGGCATTTGGGCTCAGTCCATAGAGCATTTCGTTTGCACTAACAACAACACGCAGCACTACGCGCTTGCCGTCACCGAACATCACCGTCGCGATTTTTCTGTTTGGGGGATATTAAAATTATTTCAATCAACGCTTTGTAAAGTGTTTAGGACTACAATAGATCACGGTTAAAGCGGAAACACAATCTAGGTCACTTTGTTAACTAATTCCCACTTTTTGAACTGGTGTCGACCTAAAACGAGGTATACGCACATATCTTAATATGGATTATCATGCACCATTGACCGGCCAATAAAACGTCGCCACACAGTTCCTCTCGTCGGTGCACTGTTCTCTTTGTTCCTTTATTAATAAGAAAACGAGGGGGACACGTCGTAATAAGGGCACGGCGGAAATTCAGTTCCCATCAATCAGAATCAGACCATTAATCAAACATATGTTTGCTTTAAACATAATCATGCATGATCATACGTCCCTTGCTGTAGTATTGATCGATATTGTACAATAGATGAAGCTGATGGAGTAGGCCAGGCTCCGGAAAGCATTAGTTGGCGGCGGCGGCAGCGGCAGCTAGCGATGGTCATGATCAACGGCCTTATTGCCCAAGTTGATAAGCGCGGGCTTAGATGGGATGATTAGTCTGGCTGCATGCTTTGACTGCAAGGTACGTGATCTTGTCAAAACTGGAGCAGTACTGTATTGTATTATATAAACCCCATGGCATGATCGATCGAGCGTACCACGCAACGAACTGCCAAACTCATGATTAAGCCGATCGATCGTAGGCGACTATGATATTGCATTAGATGTATGGATGGATTCGAGCAAAAGAGTTTGCAGTTTTGTCACACTCGCTGTCACTGCCATAGTGCCATGCAACGCTGGCTGGGATGATTGGCCGAGGGCCGTTTCGGCTCTTCCGTACTAGATTATGTGTGGTGCTGCTCCAGCTAGCTGCGCCGTCTCTTCTTTACAAAAATGATGATGCGAACGCATCCTCTGGATGATGGAAGACCATGCTAGAATATACGGTCTGAATTTTTGAACGTGGATGGGAAATGAATAACTGAATGAGGTGAAAGCTGTGGATGATAATAGCCTCGTTTGAGCCATGAATCATGAACAAATGGTCCAGCGCACAGTCAGAGCAGACAACTGGGAATGTGCATTCTCCGGTCCACAAAGCTGCACTCTAACTGGGACAAGTACTGTTCCTCTTGGGTTTCCACATTTGCATGATAACAACGCATCCATTCGTGGGCTTTATCATCCGTTGCAATCCCACAATCCGTTCAGTCGTCTACGACGTGTTTGGTTCCCCGTATCGAGCCAAATCAGGTCCACACGGAAAGAGTTGCGAGTTGCGTGTTTGGTTGTCTCGTTTCATTGTTGAGCGTGCATCGTACGCTTCTCAAAGCAGTCCAGAGGCTGGCTCGCTGAAAACGCTCGGATCGGCAGTTTCTCGCGAGCTAGGCTGAATGCGGCGTGAGGTCGCACGGGCGGGTGCGACGCGAGGGCGAGGGGGGATGACGGGAGATGGGAAATCCGACGCGCCATCCCAGCGCCGAATTAGCCTCACCCTCCTTTCTACTCGCTCACCCATAGCTACTTTCTTCCCTACTGCCTCACCATCGGCGGCGGCAGCTGCGATTTCAGATATGCGCTAGAGGCGGCGGCAGCGGTGACGGCGGCAGAAAAGGCGGCGGCTTTTGCGGGCGATCTGGTGCTCCCCTTGCTGTTGGCCATGCCCCCCCCCCCTATGCCGTCCTCGTCTCTGATGCCGGTAAGCAGCACCCCCTCCCCCTTTGTTAGGTCGGTGGTTAAGCTGTTAGGGAAGGTGTAGGATCGATTTCCCACTGAACAAACCGTCAATGTCGACTAGGTTATGGAGGCACGAATGAGTCTGATATTCCAGGGAGCAGCACTGATAAGTGTGATTCAGGCGTGGGTCATGTTCATGCACGAGAGAGTCGGTCGTCGTGTTGGGAGACCTTTGATCCGCTATGGTCCAATGTTTATCCGGGATCAAGAGAGGATCCAAAATCTGAACTACATCTACAACTGCAATGACGTCGAGGCTTTGTGGATGCTTCGAATGAAAAGGGCACCATTTGCCAGGCTTGTCGAGACCTTCAGGATCAAGGGGCTGCTACAACACTTGTGTGGAAGAGCAAGTGGCAATGTTCCTCCATGTTGTTGGCCATAACCAGAGGTTCAGGGTCATTAACAACACGTTCAGGAGATCAATGGAGACCATCTCTAGGTACTTCAAGCTAGTGCTTTTTGTTGTTGGGGAGCTTAGAGGAGTGATGATCAGGAGACCGTCTGGCCGGACTCCACCCAAGATTCGAGGAAGCCCAAGATGGTATCCATAATTCAAGGTGAACATTGACAATATACACTTTTCATGGCTTGATATGCTTGTATTGTTCAAGTTGAGCACTAACACACGCTTGTGATGCCATTTTCAGGATTGCATTGGGGCAATAGATGGTACTCATGTCACTGCCAGAGTTCCTATGTCACAGTCTGCAGCATACAGGGGGGAAGCACTACACAAGCCAGAATGTGCTTGTTGTTCTTGACTTTGATCTGAAGTTCACATATGTGGTGGCTGCCTGGGAGGGGTCAGCACATGATGCTAACATTCTCAATGACAGCATGACTCGACCTGATGGGATCAACATCCCCGGCGGCAAGTTCTACCTTGGAGATGCTGGCTATGCATGTCGGTCGGGTGTTCTTCCACCCTTCAGGAAAAACAGGTACCATCTCAAAGAGTTCAGTGGTAGGAATTATCCTAGGACTACATAGGAGCTGTTTAATCTGAGACACTCCAGCCTTAGAGTAACTGTTCAGAGGGCATCTGGAGCTCTTAAGAATAGGTTTAAGATCCTCGATCAGAAGCCATTCCACCCATACCCCACTCAGGTTAAGCTTGTTCTTGCTTGTTGCATTCTGCATAACTGGATCCTTCAGTGGGGCTTTGATGAACACGCGCCTCACGAGGAAGATTTCGAGCCTGGCCATGTTGTTAGCTCTGGCCATGGTGTGGAGGCATTTGACAATGAAGCTTGAAAGAACAAAAGGTTGGAGGGGGCATAGGCAATGTGGCTTAACACAGGTCAGTGCATGATTTGAAGAAGAGGAAGAAGAAGAAGCAGCACCAAAAGCATAAGCAGAAGAACAGGAAAATGAAGAGGAAGATCTGGTAGCAGCAACACCGATGAACTATCCCCTATTTAGCCAATGGCTCTTAATAATTTGTTCTGTCATTTGATAGTAGTTAGGATGAACAAACATTTGTTTAACTACATGGCACTACATGTTCAGATTGTGTGCGATAAGCTCACCACTAGTTAGAAGTGGCGACAATAACTTATGCAGGTTGCAACAAACACCATGTCATATGTGCGCCTAATGCAATGCGGGCAACCAAACACCGGGTCAAAAATGGTTGTCTCATGCAACTAAGATACATGCACGCAACCAAACTATGTGCATCCGGGGTCTTTTGCCTACATCCCCTCAAACCGGCTCACTAGAGCCAGGCTAGCCGCACGAGGCTCGATTGCCCATGTAACCAAACACGCCCCTAGCTTCTTTGTTGTTTGCTTGGACGCTCGTTATCTAGTGTCAGGGTACGCAAGCCCAGAGCTTCCATAGCAGCTGGGCATGCGTGCGACCCACGGCTGCTACCAACAGGCCACACCGGATCCCGCAGCCCAATAGAAGATTCATCGGGTCCGAGTGGGCCAACTGATGCTCGACACGTGCTCATCGCCAACTACTTGATCTCGTCGCTCCTTATGTGTGAGGCATCTAGTAGAATCACACCAACAGACGGCTCTCTCTTCCCACCTACTTTCCCTTTTCTTACTATCGTGTCAAAAACACCAACATGTGATGTATAAACTGAATTGATTCAAATCGAGAGCAATAGATCAAGATCGGTACCTAGCATCCTCATACCAGAGACCAACACCATCCTTTGCTCCGCCTTGCCACCCTCGAAACCCGACACAGCGTCCACGCGCGACACATCCTCATCACTGCCATGGATCCGACGCTCAAGGAGTACCTCGACAAGCTACACCAGGACGCCAAGAAATACTCTACCACCGTCCTCAAGTGGCTGCAGTTGCAGTCGTCCTAGATAGACGATTTGCTCGTTAGAAGCCAGATCTCGAGGCTCGCTACGCGAAACTGGAGTCCACGATCGCTAACTTGCAATCAACCGCACTTTCCTCGTCGAGTGGAGCGGCGACCCAAGTTCCTCCGCCCCTGCTCCACGCGCGCGCATGCCTCCATGGCCCTAGTGTCAACGGCGATGTTGATCTCACCCGGGAGTGGGGGCGGTGGCTCTGGAGCCGTCGGCAGCACTCCCGATCACGGGTACGTCCCCTCTTTGGATCGTTTCAATCACCACCCCACCCTTGTCATCATCAGTTCTCTCCTCCATGGGTCAACCTCCAGCTTCCATGAATTTCCCGGTATTTTATACGTCCCAAATGTATCTATAATTTCTTATTGTTCAATGATCTTTTGGGTGACATTGTTATATGTTTTTCTACACTTTTATATCATTTTATACATATTTGGACTAACCTACTAACTCAGTGCACCTACTGCCAGTTTCTGTGTGCTGATGTCTATTTTGCAGGGGCTTTTACCCAATTTTCTAAAGCCCGAAATAATCCAAATATATATATATATATAATCAGTGAAACAGAACCTTCGCGATCACCAAAGGAGGGCCACAGGGGGGGCAGGGGCCTCCCACGCGGCCTGCTGGCGCGGTCAAGCCCTAGGCCACGCCACGAGGTCGCATGGGTGGGTCCCACCTCCTCCGGTGCCCTCCTTTGGCCTATATTTAGGGTCCCGAGAGGAAACCCTCGTAGACTTTCTGGAATCATGAATTTCTCCATCGTTCCGCCGCCGGAGCGCTTCCAAGATCGGGACAGTCCGGAGACCTCTTCCCGGCACCCTGACGGAGGGAAGATTGACCTACAGGAGCTTCTCCATCGCCATGGACGCTTCCCGGACGTGCCATGAGTAGTCCTCTTTGGACCTTGAGTCCATGACCAGTAGCTATGTGATGTCTTCTCTCCAATCTTGTGCTTCAATGGTTAGTCCTTATGAGCTGCCCTACATGATCAAGGCATCTATGTAATTCTCTTGCTATTGTTATGCTCGGTTTGTTGGGATCCGATGGATTATGAGATTATGTTCAGATTGTTATGAGCATATCACAGACTACACCACAGACTGAAAATGCAGAATTTAAAAAAGGGGGCGCGGGGTTTCGAACCCAAGACCATTAGGTATTTGCGCTGCGCTCGTACCAGTCGGGCTAGGGTAGTGTATCTGCTCGAGAGGGCGCTCCTCTCTAGCTGATAACACAACAGGTGCCTCTCTGCTGGAGCAGAGGGACACCGGCAACGGCCTCGTGAATGCAAGCACCACATCCACGCACATAGTTGGTGCTCCTGCTGCGCCGCTGCATGCTGCACCGCTGCTGCTACTACTCGTTGCACCTACTACCTATAGAATTGAGTGGGAGCACTATAGAATTTCTGATAGGTATATGTGGTTGACATATTGTGGATCAGAAGTAATGTAGAATTTCTGTAAAGCATACAAGGTTGTTTGAAAGAAGTTTTCAAAGGAGTACCTGGATTATGCTACTTGAAGGTTGAGCATCAAAGATCTATGGAGATAGATCGAAAGCGCTTAATAGAAGTTTCAACAAGATGCATGCCTTACAAGTTTTTGAAAGAGTTCAAAATAGACCAGCAAAGAAGGAGTTCTTGGTTGCGTTGTGAGGTGTGAATTTGAGTAAGACTCAAAACCCGACCACGGCAGAATAAAGAGAATAGATGAAGGTCGTCTTCTATGCCTTAGCCGTAGAATCTAAAGTATGCCATGTTGTGTACCGCACCTGAAGTGTGCCTTGACTCAAAGTATGTTGAGAGGTACAGAGAGTGATCCATGTTTGAATCACTAGCAGCGGTCAAAATTTATCCTTAGTAACAAATGGACTAAGGAATTTTTCTCGATTATGGAGGTGGTTAAAGAGTTCGTCGTAAAGGGTAACGTCGATGCAAGCTTTGACACTAATCTGAATAACTATGAGTAGTGAAACGGATTCATATAGTAGAGTGGATATTTGGAGCATTTCCGAATAGCACGTAGTAGCAGCATCTATAAGATGACATAAAGATTTGTAAAGAACGCACGGATCTGAAAGTTTCAGAACCGTTGACTAAAACCTCTCTCACAAGCAAGACATGATCAGACCCCATAACTATATGGGTGTTGGATTCGTTGGAATCACATGGTGATGTGAACTAGATTATTGACTCTAGTGCAAGTGGGAGACTGTTGGAAATATGCCCTAGAGGCAATAATAAATTAGTTATTATTATATTTCTTAGTTCATGATAATCGTTTATTATCCATGCTATAATTGTATTGATTGGAAACACAATACTTGTGTGGATACATAGACAAAACACTGTCCCTAGTAAGCCTCTAGTTGACTAGCTCGTTAATCAAAGATGGTCAAGGTTTCCTGGCCATAGGCAAGTGTTGTCACTTGATAACGGGATCACATCATTAGGAGAATCATGTGATGGACTAGACCCAAACTAATAGACGTAGCATGTTGATCGTGTCATTTTGTTGCTACTGTTTTCTGCGTGTCAAGTATTTATTCCTATGACCATGAGATCATATAACTCACTGACACCGGAGGAATGCTTTGTGTGTATCAAACGTCGCAACGTAACTGGGTGACTATAAAGATGCTCTACATGTATCTCCGAAGGTGTTAGTTGAGTTAGTATGGATCAAGACTGGGATTTGTCACTCCGTGTGAACGGAGAGGTATCTCGGGGCCCACTCGGTAATACAACATCACACACAAGCCTTGCAAGCAATGTAACTTAGTGTAAGTTGCGGGATCTTGTATTACGGAACGAGTAAAGAGACTTGCCAGTAAACGAGATTGAAATAGGTATACGGATACTGACGATCGAATCTCGGGCAAGTAACATACCGAAGGACAAAGGGAATGACATACGGGATTATATGAATCCTTGGCACTGAGGTTCAAACGATAAGATCTTCGTAGAATATGTAGGATCCAATATGGGCATCCAGGTCCCGCTATTGGATATTGACCGAGGAGTCTCTCGGGTCATGTCTACATAGTTCTCGAACCCGCAGGGTCTGCACACTTAAGGTTCGACGTTGTTTTATGCGTATTTGAGTTATATGGTTGGTTACCGAATGTTGTTCGGAGTCCCGGATGAGATCACGGACGTCACGAGGGTTTCCGGAATGGTCCGGAAACGAAGATTGATATATAGGATGACCTCATTTGGTTACCGGAAGGTTTTCGTGCATTACCGGAAAAGTTTCGGGCTCATCGGTAGTGTACCGGGAGTGCCGGGAGGGGTGCCGGGGACCATCGGGAGGGGTGTCACGCCCCAAGGGGTCTCATGGGCTATGGGAAGAGATAAACCAGCCCCCAGTGGGCTGGAATAAGTTCCCACTAAGGCCCATAAGGTTTGAGAAGGAAAAAACACAAGGTGGAAAGAGTTTCCAAGTGGGAAGGTGGAATCCTACTCCAAGTAGGATTGGAGTAGGACTCCTCCACCTCCAATTTCGGCCAAACCTTTAGGTTTTGAGGCTGCCTCCTCCCCTCCCTCCCACCTATATATACGGAGGTTTTAGGGCTGATTTGAGACGACTTTCTCACGGCTGCCCGACCACATACCTCCATAGTTTTTCCTCTAGATCGCGTTTCTGCGGAGCTCGGGCGGAGCCCTGCTGAGACAAGATCATCACCAACCTCCGGAGCGCCGTCACGCTGCCGGAGAACTCTTCTACCTCTCCGTCTCTCTTGCTGGATCAAGAAGGCCGAGATCATCGTCGAGTTGTACGTGTGCTGAACGCGGAGGTGCCGTCCGTTCGGTACTAGATCGTGGGACTGATCGCGGGATTGTTCGCGGGGCGGATCGAGGGACGTGAGGACGTTCCACTACATCAACCGCGTTCACTAACGCTTCTGCTGTACGATCTACAAGGGTACGTAGATCACTCATCCCCTCTCGTAGATGGACATCACCATGATAGGTCTTCGTGCGCGTAGGAAAATTTTTGTTTCCCTTGCGACGTTCCCCAACAGTACATCCCAGTCCACCAGGCGTGGTGGCACTAGTAGTACTGCCAACCCTTGTCGTATCGAGATGTGAACTTGTCGCACGACTGCCATCTAAACCCGGAGTGCATCCCCATCCCGGCGGCGCCGCGGTCCAAGCGGGCGTACGCTGAGGAGGTTCGCCGGCGCCGCGAGCTCCTCGCGCCGGAGCAGCGTGCCATGCATGACTACGCGCGAGACTCCCCCAACTGAGAGTGTTGGTTTGCACTAGAGCACGAGGAGAAGCGCCGCCTCGACGACCATATCAATCGCAACCTCACACTGCCGCACATGCAAGTACAATTGGAGGAAGAGGAGGCGGAGGCGGAGGCGGAAGCGGAGTACCAAGCCGCCCTCGAAGAGGCCCTGCAACACGCGCTCGAGGCGAGTCGACTCGAGGAGAACGTGGATTGGGATAGGGTGGAGCAAGCCCTAGCTTTGTCTGTGACGAGGATGTATAATTGTGCTTAATTCACCAGTTTAGACCACGTGAGCATAAATGAGTCCGCCTTCCCATGGACGCATCTACCGATCCAAATGAAAAAAGCGGACGCGCATGTCCGCCTGGCCGACGCAAACGAACGAAAAACTGACAAAGCACACGTTCGTTTAGATCGATATATTGAAGTTGCTCTAACATCTACTCCTTTCGTTCCTAAATAATTATAGTTAAGAAAAACTAAAGTAGCTTCTTGCTCAAGTGCTCAACGGCTACGGACAGTGCGTTTGAGGCTACTCCTCCAGTCCAGCCCTATATGCTTGTCCCTTTACCATGCATGGGACCCATGCTCTGACCTCCTGGCCATATCTTAGACCCATGTGCCTCTGGCTCCTGCTCCAGTCGGATCCATCACGTGCAGGCCTTACTCATGGGTCCCGGTGTATGGGCCACCGCACCCACGCGGCCACGCTCGCGCTTGGGGTATAGTCCTGGGCCTACCTGTTATTCAGGTATGAATTTGCTTTTTTGAGGGACAACTATGGTCCATCGCACAATCCTTTTTTTGCGCGGGAAGCTTTAATTTCTTTGCGCGGGATTGCGAACATATACTCCCTTCGTTTCTAAATATACATTTTTTTTATTTCATTAGGAGTCTACATACGAAGCAGAATTAATGAAACTATACTTTAAAGCATGTCTATATACATTCGTATGTAGTCCTCTAGTGGAACCTCTTAAAAGACGTATATTTAGGAACAGAGGGAGTATAAAATACTCCATCCGTTTCTAAATACTTCATTCATCCGCTCCAAAATTCTTATCTTAAATTTGTCTAGAAATGAATATATCAAAATACTAAAATGTGACTAGATATATTCATATCTACATAAATCTAAGATCAGAATTTTAAGACGGAGGGAGTATATGTTTTTTTAGAGATTTCACTAAAAGACTATATGCAGATGTATATAAACATATTGTAGAGTGTAGATTAATTCATTTTGTTTCGTATGTAGTCTATTAGTGAAATCTCTATAAAGACTTATATTTAAGAAACAGGGGGTATAAGTTTATTATGAACTACTCCATCCATCTTAAAATAAGTGTCTTAACTTTATACTAGCTCTAGTACAATGTTACACTAAGCTTAAGACACTTATTTTTTTTATGGGGGGTATATACAGAGTATAGTAAATAAATATACACTCTAAAATATGTTTTTATATATGTGTATATATTTTGCATTGAAAACTCTAAAATGACTTTTATTTAGGAATGGATTAAGTATAATTTTATATAACTTTGTCTAGCACAATACAGATGCAAGCGTTCATATATATATATATATATATATATATGTGTGTGTGTGTGTACTATTGAACCTATGTGAACGACTGCGGCGGGAGAAAAAAATTATACTATTGAATTTGTATTCGAAAGAAGTTTTCATCGGTATAATTTTTGCTATCGCCGTAATTGCCAATATTTGATCAAATTTAAATCTCAAAAAATACAGACACACTACATTATGGAATGAAGCGAGTATAACTTAAAATGTACAAATGTCATACGGGAAACATGCTCCATGAGGTGTATTTTGTTTCAGGAAGACGACATTTGATCAACAATGGCTCTTGTAGTACGTGGGTAACCTTTTACAAACCAATATAATAAGAAACTGCATTTCTGAAGTAATTATTGGTCAAGGGCTTATCTTAACAACCGCAAAAAATAGGCTTGCCTTAACGAAAGCAAATGCACTTTGCAATTAAGAAGGCATGAATATAACTAAAAAGGATGTGTGGTCAAAGGTATGATGTCCATTCGAAGTTTAGCGAAGCAAAAAAAAAAAAACTAAGGGCCAAAGTATTTTTATAGTTTCTTAGGAATACTGTGGTTTCTGGAAAAAAAACTTAGTATTCAATATTTTGTGTTGTTTGGATAAAAAAAAGAACTGTAGTTTAACAAACCGTAGTATCTCTAAATCTATGGTCTTTCTTTTGAAACGAGGCAAAAGCTTTGCCTCATCTCTAATCTATGGTCATTTTGTAGTATATAAGAAAAAGATACCAACCTATTTCCTAAAAAATGAGGAACGCTTGACACTTGGTCTCCCGGTGTCCATCTTCTCGTCATCAATGTTGAGTAAATAGGCAATTTTCCGAGCAGATTAATCCATGAAATAATTACTAATATGGCATTGACTAGGTTCATGACATACTAATCACGGAGTATACTAAAAAGTACTACGCATATAGCAGAAACATCTACGCATATAGGCAATACTACTAGTGTAGACAGAAACAGGAGAGAGATGAACACATCATACCCTCCGATCGGCCAGTTGGTCGTAGCAGCAGCGGCGGCGGCGGCAGTATCCTCTGCCGCCTTCTTCTCAGCTTCGGTCTTCTCGCGGAGACGGTCAGCTTCGCTTGGTGAAGACATGGCGATGACGAGGGCGACGCGGACGTAGACGAAGCAGACGGACGGAGGCGAGCAGTCGCGTGATCGCTCCCCAAAACCTAATCGCCCCTCTCCCGTACAGGAACCGGAGAGGCGAGGTTTCGGAGGCCTGCTCTCCCGTCGACCGTGTACGCGGTAAATGGGACGAAGTCGCCGGCGGCAGCAGCAGTCAAGGAAGGAACGCATGAGGTAGATGTGATCTGATTCTCGTGACGGCTAGGGTAGGGGATCGCCTGCTTATAAAGGCGGCTGGGTGGAGAGACGTGGGCCAAACCCACGTACGAGTCGGTAACAGCCACGATCCGACGTCTCGGATCGTGCCTTGTCCGTTACGTATTCTCCGTTCCTGACCGGCAAAAATAAGCGCGTAGGTATGAGCTCGGCTCGGCTCATTCCCGCGTCGCGTCGCGTCGTGACGAGGCGTGGCGAGGCGGGCGGCGGAGGAGGAGTGCGCGAGGGCACCTTCTCTTCTCACTCTCCAATAGCATGTGGAAGAGAGACCCTTATAAAGGGGTCCAAACTCTCCTCCACTAGCGGGGTGGGACTAAACTTCCCACCACCTTGTCATGCCACCACCTACATGGGCCCTTGGAGATTTTTCTGAAATTTGTCTTATGGGCCTAAGGCCCATCTCTAATTTCAACAATCCCCCACCAGATCTCAAGGGCACAACGTGTTCCCTCGTTCCAAACACTGTTTTAATATACCAGCATTTCAGTGAAGACCTGTTAAGGTTGAGCTTCACCTAGAGCAAGTAGCTACACCCCGTTACAACTAAACAATGGACTATGCCTTGAATTGTCAATTTGGCGTAAAGGAGCTTCACCACAAGTCTTACTAGTACTAGGCTGCCGAAGGTGACCCCTCGGGTGGAGCATATTGGTCACACTCCTGGCCTATTCATGAGTTTACTAGAGATCACCCAAATCTCATAGACTGTGACCAGCAGTCAAGCTCATATAGGTGTGTTCCTCCAAAGATCGCTCTGTAGGACAGCATCTTGCTTACATATAAGCTTTAGAACACATTAAGACAGTAGTCATCCTACCATACAGTATCCGAGAGTATTGCATCTCCAACGGAGTGGGTTAGTAAAGTTACTCTCCTCAGTTCACCACTGGCTTGTTTTCCCAGGTCCTACTTCACGGGATCTCCGATCATATAGGTTGGGTTACTGCCATGGCAACTCATGTGGGTCTCATACCCATCTCCCTCGATGCACTGTCTATCACAACACGTGATAGCCCTTTAGTAAAGGGATCTGCCAGATTCTTAGCCGTTCGGATGTAATCCAACGCTGTCACTCCGGAGTTTCTCAAACGTCTGACAGACTTCAATCTCATTCTTATATGTTTGTTGGACTTCATATTGTCCTTTGAACTCTTCACTTTAACAATAACTATTTGATTATCGCAGTTCATAAGGATAGCCGGAACCGGCTTCTCAACCACAGGTAAGTCCATTAAAAGATCTCGAAGAAATTTTGCTTCGACACCAGATGTGTCTAATGCTGTTAATTCTGCTTCCATTGTCGATCTTGTTAAGATCGTTTGCTTGCAAGACTTCCAGGAAACAACACCACCCCCAAGAGTAAACATATACCCAGTAGTGGCCTTCATCTCATCAGCATCAGAGATCCAATTCGCATCACTATACCCTTCAAGTACCGATGGGAATCCCGTATAGTGAAGCCCGTGGTTGACAGTACCTTTCAAGTAGCGCATAATTCTTTCAACAGCACGCCAATGAACATCGCCCAGGTTTGCAACAAACCGGCTAAGTTTGCTCACAGCAAACGCGATGTCAGGCCTCGTTGCGCTAGCTAGGTACATAAGTGAACCGATAATTTGAGAGAATCTCAATTGATCTATAGTTGTGCCTTTAAACTTTCGAATAAGCACACTAAGATCATATGGTGTTTGACAAATTTTGCAGTCTGAAAATCCAAAGCGACTCAAAATCTTATCAACATAGTGAGATTGCAGAAGTGTAATCCCACCCTCATCATCTCTCAAGAGCTTGATGTTCAAGATAACATCAGCCACCCCAAGGTCCTTCATCTC
The DNA here is from genome assembly GCF_904849725.1 of Hordeum vulgare subsp. vulgare. Classification (NCBI taxonomy): domain Eukaryota; kingdom Viridiplantae; phylum Streptophyta; class Magnoliopsida; order Poales; family Poaceae; genus Hordeum; species Hordeum vulgare. The sequence goes on from NC_058520.1 coordinate 89,217,469, forward strand.
AAAGTTTTGAGACAGAAAAGACTTAACCTCCTCAATTACTTTGAGGTTGGTTCCAAATATCAGTATGTCATCAACATACAAGCACAATATAACTCCTTCGCCCCCACCATGGCGATAGTATACACATTTGTCAGCTTCATTAACAACGAAGCCAACAGATGTCAGAGTTGTATTAAACTTCTCATGCCATTGCTTAGGTGCTTGTCTGAGACCATATAAAGATTTCAGCAACTTACACACCTTTCCTTCCTGACCTTCTATCACAAAGCCATCTGGCTGTTGCATATAGATTTCCTCATTTAGCTCTCCACTCAGGAAAGCCGTCTTAACGTCCATTTGATGAACGAGAAGACCATGAGAGGCCGCCAATGAGAGTAGTACTCGAATGGTGGTCAGTCTAGCCACAGGTGAATAAGTATCGAAGAAATCTTCTTCTTCTTTCTGGGCATAGCCCTTGGCCACACGCCTAGCCTTGTACTTTTCAATCGTACCATCGGGCCTAAGCTTCTTTTTGAACACCCACTTGCATCCCAATGGTTTGCAACCATAGGGACGATCAGTAATTTCCCATGTCCCGTTAGCCATGATGGAATCCATCTCGCTACGGACCGCAGCTTTCCAGTAATCAGCATCTGGAGAAGCATGCGCTTCTGAAATAGAAGTGGGATTATCATCCACGAGGTATACGAAGAAATCATCACCAAAGGTCTTTGCAGTCCTTTGTCTCTTGCCCCTACCACGGGCTTCCTCGTCATCCTCCTCAGGATTTTCATCATGTGTTTGTTCATAGTATTTCATAGGAATGGCAGGCTCCTGAGTTATCTCAGATTCCTGTCTAGAAGTGATTTGCATATCTCTCATAGGAAATATATCCTCAAAGAATGTAGCATCCCTCGACTCCATTATTGTACTGACCTTCACGTCGGGTACCTCAGATTTCACTACTAGAAATCTATAGCCTACGCTATTCTTAGCGTATCCCCAATTAACGCAGTCCACAGTCTTTGGTCCAAGCTTACACTTCTTGGGGATCGGTACATTGACTTTCGCCAAGCAGCCCCAAGTACGTAAGTACGAGAGCGTCGTCCTTCTCTTCGACCACTCCTCGTAGGGAGTGACCTCATTATCTTTTGTAGGAACTTTATTCAGGACATGACACGCGGTCAATATAGCCTCCCCTCATCATGCCTTGGATAAACCCGATGTATCTAACATGGCGTTAACCAAATCAGTTAGAGTACGGTTTTTCCGCTCGGCAACCCCGTTTGACTGGGGTGAATAGGGAGGCGTCCTCTCATGAATAATGCCGTGTTCCACACAAAATGAATCAAATTCGTTTGAGAAGTACTCTCTGTTGGAATTATGCCCTAGAGGCAATAATAAATATAGTTATTATTATCATTCCTGTATCAAGATAATCGATTATTATCCATGCTATAATTGTATTGAATGAAGACTCGTTTACATGTGTGCATACATAGACAAAACACTGTCCCTAGCAAGCCTCTAGTTGGCTAGCCAGTTGATCAAAGATAGTCAGTGTCTTCTGATTATGAACAAGGTGTTGTTGCTTGATAACTGGATCACGTCATTAGGAGAATCACGTGATGGACTAGACCCAAACTAATAGACGTAGCATGTTGATCGTGTCATTTTGTTGCTACTGTTTTCTGCGTGTCAAGTATTTGTTCCTATGACCATGAGATCATATAACTCACTAACACCGGAGGAATACTTTGTGTGTATCAAACGTCGCAACGTAACTGGGTGACTATAAAGATGCTCTACAGGTATCTCCGAAGGTGTTCGTTGAGTTAGTATGGATCAAGACTGGGATTTGTCACTCCGTGTGACGGAGAGGTATCTCGGGGCCCACTCAGTAATACAACATCACACACAAGCCTTGCAAGCAATGTAACTTAGTGTAAGTTGCGGGATCTTGTGTTACGGAACGAGTAAAGAGACTTGCCGGTAAATGAGATTGAAATAGGTATGCGGATACTGACGATCGAATCTCGGGCAAGTAACATACCGAAGGACAAAGGAAATGACATACGGGATTATATGAATCCTTGGCACTGAGGTTCAAACGATAAGATCTTCGTAGAATATGTAGGATCCAATATGGGCATCCAGGTCCCGCTATTGGATATTGACCGAGGAGTCTCTCGGGTCATGTCTACATAGTTCTCGAACCCGCAGGGTCTGCACACTTAAGGTTTTCGGAGTTACCGGGAATGTACCGGGAATGACGAATGGGTTCCGGGAGTTCACCGGGGGGGCAACCCACCCCGGGGAAGCCCATAGGCCTTGAGGGTGGCGCACCATCCCTTAGTGGGTTGGGGGGATAGCCCAAAAGGGCCCTATGCGCATTGGAAGAAAAATCAAAGAGAAAAAAAAAGGAGGAGGTGGGAAAGGAAAGAAGGACTCCACCCACCAAACCAAGTAGGACTCGGTTTGGGGGGGAGTCCTTCCCCCTTTGGCTCGGCCGACCCCCTTGGGGCTCCTTGAGCCCCAAGGCAAGGTCCCCCCTCTCCCACCTATATATACAGAGGTTTTAGGGCTGATTTGGGACGACTTTTCCACGGCAGCCCGACCACATACCTCCACGGTTTTTCCTCTAGATCGCGTTTCTGCGGAACTCGGGCGGAGCCCTGCTGAGACGAGATCATCACCAACCTCCGGAGCGCCGTCACGCTGCCGGAGAACTCTTCTACCTCTCCGTCTCTCTTGCTGGATCAAGAAGGCCGAGATCATCGTCGAGCTGTACGTGTGTTGAACGCGGAGGTGCCGTCCGTTCGGTACTAGATCGTGGGACTGATCGCGGGATTGTTCGCGGGGCGGATCGAGGGACGTGAGGACGTTCCACTACATCAACCGCGTTCACTAACGCTTCTGCTGTACGGTCTACAAGGGTACGTAGATCACTCATCCCCTCTCGTAGATGGACATCACCATGATAGGTCTTCATGCGCGTAGGAATTTTTTTGTTTCCCATGCGACGTTCCCCTACACTCTCCACCACGATCAGACCGGACTCGTTTAATTTTCTTTTCAAGTTGATTCTCAACTTCTGCGTTATAGATTTTAAAGTAGTGTAGAGCCTCATCTTTAGTATTTAACAGATACACATAGCAAAATCTAGTGGAATCATCTATCAATGTCATGAAGTATTTCTTTCCACCTTTAGTCAACACACCATTCATCTCACAAAGATCGGAATGTATGAGTTCTAATGGTGCCAAGTGTCTCTCCTCTGCAGCCTTGTGAGGCTTGCGAGGTTGCTTTGCTTGCACACACGAATGGCACTTAGAACCTTTGGCTAAAGTGAAAGTTGGGATTAAATTCAGTTTTGCTAGCCGCGACATAACACCGAAACTTATGTGACAAAGACGTGAATGCCAAACTTCAGATTCATTAACACTCGAATGAATATTGTTCATGACTTTATTACAAAAATCTGCAAGAGAAAGGCGGAACAGACCTCCGCATTCATAACCTTTTCCAACGAAAAGTCCATATTTCGTAACTACTACTTTATTAGACTCGAATACCAACTTAAACCCTTCTCTACACAAAAGGGAGCCACTAACGAGATTCTTCTTGATGGCGGGGACATGCTGCACGTTCTTCAGCTGCACGATCCTTCCCGAAGTAAACTTCAGATCGACCGTGCCAACACCAAGAACAGAAGCACTCGTGCCATTCCCCATCAATACGGACCCGTGACCGGTGGCCTGATAAGAAGAGAACAATGATAAGTCAGCACACACATGAATATTTGCACCCGTGTCCATCCACCAATCGGTGGACTGACAAACTGTAAATACAGTAAGTAAATTACCGTACCCGGATGCACCACTTTCATTGTTGCCCACAATCATATTGGCAGACTTGGAGTCCTGCGCCGGCTTCTTGTACTTGTTTGGGCATTTGTTCGCCCAATGTTCCTCTGAACCACAAGTATAGCAGCCATCTCCCTTCTTATTCTTCTTGAAGGGCTTCTTTCCCTTCTTCTTGAAGTCGGTATTCTGTTGGACAGAATTCTTTCCCTTGGGCTTGTGGGAATTGAAGTTCCTCTGATGTACCATATTGGCCGCAGAAGAGCTTTCCACCGCTTTTCCATTGGAGTCCTTTGCTCTCGAGTTCTGCTCAACACTCAGATGGCCGATGATGTCCTCTACTGAGAACTCACGCCTTTGATGTTTCAGAGTAGTAGCAAAGTTCCTCCAGGAATTAGGGAGCTTAGCAATTATACAGCCCGCGACAAACTTGCCCGGCAAATTGCACTTAAGAACCTCAAGTTCCTTAGCTATGCATATTATCTCATGAGCTTGTTCCAATACAGAACGGTTGTCAACCATCTTGTAATCGTGGAACTGCTCCATAACATACATCTCACTCCCAGCATCGGTGGCCCCGAATTTAGATTCGAGCGCCTCCCACAAGTCCTTGGCAACATGCATATGTAAATATGCATCAACCAGCTTATCTTCGATCACGCTAATGACTGCTCCAAGGAATAGGACGGTGGCCTCCTTAAACATCTTCTCCTGTTCAGGAGTGATAGTTTTCGTAGGAGTGACACCGGCTACCCAGAACACGTTCATAGCTGTGAGCCATAAGGTGGTTCTCGTTTGCCAACGCTTGAAAAAGGTACCGGTAAATTTATCCGGTTTCAGTGCAGCAGCAAAACCATTACTCGAAAATTTCCTACAGAAATTAGGTTTTTGGATTGTTGAGTAAATAGGCAATTTTCCGAGCAGATTAATCCATGAAATAATTACTAACATGGCATTGACTAGGTTCATGACATACTGATCACGGAGTATACTAGCAAGTACTACGCATATAGCAGAAACATCTACGCATATAGGCAATACTACTAGTGTAGACAGAAACAGGAGAGAGACGAACACATCATACCCTCCGATCGGCCAGTTGGCCGTAGCAGCAGCGGCGGCGGCGGCAGTATCCTCTGCCGCCTTCTTCTCAGCTTCGGCCTTCTCGCGGAGACGGTCAGCTTCGCTTGGTGAAGACATGGCGATGACGAGGGCGACGCGGACGTAGACGAAGCAGACGGACGGAGGCGAGCAGTCGCGTGATCGCTCCCCAAAAACCTAATCGCCCCTCTCCCGTACAGGAACCGGAGAGGCGGGGTTTCGGAGGCCTGCTCTCCCGTCGACCGTGTACGTGGTAAACGGGACGGAGTCGCCGGCGACAGCAGCAGTCCAGGAAGGAACGCGTGAGGCAGATGTGATCTGATTCTCGTGACGGCTAGGGTAGGGGATCGCCTGCTTATAAAGGCGGCTGGGTGGAGAGACGTGGGCCAAACCCACGTCCGAGTCGGTAACAGCCACGATCCGACATCTCGGATCGTGCCTTGTCCGTTACGTATTCTCTGTTCCTGACCGGCAAAAATAAGCGCGTAGGTATGAGCTCGGGCGAGGCGGGCGGCGGAGGAGGAGTGCGCGAGGGCACCTTCTCTTCTCACTCTCCAATAGCATGTGGAAGAGAGACCCTTATAAAGGGGTCCAAACTCTCCTCCACTAGCGGGGTGGGACTAAACTTCCCACCACCTTGTCATGCCACCACCTACATGGGCCCTTGTCATAGAACGCGTGAGGCAGATTTTTCTGAAATTTGTCTTATGGGCCTAAGGCCCATCTCTAATTTCAACAATCAATGCATGTGATTCATAAATCGATAGCTAGCCCATCGATCCGTCGGCTCGACGTGGACGTACACGTATAAATGAGGACTAGCCGCTGAACAAACGTGGACGCATGAGTTACAGACATTGATCTTCAGTGCATGTCTTAACTACCTCGGTCTTTGATTGATTATAGAAGATAACTCACTATATATCCTAGCATTAAGGGGAGAACATGCTTGTGCAACGGTGATCCGTGAGCGTAGCGGAATATGCATGCAACAACGTAACAATCTATCCAAACAAACGAAAACTGAGAAAGAGTATGACTTTTATAAACTGAAATATTTAGCGTGCATGTATTGAAATACTTAGGTTTTGGAATACTATGGTTTTGAAAAAATGGTGTTGCCAAACTAGGCCTAAGCAGGAAAATGAGATTGTCTGTTGTATTATACATGTTGCTTAAGTGACGGGGTCTATATAGGCAAGCCTTGTTTAAAAGAGAGGCAAATAATCATTTGTCATCTGCAATATGTTTTTAGTATCTCTTGCATCAAGGCGATTTCTTTTGTTTGTTGTTCTGTTATACTATTTGATTGTGGAATCCGGTCTAGTTTGGATCGTATGGAAAAACTATGCTAAAAATAACATATCGTCTCTATAACAGAAAACATATTGTTCAGTTATTGCTGTGAAGTTGTCTTTTTTAGGTGAACACCAAGCCTAGGCCCTATAAGACTAATCATGTTTATTTCCTTTAAAAAGAAAGAGAACCCATGCTAGGAATCCTGGATTTCTATAGGAAGCATATAGCTGACACGTTTCAAAATTGTTGATTAGATATCAATCGACGGACACAAATATTACAAACATGAAAAGACAAAACAGCATGAGGTCCTGTCTTTCTCAAAATTTCTGGTGAAATAGTAGTACACTTTATAAGATAGTCATTTCATTGATAGTGCCATTTTTTCCAGTACAATTTTGTTCTCTAAAATTGTTATGTTTTTATGCTATTTTTGTTTTTGGATTGTTTGCTATTTTTTTAGAGTACGTACAATCTATGGTTGGATTGTTATGTATAGTGGTAGGACGTTGAGTTTCTACACCTGGGCACAAATGCTCCTGGTGTGAACATTAAAACAAAAAAAAATATTTCTTAAATTTTCGAATATTTTTGTGGTCATCATGAAATCACATTGGTGGAAGGCGTGGTAAAAAAATAAAATAGATGCTATGAAAATGTTGCTTTCAAACGCATTTTGAAGCTTTGATTTTGGTTTTTTTGTGAGGACTTCCATGAAAATGATTTCATGATGAAATTTTGCATGTTGAACAAACATTTCTTAAAGTATGTGTTCACACCACGAGCATTTGAGCTTCAATGTAGAAAGATACTTTCGATAATGATATCCTTAATCCATCAGGCCATGTTCGTTTAATCCCCTCATCATAGGGATTGAAGGGGATTTGAGAGGTTTGAGGAGGATTTTGACTTACAAGGGATGTAATCCCTTTCAATCCCTGACAAACCTCTTCAAACCCTGACTAACCGAGCAAGCCCTCACGGACAGTGGCGTAGCTAGGGGGGGGGGGGGTCCGGGGGGTCCATGGACCACCCTGCAATTTATCTACAGCCTATATATTATAGCAAAAATGAGTAAAATTTAATATGGATAATTAAATACAAATGAAAAATTTACTACTAGACCATCCTGGATTATTGAGCTGGCTACGCTACTGCTCACGGATCAAACCTTAGCTGATAACTCGTGCATTCCGTGAAGACGTTTCTTTTTCTTTCTTTTCAATGGTTATAAGGTTGTCGTGACAATACCCGCCAAAAAATAAAAGAGGTTATTGTCATGGTGATGTACTTGTGTTGATATCGTCAATTTTAAACTTCCACATCGTGTGAGGTTATCGGTATGGTGGTGGTGATGTGGTGTGCATGTAGATTTACATCAATTATTGTACTACTCTATGTTACCTCTAAGAAAATTGCAGGTAAGTGATTAGCTAAGTCATGGGGCCGTCGATGGGCACGTACTTAACTCTCGCGTCATGTTGGATGTGAGGACAGATTTTCTTAGACGGCACGACACGGGGTGACGTGCTCGTCTCGGTAGGCCCCGTGGTTAAAGGGTATCGTGTGACACGGGCAGCGTGGGCCAATGAGTCTCAGGATTTGGTAAAGCAAATCTGATGGCTGCAGCGTGCGGCGAGATCTTTGTTTCCCCGGCGGATACATCCGTCGTCAGGACTCAGGAGGATACTGGCATCATGCAGTGGTTACACGGGTCCCAGTGCGCAGGCTTGTATTGTACACTGTGCAGTCCATAATTTTCCTGCTGTTTTTCTAGTTGGGCTCGTGCTGGGCCGCTCTCTTCCTCGTGTCATCATAAATAAGCTGGATTTTGTCTCAACAGAAAAGGTGGATTATTTTTGTGGGCGTTGGATTGGATTGCCTGTGCGACGACGTACACGCTGCAAAAAAGGAAGTCAGTAGAGTTGGCACGTTCACGTCTGTAGACGAGACGAGACCTAACGCACGCGGCATGGCATGCACAGAGACGACATAGACTAGTAGATAGAGTGGTAGTACAGAGCTCCTTGCTCGACTCGCCATCCTCCTCGTGTCTCCGTATCGCTGCCGTTTGCTGTCATCTTAAGCCACCCTCGATGATGACAGTTTTCTTGCTCCTCTTTTCTTCTCTCTCGGCCTTATCGTAGCGAGATAATGACGCCGTCTAGCTCGGCGTGGCGCAATCATGCCATGCGGCGTGCATGATGCGTGGGCGATGGCAAGCCATCGATGGCAGGTCGTTGGGAACGGAAGCCCGCACGAAGGCGGCTCGGAGTCGGAAGACTCTACTCTCCAGCAGCAGATCTTCAGCCTTCTCCGCCACGGCTTGGCTAGGCGGTGAGAATCACACAAGCTTATATGGAAACTAAAGATACGACAGGATCATACCGCTGCTGTTGGTAAAGAGATCGCGCTTTCCTTGCGTTTCACTCATCGCCTGTGGAAACGGATGCTGCCAATAGGCGATGGTTCAGTAAAGAGATAATGGATTTTTTACTGACGGAGGTTGACTTGGTGCGTCAGCTAAGGTGAACCCACCTACACATGGAACGTGCAGCAGCAGATGCTGCACAGTACAAGTGTCAGAAACAGCAGGTTGCGCCCATATTATTCCGTGAAAAGAGGGTGCATTTTTTTAATCTGAACCCGACCATACCGCGAAGTAGGCACGCATTGCGTATCTGCATGCGCGCCTAAATTTTCACAAAGCCATATCGTCAGCCCATGCTCGTACTTTTCACGAACCATGTGTTTTGCCTCCAACCTCAGGACAGCAACGTGCGTGTACAGAGAAAGACACGAGGTAGCATGTACAGCTAGAGAACACTCTGAATTCTAAAACAGGATGCACATTCAGTAAGCCCAGCAGGATTCATGCCAGCCACGCAGCAAGCATGGTTCAGCCCATCTTGGATCCTGAATCGGGAAGAAGAAACCAACACCAACTACTAGTACAACACAAAATGCTACAGGTTACTTAAAAGAAAAGCTACGACGCACGAGCTGCTTGGTGAGCAAGTCCTTGTCCGAGGTGATATTCAGGCAGAGCCAGTTCGGCTGCAACGGGTGGGTGCTTGGAAAGAGACCGTTTGATCCATCAATGGCTTCGTTATCAGATGGAAGGAGACGGGCTTATTATACCTTCTTGAAGAATGACATTATGTTCTTTCCTTGCTTGGGGGCAGCAGCCTTGGCAGGTTTCTTGCTGCCTGCTGTTTTACTTGGAGCATTGCTCCTGTCAGTGTTAACTGCTGGCTGTGGCTTGCTTGGAAGAGTTGGCCTGCACAAAACGGAAACATGTTGATTTGGCAGGTCGAACAAAGAGATAGATATGCGGGAGCTTAAATGTGCAAAATATACGTTGTTGTGCCATCCGATGTACTTGTGTTTCTGGCTAATAAACTAGATGGGTAAAGCTCCTTTTAGAGGTCTGAATTTGTGTTTTTTCTTCCTACTGTGTATGATATATGGTCACTGGCATAAAGGAAACTATTGCACTAAATCAATTCATATTCCTTGATGGGCTCTGATGCCCGATGAACTAAAGAAAAGGACGGTTCCTAAAGATAACTGCTTCAGTACCAACAGCAACAGTGTGTGGCGTCAAACTATATGGCGAAAACATACAATTGACAAGAATTTCACAGAATACAGAATAAAAAACAGCGCATTACCTGTTACTGGCATCAGTAGTGGTAACATTTTTCTCTGCCTTATCACTTGCAGGAGCTTCGCCCTCCCAGACAACCTCAGTTACTAAAATAGAATAAGCAAAAGCTTCAGGGAATTATAATCACGGGGATGGAAAGCAGATGGAAGAATTAAGCAAAAGGAATAACATAAAAAGTATGCAAGCCATGGAAATATTACTTAACAAAAAAAGTTATGTGACACCCTCAATTAAATTTCTAGACTCCTCACATATGTGCATTCAAAACAAAAAATACAGGAAAACAATATTAGATGCACAATCTTATACTTGAGCTAAAAGGAATATTGACCACAGATAAGACAAGTCTTTTCATGTTCACAGATAAGACAAGTTGCTTACACAAAATGTTATTAGGTGGCTTGATAAGCTTCTCGACATGCTAGCATATTATTACAAAAACCAGCCACATTATTATTAATATTCTGCAATATGTTGTCAACAAAAACAAACATGCACTTGTTTACAAAAAAAAATAGAGTATGCAGTACAGTTGCAGCAAGGGGAATTTAAGTTCTCAAGGTATTTCTAGTTTTTGCCTATTTAGGAGCCAGTTAGACTACGTAAATGATATAAGCATGACAGAGGAATGAATGGCATGTTTCATGGGATACAGTTTAACTCTACCTTCTCTCCCCCGCTCATCTATACGTGTCTTCAAGACCTTCCTTCTTTTAGGTGAGGTGGAAGCTGTCTCGGCAGCATGATCCTTCTTATTTTCATCGATTGGTGGCTCATTAGCCTTTTCTTTTAAGGTGATCCCAGAAGGGTTGATAGCATTGTCACTGCTAGTTTTGCATTCAGAGGTAAACTCAGAATCAGTCCCTTTTGTGACGCCCTTCACATCGCTCACTGTATCCTGTTTGCTTTCCACTTTATTCTGTTCTGATATATTGTCTTGTGCAGCTTCAATGACAGGATTTCTGGCACGCTGTTTTAGTGGCTCTGGAGATGCAATGGCTACAAAATCATCATCATCATCATCATCATCTGAACAATCAAAGATCGCTCTTCTCTTTCTGTTACTTGCACCATTAGAGGCCCGCTTGTAGTGTGCATTTTTTTCATCATCGCTGCTATCCGCATCTGCTTCTTCTTTTGCACATATCTGTGCATCAGCTGTAACTGGAATTTACAGCATGTCAATTTCATCAGAAATGTGGTATACTTTATGTATGAGAGTTGATATATGTACTTGAAATCAACATGCAAGAAAGTAAAGCAACATGGAATAAAACATGAGATTTTGTGAGAAAATACCAGCAACACTTGGTAGATCTTTAGCTTTAATGACAGCTGGAGCCTTGGGTTTTGCAGATGCACGACCCCACATGGTAGCCAGGGATGCACCATTACTGGGTAGGGTCTTCCCATTCTGAGCTTTGGTTTTATTTGCATGCACACCAACTGATGGCTCTTTGACAGCCAGAGCCTTAACAGTTTTATCCAAGACCGAGGCATTATCCTTCTCAGCTTTAATGCTGGTTTCCTTCACTGGATCGGATGGTTCAGGTAGATCTTGCTGTCGAACAATAGAAGATTGCTCTTTTGTAGCACTACTAGGTTTTGGCACTGCAGGTGCTATAACACTATTTGTAGGCTTTGGGGGCATTGAGCTTACATGCTTCCCTGTGGTAGTTCGCTTGACAAAAGAATTCCTTACACCACAGAACCTGTGCAAGAATTCAGAAGCAACCAAATTCAGATCCCCATTAAGGGAAAGATATAATATGAACATTGACATGCTTTTCTTATACATATGGAGAAAATATTGACATGCTAAAAAACACAAAATGTGTTACTACCTCTGTTTTTTAAATATAATAAGAGGTTTTGGCAGCTTAAATTGAACTGCCACAACGTCTTACATTTAGGAACAGAGAATGTACTATTTAATACTCCCTCCATTCCTAAATATAAGTCTTTCTAGAGATTTCAGGGACTACATGCGGATTTATATAGACACACTTCAGAGTGTAGATTCACTCATTTTGTTCTGCATGCAATCCATAGTAGAATCTCTAAAAAGACTTATATTTAGGAACGGAGGGAGTATATATTCTCTTTTATAACATATTGCACCTGTCTCTCTCACACATTCCATAATAATCAGAGACCAAGTCTTCTCTTACAAATCCTTTGTAAGTATGTCTGCACATGGTTTGGGGGGCAAAGCAAGGGGGTAAAATCAGCAATACCTATTATCTCTCAAACAATTTTCTTCATCAAATGGCTGGTTGAAAAGCTCCTCTGCCTGCACAAATTCAGGATTCCAAAGTACAGCAGTATCTTTTGGAATACAAGCCTGGATACTGTAAACCTGAACTGAACAAGAACCTTTAAATGTCCGCCTTGCTTCTGCATCGTGCAAAGAAAAATGTTTAGAAGGAAGGATGACTCTTAAAATCAACATATTACTAGAGAGCACGGGAAGGTAAGTACACTATATTTTTATGCTGAACTCCAACAAACATGATCATGTTAATCATAAAAAGAATGCTATAACTTGAGGAACTGTACACCCAAAAAATAAATCTGATTCCCCGCATTACCTTCAAGGTTAGGGCCTGAAGTGAGTTTTACACAATAGTTCTCGGGATTGTTCTTTAACCACCCAGACACACTGTAAATAACTTCGTGATCAGTTCCATGTTTGTTGACAAACTCCTGAAGCAACCTGGATAGCAGTAGAGACTAGTCAGGTGATGATGCTATGTTATGCAATGGAAATGATAAGAGAAAGTGAATTATCACCTCTTGGCATCATTTGATGACACAGAAAAATTCCGGCTTAGCCATTTGTACGAAATCTGTTTGAAGAACACATATAGAGTTTGCAAACGTTAGACATGTTGTAAACAATCAGGACGGACTGAAAACAATGGCCAAGCAGCAAGCACTAAACATGTACAGAAAAAATCGTAAGTGATGAACAAAACAATGATTCACTATCTGGAGAATCACCCTGAAATCTGAACGAACTCATAGTGCAATCACATTGGATGTTATCTGATGCCCGTCTCTGATGAGATTTTCATGCTGAAATAATTTTGCCAGTTGTAAACTGAGCATCACGAGCTTAATCCTCCCTACCCCGAGAGAGGACTATAGTAATTTTAGCTAGTCATCTTGAGAAAGGTATCTAGCCTAGTTTCTACAATCAATACAGAAATTGCGCATCCATTGGAAGGAAAAATGAACTTAACTAGCACAAACACACAACAAATCACCACGATATAATATTTTCGCTTCCTTTCCAATGAAAACTTCCCACATGTACAAACGTTGACGCAGAATGAGACACTAAACCAGTCGAAGAAGGAATCCAGACTTATTTCTGCAATCCATGCAGAAATTGTGCACGAATGGAGAAGGGCACATTTTCGTCATAAAAAAAAGAATGGATCTAACTAGTACAAATGCACGGCTAATCACACAAATGATATGTGTCTGTTTCCCTTTCTTTCGACCCCCCATCCCACCCCACACACACACACACAATCATACGTTGACCCAAAAGGAGGCACTAGACCATTTTAACGGCACCAAAATCACCAGAAGGTACACCTCACACGAATCTCAACCCTAACTCAAATCATTCGCACCAGAAGGGGACAGCAAGAACAATACAACCAGCGGAATCCAAGAAATCGCGTCTCCCCTGCTCCTCCACGCGGAGAAACCCCGCGCACGCAGAATCGAACGGGCGAACCGTCGGAGGGCGATTGAGCCATCAGACGGGGCGAGGGGAGGGGGAGGGGGGGGGGGGGGGTAATTTCCGATGGTTACCACGCGGAGCTGGTCGGAGAAGAGGGCGTGGATCTGGGGCAGCAGGTCGAGCAGCGCGCCGTCGGCCATCGTCCGGTGGCCTCCGCTCCCGATCCGGAAGGTTGTAGAACCCTTGCTAGGGTTTCGAATCGGGGAGCGGCGGGGGAAGACGAAGGGAGGAGTGTGGCGCGGGATTGGATTGGGGCTGGGGGGCGGTTTTCCCGCCTCCCCTGTTTTGTTGGCGCGGTCCGTGTCCGGGTAGAGGGTCCTACGGCGCGCAGTTCATTTGCCGAAAGAAAGCCCGCTCGAGCATTTTTTTTTTTTCTTTGGTCTTTTATCAGTTTTGCCTAGTTGTGTCACACCAGTGAGAGCAACTCTAGCAGTCTCTGTATAATTACGACTTGCAAACGCGTTTTACAGTTCGACGAAGTGAAGTTTTGTGGGACGAAATGTTGCTCTGCAGAACAGAACCCGTATAATCAAACTGCACAATTTGAAATAAAACATTTGCGGGCGAAATTGAAACCACGGTCTACATAAAACATGATCATACAAACTACATTCACAGCCTGCATCACTTACTAGAGGGGGAGCACACCTACTGGAGCTCATCGGAGCTCACCACAGCTACTAGCTATCCTACCGCACTACGCAAAATTGAGCTCACTGGAGTCGAGCTCGTGTTGTAGTACATGTGCAGTGCGCTCAGTTGTCGGAGGAGGAGGAGGAGAGCTCGATGTAGATGTGCTCCTTGTGGCCGAAGGCGAGGGCCGACGCGACACCCTGCTCGTAGAGCATGGTGTCGATCTCCTCCTCCCTCCGACGGCGTTGCTGGTCCTCTTCCACCTCTCGTGCACTCCGAGCCAGCAGCACGCGCAAAAGGCTATCCGCCTCCGCCGGAGGAGGAAATCCTCCGGTCCGACGACGGCCCCGGCACGTCGCTCCGACACCGCCTCGGCCTCCGGCTCCATCTTCACCGCTGGGAGCTCTTTGAGCTCCCTCTTCACCGGGGGGAGGAAGGAGCACGAGCGCGAGCTCGACGCCTCGAAGGAGTTGCCGGAGAAGAGGCAGCCGCGCGCACGGTCGTACTCCTCTATCTCGCAACGGAGGAGCGACGGCGGCGGCGTCTGGCCCCACTGCGTGTACCGGCGGGCGGCGCGCTTACGGGCGGCGTCGGATCTGACGCAACGAGCCCTCTCGGGGTCGTCGTTCCTACGGCTACCGGAGTTGGCCATCACAGACGGTGGAATGAGCGGCTATGCGGCGGAATGAAGGCGCGCGGCGGCGGATTGGAGGCGCCGGCGGTGAGGTGGGGCGACTTTTCGCGGCGGCGGAGGGATAGGGTTTCGACCCGCATCGAGCGGTCGAACCCGCAGTTTACCGGTCGAGCGCTCGCGTTTACGGGCCACCGCAAAATTTTTACGGGTCGGGCCGCGTTTACAATATCTGCTCTGGCGGGAAAAACAACCCAAACCCGCATACTCGTCGGAATTTTTGCGGGTCGGACGTCTTGCGGGATCTGCTAGAGTTGCTCTGAATCTTCCCATCAAAAATGACAAAAAAATCATTAAGGCACTGTTTGATAGCAAAGTACTAAGAAAAAAACAAAATATCAAAAACTACAATGATTTTGTTTATAGGTACAAAATACCATGATTTTAATATGACAACCTTTTTTAAAGTATTGTGACATGTTTGGTCAGGCCATAAAATGTTGTAAATTTTACTAGCTAGCAGTTGGCCGTACCCGCATTCATAGCTAGCTAGCTATTGCTTTTGGTGATGCAAACTCTATTTCTGTTGCGTTTATCCAGCTAGGTAGCTGGCTAGTCCTTGCCATCAGCGTGCATAGAACAGCAGCATGCACGAACAATTCCAGCTTGTATGTTAAGAAAAAGGCCACCCACAATATGTCTCTTTAATTTTTCCACAAAACTGTAAAGGATTTTGTGTTTAGTGATTAGTACTCCCTCCGTTCTTAAATATAAAACATTTTAGAGATTTAAATATAGACTATATACGGAGCAAAATAAATGAATCTATATCCTAAAATATGACTACATACATCTGTATATAGTTTATAGTGATTTTTTTAAAAGATCTTATATTTAGTAACGGAGGGAGTAGACTTTAAGAGAGGTCCTTCACCTTGTCTGACCTAGTATAAAGGATAGTTATGGATTGCATTTGATCCTTTCTATGATCTCACGAGATGAGTTTGTTAAGAATATTTAGCGACACACTCGTTTCTCCTGCTTGCTCTATTTTAAATAAAAGGTTCAAGGTTCTTTTTATTATGCAAAGAAATTACTGCAGTTTCGTACATACTCTAGTTTCAATAACACAATTTTCGTCTATTTTCGGCTAGTTGAAAAATCTAGGGGCAAAATTGAATAGTGTGATACAACTAGTGACAAAACCAATAAAAAACACTCATTTAACACAACACACAAAAAAAATATCCAACAAACGTCCTTTTAGGCATGACAACTCGAGCATTTATCATGGTAATCATGTTTGTCGAGAATGGCAAGTTGGCGAGTACCTGCTTGCTCTATTTTAAATAAAAGGTTCAAGGTTCTTTTTATTATGGAAAGGAAATACAGCAGTTTCGTACATACTCTAGTTTTAATAACACAATTTTCAACGTTACACAAACAGGTCCCACTAAATAAAATCGTGCCATCTAAAAACTACACTATTCTTAAAATACTTAAAAAATACTTTGCAATCAATTGGGCCTAAGTGTGTGCTAAAAATGCCACTCATCATCATTACCGTTGGGTGAAAGAACATTCACCAGGGGCAAAATGACCAAAATACCCTTAGACCCTACTTATCAATGATCCCAACAAGCATGTGTGTTCTATTCATCAGCACAAATAAATAAATTATAACAAACAATAACAACACATGGGGATTGAGCCGCCCATGAGCAAAGCTATTTTTACTTCTAATTTCATTGTCCGTGTGCTAAAAATTAGGAGCCCATTTGCTATATTGAGTTGTAGAGAGATCACTCACAAATGGGGTCTAGAAGTAATCTTGTCACTTCGCCCCGATCAATGGCCTCTGACGAGACAGTAACGGTAACTAATGACATTTTTGAGCACACACTTAATGTAAGGATGCTATTTTCGGCTAGTTGAAAAATCTAGTGGCAAAATTGAATAGTGTGATACAATTAGTGAGAGAACCAATAAAAAACACATTGTCATTTAACACAACACACAAAAAATATCCAACAAACGTCCTTTTAGGCATGACAACTCGAGCGTTTATCATGGTAATCATGTTTGTCGAGAATGGCAAGTTGGCGAGTACGTGCTTGCTCTATTTTAAATAAAAGGTTCAGGGTTCTTTTTATTTTGGAAAGAAATTACTGCAGTTTGTACATACTCTAGTTTTAATAACACAATTTTCAACGTTACACAAACAGGTCACAGTAAATAAAAAAAACCGTGTCATCTAAAAACTATAGTATTCTTAAAATACTTTGCAATCAAATAGGGCCTAAGTGTGTGCTAAAAATGCCACTCATCATCATTACCGCTCGGTGAAAGAACATTGACCATGGGCAAAATGACCAAAATACCCATAGACCCTGCTTATCAATTATCCCAACAAGCCTGTGGGTTCTATTCATCAGCACAGAAAAATAAATTATAACAAACAATAACAACACATGGGCATTGGGCCGCCCATGAACAAAACTATTTTTACTTCTAATTTCATTGTCCGTGTGCTAAAAATTAGGATCCCATTTGCTATATTGAGTTGTAGAGAGATCACTGACAAATGGGGTCTAGAAGTAATCTTGTCACTTCGCCCCGATCAATGGCCTCTGACGAGACAGTAACGGTAACTAATGACATTTTTTAGCACACACTTAATGAAAGGATGCTATTTTCGGCTAGTTGAAAAATGTAGTAGCAAAATCGAATAGTGTGATACAACTAGTGACAAAACCAATAAAAAACACATTGTCATTTAACACAACACACAAAAAAAAAATCCAACAAACGTCCTTTTAGGCATGACAACTCGAGCGTTTATCATGGTAATCATGTTTGTCGAGAATGGCAAGTTGGCGAGTACGTGCTTGCTCTATTTTAAATAAAAGGTTCAGGGTTCTTTTTATTATGGAAAGAAATTACTGCAGTTTTGTACATACTCTAGTTTTAATAACACAATTTTCAACATTACACAAACAGGTCATAGTAAATAAAATCGTGCCATCTGAAAACTACAGTATTCTTAAAATACTTAGAAAATACTTTGCAATCAGATGGGGCCTAAGTGTGTGCTAAAAATGCCACTCATCATCATTACCGCTCGGTGAAAGAACATTGACCAGGGGCAAAATGACTAAAATACCCTTAGCCCCTACCTATCAATGATCCCAACAAGCATGTGGGTTCTATTCATCAACATAGAAAAATAAATTATAACAAACAATAACAACACATGGGGATTGGGCCGCCCATGAACAAAGCTATTTTTACTTCTAATTTCATTGTCCGTGTGCTAAAAATTAGGACCCCATTTGCTATATTGAGTTGTAGAGAGATCACTCACAAATGGGGTATAGAAGTAATCTTGTCACTTCGCCCCGATCAATGGCCTCTCAGGATACAGTAACAGTAACTAATGACATTTTTGAGCACACACTTAATGAAAGGATGCTATTTTCGGCTAGTTGAAAAATGTAGTAGAAAAATTGAATAGTGTGATACAACTAGTGACAAAATCAATAAAAAACACATTGTCATTTAACACAACACACACAAAAATATCTAACAAACGTCCTTTTAGGCATGACAACTCGAGCGTTTATCATGGTAATCATGTTTGTCGAGAATGGCAAGTTGGCGAGTACGTGCTTGCTCTATTTTCAATAAAAGGTTGAGGGTTCTTTTTATTATGGAAAGAAATTACTGCAGTTTTGTACATACTCTAGTTTTAATAACACAATTTTCAACGTTACACAAACAGGTCATAGTAAATAAAATCGTGCCATCTAAAAACTATAGTATTCTTAAAATACTTAGAAAATACTTTGCAATCAAATGGGGCCTAAGTGTGTGCTAAAAATGCCACTCATCATCATTACCGCTCGGTGAAAGAACATTGACCAGGGGCAAAATGACCAAAATACCCTTAGCCCCTACTTATCAATGATCCCAACAAGCATGTGGGTTCTATTCATCAGCATAGAAAAATAAATTATAACAAACAATAACAACACATGGGGATTGGGCCGCCCATGAGCAAAGCTATTTTTACTTCTAATTTCATTGTCCGTGTGCTAAAAATTAGGACCCCATTTGTTATATTGAGTTGTAGAGAGATCACTCACAAATGGGGTCTAGAAGTAATCTTGTCACTTAGCCCCGATCAACGGCCTCTGACGAGACAGTAATGGTAACTAATGACATTTTTTAGCACACACTTAATGAAAGGATGCTATTTTCGGCTAGTTGAAAAATCTAGTGGCAAAATTGAATAGTGTGATACAACTAGTGACAAAACCAATAAAAACACATTGTCATTTAACACAACACACAAAAAATATATCCAACACATGTCCTTTTAGGCATGACAACTCGAGCGTTTATCATGGTAATCATGTTTGTCGAGAATGGCAAGTTGGCGAGTATAACAAGATCGCCTTAGTTCATTTTTTGTCTTAAGATTGTCATGCTTGCAAACTAAATTTGTCTTCCTCACACCAATATAAATTGCCATATAAAACATTTGTTTTGCAATGCCTAAAAAATCTAACGTCGGGTTTCTAGCATTCCAAAAAAACAAATATTATTTGCTACTAACTCTGTTTTCATCTACTTTGCACATTAGCTTTGCTTTAAGTTTAGCTTTATAAACATTGACTAAAATTATGAAAATATTAACATCTATAATACTATATCAATAATACTTTTATTGCAATTTTTTATATCACTTTTTATAAACTTAGTCATGCTTTACAAATTTTGACTTAGGATAAAACTAATATGCAGAGTAGATAGAAACATACGAGTATCATTTTTCTGAAGGAAGCTCAGGTGGCTATTTTCGAAACACGCTGACAAATGGCACTTGAATACAAATGTGGATCTATGTTATTTAAATGTGTGTTACTTCAATACGTTGGTTAATCTTCATTTCTTTGATAATATTTGTGTGGTGAAACATATGATAATGTGATGTTTTTAGTTGAACAACATCATATTTATGATTATACTCTTTATGGAAGTATCCACAAATACAAGAGAATAATTAAGATTAATGTGCAAGAATTTGGTTGATTAATCTGTTAATGGGTCAGTTAATCTCTACTCGTAGGATGCCCGGCTTGAATAGCATATATTCATCACACTAACTTGTTAGGATGATTAACCGGCATGTCGGATCAATTAATCGGTTGTAAAAAACAAACAATCGTTGCTAGCCCATTAAATGTTAGGCAAGCAAAGCCTAACTATTTGACCTGTAACCCCTCTGAGCCCCCTCTTGCTCCTCGCTAGCCAGGGTTGAGCCCTCCTCTAGTTCCCCCCGTCTCCTCCCAACCTGGATGAAGGTTGGTCAGGTCCTCGTTAGCGCTAGCCACCGCTCGAGCGGCTTCGCTGCTCCAATCGCCTGCCTGGTCCCCACCCCCTTCCATCGGTGCTCCCCATCCTTTTCCGTGGGTTGCTCCCGCTCTCCTAGCTCGTTGGCTACTCCCCATACCCTCTCAACGCCCCCTCCCCCAATTTCTTCCTCCATGGCATCACTAGCAAGCAAAGTATTGTCATCTTCCTCCTCTTTTTCGATGAAGAATCCAACATTCATGTATTAGTATAGTAGATTGAGATTAGTAAAACACATAATTCAGATTTTCATATTAGTGGATGGAACTGTTGGGTTGGGTTGTTATATGTTTGTCAATATGGAAACATCTACTTCTTGAGTCGATGAAGCTTTTGCTACTATTACATGTTTATGAGGTTTAGGTTTTGCAAACAGACATAACTAGATGTGGATGCTATGTAGTCAGTTGTTAAGGGTATTTCAATTTTCCATTTTCTCTTTGTGAGTATAGTTCTTCATGTGAATCTGTTAGTACTTAGCTTATTCAAAGTTATGCACAAGGACAAACATTTGTTGCACGGATGTGTTAAATAGTTTGGGAACCTCAATAACCCTTTGATAAATTATGTCCACACTAAAGGGATTAGAATTTTGGTATGTGTAAAGTAGTGTCTTTATATCTCCTAGATTGTTAAAGTAGGTGTAATTAGTCAAGATTAAAATGTTACCTCTTGTTTATGCCTTGTATATGCCTACAATAGCATATTTTGGTATATTACATTGTTGGGAGCATGAAAGTGTATGGTATAATTCATTAAAAAATTAGATATATGTTGGCCGATTGTTATTTAATCTACTAATTAATGACTTGTTGATTAATCTGGTAATAAGTCAATTCACCAATTAGTCACTACTCCCATGCCAATCAAACAACTACGAGACACCCATTTCGTGAACATTGAGTAAGACAACATCTAATCATACCAATAAACTTTGGGGTTCCAGCAATCCCTCGTGCAA
This sequence comes from Hordeum vulgare subsp. vulgare, assembly GCF_904849725.1. NCBI lineage: Eukaryota > Viridiplantae > Streptophyta > Magnoliopsida > Poales > Poaceae > Hordeum > Hordeum vulgare. The sequence continues at coordinate 89,238,778 of NC_058520.1, forward strand.
CACTTCATAAACTTAGTGTTTGGAAATTTCTATCACTCCAACCAACAAACATAACTAAATTAATCACACAATTTTTGTCACAACATGCATCTAGATATATTAAGTAAACAGAGTAATGCTTGGAGAATAATGGCATGATGTAGATAAAGTAAACTCATTTGATATGAATGAACCCCATCATTTTATTAGTAGCAACAATACAAATATGTGCCATGTCTTTTTGTGTCACTGGTGTTGAACACCGCAAGATTGAACCCACTACAACGCACCCCTCTCACTTAAGATAGATCAATCTAGTTGGCTAAATGAAATCAATAGATCGGAGAAACTTACAAAGCTATAATAATCATGCAAATAAGAATCATATAATTCTGAGAAGACTCAAATCTTTATCATGAATAATCTGAACATAAACCCACAATTCATCGGGTCCCAACAAACGCACCGCACAAAGTGATTACATCGAATAGATCATCGCGAAGATGCGACAAACTTTGTATTGAAGAACATAGAGAGAGAGTCATTTAAATACTAGCTATGGAGCCGTAGGTCTATGGTAGACTACTCACGCATCACCATGGGAGCAGCAAGGTTGATGTAGAGGCCCTCCGTGATCAACCCCCCTCCGACAGGACACCGAAACAAGGCTCCAGATGGTCACACGGCGGAACAGAGACTTGCAACAGCGAAATGATTCTGGAGCTCTCCTAGGGTTTTCAAAATATATGAGAATTTATAAGCGAGAGAATGAGGTCGGGAGACGAGGGGGTGTCCCACAAGCTAATAGGGCGTGACCACCCCCCTCGGCGTGCCATGTTGTCTTGTGGAGCCCTCGTGGGGCCCTGGCCTTCTCCCGAAACTACCGGGTCTTCTTTTGGTCCAGGAAAAATCATCAAAAAGTTTTGTGGTATTTGGACTCCGTTCGGTACTATAACCTGAAATCCAAAAACATGCAGAAAAAAGAAACTCGCACTTGGCACTAGGTTAATATGTTAGTGCTAAAAAAATAAGTGTCTCAAGCTTAGTACAACTTTGTACTAGAGCTAGTACAAAGTTGAGACACTTATTTTGGGATGGAGGGAGTATGAATGAGCAAATAAATACCCAAAAAGTATTCTGAATGATAATATTATAGCATAGAACAATGAAAAACTATATATACGCTGGAGACGTATCAACATCCCCAAGCTTAATTCCTGCTCGTCCTTGAGTAGGTAAATAATAAAAACAGAATTTTTGATGTGACATGCTACCCAACATGTGATCTATTGCTCGTACGATCATTGATAAACGAGGAATTAACAAACATCAACAGAGTAATATCCATGAACATAAGTAACATGATCATCAACATTCAAAATATACGATCCTTAACGAATGTTTATCCCTCATTCATTTTTTTCATATTAGCATGGCATGGATTTGTCTTCACCACGTAAATACAAATGTCAAGCACCATGGTGTTAAGCGAGGAAATTGGATCGTGCGTTTAAACGCGCTTAAGCTTTTATTACTCACTCAATACATGAGTGTGAACCATGGACATATCATATAGGTGGAATAGAATATGGTGGTATGTTTTAAAGGGGTAAAGGTGGAGAAGAAAGTCTCACATTAAATCGACGTATCAACGGGCTATCGAGATGCCCATCAGTAGATATCAATGCGAGGAGTAGGGATTGTCATGCAACAGATGCACTAGAGCTATAAGTGTATGAAAGCTAGAATGAAGCTAAGTGGGTGTGAATCCAACTTGATTGCTCACGAAGACCTCGGGCATTTGAGGAAGCCCGTCATCTGAATATACAAGCCAAGTTCTATAATAAAAAATTCTCACTAGCATATGAAAGTGACAAAACAAGAAACTCTTTATATGAAAACATGGTGCCACTTTGAGGCACACATGTGAAAAAATATTTAGTAGCACTCTCCCTTCTCACTTTTCTTACATTTTTTTCTTTTTTTCCTTTTTCTTTGTTTCCTTCCTCCTTTTTACGTCCAGAGTCTCATACCGACATATGGGGGAATCATTGTCTCCATCATCCTGACAGTGCCGTGAATAATGAATAACATCACACTTCTATTTACTTACAAACCGATATGAAAAACTACTAAATAATATGACTCTATATGAATGTCGTTGGCGTTGTACCAGGATGTGCAATGATCTAGCGTAACATGTATGATAATGATGAACGGTGGTGATGACCCACAAGTATAGGGTATCAATCATAGTCCTTTCAATAAGTAAGAGTGCCGAACCCAACGAGGAGCACAAGGAAATGATAAGCGGTTTTCAGCAAGGTATTCTCTACAAGTGTTGTAAGTAAGAGTGATAGATAGTTTTATAGCAAGATAATTCGTAACAAGTGACAAGTAACAATAGTAGCAAAGGTGCAAAAAGGTAACCCAATCCTTTTTGTAGCAAAGGACATGTCTGAAAGTACTCTTATATAAAGCAAGCACTCCTGAGGACACATGGGAATTTCTGTCTAGTCATATCCATCATATTGAGTTGATTCACGTGCGCTACTTTGATAACTTTATATGTGGGTAGACCGGTGCTAAGGTGTTGTTCTTACTTGAACAAACAACCAACTTATGATTACCCTCTCTCGCAAGCATCCACAACTATGAAAGAAGAATTAAGATAAATCTAAACATAGCATTAAACGTGTGGATCCAAATCAGTCCCTCATGAAGCAACACATAAACTGGGGTTTAAGCTTCTATCACTATCAAAAACCATCATCTACTTGTTATTCCAAAATGACTTCCCTTATTCCAATAACATGGTGAAGTGTCATGTAGTCGACCTTCACATGACACCACTAAAAGAAGTAATAACATACATATCATCAAAATATCGAACGAATACCAACTTTATATGATTACTTATAACAAGACGTCTCCCATGTCCTCAAGAACAATAATTACTACTCACACCTCGTCAACATGTTCAAGATAAGAGGAGTAATAATGAAAATTAAAGATCTGAACATAATATCTTCCACCAAGTAATTCAACAAGCATCAACTACAAGATGTAATCAACACAACAGTGACCCACATGTACCAATCTGAGGTTTTGATACAATGATTGAATACAAGAGATGAACTAGGGTTGGTGATGAGATGGTGCTGGTGAAGATGTTGATGAAGATTGGTCCTCTCATGAAGGAAGAAGCGTTGGTGATGACGATGGCTTTGATTTCCCCCTCCCGGAGGGAAGTTCCCCGACAGAATCTCTCTGCCGGAGAGCATAAGGGCCTCTGCCCAGGTTTCCGCCTCGAGACACCAACACTTAGCCCCGAACGGTTGCTTATTACTTTTTTATAGGTCAAAACATGCCATATATCAGAAGAGGGGCGTCGGAGGGCCAGCAGGGGGCCCACAGGGCATCAGGGCGTGGCTAGACGGGGTGGTCGCGACCTGTTGCCCTGTGGACATGAGGTGTCCCCCTATAGTATATTTCTCTCTAGATAATTGTTAAATATTCCAGAAAATGTTTCCATGAAATTTCAGGTCATTTGGAGCAAGTTGATTTTTGTGCCTTTTTCTCGGTTTCCCGGTCGAGAATTCGAGTTTGAAGATATTTCCCTCTTAGTGATGTACCTTGCATATTCAGAGAGAAATGACATAAGAACTGTACGATAATATGGAATAATGGACAAGAACAACCCAGATATCAATAATAATTGACAATGCAAAATGGACGTATCAACTCCCCCAAGCTTAGACCTCGCGTGTCCTCAAGCGAAAGCCGAGCTAAAAAATAATGACCACATGATTTGAGAGAGAGGTGTTGATAAAAAAAATACCAATATGAGAGAACCATGAATATTAGCATAGCAGCAAGTATTTTATCATATATATCCTCGTAAACAAGTAACAATCCATCCACAATTATTGGAGTAAGAAGCATAAACTTTATTGACAACCAACAAACTATGTTCTCAGTCATTGGCACAATTATAATTCATCATATTTCAAAGGAGAGTCTATGTAAGAGCTTTGTTTTTGGCAAGTTCACATACTCAACTATCATTTAGTCTTCTATGATTGCTCCCGCTGAGGACATATTTTTGGAGCTCACACCCAAAACTTGAAAACTTCACCACACAAAACTCAATAGAAAACCCGTGATATCCGTTAGTAGGATAGGTGAACATTAAACCTTAGGTACTATTATAAATTGATTCATATTTTATTATTGCATAAGGTACTGCATTCTAACTTCTCCATGACTTATACCCCCTGATATAATCCATAGCATCATCAAAACAAGCACACTATGCAAGCAAAACATAATTTGTCTAAAATAGAACAGTTTGAAGTGATCAGCAGAGACATCCTACTTCTGTAACTTTGCAAATTATGAAAAATTATGAAAACTTGAGGATTTGTAATACAATAATGTGTAAAAATTCATATCAAAAAGGCGTTCAAGAAAAATCAGATAAATTATGCACTGGACGCTAAAGTTTCTATTTTTCCACCATATCAATTGTACTTATCATTCGAATCATACCGAAGGATTTACTTGGCACAAATACTAATTTAAACATAAAACACAATCATTACAATATAAATAATCATGTTATATCACACAAATATAAAGTATAACAAGAAAAATAAGATAACTATTGGGTTGCCTCCCAACTAGCGCTATTGTTTTACGCCCCTTGCTAGGCATAATGCATATGTTTCAAGTGTTATCATCTTTGAAACTCCACCCATAAGTAGACCTCATGATAGATTCATAAGGTGGTTTAATTCTCATTCTATGGAAGTGTTCCATCCCTTTATTTAATGGGATTGGAACTTATGTTTCCCACTTTCATATCAAATAGTTGCACCTATAGTTCGTAGAAATGGTCTGCCAAATATTACCGGACAAGATGTGTTGCATTAAATATCAAGAACTATGAAATATAGAGTCACATATCTATTAGCAAGTATAAGAACATCATTTATTCTCCCCAGTGGTTTCTTGATAGTAGAGTCTGCAAGATGCAAGTTTAGGGAACACTCATGTATATCGGTAAGGCCAAGTACATCACATAAAGATTTAGGTATAGTTGAGACACTAGAACCTAGGTTACACAAAGAATTGCATTCATAATCCTTGAGATTATTTTAATAGTAGGTTCCCACTCATCATGCAACTTTCTAGGAATAGAGATTTCTAGCTCAAGTTTCTCATCGTAGGCTTTTATCATTGCTTCTACTATATGTTTAGTAAAAGTTTTGTTTTGTTCGTAAACATTGGGTGAGATAATAATGGATTGAAGCAAGGAAAAACATTCCACTAAAGAGAAACTTTCATAATTAAAGTCCTTCTAATCCAATATAGTGGGCACATCACTATTTAAGTCTTGACCTCTCTAAATCCACTTTTCCAGTTTTATCATTATAATCATCACCCTCCAAGCAATTAGGACGCCTTCTAGATAAAGTTGACTCATATCGAGTCCCTTTATAATCTATTTTCAAATTAGTAAACAAAGATTCAATGGGAGAAGTACCAAGCATTTTAAGATCTTCATCATGATTACAATAAAAACCGGTGGAAGAGCCTTTTCCCATAATTCTCGTTTGGTTCTCAACCTCGCGATCATATCCTTACTCTCATTAATAGACATTTGAATGGATTTAATGGACTCGTTGATATCATGCTTGGGTGGCAAATTTTTATTTTTAAGAGTTTCCACATCAAGAGAAATTCTATCCATGTTCCTAGCCATATCATCAACTTTATGCAACTTTTCCTCTAACATAGTATTGAAAACTTTTTGAGAACTAATGAATTCTTTAATGGTGTTCTCAATAGCATTGTTATTGAAATTGTTTCGCGAGATAAAATTCAGATCAATGGCATTATCATTTTGCTCAATCAAAGTAGACAAATGCATATCATTCAGATAAACATGAGCATTTTTATTAGCAACCAAATCAATATGAGCATCCACTTTCTCACTCAAAGTAGAGATTACCTTAACAGAATTTACCTTCTTACTAGTTGGAGTTATTTGGGCATGCCATTAAGAATAGTTTGTCATAATGTTGTCCAGAAGTTTGGTGGCATCTCATAGTGTCACCTCTATATAGTACTAGTACTAGTAGAATGCACGTGTGTTGCCACGGGCATTTGAAATATTTTGTTTAAATTATATAGTAGCATAATGCATGTTAAAATTTACATGTATATCAAAGATATCTAACTAGTAACAATCAGGTAATAATTAAAATCTACTTCACTTGCAACGTAAGTAGATAGAAAAAGGTAATTTGACGACATATGATCCAACTAATAATCTGTTGCGAATTAAGATATACTTGACATATTTAAGATAATCTCGTGCAATATCAGAATTATTGTTTTTAGCTTCAGTCACATGATATTTGAGAAAATATAATAATAACTTCTTTCTCAACTCATACCCATTATGCACATGCAATATATGTTGTTAGCATAAATATTTCACGTGGAAGGCCTAAAAATGTGCAACGAAGAATACTCACCGTGCAAACTGGACGAACCAATTCATGATTGTTCCACGATAGTATAAAATCAAAAACAAAATAGTTGGACACATACCTGATATTGAATAAATTAATATTATCATGAATATATTGATAAAAATGTATGTATCCTGAATTTTTTGAAATATATAAAATTTACAAGAAACCGTCATAGACACTACGCCCGTCCATTTTGTACCTTGCTATGACGTCTATTTTGTAACATTTTGATCGAGCCACTTATGATCTTTATTAAACTTTGGGCTTTGTTGTTCAAATTTCGATGCTTCTCAAATCCTAGTAACTATTTTATATAAAAAAGAGTAGAGATTGAGGTAAACAAAACATATGTGAAGAGGATCAAAAATAACATATAGTTACCATTGTAGGGAGGTCACTTCGTTTAACGCGAGCATCAAATGAGTCCAATACTTGAATCTTATGTTCTTTTGGCACTAAGGTTGATAGATACCAGTTGGGACCGTGTATTGCAATAGTACATATGTATTTTATTATTTCAATACCAACTGCATCAGTCCTCAGAAACACTAATTGTATCTAACATACATCATTTCCTTTACCACCAAGTCACTCTTCTTATTCTTCCACCACCTTGTATCTATCTAACTCGGTCTCGAACTATTAACCCTCTCTGCTTCTTTTCTACCTTGCATCTTATTTGTCCGACTTCTTTGAATCCCAGTTTAATTCATTTCCAACTATAAACATAATTGGATATTTAGGTGGAGTCAATTTCCCCAAGCCATCCGTGAATATCAAACTTGAACCAAAATAGTTGGACGACGTTCTTCTACCACAAAATATTTTTTCTTACACGACGAATAAAAACTTCATTCCCCAACATGATTTTCCCATTCCGCCCCCTTGTGTAGTCAGCACAAACGGTGACGATCCCTCTACACATCCTTGTGCATCAAATTTTCTTAGGAAAGCACACACACACCCCAACAAAAGCACCGGCCTTTGAATCCCTCCACCTAGGCCGTCACTACATGTCATCGCCAGCTCGAGGTCGCTCCTGGCCGAGAATTTTCCAGTGTCCCCGCGCTATGATGCCACCCCTTATGTTATGAGGCTCTACGCCACTCACAAGAGTCAACTGACACAATTGAAAGTTTTAGTTGCATGTGAAATAGCAGTTGCACTGAAGTATACATATGTGCATGTTGAATTGGGGAATATAATGCCTCACATTTTATTGGTCATATTCACGTTCATGGACTACACAAAATGATTTTAGGAAGCATGAATACAGACATATTGAAGTGTGCATAATGAGTTGGACTGCTTGAACATACATCATCTTGCAACAATACCAGTTTTCCACGGGCATGCTAACCCCAACGACCAAATATTACTAGTCGCATTTAGACAAATTAAAATCAAAGTGGCAAACATTGCTTAGAGAATGACAGCGTGGAAGTGTATTGCACAAAGTGCCATTCAAAGGACTTCTAGACCTGAGCGTTTCACAACAAAATGGCAAGAGAAGTAATTCCATTTGCAATTAATGATACTAACATATGTTGCTAATGGCAATTGTCAACATTGGAGGTAGTAAATCTCAACTAACATGAGAAGATTACATCACTTACTGAGGAGAGAACTTGTAATCCAACAAAATTGCAACATCTTTACAATAGTGCACCAAATTTTCAAAATGGTACTCTTATCTATTACAACAATCCTGTTATCTTTCATACATGAGAAAGAATGACTAACGACACATGTCCACATGTGTAACTAAGTACTCCATCTGTCTCAAAGTGTCTTAAGCTTGAGACACTTATTTCGGGACGAAGGGAGTTAGTACAAAGTTACACTAAGCTTGAGACACTTATTTTGGGACAAAGGGAGTACATGTGAAGTATTAGGTACTACAATAAGAGCACTACCTAGCGAGACTACTTTAATTTAAGCACAGATCGAAAGAACAAAGTTAATAAAATGTTGGAACTAACAATAGCACACCGCCTATAAGTAGTCATGCAGACTCGACAAACAACAACATGAGTCAAAACTTTCTACCATCCAACACCAGCCGAGCCAAAGCACTTGGTGGTTGTACGAAGGCTTAGTACTATCAAGTGGTGCGCTTTTCCGTGTTAGTGTATTTTTACGGAGAAGACCAACAAGTAGATATTCCATTAAGGATTGATATATAGTTTACGTAGAAGACCAGGGTCCTCACTATTACATAGTTTTCCTTATTTCCCCAAATACTAATTATATACATTGGTTTTCAAATAGTATTACACTTTGTAGTAGTGTGTTCTATTGCATCCATGAGAAATTAGGGAACTTAATGCATTGGGGTCCTTAAAAATAATATAAGAGTGTAGATGAAATTCTTACACATACACGACACCTCGCTCTATATCCTAGCTGTCGCGTTCTTCTTGTTGAGACTCATGTCGATGTCATCATGCCAGTGCCACCATGTGTTGTAACTGCATCGGCTCGTCGTGTTGATGCCCACATGGTGGCACCACTGCGCCTTCACAATCTGGGGTTCTTAGTATGCTTCTTGTCCCCCACCTCTAGCTCATCGCCTGCAGAAGGATTACAAGTTCCCATTTCAAAAGGTAAATCATGAGCACATTAATCTTCTCAGAAGGTATAATTTGGTGTGCACCCATATAGAAACAACAAAAATTGGATCTCAACTACTTCAAATACAGTTATGCTAGAATAGGACACCCACTCAAGAGGGAAGTCACACAACTTGATGATTCAAGATGTTGTCACCAAAGATACTCTTGTCTGTACTGCAAAAAATATATCAAAGCAATTCAAACTATCACCTCATCATGAGAGTGTGAGACAATATATAGACAATTTTAAACCCCAATTTTTCATGGCTTGTGAGTAATTCGCACACTAACCATCGAACATTGTCATGGAATTAGATATCTTCTACACAGACGGATTTTTTAATTCTCGTACTACCACCTCCAAGTGATGAATCAACGCTTACATTTAAGAAGTTTCCTAAGCGAGTGCAGATTTGGGTGAGCGGGCTCGGGGCTTGGGGGTTGTACCATCGCATAATAATAATATACATAATTGATTGCAGTTATATAGCTGAAAGAGCGTTCCACTAAAATATTATATGCATGAAACAAAGAAATATCAGGATGCGCGTTGAACTAAATATCTTGGGGCCCAATGAATAAAGACATGAGGTTACAATGTGGGAATATGATACTTAGGTACAAGTCTCCACTTGCCAACCTTCCTATTGAGAAAACTAATTAATCAAATATGCCACTTATCACCTACCAATGAATATAACACGATTGATTAAGTTGAAGGTATTTTTAAAATTTAAACCAGCTATGAAAGAATGCTAAGTTGGTGGTAACTATATCATCAACAACTCTTCATGACAGTTAATCTCAAGATATATGTTAAACATGAATAACATACATGGTGATTGTTAGAATCACCTGGACACTGAGTAAGCAACTAATTGCTAATACATAGTACACAATTCTTATAAAAACCAACAAATACTTTTTGGGCCAGAAGCCGTGCCATCGAGTTTCAAGGTCTTGGTGCTCTTCACTGCTAGTCAGAAGCGTCGTCAGTCACTCAATGTAAACTAAGGTCCTTATTAAATCAAATATCTAATGAATACTACAAATATTAAGTTGAGGAGGTGTTGGCGTCCCTGATTTATGTGTGGCATAATCACTGGTGGAGGCTGGTGATGACAAGCATGATACAGTGGTGCCCCATGGTAATATGCAGGAGACAACGACGTCTAGTCCCGAGGAGTGGAGAAGTGGCATCACATCCCCGCAAAGAGTGTCTTCATGCAAAATATTAGACATGTGATTCAGAATAAATATAAGACCTTGAAACCTTTCCATAGTACACCAAATTATAAGAGATTAAAACTAAGATCAACATGAACCTCAAAGAGGCATGGTATGCAAGATAAGTATGCATTAGCACAACTGAAACGGGATAGAAATGGAAGGGATACCTTGCAATCATACCTATGGTACTGCCAGAGAACCATGCATAGACCAGCTTGTTCATGCCTCCATCGTGGTGGCTCCCCCGAGCACCGCACAACACCAGATGCTATTCCCTTGCAAGCCCAGAAGAACTCTAAAGTCACCCTCTTGGCACCGCAGGTAGCCAGAAACCAGCAAAGTCCTCCATGGGGTGGATGGAAGCCAATCAGGGCTCAAAGAGTGGAGAGAGGCCACAGGAGGGCACATGGATAGTCCCGAGCTAGGATCCTCTGGCATAGGATACAATGAGTGTACAATCCAATCTGGCATATATATCTGGTAAAGGTCGATGTAATCCAAACCAGGCGTGTCCAAACTGCAACAAAGAAGATAAAACTTGATGATCATATCTCCAAAGATATTGTTCTACAATGGCTAAAACATGTAGGTCAACAACAATATGTCGTCTGGGGAATGTGTAAAGATAATAACAGAAATAGGGTATGCAGACGGAAGATGTCTACCCGAATGCCATTTGTCTGGATATTGCTTAAGGTAGCTTGTGAATTCTTCTTCATAAAGACAGGTGTCTGAATCAGACACACCAAGAAAGAGCCAAGCCATGTTATCCTAAGCGCCTAAGACGAGCATATTTGAAAGGCACTCCGAGGGCACCTTCGCCTAAGCATCAAAGGCATCACGCCTTAAAAACAATGATGCTGGACATCTTCCATGAACATGTGGTGCACGTACCCATGGTAGGGAGCAATGCCAGTGCCAATGGAAATAATGATATGGGTTGCATTTGGATCACTCTGAGGTAGGAGCATTATTTTTCCATAAGGTCCTCAGATTAGAAATAAATGGAAGTGAGGTGCATAAACTTTAGAACATCCATCATATGCCATGAACTATGGGCATACACAATTCTAACAGAAAGAGCATGTGCTTACATGTTGGGTTGGTATCTCGGAATAGGAAGGAGAACATTGTTTAAATCACATCTATTATGCATCAAAATTAGACTTTATCCAAAAACAAAAATCAAGTATGACAAAACTGATATAAAAGACCTAGTTGGTAGCAGGACAGAAAGAAGATACCTATATTAGTATCAGCGATAGCCATATTGTAAGATGCTCTTGGATACATAGAATGTTATTTCTCTGGCTAGTGCATAATAATTTGATCGTAGTCAGAATGTACACTGTACACTAGTGTCCTGTGAAAAACTCCACTCTTTCTTAATGTTTTCGAACAATGGTTACTCCGTGATCTGTATTGACTTACATCATACGTGATGTGTACATACAATGTACTAATGCCTTTTTTTAGAATGATTACAAAATAGATGGTTTAGCGCAAATGAACTTCAGATAAATGTAACTGAGAAAACTTGGTCCTTCTAGAGTAAGATAGAGGCACCCATATAACACTTCCAACACACAGGAAATCCTTCAAATCATTCTAAAAGAAATCAACTAACCCGTTAGCTGAATCTTGTCCTCGGGCTTTGAGTTGCATAATAAATTACTGCAGACACAACTCTTGTCGGGGGGATAACCCCAGGGTAGGCTCAACGAGCCTGCTCCTTTATCTCCAGCCCCAAAGGAATGACCAAGAACCACTCCACAAGGCCCAAGTCCCCTGGCCGGCTAGGCTACACCTACCGGCTAGGGGGCGAGACGGCCAACTCTCTCGCCGGCCAGGCAACACCTGTCGTCTAGAAGCAAGACGACTACCTCTTCCTGGCTGCCTAGGCCAAGCCAGTCAGCTAGGGATAAGGCGACCGTGCCCAAGCCGGCTAGCCAAGCAGGCTAGCCGGTCGGGGATCTCAAGTCACATCAGATCATAGGTCATGAAGAGACCCTAAGATTAAAGGTGGCTACGCGTCAGCAAAGGTACTGGATCGGAGTGCACGGCGGGTACCAGCGTCGGCGGCCACGCCGCTGACCTCCCCCGGCTCTAATCCATCGCCCAACACAGTGTCGACCGCCAAACTACCACTCCATTACTGCACTCGGCGTGGGAACAGTGGAGGCGGCCATACCGTCTGCCCATGACGAATCTCGCTGGATGACGCCGGACGTACCATACGTGTCCTGCGTCAACCTTACACGAGAGCCTCATTGGCTAGCCGGCGGGTCCCATAGCCAGACGGGACCTCGCAGCCGACGGGCCCCTCAAGCGACAAGACAAGACCCTCATGGGCCCCCTGGTCAGCCGACGAGGCTGCCAGCCAGGTCCCACTTTTGTACCCTTTATCCATATTGTAGGCCGGTGGGTTCGTCTATAAAACCCCCCGGCCCCCTCCATGCAGGAGTCCGTCAACTGATCACACACACACACACCAACCACATAGGAGATGCAGAGACGAGCCGGCTGCTCCTTCTTCCTCCTCCGCAATACAGCTCGAGGAGCAACCTTGTAATCCCATTCATACATATCATACACTCCGACAGGACTAGGGGTATTATCTCTACGGAGAGCCCCGAACCTGGGTACATCGTGTGTTCCATGCTTGTACCAACCTCGCCCCCAGCACCCTCCGTTGCCACTTCGGTTCCTACCTTCTTTAGCCTACCTATGGCGTATGTTGTGAGTATTCACCGATATTTTGCACCCACCGTGGGGCTGATCGCGACATCGGATGGCTTTACGCGCTGGGAGGGGCCCCGCACCTACACCACGGGATGCATCACGTCCGGACCGATCTGCATGCCCGTGGAGCCTGCCTTCAATGAGGCAACACCGATGATGATCGACGCCCCGGTCCGCCATGCGGATTCGGACGAGGAGTCCAATGACGAGGCGCCTCCTAGCATTGTCGACGCTGCTATGGAGAACCTCATCGTTCTCTTTAGAGACCTGCACCTCAACAACGGTCCTCGCTACTTTGGCGAGGACTTCGATGTCGAGGTGTTATGCGCCAGCTTTAGTAGGCTCTCTATCGCTGAGACGCCTACGCACGACGTGTACCCCCGCAACATACTCATCTTCGACGCCCCCCCGTCGTCGGTGGGGTTCTTCACCCCATACCATGTCGCCACCGTCTCCAACATCGTGGAGGTGATGGTCATCGGCGCCGACACCAGCACGACTCAGGGCAAAGCGTCAACAGACGCTGCTGATCCTGCTGCTGTCGCCGCTGACACTCTTCAGGCTGCGCTTATCGGCCTGAAGACGCCCATCGCCGCCTCCACAAACCCTAACGACGCGCGAGCCTCGCTGGAGGAGGCTCACAGGCAGATCTTGGAGGAGGGCATCGCCATCGCTTCGGCGAAGCGCCGGATGGAGGCCACGCAGCGCGAGTATAACTCCGCATACGGCCTCACTCCGGTTTCCGAGGCCCCTAGCCGGCTTGGTTCAGTCCACGGCCGCGGCCGGTTCATTGCCGAGATTCTAGGCAGAAAACAGCCCGTCTACGAGACTCCTGCAGTCAACTTGCGGGGGCACAGGCGGCCATGGCAGAAATGCCAAGTTTGGAGGGCGAGGAGCGCGCCTTCTAGGAGAAGCGGGTCAAGGATCTCCTTGACGCCGCCAACGAGCAGCAGACACGGCTTGACCCCGGTCAAGCCCAATCAGAGTCTCCGGGACCCAACCCCAGAGCACGTCGCAACCCTAGCGGTCATCAGCACGCAAAGGGATCTTCCTCGCATCGCACTTTCGGCTGGAAGGGTGAGGGAAGCCAAGAAACGCACTCCCAGCGCCAGAGAGAGCATATTTCGAGCCGGCGTCAGGGAGGCGACGAGAGCGACTCGGTGTATGAGGTTCCTCGTCCGGGGAGGACCCATGCCACCAGTTCGCAAGGTGCCCTTCCGACCGCGGCTCGGATCGGCGCTCGCGTTCCCCAGGGTGATCAGGATGCCCGCATGCATCTCAACGCCATGGCCGAGTCAGCCCTCCTGGAGGAATATGACCCCATCGGTCCGGCCTGCTTCGGCCCCCGGATCCGAGGGGAGCCATTTCCCCGAGGTTTCACCTTCCCTCGGGATACTCCCAAGTACAACGGCACCGCCAAGCCCGAGGACTGGCTCATCGACTACACCACCGCCGTTGGCATTGCTGGGGGCAACAAACGCGTAGCAGTCCGCTACGTGCCACTCATGTTGGCCGGCTCGGCTCAGACTTGGCTTAACAGCCTTCCAGCCGGCAGCGTCAACTCATGGGTGGACTTTGAGGAGGCGTTCGTCCGCAACTTCACTGGCACCTACAACCACCCCGGCCGGCCTCGCGAGCTGGCCATGTGCGTCCAGAGGCCTGACGAACCCCTTCGCGACTACGTCACTCGCTGGACGGAGCTTCGCAACTCCCGCGAGGGAGTGCATGAGGTACAGGCCACCAAGTACTTCATCAACGGTTGCCGAGACGGCACTCTCCTCAAGCACAAGCTCATGTGCTCCGAGCCCACCTCTCTGGCGGTGCTCATGGCCAAGGCGGACAAGTACGCCACGGCCGACTCCGCGATGCGAGTCAAGGTGACCGCCTCGGACAAGGCTGCCCCCACGCCGGCTACTCCCAAGGCGGCTGGAGACAATCGAGGCGGCCAGAACAACAACAAGCGCAAGGCGGATCAGCTAGATTCGCGCTCCAACAACAAGTTGGTAGCCGGCGTGGAGGGTGAGGCGTCGGCTTCTCAAGCCGGTGATGACCCACAAGTATAGGGGATCAATCGTAGTCCTTTAGATAAGTAAGAGTGTCGAACTCAACGAGGAGCAGAAGGCTCTGATAAACGGATTTCAGCAAGGTAATAACTGCAAACACTAAAAGTAGCGGTAACAAGTGATTGTGTAGCGAGGTGAAACGTAGCGAGCAAAAAGTAACAAGTAACAAGTAGTAGCAATGGTGCAGCAAGTGGCCCAATCCCTTTTGCAGCAAGGGACAAGCCTGAACAAAGTCTTATAGGAGGAAAAACGCTCCCGAGGACACACGGGAATTTCTGTCATGCTAGTTTCATCATGTTCATATGATTCGCGTTCGTTACTTTGATAGTTTGATATGTGGGTGGACCGACGCTTGGGTACTGCCCTTACTTGGACAAGCATCCCACTTATGATTAACCTCTCTCGCAAGCATCCGCAACTACAAAAGAAGAATTAAGACAAAGTCTAACCATAGCATTAAACTAGTGGATCCAAATCAGCCCCTCACGAAGCAACGCATAGACTCGGGTTTAAGCTTCTGTCACTCCAGCAACCCATCATCTACTTACTACTTCCCAATGCCTTCCTCTAGGCCCAAATATGGTGAAGTGTTATGTAGTCGACGTTCACATAACACCACTAGAGGAAAAACAACATACAACATATCAAAATACCGAACGAATATCAAACTCGCATGACTATTATTAACATGACTTATCCCATGTCCTCAGGAACAAAAGTAACTACTCACAAGACATAATCATAATCATGACCAGAGGTGTAATGAATAGCATCAAGGATCTGAACACAAACTCTTCCACCAAGTAATCCAACTAGCATCAACTACAAAGAGTAATCAACACTACTAGCAACCTTACAAGTACCAATCGGAGTTGCGAGACGAAGATTGGTTACAAGAGATGAACTAGGGATTGGAGAGGAGATGGTGCTGATGAAGATGTTGATGAAGATGCCTCCCCTCTGACGAGAGGAGTGTTGGTGATGACGATGGGGATGATTCCCCCTTCAGGAGGGAAATTTCCCCGACAGGATCGTCGTGTCGGAGCTCTAGATTGGATCTGCTCAAGTTCCGCCCCGTGGCGGCGGCAAAACCACGAAAAAGCTCCCGTATGATTTTTTCCAGGTCAGGATGCATCATATAGCAAAAGAGGGGGGCTAATGGGCCTTTAGGCAGCCCACAAGCTTCCCCACCGCCACTAGGGGGGTGGTGGTGGAGTGGGGGCTTGTGGGGCCCTGGTGGCCCCCCTCCGGTAGTTATTTCGCCCAGTATTTTTAATATATTCCAGAAAAAATCCACGTAAATTTTCAGGGCATTTGGAGATGTGTAGAATAGTGGACTAGGATTTGCTCCTTTTCCAGTCCAGAATTCCAGCTGCCTGAATTCTCCCTCTTCAAATATGTTGGAATTATGCCCTAGAGGCAATAATACATGTATAGTTATTATTATAATTCCTGTATCAAGATAATAGTTTATTATCCATGCTATAATTGTATTGAATGAAGACCCATTTACATGTGTGGATACATAGACAAAACACCGTCCCTAGCATGCCTCTAGTTGGCTAGCCAGTTGATCGATGATAATCAGTGTCTTCTGATTATGAACAAGGTGTTGTTGCTTGATAACTGGATCACGTCATTGGGAGAATCACGTGATGGACTAGACCCAAACTAATAGACGTAGCATGTTGATCGTGTCATTTTGTTGCTACTGTTTTCTGCGTGTCAAGTATTTATTCCTATGACCATGAGATCATATAACTCACTGACACCGGAGGAATGCTTTGTGTGTATCAAACGTCGCAACGTAACTGGGTGACTATAAAGATGCTCTACAGGTATCTCCGAAGGTGTTAGTTGAGTTAGTATGGATCAAGACTGGGATTTGTCACTCCGTGTGACGGAGAGGTATCTCGGGGCCCACTCGGTAATACAACATCACACACAAGCCTTGCAAGCAATGCAACTTAGTGTAAGTTGCGGGATCTTGTATTACGGAACGAGTAAAGAGACTTGCTGGTAAACGAGATTGAAATAGGTATGCGGATACTGACGATCGAATCTCGGGCAAGTAACATACCGAAGGACAAAGGGAATGACATACGGGATTATACGAATCCTTGGCACTGAGGTTCAAACGATAAGATCTTCGTAGAATATGTAGGATCCAATATGGGCATCCAGGTCCCGCTATTGGATATTGACCGAGGAGTCTCTCGGGTCATGTCTACATAGTTCTCGAACCCGCAGGGTCTGCACACTTAAGGTTCGACGTTGTTTTATGCGTATTTGAGTTATATGGTTGGTTACCGAATGTTGTTCGGAGTCCCGGATGAGATCACGGACGTCACGAGGGTTTCCGAAATGGTCCGGAAACGAAGATTGATATATAGGATGACCTCATTTGATTACCGGAAGGTTTTCGGAGTTACCGGGAATGTACCGGGAATGACGAATGGGTTCCGGGGGTTCACCGGAGGGGGGCAACCCACTCCGGGGAAGCCCATAGGTATTTGGGGGGGTCACACCAGCCCTTAGTGGGCTGGTGGGACAGCCCACCAAATCCTATGCGCCAAGGAAGAGAAAATATCAAAGGAAAGGAAAAAAAAGGGAGAGGTGGGAAAGGGGAAGGACTCCCTCCCACCAAACCAAGTAGGACTCGGTTTGGGGGGGGGGGAGAGTCCTCCCCCCTGGCTCGGCCGACCCCTTGGGGTTCCCTTGGACCCCAAGGCAAGGTCTCCCTCCCTCCTCCTATATATATGGGGCTTTTAGGGCAGATTTGAGACGACTTTCTCACGGCTGCCCGACCACATACCTCCATAGTTTTTCCTCTAGATCGTGTTTCTGCGGAGCTCGGGCGGAGCCCTGCTGAGACAAGATCATCACCAACCTCCGGAGCGCCGTCACGCTGCCGGAGAACTCTTCTACCTCTCCGTCTCTCTTGCTGGATCAAGAAGGCCGAGATCATCGTCGAGCTGTACGTGTGCTGAACGCGGAGGTGCCGTCCGTTCGGTACTAGATCGTGGGACTGATCGCGGGATTGTTCGCGGGGCGGATCGAGGGACGTGAGGACGTTCCACTACATCAACCGCGATCTCTAATCGCTTCTGCTGTACGATCTACAAGGGTACGTAGATCACTCATCCCCTCTCGTAGATGGACATCACCATGATAGGTCTTCGTGCGCGTAGGAAAATTTTTGTTTCCCTTGCGACGTTCCCCAACAGTGGCATCATGAGCTAGGTTCATGCGTAGATGTCTTCTCGAGTAGAACACAAAAGGTTTTGTGGGCGGTGATGTGCGTTTTGCTGCCCTCCTTAGTCTTTTCTTGATTCCGCGGTATTGTTGGATCGAAGCGGCTTGGACCGACATTACTCGTACGCTTACGAGAGACTGGTTTCATCGTTACGAGTGACCCCCTTTGCTCAAAGATGACTGGCAAGTGACGGTTTCTCCAACTTTAGTTGAATCGGATTTGACCAAGGAGGTCCTTGGATGAGGTTAAATAGCAACTCATATATCTCCGTTGTGGTGTTTGCGTAAGTAAGATGCGATCCTACTAGATACCCTTGGTCACCACGTAAAACATGCAACAACAAAATTAGAGGACGTCTAACTTGTTTTTGCAGGGTATGATTGTGATGTGATATGGCCAATGATGTGATGTGATATATTGGATGTATGAGATGATCATGTTGTAATAGAAATATCGACTTGCACGTCGATGGTACGGCAACCGGCAGGAGCCATAGGGTTGTCTTTATACTAACATATGTGCTTGCAGATGCGTTTACTATTTTGCTAGGATGTAGCTTTAGTAGTGATAGCATAAGTAGCACGACAACCCCGATGGCGACACGTTGATGGAGATCATGATGATGGAGATCATGGTGTGGCGCCGGTGACAAGAAGATCGTGCCGGTGCTTTGGTGATGGAGATCAAGAAGCACGTGATAATGGCCATATCATGTCACTTATGAATTGCATGTGATGTTAATCCTTTTATGCACCTTATTTTGCTTAGAACGACGGTAGCATTATGAGGTGATCTCTCACTAAAATTTCAAGACGAAATTGTGTTCTCCCCGACTGTGCACCGTTGCTACAGTTCGTCGTTTCGAGACACCACGTGATGATCGGGTGTGATAGACTCAACGTTCACATACAACGGGTGCAAAACAGTTGCGCACGCGGAACACTCGGGTTAAGCTTGACGAGCCTAGCATGTGCAGACATGGCCTCGGAACACATGAGACCGAAAGGTCGATCATGAATCATATAGTTGATATGATTAGCATAGGGATGCTTACCACTGAAACTACTCTCGACTCACGTGATGATCGGACTTGGGATAGTGTAAGTGGATCATGAACCACTCAAATGACTAGAGAGATGTACTTTTTGAGTGGGAGTTTAGCATATAATTTGATTAAGTTGAACTCTAATTATCTTGAACATAGTCTAAGTCCACTTTGAATATATTTGTGTTGTAGATCATGGCTCACGCAAGTGTCATCCTCAATTTTAATACGTTCCTAGAGAAAGCTAAGTTGAAAGATGATGGAAGCAACTTTGTAGACTGGGCTCGTAATCTTAAGCTAATCTTACAAGCTGGAAAGAAGGATTATGTCCTTAATGCTGCGCTAGGAGATGAACCACCCGCTACGGCTGATCAGGATGTTAAGAACGCTTGGCTAGCACGTAAGGAGGACTACTCGATAGTTCAATGTGCAGTCTTGTATGGCTTAGAGCCGGGACTTCAACGTCGCTTTGAGCGTCATGGAGCATTTGAGATGTTCCAGGAGTTGAAGTTTATCTTTCAGAAGAACGCCCGGATCGAGAGGTATGAGACCTCCGATAAATTCTATGCTTGCAAGATGGAGGAAAGCTCGTCTGTCAGTGAACATGTACTCAAGATGTCTGGGTACTCAAACCGTCTAGCTGAACTAGGGATTGAACTCCCGCAAGAAGCTATCACTGACAGAATCCTCCAATCACTGCCGCCAAGCTATAAAGGCTTTGTGTTGAACTACAACATGCAAGGGATGAACAAGTCTCCCGGCGAGTTGTTTGCGATGCTGAAAGTCGCAGAGTCTGAACTCCGTAAAGAACATCAAGTGTTCATGGTGAGCAAGACCACTAGTTTCAAGAGAAACGGCAAAGGCAAGAAGGGCAATTCGAAGAAGAGCGGCAAGCCTGTTGCCAATCCGCCGAAGAAACCCAAGGCTGGACCTAAGCCTGAAACAGAGTGCTTCTATTGCAAGGGTATGGGTCACTGGAAGCGCAATTCCCCAAGTATCTGGCAGATAAGAAGGCGGGCAAAGAAAAATCAGGTATATTTGATATACATGTTATTGATGTGTACTTAACCAGCTCTCGTAGTAGTGCCTGGGTATTCGATACCGGTTCTGTTGCTCACATTTGCAACTCGAAGCAGGAACTGCGGAATAGACGGAGGCTGTCGAAAGACGAAGTGACGATGCGCGTAGGAAACGGTTCCAAGGTTGATGCAATCGCCGTCGGCACCGTTTCACTTCAACTACCATCGGGATTAGTGATGAACTTAAATCATTGTTATTTAGTGCCTGCGTTGAGCATGAACATTATATCTGGATCTTGTTTATTGCGAGACGGTTACTCTTTTAAGTCTGAGAATAATGGTTGTTCTATTTCTATGAGTAACATCTTTTATGGTCATGCACCGAATGTGAGAGGATTGTTCATATTGAATCTTGATAGAGATACGCATATACATAACATTGAGACCAAAAGAGTTAGAGTAAACAATGATAGCACCATATTTTTGTGGCACTGCCGCTTGGGTCATATTGGTGTAAAGCGCATGAAGAAACTCCATGCTGATGGACTTTTGGAGTCACTTGACTTTGATTCACTTGACACGTGCGAACCATGCCTCATGGGCAAGATGACTAAGACTCCGTTCTCCGGAACAATGGAGCGTGCAAGTGACTTGTTGGAAATCATACATACCGATGTGTGTGGTCCAATGAGCGTGGAGGCACGCGGCGGATATCGTTATTTTCTCACCTTCACTGACGATCTAAGTAGATATTGTTATGTCTACTTGATGAAGCACAAGTCTGAAACATTTGAAAAGTTCAAGCAATTTTAGAGTGAAGTGGAAAATCATCGTAACAAGAAGATCAAGTTCCTACGGTCTGATCGTGGGGGTGAGTATCTGAGTTTCGAGTTTGGTACTCACTTAAGACAGTGTGGAATTGTTTCGCAGTTGACACCGCCTGGAACACCGCAGCGTAATGGTGTGTCCGAACGTCGTAATCGTACTTTATTAGAAATGGTGCGATCTATGATGTCTCTTACTGATTTGCCGTTATCGTTTTGGGGTTATGCATTAGAAACAGCTGCATTCACTTTAAATAGGGCACCATCGAAATCCGTTGAGACGACACCATACGAACTGTGGTGTGGCAAAAGGCCAAAGTTGTCGTTTCTTAAAGTTTGGGGATGTGATGCTTATGTCAAAAAGCTTCAGCCTGAAAAGCTGGAACCCAAAGCGGAAAAATGCGTCTTCATAGGTTACCCAAAAGAGACAGTTGGGTACACCTTCTATCTCAAATCCGAGGGCAAAGTGTTTGTTGCTAAGAACGGAACTTTTCTCGAGAAGGAGTTTCTCTCGAGAGAATTGAGTGGGAGGAAGATAGAACTTGACGAGGTTGTCGAACCTATTATCCCTCTGGATGGTGGCGCAGGGCAAGAGGAAACCTCTGTCATTGCGACGCCGGTTGAGGAGGAAGTTAATGATGATGATCATGAAACTCCAGTTCAAGTTTCTGTTGAACCACGCAGGTCGACGAGATCACGCGCTGCTCCAGAGTGGTACGGTAATCCCGTCTTATCAATCATGTTGTTAGACAACAATGAACCTGCAAATTATGAAGAAGCAATGGTGGGCCCAGATTCCAACAAATGGCTGGAAGCCATGAAATCCGAGATAGGATCCATGTATGAGAACAAAGTGTGGACTTTGGAGATACTGCCTGAGGGCCGCAAGGCTATTCAGAACAAATGGATCTTTAAGAAGAAGACGGACGCTGACGGTAATGTGACCGTTTATAAAGCTCGACTTGTGGCAAAGGGTTTTTCACAAGTTCCAGGAATTGACTACGATGAGACTTTCTCTCCCGTAGCGATGCTTAAGTCCGTTAGAATCATGTTAGCAATAGCTGCATTTTTCGATTATGAAATTTGGCAGATGGATGTCAAAACGGCGTTCCTTAACGGTTTCCTTAAGGAAGAGTTGTATATGATGCAACCCGAAGGTTTTGTCGATCCTAAAAATGCTGACAAAGTGTGCAAGCTCTAGCGATCCATTTATGGACTGGTGCAAGCATCTCGGAGTTGGAACAAACGCTTTGATGAGGTGATCAAAGCATTTGGGTTTATACAAGTGGTTGGAGAATCTTGTATTTACAAGAAAGTGAGTGGGAGCTCTGTGGCGTTTCTAATATTATATGTGGATGACATATTACTGATTGGAAACAACGTAGAGCTTTTGGAGAGCATAAAAGGTTACTTGAATAAAAGTTTCTCTATGAAGGACCTAGGAGAAGCTGCTTACATTCTAGGCATTAAGATCTATAGGGATAGATCAAAACGCCTGATAGGACTTTCACAAAGCACATACCTTGATAAAGTTTTGAAGAGGTTCAAAATGGAACAGTCCAAGAAAGGGTTCTTGCCAGTGTTACAAGGTACGAGATTGAGTAAGACTCAGTGCCCAGCAACTGATGAAGATAGAGAGCATATGCGCTCCGTCCCCTATGCTTCAGCCATAGGCTCTATCATGTATGCAATGCTGTGCACTAGACCGGATGTTAGCCTGGCCATAAGTATGGCAGGTAGGTTCCAGAGTAATCCAGGAGTGGATCACTGGACGGCGGTCAAGAATATCCTGAAGTACCTGAAAAGGACTAAGGAGATGTTTCTCGTGTATGGAGGTGACGAAGAGCTCGCCGTAAAAGGTTACGTCGATGCAAGCTTTGACACAGATCCGGACGACTCTAAGTCGCAAACCGGATACGTATTTATTCTTAATGGGGGTGCAGTAAGCTGGTGCAGTTCCAAGCAAAGCGTCGTAGCAGATTCTACATGTGAAGCGGAGTACATGGCTGCCTCGGAGGCGGCTAAGGAGGGTGTCTGGATGAAGCAGTTCATGACGGATCTTGGAGTGGTGCCAAGTGCACTGGATCCAATAACCTTGTTGTGTGACAACACTGGTGCCATTGCCTTAGCAAAGGAACCAAGGTTTCACAAGAAGACCAGACACATCAAACGACGCTTCAACCTCATCCGCGACTACGTCGAGGAGGAGGACGTAAATATATGCAAAGTGCACACGGATCTGAATGTAGCAGACCCGCTGACTAAACCTCTTCCACGGCCAAAACATGATCGACACCAGAACTGTATGGGTGTTAGATTTATTACAATGTAATTCACATGGTGATGTGAGGGCTAGATTATTGACTCTAGTGCAAGTGGGAGACTGTTGGAATTATGCCCTAGAGGCAATAATACATGTATAGTTATTATTATAATTCCTGTATCAAGATAATAGTTTATTATCCATGCTATAATTGTATTGAATGAAGACTCATTTACATGTGTGGATACATAGACAAAACACCCTCCCTAGCATGCCTCTAGTTGGCTAGCCAGTTGATCGATGATAATCAGTGTCTTTTGATTATGAACAAGGTGTTGTTGCTTGATAACTGGATCACGTCATTGGGAGAATCACGTGATGGACTAGACCCAAACTAATAGACGTAGCATGTTGATCGTGTCATTTTGTTGCTACTGTTTTCTGCGTGTCAAGTATTTATTCCTATGACCATGAGATCATATAACTCACTGACACCGGAGGAATGCTTTGTGTGTATCAAACGTCGCAACGTAATTGGGTGACTATAAAGATGCTCTACAGGTATCTCCGAAGGTGTTAGTTGAGTTAGTATGGATCAAGACTGGGATTTGTCACTCCGTGTGACGGAGAGGTATCTCGGGGCCCACTCGGTAATACAACATCACACACAAGCCTTGCAAGCAATGCAACTTAGTGTAAGTTGCGGGATCTTGTATTACAGAACGAGTAAAGAGACTTGCTGGTAAACGAGATTGAAATAGGTATGCGGATACTGACGATCGAATCTCGGGCAAGTAACATACCGAAGGACAAAGGGAATGACATACGGGATTATACGAATCCTTGGCACTGAGGTTCAAACGATAAGATCTTCGTAGAATATGTAGGATCCAATATGGGCATCCAGGTCCCGCTATTGGATATTGACCGAGGAGTCTCTCGGGTCATGTCTACATAGTTCTCGAACCCGCAGGGTCTGCACACTTAAGGTTCGACGTTGTTTTATGCGTATTTGAGTTATATGGTTGGTTACCGAATGTTGTTCGGAGTCCCGGATGAGATCACGGACGTCACGAGGGTTTCCGGAATGGTCCGGAAACGAAGATTGATATATAGGATGACCTCATTTGATTACCGGAAGGTTTTCGGAGTTACCGGGAATGTACCGGGAATGACGAATGGGTTCCGGGGGTTCACCGGAGGGGGGCAACCCACTCCGGGGAAGCCCATAGGTATTTGGGGGGGTCACACCAGCCCTTAGTGGGCTGGTGGGACAGCCCACCAAATCCTATGCGCCAAGGAAGAGAAAATATCAAAGGAAAGGAAAAAAAAGGGAGAGGTGGGAAAGGGGAAGGACTCCCTCCCACCAAACCAAGTAGGACTCGGTTTGGGGGGGGAGAGTCCTCCCCCCTGGCTCGGCCGACCCCTTGGGGTTCCCTTGGACCCCAAGGCAAGGTCTCCCTCCCTCCTCCTATATATATGGGGCTTTTAGGGCAGATTTGAGACGACTTTCTCACGGCTGCCCGACCACATACCTCCATAGTTTTTCCTCTAGATCGTGTTTCTGTGGAGCTCGGGCGGAGCCCTGCTGAGACAAGATCATCACCAACCTCCGGAGCGCCGTCACGCTGCCGGAGAACTCTTCTACCTCTCCGTCTCTCTTGCTGGATCAAGAAGGCCGAGATCATCGTCGAGCTGTACGTGTGCTGAACGCGGAGGTGCCGTCCGTTCGGTACTAGATCGTGGGACTGATCGCGGGATTGTTCGCGGGGCGGATCGAGGGACGTGAGGACGTTCCACTACATCAACCGCGATCTCTAATCGCTTCTGTTGTACGATCTACAAGGGTACGTAGATCACTCATCCCCTCTCGTAGATGGACATCACCATGATAGGTCTTCGTGCGCGTAGGAAATTTTTTGTTTCCCTTGCGACGTTCCCCAACAAAATAATCCTTGCAAAATAAGAGAGAAAATGCATAAATATGGTACCACAAGTAATATAACAGCCCAAAAAGCAATAAATATCAACATGAAAGCATGATGCAAAATGGACGTATCAACTCCCCCAAGCTTAGACCTCGTTTGTCCTCAAGCGAAAACCAAGTTCCATAAACATGTCCACATGTTTGGGGACGAAGGTGTCGATAAAACATAATACAGACATGAGGGCATCATGATCACACATAGAACAACAATATATCATAAATATTCTTATGGGAAAGTAACTATTCCTTCACAAAGCAAAGCATGAAGCAAAAACCTTACCGAGAAGTAACCAACAATAGTCCATAGTCATTGAAGCAATTGCAATTTATCACAACATCAGAAAGAGTCAAATAAGAGCTTGTAAGGCAAACCCACATACTCAATCATCTCTTTTGTTTTCCACAATTGTTATAACTCACGTGGTACTCATGGTGTCAAAGTTTCAGCTGGACACAAAGGAAGATAGGGGCTTATAGTTTTGCCTCCCAATGGTTTACCTCAAGGGTAAAGTCAACAACAATAAAGCATGAGTACTCAACCCCAAGTTGATATATGAATATAGATCCAAGGGTAAAAAGTAAAGGTACAAGATAGGCCCTTCGCACAGGGAAGCAGAGGTTGTCATGCGCTTTTGAGGTTTGAATGCGTGTCCTATTAGTGCAGAGGAACGTCACTTTATATTGCCTCCTGTGATAAAGAACTTCATTATGCAGTCTGTCTCTTTTATGTCTTCCTCACCACAGGCTCGTACAAAGCTTATTTTCCACACACTAATAGATCATACATATTAGAGAGCAATTTTTATTGCTTGCACCGATGACAACTTACTTGAAGGATCTTATTCAATCCATAGGTAGGTATGGTGGACTCTCATGGCAAAACTGGTTGGAGGTTTATGGATGCACAAGTAGTATCTCTACTTGGTGCGGGAGTTTTGGCTAATATGAGGTGGAAGCAATCGTCACATGCTAAGGGATCTCTAATCATATAACATTGTTTGGAACTAAGCAAACACAATTTATTATGTTGTCTTCCTTGTCCAACATCTACTCCTAGGCATGTAATAGTTTGGTGAGTGCTCACAATTGTAAAAAAGTGTCTAAGATGATATATTTATATGTGAACCTCTCTTTCCTTATTACTTCTTATTAATTGCAACAATGACTAATGTCTATGTTGATTTATTTTCAACAAGTTTCAATCATCATACGTGTCCCAAGTGAAGTTATCACTTTCCATAAGACTGTCTCATGATCTTTCATGCTATCGTTCTTTTCATACTATTGATCATGGCACAAAGCAAAGCCCTTGACTAAGACACTCTTTATTATATAGCTCGTAAGCTAGAATACAACGGGGGAGAGACAAAAGCAAAAGACTCAAACTAAAAACTAAAGACTTATTCCTCTAAAAGAAGAAATAAAAACTGAAAATGAAAGAACAAAAACAAAGGTAAAAGCAAAAGATATAAAGGTGATATGATACTAGGGCAACTCCCCCAAGCTTGGCAGAAGCCAAGGGGATTGACCATACCAATGCTTAGTTGTCTTCCTTTGGTGGTGATGGTGGTGTAGTCTCATCCTCCGTCTTCCAAGGCATAGGTGCTCCATCATGGCAGGATGAACGAGTAGCCGGAATCCTCAAATCTGCAGCCAACCTTACTGATTTAAATCTGTACTCATACTCACAGTTTTGATTCTGCAGGTCATAGATCTGGCCCTGAAGTTGGTCAACCCTATCGTAAAGCCTAGAGAGGTGTTTCCCAATATCAATGGCATCCATCTTGTGATTGCTAGTGAAATCCTTGATCATCGTGTGGTTGGCGTTGAGTCCACGCTCAACCATCCCTTGGCACTTGAAGACTTGTTGCTCCATTGCTTCGAGCCTCGTCTCCATGCTTCCGATCTTCTTAGGCCCCTCAACATCACGGATGTGCAACATCCCCTCGCTCATCTTGATAGATTGAGGGTGTTTCAGCACTTCTGTGAGGTAGGGATTGATGACCTTCTCTAAGATCTTGTCCTTAGGAGCGTTTGCGGAAGTCATGATGATCTAGATCTGCGGCAGAAACAAGCTCGAAACGACAACAGAGGAAAACTATGCGATACAGAGATCAAAACCTTCGGGCAACTATATATTGATTTTTTCTGGGCCAGAAGGGGTCCTCCGCAAGAAAACAGAGTCCGGGAGGCACACGAGGTGCCCACAAGCTTGCCCACCGCCACCAGGGGGGGGGGGGGGTTGGCGGAGTGGGCCCTTGTGGCTGCCTCGTTTGCTCTCCGGACTGCTTCTTATTTTTCTAATTTTCCAAAAATTCCAAAACTGAGGAAATTTCATATTGGAAAAGTATCGGAGTCCAATTTCTTGCCGAAACAGATACATCTTCGTTTTCAAGGTCTGAAACAGGCTGATAAACATCCCTTATGTACTCCTCTGGAGTTATGACATTAATGACATTGATCTCAACATTTATGGGAGTACCAGAGATGTAATGCTTGATTCTTTGCCCATTTACCACTCTAGGAAAATTTCCTTCCGTGTTATTGATTTTGATGGCACCGGAACGATATACTTCCTCGACAACATAGGGACCTTCCCATTTAGAGAGAAGCTTGCCTGCAAAGAATCTCAAACAAGAATTGTATAGAAGACATAATCACCTACATTGAACTCTCATTTCTGTATTCGTTTGTCGTGCCATCTCTTAACCTTTTCTTTGAACAACCTGGCATTCTCATATGCCTGGGCTCTCCATTCATCTAACGAGCTGATATCAAACAACCGCTTCTCACCGGCAAGTTCGAAATCAAAGTTGAGCTCTTTGATTGCCCAATAAGCTTTGTGTTCCAGCTCAAGAGGTAAATGAGAGGCCTTACTGTAAACCATTTTATACGGTGACATGCCCATGGGATTCTTATAAGCAGCCCTATAAGCCCATAGTGCATCGTCAAGTTTGCTAGACGAGTTCTTTCGAGATCTATTGACGGTCTTTTGTAGGATCAACTTGATCTCCCTATTACTCAACTCCACTTGACCACTAGACTGAGGATGAGAAGGAGATGCAACTCTATGGTTGACATCATACTTAGCTAGCATCTTGCGGAAAACACCATGAATGAAGTGTGAACCGCCATCAGTCATCAAGTATCTAGGGACTCCAAATCTTGGGAATATGACTTCTCTAAGCATATTAATAGAGGTGTGGTGATCAACATTTTTAGTGGGGATAACTTCTACCCACTTAGTAACGTAATCCACAACAACTAAGATGTGAGTATACCCATTGGAACTCGGGAAGGGTCCCATATAATCAAAGCCCCAGACATCAAATGGTTCAATGATAAGTGAATAGTTCATAGGCATCTCCTGACGCTTATTGATGTTCCCTATCCTTTGGCATTCGTCGCAAGACAAGACAAACTTACGAGCATCCTTGAAGAGAGTGGGCCAATAGAAACCTGATTGCAATACCTTATGGGCAGTTCTATCTCTAGCATGGTGTCCTCCGTAGGCTTCAGAATGACACTTCTGCAGGATCTATCCCTGTTCATGTCCAGGCACACAACGTCTAATAACACCATCTACTCCTTCCTTATAAAGGTGAGGATCATCCCAAAAGTAGTGTCTGAAATCAAAGAATAATTTCTTCTTTTGTTGATAGGTGAAACTGGGTGGTATGTATTTGGCTACGATATAGTTTGCATAATGGGCATACCACGGTGCACTAAGTGAAGTTCGGATGACATCTAATTGCTCATCAGGAAAGCTGTCATCAATTGGTAGTGGGTCATCAAGGACATTCTCTAGCCTAGACAAGTTATCTGCTACAGGGTTATCAGCACCCTTTCGGTCAATGACGTGCAAATCAAATTCCTGTAGCAGGAGAACCCATCTGATCAACCTAGGCTTAGCATCCTTCTTCTGCATAAGGTACTTAATAGCAGCATGATCAGAGTGAATAGTGACTTTGGAGTCAACTATATAAGATCTGAACTTTTCACATGCAAACACGACTGCTAAAAATTCCTTCTCCATAGTGGCATAGTTTCTTTGGGCACTGTCTAGAGTTTTACTAGCGTGGTGAATGACATTCAACTTCTTGTCAACTCTTTGTCCTAGAACAACACCAACAGCATAATCACTAGCGTCACACATGATTTCAAAGGGCAAGTTCCATTCAGGTGGTTGAACAATAGGTGCGGTTATCAAAGCCTTCTTAAGTATTTCAAAGGCTTCCTCACAATCCTCATCAAAAACAAAAGGAACATCCTTCTGCAAGAGGTTGGTAAGAGGCCTAGAAATCTTAGAGAAGTCTTTAATGAACCTTCTATAGAAACCAGCATGACCTAAGAAACTTCGTATACTCTCATATCTATGGGGCAAGGCATTTTCTCAATTGCATCAACCTTAGCCTTATCAACTTCAATGCCTCTTTCAGAGATTTTGTGTCGTAAGACGATACCTTCATTAACCATAAAGTAGGGAGGTAATTTTAGAAGGAGGAAAATACTTGGTAATAAAAGCATCTTTACATTTCCCATGTTCCAATACTATTGTGCGGTAAATATGAGAACCAAGATTTTTCTTTATCTCATAAAGATAAAGGAAATAATTTTAATTTGGCCATATCATTATCCATGTCCTTTTTCTTTTGCATATCACATAATTAAACAAAGGTTCTAAGATGAGTAGTGGGATCCTCATTAGGACTTCCCAAAAATTGTTCTTTTATCACTAGATTCAGCAAAGCAACATTTATATCATAAAACTCCGCACTAGTGGCGAGTTGTATAGGAGTACTAATAAAATCATTCTTATTGGTATTTGTGAAGTCACACAACTTAGTATTATCTTTAGACATGATGAAGGAGCAAGCAAAGTAACAAGTAGAACAAGTACTACCAAGTAAAGCAAGCAAACAAGTAAACTAACAAAGGTAAATATGTTTGTATTTTGATTTTTATATCAAGAAAATAACAACAAAGAAAAAGTAGAACAAGTGATTGACAATTTGTCAGAAGGTACTTGATAGTAAGTTGGTGATATTCCCCGACAACGACTCCAGAAATCCTTCATGATACTTGTGATCTACGTTGGGATTTCCCCAAAGAGGAGGGGATGATGCAGAACAATATAGATAAGTACTTCCCTCAGTGAGAACCAAGGTTATCAAACCAATAGGAGGACCATGCAACCCCCGTCTTCAGCGCCTACGCACAAAAGAGCAAACACTTGCACCCAGTGCGGGTAAGAGGGTTGTCAACCCCCTTGAACTCGTTACTTGCAAGAAGATAAGTAGTGTAGATAGATAGTTTGAATATATTAAATATAAGAATTAAATACAAATAATAAAAGAGATCAAGGTATTTAGTATTTTTTGTAAATTTATATGTGAATAGACCCCGGGGCCATAGTGTTCTCTAGTGGCATCTCTCTCGAAGAACTCATACGGTGGGTAAACAAATTACCGTTGGGTAATTGATAAAAAGCGCATAGTTATGCAATATTTATTCACAACAATGATCATGTGTATATAGTAATCATATCCATAAGCAAGTAGACCGACTCCTGCCTGCATCTACTATTATTACTTCACCCGTCAACCGATATCCATCATGCATCTAGAGTATTAAGTAAAAGAGAGTAATGCTTGGAGAATAATGATACGATATAGACAAAGTAAAGTCAACTAATATGAATGAACCCCATCATTTTATGCTTAGTAGAATCAATACAAATAGGTGTCATGTCCCTTTCTGTCACTGGGATTGAGCACAACAAGATTGAACCCACTACAAGGCACCTCTCTCACTTAAGATAGATCAATCTAGTTGGGCAAACCAAATCAATAGATCAGAGAGACTTATGAAGCTATAATAATAATGCAAATAAGAATCATATAATTCAGAGAAGACTAAAATATTTATCATGAATAATCTGAACATAAACCCACCATTCATCGGATGCCAACAGATGCACCGCACAAAGTGATTGCATCGAATAGATCATCATGAAGATGCGGTGAACTCTGTATTGAAGAACACACACAAAGAGGGAGAGAGCCATCTAGATACTAGCCATGGAACCTTAGGTATGTGGTATACTACTCACACATCACCATTGAAGCAACATGGTTGATGTAGAGGACATCCATGATCGATCCCCGTGGCAGGGCACCGAAACAGGACTCCAGATGGACACACGATGGAACAGAGACTTGTAGCAGAGGAAGAAGTGTTTCTGGATCTCTCCTAGGGGTTTTAGAATATATGAGAATTTATAAGAGAGATAACTAGGTAGGGAGATGAGGGGTGGCCCACAAGCTAACAAGATGCGACTACCCCCTGGCGCTCCCCGATGGCTTATGGCCCCCTCGTGTGGCCCCCGGGCTTCTCCTGAAGCTTCGAGGTCTTGGCACTAGGTTAATAGGTTAGTGCTCAAAAGTAACATGGATATGCAAATAAATGCCCAAGAGTAGCTAGAATGATAATATTATAGCATGGAACAATCAAAAATTATAGATACGTTGGAGACATATCAAAAACATTAGAATACTTACTGCAAAAAAGACTAGCTATGATGTGGCAAAAACAGCCTTGGTCGCGTGGACACCTGACGCCACCAATATGGTGTCACAATTAAAAAATAGTGGTGGCGTTGAAGACGATGCCAAAAATATATTACATTTTGCTGACGTGTACGTAGTCCAACGACAACTATTTTTTTGGATAATCATAAAAATAGTACTTCAAAAACTGTTTCTAAACGGCTCACGAACCAAAAAAGCATCCGACTGTTTCTAAACGTTTTCTAATACTAAAAGCATATGTATAAAAATATCGCCTCGACCGGTGTATGAGCATTTACATCCGGACCTATCAAACCCACCTCAAATGTCCGGACACGCTACCCGACCACTGATCGGTCACAAAAATTCGATCCACCCGGACCCCTCAAACGCCCGGGCTGACCGACATCCCTCATATCCATCCCAAATATGTGGCGAATATGGGAGAGCCCGAGCACGTCCGCCTGACCCGCATTGGCCCGCATCGACCCCACATATATTCGTCCCCATCTGTTGGTGGGACCAAACGCTAGCCACTTCACTCCACTCTCCTCTACTCCCATCTGCCACCCAAGCTCACTTCTAGTGATCTCCGGCCTTCTCCGACATGGCGGACAACGGATCCGAGTCCTTCACCTCCAGATCCGGCCATCGAACATGGGCACGATTTAGCCGGACAAACTCCGCTTAGTATTAGGTTTACGTTGCATGCAATAATATGAATTTTACATTTCTAATTTGAGGTGTCCGGTTGTAGAATGCATTATTTGAGATGTGACCGGTCATTGTCCGTGGAAATGCCCGAACGCGTCTTCGGACGTTTGAGAGGAAGGATTTATAAGTTGTGGCCATAGATTGTGACGTGGAAGCCATTGAAACACGACACTGTTTACAAAGAGATCATGCGAAAAAGACGGACACAAGGCAGTCAAGATAGAGACGGGATGGGTATAAAAGAGAGGAGGAAAGACATAGAGAGAAAAGACCGAGGCACGACATGGTATCTACCCTCCTTTGTTGTACCATTGGAGTACCCATGGCATAACCACATGCTCACACCACATGGAATGGGATGCTAACTCCCGTCTCTGGCCTGCGTCGCATCGGGATTTGATAGGGACAAGCCCCTCTCACACACCCGCGTGACGATGGCCCACCCGACATCATCAGTGAATAGAGCACTGACACAAGCGTAGAACAACGTCCCATCCATAGGAAGGCATGGTATCATCGGTGAATATGTGGGTCATGCATTTAACATATAAATCGTAATCTTTTTTGCGTTAGTTGATGCATATAACATCATCACATCATATATTCATTTTAGTCATCCTTCACATTTTTGTTCGAAATGACGTTTTCAATGTAACTTAAAAGTTTTTATTCTATTTTTAGCCACTTTATTTTATTTATGTTAAAGAATATACTTTCTTTTCATTAGATTTAGCAACTATTTATGCATTTTTAACAAAGTAGCACAACAACATGCAGGGAAAGTCATCCTCATTACTCATGTCTAATTTTTAGTAGAAGACACTATCGACCGAGTGGAAACGAGGGTACCACGAACCGTCTGCCTCCGATCCAGGAGGCGACATGTGGGCCGGCCCGTGGGGGATAGCTTGGCCCCAGCCGCTTCTAAAGAAGCCGCCTCGCGAGGGGCGACCCCACGAGGCCCCTCACCACCAGTACAAGCCCTGCCGAGGCCGCCAAGCACTAGATCGTCTTGCGAGCCCCCCTTCGTGAGGCTGCCTCACAAAGCATGTCGTACGACACGATTCGGGAGGCTTCACGTCCATCATGTGGATGACTTCCCGCTGTTAGGACAAGCACGACGGGGCATGACCGAAACCAGTTTCCATTTTGGTGATAAGGGTGCAGCAATGTCTACCTCCCTACAGAAAGTCCCAAAGCATTTCCCCTTTTGTGTAAGGAGATCATGATGGATTAGCGCACCAGGACTGTCGGGACTTTGGGATTGGGGTACCCAGGCCATCTGCCTGCAACCCACGACACGACGCATGGCGTGGGCTCTGGATGGCCAGCCATCACACTTCACGGGCGAGGCCCTCGCGAGGATGCCCCCGCCTCATGAGGTGCATGGCACCGGGCATCGGGAGGAAGCACATGTTTCCCCCTCGGAAGGCCCCTCCCGAGGCTGTCTCGAGACCTTCACAAGGTGGGATAAACAAGAGTGACCCAACGGAGCCGTCCGGTCCAACGCTATCGGATGGGGGGGGGGGCTTGTGTGAGGTGGTGCGAGAGGGCGCACGTGAGGATGCTTTCCCCTTTTCTGTTAAGGGAGGAGGGACACAACCAGTTCCCAAAGCAATCCCTAAAGCTTTCCTCTCAGTGCAAGAAGACCAGAACTAGGGGCTCCCCAGGACGGAGGTCATCCCCGGGCCCGCTAGTGGGTCACGACAAGAAGCTTTTGCATGGGAATACCACTTTAGTCAGGGTAGGGCGCAGTCTTGTCCCCTTTCAAAATGGCTGTTGTGGCAACCCTTTCCGCCGGGTGTGTTCCTGGAGGAAGAGAACCGGGGGCCAGTATAAGATAGGGGAAACCACCACCATAGTAGAGGATGGACTCGAGAGCTAGAAAGAACACACCATTTTATTCCCCTTCACCTTCAAGTGATAAAACAAGAAGGGGTAGGGTCTTACACTGCGAGGTGGCCCGAACCTGGGTAAACTTCCTTGTCCATTGTTCTTCTTCCTTAACCGCGAGTACGTCAGAGTGTCGCGGGAAGGTTGCGCCATAGAGTAGGGCAGGAGAGCTTGTGCACCATAGAGTTTGAATCTCCTGGGTCCCGGGAGCTTTGATTCTGACATTTGGCGTGCCACGTAGAGGTGCGTCGTTTCTCTCCAGCCCCGGCTCAACTTTAGCTTCGATGACCCTATGGCAGACTCCCGCCACGTGCGTGCTGAGCGTTGGGAAGTTCGAGCCTCCTGGGCCGTGCCCGAGGGCCGTGGCAGTCGCCTCCATCTAGCCGGCACCGAGCCCGAGTCCGCCACTGACTTTGGTGCCCATGGGCAGCGTAGCTCTTCCTTGTGCTCCTGTGTGCAGAAAAGCGGCTGCATCGCCCCGGTGTTCGCCACCTGGAAGATTCGCGCCACCGGGATCGTCGCCGCCACTGGGGCCACGCTCGGTGGCGTGCATCCTCGGTGGGCCTAGGCCCCCACCGATGGCCGCCA
Source organism: Hordeum vulgare subsp. vulgare (assembly GCF_904849725.1). Lineage (NCBI taxonomy): Eukaryota > Viridiplantae > Streptophyta > Magnoliopsida > Poales > Poaceae > Hordeum > Hordeum vulgare. The sequence goes on from NC_058520.1 coordinate 89,274,110, forward strand.
CTCGAAGCCACCCTTCCGCGGGGGCAAATGCCGCCCTACGGGAGTGCTGGTCCGTGTCACCACCCGATTGGGCGCGACAGGATATCACCTTTGATGTGAGGGACCATTGTAGTTCTGCGACCGTCGCGGGTGCACTCCCCATGTTGTGCACCCCCACTATCAGCAACATCGCGGTCACCAGGACCCTCGTTGACGGAGGTGCTGGGTCAATGTCGTCTCCATCGCCACCTTCGAGGTGTTCCAGGTGCCCGATGACCTGCTGAGGCCTACTAGGCTCTTCTCTGGGGTGACCAGCGAGATCGTGAGCCCCCTAGGGTAGATACATCCACCCGTCACCTTTGGTACGTGCCGCAACTACCACAGCAAGCTCATCGACTTTGACGTGGCGCACATTGGCCTCCTGTACAAATGCCATCTTGGGCTACCCAACGCTCGCTCAGTTCATGGCGGCGACCTGCCCCGGCTATAACGTCATTAAGATCCCCGGGAGTAGCGACATCATTACCGTCAAATGCGATGAAAGGGACACGCTCAGTGTCCTCAAGCATGTGTGCACTGTTGGGGAACGTCGCATGGGAAACAAAAAATTTCCTACGCGCACGAACACCTATCATGGTGACGTCCATCTACGAGAGGAGATTTGGATCTACGTACCCTTGTAGATCGTATAGTAGGAAGCATTAAGAAACACGGTTGATGTAGTGGAACGGCCTCACGTCCCTCGATCTGCCCCATTAACCGTCCCACGAACCGTCCCGCGATCCGTCCCACGATCCGCTCCGATCTAGTACCGAACGGACGGCACCTCCGCGTTCAGCACACGTACAACTCGACGATGATCTCGGCCTTGTTGATCCAGCAAGCAAGATGGAGAAGTAGATGAGTTCTCCGGCAGCGTGACGGCGCTCTCGTGGTGGTGAAGGATCTACTCCCGGAGGGCTCCGCCCGAGCTCCGCAGAAATACGATGTAGAGGTAAAACTATGGTGTCTAGATCTGAGTTGCACGTGGCAAAGTTGTCTCAAATCAGCCCTAAATCACCAGTATATATAGGAGGGAGGGGGAGGGACTTGCCTTGAGGGCCAAGCCCTCAAGGTGCGCCGGCCAAGAGGAGGAGTAGGACTCCTCCTCCAATCCTATTCAAAATAGGATTGGAAAGTGGAGTCCTTCTCTTCCTTCCCACCTTTTTTTCTTTCTTTGGCTTTCTTTACATGGCGCATAGGCCTTATTAGGTTGTCCCACCAGCCCACTAAGGGCTGGTGCGCCACCCATAAGTCCTTTGGGCTTCCCCCGGGAGGGTTGCCCCCCTCCCGGTGAACTTTCGGAACCCATTCGTCACTCCCCGTACATTCCCGGTAATGCCCGAAAACTTTTCGGTAACCAAATGAAGTCATCCTATATATCAATCTTCGTCTACGGACCATTCCGGAAACCCTCGTGACATCCGTGATCTCCTCCCGGACTCCAAACAACATTAAGTAACCACGCATATAACTCAACTATACTAAAACATCGCCGAACCTTAAGTGTGCAGACCCTGCGGGTTCGAGAACTATGTAGACATGCCCCGAGGTACTCCTCGGTCAATATCCAGTACCGGGACCTGGATGCCCATATTGGATCCTACATATTCTCCGAAGATCTTATCGGTTGAACCTCAGTGTCAAGGATTCATATAATCCCGTATGTCATTCCCTTTATCCTTCGGTATGTTACTTTCCCGAGATTCGATCGTCGGTATCTGCATACCTATTTCAATCTCGTTACCAGCAAGTCTCTTTACTCATTCCGTAATACAAGATCCCATGACTTACACTTAGTCACATTGCTTGCAAGGCTTGTGTGTGATGTTGTATTACCGAGTGGGCCCCGAGATACCTCTTCGTCACACGGAGTGAGAAATCCCAGTCTTAATCCATACTAACTCAACAGACACCTTCGGAGATACCTGTAGAGCACCTTTATAGTCACCCAGTTACGTTGTGACGTTTGATACACACAAGGCATTCCTCCGGTGCCAGTGAGTTATATGATCTCATGGTAATAGGAACAAATACTTGACAAGCAGAAAACTATAGCAATAAAACGACACAATCAATATGCTACGTTCATTGTTTGGGTCTAGTCCATCACATGATTCTTCTAATGATGTGATCCAGTTATCAAGCAACAACACTTTGCACATAGCCAGAAAACATTGACTATCCTTGATCAACTGGCTAGCCAACTAGAGGCTTGCTAGGGACATTGTTGTGTCTATGTATCCACACATGTATCTATGTTTTCATTCAATACAATTATAGCATGGATAATAAACGATTATCTTTAAACAGGAAATATAATAATAACTATTTATCATTGCCTCTATGGCATATTTACAACATGCCACACTCCCAGGACCGCACCACCCGTGGACGGAGGCGAGGGGGCACCCCGTGGGGCAGCGCTAACGAGGAAAAAGTAGTTGTTCTCTCAGGACCGCTCATAGACGAACAAGGTGTCGTTCGACGATAGCAGTACGCCCCCTCCTTCAGCATAGGTGCCAACCTCTCCCCCAAGCAGGAGAGCGCGCTGGTCGCTTTCCTCTCGGGAACATGGACGTCTTCGCGTAAAAGGCAACGAACTTTTCTAGGGTCCCGAGGGAGGTGATCGAGCATCACCTGGTGGTGTGCCGTGGCGCGCACCCCATCAAGCAAAAAGTGCGGCGCGAGGCGCTTGAGAAGCAGGAGTTCATTATTCAAGAGGTGCAAAAGATGCGAGAGGCTAGGGTCATTCACGAGGAGCATAATCCAGTGTGGCTCCCTAACCCCGTCGGCATTCCCAAGAAGGGTGGCAAGGAGCGGATGTGCGTCGACTTTACTAGCCTCAACAAGGCCTACCCCCAAGACCCTTTCTCGCTGCCTCCCATCGACCAGATCATGGACTCCATGTAATGCCGCAAGAGTGTATCTTTCTCTTTTTGGTACCTTGTCTATGTGGGTCCAACTTGTCATTGTTATGAGAGACACATCAGCTTGGTTGCAACCCCTGTTCTGTCGAGCAAGGGCATCTAGCAGAGTGGTAGTGTTGCAGTGTTGTGACCAGGAGGTATAGGGTTCGATCCCTCTCCCCCTCCTTTTATATTATTTTGCTCTGTAGTTATTTTATTGTGTTCTTTTCCCTTTGACTAGCTATAGTTGTTGCTGTGGTGTGCTTTACACCATGAGGGTATTTTGTCACCCCTCAAAAACAGCATAATATGCATAGTGTTTTTGCTAGTTGTGATAGTTGGTGGTGTGCTTGTATGTGTAGGTTTGTTCTTGGTAGTTTGCTAGCATGTGTAGGTTGGGTGAGCATATGTGTGTAAGTGTCAAGTGTGTGTGTGCACCTTGTGGGTGTTTGGCACCAAGTGATGATGCATATGTGGTGTTTGTGTGTGTGGGTTCCCCCCCACATACCTTGTGAGTGTGCTTTTGTAGTAGTTCATGTTAGCATGTGTGTGTATGTGAGTGTGTGTGTGCTTATGTGTGTGTGTCTCACACAGGCCATGGCATGAGGTGCCATGATAAGCACATGAGTTGTATGTGTAGGTATAGGATGCATTTGTGAGCATAAGCTAGTGGTTGTTCTTTTTTATCATGTGTAGGAGGCTTCTTGCTAGTGCTTTATTTGTGTGGGAATGGTGGTGTGCTAAGGCACAAGAGTATGAGGTCTACCCCTCATATGCACCATTGGACTTGTGAGAGTGTGCATATGCTTATGTGGGTGTTTTTCTAGTGAATAACACATGTGATAATGCAGTATTCACTACATATGATTCCATGTAGATTTTCTTTTCTAGTTTGTCCCATTTGTTCTACACAAGTGCATAGGTATTATATATGTTTTTGGGGTAGAATCATCCCAGGAACCCACAGGTGAAGTCAGTTTTGCCTTTGGAACACTTTCTGGAGATGACTTATTTCAGATTTGTTCTATGTTTGGAGCTTGGTTCCATGAGATGTGGTGAGCCCAAGAGGTTGAGTCCTTGTTGTGGCATTAGAGGGTGAACCCCTCTACCACATGTTGGTCTCGTTTCATGCTTAGTAGTTCTTATGTGCAAGTTGTGCTTAGTCAAAGTAGGCATGTGGCTGAAATTCCAGTTTAGTGAAAATCTGTGATTTTCACAAAGTCTGAGAATCTGCTTATATTTTCTTCTCCTGTTGTTGTGCTTGTAGAGGTCCATGTGTTGTGATTCAGCCTTAGCTATCAACTGGGAAGTTGAAGATTTTGTGTTTGTCTAGCTGTTTGTTAATTTTCATTCCATTTGGAGTCTTGTAGATATTGTTTTGGGTGCTGTCAAAATGCTTCAGAGCATAAACAGCTAGTGAGAATCTGGAATTTTCACTAAGTCCTTGAAAACCGATACTTTTGGCCAATTTAGCAGCTGTGTAACTTTCTGTGTGAAACTCCTTTGCATTATGTTTTTGCCTGTGCTTGTAGTACTCTTTGATAGCTTCTGCCACATATCTTATTTGGCATGTTTGGGTGGCTGTAGGTGACTTGCATGTAGCTCTCAAAGTGCTATGATGCTGTTTATCGCAGATTGTGTAGTTTTGGTGTTTTGATGATTGTGAGTGCATAGATGATGGTGTGGTGATATTCTTTGCACCACCCCATCCATGTTGGTTTGTTTTATGTCTTGGCAACCTGGAAATACCAGAAGTATGCCATTGGTGTGTGTTGTGATGTATTTGGCACGTAGCACTTCATTTCTTGTTTCGTTGTTTCCCGTTGATCCGTGGCTCCGTTTGTAATGTTCTTTATATGCTTTTGCATCGTTTCCGCATGACACATCTGTTCATGTCATCCTCATGCATGTCAAGATAGCTTAGAGTGCAGTTCTATCCAGGAACTTGTATTTTCTTCTCATGCTTGTGCTAGTGAGTAGAACAGAGATGCATGTTCGTATTCATCTCATGCATCATGTGCTTGTTGCATCTTGTGGTGCTGTTGTTCATTGGATGTTATTTTCATGTTGGGTAGCACCGGGATCGGAGAACGAGTACGTGGATTCGGGGGAGTACATGCAGGACGAACAAGAGCAGTTCCAAGCTGAGGACATCACATGCAAGATGATATGACCTTGATTCCATCTCTAGACTTGTTATGCTAGATTCACGTTTCCTTCGTCATATGCTCGCTGCCTACCACTGAAATAATTGCCTCCTGAATTGCCATGAAACCCAAACACTTATCCCTTCCTAGCAAATCTTGAATGGCTAAGTAGGCTTTGCTCAGCTAGTAATATTAGCGCTGCTAGTTGCAGGGGCCTTGTCTCATGTGATAACATGAGTTGATATCATTATGTTAAATCTGTTAAATCTGTTGATATCAGGGGCCTAGCCTTTTGCGAGGTGTTTTGTTCTGTTATTGCCACCATAGTTACCGGCTACCGGTATTTGATTCCATAACTGATCGCTCCTAACACGTTCGGGGTTGTTATGGGGACCCCCTTGATAAATTGCGTAGTGTTAAGACTTGTCCGGCAGGACCCAACCTTGGTGTTAATTTGCTAATCACTTAATAATAATCTGCATAGGGAATGGCCTACCCGAGGAATTTAGTCAACAACCCGGGCCAGTGCTCCTCATGAGTGTTGGTCCAAACTAGAGCAATGTGCGGGGCCAACTCAGAGCAACTTGAGAGATTTCTATCAGGCCACTGTACGCGTCGCTCATCCGGCGTGTCTTGAGACTGAGATACGCGGCTCTTATCAGGGTCGTCGACACGTCGGGAGGTCCTGCTAGTCTTGTCTTACCTTAGCGATATATCTTGCGTATAGGAATCCCGGTGAAGCTTTGGTTCTCCCCAGAGTTGAGGTTTTCCTCTAAGGAATCCGACGAGATCACGATATTCGTGATAGAGGATTACTTTGCTTCCCGTGTACGTTTGTGATGGACTAGTTGGAGCACCCCTGCAGGGTTTAATCTTTCGGAAAGCCGTGCCCGCGGTTATGTGGCAACTTGGAATATTTGTTAACATACGGTTATAGACAACTTAAATATAACTCTAATAACATTGCCAACTGTGTGCGTAACTATGACTGTCCCCTTCGAAGACCTCTTGTCGACCGGGAACACGGTGGGGTTATGATTGACGTAAGTATGTGTTCAGGATCACTTAGTGATGAGTTAATCATCGATCGCTAGTATAGACCACCTTCAATACATGTTCTACGTAAGTTAGCCACCATATAAAGCTTAGGATGCTGCAACCTAAATACTCCACCTTTCCAACCTAATAACTTGACTAGTTCTCGCACCGAGGTCATAGATTGTAGAGTTCCCGTGGCTCACAGATTCCTTCACAACACCAACAGGTGCAGGTACCCCCGAGACAGGTGATCCCGACGGCACGCAGCTCGCGTGGCAGTACGAGGAGGAGAACGACCGCCTGTACATGAACTATCCAGAAGACTGAGGCGTGGTCGTGATCATGGGCAAGCATGTAGGGTAGCATAGTCATTTCTCATGGTTTGTAGTCCGTAGCGGAACTACCTTGTTTGGATGCGTGATGTAACTCTGATATATTTATGAGATGGCAGTGGAACCCCTTATTGTCATTCTTCTGTTATTATGTATGTGCTATGTTACCATGCTTGCGAAACGCTTAGATGCGCTTCTTTCCAATTCGAGGCCTCGTTCCCCAAATCGGAAAGGACCGCATCTTAGTCGTTACAAGTTGGTATGAGAGCCTTACGACCATAGGAGCCTTTGTGTGATCGTACTTGGCCGAGTCGAGTCTAGTAAAATGTTTTGAGTCTTAGTTATATCGGAGAGTAGGATTCTTTTTCTCCTCTTCCATGATCTGGTGAGGTTCCCGACTTAGGAAATCTTAATTCTACTCCTCTTCTCACTCAATTGTTTTTAGGATCACACGGGTATTTGTGAAATCTATATGATTTCGATGTGACGGAGTTCTGTCTTGGTGCCTCCTGTCTGCCTTGATTTCTTCCGGGGAGTTGAGCTCAAGGGGATTTTTGCGCACATCGCCATCATTCAGTTTTCTGAGTATCTAAGAATGAAGGATGTTCGTAATTGCTTCAATACTAGTAGTGGCGAGATAACCCCGATGTCCCCAGCACTGATGCAGATTGTTCGGGAGTACTGCCATACTTTGTATCGTTGTGACCACGAGGGTTTGTTGTAGATGAAGGTCCGAGATTCTGGTTGTGTGTTGACGGATGTGATACAGGTGACGGGTTAGTATAGGAGTTGTGTGATATTACTCCTTGTATCCGTGTACCAGATTGCATGACCAGATATTTCAGGAATTCATAGGTGGGATATCAAGTAGTAACTTATAGGACAATCTTCCTACAGATGCATGATGTGAGGTTGGGATTCGATGTTCAGTGGGTATGTTTGTTCACGGTCGTCTTATAGCGGTTCTCGTTGTGTCTTAAACAATCCTTGTAGCTCGCTACGACTCGGGGATACTTCGTAAGTCGTATGCACTACCTTGCACAAGATGGCTACTGTAAATTCGAGCCCGTGCGATCTTATCCACGAAGATATCGGATGAAATCTCGATCATATGTTTGTTCCGAGCAGTTCTAGCTCATACTTGTTGCAAGTGGTCTTAATCAGAATTTTGTCGACCGTCACTTTGAGAAAGCATTCTTACTATTTTGTTCCAGTGCAATTGCTATATTCCTGTTCAGATATTCCTGTCATTTTGATTCAGCTATATCTTCAATTTATTCTGTGGGGTAATGTGTTGTCCGTCTTCAGGATGGCTCCACCAACTCGTCAGAATCCAGGGCGTGAGCATGTGCCGCCACCACCTCCTCCTCCGGAGAATCCTCCTCCGCCGCCGCCTCCTCCTGGTGAGGCTTGGCAAGCGGTGATGGCTGCTACAAATGCTAACACTCAGATGCTGCTACAGTTGTTGCAAGAGAGGGGTGTTGACGAGCAACTATTCCTAACTTGATGCCTCCCCGGCAACGACACGAGAAAAGAGTTGCTTCTAGTTGCTCAACAATTAGCAATTGTCTTGCAATGGCCCACCAGCGTGTGGGATCGCGATAGTTTTCGAGGGTAGAGTATTCAACCCAAATTTGTTGGTTCGACACGATGGGAGTGAAAGGATATTCTCCAATATTAGCAATTGAGGTGTCAGCTCAACCACTCCTGAAAGATTAGTATCTACAAGCAGGATATAAGCAGCAAAGGTAGTATGATAGCAACGGTGCCAGAAACGATCTATTGACAAGGCAGATTATTCCCAACTGAAGTATCAATGGCGCCAGAAAAGTATTGTAGCAGGTAGCAGCAGTGTAACGAGTAACAACAGTGGCAAGGAACAACAGTAGTGACAGCAGTAGCAAGTAGCAACAACAAGTAACAGTAGTAGCAACAGTAGTGGCAGCAGCAAGAGGACAAAGCAAGTAACAGTAGCAGCAAGTAACAATAGGAGCAACAATAGTAACAGCAGCAGAGCAAAGCAAGTAACGACAGCAGTGGGACAAACTCTTAGGCAATGGATCGGTGATTTGTTGGATGACATTCATCATGCAACAGTTATAACACGGAGAGATATGTGACTAGCTCCCGTACGTCAATGTGATGTAGGCATGCATTCCGTGTGTAGTCATACATGCTTAGGGAAAAGAACTTGCATGACATCTATTGTCCATCCCTCCCGTGGCAGCAGGGTCCAAATGGATACTACGGGATATTAAGGTTCCCCTTTTAATAAAGAATCGGACCAACGCATTAGCACTTGGTGAATACATGAACTCCTCAAACTATGGTCATCACCGGGAGTGGTTCCGGTTATTGTCACTCCGGGGTTGCCGGATCATAACACATAGTAGGTAACTACAACTTGCAAGATCGGATCTAAAACACACATATATTGGCGACAACATAATAATTTCAGATCTGAAATCATGGCACTCGGGACCTAGTGACAGGCATTAAGCATAGCAAAATAGTAGCAACATCAATCTGAGAACATAGTGGATACTAGGGATCAATCCCCGTCAAAACTAACTCGATTACATGATAGATCTCATCCTACTCATCACGGCCCAGCGAGCCTACAAATAGATTACTCACGAACGATGAAGAGCTTCATGGAATTGGAGAGGAAGAAGGTTGATGATGACGATGGCGACGATCTCCTTGATCCGGAGCCCAAAACGGACTCCAGATCTGCCCTCCAGGGCAAGAACGGGATGTGGCGGCACCTCTGGATCGTGAAACGCGATGAAATCTTCTCTCTTGATTTTTTCCGGGACGAAAGGGAATACATAGCGCTGGAATTGGGGGCGGCAGAGCCACGTGGGCCCCACAAGCTGTGACGGCGCGACCTGGGGGGGGGGGGGGGGGGTGGCCGCGGCCACAGGGCTTGTGGCCCACTGGCTCACCCCCTCCAGTGGATCTTTGCGCAGGTATTTTTCATATTTTCCAGAAATATTCTCCGTAAATTTTCAGGATTTTCCGAGAACTTTCATTTCTGCACAAAAACAACACCATGGCAATTCTGCTGAAAACAACGTGAGTCCGGGTTAGTTCCATTCAAATTATGCAAATTAGAGTCCAAAACAAGGGCAAAAGAGTTTGGAAAAGTAGATACGATGGAGACGTATCAACTCCCCCAAGCTTAAAACCTTGCTTGTCCTCAAGCAACTCAGTTGACAAACTGAAAGAGAAAGAAAAACTTTGACAAACTCTGTTTGATCTTGTTGTTGCAACTATGTCTAACTCATAACCAGACTTTTAGCAAGATCACAAGTTAACGACATAAGCAAGTGACACAAAGGTCTCATGGTAAACTAATATCAATGGCATAATCAGCTAGCGAGCAAATAATATAGAGTTTCAGATACCAACAATTCAATCAAAACAAGCATGAAGCAATATGAATAGGTGGTATCTCGCTAGCTCTTTCTGATACCGCACAACATAAATGCAGAGCACTTTCAAAGATCAAGGGCTGACTAAACATTGTAATTCATAGCAACGAAGATCCAGTCATAGTCATACTCAATATCAATCAAAAGCAAAGCATAAAAATGACAGAGGTGCTCTCTAATTGGTGCTTATATAAGAAGAGGATGACTCAACAGGAAAATAAATAGACAGGCCCTTCGCAGAGGGAAGCATTGATTTGCAGAGGTGCCAGAGCTCAAGCTTTGAAAATAGAGATAATAATTTTGGGTGGCATGCTTTCATTGTCAACGCAATGACCAAGAGTTCTCAATATCTTCCATGCTATTCATGCTATAGGCGGTTCCCAAACAGAAAAGTAAAGTTTTAACTCCCCCACCACCAATCAATCACACTCCACGGCTAGCCGAATCCTCGGGTACCGTCCATACTAACATCAATCCGGGGGGAGTCTTGTTTTACAGTGATGTTTTCAATTTAAGCATGGAACTGGGCATTCCAATTACCGGCCCCTTTCTCGTGAATGACAGTGAATAAACACATGTCGAGGATAACACGCCTAACATGGAAGATACCAATAGCCCCCTGTCACCACATGAGCGGTTCGGGCAAGCAAAACAGATTATTTCTTGAAGGTTTAGAGAATGGCACAAGCAAATTTACTTGGAACGACAGGTAGATACCGCAAATAGGTAGGTACGGTGGACTTTCATGGAAAAACTTTTGGGTTTATGGAAGTGAATGCACAAGCAGTATTCCGCTTAGTACAAGTGAAGGCTAGCAAAAGGCTGGGAAGCGACCAACTAGAGAGCGACAACCGTCATTAAGATGCAATGAGTTTGACTAACATTGAGTGCAAGCATGAGCAGGATATAAATCACCATGAACACGAACATCATAGAGGCTATGTTGATTTAGTTTCAACTACATGCATGAACATGCGCCAAGTCAAGCCACTTGAATCATTCAAAGGAGAATACCATCCTATCATACTACATCATAGTCCTCTCAAAATCTATGTTGACATTCAAGACAAACCATTATAAGCTCCTAGCTAATTAAGCATGGCATCAGAAACTATGATATCTAAGTTGTCATTGCAAACATGGTTCTCTCACAACAAAGCTGAATCTGGACGACAAGCTAGTCATATTTACAAAAACAAAATAGATAGAGTTCATACCAGCTTTTCCAGTCTCAGTCACTTCATCATATATCATCATTATTGCCTTTCACTTGCACGATCGAACGATGTGAACAATAATAAGAGTGCTCGTGCATTGGACTGAAGCTGGAATCTGCAAGCAAACACAAAGGAGAAGATAAAGTAATATGGCTCTTTGAAAGCTAAACAGGTATGCAAGCAAGAGCCTCTAAACATTGTAACCAATATCTTCTACCTCGACTCAAAGAAAAAGAAAACTATTTACACGGGAAAGCTCCCAACAAGCAAAAGAAGAAAGGAAAATATTTTTGGGTTTTCTCAAAAGGACACAAAACAAGAAAACAAGAAAATGAAAATAAACTAGCATGGATAATACAGTGGCAAAGTGTAAACACCGACTAACAAAGTGAAAGCATAAGCATGAATGTAAAGTTGGTGCAAACACGTACTCCCCCAAGCTTAGGCTTTTGGCCTAGCTTGGTCTACTCCCAAGGACGGTCCTGGCAAAACCCAAAATCATAATCGGGGTTATACGGGAGCGCTGCAGCCACTGCCTGAATAGCTGCCTCACGGAGACGAGCAACCGTCGCCTCCCTCTCATACTCCTCTACCTCTCCTCTGGTTATGTAGTATCTCCGTTTTACCTGAAAGTCAAAGAAAGCAGGAGCAGGAAGGGTAATATGGAAAACACGCTGCCGATTAAATATCAATCGGTATAGGAGGGATTCATCATCCCTCTCAAGGAACTGGTAGCGTGTCATAGCGACGTGGTCAAGGAAAGCTGTATGGAGCGGGGGATCTCCTGCGCGGATGGGTACTCCAAGAAAATTTGCTATGCGAGTGGCATAGATGCCGCCAAAGAAATCCCCATCAATAACATTCTTATTCAGCCTCCTTGCTATAATAGCTCCCATGTTGAAGCTTTTGTCACCCGTCATTGCGCTCTTAAGGATACTAAGGTCGGATGCGCATAGGTGACAATGTTCAACCTTGCCGTTAATGTATCTACCTATGAAGAGGGCAAAGTAGTGAAAGGCAGGGAAATGAATGCTTCCTATGGTAGCTTGCGTGATGTCTCTAGTTTCTCCAACAGTTATACTAGAGATAAAATCTCTAACCGAAAACTTAGCAAGATCATTAAGACTACCCCCACCGGGTATCTTGCAAATCCTATTGAAATCCTCCAAATCCATGGTGTAGGATTTATCATACAGATCAAACAATATGGATGAGTCACGGCCGACTGAAAATTTAAATCTACACATGAAAGAGGCAATGAGCATAGCATACGGTTCACATTTATCTGAGAGGAATTCTTCTAACCCGGCATTGCGGACAAGTGTATCAAACTCATCCTTGAAGCCTGCTTCGATCATGAACTCATCGGAAGGCCATTCACATGGTTGTACAGGTGCGTCCCTTAGTTGATAAGGATCGGGCTCCCGAATAGAAATACGGGGACCCTTCTTACTTGAGGAACCACCATGAAACTTCCTCCTGAACATAATTTCTTTTTGCTGAAATTTTTGAAGTTCAAGAGAAAAGTGAATAAAGACCAACCACACCTTGTAGAAATTACTCCTACTAGTGCCTAGAGACCGCATCACGCGCTAAAACTACTTGGGACCAGCTAAAATCAACATTTCAAGTTCAAGAACAGGGTCACCAAGGTAGCAAGAATACGCGAAGGATAAAGCACTAGAGTAGAAACTAATTGGACCAATGGAGGAGTCACTTACCAAGGAGTAATTTCCCCAAAACGGTTTGGAGAATGGTGCTTTGATCAAGGAGATCTAAAATCACAGCCAAATGAGCAAGAACACGGGTTTGAGCTGCGAAACAATTTTTTCTGGAGGTAGAAGAAGAGGATGTGAGCTGGAATGAGTGGAGGGGGTCCCTGTGGGCCCCACAAGCTTGGTGGCCGCGGCCAGGGGGAGGCCGCGGCTACAGGGCTTGTGTCCCACTGTTGTGGCCCCCCAAGCCAGCTCTCAGTCCCAGTATTTTCCAAATATTCCAGAAAAAATCATACTAGATTTTCACAGCGTTCGGAGAACTTTTATTTTCGGGGTATTTTTCCACCGGACGCTAAGACAGAAAACACGGAATACTAAACTAAACCTATCATTTTTCTTCTAAGCAAGAAAAAGTGAAAGCTTAAAATAGAGGTTTGTGACTCCTTGATTCATCCATTTCATGGTCATCGAAAGAAATCCGTCAATGGGGGTGATCAAATCCTCATGACAAAAAATTTTCAAATCACAAAAGGAAACGGAGAATTGTCGAATAGACACTAAGTCACCTCCATGGGGATATGAATCTCCCCAACAAGCAAATCATACTTCATCTTGACATGAGGAATAGGGCATTCAAAGCTCCCAATAAGAATCGATGAAGTTTTTTCGATAGCATTGATGCAATGTACTTGATATCGTTTCTTCGGAAAGTGCACTGTATGCTCATTACCGTTGACATGGAAAGTGACATTGCCTTTGTTGCAATCTATAACAGCCCCTGTAGTGTTTAAAAAGGGTCTTCCGAGGATGACAGCCATGGCATCGTCCTCGGGAATATCCAAGATAACAAAGTCTGTTAAGATAGTGGTGTTAGCAACCACAACAGGCACATCCTCGCAAATGCCGACAGGGAAAGCATTTGATTTGTTGGCCATTTGCAGAGAAATTTTAGTGGGTGTCAACTTATCCAGTTCAAGTCTACGATAAAGAGAGAGAGGCATAACACTAGTACCGACTCCAAGGTCACACAATACAGTTCTTACGTAGTTTCCTTTAATGGAGCAAGGTATAGTGGGCACACCGGGATCACCTAGTTTCTTAGGAGTTCCACCCTTGAAAGTGTAATTGGCGAGCATGGTGGAGATCTCAAGATCTGGGATCTTCCGTTTATTAGTCACGATATCTTTCATGTACTTGGCATACAGAGACATTTTGAGCATACCAATTAACCGCATCTGCAGAAAGACGGGTCTCAACATTTCAATAAAGCGCTCAAAATCCTCATCATCCTTTTTCTTGGATGGCTTTGGGGGAAAGGGCATAGGTCTCTGAACCCATGGCTCCCTTTCTTTACCATGCTTCCTAGCAGTGAAGTCATTCTTATCGTATCTTTTAGGTTGTGGGTTATCAGGATTAACCATAGGTTCAATCTCCACATCCTTATCATTAATAGGTTGAGCATTATTATGAACATCGCTGTTCATATTGTCACCAGGTTCATGTTCATCACCAGATTGTGTTTCTTCATCAGACGCAGAAATATCATTTTTTTCTTCAGGTGTGACAGTATTTGGTGAACTGACATGTAGGTTTCTATCATTCTTCTTCTTCTTCTTCTTAGGATGACCGGGTGTATGAGCATTAATTCCGTGAGAATCTTGTTCAATTCTCTTCGGATGACCCTCAGGATACAAAGGTTCCTGAGTCATTTTGCCTCCTCTAGTAATGACTCTGACAGAGTTGTCATTTAATTCATTGAGCAAGTCATTCTGAGCTTTAAGTACTTGTTCTACCTGAGTAGTAACCATAAAGGCATGTTTACTCAGAAGCTTCAGATCATTGACATTTCTGTCTACACAAGCACTTAAATGACTAAGCATACGAGTACTTTGTTCCAATTGTCTGCTAACATATTCATTGAAGCTTTGTTGTTTGGCAAGAAGTTATCAAATTCATCAAAGCATAGACTAGCAGGTTTATCAAAAGGAATATCACTCTCATCAAACCTACGCAGAGAATTTACTTCTACTACATGTATCGGGTTATCGAGACCATGGATCTCTTCGATAGGTGGTAGATTTTTGACATCTTCAGATTTAATGCCTTTCTCTCGCATAGATTTCTTGGCTTCTTTCATATGTTCGGGACTGAGGAATAGAATACCTCTTTTCTTAGGAGTTGCGTAGGAGGTGGTTCGGGAATAGTCCAAGCATTATCGTTCATCAAGATGTTATTCAGTAGGATCTCAGCTTGTTCTATAGTTCGTTCCCTAAAAACGCAACCGACACAACTATCTAGGTGGTCTCTAGAAGCATCGGTAAGTCCGTTATATAAGATATCAAGTATCTCGTTCTTCTTAAGAGGGTGATTAGGCAAAGCATTCTGTAGCTGGATGAGCCTCCCCCAAGCTTGTGGGAGACTCTCTTCTTTGAGTTGAGGAAAGTTGTATATTTCCTGCAAGGCAGCTTGCTTCTTATGGGCAGGGAAATATTTCTCATAGAAGTAATAGACCATATCCTGGGGACTACTCACACATCCAGGAGCAAGAGAAGTGAACCAGGCTTTAGCGTCATCCTTTAGAGAGAAAGAAAACATCTTAAGGATATAGTAGTAGCGGATCTTCTCCTCACTAGTGAAAAGGGTGGCTATATCGTGTAGTTTGGTAAGATGGGATACGACCGTCTTAGACTCATAACCGTGGAAAGGATCAGATTCGACTAGAGATATTATCTCAGGGTCGACAGAGAATTGATAATCCTCATCGGTGATAAAGATAGGTGAGGTGGAAAACTTCGGGTCGTATTTCATCCTAGCTTTCAGAGATTTTTCCTTCCACTTGAGAAGTAATGTCTCAGCATCATAGGCATCCTTACACGCAAGAATAACCTCAGCTATCTCTCCCTCCATAACATAACCCTCAGGTATATCAGGCAATTCATATCTAGGAGAGCTAGATCTAGCAGGAGCAAAAGCAGGTTCTATCTCAATAGTATCGGCATTTTCAGAAACATCACGAGCATTAGTAGTAACTCTAGCAATATGATCATCAAGGAATACCCCTAGTGGCATATCAAGCAAAGTAATATCTCTAGCAATATCAAGCATAGCATCATCAGGCAAAATAGCATCTCTAGCATCATCAGGCAAAGCAGTATCAAGCATAGCATCTCTAGCAGTATCAGGCATAGCATCTCTAGCAGTATCACACATAGCATCTCTAGCAGTATCAGGCATAGTAGCATCATAAGCATCATCAAGCACATGCGACATATCAAGATTTCTAGCAGGAGGTGGTGTCGCAAACTTACTCATAACTGAAGGTGAATCAAGTGCAGAGCTAGATTGCAGTTCCTTACCTCCCCTCGTAGTTGAGGGCAAGACTTTGGTTTTTGGATCTTTCAGATTCTTCATAGTGATCAGCAGATATAAATCCCAAGTGACTCAGAGAATATAGCTATCCTTCCCCGGCAACGGCGCCAGAAAAATGCTGTTGATGTGCAACTATTCCTGACTTGATGCCTCCCCGGCAACGATGCCAGAAAAGAGTTGCTTCCAGTTGCTCAACAATTAGCAATTGTCTTGCAATGGCCCACCAGCGTGTGGAATCGCGGCAGTTTTCGAGGGTAGAGTATTCAACCCAAATTTATTTGTTCTACATGATGGGAGTGAAAGGATATTCTCCAGTATTAGCAGTTGAGGTGTCAGCTCAACCACACCCGAAAGATTAGTATCTGCAAGCAGGATATAAGCAGCAAAGGTAGTATGATAGCAACGGTGCCAGAAACGATCTATTGACAAGGCAGATTATTCCCAACTGAAGTATCAATGGCGCCAAAAAAGTATTGTAGCAGGTAGCAGCAGTGTAAAGAGTAACAACAGTGGCAAGGAACAGCGGTAGTGACAGCAGTAGCAAGTAGCAACAACAAGTAACAGTAGTAGCAAGAGTAGTGTTAGTAGTAGGAGGACAAAGCAAGTAACAGTAGCAGCAAGTAACAATAGTAGCAACAGTAGTAACAGTAGCAGTGGGACAAACTCGTAGGCAATGGATCGGTGATTTGTTGGATGACATTCATCATGCACCAATTATAACACGGAGAGATATGTGACTAGCTCCCATTCGTCAATGTGATGTAGGCATGCATTCCGTGTGTAGTCATACGTGCTTTGGGAAAAGAACTTGCATGCCATCTATTGTCCATCCCTCCCGTGGGAGGGGAGTCCAAATGGATACTATGGGATATTAAGGTTCTCCTTTTAATAAAGAACCGGACCAACGCATTAGCACTTGGTGAATACATGAAATCCTCAAACTATGGTCATCACCGGGAGTGGTTCCGGTTATTGTCACTCCGGGGTTGCCGGATCATAACACATAGTAGGTAAGTACAACTTGCAAGATCGGATCTAAAACACACATATATTGGCGACAACATAATAATTTCAGATCTGAAATCATGGCACTCGGGCCCTAGTGACAAGCATTAAGCATAGCAAAGTAGTAGCAACATCAATCTCAGAACATAGTGGATACTAGGGACCAATCCCCGTCAAAACTAACTCGATTACATGATAGATCTCATCCTACTCATCACTGCCCAGTGAGCCTACGAATAGATTACTCACGAACGATGAAGAGCTTCATGGAATTGGAGAGGGAAGAAGGTTGATGATGACGATGGCGACGATCTCCTTGATCCGGAGCCCAAAACGGACTCCAGATCTGCCCTCCAGGGCAAGAACGAGATGTGGCGGCGCCTCTGGATCGTGAAACGCGATGAAATCTTCTCTCTTGATTTTTTCCGGGATGAAAGGGAATAAATAGCGCTGGAATTGGGGGCGGCAGAGCCACGTGGGCCCCACAAGCCCTGACGGCGCATCCTGGGGGGGGGGGGGGGGGGGTGGCCGCAGCCACAGGGTTTGTGGCCCACTGGCTCACCCCCTCCGGTGGATCTTTGCGCACGTATTTTTCATATTTTCCGGAAATTTTCTCCGTAAATTTTCAGGACGTTCCGAGAACTTTCATTTCTGCACAAAAACATCAACATGGCAAGTCTACTGAAAACAACGTCAGTCCGGGTTAGTTCCATTCAAACCATGAAAATTAGAGTCCTAAATAAGGGCAAAAGAGTTTGGAAAAGTAGATACGATGGAGACGTATCAAGGGGTAATCAGCAGCAAGGCCATTTCGAGAATGGTGGCAATCAGTTTGCTAATCTGAGTCAGTTCCTGTCGAATCAACCGAAGACTTTCACTTCCTGTGACCAGCCGTTTGATGCCGAGGATTGGAGCCGCAACATGAACAAGCATTTTGAGTGCAGCAATGTTCGTCCTAAGGAGTTTGACAAGTTCCACAACTTAGCTCTCAGAGCAGAGGCATCCTTGCTCAGGGTGGAGAATTCTAAGAAGCGCTTCAGAGATTCCAGTTCCTCTGCCTCTACTCAGGTGGTTCAGAAGCAACAGAACTTTTGGGTGTCTCCTCCTCCTCCTCGGCACTCGCAGCAGCTCAAGCATTCTGGTGGCCGTGATTCTTCCCACCCACCCAACCTAGTCTTTCAGCAGAGATTCCAGCATCAGAAGCAAGGGCCTCCTCAGACATAGTACCGTCAACCGGCAGATGTTACTTGTCACAAGTGTGGGCAGAAGGGTCATTATGCCAACAAGTGCACTTCTGAGCTCCGTCTGCCTCCTCCTCCTCCAGGCAAACCTCCAAGCAATGCTCTTGTCAAGTTCAACCCCAGGTCAGCTCGAGTCAACATGGTGAATGCGGCTGAGGCAGAAAACTCGTCAGATGTGATCATGGGTAACCTCCTCGTTAATGATATTCCTGCTAAAGTGTTGTTTGATTCTGGTGCTTCTCATTCGTTCATGTCTAGAATGTTCTTTGCCGAGCATGATTTTGATTCTGAGTATTTGAAGAAGGCATTGCGTGTGGTGTCACCCGGTACTCTTATGAGCGCCAACAAAGTGGTTCGTGATGTCTCTGTCAAGATAGGGAGTTATTCTTTTCTGGCGTCTCCTATTGTCTTGGGCAATTCCGACATTGATTTGATCCTTGGTATGGACTCGTTGGCCATGAACAAGGCATCGATTGATTGTGAAGCTAAAGAAGTGAAGCTTACCCACTCTTCGGAGGACGTGATTATATTCGCGGCGCGCGATGATACAATCCGTCTGTTCTCTTTGAATGAAAAGGGTGAGATTAATCCTATTTCGCAAGTCCTAGTGGTCTGCGAATATGAAGATGTGTTCCAGAAGAGCTGCCAGGCATGTCTCCGCACCTTGAAGTTGAATTTGTCATTGAGCTTGAACCAGGTACTGAGACTGTGTGCAAACGACCATACAAATTGGGTCCACAAGAGTTGAAGGAACTTAAGAGGCAACTCGATGAGCAGGAGCGTTTGGGTCTGATCAGACCGAGCTCGTCTCCGTGGGGCTGTGGAGTTATGTTAGTCAAGAAGAAGGATGGCACGGAACGGTTGTGTGTCGATTACCGTCCATTGAACATGAAGACAATCAGGAAGAAATATCCACTTCCGAACATAACTGAGTTGTTCGAACAGTTGAAAGGGGATAAGATCTTCTCCAAGCTCGATCTCAGAATGGGCTATCATCAAATTCGCATTCGCGAAGAGGATATTCCGAAGACTGCTTTCAGGACTAGTTTTGGCTCGTATGAGTATATGGTCATGTCTTTTGGTCTGGCAAATGCTCCTTTGACATTTTGTCGATTGATGAACTACATATTCTGTCCGTTCAAGAATGATTTCGTCTTGCTCTATCTCGACGACATTCTGGTCTTTTCTGAAACCGAGGAAGAACATGAAGAACATCTCAGATTGGTGCTTGATAAGCTGAGTAAGTACAAATTGTATGCCAAGTTTTCCAAGTGTGAGTTCTGGTTGAAAGAAGTCGTCTATCTTGGTCACATTATCTCTACCGAGGGCATCAAAGTTGACCCATCGAAGGTGCAGGCCATTGTTGAATGGGAGCCTCTGCAGAATGTGAAGCAGCTTCGAAGCTTTCTCGGGCTTGCAAGCTATTGCAGAAGGTTCGTTGAGAACTTCTCCAAGATTGCTAAGCTGCTCTCAAGTCTTCTTCATAAGGGTGTGAAGTATGCTTGGTCTCCAGAGTGTCAGTTGGCCTTCGACACACTCAAAGAGAAGCTCACCTCTGCTCCAGTCTTGGTTCCTCCGGATGATTCCAAGCCTTACGAGGTGTTCTACGACGCTTCTATCCAGGGTCTTGGTGCAGTTCTGATGCAAGAGAAGAAAGTGGTTGCTTATACCTCCAGGCAGTTGAAGCCAGCGGAGAAGAATGATCCTGTGCATGATCTTGAGCTAGCAGCTGTGGTACACGCTCTGAGGACTTGGAGACACCTCTTGTTGGAACGAAAGGTTGAAGTTTTCACCGATCACAAGAGTCTCAAGTACATCTTCACTTAGCCTAACCTGAATCTCCGGCAAACTCGTTGGGTGGAAATGCTCCAAGATTTTAATCCGAGTGTTGAGTACACGCCAGGCAAAGCTAATGTCGTCGTAGATGCCTTGAGCAGGAAGGCGTACTGCAACAGTCTCATTCTGAAACCTCTCCAACCTGACCTTTGTGAGTCTTTCAGGAAGCTCAACCTTAAGTTAGTACCTCAGGGATTTCTTGCAAACCTTCACATCTCTCCTACCTTGGAAGATCAAGTCCGAGGAGCACAACTTCTTGATGCTATGGTGAAGAAAGTCAAGATTGGTGTGGCAAAGAGTCTTCCCAAGTATAAGTGCTTCAGTGTTGATGCCAGAGACACATTTTTATTTGAGGATCGTCTTGTCGTTCCGAAAGGTGACCTCAGAAAGGTAATCATGGAAGAAGCTCATAACTTTTTGCTCTCTATTCATCCTGGTAGCTCCAAGATGTATCAGGACTTGAAACAGACCTTATGGTGGACTCGTATGAAGCGTGAGATTCCTCAGTTCATAAACAAATGTGATGTATGTCGAAGGGTGAAAGCAGAGCATCAACGTCCAGCAGGTCTTTTGCATCCTTTGCCCATTCCCGAGTGGAAGTTTGATCACATTGAGATGGATTTCGTCACCGGGTTTCCGAAGTCCAAGAAGGGTAATGATGCCATCTTCGTCGTCATCGACAAGTTGAGTAAAGTGGCTCATTTTCTTCCAGTCAAGGAATCCATTTTGGCAGCTCAACTTGCAGAGTTGTACACTTCCAGCATAGTGTCTTTGCACGACGTGCCTATGATGATCTCTTCGGATCGCGGAAGTTTCTTCACTTCCAAGTTCTGGGACTCTTTTCAGTCTGCGATGGGCACGAAGATACGCTTCAGCACAACTTTTCATCCTCAGGCTAGTGGTCAAGTGGAGCGAGTCAATCAAGTTCTTGAGGATATGCTGAGAGCCTGTGTTATCTCGTTTGGCATGAAGTGGGAGGATTGCTTTCCTTTTGCTGAGTTCTCCTATAACAACATTTATTAAGCTAGTTCTGGCAAGGCTCCGTGTGAAATTCTCTATGGCAGGAAGTGTCGTACCCCGCTCAACTGGTCCGAGACCGGCGAGCATCAGATCCTTGTGAATGACTTGACAGAAGAAGCTGAGGAGATGTGTCGGGTCATTCGCGACAACCTCAGAGCAGCTCAGTCCCGTCAGAACAGCTATTATGATAGCAAGCATCGTGACATGTCTTATGAGCTTGATGACTTCGTCCATCTCAAGGTGTCGCCTATGAAGGGTACGCAACGCTTTGGCATCAAAGGCAAGCTTGCGCCTCATTTCGTTGGTCCGTTCAGAGTTGTTGGCAAGGGAGGCGACCTTGCGTACCAGCTCGAGCTCCCGTCAAACTTTGCAAATATGCATGATGTGTTCCATGTTTCTCAGCTCCGGAGGTGCTTCAAGACCCCCGAGCACACTGTTCATCTTCAAGACATCGACCTTCAGCCTGACCTATCTTATCGTGAGCATACAGTTGCGGTTCTCGAGGCGACGGAGCGCAAGACCCGCAACAAGACTGTCAAATTTCTCAAAGTGCAGTGGTCACACCATTCCGATAAAGAAGGCTACTTGAGAATGCGAGGATCACCTCCGTTCTGAATTTCCGGAGTTCTTTCAGGCGTAGATCTCGGGGCGAGATCTTTTTGTAGTGTGGGAGAGTTTGTAATGCCCCAAGAGTGTATCTTTCCCTTTTTGGTACCTTGTCTATGTGGGTCCAACTTGTCATTGATATGAGCGGCTCAATGCATATGATTTCATGTGATGTCACCTTGTTTGTTCTTCCTTTGCATGCATGCATCCCATATCATACCATGTCTTGTGTGTGTTGCCTTGTGATCTTATGTGTTGGTGTGATCCTTGTGATGTTGTGATGTGATGTGGTATGTGTTGATAAGTGGAGTGGTGCAATTGCTAGCAGCACTATGTGGTTGATCTAGGTTTATAAACTTCCCCTTCTCTAGTTTATCCCAAGCCAATTATTATTTGCTCCTTCTCTGCTTTAAAAATGCCCATGGTTTAGGATATTTTGTGGTGGATTTGAAGTTGTGTTTTTGCTGTTTTGATCCAAGTCTTAAAGGTGCAAATATTCACAAAACAGTTCAAACAAATCCTGTTTTGTAAATATTTACTTGCTCCTACAATCCAGTTTCTATTTTTATTAAATAGGTTGTATTATCTTATGTCCACGGGTGAGTTTATTATTTTTTTAGCATCATTAGTTTGCCCAGGGATTATTTTTCCCTTTCTCTGTTGTTTTTAAAATGGAAAGCCCTCCCAGGGAATTCCTTCCTCTACTCCTGGCGCAGCATGGGCCCTTCCCCATTGGTGAGGCCCATCTCCTCTCAACCGCGCGACAGCCCAGCTAGCGCGTCCCTCCTTCCTCCTCCTGACGCCGTTCCACCCCGCTCCTGCTTTCCGTCTTGTTTCAGAGAGAGAGATCGAGCCGCCGTGAGGGCTACAGACGTCGGGGCCCCCCATAAAGCGTTGGCGTCCGTGCCCTTCCTTTCCCTAGGGTTCCGTGTCCCTCTTTACGCCACCGCCACCTCTCTCCATCTCCCCCATCTCCCCTTCCCCTCAGGTGAGTTCTCTGTACGTAGGTGCAGAGAGAGGGAGGTAGTAGTCGCCGGCGTCTACCCCTGCTCCCGTCGTTGTCCGGCGCCGCCGCCATGTCCAGGGGCTAAGGAAAGCACCCTGCGCTCCATTCCCGCCATCGCTGAGGTCGAGGAGTGACCTCACCGACGGGCAGGAGCTCGCCATCGTCGTGCACCCGTCGGTCTTCGTCCTCTTCTTCGGTTCTGCACAAAGCCTCTTCTTCCCCTTCAGATCATCATCGTTCCAGCTTCTTCCTCCCTCGATCGGCGCCTCTCCTTCCTTCCCTAGGTGAGAGCTAGCCTCCTTCCTCCCCTCCTCCTCGAGTAGATCGACGTAGAGGTCGTCGGCTTACCTCTGTGCCGAGAGGAATTCTTGCATGTGTTGGTGTGTGTCTGTTTGTGTGTGTGCTCGAGAAGAGCATACCATAGCAGGGGGCTACCTCCTTCGAATAGCAGTAGCATAGTCGATCCCGCGGCGTAGCAGCAGTAGCAAGAGCGCTCCGGTAATGTTCCCTGTCGCCGGCGTCTCTGCGTGCAGAGCAGAGCACCTGGTGCTCGTGGTAGATCACCTTGAAGTACCCCTCTGTTCTGTCAAGTCTTCGAGCATAGCATAGTGGAACATGTATGTGTGTGTCTGTGTGTTAGTTGCAGGAGGGCGTGGGTTCGAGTTCCAGGGGTAGCACCCCCTTTTTTTTGATTTGTTTTCGGCAGTAGTATAACAGTGCAGAGACAGATCAGCTTGGTTGCAACCCTGTTCTGTCGAGCAAGGGCATCTAGCAGAGTGGTAGTGTTGCAGTGTTGTGACCAGGAGGTACAGGGTTCGATCCCTCTCCCCTCCTTTTATTTATTTTGCTGTGTAGTTATTTTCTTGTGCTGTTGTCCCTTTGACTAGCTATAGTTGTTGCTGTGGTGTTCTTTACACCATGAGGGTATTTTGTCACCCCTCAAAAACAACATAATATGCATAGTGTTTTTGCTAGTTGTGATAGTTGGTGGTGTGCTTGTATGTGTAGGTTTGTTCTTGGTAGTTTGTTAGCATGTGTAGGTTGGGTGAGCATATGTGTGTAAGTGTCAAGTGTGTGTGTGTGTACCTTGTGGGTGTTTGGCACCAAGTGATGATGCATATGTGGTGTGTGTGTGTGGGTTCCCCCCCACATACCTTGTGAGTGTGCTTTTGTAGTAGTTCATGTTAGCATGTGTGTGTATGTGAGTGTGTGTGTGCTTATGTGTGTGTGTCTCACACATGCCATGGCATGAGGTGCCATGATAAGCACATGAGTTGTATGTGTAGGTATAGGATGCATTTGCGAGCATAAGCTAGGGGTTGTTCCTTTTATCATGTGTAGGAGCCTTCTTGCTAGTGCTTGATTTGTGTGGGAATGGTGGTGTGCTAAGGCACAAGAGTATGAGGTCTACCCCTCATATGCACCATTGGACTTGTGAGAGTGTGCATATGCTTATGTGGGTGTTGTTCTAGTGAATAGCACATGTGATGATACACTATTCACTACATATGATTCCACGTAGATTTTCTTTTCTAGTTTGTGCCCATTTGTTCGGTACAAGTGCATAGGTATTATATATTTTTGGGGTAGAATCATCCCAGGAACCCATTGGTGAAGTCAGTTTTGCCGTTGGAACACTTTCTGGAGATGACTTATTTCAGGTTTGTTCTATGTTTGGAGCTTGGTTCCATGAGATGTGGTGAGCCCAAGAGGTTGAGTCCTTGTTGTGGCATTAGAGGGTGAACCCCTCTACCACATGTTGGTCTCGTTTCATGCTTAGTAGTTCTTATGTGCAAGTTGTGCTTAGTCAAAGTAGGCATGTGGCTGAAATTCCAGTTTAGTGAAAATCTGTGATTTTCGCTAAGTCTGATAATCTGCTTATATTTTCTTGTCTTGTTGTTGTGCTTGTAGAGGTCCATGTGTTGTGATTCAGCCTTAGCTATCAACTGGGAAGTTGAAGCTTTTGTGTTTGTCTAGCTCTCTATTAATTTTCATTCCATTTGGAGTCCTGTAGATATTTTTTGGGTGCTGTCAAATGCTTCAGAGCATAAACAGCTAGTGAGAATCTGGAATTTTCACTAAGTCCCCGAAAACTGATACTTTTGGCCAAGTTAGCAGGTGTGTAACTTTCTGTGAAACTCCTTTGCATTACCTTTTTGCTTGTGCTTGTAGTACTCTTGGATAGCTTTTGCCACATATCTTATTTGGCATGTTTGGGTGGCTGTAGGTGACTTGCATGTAGCTCTCAAAGTGCTATGATGCTGTTTATGGCAGATTGTGTAGTTTTGGTGTTTTGATGATTGTGCTTGCATAGATGATGGTGTGGTGATATTATTTGCACCACCCCATCCATGTTGGTTTGTTTTATGTCTTGGCAACCTGGAAATACCAGAAGTATGCCATTGGTGTGTGTTGTGATGTATTTGGCACGTAACACTTCATTTCTTGTTTCGTTGTTTCCCGTTGATCCGTAGCTCCGTTTGCAATGTCATCATCATGCATGTAAAGATAGCTTAGAGGGCAGTTCTGTCCAGGAACTTTTATTTTCTTCACATGCTTGTGCTAGTGAGTAGAATAGAGATGCATGTTCATATTCATTTCATGCATCATGTGCTTGTTGCATCTTGAGGTGCTGTTGTTCATTGGATGTTATTTTCATGTTGGGTAGCACCGGGATCGGAGAACGAGTACGTGGATTCGGGGGAGTACGTGCAGGACGAACAAGAGCAGTTCCAAGCTGAGGACATCACAAACAAGATGATATGACCTTGATTCCATCTCTAGACTTGTTATGCTAGTTTCACGTTTACTTCGTCATATGCTCGCTGCCTACCACTGAAATAATTGCCTCCTGAATTGCCATGAAACCCAAACACTTATCCCTTCCTATCAAATCTTGAATGGCTAAGTAGCCTTCGCTCAGCTACTAATGTTAGCGTTGCTAGTTGCAGGGGCCTTGTCTCATGTGATAACATGAGTTGATATCATTATGTTAAATCTGTTATTTAATTAATGCACCTATATACTTGGTAAATAATGGAAGCCTTAGCCTTTTGCTGGGTGTTTTGTTCTGTTATTACCGCCATAGTTACCGGCTACCGGTGTTTGATTCCATAACTGATCGCTCCTAACACGTTCGGGGTTGTTATGGGGACCCCCTTGAAATATCACATAGTGTTAAGACTTGTCCGGCAGGACCCAACCTTGGTGTTAATTTGCTAATCACTTAATAATAATTTGCATAGGGAATAGCCTACCCGAGGAATTTAATCAACAACCCGGGCCAATGCTCCTCATGAGTGTTGGTCCAAACTAGAACACTGTGCGGGGCCAACTCAGGGCAACTTAAGAGATTTCTATCAGGCCACTGTACGCGTCGCTCATCCGGCATGTCCCAAGACTGAGATACGCGGATCTTATCAGGGTCGTCGACACGTCGGGAGGTCCTGCTAGTCTTGTCTTACCTTAGCGATATATCTTGCATATAGGAATCCTGGTGAAGCTTTGGTTCTCCCCAGAGTTGAGGTTTTCCTCTAAGGAATCCGACGAGATCACGAGATTCGTGATAGAGGATTACTTTGCGGCCCGTGTACGTTTCTGATGGACTAGTTGGAGCACCCGTGCAGGGTTTAATATTTCGGAAAGCTGTGCCCGCGGTTATGTGGCAACTTGGAATATTTGTTAACATCCGGTTATAGACAACTTAAATATAACTCTAATAACATTGCCAACTGTGTGCGTAACCGTGACTGTCCCCTTTGAAGACCTCTCTTGGATCGGGAACATGGTGGGGTTATGATTGACGTAAGTAGGTGTTCAGGATCACTTAGTGATCAGTTAATCATCGATCGCTAGTATAGACCACCTTCAATACATGTTCTACGTTAGTTGGCCGCCATATAAAGCTTAGGATGCTGCAACCTAAATACTCCACCTTTCCAACCTAATAACTTGACTAGTTCTGGCACCGAGGTCATAGATTGCTGAGTCCTCATGGCTCACAGATTTCTTCACAACATTAACAGGTGCAGGCATTGTTGGGGAACGTCGCAAGGGAAACAAAAAATTTCCTACGCGCACGAAGACCTATCATGGTGATGTTCATCTACGAGAGGGGATTTCCAATCTACGTACCCTTGTAGATCGCATAGCAAGAAGCATTAAGAAACGCGGTTGATGTAGTGGAACGTCCTCACGTCCCTCGATCCGCCCCGCGAACCGTCCCACGAACCGTCCCGCGATCCGTCCCACGATCCGCTCTGATCTACTGCCGAACGGACGGCACCTACGCGTTCAGCACACGTACAGCTCGACGATGATCTCGGCCTTCCTGATCCAGCAAGAGAGACGGAGAGGTAGATGAGTTCTCCGACAGCGTGACGGCGCTCCGGAGGTTGGTGGTGATCTATCTCAGCAGGGCTCCGCCCGAGCTGCGTAGAAATATGATATAGAGGAAAACCGTGGAGGTATGTGGTCGGGTTGCCATGGCAAAGTTGTCTCAAATCAACCCTAATACTTCAGTATATATAGGAGGGAGGGGGAGGGACCTGCGTTGAGGCTCAAGAGAGCCCCAAGGGGTCGGCCGAAGCAAGGGGAGGGGGAGTCCTCCCCTTCCAATCCTAGTCCAACTAGGATTGGAAGGTGGAGTCCTTCTCCACTTTCCCACTTCCCCCCTTTTTTTTCTTTTTCCTTTGATTCCTGTGCATAGGGCCTCTTGGGCTGTCCCACCAGCCCACTAAGGGCTGGTGCGGCACCCCTAAGGCCTATGGGCTTCCCCCGGGTGGGCTGGCCCCCCCGGTGAACATCCGGAACCCATTCGTCACTCCCGGTACATTCCCGGTAATGCCGAAAACTTTCCGGTAATCAAATGAGGTCATCCTATATATCAATATTCGTCTCTGGACCATTCCGGAAACCCTCGTGACGTCCGTGATCTCATCCGGGACTCCGAACAACATTCGATAACCAACCATATAACTCAAATACGCATAAAACATCACCGAACCTTAAGTGTGCAAACCTTGCGGGTTCGAGAACTATGTAGACATGACCCGAGAGACTCCTCGGTCAATATCCAATAGCGGGACCTGGATGCCCATATTGGATCCTACATATTCTCCGAAGATCTTATCGGTTGAACCTCAGTGTCAAGGATACATATAATCCCGTATGTCATTCCCTTTGTCCTTCGGTATGATACTTGCCTGAGATTCGATCGTCGGTATCCGCATGCCTATTTCAATCTCGTTTACCGGCAAGTCTCTTTACTCGTTCCGTAATACAAGATACCGTGACATACACTAAGTCACATTGCTTTAAAGGCTTGTGTGTGATGTTGTATTACCTAGTCGGCCCCGAGATACCTCTCCGTCACACGGAGTGACAAATCCCAGTCTTGATCCATACTAACTCAACGAACACCTTCGGAGATACCTGTAGAGCATCTTTATAGGCACCCACTTACGTTGTGACGTTTGATACACACAAGGTATTCCTCTGGTGTCAGTGAGTTATATGATCTCATGGTCACAGGAATAAATACTTGACAAGCAGAAAAACAGTAGCAACAAAATGACACGATCAACATGCTACGTTCATTAGTTTGGGTCTAGTCCATCACATGATTCTCCTAATGATGTGATCCCGTTATCAAGTGACAACACTTGCCTATGGTCAGGAAACCTTGACCATCTTTGATCAACGAGCTAGTCAATTAGAGGCTTACTAGGGACAATGTTTTGTCTATGTATCCACACATGTATTGTGTTTCCAATCAATAAAAATATAGCATGGATAATAAATGATTATCATGAACAAAGAAATATAATAATAAATAATTTATTATTGTCTCTAGGGCCTATTTCCACCAGTCTCCCACTTGCACTAGAGTCAATAATCTAGTTCACATCACCATGTGATTCTAACGAATCCAACACCCATATAGTTCTGGGGTCTGATCACGTCTTGCTCATGAGAGAGGTTTTAGTTAACGGTTCTGAAACTTTCAGATCCGTGTGTTCTTTACATATCTTCATGTCATCTTATGGATGCTGCTACTATGTGCTATTCGGAAATACTCCAAATATCTACTCTACTATACGAATCCGTTTCACTACTCATAGTTATTCGGATTAGTGTCAAAGATTGCATCGATGTAACCCTTTACGACGAACTCTTTATCCACCTCCATAACCGAGAAAAAATTCCTTAGTCCATTAGTTACTAAGGATAACTTTGACCACTGATCAGTGATTCAATCCTGGATCACTCTGTGTACCTCTTAACAGACTTGTAGCAAGGCACACATCAAGTGCGGTACTCAGCATGGCATACTTTAGAGTCTACGGCTAAGGTATAGAAGACGACCTTCGCCTATTCTCTTTATTCTGTCGGGGTCGGGTTTTGACTCTTACTCAAATTCACACCTTACAACACAACCAAGAACTCCTTATTTGCTGATCTATTTTGAACTCCTTCAAAAACTTGTCAAGGCATACATCTTGTTGAAACTTCTATTAAGCGTTTCGATCTATCTCCATAGATCTTGATGCTCAACGTTCAAGTAGCGCAATCCAGGTATTCCTTTGAAAAACTCCTTTCAAACAACATTTCATGCTTCACAGAAATTCTACATTACTTCTGATCCACAATATGTCAACCACATATACTTATCAGAAATTCTATAGTGCTCCCACTCACTTCTTTGGAAATACAAGTTTCTCACAAACCTTGTATAAACCCAAAAGCTTCGATCAACTCATCAAAGCATATATTCCAACACCGAGATGCTTGCACCAGTCCATAGAAGGATCGCCGGAGCTTGCATACTTGGTAGTACCCTTAGGATCGACAAAACTTTCCGGTTGTATCACATACAACCTTTCCGTCGAGGAAAAGAATGTTACGACATCCTATGTGCAATATTTCATAAATAATGCAGCAACTGCTAACATAATTCCAACAGACATTTAGCATCGCTATGAGTGAGAAAGTCTCATCATACTCAACTCTTTGAACTTGTCGAAAACATCCTTGTGACAAGTCGAGCTTTTCTTAATAGTGACTTATCACCATCATTGTCTGTCTTCCCTTTAAAGATCCATCTTTACTCAATAGTCCTACGACCATCAAGTAGTTCCTCCAAAGTCTACACTTTGTTTTAATACATGGACCCTCTCTCGGATTTCATGGCCTCTAGCCATTTGTCGGAATCCGGGCCCACCATTGCTTCTCCATAGCTCGCAGGTTCATTGTTGTTCAACAACATGACCTCCAAGACAGGGTCACCGTACCACTGTGCAGCAGTACGCGACCTTGCCGACCTACGAGGTTTGTAGTAACTTGATCCAAAGCTCAATGATCACCATCATTAGTTTTCCACTTCAATTGGTGTAGGCGCCAAAGGAACAACTTCCTGCGCCCTGCTACACTCTGGTTGAAGTGACGGTTCAATAACCTCATCAAGTTCCACCACCCTCCCACTCAATTCTTTCGAGAGAAACCTTTCCTCGAGAAAGGATCCGTTTCTAGAAAGAAACATTTTGCTTCCGGATCTGAGATATGAGATGTATCCAACTGTTTTGGATATCCTATGAAGACGCATTTATCCGCTTTGGGTTCAAGCTTATGAGACTGAAACCTTTTCACATAAGCGTCGCAGCCCCAAACATTCAAGAATTGACAGCTTAGGTTTCTCTAAACCATAGTTTATATTGTGTCATCTCAACGGAAATACGCGGTGCCCTATTTAAAGTGAATGCGGTTGTCTCTAATGCATAACCAATAAATGATAGTGGTAATTCGTTAAGAGACATCATAGTATGCACCATATCAAATAGGGTGTGGCTATGACGTTTAGACACATCATCACACTATGGTGTTCCAGGTGGCATGAACTACAAAACAATTTTCACTTTGTCTTAACTGCGTACCAAAAACTCGTAACTCAGATTTTCATCTCTATGATCATATCATAGACAGTTTATCCTCTTGTCACGACGATCTTCACTCTGAAATTGCTTTGAACTTTTCAATATTTCAGACTTGTGATTCATAAAGTAAATACTCTTGTATCTACTCAAATCGCCAGTGAAGTAAGAACATAACGATATCCACTGCGTGCCTCAGCACTCATTGGACTGCACACATCAAAAGTGCATTACTCCCAACAAGTTACTCTCTTGTTTCATGTGGCATGTTTTTGCATGTCTCAAGTGATTCAAAATCAAGTGAGTCCAAACGATCCATCTCTATGGAGTTTCTTCATGCTTTTATACCAACAGGTATGGTTTGCATGTCTCAAACATTTCAAAAATGAGTGAGCACAAAGATCCATCAGCATGGAGCTTCTTCATGCATTTTATACCAACATGACTCAAGTGGCAGTGCCACAACTAAGTGGTACTATCATTATTACTTTGCATCTTTTGGCAACAATATTATGAACATGTGTAACACTACGATCGAGATTCAATAAACCATTGAGGGCAATTATTCAAGCAAATAGAACAACCATTATTCTCTTTAAATGAATAATAGTATTGCAATAAACACGATCCAATCATGTTCATGCTCAACGCAAACACCAAATAACAATTATTTAGGTTTTACCACCAATCCCGATGATAGAGGGAGCGTGCGATGTTTGATCACATCAACCTTGGAAACACTTCCAATACGTATCATCACCTCGCCTTTAGCTAGTCTCCGTTTATTCCGTAGCTTTCATTTCGTTATACTAATCACTTAGCAACCGAACCTGTATCCAATACCCTCGCGCTACTAGGAGTACTAGTAAAGTACACATCAACATTATGTATATCAAATATACTTCTTTCGACTTTGCCAGCCTTCTTATCTACCAAGCATCTAGGGTAGCTCCGCCTCAGTGACCGTTCCCCTCATAACAGAAGCACTTAGTCTCGGGTTTGGGTTTAATCTTGGGTCTCTTCATTAGTGCAGCAACTGTTTTGCCGTTTCACGAAGTATCCCTTCTAGCCCTTGCCTTTCTTGAAACTTAGTGGTTTTACTAACCATCAACTATTGATGCTCCTTCTTGATTTCTACTTTCGCAGAGTCAAACATCGCGAATCACTCAAGGATCATTGTATCTATCCTTGATATGTTATAGTTCATCACGAAGCTCTCACAGCTTGGTGGCAGTGACTTTGGAGAACCATCACTATCTCATCTGGAAGATTAACTCCCACTTGATTCAAGTGATTGGCGTACTCAGACAATCGGAGCACACGCTCAACGATTGAGCTT
Organism: Hordeum vulgare subsp. vulgare; assembly: GCF_904849725.1. Lineage (NCBI taxonomy): Eukaryota > Viridiplantae > Streptophyta > Magnoliopsida > Poales > Poaceae > Hordeum > Hordeum vulgare. Next base: position 89,306,273 of record NC_058520.1, read on the forward strand.
TTCTCCTTTACTTCGTGGGCAAAGAATCTTGTCGGAGGTCTCATACCTCTTAACAAGGGCACAAGCATGAAATCACAATTTCTTCTCTTTAGAACAACTCTTATGTTCCGTGACGTTTCAAAACATCTTCGGCGCCTTGCTTCTAAGCCATTAAGTATTTTGCACTGAACTATCGCGTAGTCATCAGAAACGTGTATGTCGGATGTTCACAACATCCACAGACGATGCTCGAGGTGCAACACACCGAGTGGTGCATTAATGACATAAGCCTTCTGCGCAGCAACGAGGACAATCCTCAGTTTTACAGACTCAGTCCGCAAAGTTGCTACTATCAATTTTCAACTAAATTTTCTCTAGGAACATATAAAAACTATAGAGCTATAGCACAAGCTACATCGTAATTCGCAAAGACCATTAGACTATGTTCATGACAATTAGTTCAATTAATCATATTACTTAAGAACTCCCACTCAAAAAGTACATCTCTCTAGTCATTTGAGTGGTACGTGATCCAAATCCACTATCTCTAGTCCGATCATCACGTGAGTCGAGAATAGTTTCAGTGGTAAGCATCTCTATGATAATCATATCAACTATGCGATTCATGCTCGACCTTTCGGTCTCTTGTGTTCCGAGGCCATGTCTGCACATGCTAGGCTCGTCAAGTTTAACCCGAGTGTTCCGCGTGTGCAACTGTTTTGCACCCGTTGTATGTGAACATTGAGTCTATCACACCCGATCATCACGTGGTGTCTCGAAACGACGAACCGTCGCAACAGTGCACAGTCGGGGAGAACACAATTTCATCTTGAAATTTTAGTGAGAGATCACCTCATAATGCTATCGTCGTTCTAAGCAAGATAAGGTCCATAAAAGGATTAACATCACATGCAATTCATAAGTGACATGATATGGCCATCATCATGTGCTTCTTGATCTCCATCACCATAGAACCGGCACGATCTTCTTGTCACCGGCGCCACACCATGATCTCCATCAACGTGTCGCCATCGGGGTTGTCGTGCTACTCATGCTATTACTACTAAAGCTACATCCTAGCAATATAGTAAACGCATCTGCAAGCAGAAACGTTAGTTTAAGGACAACCCTATAGCTCCTGCCGGTTGCCGTACCATCGACGTGCAAGTCGATATTAACTATTACAACATGATCATCTTATACATCCAATATATCACATCACGTCATTGGCCATATCACATCACAAGCATACCCTGCAAAAACAAGTTAGACGTCCTCTAATTGTTGTTGCATGTTTTACGTGGTTTCCATGGGTGTCTAGTAGGATCGCATATTACTTACGGAAACACCACAACGGAGATGTATGAATTGCTATTTAACCTCTCCCCAAGGACCTCCTTGGTCAAATCCGATTCAACTAAAGTTGGAGAAACCGACACTCGCGAGTCATCTTTGAGCAATGGGGTTGCTCGTAGCGATGAAACGAGTCTCTCGTAAGCATACAAGTAATGTTGGTCCGAGCCACTTCGATCCAATAATACCGCGGAATCAAGAAAAGACTAAGCAGGGCAGAAAATCGCACATCACCGCCCACAAATAACTTTTGTGTTCTACTTGAGATAAGATCTACGCATGAACCTAGTTCATGATGCCACTGTTGGGGAACGTCGCAAGGGAAACAAAAAAATTCCTACACGCACGAAGACCTATCATGGTGATGTTCATCTACGAGAGGGGATTTCCGATCTACGTACCCTTGTAGATCGCACAGCAGGAAGCGTTAAGAAACGCGGTTGATGTAGTGGAACGTCCTCACGTCCCTCGATCCGCCCCGCGAACCGTCCCACGAACTGTCCCGCGATCCGTCCCACGACCTGCTCCGATCTAGTGCCGAACGGACGACACCTCCGCGTTCAGCACACGTACAGCTCGACGATGATCTCGGCCTTCTTGATCCTGCAAGAGATACGGAGAGGTAGATGAGTTCTCTGGCAGCGTGACGGCGCTCCGGAGGTTGGTGGTGATCTATCTCAGCAGGGCTCCGGCCGAGCTCCGGAGAAATACGATAGAGAGGAAAAACCATGGAGGTATGTGGTCGGGCTGCCGTGGCAAAGTTGTCTCAAATCAACCCTAATACCTCATATATATAGGAGGGAGGGGGAGGGACATGCCTTGAGGCTCAAGAGAGCCCCAAGGGGTCGGCCGAAGCAAGGGGGGGGGGGAGTCCTCCCCTTCCAATCCTTGTCCAACTAGGATTGGAAGGTGGAGTCCTTCTCCACTTTCCCACTTCCCCTTTTTTTCCTTTGATTCCTGCGCATAGGGCCTCTTGGGCTGTCCCACCAGCCCACTAAGGGCTGGTGCGGCACCCCTAAGGCCTATGGGCTTCCCCCGGATGGGCTGGCCCCCCCGGTGAACATCAGGAACCCATTCATCACTGCCGGTACATTCCCGGTAATGCCGAAAACTTTCCGGTAATCAAATGAGGTCATCCTATATATCAATCTTTGTCTCCGGACCATTCTGGAAACCCTCGTGACGTCCGTGATATCATCCGGGACTCCGAACAACATTCGTTAACCAACCATATAACTCAAATACGCATAAAACATCACCGAACCTTAAGTGTTTAGACCCTGCGGGTTCGAGAACTATGTAGACATGACCCGAGAGACTCCTTGGTCAATATCCAATTGCGGGACCTGGATGCCCATATTGGATCCTACATATTCTCCGAAGATCTTATCGGTTGAACCTCAGTGTCAAGGATTCATATAATCCCGTATGTCATTCCCTTTGTCCTTTGGTATGTTACTTTCCCGAGATTCGATCGTCGGTATCCGCATACCTATTTCAATCTTGTTTACCGGCAAGTCTCTTTACTCGTTCCGTAATACAAGATCCCATGACATACACTAAGTCACATTGCTTGCAAGGCTTGTGTGTGATGTTGTATTACCGAGTGGGCCCCGAGATACCTCTCCGTCACACGGAGTGACAAATCCCAGTCTTGATCCATACTAACTCAACGGACACCTTCGGAGATACCTGTAGAGCATCTTTATAGTCACCCAGTTACGCTGTGACGTTTGATACATGCAAGGTATTCCTCCGGTGTCAGTGAGTTATATGATCTCATGGTCATAGGAATAAATACTTGACACGTAGAAAAACAGTAGCAACAAAATGACATGATCAACATGCTACATTCATTAGTTTGGGTCTAGTCCATCACATGATTCTCCTAGTGATGTGATATCGTTATCAAGTGACAACACTTGCCTATGGTCAGGAAACCTTGACCATCTTTGATCAACGAGCTAGTCAACTAGAGGCTTACTAGGGACACTGTTTTGTTTATGTATCCACACATGTATTGTGTTTCCAATCAATACAATTATAACATGGATAAGAAACGATTATCATGAACAAATAAATATAATAATAACTAATTTATTATTGTCTCTAGGGCATATTTCCAACAGGTACCCCCGAGATAGTGATCCCGACGGCACGCAGCTGGCGTGGCAGTACGAGGAGGAGAATGACCGCCTGTACGTGAGCTATCCAGAAGACTGAGGCGTGGTCGTGATCATGGGCAAGCATGCAGGGTAGAATAGTCATTTCTCATGTTTTATAGTCCGTAGCGGAACTACCTTGTTTGGATGCGTGATGTAACTCTGATATATTTATGAGATGGCAGTTGAACCCCTTATTGTCATTCTCCTATTATTATGTATGTGCTATGTTACCGTGCTTGCGAACCGCTTAGATGCGCTTCTTTCCAATTCGGGGCCTCGTTCCCCAAATCGGAAAGGACCGCATCTTAGTCGTTACACTCCACTACCAACTGCGACCTTCTGTGCTTCTTGGATGCCTTTTTGGGGTACCACCAGATCAAGATGGTGGCCAACGATGTGGAGAAGATAACGTTCATCTCCCCCAACAGGTTGTTCTGCTATGTGTGCACGCCCTTCGGCCTGAAGAGCGTGGGGGACACCTTCCAGAGGTTGATGCGCATCATGTTGTGACCCCATCTAGGAAGGAATGTGGATCCTTACATCGATGACATCGTAGTCAAGATGCGCGAGGCAAGGACGCTCATCCAAGACCCGTATGAAACTTTCACCAACCTGCGCAATGTCAACTTAAAGCTCAACCCCGACAAGTGCATCTTTGGAGTCCCCTCGGGCAAGCTCCTTGTCTTCCTCTGTCTCACCAGGGTATTAAGGACAACCCGGAAAAGGTTAAGCCCATTGAAAATATGCACCCTCCCGAGGCCTTCAAAGAGATGCAAAAGTTGGTAGGATGCCTGGCCTCCTTGGGGCACTCCATCTCCAAGTTCGGCGAGCGGGAGTTGCCATTTTTAAGTTTATGAAAAGGTCTGGCCCATTCGAGTGGACCCCTGAAGGAGACGCACCCTTTGAAGATTTCAAGAGGTATTTCACGAGCCCCTCTGTCATGGTCATGCCGCACCATCGCGAGCGCCTTCCGCTATACCTGGCGGCCACCCCCAAACAACAAGTGCGACCGTCGTGGTGGAGCGGGAGGAGCAGGTGTGCACTAAGAGAAGGCCCGCGTGCCTTTGGAAGGTGATGCTCGGGGCTGCCCCGGCCCCAGCTGCACGGACTGGGGGGCGCCTTCGGTGGCCCCCGTTCCCCCTTTGGAGGCCCTTGATACCCCGCTCTCGGAGGCCACTAAGGCCCTCGGCGCCCCACTTCCAGAGGTCCGTGAGGCCCTCAACGCCCCACTTTCGTGGGTCTTAAAGGCCCCTGATGCCACACATCCTAGGACCCACGCGGTCCCGGCTCCTGGGCTTTCCGACGGGAACGACTTGGACACCACGATCATGCACCACGTCAAAGCATCCAGTGTACTTCATCAGCACGGTGTCGAGAGATGCGCGCGTGCGCTACCCCATGCAGCAGAAGCTCCTCCCTGTGCTCCTTGTCGCCTCCAGGAATCTGCACCACTACTTCCATGACCATCCCATTAAGGTTATTTTTGCCTATCCTTTGGAGCAAATATTTCATAGTCCCAACGCCGCCGGTAGAGTTGCCATGTCGAACATCGAGTTGCATGCTTTCCACCTCGAGTTCAGCACCACCAGGGTCATTAAAGGCGCATCCCTGGTCGACTTCGTGGCAGAATGGACGGACCTTGGCAAGGAGGAGCACCGCAAGGATATGTCCCTACAACATGGGGATGAGGTGCCCTGTGGGTTGGCCTTGTGCTTTGATAGAGCCTTCTCTAAGCAGGGCGATGGGGCTCGCATCATGCTCACGTCACCGATGGGAGATAAATTGTTCTACGCGATACAGTTGTGTTTCAAGCACAACGAGAAGGTCTCCAACAACATCGCGAAGTACGAGGGCCTCATTTCCGGCCTCAAGGCTGCATCCGCCCTTGGCATCAAGCACCTCGTTGTCAAGGGTGACTCCCGGCTCCGCTTCAACTTCTCCACCAAAAGCTACAAACCCGAGGATGAGCACATGGCAGCCTACTTAGAGGAGGTACGCAAACTTGAAAAATGTTTCCTTGGCTTGGAGTTGCAGCACATTTCGTGCGACACCAACAAGGAGGGCGACGACATCACCAAGAAGGCATTTCGCCGCAAGTCCTAATGCCCCGACGTCTTCGAGGAAAGGCTCGTCAGGCCGTAAGCCGTGCTGCCCGCCGTGGTGCGACGCTACTACATGAGGAGCAACCTCCTGCCCCAACAACAGACGTGCTGGACTATGGTCTGCCCTCACAGGACCACCTGTTGTTGGAGTTGGAAGCCCAGGAGGGCAGCTGGGCCACATATTTCAAGGCTTACTGTCGGTGTTTACTCATGACATAAGCCATGGGTAGGCTAAAGAGATGTGGTGAAGACCGAGAGGACACCGACGGGCTCTGGGAAGGAGGTTGGTACAAGTGAGGAACACACGATGTACCCAGGTTCAGGGCTCTTCGTAGAGATAATACCCCTAATCCTGCCGGAGTGTATAATGCACTAGTGAGGCTACAAGGTGCTCCTTGAGATGTTCGACGGAGGAGGAAGAAGGAGCTGCCGGCTCACTACTGCCTCTCCAGTATGGGTGTGTGTGTGAAGGATTGACCGACCCTCTGCATGGAGGGGGGTCAAGGGGTTTTATAGACGAACCCAACGACATACAATATGGATAAAAGTACAAAGGTGGGACCCGGCTGGCAGCCTCGTCGGCTGGCCACGGGGTCCACGGTGGTCTTGTCTTGTTGCTGGAGGGGCCCGCCGGCTGCAAGGTCCCATCTGGCTATGGGACCTGCCGGCTAGCCAATAAGGCTCTCACGTAAGGCCGACGCAGGACACGTGTAGTTCTCCGGCTCGTCCTGCGAGATTCATCATGGGTTGCCAATACGGCCGTCTCCACTGTTCCCACGTCGAGTGTGGTAATGGAGTGGGTGTTTGACGGGCTGACACTGTGCGGGGATGATGGATTGGAGCCGAAGTAGTTCAACGGCATGGCCGCTGACACTGTACATGCCATGTGCTCCAAACCTGTACCCGTGCTGACGCGTACGCAGCTTTGATCATAGTGTCTCGTCATGACCTACGATTTGATGTAACTTGAGCTCCCTAGCCGGCTAGCAGCCTCGCTAGCCCGCCCAGGAACGACCGTCTCGCCTCTAGCCGGCCAACGCGTCTTAGGAGGCCAGAGGGAGGTAACCGTCTCGCCCCTAGCCGGCACGGGTTTCCTAGCCGGCCAGAGGAATTGGGCCATCTCGCCCCTAGCCGGAGGGGCTTCCTAGCCGGCCAGGGGGAGTAAGCCGTATAGATGGAGTTGTGCTTTTCCTTCGATGTAGAAGGCAAAGGAGCAGGCTCAATGAGCCTACCCTGGGGTTATCCCCCGTCAGTAGTCCCCGAAGCAGGGGAGGCCCACCGCCTTGGAGCGGGAGGCCTCGCCGGCTTGAGTTATTTGTTGTTGATCTTCTTAAGCCGCATGCGGCGGGAGGCGCCGGCTGGCTTCCAAGGAACGCCTCGGCTTCGTCACAAGTCGCGCTATGGCGCCACGTGCCAGACCCTGGCCTGACGTGATGATGATTTGATCAGATGATGGGATTGGACCTGAGCCCTAGGTCCCGCCACGACACCCCCTCGGCCCCCGCGCGACGGATCCTGTGCGGATTTACTCCACGACGGTTGGGTTCCAAGGGGCGCAAGTGCGCCCGTAATAATCGGAAGAGGTGGGAGTTATGCGCACCGGATCCCCTCCCCATGATATATCGTGGGGGTTTAAATAGGGCGCGGGAGCATCAAGGAGGCCATTCGCCCCCTTCTCGCCCTGCACCAGCGCCCCTTCCTTCCCTAAGCCTAGAGAAAGAAGAGACTCTGCTTCGTCTTCGCCGTCGCCCAAGCCACTGCCACCAGCCGCTTCCCGGAGCATCCCAGCTTTCGCCGTCAACCGCCATGCCGAGCAGTGCCCCTAAGAACGGGAAACACAACGGCGCGTGGCTGGGCAGCGACATCTGCGACGACAACATTGAGGCGCTCCGCCACCGCCGCATGCTGCCTCCTGCAACCCTTGTGGCGGTGCGGGTGCCCGGAGCCGAAGCCGCCCTGATTCCGAAGGAGGGCGAGGTAGTTGTGTTCGAAGAACACTTCTACCGAGGCTTCGGGATCCCGACGAGCGACTTCTTCACCTGCTTCCTCACTTTCTTCGGCCTGCAGCCGCACCATCTGATGCCCAACGCCATTCTTCAGCTCGCCTCCTTCGTCGTCTTGTGCGAAGGCTTCCTGAGGATTGAGCCCCGCCTCGACCTCTGGCAGAAGTTGTTCTTCTTCAAACAACAATCTGCGAAGATGGACAAGGCCGAGGCGGCGAAGCTCAAGGGCCCCCATCTGATGACCCCATGCGGCGCGTCACTGGTGCATCACCGGACAACGTCCGGCTTCCCCCAGATGCCGCTGCAAGACTCCATCAAGATGTGGCAGAGGGGATTCCTCTACGTGAAGAACGTCAACCCCTCCCAGGACTGCCTCAACCTACCCCCCTTCGCCATCACTCCTCCGATGGCGAAGAAGAACTGGAAGGCATTGCTTCCAAAGACGATTGCTAATGTAGTGTTGATATGCGCTCACCTCGACAACATGAAGTTTCGCGGCCTCCTGGGCCGCGACCTGCTCACCACCATGATGACCTGCCGGATCCTGCCTCTTTAGAGACGACCACATCTGATTTGTCAGATGGGCGGCCGGCATGACCCCTGCCGGCTCTCCACCAAGAACTTCCGAGCCGACGCGGTGGCTCAGAACGTGAACATGATCTCCTCCACCAACATGGACGAAGGCAGAAACTAGGAATGGGGAATGGCCCCTATGACAGAGCCCATCCGGCCCCGATGGTAAGTACCTTCCCGAATCCCTTTTACTTGTCTTGAACTTGTTGTTCTCTTTTTTGAGCCGGACGCCGACTCCATTGCTCAGATGTTCGAGCGCATGCAAGCGCTTGATCCGCCAGCCGACGATGTAGAGGCGCCGGCCCCTCGGAGATCGAGGATGAGGGGGTGATAGAGCCATGGGTCGCCGCCTCCGAAGACTCAGAGGAAGCGTTGGAGTCAGAGGGCTCCGAGCCGCCTGGTGAGCATCTAAAGCCTTCCCTTCTTGACTGGACGGATGATGATGAGACGCCGCCTACTCTGCATGGTGCAGCCTTCCGGGAGGATCCAGAGGATCTGGATGAAGTCACCAGCCCTCCCCTGACGCGAGGCCGTTGCAACGTTGGTGAGACGGCATCGCCTAGCGAGGCGGCCCGACACAAGGGAAAGGGGGTCGCCACAGCCAAGCCGGCTCCAAAGCGTGCCGCAACGGGTCCTCTAGCCGGAGGCCGAGGCGGCGACACTAAGAAGCATCGCGCCGGCGCCGACAGGAAGTGGGTGCCCGTCATGGCTGGGTAAGAGTTCTTTGTTCTTAAACCAGTGGGGGCGCGCGAGCGCACCCACAGGGGGTAGCCCCCGAGAATCGGGCCGACCAAGCATTGGCCGGGCCGAATCTCATTGTGCTATGTTTGCCTTTACTTTTTTTGTGGGGGTGCGCTAGCGTACCCACTGGGTGTAGCCCCGGAGAATCGGGCCGACTAAGAGTTAGCCGGGCCGAATCTTACTTTTTGCTTCATTTGTCTTGTTTGTAGGAGCTTCATGATGCCCAAGTGCACACGTATAACGTACCGCAGACCCAGATCCAGGCGGCCGAAGGCCAAGCCGATGATCTTCAGAGCCGGCTGGATACTGCTGTCACCGAGCGCAACGCCTTGCGCTGGGCGGACAAGCAACTCCACCTGCAGTTGGGTCTTCTCTAGACGGAGAAGAAGGACCGCGAGGCGGCCCACCAGGCAGAGCTAGAGCAGCTGGGCACCACCCTTCAGGAGAAGGACACCTCCCACACTGCCGACACGGAGCGCCTGAAGACGGCTCATCTCGAAGAGATGAAGATTAAAGACGCTGCCATGAAGGAGAAGGAGGCCGCCATGACCCAAGTGTAGGCGCAGCTGGCGAAGGAGACGGATGCGGCCCAGTCCCTCCGAAGCGAGCTCTCCCGCGTGGCTCAAGAGAGCACGACACGGGAGCGCGAGGCCCTGGAGGAGGCCCGCGAGACCGACATCCATTTTAACCGTGAGTTTTCTTCATCTTGACTTGATCCTTCTTTTTTGTTAGCCTCTCCCCTTATTCTTCTTCATACCACCTCCCGCACCCCAGGGCTCTTCCTTGGGACACGGGAAGCAACAGAAACGGCTGTGGAGATCAGCCATGAGAAGCGTCGCGCCGCTGGTGAGGAGGTGGATGCCGACGCCGACTGGTCTATGGAGGAGATCGCCACCGGCATCAAGGCCCGCTCCCTGGATCGGCTCTAGAGCGCAGACCTGGAAATGGTGAAGGCGCCGTGACCCGACGCCGTGGAGCCGTCGTCCATGAGCCGGCTATCCCGCTGGCATGAGGCCGACAGCTCCCGCTTCGACGCCTGGCGCGCCTTAGCCGCGCGTGCTGGTGCATACCTGGCGCTTCGCTGGGCCAAGTCCTGGCACCGAAACCTGGAATTGGGCAAGCTCGCAGCACAACGCGCCGGCTCGGAGGAGGAGCTGTTGGCTCTGGAGGATCAGCTGCAAGTGAGGGCGAGCAGCATTGCTTATTTTGCCGCCTCGGATGAGTTCAGCCTAGAGCGCGATGCAGATGGCAACGTGGTCCCTGAGGACCTGTTCCATCTGCAACCTTACGATGCTGAAGGCAGTTCTGCCAAGGCGTCCTTCAAGGAAGAAGCTGCTGACTCCAGCAGCGAGGCCTACACGGACTCGACCGCGAAGGACGGTGCCGAAGGCTCTTTAGGCGGAGACGACGCATCCGCCTCTCGCGTAGCCGGCGATGGTGAAGCCACGACTTCAGGAGCTGCAGCCGGGGCCGCAGACAGAGCCGCCCCCCTAGGTAGTCTTTTTGTTTTTTATCTGCATTTTGTCATCAGTCCAACAGTTCCACCCACTGGGGGTGTTTTATTGTAATGAACTTTGGCCGTGGGCCTTTGAATGCTTTTGAATGTAATATACTCCCTCCGTCACGGTTTAGAAGGCACAGTTAAACTTGCGTGCGTTCTAAAAATAGACAAGGTTTAAGGCGTGAAAGCAATTACTCTCCTTAATTAGTACTAGTACTACTTATGCATGCGTGATGTTTGCTGTGTATCCCTAGCAATGGCGCCAGAAATACTTTTGCTACTGCAACAAAAGACCTTCCAACGGCGCCAGAAATAGGCACGTGGACGGGAGAATACTTGGCTTGATCTTTCTGCTGCGGCTACGCCTTAAGGGACTTCATAGGAAAGTGTGCAAAGGATTTCCCCCGTGGCGTTGGAGCCTTGCGTTGGTGTTCCCTCGAAGCGGAATGGGTGATGTAGCGTAGCGGTGGGAAGTATTTCCCTCAGTTTGAGAACCAAGGTATCAATCTAGTGGAGGAGTATCTCAAGATCCTGCAAATACACAAAACTTGCTCCCAACGCTATGAAGTGGTTGTCAATCCCTTATAGATTGTTTGCCAAGTGAGAACTGAAAGCAACAAAGTAACAAAGCAAAGTAAAAGCGGAGATGTTAACGATGGATGTGAGTAGACCACTGGGGCCATAGTGTTTACTAGTGGCTTCTCTCATGAAAGCAAGTAGACGGTGGGTGAACAAATTACTATCGAGCAATTGATAGAACTGCACCAAGTCGGACGATATCTATGCAATGATTATTTCTATAGGCATCACGTACAAAACAAGTAGACCGATACTGCATGCATCTACTACTATTACTCCACACGTCGACCGCTATCCAGCATGCATCTAGTGTATTAAGTCCATAAGAACAGAGTAATGCCTTAAGCAAGATGACATGTTATAGAGGGATAATCTCAAACCAATGATAAAAACCCCATCCTTTTACCCTTGATGGCAACTACTTGATGTGTGCCTTGCTGCCCCTACTTTCACTGGGAAAGGTCACCACATGGCAGAACCCAAAACCAAGCACTTCTCCCATTGCAAGAATCATAGATCTAGTTAGCCAAACAAAACCCAAGACTCGGAGAGACTTACAAGGATATCAAATCATGCATATAAGAAATCAGCAGAGACTCAAATATATATCATAGATAATCTGATCACAAATCCACAATTCATCGGATCTCGACAAACACACTCCCAAAGAAGATTACATCGGATAGATCTCCATGAAGATCATGGAGAACTTTGTATTGAAGATCCAAGAGAGAGAAGAAGCCATCTAGCTACTAACTACGGACCCGTAGGTCTGAAGTGAACTACTCATGAGTCATTGGAGGGGCGATGATGATGATGAAGAAGCCCTCCAACTCCAAATTCCCCTCCGGCAGGGCGCCGGGAAGGGTCTCCAGATGAGATCTCGTGGAAACGGAAGCTTGCGGCGGCGGAAAAGTATTTTCGAGGCTTCCCTGATTTTTTGCGGAATATTTGGGAATTTATAGGCCAAAGACCTAGGTCAGGGGCGACCAGGGAGGCCACAAGCCTGCCCATCACCGCCTCCCCCCTGGTGGCGGAGTGGGGGTTTATTGGCTCCCTGGAGCCCACCTGGCTTGGCCCAAAAGCCCCCTGGTCTTCTGCCGTTCGGGAAAAAATCATTTCGGGGTTTTTCTTCCGTTTGGACTCCGTTCCAAAATCAGATATGAAAAGAGTCAAAAACACGGAAAAAACAGGAACTGGCACTTGGCACTGAATTAATAAGTTAGTGCCAAAAAAAGATATAAAAGGTACATAAAACAACCAAAGAAGACAAGATAACAGCGTGAAACCATCAAAAATTATAGATACGTTTGAGACGTATCAATGTGTCCTCCTAATTTGCTGTTCACGCATTAGTACTAGTATTTTCTCAGTTGATTAGGCGCATTAGCATCTACACCTACTACATCTCACAACCAATCGATGACTACCTTGATCCCGTAGATTTTCCAAACGTGCCTTCTAAACCGCGACGGAGGGAGTATGCTATGTTATTATGCATTGAATCTGTGAGCACCATGCTTGCTGACTCGCACTTTTCGTCTTTTGATTCCTGTTTGACTCCTTTTCGTCCAAGTCCTTTCCTCTCTCTAACATCCACCTCGCCAGCCCGACAGCCGGGAGCCTATCTCTGACTGGGACGAGGCTTCTGTCTTTGAGAACTTTGGACTTAGACTTTTCAAAGCCATCAAGACTTTTAGAATAAAAAGCGAGCCAACAGAGGCCAGCTAGAAAATGAGATCGAAAGCGATCAAAACCGACCCGAGCCGACATCCTTCTTTGTAGGTTAAGCTTTTCATGTAGCCTGCCTTCCCTGCCACCGTCTTGTTAGCCGGACAGCCGGGAGCCGGACTGTAGCTTGTGCGAGACAACAAGGGTTCGACCTGGCGTACACTATACGCTCAGCTACAACTAAGGAAACCTTTCGGGCCGGCTGGCGAGCCCCCGAGCCCATAGAGCCAGACTAGGGAACTCGCAATTGAGTGAGAAACTCTTGGCATGAATCTGAAAAGAGGTGTGTCTCAACCACCGGCTTGAAACACCCATTGCATTCATTCATTAGAAACCCCAAAAAGGAAAGAAGATACATACGTACATGCTTTTTCTTTTTCTTTTGCACTCTAGAAATAGAATGGGCGAAGCAATGCCGCATTCCATGGACGCTCCGTTTCCTGGCCGGAGTCGTCTCTCTTGCGCTTCCTTGGCTTCTGGGCGTCTATCAGATAGTATGCATTGTTATGCAACGCCCGACTGATGATGAAAGGTCCCTCCCATGGGGAAGAGAGCTTGTGCTGGCCGGCTGTTCGCTGGATTCTTCTCAGCACCAAGTCTCCCTCTCTGAAAGAGAGGGGCTTGATCTTCTTGATGTGGTAGTATCTCAGCTTCTGTTGATATATGGCCGTCTGGCTCAAGGCTAGATCCCGTGCCTCCTCGAGCAGATCGACGCCGTCTTCTCTTGCCTCCTTCGCCTCCGTCTTTGTGTATAGGGTGACCCAAGGAGAGTCGAACTCGACATCCGTGGGGATGATTGCCTCGGACCCGTATACCAGAAAGAATGGTGTGAACCCGGTTGACCGGTTCGGCGTGGTACGGAGGCTCCACAACACATCCGACAGCTCTTCAATCCAGCAGCCGACTGACCTGGCAAGTGATGCCTCCATCCTTGGATTGATGCCAGCCAGGATCAGGCCGTTCACCCTTTCTACCTGGCCATTGGATTGTGGGTGCGCCACCGAGGCCAAGTCGAGCCGGATGCCTTCCTTGGAGCAATAGAGTGCCAGAGCACCCTTGGCGAAGTTGGTGTCGTTGTCGGTGATGATAGTGTGGGGGACGCCATAGCAGACAACGATGTCCTTGATGAACCTAACGGTCGTGGGGCCGTCAAGTTTCTTGATGGGCCTAGCCTCGATCCATTTGGTAAATTTGTCGACAACCACCAAGAGATGCGTCATGCCGCCTCGAGCGGTCTGGAATGGCCCCACCATATCCAACCCCCAGACGGGAAACAACCATGACAGGGGGATGGTTTTGAGGGCCGAGGCCGGCATGTGGCTCTACGTGCCGAAGCGTTGGCAACCTTCACACTTGTTGACCATGTCCACAACCTCCTCGAGGGCCGTGGGCCAGTAGAATCTGTGGCAGAACGCCTTGGCCACCAGAGCTCTAGAGGCGGCATGATGCCCACACTCACCCTGATGTATGTCTTTGACGATCTCCTGCCCCTTTTATGACTGGACGCAGTGCTGGAATACACCAGTCACGCTACGCTGAACTAGCTCGTGATTGATGATGGCGTACGCTGCTGATTGACGCTGGATCTGCCTTGCCTCTGCCTCATCTTGGGGAAGTTCGCCGCGAAGAAGGAAGGCCAAGATGGATTGAGCCCACAACGGAGCCGACACAGGAGATGGCTCCGTCTCGACTTGAGTATCAGGAGCTTCTGCAGCCCCCGCATTTGTTGATGTAGTCGCAGGCTCAAGACTTTCTGTCTCTGATTCCACGGTGGCAGCCGGCACGCCGTCTACCTCCATGACGGCCACCCACTGGGTGTCGAGCCATCATAATCCGAGGCTTGGCGTATCCGGAATTGTTGTTGTAGCCGGCGAAGCAGTTGGAGCTGCAAAGCAGCTGTAGCCGGCACATCAGTTGGAATCGGCAGAGCCAGTGTAGCCGACACACTAGCTGTAGCCGGCGAAACTGGCGTAGCCGATGTCGTTGGCACTGAAGGATCTACCGACACAAAGATCGACACCGACTCCGGAGACGACTTGATGGATGGCTTGTGCAATTGCTTGAGGGAGACGCCGGCTGGGATTGCCTGCCTTGTGGAGCCAATTTTGGCTAAGGTATCGTCCGCCTCGTTGTTCGCCCTGGGAACATGATGGAACTCACAACCCTCGAAAGGACCACTGAGCTGCTGGATGAGGAAGCGATAGCTCGCCATGTTTGCATCCCTGGCGTCCCATTCGCCAGAGACTTGCTGCACCACGAGATCTGAGTCGCCGAAGCAAAGGATCCGCCGGATGCTAATCTCTTTGTGAAGCCGGAGGCCGTGAGCGAGTGCCTCATACTCGGCGACGTTGTTGGAGGCGGCGAAGTGTATCTGGAGAGCATACTTGAGTTGGTCTCCTTTCGGAGACGTCAAGACGATGCCGGCTCCCAGACCAGTTCGCATCTTCAAGCCGTCGAAGTCCATCCGCCAATGAGTGGAGTCTGGAGGCGGCATCATGAATTGGGTTTCGGCCTAATCGACGAGGAAGTTGGCAACCACCTGGGACTTGATGGCAGTGCGCGACTCGTAGCGGATGTCGTGGTTGGCTATGCAGATGGACCACTTGGCAATCCGGCCCGTGGCACCACGGTTGCCAATAATTTCTGAAAGTGCAGCAATGCTCATCACAGTGATGGCATGCTCTTGGAAGTATTGCTTCAACTTTTTTTCGGCAAGGTAAACAGCGATAACCCACAAGTATAGGGGATCGCAACAGTTTTCGAGGGTAGAGTATTCAACCCAAATTTATTGATTCGACTCAAGGGGAAGCCAAAGAATATTCTCAAGTATTAGCAGTTGAGTTGTCAATTCAACCACACCTGAAAGATTTAGAATCTGCAACAAAGTATCAGTAGCAAAATAGTATGATAGCAGCAGTAGCAACAGTAACCAGTAGCAGCAAAGTGACAGAAGTAGCAACAGAGTAACAATAGCAGCAGTGACAGCAATAGCAGCAAAGTAACATAGCAAGGACCAGTAGTAAAAGACTCGTAGGCATTGGATCGGTGAAGGATGATTATGCCGGATGTTATTCATCATGCAATAGTTATAACACGGAGAGATATGTAACTAGCTCCAGTTCGTCAATGTAATGTAGGCATGTATTCCGTATGTAGTCATACGTGCTTAGGGAAAAGAACTTGCATGACATCTATTGTCCATCCCTCCCATGGAAGCGGGGTCCTAATGGAAACTACGGGATATTAAGGTTCTACTTTTAATAAAGAACCGGACCAACGCATTAACACTTGGTGAATACATGGACTCCTCATACTATGGTCATCTCCTGGAGTGGTTCCGGCTATTGTCACTCCAGGGTTGCCGGGTCATAAACACATAGTAGGTGACTACAACTTGCAAGATAGGATCAAGAACACACATATATTAGCGACAACATAATAAGTTCAGATCTGAAATCATGGCACTCGAGCCCTAGTGACAAGCATTAAGCATGACAAAGTAGTAGGAACATTAATCTCAGAACATAGTGGATACAAGGGATCGATCCCCGTCAAAACTAACTCGATTACATGATAGATCTCATCCAACCCATTACCGTCCAGCAAGCCTACGATGAGATTACTCACGAACGGTGAAGAGAATCATGGAATTGGCGATGAAGGAAGGTTGATGATGACGATGGCGACGATTTCCCCTCTCCGGAGCCCAGAACGGACTCTAGATCTGCCCTCCAGAGGAAGAACAGGAGGTGGCGGCGCCTCCGTATCGTAAAATGCGATGAACTCTTCTCCTTGATTTTTTTGCGGACGAAAGGACTAAATAGACATGAGATTGGAGGCGGTGGAGCTTCGTGGGCCCCACAAGCCTGCCAGGGGCGGCTAGGGGGGCCACGCCTGGTGGGCTTGTGGTCTCACTGCTCCACCCCTCTGGTTGATTCTTGCGCCAGTATTTTTATATATTCCACAAAAATTGTCCGTAAATTTCTAGGTCATTCCGAGAACTTCTATTTCTGCGAAAAACAACACCATGTCAATTCTGCTGAAAACAACGTTAGTCCGGGTTAGTTCTTCAAATCATGCAAATTAGAGTCCAAAACAAGGGCAAAAGAGTTTGGAAAAGTAGATACGATGGATACGTATCAAACACCATAACACGACTTGTGATAGTGGGGGTAGTTTTGCTTGGAGGCGGACAAGACCTTGCTGAGGTAGTAGATAGGGCGTTGCACTAACAGTACCTTGCCCTCCTCCTTGCGTTCTACTACCAGAAGCACACTAACCACGCAAGTGGTCGCTACAATGTATATCAGGATTGGTTCCCTTTCAGCCGGCGCTGCCAAGATAGGCAGGCTTGAGATGACGCGCTTGAGGTCGCGGAAGGCTTCGTCCGCCTGGTCGTTCCACTTGTACTTTGTTGTCTTCTTCATCAGTTGATAGAGTGGAAGCGCCTTCTCGCCTAGCCGGCTGACGAACCGGCTAAGGGACGCCAGGCAGCCGGCGAACTTCTGGACGTCAAGGATTCGAGCCGGCTTCACCATACGCTCGATGGTTCCGATCTTCTCAGGGTTCGCTTCGATGCCACGAGCGGACACAAATAACCCCAAGAGCTTGCTGCCTGGCATCCCAAAGACACATTTCTCCGGGTTGAGATGGATCTTGTATTCGCGCAAGTTGGCGAACGTCTCTCGCAAGTCTTGAAGGAGACTAAAGTGCTGATTGGTCTTGACGATGATGTCATCCACATAGACGTGTATGTTCCTGCGGATCTGCGGCAGGAGGCATTGCTGCATGCAGCGCTGAAATGTGGCACCAGCATTCTTCAGACCGAATGTCATGGTGGTGTAGCAGTAGGCCCCGAAGGGCATGATGAAGGAGGTCTTCAGTCGATCCGCCGGATCCAGCTTGATCTGATGATAGCCGGAATAGGCGTCTAGAAAGGACATCATTTCGCAGCACGCTGTGGAGTCGATCACTTGATCTTTCCTGGGCAAGGCGAAAGGGTCTTTCGGGCACGCCTTATTCATGCTCGTGTAGTCGATACACATCCGCCATGTGTTGTTCTTCTTCAGCACAAGGACTGGGTTGGCCAACCAGTCCGGGAGGAAAACCTCCATTATGAAGCCGGTTGCGAGCAGCCGGGCGATTTCTTCTCCAATTGTGCCCTGCTTCCCCTCGACGAAGAGGTGCAAGGGTTGTTTCACCGGCTTGGCATCTGGCCGCACATGAAGCTTGTGCTTGGCGTACTTCCTCGGAATCCATGGCATGTCTTCTGGAGACCATGCAAATATGTCCCGATTCTCATGGAGGAAGTCAACGAGCTCGCCTTCCTATTTGGTGCTGAGGTTAGCACCGATGGTGACGCACTGCTTGGGGTTCGCAGGGTTGAGTGGCACTTGCTTGGTCTCCTTGGCCGGCTTGAATGAGCCCTCGCCGGCCGACTGGGATGGTGGAATAGGGATCGCCGGCTGCTCGGTAGCCTGAGCCACGAGTCGGTCGATCTGCCTCTTTTCCTCAGCAATCACTAGGGCGTTGGCCAGACGGCTGCTATCTTGTGCGCACTCGAGTGACTTCTTGTAGTCGTGAGCAATGGTGATGATGCCCTTTGGACCTGACATCTTCATCTTGAGGTAGGCGTAGTGGGGGATGGCCATAAATTTGGCCAGAGCCGACCTGCCCAGCAGCGCGTGGTAGGGGCTGTTGAGATCCACCACCTCGAACTAGATTGGTTCTCGGCGGAAATGCGCCTTGTCGCCGAAGAGGACATCCAACTGGATATTGCCGATCGGTGAACATGACTGTCCCGGCACGATGCCGTGGAAGACAGTGCTAGTCGGCTGGAGGTCCTTCTCCTTTAGCCCAAGCTTTAGCAAGGGAGCGGCCCCCATTGATCAAAGCGGGACATTCTCTTGACGAGGCCAACCTGTTCGTGTAGTTTTACATGGGGAGTGCCATCCCAGGAAGTGCGTCGACTTTTTCAGTAGTAAAGCTTTTGAGCACCTTGCTCGGCACGGCGGGTGGTAGGCGAGCCGAGCGGAGCCGCATGGGGTCAGCCTGACCTGTGTAGGCCCACATCAGGAGAGAATGGTGTTGGACGGGAGCAATCCACCGGCGAAGGAACTCCCTCATGAGTTTTGACGTCGTTACCTTCAATGCCCTCAAGGCAGCCAGTCTCGTCATTACTCGCGGCATCCCCTGGTCGTCGAGCCTCTCATGTCCCCATCCGGAGCTCGACACCGCTCACGATGACGGAATCAACAATAGGGGGCTGTACTAGGCCGCATCCACGTACACCTACTGTCGCGTGAAGCCCACGGTTCGGGTCTGAGCTCCATGTTTATGCATTCGCCCGCCATCGCACCCACGGCGAGGAGCAACACGCACCCGGAGCATTGGTCGGGTGCGGTCAACCAGAAGTAGAAGAAGTGTAGGAGCAGCACCACCGAGGGGGCTATGCCCAGGAAAGCCCCACAGAAGAAGGCAAAGGTAGAGAGGTGGATGAAGTATTTCGATTCCAGGTGCAACGCATGAATCTGGTAATGCGAGAGCTCGGCATCAAAGAAGTCTGAGAATGGGGTAGTAATCCGGAGAAGAGCACTAGAAGCTGGATGGCAATTGTGGTGGCATCCAGCTCAATGAGGGGTCGTGAAACGAGCTAGATCTTGGTCGACCCCCACTCATTGGTAGCGGTGGCAGTCATGGGATGGACCTTATCGAGCCCCTCAAGGTTGAGCATAGTGGACTTCCCCATTGCGGGTTCTGATGCAGGTGGCTCATCCACCGCTACCGCCGCTTAGTTTCTCGTTCCAGGGGTGCCATGATGGTGCGGTGGCGAGGAAGGCCACGGGGATTCGACGGCGAGTGGGCGGTCTCGCACGGAAAGGAAGGTGCAGGAGGACGTACGCAGGCTTTATGTCGACCTGAGCAGTTGACGAGGCGTCGTGGGAAGTGGGAGTATCCCGAACCCCATCGTGCATCACGTGTCGCACCTAGGACGCACACAATTGCGGCCCTCACCGTTTTTCCACGTCCACTGGCGGGGTCGTGCATGTCACGGGCTCGGGGCTATTGTCAGGCCTTTGGGACTTGGGGTACCCAGGCCCATCTGCATGCGGCCCAAGACAAGGCACGCGACATGGGATTTGGATGGCACGCCATCAGACTTCACGGGCGAGGCCTTCGTGAGGATGCCCCCGTCTCATGAGGCACGTGGCAGAGGGGGTCGGGAGGAACCGCGTGTTGCCCCCTCGGGAAGGCGCCTCCGAGCCTGCTCTCGAGGCTTCACAAGGCGGGATAAATAAGAGTGACCCAATGGAGCCACTCGGTCCAGCGCTATCGTGGGGGGGTGAGTTGGGCTAGGTGGTGCCAACAGGAGTGCCAGCGGGCGCATGTGAGGAGGCTTTCCCCTTTTGTATTAAAGGAGCAGGGACACTGCCAGTTCCCAAAGCGATCCCTAAAGCTTTCCTCTCCGGTGCAAGAAGATCAGGACCAAGGGCTCGCCAGGACAGATGTCATCCCTGGGCCTACTAGTGCGTCACGACAGGAATCTTTTGCACGTGAAACCCACTTTAGTTAGGGTAGGGGGCAATCTTGTCCCCTTTCATAATGACCATTGTGGTAACCCTTCTCGCTGGGTGTGTTCCCGGGAGAAGAGGACCATTATAAGAGAGGGTAAACTTCTACCGTAGTTGAGCACGGACTAGAAAGCTAGCAAGAACACACCATTGTATTCCCCTTCACCCTCAAGTGATAAAAACAAGCAGGAGTAGGGTCTCAAACCGCGAGGTGGCCCGAACGTTTGTAAATACCTTGTCCACTGTTCTTCTTCCTTAACCTTGAATACGCCAGAGTGTCACCGGGAGGTTGCACCATAGAGTAGGGCAG
This sequence comes from Hordeum vulgare subsp. vulgare, assembly GCF_904849725.1. Lineage (NCBI taxonomy): Eukaryota > Viridiplantae > Streptophyta > Magnoliopsida > Poales > Poaceae > Hordeum > Hordeum vulgare. Next base: position 89,326,881 of record NC_058520.1, read on the forward strand.
GAGAGTCTGCACACCCTAGAGTTCAAACCTCTTGGGTCCCCACAACCCCGATTCCAACAAGGTCGGAGGTCATTGCCAAGCCCATGAGCGTGTCAGCGTGACCACTTTATCAGGCGGAGACAGCCTTTAGTCAACATAAGCATGGGATCCTGCCCCCTTCAAGTTGCCGTCATGTGGCATCCTTTCCCGCTCATATTTTCGGGGAAGAGGTCCAATGCACTTCAAAGGGGACATGTCCGTCTCCATGTAAGCGAATTGATTCATTCTCCCCTCCTCGTGTACCCTAAGCCAAAAGCTCTCCATTATAGAGCAATCCAACCCAGGCAAGAGTAGGGCATTACACCACACAGTGGCCTAAACCTGGGTAGTTCGTGCGTCCCCGTCGTGTCCGGTGTGAGAGAGTGCGCCGTGGTCTCGCTGTATTTGCCGTCCGGTTGTAGGTTGCCAAGACAAGCCCCCAGTGTTTGAACGCTAGTTCTTGAGAGAGTTTCTTGGATGCAAATCCCTAACTCCGACATTTGACGCGCCAGGTAGAGGGACTTGCCGTCTTCGCTCCTTCAACCTTGACGTCAACATCGAAATGGACGAAGCCAACGCTTGCCGGGAACGCGCTGTGCGCCGGGCTTCCACCAGGGCCCAGGTGCCGCCTGCCGCCTGTGGTGCCCTCGAGCGGCGCCATCGCACCGCCACTGAACATGTTGGGGAGCGTGTGGCCTCCTTAATTCACCCATCAGTAAACGAGCAGGCACATGGCCACTCCTCCATCGTCTTCTCACTTGCCGCGTCATGATCCTCCCACTCCGCATGATGCGCTACTCATGGAACATGAGCTGTTGCGCCACCGCCCCATCGAGTACGGCTACGACGTCTAACTCGGACGCATCACTGAGGTCGTCGACACCACACATGATGGTGATACGTCCATTTTGCATCATGCTTTCACGTTGATATTTATCGCTTTATGGGCTATTATTACACTTCATGGTACAATACTTTTGCCTTTTCTCTCTTATTTTGCAAGGTTTACATGAAGAGGGAGAATGCGGACAACAGGAATTCTGGCTTGAAAAAGGAGCAAGTTTGAGATACCTATTCAACGCAACTCCAAAAGCCGTGAAAATCAACGAGGATTTATTTTGGAATTTATAAAAAATACTGGGCCGAAGAAGTACCAGAGGGGAGCCAGCAAGAGGCCACAAGCCTGCTAGGCACGGCCTACCCCCTGGCCGCGCCTAGGGGGCTTGTGGGGCCCCCTGTTGGCCCTGTGGCCCCCTCTTTTTCTATAAGGAGGGTTTCGTTCCAAAAAAATGAGGAGGAGGCTTTTGGGAGGAATCGCCGCCACCACGAGGCGGAACTTGAGCAGAACCAATCTAGAGCTCTGGCAGGGAAGTCCTGTCGGGGAAACTTCCCTCCCGGCGGGCGAAATCATCGCCATCGTCATCACCAACACTCCTCTCATCGGAGGGACTCATAGCCATCAACATCTTCATTAGCACCATCTCATTTCCAAACCCTAGTTCATCTCTTGTAACCAATCTCTGTCTCGCGACTCCGATTGGTACTTGTAAGGTTGCTAGTAGTGTTAATTACTCTTTGTAGTTGATGCTAGTTGGATTACTCGGTGGAAGATTATATGTTCAGATCCTTGATGCTATTCAATACCTCTCTGGTCATGAATATTATTATGCTTTGTGAGTAGTTACTTTTGTTCCTAAGGACATGGGATAAGTCATGCTATAAGTAGTCATGTGAATTTGGTATTCGTTCCATATTTTGATGTGTTGTATGTTGTTTTTCCTCTAGCGGTGTTATGTGAACGTCGACTACATAACACTTCACCATTATTTGGGCCTAGAGGAAGGCATTGGGAAGTAGTAAGTAGATGATGGATTGCTAGAGTGATAGAAGCTTAAACCCTAGTTTATGCGTTGCTTCGTAAGGGGCTGATTTGGATCCACTAGTTTAATGCTGTGGTTAGACTTTGTCTTCATTCTTTTTCGTAGTTGCGGATGCTTGCGAGAGGGGTTAATCATAAGTGGGAGGTTTGTCCAAGTAAGGGCAGCACCCAAGCACCGGTCCACCCACATACCAAACTATCAAGGTAGCGAACGCGAATCATATGAACATGATGAAAACTAGCTTGACAGAAATTCCCATGTGTCCTCGGGAACGCTTTACCTCCTATAAGAGTTTGTCCAGGCTTGTCCCTTGCTACAAAAGGGATTGGGCCATTTTGCTGCACCTTTGTTCCTATTGTTACTTGCTACTTGCTACGAGTCATCTTATCACACAACTACTTGTTACTGATAATTTCAGTGCTTGCAGAGAATACCTTGCTGAAAACCACTTGTCAGATCCTTCTGCTCCTCGTTGGGTTCGACACTCTTACTTATATAAAGGACTATGATAGGTCCCCTACACTTGTGGGTCATCAAGACTCTTTTCTCGCGCCGTTGCCGGGGAGTGAAGCGCCTTTGGTAAGTGGAATTTGGTAAGGAAACATTTATATAGTGTGCTGAAATTTATTGTCACTTGTCACTATGGAAACTAATCCTTTGAGGAGCTTGTTCGGGGTATCTTCACCTCAAACGGAAGCACAAGGAGTTGCTCCTCAACCTGCTGCACCTACTGAAAATATTTGCTATGAATTTCTTTCCGGTATGCTTGAGAAACTACTGGCTAATCCTTTTACAAGAGATGGAACATCACATCCTGACTTGCATCTAATCTATGTAGATGAAGTTTGTGGTTTATCTAAGCTTCCAGGTTTGCCCGAGGATGAGGTCAAGAAGAAGGTCTTTCCCTTATCTTTGAGGGATAAAGCATGGACATGGTATATGCTATGTGATGATACTGGATCATGGAACTACAACCGGTTGAAATTGGAATTTCATCAAAATTTTTATCCTATGCATCTAGTACATCGTGATCGGAATTATATTTATAATTTTTGGCCTCGTAATAGAGAAAGCATCGCTCAAGCTTGGGGGAGGCTTAAATCAATGTTATATTCATGTGCTAACCATAAGCTCTCGAGAGAAATTATCATTGAGAACTTCTATGCTCGGCTTTCTCATGATGATCGCACCATGCTTGACACTTCTTGTACCGGTTCTTTTATGAAGAGAGATATTGACTTCAGATGGAATTTTTTGGAAAGAATTAAACGCAACTCGGAAGATTGGGAGTTTGATGAAGGTATGGAGTCAGGTATGAATTTCAAGTTTGATTGCGTTAAATCCTTTGTTGAAACATATACTTTTTGTGATTTTAGCGCTGTATATGGACTTGACTCTGAGATAGTAGCTTCATTGTGTGAATCATTTGCTACTCATCTTGATCTCCCTAAAGACAAGTGGTTTAAATATCATCCTCCCTTGAAGTCAATGTAGTTAAACCCAATCCAGTTGAAGAGAAAGTCATTGCCTATAATGATCCAATTTTTCCCAGTGCTTACATTGAGAAACCACCTTTCCCTGTTAGGATAAAGTATCATTCTAAAGTTTCAACTGTGATACGTAGGGCATACATTAGAACACCTACACCCACTGAGAAAATTAGAGTTGAACCAAGCATTGCTATTATCAAAGATCTCCTGTCCGACAATGTTGATGGCCATGATATTCACTTCTGTGAAGATGCTGCTAGAATTTCTAAACCACATGCTAGAGACAAACATAGGCCTGTTGTTGGCACGCTTGTTGTTTCTGTTAAGATAGGAGATCATTGTTATCATGGCTTATGTGACGTGGGTGCTAGTGTTAGTGCAATTTTTCTATCCTTATTTGATGAAATTAAAGACGAGATTGCACCTGTTGAGATGGAACCTTTTGATGTCACTATCCAGCTTGCCAATAGAGATACTATCTGCCCTTTGGGAATTGTTAGAGATGATGAAGTCTTGTGTGGTAAAATGAAGTATCCTGCTGATTTTATCGTTCTTGCTACCACACAAGATAGCTTTTGTCCCATCATATTTGGCAGACCTTTCCTCAATACCGTCAATGCTCATATTGACTATGAGAAGCAGATTGTCACTGTTGGCTTTGAAGGTGTGTCACATGAGTTCAATTTCTCCATGTTTGGTAGACAACCTCATGAAAACGAGTTGCCTAGTAAGGATGCAATTATTGCTCTAGCTTCTATCGCTGTGCCTCCTACTGATCCTTTACAGCAATACTTGCTTGAGCATAAAAATGATATGCATATGGATGAAAGGGATGAGATAGATAGAGTTATCTTTGAACAATATCCTATCCTTAAGAATAATTTGTCTGTTAAACTGCTTGGAGAAACTCCCCCACCAAAGGGTGATCCTGTGATCGAGCTCAAACAGTTGACTGATACTCTTAAGTATGCTTATCTCGATGAAAAAGAGATGTATCCTGTTATTATTAGTGCTAGCCTCTGAGAGCATGAAGAAAAGAAGTTACTAAAAACTCTGAGGAAGCACCGTGCTGCTATTGGATATACTCTTGATGATCTTAAGGGCATTAGTCCGACTCTATGCGAGCGCAAGATTAAAACCGATCCTGATTCCAAACCAGTTGCCGATCAGCAACGGAGATTAAATCCTAAGATGAAAGAGGTAGTAAGAAAAGAAATACTAAAGCTCCTGGAAGCAGGTATTATCTATCATGTTGCTCATAGTGATTGGGTAAGTCCGGTGCATTGCGTCCCTAAGAAGGGAGGTATTACCGTTGTCCCTAATGATAAGGATGAATTGATCCCATAGAGGATTATTACTGGCTATAGGATGGCGATCGATTTTAGGAAATTGAATAAGGCCACTAGGAAAGATCATTACCCTTTGCCTTTTATCGACCAAATGCTAGAAAGGCTGTCTAAACATACACACTTCTGCTTTCTAGATGGTTATTCTGGTTTCTCCCAAATACGAGTTGCACAATCTGATCAGGAGAAAACCACTTTCACCTTCCCTTTCGGTACCTTTGCTTACAGACATATGCCTTTCGGCTTATGTAATGCACCTGCTACCTTTCCAAGATGTATGATGGCTATATTCTCTGACTTTTGTGAAAATATTGTTGACTTCTCCTTTTACGGGTCTTCTTTTGATGATTGCCTCGGCAACCTTGATCGAGTCTTGCAAAGATGTAAAGACACCAACCTTGTCTTGAATTCGGAGAAGTGCCACTTAATGGTTAATGAAGGCATCGTCTTAGGACATAAAATTTCTGAAAGAGGTATTGAAGTCGATAAGGCTAAGGTTGATGTGATTGAGACAATGCCATGCCCCACATATATCAAAGGTATAAGAAGTTTCCTTGGTCATGCTGGTTTCTATAGAAGGTTCATTAAGGACTTTTCTAAGATTTCTAGGCCTCTAACAAATCTCTTGCAAAAGGATATTACTTTTGTTTTTGACGATGATTGTGAGGAAGCCTTCGAAATACTTAAGAAGGCCTTGATAACTGCGCCTATTGTTCAACCACCTGATTGGAACTTATCTTTTGAAATCATGTGTGATGCTAGTGATTATGCTATTGGCGCTGTTCTAGGACAAAGAGTTGATAAGAAGTTGAATGTTATTCACTATGCTAGTAAAACTCTAGACAGTGCCCAAGGAAACTATGCTACTACTCAAAAGGAATTTTTAGCAGTCGTCTTTGCATGTGAAAAGTTCAGATCTTACATAGTTGATTCCAAAGTCACTATTCACACTGATCACGCTGCTATTAAGTACCTCATGGAAAAGAAAGACGCTAAACCTCGACTTATCAGATGGGTTCTCTTGCTACAAGAATTTGATTTGCATGTTGTTGATAGGAAGGATGCTGAGAACCCGGTAGCAGATTACTTGTCTAGGTTGGAGAATGTTCTTGATGACCCACAACCTATTGATGATAGCTTTCCTGATGAGCAATTGAATGTCATCAACACATCACGTAGTACACCATGGTATGCTGATTATGCAAATTATATCGTTGCCAAATATATACCACTTAGTTTCACATACCAGCAAAAGAAGAAATTCTTCTGTGATTTGAGACATTACTTTTGGGATGATCCTCACCTTTATAAGGAAGGAGTAGATGGTGTTATTAGACGTTGTGTACCTGAACATGCACAGGGACATATCCTACAGAAGTGCACTCCGAGGCTTACAGAGGACACCATGCGGGATATAGATCTGCACACAAGGTATTGCAATCAGGTTTCTATTGGCCCACTCTCTTCAAGGATGCCCGTAAGTTTGTCTTGTCTTGTGACGAATGTCAAAGAATAGGTAATATCAGTAAATGTCAGGAAATGCCTATGAATTATTCACTTGTCATTGAACAATTTGATGTTTGGGGCTTTGATTATATGGGACCTTTTCCAAAATCCAACGGGTATACTCATATCCTAGTTGATGTTGATTACATTCTTAAGTGGGTAGAAGCTATCCCAACTAGTAGTGCTGATCACAACACCTCTATCAGGATGCTTAAAGAAGTTATTTTCCATAGATTTGGAGTCCCTAGATATCTAATGACTGATGGTGGTTCACATTTTATTCATGGTGCTTTCCGTAAAACGCTTTCTAAGTACGATGTCTATCACAGAATTTCATCTCCCTATCATCGTTAGTCCAGTGGTCAAGTAGAGCTAAGTAATACAGGGATTAAACTAATTCTGCAAGAGACTGTCAATAGGTCTAGAAAGAATTGGTCTAAGAAGCTCGATGATGCACTGTGGGCTTATAGAACTGTTTATAAGAATCCCATGGGCATGTCTCCGTACAAAATGGTTTACGGCAAAGCATGTCATTTACCTCTTGAGCTAGAGCATAAGGCTTATTGGGCAATCAAAGAGCTCAACTTTTATTTCAAACTTGCTGGTGAGAAGAGGTTATTTGATATAAACTCACTTGATGAGTGGAGAACTGCTACGGCGACATAAATCTTCTGTCATCTCTTGAGCTTGCGTTGGTTTTTCCCTTGAAGAGGAAAGGGCGATGCAGCACAGGAGCAGTAAGAATTTTCCTCTGTTTGAGAACCAAGGTATCAATCCAGTAAGAGAATCTCGTCAAGTCCAGAGTACCTGCACAAACACAAAAGAGCTTGCACCCTACGCTATAAAGGGGTTGTCAATCCCTTCAAGATGGATTGCAAAGTGAGATCCGAAGGCGGAAAGTGCAACGAAGAAAAGTGTAAGGCTGAAAATATGGTGTGAAGTAGACCCGGGGGCCATAGTGTTCACTAGAGGCTTCTCTCAAAATAGCAAATTATACGGTGGGTGAACAAATTACTGTCGAGCAATTCATAGAACCGCGCAAAGTCATGAAGATATCTAAGGCAATGATCATACATATAGGCATCACGTCGGAGACAAGTAGACCGATACTTTCTGCATCTACTACTATTACTCCACACATCGACCGCTATCCAGCATGCATCTAGTGTATTGAGTTCATGACGAACAGAGTAACGCCTTAAGCAAGATGACATGATGTAGAGGGATAAACTCAAACTAATGATGAAAACCCCATCTTTTTACCCTTGATAGCAACAATACGATGCGTGCCTCGCTACCCCTTCTGTCACTGGGTGAGGTCACCGCATGGTATGAACCCAAAACCAAGCACTTCTCCCATTGCAAGAATCATAGATCAAGCTGGCCAAACAAAACCCACAACTCAAAGAGAATTACAAGGATATGAAATCATGCATAAGAGAGATCAAAAGAAACTCAAATTTGATTCATAGATAATCTGATCATAAATCCACAATTCGCCGGATCTCGACAAACACACCGCAAAATAAGATTACATCGTATAGATCTCCATGAAGATCATGGAGAACTTTGTATTGAAGATGCAAGAGAGAGAAGAAGCCATCTAGCTACTAGCTATGGACCCGTAGGTCTATGGTGAATTACTCACGCATCATCCGAGAGGTTATGGTGTTGATGCAGAAGCGCTCCGTATCCGAATCCCCCCTTCGGCAGGGCACGAGAACGTGCCCCAGATGGAATCTTGCGGAGACAGAAGCTTGCGGCGGCGGAAAAGCACTTTCGATGATCTCTTGATTTTTTCTGGACTTATTGGGAATATATAGGCGAAAGACCTAGGGCAGAGGTGGCCCAGGGAGCTCACAAGCCTGGGAGGGGCGCCCCCCTGGCCGCGACTAGGGGGCTTGTGGGGTCCCTGGTGGCCCGGTGCCTTGGTTCTCAAGTTTCCCAATCTTCTTCTCGTATTGGAAAAAATCTTTTTGGAAGTTTCGTTCCGTTTGGACTCCATTTAAAATCCTCCTCTGACAGGGGTCAAAAACACGGAAAAAACAGGAACTGGCACTTGGCACTGAGTTAATAAGTTAGTCCCAAAAAGATATAAAAGGCATACAAAACATCCAAAGTTTGACAGGATAATAGCATGAAACCGTCAAAAATTATAGATACGTTGGAGACGTTTCAAGCATCCCCAAGCTTAACTCCTGCTCGTCCTCGAGTAGGGAAGTGATAAAGACTGAATTTTTGATGTGGAATGCTACCTAGCATAGTTGTCCTTTGCAACTTCTTTCATGTGACATGAATGTTCAGATCCGTAAGATTCAAAACAATAGTTTTCTATTGACATGAAAACAATAATACTTCAAGCAAACTAGCAAGGTAATCATGAACTTTCGAAATAACAAGGCCAAAGAAAGTTATCCCTACAAAATCATATAGTCTGGCTATGCTGCATCATCCCCACACAACTAATTTAAATCATGCACAACCCCGGTATTGGCCAAGTAATTGTTTTCGCACTCTTACTTTCTCAAACCTTTTATAACTATCACGCAATACATGAGCATGAGCCATGGATAGAGCACTATAAGTGGAATAGTGTGTGGTGGTGGTTGTGAGACAAAAAGGGAGGAGATGGTCACATTGACTCGGCGTAACAAAGGGCTATGGAGATGCCCATTAATAGATATCAATGTGAATGAGTTGGATTTCCATACAAAGGATGCACTAGAGCTATAAGTATGTGAAAGCTCAAAAGGAGAACTAGTGGGTGTGCATCCAACTTGGTCGCTCACGAAGACCTAGGGCAATTTTGAGGAACCCCATGATTGGAATATACAAGCCAAGTTATATAATGAAGATTCCCACTAGCATATGGTGGTGACAAAACGAGAGGCTCTCAATCATGAAGAACATGGTGCTATTATGAAGCACAAGTGTGGAAGAAGATAGTAGCATTGTCCCTTCTCTTTTTCTCTCTCTTTTTTTAATTTGGGCTCTTGAGGCTCTTTTTTCTCTACTTTTTTTATTTGGGCTCTTTGGCCTCTTTTTTTATTTCCTCACATGGGACAATGCTCTAATATAGATGATCATCACACTTTTATTTACTCACATCTCAAAGCTCAGAACGATGATGACTCTATAGGAAATGCCTCCGACAGTGTACCGGGATGTGCAACGATCTAGCTTGGCGTATGCCGTTGAAACATCTTGCTAGCTATCTTACGATCATGCAATGGCAATACGAGAGTGACGGCACAAGTCATGGGACGGAACGGTGGGAGTTGCATGGCAATATATCTCGGAATGGCTATGAAAATGCCATAGTAGGTAGGTATGGTGGCTGTTTTGAGGAAGGCATATGGTGGGTTTGTGCACCGGCGAGAATTGCGCGGCACTAGAGAGGCTAGCAATGGTGGAAGGTGAAAGTGCATATATACCATGGACTCACATTAGTCATGAATAACTCACATACTTGTTGCAAAAGTTTTTATTAGTAATCGAAACAAAGTGCTAAACGCATACTCCTAGGGGAAGGGTTGGTAGGTGTTAACCATCGCGCGATCCCGACCGCAACACAAAGGATGACAATCAATAGATCAATTATGCTCCGACTTCCTAACATAGCGGTTCACCATACATGCATGCTACGGGAATCACTAACTTCAACACAAGTATTTCTAGATTCACAACACCCTACTAACATAACTCTTAATATTACCAAATCCACGTCTCAAAACTAACTGAGAGGAATCAAAACTTCTCTTTCTACTCAATGCACAAGAAAATGGAGGTTCTTGTATCCTCTTTGGGTAGCTATCACCTTTGGGGACTACTTTCATAGCACAAGCCAACTACCAAGTCATGCACCGCCGTGCTCTAAAAGATCTAAGTGAAGCACATAGAGCAAAATTATCTAGCTCAAAAGATATAAGTGAAGTACTATGAGCATTCTAGCAAAATCACGATGAGTGCATGTCTCTCTCAAAAGGTGTTCAGCTAGGATGATTGTGACAAAAAAAGACTCGTACGATACAAGACGCTCCAAGCAAAACACATATCATGTGGTGAATAAAAATATAGCTCCAAGTAATGTTACCGATGGATTGAAGGCGAAAGAGGGGATGCCTTCCCGGGGCATCCCCAAGCTTAGGCTTTTTGGTGTCCTTGAATTTGGCTTGGGATGCATTGGGAATCCCCAAGCTTGAGCTCTTTCCACTCCTTATCTCTTTGTCCATGAGAACATCACCCAAAACTTGAAAACTTCACAACACAAAACTTAAACAGAAACTCGTGATAACATTAGCACAAGAAAACAAACTACCACCTTTTTAGGTACTGTAGCAATCTTGATTTCTATTTATATTGGTGTTAGATTACTGTATTATCACTTCTCCATGGCTAGTACCCCCCCGATACTGTCCATAGTTTCATCAAAACAAGCAACCAACTCAACAAAAACAGAATCTGTCAAAAACAGACCAGTCCGTTGCAATCTGTATACTTCGTAAACTTCTGGTACCTCAAAAATTCTGAACAATTACGACTGCCTAGGAAAAAGGCATATAAACCAGCAGCAAAAAGAATCAACTCAAAATATCTTTCTGAATAAAAATGAAAAATAATATCGTGAGCGAAAAGTTTGTGTCTTTTTCCAGCAGGATCAAACAACCATCACCAAGACTAGCCATAAAGGTTTTACTTGGCTCAAACACAAAAAGAAACACAAAAGGCACAATCATAACAGAATTATGATGGTGTGGACGCAACAAAACAGAAAGAAAAAAGTAAATTCATTGGGTTGCCTCCCAACAAGCACTATTGTTTAACGACCTTAGCTAGGCATAAGGATTTCAATGATGCTTACATAAAAGTCAAGAATTGAAGCACAACGAGAGCATCATAAAGCATGTGAAAATCACATCTAAGTCTAACATACTTACTATGCATAGGCATTTTATAGGAGAACAAATTGGCAAGACAACCAATAGTTATCAAATGCAAGGAAGAAGAAAGAGACAATAGCAATCTCAACATAACGAGAGGTAATTTGGTAACGTGAAAGTTTCTACCACAATATTTTCCTCTCTCATAGCAATTACATGTGGGATCATAATCAAATTCAACAATATAGCTATCACAAAGGATATTATTTTCATGATCCACATGCATGCAAAGTTGACGCTCTTCAAAAATAGTGGAGTTATGATCAACTAAAGTCATGACTTCTCCAAACCCACTTTCAATATTATTGCAAATATCATTGCAACAAGTAGTGGACATAGCAAAACTAGCATCCCCAAGCTTAGGGTTTTGCATATTTTTAGCATGATTGTCATTAATAGAGTTTATAATGAAATCATTGCAATCATGCTTTTCATTCAAGGAACCCTCGTGAATCATTTCATAAATTTCTTCATCACGATTTTCAGATTCACGCATCTCAAGCAAAACTCCATAGAGAAAGTCAAGTGCACTCAAGTCACTAGCAATTGGTTCCACATAAGTGGATCTCTTACAGAGATTAGCAAGTGGGTGAGGATCCATATCACTAGATTTTCAGCAAGCGAATATGCAAGCATATTGAAGGCACATATCACACAACCAAAGGAAAGGCAAACGAAAAAGGCAAACGAGGAAGAGGGCAAATATTTTTTGTAAATATTTGTTTTTCAGAAGTGGGGGAGAGGAAAACGAGAGGCAAAAAAGGTAAATGCAAGAGATGAGTTTGCGACACTTACTTGGATGAGTTCTTGACTTGATCCTCCCCGGCAACGGCGCCAGAAATTATTCTGCTATGGCGACAGACATCTTCTGTCGTCTCTTGAGCTTGCGTTGGTTTTTCCCTTGAAGAGGAAAGGGCGATGCAGCACAGGAGCAGTAAGTATTTCCCTCAGTTTGAGAACCAAGGTATCAATCTAGTAGGAGAATCTCGTCAAGTCCGGAGTACCTGCACAAACACAAAAGAGCTTGCACCCAACGCTATAAAGGGGTTGTCAATCCCTTCAAGATTGATTGCAAAGTGAGATCTGAAGGCGGAAAGTTAGAAAATGTGTAAGGCTGAAAATATGGTGTGAAGTAGACCCGGGGGCCATAGTGTTCACTAGAGGCTTCTCTCAAAATAGCGAATATTACGGTGGGTGAACATATTACTGTCGAGCAATTGATAGAACCGCGCAAAGTCATGACGATATCTAAGGCAATGATCATACATATAGGCATCACGCCCGAGACAAGTAGACCGATACTTTATGCATCTACTACTATTAATCCACACATCGACCTCTATCCAGCATGCATCTAGTGTATTGAGTTCATGACAAACAGAGTAATGCCTCAAGCAAGATGACATGATGTAGAGGGATAAACTCAAACCAATGATGAAAACCCCATATTTTTACCCTTGATGGCAACAACATGATGCGTGCCTCGCTACCCCTTCTGTCACTGGGTGAGGTCACCGCACGGTATGAACCCAAAACCAAGAACTTCTCCCATTGCAAGAATCATAGATCAAGCTGGCCAAACAAAACCCACAACTCGAAGAGAATTACAAGGATACGAAATCATGCATCAGAGAGATCAGAAGAAACTCAAATAAGATTCATAGATAATCTGATCATAAATCCACAATTCATCGGATCTCGACAAACACACTGCAAAAGAAGATTACATCGGATAGATCTCCATGAAGATCATGGAGAACTTTGTATTGAAGATCCAAGAGAGAGAAGAAGCCATCTAGCTACTAGCTATGGACCCGTAGGTCTGTGGTGAACTACTCACGCATCATCGGAGAGGTCATGGTGTTGATGAAGAAGCCCTTCGTATCCGAATCCCCCCTCCGGTAGGGCACGAGAACATACCCATATGGGATCTTACGGAGACAGAAGTTTGCGGCGGCAGAAAAGTACTTTCGATGATCTCTTGATTTTTTCTGGAATTATTGGGAATATATAGGTGAAAGACCTAGGGCAGAGGTGGCCCAGGGAGCCCACAAGCCTGGGAGGCGCGCCCCCTGGCTACGTCTAGGGGGCTTGTGGGGTCCCTGGTGGCCCCCTGCCTTGGTTCTCAAGTTTCCCGATCTTCTTCTGTTTTGGAAAAAATCTTTTTGGAAGTTTCGTTCCATTTGGACTCCGTTTAAAATCCTCCTCTGAAAGGGGTCAAAAACACGGAAAAAACAGGAACTAACACTTGGCACTCAGTTAATAAGTTAGTCCCAAAAAGATATAAAAGGCATACAAAACATCCAAAGTTTGACTGGACAATAGCATGAAACCATAAAAAATTATAGATACGTTGGAGACGTATCAAGAACTCATGCATATGAAAATGCGAAGTTGTTAATAGAAAAGGTTAAGAGGTGGCATGATAAAAGGATACAAAAACGTGAGTTCAATGTAGGTGATTATGTCTTGCTATATAATTCTCGTTTAAGTTTTTTTGCAGGCAAGCTTCTCTCTAAATGCGAAGGTCCTTACATTGTTGAGGAAGTATATTGTTCCGGTGCCATCAAGATCAACAACATGGAAGGTAATTTTCAGAGAGTGGTAAATGGGCAAAGAATCAAGCATTATATCTCAGGTACTCCCATAAATGTTGAAATCAATATTATCAATACCATAACTCCGGAGGAGTACATAAGAGATATTTATCAGCCTGTTTTAGACCCTGAAAACGAAGAGGTATGTGATATTTTTCTAGTAGGAATTTTTCTCCGTTTTGGGATTTTTGGAAAAATAGAAAAAATTAAAGTAGTCCGGAAAGCGCACGAGGAGGCGACAAGCCTGCCAGGCGCGGGCCACCCCCGTGGCCGCGCCTGGGGGCTTGTGACCACCTCATGTGCCTCCCGGACTCCGTTTTCTTGCGGAGTACTCCTTCTGGTGGAAAAAATCATTGTATATTCTCCCAAAAGGTCTCACCCTCATATCACGCAATTTTCCTCTGTTTTCGTTTCGAGCCTATTTTCTACCGCAGATTTAGGGCAAGATGTCTTCTCAAGATTCATAGGGGGAGAGCTATGTGGCCGATTACCTTGCTAACCCCAAGGTCTATGGGGACTTGGATCATTATGGTTGGACCACTGATGAGGAAGAAGATTATGATCCCAAGGGGAAGGAAGGAACAAGTTCCAATGAAGAGGAGGCTCCTCTACCCCAACTTGGAGACACGCATGTGGAGTTCAAGAAGTCGAGCCTCCCTGACTCAAGGAAGAAGCCTAAGGTTTTGTTTATCCCTTCTCGTCTTTTGCAGGAAAGTAAGCAAGAATTATGCCAAAGGGTGCTGAGGCTTGAAGAGGAAATTAACGATCTGAAGGAGCAGAACTTTGTGCTCAAGAGGAAATTAAACAAGTTCAAGACCTCTGCAACAACTCCACCACCATCACCTCCAAAGGAAGACAACTAAGAACGGGTATGGGCAATCCCCTTGGCTTGTGCCAAGCTTGGGGGAGTTGCCCCAGTATCGTATCACCATCACATCTTTGCCTTTACCTTTTCTTAGCTCGATCCTTGTTGGCTTTATCTTTCTCTAGTAGAATAAAGTTCTTAGTGTTTTAGGCTTGAGTTTTGCTTTGTGTCACCCCCGATGTATTCGAGCTCGTGAGCCATATAATAAAGAATGTCTTAGTTAAGGGCCTTGCTTCATGCCATGATCTGAAAGAATAGAATGATAAAAGAACAAACGCATGAAAGATCATGTAATGATCTTATGGAAAGTGATGGCTTCACATATAAAAAGAATGTTGATTGAAACTTGTTGAGGATAGACAAACGTAGACCTTGGTCATTGTTGCAATTAATAGGAAGTGATAAAGAAGGAGAGGTTCACATATAAATATATCATCTTTGACACCATCTATGATTGTGAACACTCATTAAACTATTACATGCTTAGAAGAAGATGTTGGACAAGGAAGACAACATAATGAATTATGTTTGCTTGGTTCCCAACAATGATTATATGACTAGAGATCCCCTAGAATGTGACGATTGCTTCCAACCCATATCAGCCAAAACTCCCGCACCAAGTAGAGATACTACTTGTGCATCCATAAACCTTCAACCCAGTTTTGCCATGAGAGTCCACCATACCTACCTATGGATTGAATAAGATCCCTCAAGTAAGTTGTCATCGGTGCAAGCAATAAAAATTGCTCCCTAAATATGTATGATCTATTAGTGTGTGGAAAATAACCTTTGTACGAACCTGTGATGATAAAGACATAAAAGCGACAGACTGCATAAGAAAGTCCTTTATCACATGAGGCAATATAAAGTGACGTTCCTTCACACTAAGAGGACAAACATTCAAACCTCAAAAGCACATGACAACCTCTCTCTCTAAACATGTGGGCATATTTATTGATCTCGGCTTTCACTTGAGGACAAGCGAGGTATAAGCTTGGGGGAGTTGATACGTCCATTTTGCATCATGCTTTCATGTTGATATTTATCGCTTTATGGGCTGTTATTACACTTCACGGTACAATACTTATGCCTTTTCTGTCTACTGTGCAAGGTTTACATGAACAGGGAGAATGCCGACAGCTGGAATTCTGGCGTGAAAAAGGAGCAAGTTTGAGATACCTATTCTGTGCAACTCCAAAAGCCGTGAAAATCAAAGAGGATTTATTTTGGAATTTATAAAAAATACTGGGCCCAAGAAGTACCAGAGGGGAGCCATCACGAGGCCACAAGCCTGCTAGGTGCGGCCTACCCCCCTGGCCATGCCTAGGGGGCTTGTGGGCTCCCTGTTGGCCCTCTGGCCCCCCTCTTTTACTATAAGGAGGGTTTCGTTCCAAAAAAAATCAGGAGGAGCCTTTCGGGAGGAATCACCGCCGCCACGAGGCGGAACTTGAGCAGAACCAATCTAGAGCTCCGGCAGGGCCATCCTACCGGGGAAATTTCCCTCCCGGAGGGGGAAATTGTCGCCATCGTCATCACCAGGACTCCTCTCATTGGAGGGGACTCATCACCATCAACATCTTCATCAGTACCATCTCATCTCCAAACCCTAGTTCATCTCTTGTAACCAATCTCCGTCTCGCGACTCCGATTGGTACTTGTAAGGTTGCTAGTAGTGTTAATTACTCTTTGTAGTTGATGCTAGTTGGATTACCCGGTGGAACATTATATGTTCAGATCCTTGATGCTATCCAATACCTCTCTGGTCATGAATATTATTATGCTTTGTGAGTAGTTACTTTTGTTCCTGAGGACATGGGATAAGTCATGCTATAAGTAGTCATGTGAATTTGGTATTCGTTCGATATTTTGATGTGTTGTATGTTGTTTTTCCTCTAGTGGTGTTATGTGAACGTCGACTACATAACACTTCACCATTATTTGGGCCTAGAGGAAGGCATTGGTAAGTAGTAAGTAGATGATGGGTTGCTAGAGTGACAGAAGCTTAAACCCTAGTTTATGCGTTGCTTCATAAGGGGCTGATTTGGATCCACTAGTTTAATGTTATGGTTAGACTTTGTCTTAATTCTTCTTTCGTAGTTGCGGATGCTTGCGAGAGGGGTTAATCATAAGTGGGAGGTTTGTCCAAGTAAGGGCAGCACCCAAGCACCGGTCCACCCACATATCAAACTATCAAAGTAGCGAACGCGAATCATATGAACATGATGAAAACTAGCTTGACAGAAATTCCCATGTGTCACCGGGAGCGCTTTACCTCCTATAAGAGTTTGTCAAGGCTTGTCCCTTGCTACAAAAGGGATTGAGATATTTTTCTGCACCTTGGTTACTATTGTTACTTGCTACTTGCTACGAATCATCTTATCACACAACTACTTGTTACCGATAATTTCAGTGCTTGTAGAGAATACCTTGCTGAAAACCACTTGTCAGATCCTTCTGCTCCTCGTTGGGTTCGACACTCTTACTTATTGAAAGGACTACGATAGATCCCCTACACTTGTGGGTCATCAGATGGTGAGGTTCCCTACCGCTCCCTACCTACTCTTTCGTCGTGTGGGCCGGGCGCGACGGTCCTCCTCCTCCTCCGGCCCATGATGTGACCGAACGGCGCCCTGAAGCACGTGCTCCGGAGTCGTCCCACGAGTCCTCTGCGCCGGCCGACAACATAGACAACTGACAGATCATCCGCCGCATGCCCTGAGTCGCACGTGTGGTCCTCGAGAAGGTGTTCAACCGTGAGGATCAGGTTCTCCATGACGTTGCCGCAGCGTGGCGCCAGAACCACACGACAATCGATGGAGGCATCGTCACCATCGGGGGCTACCTAACCCTCGCGCCCACGCTGTGCCGCATGGTGTTGTTGGGGAACGTTGCATTGGAAACAAAAATTTTCCTACGCACACGAAGACCTATCATGGTGATGTTCATCTACGATAGGAGATTAGATCTACGTACCCTTGTAGATCACTAAGCGGGAAGCGTTAAGAAATGCGATTGATGTAGTGGTACAGCTTCGTGATTCAAATCACCGTCGTCCCACGATCCGTTCCGATCTAGTGCCAAACGGACAACACCTCCGCGTTCAGCACACGTACAGCTCAATGACGATCTCGGCCTTCTTGATCCAGCAAGAGAGATAGAGAAGTAGATGAGTTCTCCGGTAGCATGAAGGTGCGCCGGTGTTGGTGATGATCTATTCCTGCAGGGCTCCGCCCGAGCTCCGCAGAAATCTAATCTCCGGTAGCATGAAGGCGCGCCGGTGTTGGTGATGATCCAACAATAGCAACAAAATGACATGATCACATGCTACGTTCATAATTTGGGCCTTGTCCATCACATGATTCTCCTAATGATGTGATCCCGTTATCAAGTGACAACACTTGCCTATGGCCAGGAAACCTTGACCATCTTTGATCAACGAACTAATCAACTAGAGGCTCACTAGGGACATTGTGTTGTCTATGTATCCACACATGTATTTGAGTTTCCAATCAATACAATTCTAGCATGGATAATAAATGATTATTATGAACAAGGAAATATAATAATAACTAATTTATTATTGCCTCTAGGGCATATTTCCAACAGTCTCCCACTTGCACTAGAGTCAATAATCTAGTTCACATCACTATGTGATTTTAACGAATCAAACACCCATACAGTTCTGGGGTTTGATCACGTCTTGCTTATGAGAGAGGTTTTAGTCAACAGTTCTGAACCTTTCAGATCCGTGTGGGCTTTACAAATGTTTATGTCATCCTATAGATGCTGCTACTACGTGTTATACGAATCTGGTTTACTACTTAGAGTTATTCGGATTAGTTTCAAAGCTTGTATCGACGTAACGCTTTACGACGAACTCGTTAATCACCTCCATAATCGAGAAAAAAAAATTCCTTAGTCCACTTGTTACTAAGGATAACTTTGACCGCTGTTTAGTGATTCAATCATGGATCACTCTTTGTACCCCTTGACAGACTCATGGCAAGGCACACATCAGGTGCGGTACACAGGTTGGCATACTTTTAGAGTCTACGGCTAAGGCATAAGGGACGACCTTCGTCCTTTCTCTTTCTTCTGTCGTGGTCGGGCTTTTGAGTCTTACTCAAAATCACACCTTACAACATAACCAAGAACTCCTTCTTTGCTGATCTATTTTGAACTCCTTCAAAAACTCGTCAAGGCATGCATTTCATTGAAAGTTCTATTAAGTGTTTTGATCTATCTCTATAGATCTTGATGCTCAATGTTTCAAGTAGCTATATCCAGGTTTTCCTTTGAAAAACTCCTTTCAAACAACCCTTTATGCTTTACAAAAATTCTACATTACTTCCGATCATCAATATGTCAACCACATATACTTATTAGAAATTCTATAGTGCTCCCACTCACTTCTTTGGAAATACAAGTTTCTCGTAAACCTTGTACAAACACAAAAGCTTTGATCATCTCATCAAAGCGTATATTCCAACTCCGAGATGCTTGCATACTTGTTAGCATCCTTAGGATCGACAAAACCTTCTGGTTGTATCACATACAACCTTTCCTCAAGGAAACCGTCGAGGAAACAATGTTTTGACATACTATGTGCAATATTTCATAAATAATGCAACAACTGCTAACATAACTCCAACAGACCTTTAGCATCGCTATGAGTGAGAATGTCTCATCATAGTCAACCCTTTGAACTTGTCGGAAACATCTTTGTGATAAGTCGATCTTTTCTTAATGGTGACTTTTCACCATCATCGTCTGTCTTCTTTTTAAAGATCCATCTTTACTTAATAGTCTTACGACCATCAAGTAGTTCTTCCAAAGTCTACACTTTGTTTTCGTACATGGATCCTCTCTCGAATTTCATGGCCTGCAGCCATTTGCCGGAATCCGTGCCCACCATCGCTTCTCCATAGCTCGTAGGTTCATTGTTGTTCAATAACATGACCTCCAAGACAGGGTTACCGTACCACTCTGTAGTAGTACACGACCTTGTCGACCAATGAGGTTTGTAGTAACTTGATCCGAAGCTTTAATGATCACCATCATCAGCTTCCACTTCAATTGGTGTAGGCGCGATAGGAACAACTTCCTGCGCCCTGCTACACACTAGTTGAAGTGACAGTTCAATAACCTCATCAAGTTCCACCACCCTCCCACTCAATTCTTTCGAGAGAAACCTTTCCTCGAGAAAGTACCCGTTGCTAAAAATAAACACTTTGCTTCCGGATCTGAGATAGGAGATGTACCCAACTGTTTTGGATATCCCATGAAGATGCATTTATTCGCTTTGGGTTCGAGCTTATCAGACTAAAACTTTTTCACATAAGCGTCGTAGCCCCAAACTTTCAAGAAACGACACCTCAGGTTTCTCCAAACCATAGTTCATATTGTGTCATCTCAACGGAAATATGTGGTGCCCTATTTAAAGTGAATGTTGTTGTCTCTAATGCATAACCCATAAACGATAGTGGTAATTTGATAAGAGACATCATAGTATGCACCATATCAAATAGGGTGCGGCTATGACGTTCGGACACACCATCACACTATGGTGTTCTAGGTGGCATGAACTGCGAAACAATTTCCACATTGTCTTAACTGTGTACCAAAAACTCGCAACTCAGATATTCATCTCAATGATCATATCATAGACAATTTATCCTCTTGTCACGACGATCTTCACTCTGAAATAGCTTTGAACTTTTCAATATCTCAGACTTTGTGATTCATCAAGTAAATACTCATGTATCTACTCAAATCGTCAGTGAAGTAAGAACATAACGATATCCACTGCGTGCCTCAGCACTCATTGGACTGCACACATAAAAAATGCATTGCTTCCAACAAGTTACTTTCTTGCTCCATGTGTATGATTTTGCATGTCTCAAGTGATTCAAAATCAAGTGAATCCAAACTATCCATCCGCATGGAGTTTCTTCATGCGTTTATACCAATAGGTATGGTTTGCATGTCTCAAACGTTTCAAAAATGAGTGAGTACAAAGATCCATCAGCATGGAGCTTCTTCATGCTTTTTACACCAACATGACTAAAGTTGCAGTGCCACAAGTAAGTGATACTATCATTATTACTTTGTATCTTTTGGCACGAATATTATGAACGTGTGTAACACTATGATCGAGATTCGATAAACCATTGAGGGTAATTATTCAAGCAAATAGAATAACTATTATTCTCTTTAAATGAATAATCTTATTGCAATAAACACGATGCAATCATGTTCATGCTCAACGCAAACACCAAATAACAATTATTTAGGTTTAACACCAATCCCGATGGTAGAGGGAGCGTGCGATGTTTTGGTCACATCAACCTTGGAAACACTTCCAACACGTATCATCACCTCTCCTTTAGCTAGTCTCCGTTTATTCCTTAGCTTTTATTTCGAGTTACTAATCACTTAGCAACCGAACCGGTATCTAATACCCTCATGCTACAAGGAGTACTAGTAAAGTACACATCAATATCATGTATATCAAATATACTTGTGTCGACTTTGCCAGCCTTCTTATCTACCAAGTATCTAGGGTAGCTCCGCCTCAGTGACCGTTCCCCTTATAACAGAAGCACTTAGTCTCGGGTTTGGGTTCAATCTTGGGTTTCTTCATTAGAGCAGCAACTGGTTTGCCATTTCCTGAAGTATCCCTTCTAGCCCTTGCCCTTCTTGAAACTAGTGGTTTTACTAACCATCAACAATTGATGCTCCTTCTTGATTTCTACTTTCGCAGTGTCAAACATTGTGAATCGCTCAAGGATCATCATATCTATCCTTGATATGTTATAGTTCATCACGAAGCTCTAGCAGCTTGGTGGCAGTGACTTTGGAGAACCATCACTATCTCATCTAGAAGATTAACTCCCACTTGATTCAAGCGATTGTTCTACTCATACAATCTAAACATATGCTCAACTATTGAGCTTTTCTCCTTTACTTTGTAGACAAAGAATCTTGTCGGAGGTCTCATACCTCACAACAAGGGCACGAGCATGAAATCTCAATTTCATCTCTTAGAACATCTCTTATGTTCCGTGACGTTTCAAAACGTCTTCGGCGCCTTGCTTCTAAGCCATTAAGTATTATGCACTAAACTATCACGTAGTCATAAAAAACGTGTATGTCAGATGTTCGCAACATCCACAGACGACGCTCGAGGTGTAGCACACCGAGTGGTGCACTAAGGACATCAGCCTTCTACGCAGCAATGAGGACAATCCTGAGTTTTACGGAGTCAGTCCGCAAAGTTGCTACTATCATCTTTCAACTAAATTTTCTCTAGGAACATATAAAAACAGTAGAGCTATAGCACAAGCTACATCATTATTCGCAAAGACCTTTTGACTATGTTCTTGATAATTAGTTCAATTAATCATATTACTTAAGAACTCCCACTCAAAAAATACATCACTCTAGTCACTTGAGTAGTGCATGATCCAAATCCGCTAACTCAAGTCCGATCATCACGTGAGTTGAGTATAGTTTCAGTGGTAAACATCTCTATGCTAATCATATCAACTATACGATTCATGCTCGATCTTTCGGTCTCTTGTGTTCCGAGGCCATGTCTGCACATGCTAGGCTCATCAAGTTTAACCCGAGTGTTTCGCATGTGCAACTGTTTTGCACGCGTTGTATGTGAACGTTGAGTCTATCACACCCGATCATCATGTGGTGTCTCGAAACGACGAACTGTCGCAATGGTGCACAGTCGGGGAGAACACAAGTTCATCTTGAAATTTTAGTAAGGGATCACCTTATAATGCTACCGTCGTTCTAAGCAAGATAAGGTGCATAAAAGTATTAACATCACATGCAATTCATAAGTGACATGATATGGCCATCATCTTGTGCTTCTTGACCTCCATTACCAAAGCACCGTCATGATCTTCTTGTCACAGACGCTAGACCCTGATCTCCATCATCGTGTCGCCATCGGGGTTGTCGTGCTATCTATGCTATTACTACTAAAGCTACGACCTAGCAATATAGTAAATGCATCTGCAAACACAAACATTAGTTTAAACACAACCCTATGGCTCCTGCCGGTTGCCGTAGCATCGACGTGCAAGTCGATATTAACTATTACAACATGATCATCTCATACATCCAATATATCACATCACATCATTGGCCATATCATATGACAAGCATACCCTGCAAAAACAAGTTAGACGTCCTCTAATTTGTTGTTGCATGTTTTACGTGGCTGCTATGGGTATCTAGTATGATCACATCTTACTTACGCAAAAACCACAACGGAGATGTGAAAATTTCAATTTAACCTCTCTCCTAGGACCGCCTTGGTCAAAATCAATTCAACTGAAGTTGAAGAAACCGACACCCGCCAGTCATCTTTATGCAACGAGTTGCATGTCAGTCGATGAAACCAGTCTCTCTTCAGCGTACGAGTAATGTCGGTCCGGGCCGCTTGAATCCAACAATACCGCTGAATCGAGAAAAGACTAGGGAGGGCATAAAATCGAACATCAACACCCACCAAAACTTTTGTGTTCTACTCGAGATAACATCTACGCATGAACCTAGCTCATGATGCCACTGTTGGGGAACGTTGCATGGGAAACAAATTTTTTCCTACGCACACGAAGACCTATCATGGTGATGTTCATCTATGAGAGGAGATTAGATCTACGTACCCTTGTAGATCGCTAAGCGGAAAGCGTTAAGAAACACAGTTCATGTAGTGGTACACCTTCGTGATTCAAATCACCGTCGTCCCACGATCCGTTCCGATCTAGCGCTAAACGGACGACACCTCCGCGTTCAGCACACGTACAGCTCGATGACGATCTTGGCCTTCTTGATCTAGCAAGAGAGACGGAGAAGTAGATGAGTTCTCCGATAGCGTTACGGCGCGCCAGTGTTGGTGATTGATACGTCTCAAACGTATCTATAATTTTTGATGGTTTCACACTGTTATCTTGTCTTCTTTGGTTGTTTTATGTACCTTTTATATCTTTTTTGGGACTAACTTATTAATTCAGTGCCAAGTGTTAGTTCCTGTTTTTTCCGTGTGTTTGACTCTTTTCAGATCTGATTTTGGAACGGAGTCCAAACAGAAGAAAAACCCTGAAATGATTTTTTCCCGAATCGAAGAAGACCAGGGGCTTTTGGTCCAAGCCAGGTGGGTTCCAGGGAGCCCACAAGTCCCCACTCCGCCACCAGGGGGGAGGCGGCGGTGGGCAGGCTTGTGGCCTCCCTGGCCGCCCCCTAACCTAGGTCTTTGGCCTATAAATTCCCAAATATTCCGCAAAAAATCAGGGGAGCCTCGAAAATACTTTTCCGCCGCTGCAAACTTCCGTTTCCGCGAGATCTCATCTGGAGACCCTTCCCGGCGCCCTGCCGGAGGGGACTTTGGAGTTGGAGGGCTTCTTCATCATCATCATCGCCCCTCCAATGACTCGTGAGTAGTTCACTTCAGACCTACGGGTCCGTAGTTAGTAGCTAGATGGCTTCTTCTCTCTCTTGGATCTTCAATACAAAGTTCTCCATGATCTTCATGCAGATCTATCCGATGTAATCTTCTTTGGCGGTGTGTTTGTCGAGATCCGATGAATTGTGGATTTGTGATCAGATTATCTATGATATATATTTGAGTCTTTGCTGATTTCTTATATGCATGATTTGATATCCTTGTAAGTCTCTCCGAGTCTTGGGTTTTGTTTGGCCAACAAGATCTATGATTCTTGCAATGGGAGAAGTGCTTGGTTTTGGGTTCTGCCATGTGGTGACCTTTCCTAGTGACAGTAGGGGCAGCAAGGCACACATCAAGTAGTTGCCATCAAGGGTAAAAATATGGGGTTTTTATCATTGGTTTGAGATTATCCCTCTACATCATGTCATCTTGCTTAAGGCGTTACTCTGTTCTTATGGACTTAATACAGTAGATGCATGCTGGATAGCGGTCGACGTGTGGAGTAATAGTAGTAGATGCATACAGTATCGGTCTACTTGTTTTGGACGCGATGCCTATAGAAATAATCATTGCATAGATATCGTCACGACTTTGCGCAGTTCTATCAATTGCTCGACAGTAATTTGTTCACCCACCATCTACTTGCTTTCATGAGAGAAGCCACTAGTAAACACTACGGCCCCCGGGTCTATTCACATCCATCGTTTACATCTCTGCTTTTACTTTGCTTTGTTACTTTGTTGCTTTCAGTTCTCACTTGGCAAACAATCTATAAGGGATTGACAACCCCTTCATAGCGTTGGGAGCAAGTTTTGTGTTTGTGCAGGATCTTGAGATACTCCTCCACTGGATTGATACCTTGGTTCTCAAACCGAGGGAAATACTTCCCTCCGCTACGCTACATCACCCTTTCCGCTTCAAGGGAACACCAACGCAAGGCTCCAAGCCACGGGGGAAATCCTTTGCATACTTGCCTAGGAAGTCCCTTAAGGCGTAGCCGCAACAGAAAGATCAAGCCAAGTATTCTCCCGTTGACGTGCCTATTTCTGGCGCTGTTGGAAGGTCTTTTGTTGCAGTAGCAGAAGTATTTCTCGTGCCATTGCGAGGGATACACAACAAACATCAGAAGTATTTCTGGCGCCATTGTCGGGGAGGAGAAATCAAGATCTATCCAAGTAGGTCTCACAAACTATTCTCTTGCATTTACTTTTGTTGCCAGTTGCCTCTCGTTTTCCTCTCCCCCACTTCACATTTGCCGTTTTCATTCGCCTTTCTCCTTCGCCGTTTTCTTTTGCCTTTTTGTTGTCTTCTTTTTCCCGTTTCACTCTCTCTTCCTGCTCATTTGTGTGTGAGATAGTCCATCAATGGCTAGACCCACAACTCCAAACGACACCCCTGAAAATGAAGTTCTCAATTTCAGGCAGAATGAGGAAGAAAATTTGAAGGACGCTTGGTACAGGATTTGCAATCCTCAAAGTAGATCTACTCGTAAGCAATCCACTACCGTCCTCCTTTGTAGTTTCTATGTTGGAATTTCTCCTTGGAATAGGTATATCCTTGATACCATTGTAGGCGGGAACTTTTTGGGGAGCCATACTGTTCACTCCTATAGAGCTATCATTAATTTTGTAGGCTCACCCCCGCTCATGTTTAATGAAACTATCTTGACCTTGGAACACGTGATGCAAAGACTTGATGCTATTGAAAACAAAATTGCCACAGTTGAACTTATTGAGGGTTTGGATAGAAAGATCCACAATCAAATTTCTCAATACGGATCCAAAGTGGGAAACTTTTTGAAAAATTTAAAGGAGAAGGAACTTATAGTTAATGATTCTTCTAGAATTGGTAAATTAGAAGATGTCATAACCAACTTGGGTTCCGCTTTTGCCGCTGTGCAAAATACTCCAAATCTTACTCTCAAAAAGACAGTCAAGCCTGTTTTTGTTCCTAAATCTAGTGGTGAGTCATCTAATAAAGATGAAAATCTTAAGATGATAAATGATCACACTACCTATGGTTTGAGCACCAAAGATGACTATACGTGATTCCATCACTTTCGCCTAGCTAAGGGCGTTAAACAAAAGCGCTTGTTGGGAGGCAACCCAACGAATCTATCATTTTTCTTTCTGTTTTGTGTTTTCCACAATTTCATAATTCTGTTATGATTGTGTTTTTTGTGTTTTTTTTTGCGTTTGTGCCAAGCAAAACCGTTATGATTAGTCTTGGGGATGATCGTTTGGTCATGCTAGAAAAGACACAAACTTCCTGCTCACGAAAAGAATGTTCATTTTTTTCTTCTGTAAGAGCTTTTGAGTTGATTCTTTTTTCTGCTGATGGCTACGAAAATTCTTCAGACTATCATAATTGTTCAGAATTTTTGAAGTACCATAGGTATACGAAATATACAAATTGCTACAGACTGGTCTGCTGTTAACAAATTCTATTTTTGTTGTGTTGGTTGCTTATTTTGATGAAACTATGGATAGTATCGGGGGGTATTAGCCATGGAAGATTGGGAGTACAGTAACCCAACATCAGCACAAGTAGAATTTAAGTCCGCTACAGTACCTAAGGAAGTGGTGGTTTGCTTTCTTGTACTAATGTTATCATGAGTTTCTGTTTAAGTTTCGTGTTGTGAAGTTTTCAAGTTTTGGGTGAAGTTCTTATGGACAAAGTGATAAAGAGTGGCAAGAGCTCAAGCTTGGGGATGCCCAAGGCACCCCAAGAGATTCACAGATGCCGTAAAATCCTAAGCTTGGGGATGCCCCGGGAAGGCATCCCCTCTCTCGTCTTCAATCCATCGGTAACGTTACTTGGGGCTATATTTTTATTCACCACATGTTATGTGTTTTTGCTTGGAGTGTCTTGTATCGTAGGAGTCTTTTATTTTTGTTGTGTCACAATCATCCTTGCTGCACACCTAGATAAAGAGACATGCACACACCATGATTTTGTCGAGCTTCACTTATATTCAGCTCACATGTGCCTCACTTATATCTTTTGAGCTAGATACTTTTGCTCTATGTGCTTCACTTATATCTTTTAGAGCACAGTGGTGCGTGGCTTGGTAGTTGATCTATGCTTTGAAAGTAGTCTCAAAAGGGTTAGTTATCCAAAGGGATACGAAAACTTCCACCTTCATGTGCATTGAATAGTTAGAGAAGTTTGATTCATCTCAATTAGTTTTGAGTTGTGGTTATGGTAATATTGAAGTCATGCAAGTAAGGTGTTGTGGATATAGAAATACTTGTGTTGAAGTTAGTGATTCCCGTAGCATGCACGTATGGTGAACCGCTATGTGATGAAATCTGAGCATGATTAGTATATTGATTGTCATCCTTTGCGTGGCAGTCGGGACCGCGCGATGGTTTATACCTACCAACCCTTCCCCTAGGAGTATGCGTTGAATGCTTTGTTTCGATTACTAATAAAACTTTTGCAACAAGTATATGAGTTCTTCATGACTAATGTTGAGTCCATGGTTTAGATGCACTTTCACCTTCCACCATCACTATCTTCTTAGTGTCGTGCAACTTTCGCCGGTGCACAAAACCCAGCATTAGCCTCCCTCAAACCAGCCACCATAACTACCTATTATGGTTTTTTCAAAGTCATTCCGAGATATATTGCCATGCAACTACTATCATAACATGTGCCACCACGTCTACTTTGCCTTTGCACGATCATAAGATAGCTAGCATGATGTTTCCATTGATGGCTATGCCATGCTAGATCATTGCCACAGTACACTATCGAAGGCATTCCATATAGAGTCATCGTTACTCTAAGTTTTGAGTTAAAAGTGTGATGATCATCATTAATGGAGCATTGTCCCATGTGAGTAAATAAAAGAGGCCAAAGAAGCCCACAAAAAAAGAGGCCAAAGAGCCCACCAAATAAGAAAATGAGAGAAAAAGAGAGAAGGGACAATGCTACCACTTTTTCCACACTTGTGCATATTAAGCACAATGATCTTCATGATTGAGAGTATCTCGTTTTGTCACCACCATATAGCTAGTGGGAAATTTTCATTATATAACTTGGCTTGTATATTCCAATGATAGGCTTCCTCAAAATTGCCTTATGTCTTCGTGAGCAAGAAAGTTGGATGCACACCCACTAGTTTTCTTTAAAAGCTTTCACATACTCGTAGCTCTAGTGCTTCATTTGTATGGCAATCCCTACTCATTCACATTGATATCTATTGATGAGCATCTCCACAGCTCACTGATATGCCTAGTTAATGTGACTATCTTCTCCTTTTTTGTCTCGCAACCTCCACTATATTCCACACCATCTATAGTGCTATAACCATGGCTCACGCTCATGTATTGTGTGAGAGTTGAAAAGGTTTGAGAAAGTAAAGGTGTGAAACAATTACTTGGCCAATACCGGGGTTGTGCATGATTTAAATTCGTTGTGCAATGATGATAGAGCATAGCCAGACTATATGCTTTTGTAGGGATAACTTTCTTTTGGCCTTGTTACTTTGAAAGTTCATGATTACCTTGCTAGTTTTCTTGAATTATTATTGTTTCCACGTCAATAGAAAACTATTGTTTTGAATCTAATGGATCTGAACATTCACGTCACATAAGAGGAATTACAAAGGACACCTATGCTAGGTAGCATGAAAGCATCAAAAATTCATTCTTATCACTTCCCTACTCGAGGACGAGCAGGAGTTAAGCTTGGGGATGCTTGATACGTCTCAAACGTATCTATAATTTTTTATGGTTTCACCCTGTTATCTTGTCTTCTTTGGTTGTTTTATGTACCTTTTATATCTTTTTTTGGACTAACTTATTAATTCAGTGCCAAGTGCCAGTTCCTGTTTTTCCGTGTTTTTGACTCTTTTCAGATCTTATTTTGGAACGGAGTCCAAACGGAAGAAAAATCCCGAAATGATTTTTCCCGAACGGAAGAAGACCAGGGGGCTTTTGGGCCAAGCCAGGTGGGCTCCAGGGAGCCCACAAGACCCCACTCCGCCACCATGGGGGGAGGCGGCGGTGGGCAGGCTTGTGGCCTTTGGCCTATAAATTCCCAAATATTCCGCAAAAAATCAGGGGAGCCTCGAAAATACTTTTCCACAGCCTAAAGCTTCCGTTTCCGCGAGATCTCATCTGGAGACCCTTCCCGGCGCCCTGCCGGAGGGGACTTTGGAGTTGGAGGGCTTATTCATCATCATCATCGCCCCTCCAATGACTCGTGAGTAGTTCAGTTCAGACCTACGGGTCCGTAGTTAGTAGCTAGATGGCTTCTTCTCTCTCTTGGATCTTCAATACAAAGTTCTCCATGATCTTCATGGAGATCTATCCGATGTAATCTTCTTTGGTGGTGTGTTTGTCTAGTTCCGATGAATTGTGGATTTGTGATCAGATTATCTATGATATATATTTGAGTCTTTGCTGATTTCTTATATGCATGATTTGATATCCTTGTAAGTCTCTCCGAGTCTTGGGTTTTGTTTGGCCAACTAGATCTATGATTCTTGCAATGGGAGAAGTGCTTGGTTTTGGGTTCTGCCATGTGGTGACCTTTCCTAGTGACAGTAGGGGCAGCAAGGCACACATCAAGTAGTTGCCATCAAGGGTAAAAAGATGGGGTTTTATCATTGGTTTGAGACTATCCCTCTACATCATGTCATCTTTCTTAAGGCGTTACTCTGTTCTTATGGACTTAATACACTAGATGCATGCTGGATAGCGGTTGACATGTGGAGTAATAGCTGTAGATGCAGACAGTATCGGTCTACTTGTTTTGGACGTGATGCCTATAGAAATAATCATTGCATAGATATCGTCACGACTTTGCGCAGTTCTATCAATTGCTCGACAGTAATTTGTTCACCCACCGTCTACTTGCTTTCATGAGAGAAGCCACTAGTAAACACTACGGCCCCCGGGTCTATTCACATCCATCGTTTACATCTCCGCTTTTACTTTGCTTTGTTACTTTGTTTCTTTCAGTTCTCACTTGGCAAACAATCTATAAGGGATTGACAACCCCTTCATAGCGTTGAGAGCAAGTTTTGTGTTTGTGCACGATCTTGAGATACTCCTCCACTGGATTGATACCTTGGTTCTCAAACTGAGGGAAATACTTCCCACCGCTACGCTACATCACCCTTTCCGCTTCGAGGGAACACCAACGCAAGGCTCCAAGGCCACGGGGGAAATCCTTTGCATACTTTCCTAGGAAGTCCCTTAAGGCGTAGCCGCAGCATAAAGATCAAGCCAAGTATTCTCCCGTCGACGTGCCTATTTCTGGCGCCGTTGGAAGGTCTTTTGTTGCAGTAGCAGAAGTATTTCTGGCGCCATTGCCAGGGATACATAGCAAACATCAGAAGTATTTCTAGAAAAGAGTCTTGATGACCCACAAGTATAGGGGATCAATCGTAGTCCTTTCGATAAGTAAGAGTGTCGAACCCAACGAGGAGCAGAAGGCTTTGATAAACGTATTTCAGCAAGGTAATAACTGCAAGCACTGAAAGTAGCGGTAACAACTGATTGTGTAGCGAGTTGAAACGTAGCAAGAAAAACATAACAAGTAGTAGAAATGGTGCAGAAAGTGGCCCAATCCCTTTTGTAGGAAGGGACAAGCCTGAACAAAGTCTTATAGGAGGAAAAACGCTCCCGAGAACACACGGGAATTTCTGTCATGCTAGTTTCATCATGTTCATATGATTCGCGTTAGTTACTTTGATAGTTTGATATGTGGGTGGGCCGGCGCTTGGGTACTGCCCTTACTTGGACAAGCATCCCACTTATGATTAACCTCTCTCGCAAGCACCCGCAACTATAGAAGAAGAATTAAGACAAAGTCCAACCATAGCATTAAACTAGTGGATCCAAATCAGCCCCTCACGAAGCAACGCATAGACTGGGGTTTAAGCTTCTGTCACTCCAGCAACCCATCATCTACTTACTACTTCCCAATGCCTTCCTCTAGGCCCAAATATGGTGAAGTGTTATGTAGTCGACGTTCACATAACACCGCTAGAGGAAAAACAACATACATCATATCAAAATACCGAACGAATATCAAATTCACATGACTATTATCAGCATGACTTATCCCATGTCCTCAGAAACAAAAGTAACTACTCACAAAACATAATCATAATCATGATCATAGGTGTAATGAATAGCATCAAGGATCTGAACATAAACTCTTCCACCAAGTAATCCAACTAGCATCAACTACAAAGAGTAATCAACACTACTAGCAACCTTACAAGTACTAATTGGAGTTGCGAGACGAAGATTGGTTACAAGAGATGAACTAGGGATTGGAGAGGAGATGGTGCTGATGAAGATGTTGATGAAGATGCCTCCCCTCCGACGAGAGGAGTGTTGGTGATGACGATGGCGATGATTTCCCCCTTCGGGAGGGAAGTTTCCCCGGCAGGATCGTCCTGCCGGAGCTCTAGATTGGATCTGCTCAAGTTCCGCCTCGTGGCGGCGGCGAAACCACGAAAAAGCTCCCGATTGATTTTTTTCCAGAACATGATGCTTCATATAGCAAAATAGGGGGGCTAGTGGGCCGTCAGGCAGCCCACAAGCTTGCCCTACGCCACCACGGGTGGTGGTGGCGGTGGGCAAGCTTGTGCAGCCCTGGTGGCCCCCCTTCGGTAGTTCTTTCGCCCATTATTTTTTATATAATCGAGAAAAAATCGACGTAACTTTTGAGGGCATTTGGAGATGTGCATAATAGTGGACTAGGATTTGCTCCTTTTCCAATCCAGAATTCCAGCTGCCTGAATTCTCCCTCTTCAAATAAACCTTGCAAAATAAGAGAGAAAAGGCATAAATATGGTACCACAAGTAATATAACAGCCCAAAAAGCAATAAATATGAACATGAAAGCATGATGCAAAATGGACGTATCAGTGATAATCTATTCCTGCAGGGCTCCGCCCGAGCTCCGCAGAAATCTAATCTAGAGGAAGAACTACGAGGTGTAGGTTTGAGTTGTACGTGGCAAAGTTGTGTCTCAAAAAGCCCTAAACCTATATATAGGAGGAGGGAGGGGGCAGCTTTTGCGCCACAAGGGAAGCTCCCTTGTGTCGGCCGAACTAGAAGAGGGAGGAGTCCTCCTCCAACTCCACTTGGATTAGGACTCCTTCCTTAATTTCCCACCTCTTTTGGATTTTCCACTTTTTCCTCATGGGTTTTCCTTGGATGCCTTTGTCAGCCTATTATGCCTTATTTTGCATCCATAAACCCATGTGGACCCTTTGGGGCGTGGTGGGCCCACCCAGTGGGCCCCCGGAACCCATTCGTCACTCCCGGTACACTGCGGGCAATGCCCGAAAACCTTCCGGAATCCAAACACGAACTTCCTATATATCAATCTTTGTTTCCAGACCATTCCGGAAACTCTCATGACGTCCATGATCTCATCCGGGACTCTGAACAACCTTCGTTCACCAAAACATATAACTCAACCATACTAAAACACCATCAAACCTTAAGTGTGCAGACCGTGCGGGTTCGAGAACTATGTAGACATGACCCGAGACACTCCTCGGTCAATATCCAATAGCGGGACCTGGATGTCTATATTGGATCCTACATATTCTGCGAAGATCTTATCGGTTGAACCTGTGTGCCAAGGATTCATATAATCCCGTATACCATTCCATTTGTCCTTCAGTATGTTACTTGGCCTAGATTCGATCGTCGGTATCCGCATACCTATTTTAATCTCGTTACTGGCAAGTCTCTTTACTCGTTCCATAACACAAGATCCCGTGACTTACACTTAGTCACATTGCTTGCAAGGCTTGTATGTGATGTTGTATTATCGAGTGGGCCCCGAGATACCTCTCCGTCACACGGAGTGACAAATCCCAGTTTTGATCCATGCTAATTCAACGGACACCTTCGGAGATACCTGTAGAACACCTTTATAGTCACCCAGTAACATTGTGAGGTTTGATACACACAAGGTATTCCTCCGGTGTTAGTGAGTTACATGATCTCATGGTCATAGGAATGAATACTTGACACGCAGAAAACAATAGCAACAAAATGACACGATCACATGCTACGTTCATAATTTGGGCCTTGTCCATCACATGATTCTCCTAATGATGTGATCCCGTTATCAAGTGACAACACTTGCCTATGGCCAGGAAACCTTGACCATCTTTGATCAACGAACTAGTCAACTACAGGCTCACTAGGGACAGTGTGTTGTCTATGTATCCACACATGTATTTGAGTTTCCAATCAATACAATTCTAGCATGGATAATAAACGATTATTATGAACAAGTAAGTATAATAACAACTAATTTATTATTGCCTCTAGGCCATATTTCCAACAGGTGTGGCCCGACAAGTTCAAGCCAAAGCTTCATCCCTGCTACAACGGCAACGCCAACCCCGCGAAGTTCCTCATGCTCTACACTATCACCATCGAGTCTACGCGGGGGGACAACCGGGTCATGGCGAACTAGGTTTCCATGGCCCTCAAAGATGCTGCACGCATGTGGCTCATGAACCTTTCCGAGGCGTGCATCTCTTCATGGGAGGACCTGTGCAAGCCGATCGTTGCCAACTTCACGAGCACGAGCGACCGTCCCCTCACGCTCAATAATCGGCGGCCCGTGTGCGAGCGCCCCGGCGAGCCCCTTAGCAAGTTCATCCAACGCTTCAGCTAGGTGCGCAATAGGACCCCGAAGGCTTCCAACGCTGCGACCGTCTCCACCTTCACCAATGGCGTCACAAACATGAAAATGTGCGAGAAGCTCTCCGTCAGGGTCGAGCTCGACTCCGGAGTAGAGTTGTTCATCCTCGCCAACCGTTGCACCAAGGCCGAGGAGGGACGCCTTTTCCTCCACAACAACTCTAATGCTCAGCCTGGCACGGTGAAGTCCGAGGGGAAGGACACCAAGCGCAAGGGCCATGTTGTGCTCGCGGCGGAGCTGAACTACAAGCATGGCCCCAACCGCGATGTGGCCAAGAAGGACGATGATACGTCTCCAACGTATCGATCATTTATGAAGTATTCATGCCATGTTTGCCTATGTTTACAATACTCTTATATGGTTTTGATGCACTTTATATGATTTATTTAGAACTAACCCAGACTAATGTTGTTTTCAGCAGAATTACCATGGTGTTGTTTTTGTGCAGAAAATGGAAGTTCTCGGAATCGCCCGAAACTTTTTTATAAATTTTTCTATAGGAAATAAGCAATATTGGAGATAAGAACCACCAGAAGGGAGCCACCTGTGGGCCACAAGCCAACACAGTGCGACCCCCTAGGCCATGGCCTCATGGCTTGTGTGCCCCCATGTGGCTCCATCTGGCGTGATTCCAACATTGAAAAATCCTATATATACCAGAAACCCTAGAAATAAAGAGAGAACTTCCATTCCACCACAACAACTCGCTCTATCAACGATAAACCCATATGGAGCCTTTCTAGTACCCTGTCCGAGAGGGGATATCATCTCTGATGGCCATCTTCATCATCCCGGCGGAGGCCATGACAAGGAAGGAGTAGTTCACCCTCGGGGCTGAGGGTATGTACTGCTACATATGTGTTGAATCTCTCTCTCTTGTGTTCTTGAGATGGCATGATCTTGATGTATCACATGCCTTGTTAATCTAGTTGGATCATATGATGTTATTCCCTTGCTACCTTGTCGTGATGAATTGAATCTTTCCCTTTAAGATCTCAGTATATTGGGTTGAATATTGTGGTTTGAGAACACTTGATGTATGTCTTGCATGCAGATACCCATAGTGACATTGGGGTATTCAAGTGATTCACTTGATATATGTTATGTCATCAACTTGAGGATTCCGGAGATCTTGGGGCTCTATGCATAGGGGTTGATTGGATGTTTCTATACTATGTTCTCCGATAGGCCAATATATTGACCAGAAAGAATAGCTTTGAGGTGGTTCTACTACCTACACCAATTTCAGCTTATTATTCTCCGCTAGATTGGAATTTTGGAGTGATTGTTTATTGCATGTGGAGAGATACTAACAGTGACGAATTTATAAGTTTTCTGAAATATATAAGTGAGTAGATCCGGGACCATAGTGTTCTATAGTGGCATGTCTCATGAAAAAAACATATGGTGGGTAAACAAATTATTGTTTGGCAATTGATAGAACAACAAATAGTTATGCGATTTTCACGGCAATGATCAAGTGTATATAGACATCACATCCATAAGCAAATTGGCCGACTCCTACCTACACCTACTACTATTACTCCACCCGTCTAGCGCTATTCAGCATGCATCTAGAGTATTGCTATTTCTTGAGCTTGCGTTGGTCTTCCCTTGAAGAGGAAAGGGTGATGCAGCAAAGTAGATAAGTATTTCCCTTAGTTTGCTGAGAACCAAGGTATTAATCCAGTAGGAGGAACAAGCAAGGCCCCAATCTTAGCACCTACACAAACAATCAAACACTTGCACCCAACGCGAAAAAGGGGTTGTCAATACCTTCAAGGTTATTTGAAAGGATGAGATCTGATAGAGATACATATAAAAGATTGCTAGAACTAAAAGTAAAACAAAAGTAAATAAATGGCAGCATATATTTTTGGTATTTTTTTGTTTATAGATCTGAAAGTATAATATGCAAAATAGACCCGGGGGACATAGGTTTCACTAGAGGCTTCTCTCATGAAGGAAAATAATACGGTGGGTGAACAAATTACTGTCGAGCAATTGATAGAAACCGAATAATTATGAAGATATCCAAGGCAATGATTATGCATACATGCATCACGTCCGTGTCAAGTAGACCGAAACGATTCTGCATCTACTACTATTACTCCACACATCAACCGACTCCTGCCTGTAGCTAGAGTATTAAGTTCGTGAAGAACAGAGTAACACATTAGGTAAGATGACATGATGTAGAGGGATAAACTCAAGCAATATGATGAAAACCCCATCTTTTTATCCTTGATGGCAACAATGCAATACATGCCTCGCTACCCCTACTTTGTCACTGGGTGAGAACGCCACAAGATTGAACCCAAAACTAAGCACTTCTCCCATTGCGAGAATTACCAATCTAGTTGGCCAAACCAAACCAATAACTCGAAGAGACTTGCTAAGATATGAAATCATGCATATAAGAATTCAGAGAAGATTCAAATAATATTCATAGATAATCTGAACATAAACCCACAATTCATCGGATCTCAACAAACACACCGAAAAAGAGTACTACATCGGATAGATCTCGACGAAGATCATGAAGGACATGGTATTGAAGAACAAAGAGAGAGAAGAAGCCATCTAGCTACTATCTATGGGCCCGTAGGTCTGTGGTGAACTACTCACGCATCATCGGAGAGGTAATGGAGTTGATGTAGAGGCCCGCCATGATCGATTCCCCCTCCGACAGATTACCGAAAAAGGCGCCGAGATTGGATCTCACAGGAATAGAGGCTCCAAGTGGCGGAAAAGTAATTTTTGGTCTCGTTATGGTATTGGGGGAATATTTGGGAATTTATAGGATGAATATTAGGGTTAGGAGGCCTGTGATATCAGCTGTGCTTCCCCGACAACGGCGCCACAAATACTTCTACTACTGCAACAAAAGACCTTCCAATGGTGCCAGAAATAGGCACGTTGTCGGGAAGTTATCTTGACGTGCTCCACCCGGCAACGGCGCGAGAAATAGGAGTGTTGCTTGATACTTCTCAGCAACGGCACCAGGAATCCATCAGCTGCGGCTACGCCTTAAGGGACTTCCTAGGCAAGTATGTGTGACGCCCTCGGTTTAATCGTACGCTAATCATACACGCAAATGCGTAGGATCAAACCCAAGGTCTCACGGGAAGATATCACAACACAACTCTAGACACAAATAAAATAACATCAGCTTCATATTACAAGCCAGGGGCCTCGAGGGCTAGAATACGGAAGCTTGATAAACACACGAGTCAGCGGAAGCAACAAATATCTGAGTATAGACATAAAACATGGGGTGCCTTAGAGAAGGCTAGCACAAAAGATACAACGATCGGACGAGGCGAGGCCTCCTGCCTGGGAACCTCCTAACTACTCCTGATCATCAGCGGCCTCCATGTAGTAGTAGGCACCGTCGGGGTAGCAGTCGTCGTCGGCGGGGACCTCCATCTCCTGGGCTCCATCATCTGGTCGCAGCAAACGGATCAAGGGGACAAGGGGGGAGCAAAGCAGCGGTGTCCAAAGTACTCGCAAGTCTTACATCAGAACTATTCTAAGTATGCATCAGTATCAAAGGGGGGGGGGTATTATATGTGGACTGACTGCAGCAATGTGAGAATAGGGAGAGAAGGCCTATTCCTATCGAAGACTAGCATCTTCAGGGTCTTGCAGCAATAGACGGGAGTAGAACAGGGGTAACACATTAATAGTCATATTGTTGCAGCAATATTAAAGTGAGGTCACGCCTAGAGATCCTCCGTCGACTCCGTGCGAGGAAGCAATCCCGAGGCAAACTAATTCCAGTTAAGTAACAATTGTAGTTGTATAAGATCAGGGAACAACTCCAAGTCGTCCTGTAACCGTGGACACGGCTATCCGAATAGTTAACTTTCATCCCTGCAGGGGTGCACCACATGTCCCGTCACCCTCGATAACACTCTGGCCAGACATACTTTTTAGGGTCCTGCCCGGCCTCGGAATATCGACACGTCGCAGCCCCACCAAAGACAAATCAGAGAGGCCAGCCCGCCGGTCTAACTCCTAAACATAAAGGGTTCGTGGGCCCAGTTCCCCTTCGCGCTCCTGCACGTAGCGTGGGCGGCCGACGTCAGTCCTAGCATCCCTTAATCACAAGAGCGATGCATCTCGGGACCACTCGGGCACGCGCCGCTACATTTGCTGACATCTGAAAAGCTTCGGCTGATACCGCGACGCCGAGTACCCATAATTCTTCCCGCGTAGCCGGTTAGTGCGAAAAGGTCTCCGACCAACCCAGATGAAATACCCAAATCCATTAACATTTTAATTAGGCCAACAACACAGTCTCACGGGAATCCACCCATCTTACAACTAGTCACAAAAGATCCCAGTAACATGGTCGAGTAACTGTGTGGTTGTAACATCGGGGGGAATCCGAGGTATCACCCTCGTTGGACTCTAAACGATGTACCCGTCAAGGTGGGCTTAGAGGAATCACCCTCGGGGGTCCCACACTTGAGGGGTTGCACGACAGAGGCGTCATCGGGAATGGTGAAAGAGGAATCACCCTCGATAACCACGACCGACTAGCTATACTACAGAGATATCATCAGGAGTACTTAGCGAGGTGTCACCCTCGGTACCCGATAGTATCTGTGTAGGGTCGTACAACGAAGGGGGTGTATGTGTTGTGTCGGGTGTGGCTCGTCGATCAGGGATCGAGATTGAAAGCAAAGCGGAGCAACTGGACTACGGGGTCAGAGGGGATGACTGCTCCACCTATACTAAGCATATTAAAGGTACAGGACTGAAAGTAGCAGTTCATCAAAAATAGGCTATGCATCAGATATAGGAGCTAACTACAATAGTAGCAAAATACTAATACAAGCAGTAGGAGGAAAGACATAGGCGATATAGGAATGATCAAGGGGGTTTGCTTGCCTTGTTGCTTTGCTGAAAAGGAAGGGTCATCGTCGACGTAGTCGTACTCGGGGTCAACAGCAATCTCGGGGTCTATCGGAAAAGAAGTAACGGAGGGGGGAAACAAATAAATAATGGAGCAATCAAATGCAACACAAACGTAATGACACGACAAGATGTGTGGGTGACATGCTCTAATGCATCCTTGAGCATTTTAAAAGAAGAGGGAAAATATCCGGTGATATTTTTCCCGGCTCCAGGTATTTTTCGAACAGACGATCGTGATGCAAAATGTTCATGTGCATCAAGTTAGGGCATGTGACAGCTATGTGGACATCATATTTGGATTCGTTAGATTTTCCTGAACATTTTTCATATATAAATTATTTTGATTCGAGTTTGTATGAATTAGTTATGATTTTCTGAAGTTTATTTGATTTTCTGAAATTGTTAAAAACGAGTTTGACCAAGTCAACTTACTAGTCAAATGGGATGGGTGTGGCCCACATGTCATAGACAGCAACTAAACTATGCTACTTAATTAAATTAACTTAGCCGAGGCTCCACTTGACATAGGCTATTAGTTAGACTAACTACTAATTACTACTAACCCACTAAGCTACACACACGGCTCACACACTCACGCACACACACAACACACACTCATGCTCTCACTCACAAGCACACACACACGCACGCTCCACACTCACAGGCACGCACGCCCGTGGCCTTTGCCATGGCTAGCTGCAGAGGTAGCCGGTGGCAATAGCAGCAGCACACATCAACCACAGCGAGCAGGATCCAGCGGCAGTGAGCAGCAGCTAGTGGAGCAAGCAGAGCAGCACAGCAGCGACGAGCAGCAACGCAGTAGGAAGAGCAGTGGCGGCAAGCAGCAGTAGTAAGCAAGCAGCGGTGCAGTAGCGAGCAGTAGAGCAGCACAGCAAGGCTGCGGCAGCCACAACGACAGAGAGCGGGCGCTCGCGGCTGCTGGCAGACGTGGCCATGGACGCGTGAGCGCGAGCGCAAGAATGCGGGGCGCGATAGGGGCTGTGCAGGTGTAGACGTGCGCATACACGTACGCGGGAGCTCCGACGAGCAGCGGCGACAGCAAGGAGCAGCGTACGATATGCAACAATGCATTTAGCAAGAGCAGGGACACGGCCCGGGTGGACGCGCGCGCGAGGGCGCGGCTTTGGGCGGCCAAGGGTGCAGCCTGGACGAGGCAGGGAGGAGTCGGAGTGCGCGCCTGCACACGGATATGACCACAGCCGAGTTCTGGACAACGACATAAGGCGACGGATCAAAGGGGAACAAGGGGGATTCGAGGGAGGAGCTCACGGTGAGATCAAAGCGAGGTCGGGGAGGGTCGGGGACGACCAGTAGTGGAGATCGACGGCGATGGCCGCCGCGGCCGGGGGCGAAGGGGAGCTCGATGGCGACGGCAGGGAGCTCTCCTACTCGAACCTATGGAAGAATCCGACGTGGACGACGATGGCGGTCTTCTTGGACTTCTCCGTGCGGTGCGGGGTGGCTGATGGCCGCGACGACGACGAGGATGCGACGACGGCGGCTCGGCAGTGCCTTTCGGGGAAGAAAGCGGCACAGAAGGAAGAACAGAAAGGGGTTAGGGTTGTCCGTGGGATTCGGGGTGATCTTATCCAACGCCAGGGCATCGTGGATGTTTGACACGGCGATAATCGGCGATGTGGACGGCGTGCGCGCACTGCCAGCGCCATGGCCTGCCTTCTTCTCTGTACTGAGAAAGGAGAAGGCCTGGGGTGGGCTGGGCTGTGCACTGTAGCAATGGACTACAAGTGCACAGTGCAGTTCTTCTATTTTTTTTGTTAGTTACTGTTTTCTAATTATTTTAGTAATAAAATCATTTATAAAAAGTAGAGGACATGCCCAATATTACAAAGGCAATATTAGGTAGCAACATAAAAAGTTTAGAGCTCTTTTGAAAATAATTGAAACTCACACAAATCCAAATGGGCATTTAATAATTGTTTTGCCACTATTATAAATGGCTTAGAGGCACTAAACCAATTGATAAAATGTTGGTTCCAATTTTGGAATAGCTTAGGGAATAATTGCAACCTAATCATGATTTGTAATTTGAAATTTGCAAAACTTTTAATTTAACATTCCAAATATTTTTTGAATTGCCTAGGGATTCAAATGAGAGTTTGATTCCAACAGTGATCCCACATGGCTTAGCAAAATGGATTAGCATAAACCTCATAATACTGTAGCTTGATTACAGAGTTTACTATGTCATGAATCCAGGGCGTCATAGTATGCAAAGGATTTCCCCCGTGGCCTTGGAGCCTTCGGTTGGTGTTCCCTCGAAGCGGAAAGGGTGATGTAGCACAGCGGTGGTAAGTATTTCCCTCAGTTTGAGAACCAAGGTATCAATCCAGTGGAGGAGTATCTCAAGATCCTGCACAAACACAAAAGCTTGCTCCCAACGCTATGAAGGGGTTGTCAATCCCTTATAGATTGTTTGCCAAGTAAGAACTGAAAGCAACAAAGTAACAAAGCAAAGTAAAAGCGGAGGTGTAAACGATGGATGTGAATAGACCCGGGGGCCGTAGTGTTTACTAGTGGCTTCTCTCATGAAAGCAAGTAGACAGTGGGTGAACAAATTACTGTCGAGCAATTGATAGAACCGCGCAAAGTCGTGATGATATCTATGCAATGATTATATCTATAGGCATCATGTCCAAAACAAGTAGACCGATACTGTCTGCATCTACTACTATTACTCCACACGTCGACCACTATCCAGCATGCATCTAGTGTATTAAGTCCACAAGAACAGAGTAACGCCTTAAGCAAGATGACATGATGTAGAGGGATAATCTCAAACCAATGATAAAAACCCCATCATTGGAGGGGTGATGATGATGATGAAGAAGCCCTCCAACTCGAAAGTCCCCTCCGGCAGGGCGCCGGGAAGGGTCTCCAGATGAGATATCGCGGAAACGGAAGCTTGCGGCGGCGGAGAAGTATTTTCGAGGCTCTCCTGATTTTTTGCTGAATATTTGGGAATATATAGGCCAAATATCTAGGTCAGGGGGCGGCCAGGGAGGCCACAAGCCCAGCCACCATCGCCTCCCCCTGGTGGCGGAGTGGGGGCTTGTGGGCTCCCTAGAGCCCACCTGGCTTGGCCCAAAGGCCCCCTGATCTTCTTCCGTTCGGAAAAAAATCATTTCGGGATTTTTCTTCCGTTTGGACTCCGTTCCAAAATCAGATCTGAAAAGAGTCAAAAACATAGAAAAAACAATAACTGGCACTTGGCACTGAATTAATAAGTTAGTCGCAAAAAATATAAAAGGTACATAAAACATCCAAAGAAGACAAGATAACAGCGTGGAACCATCAAAAATTATAGATACGTTTGAGACGTATCAGCCTGCAGGAGGCCCACAAGCCACGGGGTGCACCCTGCATGCTTGTCGTCTCCCTACAGGTCTCCTGCCCCCTTCTCCAAGTCTGACAGGTTTCTTCTGGTCCAAGAAAAATCATTCCAGAGATTTTATTCCGTTTGGACTCCGTTTAATATTCCTTATCTGCAATACTCAAAAACATGGAAAAACAGAAACTGGCACTAGGCTGTGGGTTAATAGGTTAGTCCCAAAAATAATATAAAATAGCATATTAATGCATATAAACCATCCAAAAAATATAATATAATAGCATGGAACAATAAAAAAATTATAGATACGTTGGAGACGTATCAAGTGTTAAGTAAAACAGAGTAATGCTTGGAGAATGATGACATGATGTAGACAAAGTAAATACAACCAATATGAATAAACCCCATCGTTTTATACTTAGTGTCACTCGGATATAGAAACTCGCCAGGTTGAACCCACTACAATGCACCCCTCTCACTAAAGAAATACCAAACTACTTGGCCAAAGCAATTCAATAGATCGGAGAGAACTACAAAGCTATGATGACCATGCAAATAAGAACTATACAACTTAGAGAAGACTCAAATATTATTCATGAATAATCTCAACATAAACCTACAATTCATCAGATCCCAACAAACACAACATACAAAAAAATTACTTCGGATAGATCAAAGCGAAGATGCGATGATCATTGTATTGAAGATCAAGAGAGGGAGAGAGAGAGATATCCATCTATATACTAACTACGGACCCGCAGGTGTGTGTTAAACTACTCACACATCATCACACGGATGGCAAAGTTGATGAAGAGGCCCTCCGTGATCAACGCCCCTTCGGCAGAGTGCCGGAACGGAGCTCCAGATGGGGTCGCCGTGAAATAGAGACTTACGACAGCGTGAAAAGTGTTTGGGGGAAGTTATTTAGGATTTTTGGAATATTTGTGAATTTATAGGCCAGAAAATGGAGCAAGAGGGGCCACAGGGGAGTCATAAGCC
The DNA here is from genome assembly GCF_904849725.1 of Hordeum vulgare subsp. vulgare. Taxonomy (NCBI): domain Eukaryota; kingdom Viridiplantae; phylum Streptophyta; class Magnoliopsida; order Poales; family Poaceae; genus Hordeum; species Hordeum vulgare. The sequence goes on from NC_058520.1 coordinate 89,369,983, forward strand.
ATCAGGGCGTGGCCACCCCCTGGCCACGCCCTATTGTCTTGTGGGCCCCACGTGTAGCTTTAGGTCTCCTCCCGAAGCTTTTTGGCACAAAAAATCATAAAATTGTTTCGTGGCAATTGGAATTCGTTTGGTACTGAAATCCTGAAAAGAAAAACACACAAAAAACAACGACTTACCATGGGAATTAGGTTAATAGGTTAGTGCTAAAAAATAATATAAATTGGTGAATTATGACCCACAAAGTATCTTAGGATGATAATATAACAACATGGAACAATAAAAAAACATAGATACATTGAAGACGTATAAGTGGGGAACTAGGGGATTTGGTGCACGGGAGGGGATCAACAAATCCCCTCCAATCCCCAAGCCCATTGAGGGTGAAGAAACACCAGTGCTAAATGAGGCCTCATGGTCATAGGGAGATACCGCCCGAGCTCGATGCAACTGGTCGACGGTCACAATATTGCAGATTTTCTGATGTAGCTCCACCACTTCGTAACTTCCAACTTCACCTCCTGCTAAACGATGATTGCGGAATTCTATAAGATTTCGCCTTCGGCTCGACGGTGACATTGATGTGTGCCACACTATTTTGTCAAGAAATCCCGCTCAAAAACTCGAGTAAACGGTTGAAGCAAAAAATAGCCGGTTAAGACAAAAAGTAACTCCAATTCTAGCATTTTACTAGCGGTTCACTAGTGGGAAAGATTTATAAATGGCCTCACATGAGTGGCGCTTGACGGAGATACTACCCCGGGGTGTACCAAAGGCGGAGATTACCCCTCTCTAAGACGATTAGGGGGGTGCCTGGCCCCCCAGGCCGGCTGGCGATAACCGGCCTTCCTGCACGGCCGGCTGGCGGTAGCCGGCTCCATCGAGCCATATGCACGGCCGGCTGGCGGTAGCCGACCCTTCCCTCCACCGCCTCTCCAAAGGTCGGATGTGGTATGGCCGACCGGCTGGCCGATCTCCAGCGAGACGGACTGCCCCGTCCCATCAGGTCGTACGTAGGTACACCGACAAGACAAGTTGTGACCCCCGGCGTGGCAACAGTGCCCCCTGATGCAGGCTGACAAGACATCTTCTGACCCCCAGCGTGGCAACAATGCCCCCTGAAGCAGGCTAGGGCCGTAGCAGGATGATGGCACCGTCAGCATGGCTACAGGGAGCCTAGACGACACCGACGCCGGCTACACGGCGCGACCCTGTAACCATAGATCCTCCCGTGCACGAGCCCTCGCCACCCGACGTATAAATTGTTGGTTGCAGAGGCCGGCGGGCCCCATGACAAGATGCAGCAGCCGGTGGCCCCCCCAAGCTGGCCAGAGGGTGGTAGCTGGGTCCCACCGGCGTTCTTAGCCTCAATACTATATAGCAGGGGCTGCACTATAAAGCCCCCCTCCAGCCCCCCGAGAGACGGGCTGGCTCCTTCCATATTCACACACACATACACCGTTCCCATCCACGTAGCCCACTAGAGAGGTAGCGAGATAGCAAGCCATAGCCCATCTATCTCCTCAGAAACAACTCCAGGAGCACCATTGTACTGTCATTCCATATAGTCACACATGCGGGATTAGGGGTATTACCTCACCGGAGGGCCCCGAACCTGGGTACACCGGCGTCATGTGTCTTAAGCCCAAACCCGTACCCCAACGCCGCCGGCGCCCATCGGCCCCAATCCATGAGTTAAGCCACCCTATGGCATCTGTCCGGGAAATACCACGACAGTTGGCGCCCATCGTGGGGCCGACAGCACCGTCGGCCAGACTTATGTTCCGGGCGAGACCCTACACTGCTTCTGGCGAGCGCGTGGCGCACGACTTGGTCGTGTGCTATGGCGCGTTCGTCTGCGCCGACGACAACTCCCGCCGTCTGGAGGACGCCGACTTCCCCGTGTACGGTTCCATCATCTCGTTCGGCCCGCACCGCGTCTATGTTGCGGTGGTGGCAGAGCGCTACCGTGCTGATGTGGCTGACGACGATGCGCCGCCCCCAGCAGGCGACAACAGCCTCTCCAATGACGTCGGCGACCTCTGCCATCATGTTGAGGTGCTCACTGCCACTTCGGCAGTCGGAGTGTCCGGCCACCGGACCCCGATCCGTGCGACGCTGGAGTCGCTCCGCACCCCCGTGCCGTAGGTGGCCGGCCCAGCAGTTGCCACCCAAGAGCTCGACAAACACCGTCAGCACCTACTTCGTGAGGCGGAGGCGCTGGAAGTAACCCAACGTGACTTCGAGGTTGCACGGCGCGAGTTTAGCGCCGCTCACTACATCACGCCGGCTAACCCGGAGCCCAGCCGGATCGCCTTCGTGAGACGTCGCGGGGCCATCGTCGGCCAGGAGCTGGCAGGCGGCCGCCCCCTTTACGACACCCCCGTCCAAAACATCCGGGCGGCACAGGCTGCCATAGCCGAGCTGAGCGACCTCGAGGGCTTGGCTTGTGATGCACAGGTAGACCACATCCGCATCCTCATCGAGGCGGCCAACACGCAGCAGGCGCAGGCCGTGTCGTCCGGCTCCCGCTCAAGGACCCGTGACGACGCTGGCGGGCCCACAGCCGGCCGGCGGGAGACACACCACGCATCTTCGCATGGGAATACCCAGAACCATGGCGGCAGCCGACAGACTGGAAGTCGTTGCCGGCAGGATCGCAGCCCGTGGGCTGTTGACATCCAACTGGTGGGGCCGACTGGTTAGGGAGAGCACATGTCGGCTCGAACCGGCCGGTGCGAGGAGCGCGACCGGTCGGCGGTGCCACAAGGCCCAGTAGGCAAGCGCCAGCTGCACAACCAATATGCACGCCTGAAGCTAAATAGCATAACCAAGTCTCGCACCGCGGAGGAAGAAGGCACCACGGACCCATCGTTCTTCGGGCCGCGCATCCTCAACGAGCCTTTCCCCAAGGGCTTTACCTTGGTCCATAACACCCCCAAGTACAACGGCTCCACCAAGCCCGATGACTGGCTGACCGACTACACCACTGCAGTCGGCATCGCTGGCGGCAACAAGCGCGTGGTTGTGCGCTACGCGCCCCTCATGCTGCTGACTTGGCCCACAGCTGGCTTAACAGCCTGCTAGCTGGCAGCATGAATTGGTGGCTTGACTTCAAAAAGCATTCATCCGGAACTTCATCGGCACGTACAAACGCCCGGGCTGGCCTCGGCAGCTCGCCCTGTGCGTACAGGGTCCGGACGAGCCGCTCCGCGACTACCTTACGAGCTGGGCCGAGCTCGACAACTCTTGCGAGGGCATCCATAAAGTGGAGGCCATCCAGTACTTCATAGACGGGTGCCGAGACAGTACTCTCCTCAAGCACAAGCTCATGCGCTGGGAACCCTCTACCCTCGCGCAGCTGATGGCCGTTGTCGACCAGTACGCCGTGGATGAGTCTTCTATGAAGCTCTTTGTGCTCGTCGACACGGCCGGGAAGCCAACCGTGCCCAAGCCGGTTGACGCCCCGGAGGCCGGCCGATCCCAGCCGGATCCAGGCAAGCGCAAGGCCGACCAACCGGACACTCGTCAGGACTCCCGGCAGGTCGCAGCGGTCGAGGACGATCGGCTGGTAGATGGACCAGGTCCCAGCCGGCGCCAGCGTACCAACAAAGGCAAGCAACCGTGGTAGGCTAAGTACACCTTCGAGGCCATGCTCGATGGGACCTGCAAGTTCCACATCGGGGCCAAGCCGGCTACGCAAAATGCTCGGAAGTGCAGCTGGTTCACCAAGATCGCACGCGGCGAAGCCTTGCCGGCTGCGCCCCCGCCTCCTGCGCCGCCTCCTGGGTTGGGAGCCGGCGGGGACGGCGACGAGTTCCCTCAGTAGGACGCCACCTACGTCGTCTTCACCAGCGAGCCGGATGACAAGCACAGCCAGCGCCGACGCGCACATGAGGTCACCTAGGGCCGCGAAGACCATCCGTCTAGTCCCCCAGTACATGCATTGGTTGGACAAGCCAGTCACCTTGGGCCGTGAAGGTCATCCGGCTGTGATGTCCATGCCAGGCGGCTATGCGATGGTTCTTGATCCCACCTTCGTATCCCAGCGGAGCACCTGTCCCTTCACGCGGGTGCTCGTTGATGGTGGCAGCAGCATCAACATTCTCTACCGCGACACCATGCAGAAGCTCGGCACCCTCGAGTCCGAGCTAGAGCTGACCCGAACGGTGTTCCACGACATCGTCCCCGGCCTCTCGTGCTCGCCGATTGGCAGGGTCCGGCTGGACATGCTGTTCGGCATGGCGAAGAACTCCCGTCGCGAGCCGATCTGGTTTGAGGTCGTCGACCTCTCCAGCTCCTACCAGGCCATCTTGGGCCGGCCCGCCCTGGCCAAGTTCATGGCGGTCCCTCATTACGCCTATTTGAAGATGAAGCTGCCAGGCTCGCGCGGGATCATTACCGTTTCGGGCGACTACAAGAAGTCGACCGAGTGTGCTCGGGCCGGCTCCAAGTCGGCCGAGTCACTCGTCATAACTGAGGAGCCGCGACAGCTTGACCGGCTCATGGCCCTGGCCCGCGAGCCGACTGCCGTGACTGAGCCCAAGCTGAAGTAGCCGGCTACGGAGGCCCAGTTCCAGCCGACCACCGGCAAGAATACCAAGAGGATCCCTCTGGACCCGGCTGATCCCACCGGCAAGTACGTCGTGGTGGGGGACGGCCTCATCAGCAAATAGGAAAGCGAGCTCGTCGACTTCCTCCGTGAGAATCGGGAAATCTTGGCATGGTCCCCAAAGACATACCGGGTGTCCCGAGGAAGTTCTCTGTGCACTTCCACCACGTCCGACCAGACGCTAAACAGGTCAGGCAACCCCTACGTCGTTTCTCAGAGGCAAAGAGGAAAACCATCGATGAAGAAGTCGCCCGACTGCTAACAGCCGACTTCATCATGGAAGTCTTCCACCCGGACTGGTTGTCAAACCGTGTCCTGGTGCTGAAGAAGAACAAGAGTTGGCGCATGTCTATCGATTACACTAGCCTGAACATGGCATGCCCCAAGGATCCGTTTGCTCTGCCCCGTATCGATCAAGTGATCGACTCGACGGCCGGCAGCGAGTTGTTGTCCTTCCTGGACGCCTCCTCATGCTATCACCAGATCAAGCTAAACCCGGCCGACCGGTTGAAAACAGCTTTCGTTACACCCTTCGGGGCGTTCTGGTACATCACGATGACGTTTGGGCTGAAAAATGCCGACGGAATGTTCCAGCGCTGCTTGCAGCGATGCCTCTATAGGCAGCTTGGTCGTAACCTACAAGTCTACGTGGATGACGTTGTGGTCAAGATGAAAGAAATCCGCATCCTCCTGGACAATCTCAAGGAGACGTCCGTGAGCTTGCGCAAGTTCTAGATCCGGCTGAACCCGGAAAAGTGTGTATTGGGCGTGACAGTCGGCCAGCTCCTCGGTTTCCTCGTCTCCGAGCGAGGGATCAAGGCCAACCCAGAGAAGATCCGAGCGATCGAGCGACTGGACAACCCGGCCAACCTGGCCGACGTTCAAAAGGTAACCGACTGCCGAGCCTCCTTCAGTCGCTTCATCAGCCGGCTCGGAGAGAAGGCCCTCCCACTCTACCGCCTACTCAAAAAGGCAGACGACTTTGTCTGGAGCGACGAAGCCGACGACCCCGTGCGCGACCTCAAGCGTGCTCTCAGCACTGCGCCGATGTTGGCCGCGCCGGCTGACAGAAAACCGATGCTGCTCTACATCGCGGCAACGAGCCGCATAGTCAACCTCGTCATGGCCATCGAGTGCTCGGAGCCGGGCCGAGCGCAGCCGGTCCAGCGACCCGTATACTACCTGAGTGAAGTGATGTCCGCCTCCAAGCAGAACAACTCGCACTATCAAAAGATGTGCTATGGTGTGTTCCCGACGGCCCGGAAGCTCAAGCCCTACTTCCAGGAGCACACTGTCACGATGGTCAGCACCGCTCCCCTTGGGGAGACCATGAGCAACAGGGACGCGGCCGACCGCATAGCCAAGTGGACGCTAGAGATGGCCGACCACGACATCCGGTACGAGCCATGTACCGCCGTCAAGTCGCCAGCCTTGGCAGATTTCCTCGTCGACTCGGCGGAGACCCAGTACATGCCGCCGCCTCCCGACTCCACCCATTGGCACATGTAGTTCGACGGCTTGAAGATGCACACCAGCCTCGGGGCCGGCATCATCCTCTCCTCTCCAAAGGGAGACCGGCTGCAGTACGTCCTGTAGATACACATCACTGCATCCAACAATGTGGTGGAGTACGAGGCGCTCCTACGCGGCCTCCGGCTGGCCAAGGAGATCGGCGTCTAGTGCATCCTCTGCTTCAGCGACTCCGACCTGGTGGTGCAGCAGGTCACTAGAGAGTGGGATGCCATAGATGCCAACATGGCTAGCTACCGTTTTCTGGTCCACCAACTGACCGGAGGCTTCGAGGGATGTGAGTTCCATCACATTCTTCGAGCTGGCAACGAGGCGGCCGACACACTGGCAAAAATTGGCTCCACTCAGCAGTACATTCCAGCCGGCGTATCCCTGGAGCATCTGCGCAAGCCCTCCAGCACATCTTCTCAAGATTCGGAGTCCATCTTCATCCCGCCAGACCCGGGAGCTGCGCTGTCGGCCCCGGGGACTACCAATGCCGGCCCGGGGTCTGCCGGCTCCCAGCCGCCTGCCCCAGCCGGCACGGTGCCTGCAGCTCCCTAGCTGATGCCCCCTGATGACTCGGGGACTGCCAACGCCGGCCAGGGGCTGTGGCTCCCAGCCACCTGTCCCAGCCGGCGCGCCATCTACCGCCGCCTAGCTGCCTGCCCCAGCTGGCGCGCCGCCTGCGGTTCCCCAGCCGGTGCATCGCCTGCGGTTCCCCAGCCGACACCTCCTGATGGCTCGGGAGTTGCCACCCCCTTTCAGGGGTCCCTCCCGCCCGACTCAGGGGATGTTGTAGCCGACTAGCCGTCTGCTGCCCCCAACCCAGAGGATCCAACCATAGTGGTCGTGCTCACCGTGGCCACAACACCATCCTGGGGAGAGCCCATCCTCGACTTCCTCGAAGGCGGCGTTTTGCCAACCGACGAGGTCGAAGCCCAACAAATCCAAAGATGTGTCGGCGCTTACACTATCATCAACAACGAGCTCATCAAGCGCAGCGTGTCGCGAGTCTTCCAGCGCTGCGTCAAGGCAGAAAAGGGCTACGAGATCCTCCTCGACATCCATCAGGGAGAGTGCGGCCACCATGCCACCTCCCGCTCCCTAGTGGCCAAGGCGTTCCGCCATGGGTTTTACTGGCCTACTTCCCTCCAGGAGGCCAAGCTACTGGTCAACAAGTTCAACGGGTGCCAGCGCTTCAAAGGGCACAACCACCAGCTGGTTGCAGCCCTGCGGACCATCCCCCTCACATGGCCATTCCCCATTTGGGGCCTAGACATGGTAGGTCCATTGAAAACCACCAAGGGCGGCATGAAGCATCTCTTCGTGGCCGTTGACAAGTTCACAAAGTGGATCGAGGCAAGGCCGATCAAAAAGCTGGACGGCCCAACGACCGTCACATTCATCAAAGACATAGCCATCCGCAACGGTCTGCCCAACAACACCATCACCGACGACGACACCAACTTTGCCAAGGGCGCCCTCGCCCGCTACTGCAATGCACAAGGCATCCGGCTGGACCTTGCGTCCGGTGCCCACCCGTAGTCGAACGCCCAGGTGGAGTGCACGAACGGCCTCATCCTGGCCAGCCTGAAGCCCAGGCTGGTCGAGCCACTCGAGTGCTCGGCTGGCGCCTGGATCGAGGAGCTGCCGGCTGTGCTGTGGAGTCTACGGACGACGCCGAACCGATCGACAGGCTTCACGCCATTCTTCTTGGTGTATGGGGTCGAGGCAATCATCCCCACCGACGTCGAATTCAACTCGCCTCGGCTCACCCTATACACTGAGGCAGATGCCAAGGAAGCAAAAGAAGATGGTGTGGACCTCCTCGAGGAGGCAAGCGAGCTAGCGCTGTCCAGAACAACTATCTACTAGCAGGCCCTACGCCGCTACCACAGCCGGCGAGTCAAGCCACTCTCATTCAGAGAGGGCGACCTAGTGCTCCGGCTTATCCAACATACAACCGTCCAGCACAAGCTATCCCCCCATGGGAGGGCCCCTTCATCATCAGCAAGGCCTTGAGCAACAAAGCCTACTATCTGGTCGATGCCCGAAAGGCCAGAATGAACAAGAAGGACGCCTCCGGCTACGAGTCGGAGAGGCCACGGAATGCACAGCTTCTGCACCCATTTTACAGCTGAAGTATGCATGTATGTATCTGTACTACTTTCAACAAATAAAGTAGCCGACACCCCAGAGTAGGACTCGGGGACTGTCGTTTTATCGCAAGCAATGGAGTACTTTTTCTTCCGTGCCAGCTGCCCCTGGGTCGGCCGAGCTGACCCGGGGACTGCCGGCTCGCCCAACCCCCGGCCCAAATTCGACAAAGTACTATACCTCCTTCTCCTGGACGACCTAACCCTAGCCGGCTAGAGACCACCACGTGGCTATCGGGCCGGCACGCGCACAAGAAAAGGGAGGCACGTCGTATAGTAAAAAATTGACTAAGGGCGGGACTGTTCGACCGTTTTGCCTAGACGGAGTCGGAATCCAACTTGTAAAAATTTCAAAGTACCGGCGCCGCACCTCCGGCAGCCCACTCCTTGCTTGGCCCCAGTCTGCCAGCCGGCCGGCCGACGGGAAAAAAAGCCAAGGAGCGGGGTGGACGTGAAAAGAACTTTAAGCAAGGGACGACGACGAGCCAAAGGAAAAACGACAACATAGTTAAAACTAAAACATGCAATATATACAAAAGATAACGGCCTACGGCCAAGAGTGCAGATATAATACACCCCTAGTGGGTGGATTTTCTTAACAGTTCAAAGTGCAAAAGACAATAAGCAGGAAAAGTAAGGCCGGTTACGGCAACACCGCCCCTGGTCCAGCCGGCTCGAATGGCCGGGCGATCTAAGCGTCACAGGCCGGCGGTGCCTCGTGGTGGGCCTCCATCTCGCCAACCGGCGGCACTCCCGCATCGCGAGCCGGCGGCGCTTCCGCGTTGGCACCTTCGAGTGGTTGCGCCTCCGGGGCAAAGGGCGTGGATGCTCCGCCACCAGCCTTTGTGGCAGCTCGGGCACCGTGTGTAGCAGGCTCGTCCGAGCTAGATCCAACCTCCTCATCTTCGCCGATGGGGATGCCATAGTCGTCTTCAGGGAGGGGTGCACCATCGTCATTGAGGTCAGGGAAGTAGGTCTCCAGCGCCGCGTAGCTGGCGAGATCATGGGCGCAAAACCCAACTCTTCCTTGCGCCGGGCCAGCTCCGGTTGCACGTCCGCCCGCAGGGTGGCCAGCCTGGCCTGGTTGATGCCGGGGTACCAGGAGAGCGTCAAGGACAGGGCGAGCCGGGCGCCGGCTCGGGCGACCGAAGCCTTCCACGCATCGAATCAATCGATGGCGTGCTCCAGCCACATCGAGACTCGGTCCTCCGGCACTTCATTGGGACGATCAGCCCAAAGGGCCCGAACAACTTCCTGGCCGGCCGACAGCAACCGGCGCAAAAGAGATCGAAGGTGGACGATCTGGGCTTCACAGGTATGTGCCATCTCTTTGGCCGACCAGTCGGCCCCTTCACCAGCCTCAGCGCCGGCCCGGTCATGCTCCTCCCGGAAGGCCGTCATCGCGCGTTCAGCTCAAGCCCGTGTTTCCGGTAAGTAGGCTACCCCGTAGAAGTAAGTAAGAGAAGATTCAATAAAGATGCAGCCGGCTGAGGAGTAAAAGGACATACCAGCGAAGACGGTGTCCACCCGCTTGATAAGGACGACTGCGATGTCCGCCCGCCTGTCCGCCGCCTGCCTAAGCTCGCCGAGCCGAGCCACCTCGTCCCAGAGCGTCGTGGCCACTTCCTCGCTCTTGGTCGCCGCCTATAGTGCCGTCGCATTCTCCGCCTCAGCTGCCTGCAGGGAGCCACCGAGCCGCTCCACCTCGGCCATCTGCGTCGACAGCTCCTTGGCCAGCCGGTCGCGCTCGTGGGCAATTTCGTCACGTTTGCCCCAGACTGCTGCGAGGGACTCGCGACGACTCCAGCTCGGTGGCAGGAGCAGCCGCTGCTGCACAACGAACATACAATAGACTCAGCAAATAAAAGAAGAATAAAGATTTGGCCCCGCTGCCACGAAGCCGCGCAGCCGGCCCGAATCTCGGGGACTACACCCAGTGGGTGCGCTCGTGCGCACCCACCAACATGAAGGACAAGGTACCTTTGGCCGTCTCCGGCTCGGCTTTGGCGGCCGCCAGCTCGGCCGTCCGAGTCATAAGCTCCTCCCGAGCCTGGCGGTAGCTAGCCTTGGCGTAACGGCCGACGTCGATCGCATCCCGAAGATGGCGTCGTGCTGCAATCGCTCGTGCTGAAACAAAACATGAAGGAAAATAAGATTTGGCCCGGCTGCCACGTAGCCGTGCAGCCAGCACGAATCTCGGGGACTACACCCAGTGGGTACGATCGCGCGCACCCACAAGCAAACGAGAAAAAAGGCCCAAACGGAAAAACTTACCTCGAGCGCCTGGTCGAGGGCCTTGAGTCCGAGTGCCGTCGATTGGGCAAAGTCGACCATGCCCTTATCGCATTGGAGGAGCGCGTCTGTCACTTGCACGGGCGCCGCGGGGCTCGCTCCAGTAACGGGAGGGACACGGAGCAGCTGCACCCAGGCGGCCGTCACCGTTGACAGCGACCGCGGCCGGCTATCGCCACCCGGCGTGCTCGACGTTGTCGTCGCCCCGTCACGACGATGGTTCGGTCGCCATCCCTGGGGGCCTCAGGGGTCACTTCGGCCCGCGGCCCTTGGTAGGACGCGACGCGAACTGCCTCGTCGGCGGCCGGAATGGTGGTTTCCATGATGGCCCGCTCGATAGCCGGCGGAGTCGATGTTGTTGGCGATGGCTCGGCGTGCGCGTTAGCCGGTGTGGGCGGCACCGACGTCGGGGCGTCTTCCACAACCTCGCCCAAGGGGCAACTAGCGCCAGCTCCCCCACACGACGCGACCATCCTCGCGCGGTGCTCTCGCTCAAGCCATGCCGTCTACGCATGCTCTGGGCCAGGGAGACCCGTCCGGTGGCTTTGAGGGTCGATTCCTCCACGCCGGGAAGCTAGAGAGCAGCCCTGCGGAGAAAAAGAAAAGGGGCACGAGCTCAGAGGCCACGAGGCCACCAGGAAGAAAAATATGAAGGCACGTGATGATCCACAAGTATAGGGGATCTATCGTAGTCCTTTCGATAAGTATGAGTGTCGAACCCAATGAGGAGCAGAAGGATCTGACAAGTGGTTTTCAGCAAGGTAATATCTGCAAGCACTCAAATTATCGGTAACAAGTGCTTGTGTGGTGAGATGATTCGTAGCAAGTAACAAAAGTAGAAACGGTGCAGCAAAGTGGCCCAATCCCTTTTGTAGCAAGGGACAAGCCTGGACAAAGTCTTATAGGAGGAAAAACGCTCCCGAGGACACACGGCAATTTCTGTCATGCAAGTTTTCATCATGTTCATATGATTCGCGTTCGTTACTTTGATAGTTTGATATGTGGGCGGACCGGCGCTTGGGTACTGCCCTTACTTGGAGAAGCATCCCACTTATGATTAACCCCTCTCGCAAGCATACGCAACTACGAAAGAAGAATTAAGACAAAGTCTAACCATAGCATTAAACTAGTAGATCCAAATCAGCCCCTTACGAAGCAACACATAAACTAGGGTTTAAGCATCTGTCACTCTAGCAACCCATCATCTACTTACTACTTCCCAATTCCTTCCTCTAGGCCCAAATAATGGTGAATTGTTATGTAGTCGACGTTCACTTAACACCACTAGAGGAAAAACAACATACAACACATCAAAATATCGAATGATTACCAAATTGACATGACTACTATTAGCATGACTTATCCCATGTCCTCGGGAACAAAACTAACTACGCACAAAGCATAATCATATTCATGACCAGAGAGGTAATGAGTAGCATCAAAGATCTGAACATAAACTCTTCCACCAAATAATCCAACTAGCATCAACTACAAAGAGTAATTAACACTACTAGCAACCTTACAAGTACCAATCAGAGTCGCGAGACGGAGATTGGTTACAAGTGATGAACTAGGGTTTGGAGATGAGATAGTGCTGATGAAGATGTTGATGGTGATGAGTCCCCTCGGATGAGAGGAGTGTTGGTGATGACGATGGCAATGATTTCCCCCTCTTGGAGGGAAGTTTCCCCGGCAGGATCGTCCTGCCGGAGCTCTAGATTGGTTCTGCTCAAGTTACGCCTCGTGGCGGCGAACAATCCTCCGAAAAGCCTCCTCCTGAATTTTTTCGGAACGAAACCCTTCATATAGCAGAAGAGGGGAGCCTGTGGGCCAGTAGGGAGCCCACAAGCCCCCTAGGCGCGACTAGGGGGATCACCGCGCCTAGCGGGCTTGTGGCCACCTGCTGGTGCCCCTCTCGCACTTCTTCGGCCCAGTATTTTTTATATATTCCCAAAAAATCCACGTTGATTTTCACGGCTTTTGGAGTTGCGCAGAATAGGCATCTCAAACGTGCTCCTTTTTCAGGCCAGAATTCCAGCTGCTGGCATTCTCCCTCTTCATGTAAACCTTGCAAAATAAGAGAGAAAAGGCATAAGTATTGTACCATGAAGTGAAATAACAGCCCAAAAAGCAAGAAATATCAACATGAAAGCATGATGCAAAATGGACGTATCAACTCCCCCAAGCTTAGACCTCGCTTGTCCTCAAGCGAAAGCCGAGCTCAATAAATATGCCCACATGTTTAGGGAGAGAGGTGTCGACAAAATAAGATACGAACATACATGCATCATGATCATGATCAGAACAACAATACCAACATATAATCTCTCATGCTAAAGTGACAATTCCTTCACAAACTAAAGTATGAATCAAGAACCGTACTGAGAATTAGCAACCGATAGCATTTAGTCATTGAAGCAATTGCAATTTATCACAACATCGGAAAGAGTCAAATAAGAGCTTGTAAAGCAAATCCACATGCTCAATCATCTTTTCGTTCTCTACAATTGCTAAAAATCACGTGGTACTCATGAGATCAAAGTTTCAGCTGAACACAGAGAAAGATAGGGGCTTATAGTTTTGCCTCCCAGCTGCTTACCTCAAGGGTAATGTCAACAATAATAATTCATGAATGCTTACCTCCTAGTTGACATATGAATATAGATCTTTCCCTAGAATATGACGTTAGCCAAGATAAAGGCGAAACAAGGAATTGGTGAAGATCACATTGACTCTTTCAAGGGAAAAAAGTAAACGTACAAGATAGGCCCTTCGCAGAAGGAAGAAGAGGTTGTCATGCGCTTTTGAGGTTTGGATGCGTGTCCTCTTAGTGTGGAGGAACGTCACTTTATATTGCCTCCTATGATAAAGAACTTTATTATGCAGTCTGTCACTTTTATGTCTTCCTCATCACAGGTTCGTACAAAGCTTATTTTCCACACACTAATAGACCATACATATTAGGGAGAAATTTTTATTGCTTGCACCGATGACAACTTACTTGAGGGATCTTATTCAATCCATAGGTAGGTATGGTGGACTCTCATGGCAAAACTAGGTTGACGGTTTATGGTTGCACAAGTAGTATCTCTACTTGGTGCGGGAGTTTTGGCTAATATGAGGTGGAAGCAATCGTCACATGCTAAGGGATCTCTAATCATATAACATTGTTCGGAACCAAGCAAACACAATTCATTATGTTGTCTTCTTTGTCCAACGTTTACTTCTAAGCATGCAATAGTTTAGTGAGTGTTCACAATCATAGATGGTGTCAAAGATGATGTATTTATATGTGAACCTCTCCTTCTTTATCACTTCCTATTAATTGCAACAATGACCAAGGTCTACATTTGTCTACCCTCAACAAGTTTCAATCAACATTCTTTTTATATGTGAAGCCATCACTTCCCATAAGATCATTACATGATCTTTCATGCTTTTGTTCTTTTCTCACTCTTTTGATCATGGCATGAGGCAAAGCCCTCAACTAAGACACTCTTTATTATATGGATCACGAGCTCGAATACATTGGGGGTGACACAAAGCAAAACTCAAGACTAAAACACTAAGACTTTTAATCTACAAGAGAAAAAGGAAACCGAAAAGGAACAAACTAAAACAAAGGTAAAGGCAAAAGATGTGATGGTGATACGATACCAGGGAAACTCCGCCAAGCTTGGCACAATCCAAGGGGATTGCCCATAGCCATCCTTAGTTGTCTTCCTTTGGAGATGATGGTGGTGGAGTTGTTGCAATCTTTGATTCCAAGAGGGCCATTAATCTTTGATTTATACCTTGGAGATGTGTGATATGTTTCTCCAGCAAAACAACTTCACGAGTGAGATAAGTATTGCGAGCACGAGTTGTTTCACAAAACCTCAAGAGTTCAATCAAGGATGGAGACAATAGGTGGAGGTAGGGTTGGAGGAAATCCACCTTTTCAACTTCTTCCTTGTTGAACACAGATTGTGCTTCGTCCCACGCCTGATTCTTCTCTTTAGTTTTGCCCTTGGTTTCTTTAGGTAGCCTTTCCTTGGCCTCCATTCTTTTCAGATCAGCATTTACTTCTCCATAGACTTGAGGGAGATTGTTCTCCCCCACGGATTCCTGGGACGACATCTTGCTCTAAATCTACGGCTGAAAACAGGCTCTAAACGAAAACAGAGGAAATTTGCGTGATACGAGGGTCAGACCTTTCGAGAGAATATATAATGATTTTTTCCACACCAGAAGTAGTACTCCGCACGAAAACGGAGTCCGGGACGCACACGAGGTGGCCACAACACTCCCAAGCGCGGCCAGGGGCTGGGCCCGCGCCTGGCAGGCTTGTCACCTCCTCGTGCGCTTTTCGGACTACTTCCAATTTTTCTATTTTTTCAAAAATTCCAAAACGGAGAAAAATTCCTAATGGAAAAGTTTTGGAGTCTGTTTTCTTACCGAATCACATATCTGCTCGTTTTCCGAGTCTGAAACAGGCTGCTAAACATCCCTTTGGTGTTCTTTCGGAGTTATGATACTGATGATATTTCTTTCAACATTAATAGGAGTACCCGAGATATAATGCTTGATTCTTTGCCCATTTACAACTCTCGGACAATTACCTTCTGTGTTGTTGATCTTGATAGCACCGGAACGATATACTTCCTCAACAATATAGGGACCTTCCCATTTAGAGAGTAGCTTGCCTGCAAAAAATATTAAACGAGAATTATATAGCAAGACATAATCACCTACATTCAACTCACGCTTTTGTATCCTCTTATCATGCCACCTCTTAACCTTTTCTTTGAACAACTTGGCATTTTCATATGCATGAGCTCTCCATTCATCAAGCGAGCTAATGTCAAATAACCTCTTCTCACCAACAAGTTTGAAATCAAAGTTGAGCTCTTTGATTGCCCAATAAGCTTTACCGTACACCATTTTGTACGGAGACATGCCCATGGGATTCTTATAGGCAGTTCTATAAGCCCATAGTGCATCATCGAGCTTCTTAGACGAATTTAGACCTGTTGACAGTCTTTTGCAAAATTAGTTTAATTTCTCTATTGCTTAGCTCTACTTGACCACTGGACTGAGGGTGATAGGGGACACAATTCTATGGTTCACATCGTACTTAGCAAGCATTTTACGGAAATCACCATGAATGAAATGTGAACCACCGTCGGTCATCAGATATCTAGGGACTCCAAATCTAGGGAAAATAACTTCTTTAAGCATCTTGATAGAAGTGTTGTGATCAGCACTACTAGTGGGGATAGCATCTACCCACTTAGTGACGTAATCAACAACAACTAGGATATGAGTATACCCGTTGGATTTTGGAAAAAGGTCACATATAATCAAAGCCCCAAACATCAAATGGTTCAATGACAAGTGAATATTTCATAGGCATTTTGTGACGTTTACCGATATTACCTACTCTTTGACATTCGTCACAAGACAAGAAAAACTTACGGGCATCCTTGATGAGAGTGGTCCAATAGAAATCTGATTGCAATACCTTGTGTGCAGTTCTATCTCCCGCATGGTGTCCTCCGTAGGCCTCGGAGTGACACTTCTGTAGGATCTGTCCCTGTTCATGTTCAGGTACACAATGTCTAATAACACCATCTACTCCTTCCTTATAAAGGTGAGGATCATCACAAAAGTAATGTCTCAAGTCAAAGAAGAATTTCTACTTTTGGTGGTATGTGAAACTAGGTGGTATATATTTGGCAACAATATAGTTTGCATAATCAGCATACCACGATGCACTACGTGAAGTATTGATGACATTCAGTTGCTCATCGGGAAAGCTATCATCAATAGGTTGTGGGTCATCAAGAACGTTCTCTAACCTAGACAAGTTATCTGCTATGGGGTTATCAGCACCCTTCCTGTCGACAACGTGCAAATCAAATTCTTGTAGCAAGAGAACCCATCTCATAAGTCTAGGTTTAGCATCCTTCTTCTCCATGAGGTACTTAATAGCAGCGTGATCAGTGTGAATAGTGACTTTGGAATCAACTATGTAAGACCTGAACTTTTCACATGCAAACACGACTCCTAAAAACTCCTTTTCTGTAGTAGCATAGTTTCTTTGGGCGCTGTCTAGAGTTTTACTAGCATAGTGAATAACATTCAACTTCTTATCAACTCTTTGCCCTAGGATAGCACCAACAGCATAATCAATAGCATCACACATGATTTCAAAAGGTAAGTTCCAATCATGTGGTTGAACAATAGGTGCCGTTATCAAGGCCTTCTTAAGTATTTCGAAGGCTTCCTCACAATCATCGTCAAAAACAAAAGGAATATCCTTAGCCTTATCGACTTCTTCAATACCTCTTTCAGAAATTTGATGTCCTAAGACGATGCCTTCATTAACCATAAAGTGGCACTTCTCCCAATTCAAGACAAGATTGGTGTATTTACATCTCTAAAAGACTCGATCAAGGTTGCTGAGGCAATCATCAAAGGAAGACCCATAAACGGAGAAGTCATCTATGAAAACCTCAACAATCTTTTCAGAAAAGTTAGAGAATATAGCCATCATACAGCTTTGAAAGGTGGTAGGTGCATTACATAAGCCAAAAGGCATACGTCTATAAGCAAAGGTACCGAAAGGGTAGGTGAAAGTGGTTTTCTCCTGATCAGATTGTGCAACTGGTATTTGGGAGAAACCAGAATAACCGTCTAGAAAGCTGAAGTGTGTGTGTTTAGACAGTCTTTCTAGCATTTGGTCGATAAAAGGCAAAGGGTAATGATCTTTCCTAGTGGCTTTATTCAATTTCCTAAAATTGATCACCATCCTATGTCCAGTAATAATCCTCTGTGGGATCAATTCATCCTTATCATTAGGGACA
This sequence comes from Hordeum vulgare subsp. vulgare, assembly GCF_904849725.1. Classification (NCBI taxonomy): domain Eukaryota; kingdom Viridiplantae; phylum Streptophyta; class Magnoliopsida; order Poales; family Poaceae; genus Hordeum; species Hordeum vulgare. The sequence continues at coordinate 89,387,400 of NC_058520.1, forward strand.
ACGGTAATGCCTCCCTTCTTAGGGACGCAATGCATCGAACTCACCCAATCACTATGAGCAACAGGATAGGTAATACATGCTTCCAAGAGCTTTAATATTTCTTTTGTCACTACTTCTTTCATCTTAGGATTTAATCTCCTTTGATGATCAGCAACTGGTTTGGAATCAGGATCAGTTTTAATCTTGTGGTGGCATAGAGTGGGACTAATGCCCTTAAGATCATCAAGAGTATATCCAATAGCAGCACGGTGCTTCCTCAGAGTTTTTAGTAACTTCTTTTCTTCATGCTCTGAGAGGCTAGCACTAATAATAACAGGATATATCTCTTTTTCATCAAGATAAGCATACTTAAGAGTATCAGGCAACTGTTTAAGCTCAAACACAGGATCACCCTTTGGTGGGGGTGGATCCCCAAGTAGTTCAACAGGCAAATTATTCTTCAGGATGGGAAGTTGTTCTAAGACAGCCCTATCTATCTCATCCCTTTCATCCATATGCATATCATTTTCATGCTCAAGCAAGTATTTCTCTAAGGGATCAGTAGGAGGCACGGCAATAGAAGTCAAGGCAATAGTTTCATCCTTACTGGGCAACTCTTTTTCATGAGGTTGTCTACCAAACTTGGAGAAATTGAACTCATGTGACACACCTTCAAAGCCAACAGTGACAATTTGCTTCTCACAGTTAATATGAGCATTGACAGTATTGAGAAAAGGTCTGCCCAATATGATGGGACAAAAGCTATCTTGATTGGTAGCAAGAACGAGGAAATCAGCAGGATACTTCGTTTTACCACAGAAGACTTCAACATCCCTAACAATTCCCACATGGCAGATAGTATCTCTATTGGCAAGTTGAATAGTGACATCAATAGGTTCTATCTCAACAGGAGCAATCTCGTCTTTAATTTCATCATATAAGGATTGAGGTATTGCACTAACACTAGCACCCACGTCACATAAACCATGATAGCAATGATCTCCTATCTTAACAGAAACAACAGGCGTGCCAACAACATGCCTATGTTTATCTCTAGTGTGAGGTTTAGCAATTCTAGCAGCATCTTCACAGAAGTGAATATTATGTCCCTCAACATCATCGGACAGGAGATCTTTGATAATAGCAATGCTAGGTTCAACTCTAATTTGCTCAGGGGGTGTAGGTGTTCTAATGTAGCCTCTACGTATCACAGTTGAAGCTTTAGAATGATCCTTTATCCTAACAGGGAAAGGTGGTTTCTCAATGTAAGCACTGGGAACAATAGTATCATTATAGGCAATGACTTTCTCTTCAACTGGATTGGGTTTAACTACATTGACTTCTAAAGGAGGATGATATTTAAACCACTTATCTTTGGGGAGATCAATATGATCAGCAAATGATTCACACAATGAAGCTACTATCTCAGAGTCAAGTCCATACTTAGCGCTAAAATCACAAAAAGTATTTGTTTCAACAAAGGATTTAACGCAATCAAACTTGAAATTCATACCTGAATCCTTACCTTCATCAAGCTCCCAATCTTCAGAGTTGTGTTTAATTCTCTCCAATAAATTCCATTTGAAGTCAATATCTCTCTTCATAAAAGAACCGGTACAAGAAGTGTCAAGCATGGTGCGATCATCATGAGAAAGCCGATCATAGAAGTTCTGAATGATAGTTTCTCTCGAGAGCTCATGGTCGGGGCATGAATATAACATTGATTTAAGCCTCCCCCAAGCTTGAGCGATGCTTTCTCTGTCACGAGGCCAAAAATTATAAATATAATTCCGATCACGATGAAATAGATGCATAGGATAAAACTTTTGATGAAATTCCAATTTCAACCGATTGTAGTTCCATGATCTAGTATCATCACATAGCCTATACCATGTCAATGCATTATCCCTCAAAGATAAGGGAAAGACCTTCTTCTTGACCTCATGCTCGGGCAAAGCTGCAAGCTTAAATAAACCACAAACTTGATCTACCTAGATTAGATGCAAGTCTGGATGTGATGTTCCATCTCCTGTAAAAGGATTAGCCAGCAGTTTCTCAAGCATACCCGAAGGAAATTCAAAGCAAATATTTTCAGTAGGTGCAGCAGGTTGAGGAGAAACTCTTTGTGCTTCCGTTCGAGGTGAAGATACCCCGAACAAGCCCCTCAAAGGATTAGTTTCCATAGTGACAAGTGACAATAAATTTCAGCACACTATATGAATGTTTCCTTACCATTATCCACTTACCAAAGGCGCTTCACTCCCCGGCAACGGCGCCAGAAAAGAGTCTTGATGACCCACAAGTATAGGGGATCTATCGTAGTCCTTTTGATAAGTAAGAATGTCGAACCCAACGACGACCGGAAGGATCTGACAAGTGGTTTTCAGCAAGGTAATATCTGCAAGCACTGAAATTATCGGTAACAAGTGGTTGTGTGTTGAGATGATTCATAGCAAGTAGCAAGTAACAAAACTAGCAACGGTGCAGCAAAGTGGCCCAATCCCTTTTGTAGCAAGGGATAATCCTGGACAAAGTCTTATAGGAGGAAAAACGCTCCCGAGGACACACGAGAATTTCTGTCATGCTAGTTTTCATCATGTTTATATGATTCGCGTTCGTTACTTTGATAGTTTGATATGTGGGTGGACCGGCGCTTGGGTACTGCCCTTACTTGGACAAGCATCCCACTTATGATTAACCCCTCTCGCAAGCATACGCAAATATGAACGAAGAATTAAGACAAAGTCTAACCATAACATTAAACTAGTGGATCCAAATCAGCCCCTTACGTAGCAACGCATAAACTAGGGTTTAAGCTTCTGTCAATCTAGCAACCCCTGATCTACTTACTAGTTCCCAATGGCTTCCTCTAGGCCCAAATAATGGTGAAGTGTTATGTAGTCGACGTTCACATAACACCACTAGAGGAAAAACAACATACAGCACATCAAAATATCGAACGAATACCAAATTCACATGACTACTATTAGCATGACTTATCCCATGTCCTCAGGAACAAAAGGAACTACTCACAAAGCATCATCATATTCATGACCAGATAGGTATTAGGTAGCATGAAGGATCTGAACATAAACTCTTACACCAAATAATCCAACTAGCATCAACTACAAACAGTAATTAACACTACTAGCAACCTTACAAGTACCAATCGGAGTCGCGAGATGGAGATTGGTTACAAGCGATGAACTAGGGTTTGGAGATGAGATGGTGCTGATGAAGATGTTGATGGTGATGAGTCCCCTCCTATGAGAGGAGTGTTGGTGATGACGATGGCGACGATTTCCTCCTCTAGGAGGGAAGTTTCCCCGGCAAGATCGTCCTGCCGGAGCTCTAGATTGGTTCTGCCTAAGTTCCGCCTCATGGCAGCGGCGAATCCTCCAAAAATCCTCCTCCTAAATTTTTTCGGAATGAAACCCTTCATATAGTAGAAGAGGGAGCCAGTGGGCCAGCAGGGAGCCCACAACCCCCTAGGCGCGGCCTGGGGGGTGGCCGCGCCTAGCTGGCTTGTGGCCACCTGCTGGCGCCCCTCTTGCACTTCTTTGGCCCAATATTTTATATATATTCCCAAAAAAATCCACGTTGATTTCACGGCTTTTGGAGTTGCGCAGAATAGGCATCTCAAACTTGCTCTTTTTTCAGGCCAGAATTCCAACTGCCGGCATTCTCCATCTTCATGTAAACCTTGCAAAATAAGAGAGAAAAGGCATAAGTATTGTACCGTGAAGTGAAATAACAGCCCCAAAAGCAATAAATATCGACATGAAAGCATGATGCAAAATGGACGTATCAGAACGAGCATCGAAGGAGTAATTACCCGTCCATGAGGGGGAGCGGGTGGCCTCCGCGTTTCAGCCGCCTGCGCATTGGCGGTTTGGCACTTGATGGCAGGACAAACGACCGCGCCTTCTTCGCCACTGGGCTGCCGGCCGAGCCGCCAACCGGTCGCTTGTCTCGGCGGCGTTCCTCCACCGTCTGGCGGCGGGCCGTCTGGGTAATCGTCAGCCGGCTCCCAGTTGGCGCATCCTCGCCCCTCGTGCGGCGACGGCCTGGGGGAGCCACCATGGAGGGCGGAGCCTCGTCCAGCACCACAAAGTCATCATCGTTGTCGTCATCATCGTCCAGTCTTTATACCCCTCGGGGCTACGGCGGGCCGACTGCGCCTCGTCAGTGGGGTCGCTAGCTGGATCCTCCTTGTCGTCCTCGCCTCTGTGGCCCCCCGTGGCCGTTGGCGCTCCTGAGTGCTCAGGGACGACGGGTCCCCCACTGTCTGACTCGTAGTCGGCGGCATCGGATTTCGAGCGGTCAGGGCGGAACACTTGCGGGAGCGGGCCGTCTGGGGTGTTCTGCCGGGTGAAAAGCTGAGGATAAACACAGCCTTACGTTAGAAATTTTACACCAAAGAAGAAAAACAGCAGCAACCTGCCAACAAGCTCACCTTCGGCGTCGGGTTGTTGCGGTCGTACGACACCACGCTGAACTGCTAGGTGTCTTCATTCAGCTGGAAGTTGGTGATCCTATTCACCCGGGCGGCCACCTTGTGCATCGGCAGCACTACCGTTGACAGCCGGCATGGGTCTCTATGGCCGCCCATGTCACAGATCCAGTATGCCGGCACCTTCAAAGGCGCCACCCGACATGTAATGAAGGCGGCAATCACGTCTGCGCCCGTCAAGACGGCCGCGATGAAGCTATCTAGCCGGCTGATGATCGCCGGCAACTCCTCAAAGTTGGGCTCGATCTTCCAGTTCTGCTCAACTGTCGGCTAATCGGTGAAGGGCTGGAGGCTGACCTAGTCGTGCTTCTCGTCGAGGTTGCGGACGTAAAAGAACGTCCGCTGACACTTCTTGCAGGAATCTTTGAATGTTATCCTAGGGAACGGTGGACCGTTTCGTCGGTAAACCACCACAACGCCGTAGGATTAGGGCGACCCGTCGTTCTTGTGCTTCCGGGTGTGGAAATAGAAGAAGTACCGGAAGAATGAGGAAAAGGGGCGAAAGCCCAGGCACCCCTCGCACAACGCGACGTAGCAGGAGATGTACAAAATGGCATTAACCCCCAGATGATGCATCTGGACGCCGTAGGAATCCACGAAGTTGAGGAAGAAGGCACTCACCGGCAACCCAAAGCCAATGATGAAGTGCGACCCAAAGACCATGCGCTCGCCGTCGCGTCGTTGCAGTGAGATCTCGCCTTCCGGTGTGCGGGCCGCGACCAAATCCTCCGCAGGAAGCCTCCGCATCTGGCGAAGGTACTCGATGTGGTCCGGGGTGATGGGTGAGCCCTCCCACGAGCCGGAGGGCAAGTCCGACATCTCTGGCGGCACCGGCGACGGGCCTGAGGAGCGGAGGAGGATGAGCACTGCGGGCGTGCGGAGGGAGGTTGGAGGCGGAGAAGCGCTGCGGGCGCGAGTTGGAAGAAGGAGGAGAGCTTGAGGGAGATGGAGGAGCGAGCGGGGTAATGGCCGCAACTGCCTCCCCCTCACCCCCTTTTAAAGCCCGAGGTTGACCAGGGGGTGATGATGAGTGGATGGAACTATACTCCTTGCCCCTTGTTGGTTACCCCAAGTGGAAGGTTGAGATGTAGTGAGCAGCAAATTTTCCTTACACGGGGAATGTAAGGTTTATCGAACCAGGAGGACTCCAAGGATCAACAAGTAGGTGACTGCTGCTCTGGCACTAGCAGAAGACGTGGACCTGCACACACAACAAATAACTTTGCTCCCAACGAGTTCGGCGAGGTTGTCAATCTCTCCGGCCTTGTCATTTGCAAAGGATGAAACACAAGCGGGAATAGCGATGGTGATTGCATCGGAAAAGGAAATAAAAGCAGTAAATGGTGGAGGTGTAAACAATGGTGGAAATATGGACCAGTGTCCCATGATGTTCACTAGTGATGTCTCTCTCCCAAAAGACGATAAACAACTATGCTGGGTAAACAAATTACAGCTGGGAAATTGACAGAATTATAAACGCACTGCAATGCTAATCATGCTTCAAGAAAGTTAGAGGCTCATAAGTATGTGCAGTACGCCAAGACAAGTAGACTATTTATCCATCAGCATCTACTCAATAATCATCCACCTTGAGATATCTATCCAGAATATCTCGCTGGCATTAAGTTGCGAGCCCCTCCCAAAGTGTAAACTCAAAGCAACGGACAACTGCATTAACAAACTTTGTGTAAGGTAAACAATCCTTGCAACCGTGGTTACACGCACCGTTGTTTTCTCCCTGGTGGGTACAACACATCCCCTAGTCACATGTTTCTATCACTCAAGCTAGACATTAGGGGGCATGAACCCACAATCATGCATAACACTCCCTCTTGGAGTTACAATCTACTACTTGGCCAAAGCAATAAAAAGCGACGGAGAACATGCATGAATTATTCAAGAACAAAATATAAAAGGAGAACCAAATATATAACTCATCACAATCTGAACATAATCTCATAATCCACCGGATCTCAGCAAACTCAGCATAGCAACAACACGTAAATTACATAGATGCCTTGATCATGTAGGGCAGCTCACAAGGGCTTAGCATTTAAGCACAATATTGGAGAGAAGACATCACATAGCTATTGGTCATGGACCCATGGTCCAAGTAGGACTAGTCATGGCACGTCCGGGAAGCGTCCATGGTGGTGGAGAAGCTCCCGGAGGTCAATCCTTCCTCTGGCAGGGTGCCGAGAAGAGGTCTCCTGGCGCTCCCAATCTCGGAAGCGCTATGGCGGTGAAACGATGGTGAAATTCACGATGCGGGATATATCTTTAGGGTTTTCGCTTTGGGAAGTAAATATAGGCCAAAGGAGGGCGCCAGGGGGTGGACCTGCCACCGAGGCGACCTGGTGGCGTGGCCAGGAAGGGGCCCGTGCCAGGTGGCCACCTGGGCGAGGCCTGGCTCCCCTCTGGCCCACCTTAGTGCTTCCTGAAGCTTCCGTCACGCTGAGTTTTATATATTTTTCTTGGGATTTTTCGGGCTCTGAAAATTGGGGTAAAGTCCCTGCAATTGAAAGTCATCAGCAGACAGAAACTGACACTAGGTGCACTGAGTTAGTAGGTTAGTACAAATATGTGTAAAAAGGTATGAAAATGCAGCAAAACACATAACAATGTCACCCAAAAGAGCATGGAACAAACATAAATTATAGATATGTTTGGGACGTATCTCGGGGCGAGTGGATCGACTACGCCACAATCTTCTCCACTCCCCCTGCAATCTGCGCGCATTAACCGAGCACACAATACCAACAGACGGAAACGGCCACAATAAATCCATGTGTGGGCCGAGGCATGTATGGCTGGGCCTGGGGCGTTGTCCCGTCGCGTGAGTAGTGGCGGGCCCGCCGCTCGCTCCGGGCCGCCACGTGGCCCGACTGGCCGACGCAGAAGCCGAGGCGTCTGGGCCGGCCGCATCCTACTCGGCTGCAACCTCGGTCGGCTACCTCGCGCACCAACATCACTCGGGCCAAATGAAGGTTCGAAGCCGCCTGCACGATGCGGCCGGTTGGGTTGAAAAGTTCCTTCATGCCAGGGGATGAAACTGCTCGCCCCCTCGCATGAAACCTCCGGACCCCAATGGTTTTGGGGGCTACTGACGGGGAGACTACCCCGGGGTGTACCAAAGGCGGAGATTACCCCTCTCCAAGACGATTAGGGGGCCGCCTGCCCCCCCCCCCAGGTCGGATGTCGATAGCTGGCCTTCCTGCACGGCTGGCTGGCGGTGGCCGGCTCCATCGAGCCATATGCACGGCTGGCTGGCGGTAGTCGGCCCTTCCCTCCAGCACCTGTCCAACGGTCGGATGTGGTACGGCCAGCCAGTTGGCCGGTCGCCAGCCAGACGGACTGTCCCGTCCCATTAGGTTGTACAGCGGTACACCGACAAGACAGCTTCTGACCCCCGGCATGGCAATAGTGCCCCCTGATGCAGGCTAGGCCCGTAGTGGGATGATGGCGTCGTCAGCATGGCTACAGGGAGCCTAGACGACACCGACGCTGGCTAGACGACGCATCCCTATAGCCATCGATCCTCCTACGCACGCGCCCTGGCCAGCTGGCGTATAAATTTCTGGTTGCAGAGGCCGGCGGGCCCCATGACAAGACGCAGCAGCCGATGGCCCCCCAGGACGGCTAGAGGCTAGCAGCCGGGTCCCATCGACGATCTTATCCTCAATACCGTATAGCAGGGGCTGCACTATAAAGCCCCCCTCCAGCCCCGTGAGAGAGGGGCTGCCTCCTTTCACATTCGCACACACATACACCGTCCCCATCCATGTAGCACACCAGAGAGGTAGCGAGATAGCAGGTCGGAGCCCATGTCTCTCCTCAGATACAGCTCCAGGAGCACCATTGTATTGTGATTTCATATAGTCACACAAGCAGGATTAGGGGTATTGCCTCATCGGAGGGCCCCGAACCTGGGTACACCAATGTCATGTGTCTTATGCCCAAACCCGTTCCCCGACGCCGCCGGCGCCCACCGGACCCAATCCATGAGTTAAGCCACCCTATGGCATCTGTCCCGGAAATACCACGACAACGCTCATGGTGAGGAACCCACTACTACTATTTTAGAAAAAGAACACTGGCGAGTGTAAACAAATACTCGCCACTTCAAGTAGAACAGTAGTGACGGATGGAAATAGAGGCCTACCACACATAAACACTCCAAATTTGCTCCCGTGATGAAACCAAGTAGTAGCAGGCACATCAGTAACGCCCGTTGATACGTCTCCAACATTTCTATAATTTTTGATTGTTCTAAGCTGATATGTTATCATTCTTGGATGTTTCATAATCATTTTATAGCAATTTTATATCATTTTTTGGGACTAACCTATTGACATAGTGACTACTACTAGTTGATGTTTTTTTTGTTTTTTTCCTTCATAGAAAATCCATATCAGATGAGGTCCAATTGCCACGAAACTTTACAGAGATTTTTATTGGACTACAAGGAAATTTGGGGTCAAGATTGAGCAACAGTCAAGACCCAGGGGGGGCACTAGACACCACGGCGTGCCAGAGGCCCCTGGCATGGCTTGGTGTCTAATGGGGACCTCTGGAAGCTTCTCCACCGCTGTGAGCTCTATAAATAGCCCAATATTCAGAAAACCCTAGGGGATATGATGAAAAATCGTTTCAGCCACAGCAAGTTCCAGAGCCATGAAAACCAATCTAGAGCCCATTCCGGAGAGGAACACGATCACAGAGGGGTTCATCATCCTCATTGGTGCTCCTCTGATGATGCGTGAGTAGTTCATGACAGTCCTGGATGTGGTCACTTATATGGCGGATTATCTTTTCCATAAAGCTATTTTGTCATAGAATTCAATATTTCTTGTGGTGTTACTTTCCATAATTTAGATTTTTTGCCTTCCTAGCATCTTCATATTTCCAACATTTTCATAATCAATTCACAAGTCATGTAGATTCTAGCTAGTCAACTCATCTGAGCCTAGTGATACCTCAAGTGTGACCGAAACACTTGTAATAACACTCGCCTAAGCTCTGCCATAGAATGATATAAAGCTAGGTACAATACTTCCCCAAAATTATGCTTCGAAGTTATAGGGGCAGATGATCTTGCCTGACTATGGAATTGCCGACCTCTCACACGTGTGGGGACTTACTGGGCTTCTTATGGCATAATTTTGGAAGATAATTTTGTTGATGTATACATGCCTTTGCATTCTATCACTTGCAGACTTACTGGACTTCTTATGCCTCTTCTATGTGACGTGTCATATTTTTAGTTACAAAACTGTGCCATATTGCACATGGTGATAGTCCATGTGTAACTATATTGTGACTCATGTCGTTGTCATTGCTTTTCTTCATAAAAAATTGCTCGTGACACAAAGGATTGATGAAATAGTCTGTCATCCAAGGGGAGACGTGAAAGAGCATATTTCCTATTAAAAATTCCCGAAGTATGTGCTCCCTTGGACACTTGGCGTGCCACCATACAATGTTTTGCTAGTATTTAGTCATGTAAAAGGATCAACACATCTCAGTAATCATGAAGGAGTACCATATTTATTTCATACCATTGTAAAATGATTTTTAGTGTTTCCTACATTTTTTGACGCCAAGTACATGAAAGCTTGAACAATCACACGCTATTGACTTGATGTATTTAAGATGTATCTGCAACAAAGTCTTGTATCACAACCCTTACTGCGATGGGAATCCTAACTGAATGGGTATTTCCATCTGACCATGTCAAGCTTCCAAAGGTAAACCCACCTTGCACTTTCCTCCTTGTAGTAAACGACACTGTAAATGCCATGCTTGTGCTACTTTCTTTGGTGAATGTGATCACAGATGGCTCCACGGACATGACTACTCCCGCTGGAGCTTCAAGCACCGCATGATAAGTCGTTCCAACCGCCCCCACATTTGTGACAATGCGCTGAACTGTGACATGGTCCTTCAGGTCTGGAATAGCGATTGAAGGGAGATTGAGATTGAGCTGGTAGAACTCACAACCATGGACCAATCCAAGGGTGCAGTTAAAAAACTTATTGTATTCTCTTGCATCCATGTCGTAAACCAAGCCAGGGTTAGCGGCTCTGTCAGGATCCATGTGGCCACCACCAAAGTCGAAGGGATCAGCTACCTTCCTCGGGACCGACTCTGCTTCGATTGGCACACCGAAACGACCGGTCACTGATGCTGTAATCATTACCAAGAAACAAGTTAGTCATATAAGATAAAATAGTCAAAATAACTTTCCATACACACACTATGCATACCTGTGGTAACGATTGCGGATTTGATCATTGCAGGCGACCAATCAGGGTGAAGTGACTTAAGCAATGCGGTCACCGCGGAGACATGTGGGCATGCCATGGATGTACCGTCTAGTAACTCATAAGAATCGTGCACAGCTGCCAAGATGCCGACACCTGGTGCAGTTATGTCGGGCTATGCAAACATCCATATTAATTCCCGAGACAATAGAAGCTAATTAGAAGAACCGCAAGTACAACTATTTTTCGGTGAGATATGAATTTCACATCTAGAGTACCTTGAGTATGCCCGGGAACAGTGGACTCGGGCCTCTTGAGGAGAATGAAGCGACCCTTGGTGATAACACCCCGTCTCCGACAACGGTCATGGCAGGTGACACCTTCACGATTGGACTCCTATCATGACAGACGACATGCACAAATTAGTTTTAGGAGAAAGAAAACATATCCCCCCCTGTTTGAGGCAACCCTGACATGTTCTTACTCTGTGATCGCCAAGTATGATTCAATTCTCTGTGCGGTTTCGTAGTCTACTACAACACAGGGCATGCCACCCTTGCACATCGGAAGGAGGTTCGTGGTGTACTGCGCGAAGATGAGGCCCTTGGCTCCGGCACCCACAGCACGGTTGATGGTGAGGGGCAGCTCTACCCGAGGTAGAACGCTGGGCGCCAGCCACGGTGCGTAGCACAAGACAATCTTGCCAGTCACGTTGCTTGATGCCAACAACTCCGCGGTGCAGCTGTGCCAAAAGTTTTGAGCTGAATGAATATGGCCGGACAAACTATGGCAATAATAACAATCTAACGTGTCGATCGAATGTGTATGTCGCTACCTTTGCGCATGAACAAGCTCCTTAAAGCCGTCATTGTTCAGAGTTGAGTTGTAGTAAAGAGACTTTCCCTATGTTTAAGATCGAAGACAAATCAGAGAGTAAGTTTCCCTGGAGAGAACTGAAGAGTACGAGCACGTTAAGGCCTTGTTTGGAACCATCCAAATTATATAATTCAGTTTTTATAATCTATTATGTCTCCAAACAGGACCGATTATGATGTAGATTATAAAAACTAGATGGATAGATTATTAAAAACTCATAATCTACTCTACACCAGCTAAAATCAGATTATCGATTGCTAATGACCCATTACCCTTGTAAAGTTGAAGATAATTACATTCCTAACACCGCCACTCTCCTCTTTAAAAAAAACAGAGGGTAGACAGGTCATTATGCAATGTAAGACCTGAATTACAGTTTATATAATCTGGCCTTCAAACATGTCCACCTAGATTATTTTTATAAACCAGATTATATAATCTATCTTTATAATTCAGATTATCATAATCTCTATTATGGTTCCAAATACGGCCAAGACAAGCTAAGTGATAACAAACTCGGTAGATTTTTTCTTCTCGCGTGCATTTGAGCCGAGTCAAGTTGATTTGTTAAAAGTATGCGATTATATTTCGACTCACGCTAGTTCAACACCGGGCATATCGTAATATTGACTTTATATATAAGCTAAACCGATATACGATCATGGTCGGTCAACTGCGTGTTATCTCAACTATAAAATACGAGTAGTTTCTTATTTAATCTAGCATGTGCAATGATGTTTTTGTGAGCATATGCAATGATGTTTCCATCCCTTGAAAGTGAACGTATTTGGTGATGCATTTTCCTATGCTTTAATATCAAAACTAATAAATGCTAATATCGATCGCTTGTACGTACCACTAGTTTTTCTTTGTTTCCGAGAGATATTAGGGTTGGGTAGTCCCGGTCGATGGTGCTAGCAGCCACTGTCGTCACCCATGGCACAACATTCGCCACCGTTTGTGGCACCGGGCCATCGTTCCCGGCGGAGAAGACAACTGAGATCCCTCTCAAGACAGCATGTAGTGTCCCGGGAAACTCGTGACCGGCACCCCCTCCAAGTGAGAGGGATAAGACATCTACTCCATCGTGTATGGCATCGTCAATGGCCGCGAGGATCATGGCGTCACTACCTCTTATGCGGGGCCCCCATAATGCCTTGTAGATTGCTAGCCGTGCACGTGGTGCTCCGCCACGGGCCGTTCCGGTGGCTAGGCCGCCATAGCTCACACCTTGGACTTCTTTACCTGCGATTGTCGAGGCGACATGTGTGCCATGGCCATGGAAGTCCCGAGGCGACATATACTCTCCCTTGAGATTCTCAGGGTCAGCTCCCTTGGAGTACCAACGTGCGCCGATGATCTTTCTGTTACAACTTGTTGCATTGAATGCCTGCCCGATCTGACATATGCCTTTCCACCGTGCCGGGACAGGGCTATATCCGTTATCGTCAAAGCTTAGTGATTCAGGCCATATGCCTGCAACAAAAACATCCACACAATCAACATATGTCCATTTCTAATGCTTGGCTTGGGTTTTGACAACTTTTGGATTTAATCTTGAATTTTGATTAAAAACCTGAATCGATCACCCCAATGATGATATCTTCACCGTAATTCGCTTTTCGGAGGAGGTCAGTTTGTTGTGGTGATTTGTTTCCAAGGCCAAGGAAGTCCCAACTCCGAGTTGTGTGCGCCTTGTGGTAGGTGTTAGGTTTCACACTTATAACTTCTGGAAATTCTACATTTGCAACATCCAATGTGAATTATTTTTCTACCAATCGTGCCAATAACATATGAAGAGACCCTGCAAAAAAAAAACATATGAAGACATGAAATGTTTATATATGGCTTACTTGCCAACGCCACAACTTGGGTTTCTGTGAGCATTGCCGCGAACCCGGAGAATCCATGCTTATAGCTGTAAACTATGGACTTCAATGATTCATCCTTGCTGTTGCGGACAAGACATAATGTTAGCATGGTACTTATATCTAGTAAGGTGGATTACTAGGTAGCCAGTACCTCCCAAGTACGGAGGTTAGTATGTCATGGTGCGACGCGGTAACAGCAGATGGATCGTCATGTTTCTTCTCCCCCATGTACACTATGTAGAGCTGAAATTAACATACGAATAGGGGTAAAAAAACAATTTCCGAACAAGCCCAAGATAAAGTCTTGGAACAAATCCGAAGATAAAATCTTACTTTGCTCGACGCATTCGCCGAAAGAGGCAACAGCGTGACCAGTAGCAGAGCACAACAAGAGAAAGCTATCCTCGAATCCATGTCTGATCTCACGAGTGTTATGTTCTTCCCTCCTGTCGCTCGTATGTATATATAGCATAGGAGCCAGATGCTATCCATGGGGTGCAAGAAGAAAGAACAGTTCAAAAGAACATTCCGTTTTTCTAGGTGAAACACGTGATCGAGGAAAATTTTTGGACCAAACGACCCTGTCTTGTCTACCGCCATTAAACAACTTGAAACAGGCAGTATTCAAGTTTCTGATAAAGTCTTAATGGCACGAGGTCGACTTCGAGACAACTAGCTTCGTTTAATCAGTGGGCATAAAAGATTATGCATTGTCAGTGTTAGGTGGCACGCACGTGAGGAAGATATAGGAAGCACCGTGCTCATCGGGCATCCAGGCCGCGTCCATGTCATGACCCCAGCGCTTTGCTGGGTCTTAAAAGAAAACGTTAGAGCAACTTCAATGGGCTACCCAAACAGACCTAAATTTTGTCCATTTTTTGTTTGTCTGGGTCATCCGTTCGCCTGACGGATATGAGGAGGACAGTGAATGCTCTCAACGCACATACGTAAAAGCGGACAAGCGTTTAGCAGCACCACGATGGGCACCTCCTCACGCCGCCCATCCGCTCCCCATCGCGCCTTCCCTCCGCTCCCCTAGTGCCGTCCCTTTGCTCGTCCTCGCTAATGGTCACCTCCTCGTGCCGCCCCTCTCCTCCCTGTCGCATCGCCCCTCTCCTTCCCATCGTGCCGTCCATCCGCTCCCTGTCGGCCGCCCCTCTCCTCCCCGTCGCTCCCCCTTCTGTCGCCCCTCCGCCCCCTTGCGCCGTCTCCGGTTCTTGTCGGTGCCGAATGTTGAGTAAATAGACAATTTTTCGAGTAGATTAATCCATGAAATAATTACTAACATGGCAATGACTAGGTTCATGACATACTGATCACGGAGTATATACTAGCAAGTACTACGCATATAGCAGAAACATCTACGCATATAGGCAGTACTACTAGTGCAGACAGAAACAGGAGAGAGACAAACATATCATACCCTCCGATCGGCCAATTGGCCGTAGCAGCAGCGGTGGCGGCGGCAGCATCCTCTGCCGCCTTCTTCTCGGCTTCGGCCTTCTCGCGGACGAGACGGTCAGCTTCGCTTGGTGAAGACATGGCGATGACGAGGGCGACGCGGACGTAGGCGAAGCAGACGGACGGAGGCGAGCAGTGGCGTGATCGCTCCCCAAAAACCTAATCGCCCCTCTCCCGTACAGGAACTGGAGAGGCAGGGTTTCGGAGGCCTGCTCTCCCGTCGACCGTGTACGCAGTAAACGGGACGAAGTCGCCGGCGGCAGCAACAGCAAAAGGAACGAACGTGTGAGGCAGATGTGATCTGATTCTCGTGACGGCTAGGGTAGGCGATAGCCTGCTTATAAAGGCGGCTGGGTGGAGAGACGTGGGCCGAACCCACGTCCGAGTCGGTAACAGCCCACGATCCGACGTCTCGGATTGTGCCGCGTCCGTTACGTATTCTCCGTTCCTGACCGGCAAAAATAAGCGCGTAGGTATGAGCTCGGCTCGGCTCATTCCCGCAACCCGCGAAGCGGCGCGTTGTGACGAGGCGTGGCGAGGCGGGCGGCGGAGGAGGAGTGCGCGAGGGCACCTTCTCTTCTCACTCACCAATAGCATGTGGAAGAGAGACCCTTATAAAGGGGTCCAACTTCTCCTCCACTAGCGGGGTGGGACTAAACTTCCCACCACCTTGTCATGCCACCACCTACATGGGCCCTTGGAGATTTTTCTGAAATTCTCTAATGGGCCTAAGGCCCATCTCTAATTTCAACAACCCCCACCAGATCTCAACGGCATGTCGTGTTCCCTCGTTCCAATCACTGTTTTAATATACCAGCATTTCAGTGAAGACCTGTTAAGGTTGAGCTTCACCTAGAGCAAGCAGCTACGCTCCTTTACAACTGAACAATGGACTATGCCTTGAATTGTCAGTTTGGTGTAAAGGAGCTTCACCACAAGTCTTACTAGTACTAGACTGCCGAAGGTTACCCCTCGGGTGGAGCATATTAGTCACACTTCTGGTCTATTCATGAGTTTACTAGAGATCACAAAAATCTCATGGACTGTGACCAGTAATCAAGCTCATATAGGTGTGTTCCTCCAAAGATCGCTCTGTAGGACAGCATCTTGCTTACACATAAGCTTTAGAACACATTAAGACAGTAGTCATCCTACCATACAGTATCCGAGAGCATTGCATCTCCAACGGAGTGGGTTAGTAAAGTTACTCTCCTCAGTTCACCACTGGCTTGTTTTCGCAGGTCCTACTTCACGGGATCTCCGATCATATAGGTTGGGTTACTACCATGGCAACTCATGTGGGTCTCATACCCATCTCCCTCGATGCACTATCTATCACAACACGTGATAGCCCTTTAGTAAAGGGATCTGCCAGATTCTTAGCCGTTTGGATGTAATCCAACGCTATCACTCCGAAGTTTCTCAAACGTCTGACAGACTTCAATCTCATTCTTATATGTTTGTTGGACTTCATATTGTCCTTTGAACTCTTTACTTTGACAATAACCGTCTGATTATCGCAGTTCATAAGGATAGCCGGAACAGGCTTCTCAACCACATGTAAGTCCATCAAAAGATCTCGAAGAAATTCTGCTTCGACACCAGATGTGTCTAATGCTGTTAATTCTGCTTCCATTGTCGATCTCGTTAAGATCGTTTGCTTGCAAGACTTCTAGGAAACAACACCACCCCCAAGAGTAAACATATACCCAGTAGTGGCCTTCATCTCAGCAGCATCAGAGATCCAATTCGCATCACTATACCCTTCAAGTACCGATGGGTATCCCGTATAGTGAAGCCCGTGGTTGACAGTACCTTTCAAGTAGCGCATAATTCTTTCAACAGCACGCCAATGAACATCGCCCGGGTTTGCAACAAACCGGCTAAGTTTGCTCACAGCAAACGCGATGTCAGGCCTCGTTGCGCTAGCTAGGTACATAAGCGAACCGATAATTTGAGACAATCTCAACTGATCTATAGTTGTGCCTTTAAACTTTCGAATAAGCACACTAGGATCATATGGTGTTTGAGAAATTTTGCAGTCTGAATATCCAAAGCGACTCAAAATCTTTTCAACATAGTGGGATTGCAGAAGTGTAATCCCACTCTCATCATCTCTCAACATCTTGATGTTCAAGATAACATCAGCCACCCCAAGGTCCTTCATCTCAAAGTTTTGAGACAGAGAAGAATTAACCTCCTCAATTACTTTGAGGTTGGTTCCAAATATCAGTATGTTATCAACATACAAGCACAATATAACTCCTTCGCCCCCACCATGGCGATAGTATACACATTTGTCAGCTTCATTAACAACGAAGCCAACAGATGTCAGAGTTGTATTAAACTTCTCATGCCATTGCTTAGGTGCTTGTCTCAGACCATATAAAGATTTCAGCAACTTACACACCTTTCCTTCCTGACCTTCTATCACAAAGCCATCTGGCTGTTGCATATAGATTTCCTCAATTAGCTCTCCATTCAGGAAAGCCGTCTTAACGTCCATTTGATGAACGAGAAGACCATGAGAGGCCGCCAATGAGAGTAGTACTCGAATGGTGGTCAGTCTAGCCACAGGTGAGTAAGTATCAAAGAAATCTTCTTCTTCTTTCTGGGCATAGCCCTTGGCCACAAGCCTAGCCTTGTACTTTTCAATCGTACCATCGGGCCTAAGCTTCTTTTTGAACACCCACTTGCATCCCAATGGTTTACAACCATAGGGACGATGAGTGATTTCCCATGTCCCGTTAGCCATGATGGAATCCATCTCGCTACAGACCGCAGCTTTCCAGTAATCAGCATCTGGAGAAGCATACGCTTCTGAAATAGAAGTGGGATTATCATCCACGAGGTATACGAAGAAATCATCACCAAAGGTCTTTGCAGTCCTTTGTCTCTTGCCCCTACCACGAGCTTCCTCGTCATCCTCCTCAGGATTTTCATCATGTGTTTGTTCATAGTATTCCATAGGAATGGCAGGCTCAGGAGTTATCTCAGATTCCTGTCTAGAAGTGCTTTGCATATCTATCATGGGAAATATATCCTCAAAGAATGTAGCATCCCTCGACTCCATTATTGTACCGACCTTCACGTTAGGCACCTCAAATTTCACTACTAGAAATCTATAGCCTACGCTATTCTTAGCGTATCCCAAATTAACGCAGTCCACAGTCTTTCGTCCAAGCTTACGCTTTTTGGGGATCGGTACATTGACTTTCGCCAAGCAGCCCCAAGTACGTAAGTACGAGAGCGTCGTCCTTATCTTCGACCACTCCTCATAAGGAGTGACCTCATTATATTTTGTAGGAATCTTATTCAGGACATGACACGCGGTCAATATAGCCTCCCCCCACCATGCCTTGGATAAACCCGATGTATCTAACATGGCGTTAACCAAATCAGTTAGAGTACGGTTTTTCCGCTCGGCAACCCCGTTTGACTGGGGTGAATAGGGAGGCCTCCTCTCATGAATAATGCCGTGTTCTGCCCAAAAGGAATCAAACTCGTTTGAGAAGTACTCTCCACCACGGTCAGACCGGAATCGTTTAATTTTCTTTTCAAGTTGATTCTCAACTTCTGCCTTATAGATTTTAAAGTAGTGTACAGCCTCATCTTTAGTATTTAACAGATACACATAGCAATATCTAGTGGAATCATCTATCAATGTCATGAAATATTTCTTTCCACCTTTAGTCAACACACCATTCATCTCACAAAGATCAGAATATATGAGTTCTAATTGTGCGAAGTGTCTCTCCTGTGCAGCCTCGTGAGGCTTGCGAGGTTGCTTTGCTTGCACACACGAATGCCACTTAGAACCTTTGGCTAAAGTAAAAGTCGGGATTAAATTCAGTTTTGCTAGCCGCGACATAACACCGAAACTTATGTGACAAAGACGTGAATGCCAAACTTCAGATTCATTAACACTCGAATGAATATTGTTCACGACTTTATTACAAAAATCTGCGAGGGAAAGGCGGAACAGACCTCCGCACTCATAACCTTTTCCAACAAAAAGTCCATATTTCGTAACTACTACTTTATTAGAATCGAATACCAACTTAAACCCTTCTCTAGACAGAAGGGAACCACTAACGAGGTTCTTCTTGATGGTGGGGACATGATGCACGTTCTTCAGCTGCACGATCCTTCCCGAAGTAAACTTCAGATCGACCGTGCCAACACCAAGAACAGAAGCACTCGCGCCATTCCCCATAAATCCGGACCCGCGACCGGTGGCCTCGTAAGAAGAGAACAATGATAAGTCAGCACACATATGAATATTTGCATCCGTGTCCACCCACCAATCGGTGGACTGACAAACTGTAAATACAGTAAGTAAATTACCGTACCCAGATGCACCACTTTCATTGTTTCCCACAATCATATTGGCAGACTTGGAGTCTTGCGCCGGCTTCTTTTACTTGTTTGGGCATTTGTTCGCCCAATGTTCCTCTGAACCACAAGTATAGCAACCATCTCCCTTCTTATTCTTCTTGAAGGGCTTCTTTCCCTTCTTCTTGAAGTCGGTATTCTGTTGGACATAATTCTTTCCCTTGGGCTTGTGGGAATTGAGGTTCCTCTGATGTACCATATTGACAGCAGAAGAGATTTCCACCGCTTTTCCATTGGAGTCCTTTGCTCTCGAGTTCTGCTCAACACTTAGATGGCCGATGATGTCCTCTACGGAGAACTCACGCCTCTGATGTTTCAGAGTAGTAGCAAAGTTCCTCCAGGAATTAGGGAGCTTAGCAATTATACAGCCCGCGACAAACTTGCCCGACAAATTGCACTTAAGAACCTCAAGTTCTTTAGCTATGCATATTATCTCATGAGCCTGTTCCAGTACAGAACGGTTGTCAACCATCTTGTAATCGTGGAACTGCTCCATAACATACATCTCACTCCCAGCATCGGTAGCCCCGAATTTAGATTCGAGCGCCTCCCACAAGTCCTTGGCAACATGCATATGTAAATATGCATCAACCAGCTTATCTCCGATCACACTAATGACTGCTCCAAGGAATAGGACGGTAGCCTCCTTAAACATCTTCTCCTGTTCAGGAGTGATAGTTTCCGTAGGAGTGACACCGGCTACCCAGAACACGTTCATAGCCGTGAGCCATAAGGTGGTTCTCGTTTGCCAACGCTTGAAATAAGTACCGGTAAACTTATCCGGTTTCAGTGCAGCAGCAAAACCATTACTCGAAAAATTCCTACACAAATTAGGTTTTTGGATTGTTGAGTAAATAGGCAATTTTCCGAGTAGATTAATCCATGAAATAATTACCAACATGGCAATGACTAGGTTCATGCCATATTGATCACGGAGTATACTAGCAAGTACTACGCATATAGCAGAAACATCTACGCATATAGGCAGTACTACTAGTGCAGACAGAAACAGGAGAGAGATAAACATATCATACCCTCCGATCGGCCAATTGGCTGTAGCAGCAGCGGTGGCGGCGGCAGCATCCTCTGCCGCCTTCTTCTCGGCTTCGGCCTTCTCACGGACGAGACGGCCAGCTTCGCTCGGTGAAGACATGGCGATGACGAGGGCGACGCGGACGTAGGCGAAGCAGACGGACGGAGGCGAGCAGTCGCGTGATCGCTCCCCAAAAACCTAATCGCCCCTCTCCCGTACAGGAACCGGAGAGGCGGGGTTTTGGAGGCCTGCTCTCCCGTCGACCGTGTATGCGGTAAACAGGACGGAGTGGCCGGCGGCAGCAGCAGCAAAAGGAACAAACGCGTGAGGTAGATGTGATCTGATTCTCGTGATGGCTAGGGTAGGCGATAGCCTGCTTATAAAGGCGGCTGGGTGGCGAGACGTGGACCGAACCCACGTCCGAGTCGGTAACAGCCCACGATCCGACGTCTCGGATCGTGCCCTGTCCGTTACGTATTCTCCGTTCCTGACCGGCAAAAATAAGCGCGTAGGTATGAGATCGGCTCGGCTCATTCCCGCAACCCGCGGCGCGGCGGGTCGGGCGGCGGAGGAGGAGTGCGCGAGGGCACCTTCTCTTCTCACTCTCCAATAGCATGTGGAAGAGAGTCCCTTATAAAGGGGTCCAATTTCTCCTCCACTAGCGGGGTGGGACTAAACTTCCTACCCCCTTGTCATGCCACCACCTACATGGAACCTTGGAGATTTTTCTGAAATTCTCTAATGGGCGTAAGGCCCATCTCTAATTTCAACACCGAAGTCGAGGGCTCACTCCGCCGCGGGCTCCAGCTCCCCATGAGCTCCAGCGCCAGCGCCGGTTGCTCCAGCGAGGGATGTGTCGGCCTGCGCTGGTGGCGCCATCGCCGGATCTTGCCGGTGCTGAAGTCGGGGGTTCGCTCCGTCGCGGGCTCCAGCTTCCCATGAGTTCCAGCGCCAGCGCCGGTTGCTCCAGCGAGGGATGTGGCAGCCTGCGCCGGTGGCTCGATCAAGGGAAGCGCCGCGGCGGCTTCGTCGGTGGCCTCTCTCCTCGGTGCGGTGATTGTGGAGGTCGATGCCTAACTCATGAGCAGCCACTGAGACGTGGGACCAGGGTGGACACGAGCGGATGACAGCGGTCGATGGGAGCGTCTGCTTCTGTCCGCTTCGTACCCATTTGTTCCCATATTTGGGCCAAGTTTGAGTCAGGATGAACAATAAACACATAGCAGGCGGACATCCGCGTCCGTTTGAGTCGTATCGTTGGGCTAAGTTTTGTGTCCGGATCACCCAAACAGACAAAATAGGTCACCCCGTTGGAGTTGCTCTTAGTAAAGTAGATAAATGTGAAGGCAATTTAAAAAAAAACTGACCCATTGAAGCATTCCACGCGTAAAGGTTGGTTTTGCTAGTTCGCTTCTCAATAGCTTTTTTCCTTCTTTTGAAGAACCTCTTTGAGAGGGCAGGGGTTTGTGTAATTTCTATAAAAATGATAAAAATAGTCTAATTTACCCAGATAATTTAATTTACAGAAAAACTAAACCAAAAAGCTACCGGAGCTCGAGGATTATTTGAAAACAATTCGTAGGTCCGAAAATTCGCAAGGACACGCAAGTACAGGGCACACACCTGCCGAAACACCTCCTGCCGTCCATCTATGCCGTCATCCGTCCACATGTTTGAAGACAAGTTGGTTGAAAACTGGATGGAAGTTGTTAACTCTCTTAATCATAAAAACTATACGTGTTTATTTTAGACAAATATGCTTGCTTACCTGTCTGGCTGTCTGTATCCTACACCCCTCTTTTATTACGAACCATGTTCCACAACTTACTACCACTGTTCATCTTCTTCTTCCTTGGTGTCTGCATTCTTGTTATGTTATGTCAGTTCCGTTTTCTCTTCTCATTGTTTCTTGTTCATCCGCTTCTTCCCTTGTCATTACACTGTTCTTATATCATTTCAGTTTTGATTTCTTATCTTCTTTTATCTTGTTCATCCTTCCTCCGTGTTGTTAGAGTTGTGTCGAATATTGTGTATGAGTTGCGTTACATATGGACTTGGTGTTATAGTGTGGATAGGATATATGTAGTGTCATAGTGGACACGTTGTATGCTTGGTCTCTTATATATGAGGAGGCATCCCATGTTGTAACCTATGACGACTAGATAGCGATAGGCTCGCAAAGGGGAGCAGGCGGCTTGTGCCAGCACCCGGGTGGACGGTGTTGTGGTATCTTGGGAAGGAGCGCCCGTAGTCATTGCTCTGGGGAGTAGGCGAGTTCGTCGAACCTCGTTAACAAATCTCGGTGTCGTCATCGTGTTGTCATCGCTTGTTTCTTGGTGGATCAACCGCGTGCCTTGAATTTATCCTAACAAGTTGTATCATGAGCAAGGTTACGAGAGGACGTTGTGCGTCGATCTAGAGATCGAGAAGCAATCACGTGTTTGGATGTCTAGGCGGTGGTGAGTTGCAGTAGCAGGCCATCTGATCGGCGACTCGGCGAGATGCAGCTGATAGCTGCGGCTCAAGAGGAGCAGCTGCACGGCTGCAGGCAGGCAAAGTCACGGGCCAATCGACAACTGGTGAGCGTGTACGCATGCGTACGGAGGCGCGCAAGACCAGGGTCGTGTAGATCCAGGACACCAGGTATCGTTCATGATTTGTTTGGAGACAAAAGCGGGACCGAGTCCCGAAGGGAATCGTCGCCGAGTCGGACTGATCGAGCCATGGCGACGCAGTGTAAAAGCAGGCAGCAGGCGAACGACGAGGCAAGAGCAGATCCAATCGATCCAATCAGGAAGAGAAAAATCCATCAGATTTTGAACACGGACTACGCATCCATCGAAAGCAAGGGCTGAGGCAAAAGCAAAAGCTAGCATCCTGAGTTCTGTGTAGTAGCTACTACACGTGAGAGTATTTGTACGCGGAGTTCGTGTACTTGGGAATTGCGTAGTAAGCTCAGTTATTTTTTCACAGGGTAAGTCAGACAAAGAACCATGACGTCATTGGGTACCAGGTTTGAGGTGGAGAAGTTCAACGGGACTGGAAGCTTTGGGTTATGGCAGACAAGGGTAAAAGATTTGTTGGCACAACAGGGATCTTGAAGGCGTTGTTGCAGGGAGCCAACCAGCTAAGATGGAGGCTGAGGACTGGGAGGAGTTACAGTTGAGGACAGCCGAAACTATACGGTTGTGTTTGTCGGACCAGGTTATTTATCATGTGATGGATGAGAATTCGCCGAAGAAGATCTGGGAGAAGCTGGAGAGTCAATTTATGTCCAAGACTGCGACGACAAAGGTGTATCTGAAGCAAAAGTTGTATGGGATGAAGATGGAGGAGGGGTCGAATCTTGTGAAGTATATGAACGGGTTTAATCAAGTCATGACAGATCTAGCACGCTTGGGTGCGACGATTGATGATGAGGATAGGGCAATTCTGCTTGTTTGTTCATTGCCATCGTCCTATGACCATTTGATCACTTCTTTGATGCACGACAAGGTGACCGTCAAGAATGAGGATATTACTGCGGCCTTGCTATCTTATCATATGAGAAAGAAGAATGCGGTGGAAGTCTCTCATGATGAAGGTTTGCTAATCAAGGGTGAAGAGTGGCGGAAGGGATATGAGGCAGGGAAGAACACGAAAAAGAAAAGGTAAATACAGTGTCACAAGTGTAAGCAGAGGGGGCAAAAAGGACTGTCCATGGCTCAATGGTGGGTCAAGTGCTAATATGGCAATTCATAGTGATGACTCGTAGTATCAGACAGGCGGTCAACCAAAAGTGAAGCATGGATGTTGGATTCAGCTTGCTCTTTTCATGCGACACCCGACAAGGAGTGGTTCTCTTCGTACAAGTCTCGTGATTTCTGTTTAGCCTATATGGGCGATGACACTGGTTATTGTGTTGCCGGAGTAGGTGACATCAAAATCAAGATGTTTGACGGAGTTGTGCAGATGCTTCGGAGTGTCAGGCATGTGCCGGGGCTAATAAGGAGGAATCAAATTTCGCTTGGAGTTCTTCATGATGGTGGTATGGTATTCCGTTGTGATCGGGATAACAAGACCATGAAAGTCATGGAAGATGAGGGGACCGCAATGATTGGAGCGAGGACGACTTCACGTCTTTACAAGTTGCAAGGAAGCACTATTGCAGGTGGAGTCACGGAGACTGGAGTTGCATAAGTAGCAGCGGGATCCCAAGGAGGCGGCGGGTCTGGGCAAGACTCGTCAGGTAGCTCTTGGTAAGGTACGAAGAAGACAACACAGGTCCGGAGTACATGGAAGTTTGACGCATGGACAAATTCAAAGTGGTGAAAAAATTCGCCAAGGTGGAGTTCGTTAGAGTTGTGTCGAATATTGTGTACGAGTTGGGTTATGTATGGACTTGGTGTTGTAGTGTGGTACGACACATGTAGTGTCGTAGTCGGACACATTCTACCCTTGGTCTCTTATATATAAGGAGGCACCCACGTTGTAACCTATGACGACTATATAGCGACAGACTCGCAAGGTGGAGTCGACGGCTTGTGCCAGCGCCCGGGTGGCCGGTGTTGCGGTATCTCGGGGAGGAGCGTCCGTAGTCATTTCCCCGGGGAGTAGGCGAGTTCGCCGAACCTCATTAACAAATCTCGCTGTCGTCATCGTGCTGTGATCGCTTTTTCCTCGGTGCATCGACCGCGTACCTCGAATTTATTCTAACAAGTGGTATCATGAGCAAGGTTACGAGAAGGACGTTGTGCGTCGATCTAGAGATGGAGAAGTAATCACGTGGTTGGATGTCTAGGCGGTGGTGAGTTGCAGCAGCAGGCCATGTGATCGGCAACTCGGCGAGATGCAGCTGATAGCTGCAGCTCAAGAGGAGAAGTCGCACGGCTGGAGGCAGGCAAAGTCACGGGCCAATCGACAACTGGTGAGCGTGTACGCATGTGTACGGAGGCGCGCAAGACCAGGGTCGTGTACATCCAGGACACCAGGTATCGTTCGGGATTTGTTTGGAGACAAAAACGGGACCGAGTCCTGAAGTTAATCGTCGCCGAGTCAGACTACTCGAGCCGTGGCGACGCAGTATAAAAGCAGGCAGCACGCGAATGACGAGGCAAGAGCAGATCCAATCGGGATGAGAAAAATCCATCAGATTTTGAACAGGGACTACGCATCCATCGAAAGCAAGGGCTGAGGCAAAAGCAAAAGCTACCATCGTGATTTGTGTGTGGTAGCTACTACACGTGAGAGTATTTGCACATGGAGTTTGTTTACTTGGGCATTGCGTAGAAAGCTCAGTTAATTTTTTGCAGGGTCAGTCATACAAAGAACCATTGCGTCATTGGGTACCAGGTTTGAAGTGGAGAAGTTCGACGGGACTGGAAGCTTTGGGTTATGGCAGACAAGGGTGAAAGATTTGTTAGCACAACATGGATGCTTGAAGGCGTTGTTGTAGGAAGACAAGCCAGCTAAGATGGATGCTGAGGACTGGGAGGAGTTAGAGTTGACGACAGCCGAAACTATACAGTTGTGTTTGTCGGACCAGATTATTTATCATGTGATTGATGAGAATTTGCCGAAGAAGATCTGGGAGAAGCTGGAGAGTCAATTTATGTCCAAGACTGCAACGACCAAGGTGTATCTAGAGCAAAAGTTGTATCGGATGAAGATGCAGGAGGGGTCGGATCTTGTGGAGTATGTGAACGCCTTTAATCAAGTCGTGACTGATCTAGCACGTTTGGGTGCGACGATTGACGACGAGGATAGGGAAATTCTGCTTCTTTGTTCATTGCCATCGTCGTATGATCATTTGATCACTACTTTAACGCACGACAAGGAGACCGTGAAGAATGAGCATGTTACTGCGGCCTTGCTATCTTATCATATGAGAAATAAGAATGCGGTAGTCTCTCATGGTGAAGGTTTGCTAGTAAAGGGTGAAGAGTGGCGGAAGGGATATGAAGCAGGGAAGAACAAGAAAAAGAAAAAGAAAATACAGTGTGACAAGTGTAAGCAGAGGGGACATATTAAAAATGACTGTCCAAAGCTCAATGGTGGGTCAAGTGCTAATATGAAAATTCATAGTGATGACTCGTAGTATCAGGCAGGCGGTCAACAAAAAGTAAAGCGTGGATGTTGGATTCAACTTGCTCTTTTCATGCGACACACACCAAGGAGTGGTTCTCTTCGTACAATTCAGGTGATTTTGGTTTAGCCTATATGGGCGATGACTCTTGTTATTGTGTTGTCGAAGTAGGTGACATCAAAATAAAGATGCTTGACGGTGTTGAGTGGATGCTTCGGGGAGTCACGCATGTGCCGGGGCTAAGGAGGAATCTAATTTTGCTTGGAGTTCTTCATGATGGTGGTATGGTATTCCATTGTGATCGTGATAAGAAGACCATGGAAAGCATGGACGATGAGGTGACCATGATGATTGGAGCGAGGATGGCTTCACGTCTATACAAGTTGCAAGGAAGCACTATTGCAGGTGGAGTCACGGAGACTGGAGTTGCAGGAGTAGTAGTGGGATCCCACGGAGACGGTGGGTCAGGGGCAGACTAGTCGGGTAGATCTTGGTAAGCTACGAAGAAGACAACACAGGTCCAGAGTACATGGAAGTTTAACGCATGGACAAATTCAAAGTGGTGAAAAATATTCGCCAAGGTGGAGTTTGTTAGAGTTGTGTCGAATATTGTGTACGAGTTGGGTTACATATGGACTTGGTGTTGTAGTGTGGGTGGGATACATGTAGTGTCATAGTCAGACACGTTGTACCCTTGGTCTCTTATATATGAGGAGGCACCCACGTTGTAACCTATGACGACTATATATCGATAGGCTCGCAAGGGGGAGTCAGCAGCTTGTGCCGGCGCCTGGGTGGCCGGTGTTGCAGTATCTCGGGGAGGTGCGCCCGTAGTCATTGTCCCGGGGAGTAGGCGAGTTTGCCGAACCTCGTTAACAAATCTCGGTGTCGTCATCGTGCTGTGATCGCTTGTTCCTTGATAGATCGACCGCGTACCTCAAATTTATTCTAACAAGTGGTATCACGAGCAAGGTTACGAGGAGGATGTTGTGTGTCGATCTAGAGATGGAGAAGCAATCATGTGGTTGGATGTCTAGGCGGCGGTGAGTTGCAGCAGCAGGCCATGTGATCGGCGACTCGGCAAAATGCAACTTATATCTGCGGCTCAAGAGGAGAAGCCACACGGCTGCAGACAGGCAAAGTCACGGGCCAATCGACAACTGGTGAGCGTGTACGCATGCGTACGGAGGTGCGCAAGACCAGGGTCATGTACATCCTGGATACCAGGTTTCGTTCGGGATTTGTTTGGAGAGAAACACGGGACCGAGTCCCGAAGTGAATCGTCGCCGAGTCAGACTACTCGAGCCGTGGCGACGCAGTATAAAAGCAGGCATCACGCGAATGACGAGGCAAGAGCAGATCCAATCGGGATGAGAAAAAATCCATCAGATTTTGAACAGGGACTACGCATCCATCGAAAGCAAGGGCTAAGGCAAAAGCAAA
Organism: Hordeum vulgare subsp. vulgare; assembly: GCF_904849725.1. NCBI lineage: Eukaryota > Viridiplantae > Streptophyta > Magnoliopsida > Poales > Poaceae > Hordeum > Hordeum vulgare. Next base: position 89,415,298 of record NC_058520.1, read on the forward strand.
AGCTACCATCGTGATTTGTACGCGGAGTTCGTGTACTTGGGCATTGTGTAGAAAGCTCATTTAATTTTTTGCAGGGTCAGTCATACAAAGAAACGTGGCGTCATTGGGTACCAGGTTTGAGGTGGAGATGTTCGACGGGACTGGAAGCTTTGGGTTATGGCAGACAAGGGTTAAAGATTTGTTGGCACAATAGGGATGCTTGAAGGCGTTGTTGCGGGAAGCCAAGCCAGCTAAGATCGAGGCTGAGGACAGGGAGGAGTTATAGTTGAGGATAGCCGAAACTATACAGTTGTGTTTGTCGGGCGAGGTTATTTATCATGTGATGGATGACAATTCGCTGAAGAAGATCTGGGAGAATGTGGAGAGTCAATTTAAGTCCAAGACTGCTATGACCAAGGTGTATCTGAAGAAAAATTTGTATAGGATAAAGATGCATGAGGGGTCGGATCTGGTGGAGTATATGAATGCCTTTAATCAAGTCGTGACGGATGTAGCACGCTTGTGTGCCATGATTGACGGCGAGGATATGGCAACTCTGCTTCTTTGTTCATTGCCATCGTTGTATGACCATTTGATCACAACTTTCACGCACGACAAGGAGACCGTGAAGAATGAGGATGTTACTGCGGCCTTGCTATCTTATCATATGAGAAAGAAGAATGCGGTGGAAGTCTCTCATGGTGAAGGTTTGCTAGTCAAGGGTGAAGAGTGGCGGAAGGGATATGAGGCATGGAAAAACAAGAAAAATAAATATAAAATACAGTGTCACAAGTGTAAGCAGAGGGGACATATTAAAAGGACTGTCCAGAGCTCAATGGTGGGTCAAGTGCTAATATGGCAATTCATAGTGATGACTCGTAGTATCAGATAGGCGGTCAACCAAAAGTGAAGCGTGGATGTTGGATTCATCTTGCTCTTTTCATGCGACACCCAACAAGGAGTGGTTCTCTTTGTACAAGTCTGGTGATTTTGGTTTAGCCTATATGGGCGATAGGTGACATCAAAATCAAGATGTTTGATGCAGTTGAGCGGATGCTTCGGGGAGTCAGGCATGTGCCGGGGCTAAGGAGGAATCTAATTTTTCTTGGAGTTCTTCATGATGGTGGTATGGTATTCCGTTGTGATCGGGATAAGAAGACCATGGAAATCATGGAAGATGAGGTGACCGTGCTGATTGGAGCGAGGACTGCTTCGCGTCTTTACAAGTTGCAAGGAAGCACTATTGCTGGTGGATTCATGGATATTGGAGTTGCAGGAGTAGCAGCGGGATCCTACGGAGGCGACGGGTCTGGGGCAGACTCGTTAGGTAGTTCTTGGTAAGCTATGAAGAAGACAACACAGGTCCGAAGTACATGGAAGTTTGACGCATGTACAAATTCAAAGTGGTGAAAAATATTCGCCAAGGTGGAGTTTGTTTGAGTTGTGTCGAATATTGTGTACGAGTTGGGTTACATATGGACTTTGTGTTGTAGTGTGGGTAGGATACATGTAGTGTCGTAGTCGGATGCTTTGTACCCTTGGTCTCTTATATATGAGGAGGCACCCAGATACGTCCCAAACGTATCTATAATTTCTGTTTGTTCCTTGCTCTTTTGGGTGACATTGTTATGTGTTTCGCTACACTTCCATACCTTTTTACATATATTTGGACTAACCTACTAACTTAGTGCACCCAGTGCTAGTTTTTGTGTGCTGATGTGTGTGAATTACAGGTTTATACCCATATTTACAATGCCCGAAAAATTCCATAGAAGATAATAAAAAATCAACATTCCAGAAGACTCCAGACGCACGAAGGAGAGCCAGAGGGGGCCACCCCCACCCAGGCGGCCACCTGTTGTGGCCTAGGGGGAGGCCGTGCCACTGGGCCGCTTGGGCGAGTGGGTCCTCCCCTAGTGTCCCCCCTTTGGCCCTATTTTTACCCCCATGGAGGAAACCCTGGTTCGAGAACTGTCGTGGTTTTGCCACGGCAGATGTCCTCGTGAAAGGACTTAGTGAAGGAGCCATCGCACCCTAGTGGCGACTCAAAGGGGGTGAGCAAAAGCGAGTCTCGGATTTACCCAGGTTCGGCCCCTCGTGTCGAGGTAAAAGCCTACGTCCTGCTTTGTGTAGATTGATGGTGGTTTCGATTACAAGGAGGGCGTAACTCGCCTGACCTAGCTCTCGATGATTTCTAACTTGCCCTATCTTCCACTGGGACTCGGCTTTATATATAGGTCGAGGCCCTAGGGTTTACAAGAGTCCTAACCACGCTACAGATCGTGGTTTTCCATATCTCTAAGTCGTCGTGCTTTCCAAGATTGGAAACCTCCTTGGCGGATTATCCTCCGCATCATCTCCTGAACCGCCATCCAGCTTCTGGGCCCCTGGGCCAAGGCTTGCATTACTAAAGGATGAGTCACCCCTTTAGTGACCCGACCCAGCTAGGGCGGGTTACACCGCAGGTAATATCCCCAACATTAGGCCCCATATTGACTTGAATTTATTCATGCCAATGAACTTCCACTCATTTTGGGGCGACTTGTATCACTCCCATCTTTTGACGAACAACAAGCCGCCATCCATCATGCATTGTTTGAGCCGCCAAGTAGTTTCTTGATGACATCACCCTTTCCCTCCAATTTGGGACTTAATGATGCAACCTCTGATACGTCTCCATCGTATCTACTTTTCCAAACTCTTTTGCCCTTGTTTTGGACTCTAATTTGCATAATTTCAATGGAACTAACCCAGACTGACGATGTTTTCAGCAGAACTTCCATGGTGTTGTTTTTGTGCTGAAATGAAAGTTCTCAGAACGTCCATAAAATTTACGGAGAATATTTCTAGAAAATATGAAAAATACCTACGCAAAGATCCACCAGAGGGGACGGGCCAGTGGGCCACAAGCCCTGTAGCCGCGGCCTCCCCCCTGGCTGCGGCTACCAGGCTTGTGGGGCCCACGTGTCTCTGCCGCCCCCAATTCTAGCACTATTTATTCCCTTTCGTCCCGGAAAAATCAAGAGAGAAGATTTCATCGCGTTTCATGATCCAGAGGCGCCGCCACATCCCGTTCTTCCCCTAGAGGGCAAATCTGGAGTCCGTTTTGGGCTCCGGATCAAGGAGATCGCCACCATCGTCATCATCAACCTTCTTCCCTCTCCAATTCCATGAAGCTCTTCATCGTTCGTGAGTAATCAATTCGTAGGCTCGCTGGGCGGTGATGAGTAGGATCAGATCTATCATGTAATCGAGTTAGTTTTGACGGGGATTGATCCCTAGTATCCACTATGTTCTGAGATTGATGTTGCTACTACTTTGCCATCCTTAATGCTTGACAATAGGTGTTGGGGAACGTCGCATGGGAAACAAAAATTTTCCTACGCGCACGAAGACCTATCATGGTGATGTCCATCTACGAGAGGGGATGAGTGATCTACGTACCCTTGTAGATCGCACAGCAGAAGCGTTAGAGAACGCGGTTGATGTAGTGGAACGTCCTCACGTCCCTCGATCCGCCCCGCGAACAATCCCGCGATCAGTCCCACGATCTAGTACCGAACGGACGGCACCTCCGCGTTCAGCACACGTACAGCTCGATGATGATCTCGGCCTTCTTGATCCAGCAAGAGAGACGGAGAGGTAGAAGAGTTCTCCGGCAGCGTGACGGCGCTCCGGAGGTTGGTGATGATCTTATCTCAGCAGGGCTCCGCCCGAGCTCCGCAGAAACACGATCTAGAGGAAAAACTATGGAGGTATGTGGTCGGGCAGCCGTGAGAAAGTCGTCTCAAATCTGCCCTAAAAGCCCCATATATATAGGAGGAGGGAGGGGGACCTTGCCTTGGGGTCCAAGGGACTCCCAAGGGGTCGGCCGAGCCAAGGGGGGGAGGACTCCCCCCCCAAACCGAGTTGGACTTGGTTTGGTGGGAGGATTCCCCTCCCTTCCCACTTCTTCCCTCTTGTTTTTTCTTTTCCTTTGATTTTCTTATCTTGGCGCATAGGCTCCCTTGGGGCTGTCCCACCAGCCCACTAAGGGCTGGTGTGTCCCCCAAAAGCCTATGGGCTTCCCCGGAGTGGGTTGCCCCCCTCCGGTGAACTCCCGGAACCCATTCGTCATTCCCGGTACATTCCCGGTAACTCCGAAAACCTTCCGGTAATCAAATGAGGTCATCCTATATATCAATCTTCGTTTCCGGACTATTCCGGAAACCCTCGTGACGTCCGTGATCTCATCCGGGACTCCGAACAACATTCGTAACCAACCATATAACTCAAATACGCATAAAACAACGTCGAACCTTAAGTGTGCAGACCCTGCGGGTTCGAGAACTATGTAGACATGACCCGAGAGACTCCTCGGTCAATATCCAATAGCGGGACCTGGATGCCCATATTGGATCCTACATATTCTACGAAGATCTTATCGTTTGAACCTCAGTGCCAAGGATTCGTATAATCCCGTATGTCATTCCCTTTGTCCTTCGGTATGTTACTTGCCCGAGATTCGATCGTCAGTATCCATATACCTATTTCAACCTCGTTTACCGGCAAGTCTCTTTACTCGTTCCGTAATACAAGATCCCGCAACTTACACTAAGTTACATTGCTTGCAAGGCTTGTGTGTGATGTTGTATTACCGAGTGGGCCCCGAGATACCTCTCCGTCACACGGAGTGACAAATCCCAGTCTTGATCCATACTAACTCAACTAACACCTTCGGAGATACCTGTAGAGCATCTTTATAGTCACCCAGTTACGTTGCGACGTTTGATACACACAAAGCATTCCTCCGGTGTCAGTGAGTTATATGATCTCATGGTCATAGGAATAAATACTTGACACGCAGAAAACAGTAGCAACAAAATGACACGATCAACATGCTACGTCTATTAGTTTGGGTCTAGTCCATCACGTGATTCTCCCAATGACGTGATCCAGTTATCAAGCAACAACACCTTGTTCATAATCAGAAGACACTGACTATCATCGATCAACTGGCTAGCCAACTAGAGGCATGCTAGGGACGGTGTTTTGTCTATGTATCCACACATGTAAATGAGTCTTCTTTCAATACAATTATAGCATGGATAATAAACTATTATCTTGATACAGGAATTATAATAATAACTATACATTTATTATTGCCTCTAGGGCATAATTCCAACAGTCTCCCACTTGCACTAGAGTCAATAATCTAGCCCTCACATCACCATGTGAATTACATTGTAATAAATCTAACACCCATACAGTTCTGGTGTCGATCATGTTTTGGCCGTGGAAGAGGCTTAGTCAGCGGGTCTGCTACATTCAGATCCGTGTGCACTTTGCATATATTTACGTCCTCCTCCTCGACGTAGTCGCGGATGAGGTTGAAGCGTCGTTTGATGTGTCTGGTCTTCTTGTGAAACCTTGGTTCCTTTGCTAAGGCAATGGCACCAGTGTTGTCACAGAACAAGGTTATTGGATCCAGTGCACTTGGCACCACTCCAAGATCCGTCATGAACTCCTTCATCCAGACACCCTCCTTAGCCGCCTCCGAGGCAGCCATGTACTCCGCTTCACATGTAGAATCTGCTACGACGCTTTGCTTGGAACTGCACCAGCTTACTGCACCCCCATTAAGAATAAATACGTATCCGGTTTGCGACTTAGAGTCGTCCGGATCTGTGTCAAAGCTTGCATCGACGTAACCTTTTACGGCGAGCTCTTCGTCACCTCCATACACGAGAAACATCTCCTTAGTCCTTTTCAGGTACTTCAGGATATTCTTGACCGCCGTCCAGTGATCCACTCCTGGATTACTCTGGAACCTACCTGCCATACTTATGGCCAGGCTAACATCCGGTCTAGTGCACAACATTGCATACATGATAGAACCTATGGCTGAAGCATAGGGGACGGAGCGCATATGCTCTCTATCTTCATCAGTTGCTGGGCACTGAGTCTTACTCAATCTCGTACCTTGTAACACTGGCAAGAACCCTTTCTTGGACTGTTCCATTTTGAACCTCTTCAAAACTTTATCAAGGTATGTGCTTTGTGAAAGTCCTATCAGGCGTTTTGATCTATCCCTATAGATCTTAATGCCTAGAATGTAAGCAGCTTCTCCTAGGTCCTTCATAGAGAAACTTTTATTCAAGTAACCTTTTATGCTCTCCAAAAGATCTACGTTGTTTCCAATCAGTAATATGTCATCCACATATAATATTAGAAACGCCACAGAGCTCCCACTCACTTTCTTGTAAATACAAGATTCTCCAACCACTTGTATAAACCCAAATGCTTTGATCACCTCATCAAAGCATTTGTTCCAACTCCGAGATGCTTGCACCAGTCCATAAATGGATCGCTGGAGCTTGCACACCTTGTCAGCATTTTTAGGATCGACAAAACCTTCGGGTTGCATCATATACAACTCTTCCTTAAGGAAACCGTTAAGGAACGCCGTTTTGACATCCATCTGCCAGATTTCATAATCGAAAAATGCAGCTATTGCTAACATGATTCTGACGGACTTAAGCATCGCTACGGGAGAGAAAGTCTCATCGTAGTCAATTCCTGGAACTTGTGAAAAACCCTTTGCCACAAGTCGAGCTTTATAAACGATCACATTACCGTCAGCGTCCGTCTTCTTCTTAAAGATCCATTTGTTCTGAATAGCCTTGCGGCCCTCAGGCAGCATCTCCAAAGTCCACACTTTGTTCTCATACATGGATCCTATCTCGGATTTCATGGCTTCTAGCCATTTGTTGGAATCTGGGCCCACCATTGCTTCTTCATAATTTGCAGGTTCATTGTAGTCTAACAACATGATTGATAAGACGGGATTACCGTACCACTCTGGAGCAGCGCGTGATCTCGTCGACCTGCGTGGTTCAACAGAAACTTGAACTGGAGTTTCATGATCATCATCATTAACTTCCTCCTCAACCGGCGTCGCAATGACAGAGGTTTCCCCTTGCCCTGCGCCACCATCCAGAGGGATGAGAGGTTCGACAACCTCGTCAAGTTCTATTTTCCTCCCACTCAATTCTCTCGAGAGAAACTCCTTCTCGAGAAAAGTTCCGTTCTTAGCAACAAACACTTTGCCCTCGGATTTGAGATAGAAGGTGTACCCAACTGTCTCTTTTGGGTAACCTATGAAGACACACTTTTCCGCTTTGGGTTCCAGCTTTTCAGGCTGAAGCTTTTTGACATAAGCATTACATCCCCAAACTTTAAGAAACGACAACTTTGGCCTTTTGCCATACCACAGTTCGTATGGTGTCGTCTCAACGGATTTCGATGGTGCCCTATTTGAAGTGAATGCAGCTGTTTCTAATGCATGCCCCCAAAACGATAACGACAAATCAGTAAGAGACATCATAGATCGCACCATTTCTAATAAAGTACGATTACGACGTTCGGACACACCATTACGCTGTGGTGTTCCAGGCGGTGTTAACTGCGAAACAATTCCACATTGTCTTAAGTGAGTACCAAACTCGAAACTCAGATATTCACCCCCACGATCAGACCGTAGGAACTTGATCTTCTTGTTACGATGATTTTCCACTTCACTCTGAAATTGTTTGAACTTTTCAAATGTTTCAGACTTGTGCTTCATCAAGTAGACATAACCATATCTACTTAGATCGTCAGTGAAGGTGAGAAAATAACGATATCCGCCGCGTGCCTCCATGCTCATTGGACCACACACATCGGTATGTATGATTTCCAACAAGTCACTTGCACGCTCCATTGTTCCGGAGAACGGAGTCTTAGTCATCTTGCCCATGAGGCATGGTTCGCACGTGTCAAGTGAATCAAAGTCAAGTGACTCCAAAAGTCCATCAGCATGGAGTTTCTTCATGCACTTTACACCAATATGACCCAAGCGGCAGTGCCACAGAAATATGGCGCTATCATTGTTTACTCTAACTCTTTTGGTCTCAATGTTATGTATATGCGTATCTCTATCAAGATTCAATATGAACAATCCTCTCACATTCGGTGCATGACCATAAAAGATGTTACTCATAGAAATAGAACAACCATTATTCTCAGACTTAAAAGAGTAACCGTCTCGCAATAAACAAGATCCAGATATAATGTTCATGCTCAACGCAGGCACTAAATAACAATGATTTAAGTTCATCACTAATCCCGATGGTAGTTGAAGTGACACTGTGCCGACGGCGATTGCATCAACCTTGGAACCGTTTCCTACGCGCATCGTCACTTCGTCTTTCGCCAGCCTTCGTCTATTCCGCAGTTCCTGCTTCGAGTTGCAAATGTGAGCAACAGAACCGGTATCGAATACCCAGGCACTACTACGAGAGCCGGTTAAGTACACATCAATAACATGTATATCAAATATACCTGATTTTTCTTTGCCCGCCTTCTTATCTGCCAGATACTTGGGGCAATTGCGCTTCCAGTGACCCATACCCTTGCAATAGAAGCACTCTGTTTCAGGCTTAGGTCCAGCCTTGGGTTTCTTCGGTGGATTGGCAACGGGCTTGCCGCTCTTCTTCGAATTGCCCTTCTTGCCTTTGCCGTTTCTCTTGAAACTAGTGGTCTTGCTCACCATCAACACTTGATGTTCTTTACGGAGTTCAGACTCTGCGACTTTCAGCATCGCAAACAACTCGCCGGGAGACTTGTTCATCCCTTGCATGTTGTAGTTCAACACAAAGCCTTTATAGCTTGGCGGCAGTGATTGAAGGATTCTGTCAGTGATAGCTTCTTGCGGGAGTTCAATCCCCAGTTCAGCTAGACGGTTTGAGTACCCAGACATTTTGAGCACATGTTCACTGACAGACGAGTTTTCCTCCATCTTGCAAGCATAGAATTTATCGGAGGTCTCATACCTCTCGATCCGGGCGTTCTTCTGAAAGATAAACTTCAACTCCTGGAACATCTCAAATGCTCCATGACGCTCAAAGCGACGTTGAAGTCCCGGTTCTAAGCCATACAAGACTGCACATTGAACTATTGAGTAGTCCTCCTTACGTGCTAACCAAGCGTTCTTAACATCCTGATCAGCCGTAGCGGGTGGTTCATCTCCTAGCGCAGCATTAAGGACATAATCCTTCTTTCCAGCTTGTAAGATTAGCTTAAGATTACGAGCCCAGTCTACAAAGTTGCTTCCATCATCTTTCAACTTAGCTTTCTCTAGGAACGTATTAAAATTCAGGATGACACTTGCGTGAGCCATGATCTACAACACAAATACATTCAAAGTGGACTTAGACTATGTTCAAGATAATTAGAGTTCAACTTAATCAAATTATATGCTAAACTCCCACTCAAAAGGTACATCTCTCTAGTCATTTGAGTGGTTCATGATCCACTTACACTATCGCAAGTCCGATCATCACGTGAGTCGAGAGTAGTTTCAGTGGTAAGCATCCCTATGCTAATCATATCAGCTATATGATTCATGATCGACCTTTCGGTCTCATGTGTTCCGAGGCCATGTCTGCACATGCTAGGCTCGTCAAGCTTAACCCGAGTGTTCCGCGTGCGCAACTGTTTTGCACCCGTTGTATGTGAACGTTAAGTCTATCACACCCGATCATCACGTGGTGTCTCGAAACGACAAACTGTAGCAACGGTGCACAGTCGGGGAGAACACAATTTCGTCTTGAAATTTTAGTGAGAGATCACCTTATAATGCTACCGTCGTTCTAAGCAAAATAAGGTGCATAAAAGGATTAACATCACATGCAATTCATAAGTGACATGATATGGCCATCATCACGTGCTTCTTGATCTCCATCACCAAAGCACCGGCACGATCTTCTTGTCACCGGCGCCACACCATGATCATCCATCAACGTGTTGCCATCGGGGTTGTCGTGCTACTTATGCTATTACTACTAAAGCTACATCCTAGCAAAATAGTAAACGCATCTGCAAGCACATATGTTAGTATAAAGACAACCCTATGGCTCCTGCCGGTTGCCGTACCATCGACGTGCAAGTCGATATTTCTATTACAACATGATCATCTCATACATCCAATATATAACATCACATCATTGGCCATATCACATCACAATCATACCCTGCAAAAACAAGTTAGACGTCCTCTAATTTTGTTGTTGCAAGTTTTACGTGGTGACCAAGGGTATCTAGTAGGATCGCATCTTACTTACGCAAACACCACAATGGAGATATATGAGTTGCTATTTAACCTCATCCAAGGACCTCCTCGGTCAAATCCGATTCAACTAAAGTTGGAGAAACCGTCACTTGCCAGTCATCTTTGAGCAAAGGGGGTTACTCGTAACGATGAAACCAGTCTCTCGTAAGCGTACGAGTAATGTTGGTCCAAGCCGCTTCAATCCAACAATACCGCGGAATCAAGAAAAGACTAAGGAGGGCAGCAAAACGCACATCACCGCCCACAAAACCTTTTGTGTTCTACTCGAGAAGACATCTATGCATGAACCTAGCTCTGATACCACTGTTGGGGAACGTCGCATGGGAAACAAAAATTTTCCTACGCGCACGAAGACCTATCATGGTGATGTGCATCTATGAGAGGGGATGAGTGATCTACGTACCCTTGTAGATCGCACAACAGAAGCGTTAGAGAACGCGGTTGATGTAGTGGAACGTCCTCACGTCCCTCGATCCACCCCGCGAACAATCCCGCGATCAGTCCCGCGATCAGTCTCACTTGCTAACGGGATCACATCATTAGGAGAATCATGTGATGGACTAGACCCGAACTAATAGACGTAGCATGTTGATCGTGTCATTTTGTTGCTAACGTTTTCTGCGTGTCAAGTATTTGTTCCTATGGCCATGAGATCATATAACTCACTGACACCGGAGGAATGCTTTGTGTGTATCAAACATCGCAACGTAACTGGGTGACTATAAAGATGCTCTACAGGTATCTCCGAAGGTGTTCGTTGAGTTAGTATGGATCGAGACTGGGATTTGTCACTCCGTGTGACGGAGAGGTATCTAGGGGCCTACTCGGTAATACAACATCACACACAAGCCTTGCAAGCATTGTGACTTAGTGTAAGTTGCGGGATCTTGTATTACGGAACGAGTAAAGAGACTTGCCGATAAACGATATTGTAATAGGTATGCGGATACTGACGATCGAATCTCGGGCAAGTAACATACCGAAGGACAAAGGGAATGACATACGGGATTATATGAATCCTTGGCACTGAGGTTCAAACGATAAGATCTTCGTAGAATATGTAGGATCCAATATGGGCATCCAGGTCCCGCTATTGGATATTGACCAAAGAGTCACTCGGGTCATGTCTACATAGTTCTCGAGCCCCTAGGGTCTGCACACTTAAGGTTCAACGTTGTTTTATGCGTATTTGAGTTATATGGTTGGTTACCGAATGTTGTTCGGAGTCCCGGATGAGATCACAGACGTCACGAGGGTTTCCGGAATGGTCCGGAAACGAAGACTAATATATAGGATGACCTCATTTGGTTACCGGAAGGTTTTCCTGCATTACCGGAAAAGTTTTAGGCTCATCGGTAGTGTACTGGGAGTGCCGGGAGGGGTGCCGGGGACCATCAGGAGGGGTGTCACGCCCCAAGGGGTCTCATGGGCTATGGGAAGAGATAAACCAGCCCCTAGTGGGCCGGAATAAGTTCCCACTAAGGCCCATAAGGTTTGAGAAGGAAAAAACACAAGGTGGAAAGAGTTTCCAAGTGGGAAGGTGGAATCCTACTCCAAGTAGGATTGGAGTAGGACTCCTCCACCTCCAATTTCGGCCAAACCTTTAGGTTTTGAGGTTGCCTCCTCCCCTCCCTCCCTCCTATATATAGTGGGGTTTTAGGGCTGATTTGTGACAACTTTTGCCATGGCAGCCCGACCACATACCTCCACGGTTTTTCCTCTAGATCGCGTTTCTGGGGAGCTAAGGCGGAGCCTTGCTAAGATTAGATCACCACCAACCTTCGGAGCGTCGTCATGCTGCTGGAAAACTCATCTACCTCTCTGTCTCTCTTGATGGATCAAGAAGGCCGAGATCATCGTCGATCTGTACGTGTGCTGAACGCGGAGGTGCCGTCCGTTCGGCACTATATCGGAGCGGATCGTGGGACGGATCGCGGGACGGTTCGTGGGACGGTTCGCGGGGCGGACCGAGGGACGTAAGGACGTTCCACTACATCAACCGCATTTCTTAACGCTTCTGCTGTGCGATCTACAAGGGTACGTAGATTGGAAATCCCCTCTCGTAGATGGACATCACCATGATAGGTCTTTGTGCGTGTAGGAAAATTTTTGTTTCCCATGCGACGTTCCCCAACACTATCATACTACCTTTGCTGCTTATATCCTACTTGCAGATACTAATCTTTCAGGTGTGGTTGAGCCGACAACTCAACTGCTAATACTAGAGAATATCCTTTCACTCCCATCGTGTCGAACCAACAAATTTAGGTTGAATACTCTACCCTCGAAAACTGCCGCGATCCCACACACTGGCGGGCCATTGCAAGACAATTGCTAATTGTTGAGCAACTGGAAGCATCTCTTTTCTGGCAATGTTGTCGGGGAATGCTAGCATCTCTTTTCTGGCGCCGTTGCCGGGGAGGATGTAACATCCCATATTTTGGAATGTTAAAATAATTCTTAGTTTGTTTGTTTGTTTGCTTGAGTGATTGAAACTTGTGTGAAATTTGAAACTTTTCAAAAACTTTTGAATGAGAGGGAATAAAATGACTTTCCCCTTCTCCGATGAATTCAAATTCAATCATTTAAAAAGCAAAGAGAGAAGATGAGATGACTTCTTCAACTATAAAGAATTTGAACGGAGTTTGCATTTGAATCCTTTCAAAATATTTGCCCTTGCTTCTATATTTTTCTTCCCCGAGAAAATGCCCCGACAAAATTCTTGCACGCAAGAAAGAGCGGAGGAAAATGACCCTCCAAAAAAACCAGGGGCATTCATTGAAATATTTTGAGCCAAGAAAAAAACCAAAATTTAATTTGAGAAAATAATTGCAAAAAGAAATGATGCTTTTAGGGATTTTTTGGAAAAACATTTTTTTTAAGTTTTTATTTTGGCCGTGGAAAAATGCCCATCATTTATATATTATTATTTTGATAATTTTAGTATATAGAAACTCTTTATTCCGAATTGATTTGAATTCCCTTTTATCGTTTTAGTTTCCTAGTTTTAAAAATAGGAAAGGAATCACTTTTATTTGGAAACACCTGCTGGCCCATCAAGAGTTTTCCTATTTTGGCCCATCAGACGATCTTCTTCCTCGTGTGTCTCTTCCCCACGTCACACGAGCTTTCCTTAGCCTTGGACATGGAGATCTTCACCTTCGGGATTCGCGAAGCTCTTTCCCTCCCAGCACCTCCCGTCGCCTCTATAAGAACCCACATGGCCTCCTCGTTCCATTCCCGTAGAAACCGCCGCCTCTCCCCACCTCCTCCTCCCCCCGCACCTCGCCGGAGTTGGCCACCAGAGAACTCACCGGAGCTCCACCCCATCGCCCTTGCACTCCCTCCCCTCCCTGCCGAGCCGTCCCCACCCCGCCGCCACCTCCCCAACGTCGCCACCCCACCCCGTCGGCCCCCCTGCACCCCCTCCCCATCCCCACGAGAAGCTGCTGCTCCCCCCATCGCCAAGAACTCCACCACGTCGCCCCCCTGTAGGTCCCTCCACCTCGCCGCCCCTCCCCTAGTCGCCAGCCCCCTCCACCGCCCCCCTGCCCCCCCCGCCAGCGACCCCACCCCGCCGGAGCTCCCATCGCTGGAGTTCCCTCGTCGTGCTTTCTGCTGTAGCACGAGGTAACTCCTCCTTCTTTTTTTTTTCTTTTACGTGTTTTTTTTGTATTGTGTAGTTTTACCCTTAGATCTATTTTCAACGGTGTAGATTAGAGTAACTTACCCCTTTGGTTTTAGTTATAAAACCATACCGGTTCCTTGTTAGTAATTTTAAACCGAAAGGGTTTTTCTTATTTAGCTGCCATCCGCTGTTTAGCCTATGCCACGCGCACCCATCAGCCAATCAGAAGCCGCCACATGGATTCCCTGTTTGTTTTATTTTTCAGATTTAGTTCAAAAACAGAAAAGTTCCAATCTTGTTTAGCCCATAACTTTTGATCCACAACTCCAATGATGTTGATTCTTTTTCTAGTAGCTCACAAAGTTCTTGTAATTTTTAAAAACATTTAATTTGTCTATGTTTGAAATTTTCAAATTTGAATTAGATCAGGTTTAGTTTAAACCTTGTTTTTCTTATTCCAGGAGTTTAAAAATAGATTTTAATTTGATTCCTTTTGCTACTGGTCACTAGTGATCTTATTTATCAGTAGTAAAAATTTCAGATTTGTTTGAGTATTTTAGCTCACTGTTTCTTGTGAAACAATTTCTGTTTCACCTCTTTTAGTACTATGGCTATTTCCTTTTTCTGTAAATTGTTTTAAATTATTTTCTTTTATATTTCAGAAATATTATGTTTTGTTTCTATTAGTTAAACAGTAGGTTTGCAACAAGTTTTGATTTTATTTTTATTTGTTATCATGAAATCAATTCTAGTTCCTTAGTAACTTGCAATTGGTTTCTCCACTGCTTCAAATCCCGTTCGGGAATACTTTCAAATAGTTTTGTGAAAAATACTTTATTTTATCTTAGTTAAAATTTATATCTTAGTTCCCTGTTATTATTTTCCGTTGGACAAAAACTATTTAGTGTTTGATGTAGTAGAAGACTCACTAGTCTTATTTGAAGTTTCCTTCGGATCCCTATTCGCTCTCTCTTTTGTTTTGATTGCTAGAATGTTTGCTAGTATGAGTGCTTATGTGAATGATATGTTTGTTATATAGATTTCATCGGAGAGTGACGAGTAGACTATCAAGTTATTTCTCGAGAAATTCTTCTTCGTCAATATCACCAGGCAAGTCACTTTGATCATACTATCACCTATGTTTTATGCATCGTAGTTCTACCATCCTATGCCCAATTGCATGCTGAGTAGGTACTTGGAAATTTTAGTATAGATTGTAGTATCATGTGGTAGGCACACAACAACCCCGATACTTGGCCTCGGGACGACAAATTTCATATTGCTATGCTTGAGTAGACGGGATTTCGGTTGAGTGCATAACACGAGTGATGCAAGGTTGATTAAATAATCAAGACCGGTTAAGACAAGATTTTCAAGACCTCGGACGCAATGCAACTCTGGGTGAAGGACGGTTGATCGGCTCCCTGGAGAACCTAGTGGATGACCCGGGATGCTGGAGAGGCCATAACATCCTGCGGAAAGCTTCACCCCGTCTCAAAGAGACGGACGGATATTTTCAAGACCCAAGGCTTACCTGCACAGCCACAAGTCATTATGGGCTCTGGCTTGGTTGGACAACGCGGCGACTCTGGACAGGCGGTGCTAGCAGATGTAGACGAACGGTAGGAATGGATGGGCACCGACAGGGATTCAGAGGGACTCGTTGAAAGACCATGTTTTGATCATCCGGTCTTCAAACACCCTGAAGTGCGAGGACATACACGGAGGCGATCAAATCTTGTGGGGAACGTGTGCAAAACTCTGCAGAGTACTCAAACCTAATCGATTAGCCGTGTCCACGGTCATGGACAATTTGAGCCAAAGGAACTGAAGTTATCTGGATTTTTCAACACCATTATATATATTTGATGAGGGTAATAATGATAACTCGGGTATGAGAACTGGTTGGCGGAACCATCTCATTAACAACCAACTACGTAGTAATATTTTGCTTTTAGCCCCTCTCTTGATGTAGGAGAAAACTTGGTTTTCGCTAAAAACTTATAGCCCCACCTTCCATATATGCATATAGTATAGATGATTATTTTTCACCCCTCTCTTATGTGACTTGCCGGCATATTCAATATGCTGACCTACACGGCTGCAACGTCTTATGTTGCAGATATTTTTCTTCGACGAGTAAGAGTACGATTCAGGGTTACGGTCTACACTCAACTTGCCGTTGGTGTTTATTGGGACTCCACTACCTTGACTGCTTCCGCTGAGATATTTAAGGTATATATCAGTTTTACGCTATTTACATGTGATTGCACTTTGATATATACATTGATGTACTGTGTGTGCCAGCATACTGATCCAGGGATGGCACATAAAACACAGAGGCTTGACTCGTCTTGAGTCGGATCGCTACAGAAATGGTATCAGAGGACATGTTGACTGTAGGACGTGACCCTAGAAAGTGGAAGTCTCTTAGGGAAGAATCTCTCAAAAAAATTATTTTCAAGAACATCCTTTACTTCTCATCCCTTCTGATTTAATCAAACATTCTCTCTCACCTCCAATAGTTAGACAATACCCTTACCCCTTTGACCTCATGAAGAATCAACAGAGTTCTACTTCAAAGTAAAGAGGATTTCAACATGCATTTGAAGAATTGAAGGTGCACCAATTGAAGACTCTCAAGACCCGAAGAACTCGAAGACCCTGAAGTGTTCGAATAATTATATGACCATTAGTAGTCCAAACCCCTTTTATATACTCACGTTAGATACGATGATTTGTGAGCCGTCATTGGTGTGTGTTTTCCGACGGCCACAAATAAAACCTATTCTCAAAAATATTGTTTGTATTGTGTGTATCTCCCTCTCTTACCCGTCTCATCCCCAAAACCTCAACCCTACCAGATGGAGTATGAAGCTGGACTTGTAATCTCTGGACCAATGACCCAGCTGGAAGCTGAGATATGGATTCAGAACATGGAGAACTACTTCGGGAGTAACTTGATCTCAAGGAAGTATGCAGTGGAACACGCTCTCCAGTACTTTACCCGAAGTGCTGCAATCTGGTGGAAAATGCATCATGCCATACAAGGATTTAGTGGAGCAAAAACCTGGGACGAATTCAAGAACACTCTGTTAAGATCCCGACTTATTCAGAAGTGCTATGATAATCCGAAGGTGAGGACTTGTGCATGCAAGATCTGTGGAGAAATAGGACACACCCAGGAAGAACACAAGGATGGATGCACTCATTGTGAAGAAAATCACCCAGTTGAGGAGTGCCCAAGTAGTCAGGTGACTTGTTTGTTGTGTGAAGGAACCACCCACTACCCAGCTCAGTGTCACATTTACCCCAAGGTGCAACAAGTTGTCAAGCAACAGAAAGGTGCAGTGAAGGAAACCCTCAAGAAGAAGATTCTAGAAGAGCCGGTGATGAACGAAAATATTGAAGACCCTGATGGACAAGGTCTGACCATATTTTTCTCCAATGCATGCTACTCATGTGGAGAAGAAGGACATTATTCACAGGACTGCACGAAGAGAAGCCAAGAGTATCTGGGAAACTTCCCGACGGAAGAAGTGGAGTTTGATCCACTTGAAATAGAAGAACTGGCCAAAATAAAGGAGTCCGGAAAGAAGAAAAAGTACCCTCGGAAGAACCAAATCTCTGCATACAAAGACCCGAGTCATGTTAGATGTTACAAGTGTATGAAATTTGTCCACCACAAATACATGTGCTCGGGAAGGAAGCCGGGAACCCAAGGAGCAACGGCAAACACTAAGACGCCTCGAGACTTGTCAGAACTCATTTGCTTTTGTTGCAAGGAAGCAGGACATTTTGCCAGCGACTGTCCACAAAGGAAGAAAGCTAGAATGGAGTAGTTAAGCTTTGACCATGGCAATTAATGTAATCTGAAGAACTCTTGTTTTTCATGAGATCATGGAGTGAAATTTTTGTAACGGAAGTCCCCGAGATTGTAATAACATCATGAATAAATGGAATTTATTGTCTCATGATTGCCTATGTTGAAAATGTATGCGTTGTTTCTCTTCGAACAAAGATCTCTGAACATTATGAGGATATGAGAAAATATGGTCTATGCACGCATGAGTATAATTCATTTTAAGTGTGGTAGTAATCGGTAAACCCACAGGATCCATTGAGTAGGAGTGTACCATGATTACCAAGGAGACACATACATTCCTCTGAGTACCTATTTACTGACACCTGCAGATGACAACTCTCTACGAGTCATTCCTCAAGGGCCCAAAAACGAGCATGACCCTGACCAGTGATCATGATTACCCGAAAATCCTGAAGGACATGATGAAGCACATTCATCTTGAAGGAGATGCAGTCTACAAAGGCTACCCATTCATGGAAAATGGAGTGGAACTTTGGTACGTGGAAGTACACCTCCACCATGTGAAAGGAGTTTGTCCAAAGACTATGGGGCAATACTTTTTCATTTCACGTGTACCACGAGCAACCTTCTTTGATGTTGTTCGTGAAGCTGCCATGGAAGCCATACGTCAGATTGGAGAAATACTTGAAGCAAGACTCCGTCATACCCAGGAATACGTGAGTGAGGTACGTGCGGAGATGATGGAGATGAAGCTCATGACCACCATGATGAAGCGAGAGATGGATGATTTCAGGGAGCACCTCGGAAAGTTCGAGTGGAACTAAAGTACCTCCAAGAGAGGCAGATGAATAAAGTTGGCAGAAATGCTCGACCATACCGAACCATGTGGATGGCAGCATTTGTCATAGAGTACTTTTTGAATTGGAGTTTTTGATAAGAAATTAAGGATGTAATAAAGGATTGATTATGAAATGGATATGATTTATGGAAAGAAGCTATGATGGATCACCACACGTTTTCTTAGGAGCATACGAAAACCTAAGAGTTGTGAAGATACGATAGATGTTTTGTTCAGCTTGCAGAACCAATGGATTATTCGAACTTCGTTCGTGGATAAGAGAAATTCTGCAACGCTTGTGAGGATGCCCAAGTGTTAGAATGCGAGATTCGCTAAACCTTATACAGAGAAATGATTTGGGTGCGAAATGGATTGATCACCATGACGACTTACTCTTATCATTTATCTTGCTATTCGGAATGGTAAATCTGAGAGACTTACCCATATAGAGAGACGACGTTCTTTGAAGCTTTTGTTTAAGCCTTAGAATGGTATGATGAAAGCCCCACGTACATGGCATTTGTTGTCACGCGTAGGAAATTTTACGGTAAGGATGAAGACAAGACCCCTTTCTCTGCAGGATAACCACAAATGGTAGACCACCATGAGAACCATCGATATGTTATTTAGAATTGACCACGAGACTGTCAGTTAAAGAAGACCCAGTAACGGAAGAAGCTTATATCAACGGGAGAGCATCATCAAAGGATTTAATATGAAGACTGTGCGATGTCAGTTGCCAAAACCCCAGAGGATTGTTAAAATCTTAAGGGACCAGTATCTCTCATTTTAAGTGTGGTAGCATCCCATTTTGGAGGAGATTGGAATTGTTAGAAGACCCCCAAACCCTAACCTTTCTTTCTAGCCTCTTCGAATCTCGAGGACGAGATTCATTTTAAGTGTGGTAGATTTGTAACATCCCAAATTTTGGAATGTTAAAATAATTATTAGTTTGTTTGTTTGTTTGCTTGAGTGATTGAAACTTGTGTGAAATTTGAAACTTTTCAAAAACTTTTGAATGAGAGGGAATAAAATGACTTTCCCCTTTTCCGGTGAATTCAAATTCAATCATTTAAAAAGCAAAGAGAGAAGATGACATGACTTCTTCAACTATAAAGAATTTGAACGGAGTTTGCATTTGAATCCTTTCAAAATATTTTCCCTTGCTTCTATATTTTTCTTCCCCGAGAAAATGCCCCGACAAAATTCTTGCACGCAAGAAAGAGCGGAGGAAAATGACCCTCCAAAAAAACCAGGGGCATTCATTGAAATATTTTGAGCCAAGAAAAAAACCAAAATTTAATTTGACAAAATAATTGCAAAAAGAAATAATGCTTTTAGGGATTTTTTGGAAAAACATTTTTTTAAGTTTTTATTTTGGCCGTGGAAAAATGCCCATCATTTATATTTTATTTTTCTGATAATTTTAGTATATAGAAACTCTTTATTCCGAATTGATTTGAATTCCCTTTTATCGTTTTAGATTCCTAGTTTTAAAAATACGAAAGGAATCACTTTTATTTGGAAACACCTGCTGGCCCATAGAGTTTTCCTATTTTGGCCCAACACAGGATCTTCTTCCTCCTCTGTCTCTTCCCCATGTCACAGGAGCTTTCCTTAGCCATGGACAGGGAGATCTTCACCTCCGGGATTCGCGAAGCCCTTTCTCTCCCAGCACCTCCCGTCGCCTCTATAAGAACCCCCATGGCCTCCTCGTTCCATTCCCGTTGAAACCGCCGCCTCTCCCCACCTCCTCCTCCCCCTGCACCTCGCCGGAGTTGGCCACCAGAGAACTCACCGGAGCTCCACCCCATCGCCCCTGCACTCCCTCCCCTCCCTGCCGAGCCCTCCCGACCCCGCCGCCACCTCCCCACCGTCGCCACCCCACCCCGTCGGACCCCCTGCACCCCCTCCCCATCCCCACGAGAAGCTGCTGCTCCTCCCCATCGCCAGGAACTCCACCACGTCGCCCCCCTACAGGTCCCTCCACCTCGCCGCCCCTCCCCTAGTCGCCACCCCCCTCCACCGCCCCCCCTGCCGCCCACCCCCTGCCGGCGACCCCACCCCGCCGGAGCTCCCATCGCTGGAGTGCCCTCGCCGTGCTTTCCTCTGTAGCATGAGGTAACTCCTCCTTCTTTTTTTCTTTTACTTGTTTTTTTTGTATTGTGTAGTTTTACCCTTAGATCTATTTTCAACGGTGTAGATTAGAGTAACTTACCCCTTCGATTTTAGTTATAAAACCATACCGGTTCCCTGTTAGTAATTTTAAACCGAAAGGGTTTTTCTTATTTAGCTGCCATCCGCTGTTTAGCCTTTGCCACATACACCCATCAGCCAATCAGAAGCCGCCACATGGATTTCCTGTTTGTTTTATTTTTCAGATTTAGTTCAAAAACAGAAAAGTTCCAATCTTGTTTAGCCCATAACTTTCGATCCACAACTCCAATTATGTTGATTCTTTTTCCAGTAGCTCAAAAATTTCTTGTAGTTTTTAAAAACATATAATGTGTCTATGTTTGAAATTTGCAAATTTGAATTATATCAGATTTAGTTTAAACCTTGTTTTGCTTATTCCAGGAGTTTCAAAATAGATTTTAATTTGATTCTTTTTGCTACTGATCACTAGTGATCTTATTTATCATTGGTGAAAATTTCAGATTTGTTTGAGTATTTTAACTCACTGTTTCTTGTGAAACAATTTCTGTTTCACCTCTTTTAGGACTATGGCTATTTCCTTTTTCTGTAAATTGTTTTAAATTATTTTCTTTTATATTTCAGAAATATTATGTTTTGTTTCTATTAGTTAAACAGTAGGTTTGCAACAAGTTTTGATTTTATTTTTATTTGTTATCATGAAATCAATTCTAGTTCCTTAGTAACCTGCAATTGGTTTCTCCACTGTTTCAAATCCCATTTGGGAATACTTTCAAATAGTTTTGTGAAAAATACTTTATTTTATCTTAGTTAAAATTTGTATCTTAGTTCTCTGTTATTATTTTCCGTTGGATAAAAACTATTTAGTGTTTGATGTAGTAGAAGACTCACTAGTCTTATTTGAAGTTTCCTTCGGATCCCTATTCGCTCTCTCTTTTGTTTTGATTGTTAGAATGATTGCTAGTATGAGTGCTTATGTGAATGATATGTTTGTTATATAGATTTCATCGGAGAGTGACGAGTAGACTATCAAGTTATTTCTCGAGAAATTCTTCTTCGTCAACATCACCAGGCAAGTCACTTTGATCATACTATCACCTATGTTTTATGCATCGTAGTTCTACCATCCTATGCCCAATTGCATGCTGAGTAGGTACTTGGAAATTTTAGTATAGATTGTAGTATCATGTGGTAGGCACACAACAACCCCGATACTTGGCCCCGGGACGACAAATTTCATATTTCTATGCTTGAGTAGACGGGATTTCGGTTGAGTGCATAACACGAGTGATGCAAGGTTGATTAAATAATCAAGACCGGTTAAGACAAGATTTTCAAGACCTCGGACGCAATGCAACTCTGGGTGAAGGACGGTTGATCGGCTCTCTGGAGAACCCAGTGGATGACCCGGGATGCTGGAGAGGCCATGACATCCCGCGGAAAGCTTCACCCCGTCTCAAAGAGACGGACGGATATTTTCAAGACGCAAGGCTTACCTCCACAGCCACAAGTCATTATGGGCTCTGGCTTGGTTGGACAACGCGGCGACTCTGGACAGGCGGTGCTAGCAGATGTAGACGAATGGTAGGAATGGATGGGCACCGACAGGGATTCAGAGGGACCCGTTGAAAGACCATGTTTTGATCATCCGGTCTTCAAACACCCTGAAGTGCAAGGACATACACGAAGGCGATCAAATCTTGTGGGGAACGTGTGCAAAACTCTGCAGAGTACTCAAACCTAATCGATTAGCCGTGTCCACGGTCATGGACAATTTGAGCCAAAGGAACTGAAGTTATCTGGATTTCTCAACACCATTATATATATTTGATGAGGGTAATAATGATAACTCGGGTATGAGAACTGGTTGGCGGAACCATCTCATTAACAACCAACTACGTAGTAATATTTTGCTTTTAGCCCCTCTCTTTATGTAGGAGAAAACTTGCTTTTCGCTAAAAACTTATAGCCCCACCTGCCATATATGCATATAATATAGATGATTATTTTTCACCCCTCTCTTATGTGACTTGCCGGTATATTCAATATGCTGACCTACACGGCTGCAACGTCTTATGTTGCAGATATTTTTCTTCGACGAGTAAGAGTACGATTCAGGGTTACGATCTACACTCAACTTGCCGTTGGTGTTTATTGGGACTCCACTCCCTTGACTGCTTCCGCTGAGATATTTAAGGTATATGTCAGTTTTACGCTATTTACATGTGATTGCACTTTGATATATACATTGATGTACTGTGTGTGCCAGCATACTGATCCGGGGATGGTACAAAAAACACAGAGGCTTGACTCGTCTTGAGTCGGGTCGCTACCGAGGATAGCTATATTCTCTGAGTCACTTTGGATTTATATCTGCTGATCACTATGAAGAATCTGAAAGATCCAAGAACCAAAGTCTTGCCCTCAACTACGAGGGGAGGTAAGGAACTGCCATCTAGCTCTACACTTTATTCACCTTCAGTTATGAGTAAGTTTGCGACACCACCTCCTCCTAGAAATCTCGATATGTCGCCTATGCCTGATACTGCTAGAGATGCTATGTCTGATACTGCTAGAGATGCTATGCCTGATACTGCTAGAGATGCTATGCTTGATACTGCTTTGCCTGATGATGCTAGAGATGCTATTTTGCCTGATGATGCTATGCTTGGTACTGCTAGAGATACTACTTTGCCTGATATGCCACTAGGGGTATTCCTTGATGCTCATATTGCTAGAGTTACTGCCAATGCTCGTGATGCTTCTGAAACTGTCGATATTATTGAGATAGAACCTGCTTTTGCTCCTGCTAGATCCAGCTGTCCTAGATATGAATTGCCTGATATACCTGAGGGTTATGTTATGGAGGGAGAGATAGCTGAGGATTTTCTTGCGTGTAAGGATGCCTATGACGCTGAGAAATTACTTCTCAAGTTGAAGGAAAAATCTCTGAAAGCTAGGATGAAATACGACCCGAAGTTTGCCACTTCACCTATCTTTATCACCGATGAGGATTATGAATTCTGCGTCGACCCTGAGATAATCTCTCTAGTCGAATCTGATCCTTTCCACGGTTAGGAGTCTGAGACGGTCGTAGCCCATCTTACGAAACTACACGATATAGCCACCCTTTTCACTAGTGAGGAGAAGATCCACTATTACTATATCCTTAAATTGTTTCCTTTCTCCCTAAAGGATGACGCTAAAGCCTGGTTCACTTCTCTTGCTCCTGGATGTGTGAGTAGTCCCCAGGATATGGTCTATTACTTCTGTGAGAAATATTTCCCTGCCCATAAGAAGCAAGCTGCCTTGCAGGAAATATACAAGTTTGCTCAACTCAAAGAAGAGAGTCTCCCACAAGCTTGGGGGAGGCTCATCCAGTTACAGAATGCTTTGCCTAATCACCCTCTTAAGAAGAACGAGATACATGATATCTTCTATAACGGACTTACCGATGCTTCTAGAGACCACCTAGATAGTTTTGTCGGTTGTGTTTTTCGGGAACGAAGTGTAGAACAAGCTGAAATCCTACCGAATAACATCTTGATCAACGATAATGCTTGGACTATTCCCGAACCACCTCCTAAGCCAACTCCTAAGAAAAGAGGTATTCTATTCCTCAGTCCCGAAGATACGCAAGAAGCCAAGAAATCTATACAAGAGAAAGGCATTAGATCTGAAGAAGTCATAAATCTACCGCCTATCGAAGAGATCCATGGTCTCGATAACCCGATACAAGTAGTAGAGGTGAATTCTCTGTGTAGATTCAATGAGAGTGATATTCCTTTTGACAAACCTGCTAGCCTATGCTTTGATGGATTTGACAACTTTGTTGCCGAACAACAGAGTTTCAATGATTATGTTAGCACACAATTGGAACAAAGTACTTGTATGCTTAGTCATTTAAGTGCTTGTGTAGACAGAAATGTCAATAATCTGAAGCTTCTGAGTAAACATGCCTCTATGATTACTACTCAGGTAGAACAAGTACTTAAAGCTCATAATGACCTGCTCAATGAATTAAATGACAACTTTGTCAGAGTCATTACTAGAGGAGGCAAAATGACTTAGGAACCTTTGTATCCTGAAGGCCATCCTAAGAGAATTGATCAAGATTCTCAAGGAATTAATGCCGATACACCCAGTCATCCTAAGAAGAAGAAGAAGGATGATAGAAACCTACATGTCAATTCACCGAATACTGTCACACCTGAAGAACCAAATGATATTTCTGCGTCTGATGCAGAAACACAATCTGGTGATGAACATGAACCTGGTGACAATATGGACAACGATGTTCATAATAATGCTCAACCTAGCAATGATAAGGATGTGGAGATTGAACCTACGGTTAATCCTGAAAACCCACAACCTAAGAGATACGATAAGAATGACTTCACTGCTAGGAAGCATGGTAAAGAAAGGGAGCCATGGGTTCAGAGACCCATGCCCTTTCCTCCTAAGCTATCCAAGAAAAAGGATGATGAGGATTTTGAGGGCTTTATTGAAATGTTGAGACCGCGTCTTTCTGCAGATGCGGTTAATTGATATGCTCAAAATGTCTCCATATGCCAAGTACATGAAAGATATCGTGACTAATAAACGGAAGATACCAGATCTTGAGATCTCCACCATGCTCGCCAATTACACTTTCAAAGGTGGAACTCCTAAGAAACTTGGTGATCCCGGAGTGCCCACTATACCTTGCTCCATTAAAGGAAACTACGTAAGAACTGCCTTATGTGACCCTGGAGCCGGTGTTAGTGTTATGCCTCTCTCTCTTTATCATAGACTTGAACTGGATAAGTTGACACCCACTAAAATCTCTCTGCAAATGGCCGACAAATCAACTGCTTTCCCTGTCAGCGTTTGCGAGGATGTGCCTGTTGTGGTTGCTAACGTTACTATCTTAACGAACTTTATTATCCTGGATATTCCTGAGGATGATGCCATGGAGATCAATCTGGGAAGACCGTTCTTAAACACCGCAAGGGTTGTTATAGATTGCAGCAAAGGCAATGTCACCTTCCATGTCAACGCTAATGAGCATACAGTGCACTTTCCGAAGAAATGATATCAAGTACATTGCATCAATGCTATCGAAAAAACTTCATCGATTCTTATTGGGAGCTTTGAATGCCCTATTCCTCGTGTTAAGATGAAGTATGATTTGCTTCTTAGGGAGATTGATATCCCCATTGAGGTGACTTAGTGGCTATTCGACAATTCTGTGTTTCCTTTTGCGATTCGAAAAGGTTTTGTCAAGGGGATTTGATCAACCCCATTGACGGATTTCTTTCGATGACCATGAAATGGATGAACCAAGGAGTCACACACCTCTGTTTTAAGCTTTCACTTTTTGTTGCTTAGAAGAAAAATGATAGATTTAGTTTAGTTTTTCCTGTTTTCTATTTTAGCGTCCCAGACAAAAGTACCCCAAAAATAAAAGTTCTCCGATGGTCCTGAAAATCAAATATGATTTTTTCTGGATTTTTTGAAAAATATTGGGACTGAGAGCTGGCCTGGGGGCCACACCAGTGGGCCATAAGCGCCCTGTAGACGCGGCCTCCCCCCTGGCCACGGCTACCAAGCTTGTGGGGCCCACAGTGACCCCCTCCACTCATTCCAGCCCCCATCCTCTTCTTCTACCTCCATAAAAAATCGTTTCGCAGCTCAAACCCGTGTTCTTGCTCATTTGGCTGTGATTTTCGATCTCCTTGCTCAAAGCACCATTCTCCGAACCCTTTT